>NC_140595.1:553843285-555178785 GCF_964204655.1 Triturus cristatus
TCACTGTTCTCTTTTGCTGGTCGCGCCGGGACACTCTTCTGAGTAGCCGTGCGCGTTATAAATCACCAATAACATAACATAACATTATGAAGGCAGACAGAGATAAAGGAGTTTTAGCCAGTATTTGCAATGTCCTCATTTCAGAACTATTTTCCTAACAAATAGAACCAAGAAAACAAATCTGTTGGCAAACATAATTGTTAATGAATTATGCAGAAAGCGAATGGGCATCTCTACTCATCGCACATGACAGAATTGAGGCAACTGTGCCCACACAAAGTGAAGATATAGCTGAAATGTGAGTACATTTTATACAGGCAACAGGGCCAGACTGCTTTCTTTGATCCTATATGGGTGTTCATTCCTGGAATGATGTAAAAGGCCAAATTGCTGATGGGCCATCACATGACCCTTAGACACCTCCCATTTACCACTGTACTATCTCATTCTGTCACCCCCCATGACCCTCTCAGGTCTTCAAGTCCCACTCCCCCTTCCTAAAGCTAATATTCTCTAAATAGTGGCCACAGGGCTGAGGACAGTCACAGTTAAGACTAGGAAACATCTCGTCATTTGTATTAAATATTCCTAACTGATGGCAACACATCAGTGCAAAAGGACTTGAATGTTGTGAAAAGGCTATCTATGTAGTTGTGGTTTGATCACTTTTCTTTTCTAAAGTCTGTATTTTGAGAGTACTAATTGCCTGTCAATTGATCTACTCTCACAAGACTGTCTCTATAAGCTGCATGGACAGTTCGCTGCCAGGTGCTCTCTTGTGTAATTGGCATGTAGCAATTTTGTGTTTTCATGAATGCTGCAGACATTCAGCTACCAAAATTAGCACTCCTATGGAGGCAGACACGACATCATGATGCTATACAAAACACTTACATTAACAAATGTACAAAAAACAGCTCATTTGCAATAATGTATTGCATCATGTTGAATGTTGAGATATTAAATGTTATGGATGAGTTCACGATGTGTTTAGGGGCGGGCTGAAAACATGTAGCTCGCATTGCAATTTAGCACCTGATTCGCGTGCAGTGCTGAAAATCAGTGCAAACTGCACCATGTGTTGCACAAGCGCGCGCAACCATTCGAGTTGATTTTGCTGCTGCTCGAGTAGAAAATCTACTTGAATGGCAGCCCTCTGAGAGTGACTGCTTGTAAATGCCACTGACCGCCCACATTAGAAAATTGTGCTAGAGGCCGCCAAATCTCTCTCTTATATTCTGGAGCATCGTAGGTGAAAAATCCCTCCACACGGCGATTGGCGGAATTTGGCCAGAAGTCCGCATTAGAGAGTAAAGCAGAGTGTCCAAAATTCAGCCAATTCCGTGAGCCGAACTGAATATTTTGGCCACCCCTAATGTTTATGTATTAATTGAATTATTTGGAATTCCATGTTAGAATTTGTCAGCTTAGATACAATATTAACATTTGAAAAAAAGGCATGAAAAAAGCAACAAAGGAAATTTTTAGCATGCTATGAGTATTATTTCAGTCGATACAGTGCACCTCTGCACACATATCAGCATATTCGCAAGCTGGGCTTTGTAGTACATTTGCTATTAGTACAATAGTACTACTCATGTACTACAATATAACATGCACAAGCCTACAAGCAGAGAGGTTTTCAGCACAATCACCCACCCACAAAAATGAAAGCCCATTTCTATTTATAAACTGCACGTTTAGAGTTACTGGAGCCAAAAAGATCCCAAAACAGTCAGAAATGTATAGTAGTTCACACTTAGAATAAGCCCAGCACAACATATGGTCACTCACAGATATGCATCATCCTTCCATTGAAAATAACGGAGGCAGGGACTTAAAATAACCCAAAGAAAAGAAGGTTGAAATACATCAACTAATTTCAAATTCTAAAAGATTGTTACAAATTGAATGAATGTATAGTTAAAAACATATATATGTTATATCATAATGTAATTTTATTTGTTATTATGTTTGTTTATTTGTTGTTAGAGTGTAAAAAATACTTTCACTTTTATTATTTTGTAAAATATTCAATTAACTACAATTATTTATATGCATAACTTTTAGTTATTTTAATGCAAACTGTAGATAGTTTTTTAAATAAATCTTTAAATAAGCAAATGTACATTAGTAAATACCGTTAAATGAAGTAATATTTACTATTTTTAAGGTAATGGTAGTTTAACCTTTTGTTAATTTGTCTAGGCTTAAAAAAATATAAAATTATTTTACAATAATATTAACTTCAAAATATTTATGCTAAGCTGCTTTAAAGTTTAATATATTTTAAAGACTTTTTCCTATTCTGTACCATAGGGAGACCTGTGCTTGTTCATGAAAAGTTAGTAGTAGTGACTTTACACTTATACATTTGGTTCACCCCCCCCCCCCCGAGGTTCATGGTGTGGGGACGTGTAAGTCAAATCTTTATAGTAACATTACACTCGAAATGATTAATAGCCAATAGCAGTAAAGTCACTTCAAAGTTTAAGAGTAAAGGTACACGTGAGTAAATCTGCACGTGGAAATTTGCCTAAAGTGTATAGAGCCCATCATTACCTTTCCACATATTTGTCTCTTGGCGAAGGCGATAGTGTTTCTAATCTTTCCAAAAGTCTGATTCGAGTGTTAAAATGAAAATGTGGAAAATATGCATTTACCGCAAGCAAAAAGTTAAAATCTTTAATGAAACTAAAAATCAACAGTCCAAAAAAGATAACATAGTAGCCTGTGATTATAAGTGATGCTACAGTCAAAAAAACTGCCTCTAATTTTTTGTCTAAATCAGTAATGAGCAACATGTTGCTCTGAGGTTTTCTTCTTCAGATTTAATCAGGCTCGTTGTTCAAATAATATTATTTCTCCTAAAGCTGTATCTGTTCTCTTAGAACAAACAGTTCAATTTTGTTTGACTTATCATTCTACAGCCACAAAATCTTGTTAATGGATCATGTGAAAGCGTCACTGGTAAATGTCAGTAATGTTTTCTCTGAGCTTCAGTGATAGTGAGCTCAGTTAACCGAAGATGATTTGATCCATATACTATCATAATTCCAGATCATATGTGTGAGCACTTTGTAGTATTTCTTGGAGATGCAGTCTACATCATGAAGAGTGAGGCAGAATGGAAACACTCTCCACACTATGGGGCCTATTAGGATGGCGGGCGGACTTTAGTCCACCCACCACCCTAGTGGTGCTGGGACCGGCCGCCAGTGGTGCAGCGGTTCCGCACCTGCAATTAGGATGCCACCGCCACAGTGGCGGTAGCATCCTCTATTCCCAGCATTGTGGTGGGCGGTGCTCACAGCACCGCCCGCCACAATGCTGGGAATGCACGTTGTGCATTGTCATGCACAAGGTGAAAGGCACTGCATGGTGCCTGGCACCTTGTCGTGACAATGTAGGGGGTACCATAGGTACCCCTATATGCACCTCCCACCCCCATACCCTGGGGGCCCGCAACAGGTCCCCGAAAGCAAAATCTGCATGCCTTTCCCCGCTACGGAAAGGCTGCTTCCTGCTCCCATGCTAATATGGATCGCAGTGTCTAGCAGACACCGCCACCATATCCAGACCCTTTTCCGCCCTGTCGACTGGTGGACCCGGGGAAAACCGGCGGACGGTCTTTCCGTCCTCCAGGGTCCCGTCCGCCATACTAATATGGTGGGGGGGAAATGGGTGGTGGGCGGGGTATGATGTAGGGCGGATCGCTACCGCCACCCGTAGGGCGGATTGCCACCGCCAAGCGAGCGGTGCCGATCCGCCCTACATCCTGATTGACCCCTATGTATTTCCAGGGGCAGCTCCCCCATTATGGCGGAGGAGCGTCCCCTCCAACCCCCCTGTTGAAAGGCAGCAGAGACAGAAGACAAAAATAAAATGATAATAAAACATTTTTATTATCATTTTAATTTTAGCCCTGCAGGCTGTGAGCCAAGGGAGGGGTGTGGCCTCCCATACTGGTGGCGAAGCACCAGGGAGGAATTGGCAGTTGTGGGCACTGTCCAGTGCGCATGACAGTTTGACCGGCCTTCTGGGGCCAGCTAAGCCGTCATGCACATTTAGCCTTTCTTCACCTAGCTGTGCTGTACAGCGCAGTAGAGAAACCAACATAGGCTCCCAGGCACTGTCTGAGTGCCAAACCAAGGTGCTCAGACCAACCCCAACGCTGCTCACATGCTGGGAATAGCATTCCCAGTATGCGAGGAGAGCTGGGATTGGCAGATGGGAGCCTGCGCAGCGTGCAGCTGGCTCCTGACAATAATACAAGGATTGGGAGCAAGGTGGCGGCTGTCAGACCAGGTAAATTGTATTTTCTTTAGGAATTTATGCTTATTCTGTTTATTTTTGTTTATGTTCCCCGCTCTCTCCCCCACCCACCACTTTGCAGTGCGAGTGGCCGCTACTGTGTATTTCTTTGAAACAGCTTACTTTTTGTGATGCTAAAAATGAAATGGCTGTGTAGTTAGTAGGAGCCACTCATTTAAAAAAAAAAAATCAAAATGGGACCTTCTGCTGAGACGCATTAATTAGGGCCAGATTCACAAAGCTATATCCGGTTTTAAATTTGTTACAAGTATGAAGGACTATATTTACAAGTACAGGATATTCACAAAGGAATATTTTAGTCTCAAAACCATTTACTCCAGCATAATTTTAGATCACTCCAGAGTAAAATTATGTGGTACTTAATCCGACGCAAGGGATGGGCTGTGCAGAGACAAAAAAAAATGGGGTCAAAAATATCGAATTGCACAAATATCGTGGCAAAAATTATCATGGGTCAAGATATCGACAGACGAATTCTTATGGTCAAGAATATCCATTTTAAGGTAAGTAATTAAAAAATATCAAAGTGTTTAATATCATGTGCAAAAATATAGATGTTAAAAATATCGATTTTTTATCAATGTTATGTATTTTACCATATATGTTATATGTGTGTGATGTATGCATTTTTTGTATAATAATTGTTTGTTTTTTATTATATGTGTTAACATTTTGATAGTTATTCATTATTTTTATTTGAAATTTGAGTTTTTAGTTCCGTAGCGGGTTGTGGGTTTTTAGGGGAATAGGGTGGGAAGTAATTTAATTATATAAAATGTATTTATTATTTTTAGTAGTTATCATTTTATTTTTTATTTGAATTTTGTGTTTTTAGTTCCGTAGCAGTTTGTGGGTTTATAGTAAGGGTGGGCGTAGTTGGCGGAGTTCTACTACGCAGAACTCCACGAAGTTGAACAAAAACTATATGAATTCCGCAACTTCGCTCCGCCAACAGAGACCTCATATATTTTTGGTAAAATAACAAGTATCTCTGTCTTTACATGCTAAAATGCATATAGTCTTGTCACAAAAGTGAAAGTGATAATTTAGCAAGCAGTGAGAGAGGTGATGATTTTGGGATCCTCCCTAACCTAGGGGGAGGACCAAGCAGATGCCTTGAACACAAAGAACGTATCATGCTGAACGATCCAGTGGTGGTCCCATCCTTTTAGGACCACCCCAAGCACAGTTATTATGGGCAAAAATACAATCCCAACCAAAGGCCCTGCAAAGCATTTTGGGACAAGATTAGCAGTGGGCAGTAAATATTACAGAATCCAATATTAAAATAATTCTACAAAGAGCTGCAGTTCAACTCGTCGTTACTAGGTGTCCCTCACAAGTCAAATGCAAAAGCATTGAATCAAGCCGCAGTTCCACTAGTCGTTACTAGATGTCCCTCACGAGTCAAATGCAAAAGCATTGAAATTATTACTTCAAGCTGCAGTTCCACTAGTCATTACTAGATGTCCCTCCCGAGTCAAATGCAAAAGCATTGAAACCCTGAGCTGAGAGCTAATACTATAAATTCTACAAACAGCTGAACTGCAGCTTCATGAAAGGGTTTCAATGCTTTTGCATTTGACTCGTGAGGGACATCTAGTAACGGCTATTTTTAGGATTATTTTTCTATTGTTTATATTTTATGAGTAATTTTTGTTTCTGTGCTATTTAACACTTTCCCTACTGTTGCACTCACTGAAGTGGGAATAGTAATTCTTGCCCCTCCGCTATCCAGTACTTTCCCTACTTTTGCACTTCTTGGAGTGGGAATAGTAATTTTTACCCCTCCGCTATCCAGCACTTTCCCTACTGTTGAACTCACTGGAATGGGAACAGTAATTTTTACCCCTCTGCTATTCAGCATTTTCCCTACTGTTGCACTCATTGGACTGGGAATAGTAATTTTTACCCCTCCGCTATCCAGCACTTTCCCTACTGTTGCATTCACTGGAGTGGGTATACTAATTTTTATCCCCTCCGCTAGCCAATACTTTTCCTACTGTTGCACACCCTGGAGTGGGAATAGTAATTTTTACCTCGCCGCTATCCAAAACGTTCCCTACTGTTGCACTCACTGGAGTGGGAATAGTAATTTTTACCTCGCCGCTATCCAAAACGTTCCCTACTGCTGCACTCACTGGAGTGGCATTAGTCATTTTTACCCCTCCGCTATCCAACACTTTCCCTACTGTTGCACTCACGGGAGTGGGAATAGTAATTTTTACCCCTCCGCTATCCAATATTTTCCCTACTGTTGCACACCCTGGAGTGGAAATAGTAATTTGTACCTCTCCACTATCCAATACTTTCCCTACTGTTGCACTCACTGGAGTGGGAATAGTAATTTTTACCCCTCCACTATCCAAAACTTTCCCTACTGTTGCACTCACTGGAGTTGGAATAAGAATTTTTCCCTTCCGCTATCCAATACTTTCCCTACTGTTGCACTCACTGGAGTGGGAATAGTAATTTTTACCCCTCCACTATCCAAAACTTTCCCTACTGTTGCACTCACTGGAGTTGGAATAATATTTTTTCCCTTCCGCTATCCAATACTTTCCCTACTGTTGTACTCACTGGAGTGGGAATAGTAATTTTTACACCTCCACTATCCAAAACCTTTCCTACTGTTGCACTCACTGGAGTTGGAATAAGAATTTTTTCCCTCCGCTATCCAACACTTTCCCTATTGTTACACTCACTGGAGTAGGAATCGTAATTGTTACTCCTTCACTATCCAAAATTTTCCCTACTGTTGCACAGTTTAGAGTGGAAATAGTCAATTTTACCCCTCCGCTATCCAATGCTTTCCCTACTGTTGCACTCCTTGGAGTGGGAATTGTAATTTTTACCCCTCCGCTATCCAATACTTTCCCTACTGTTGCACTCACTGGGGTTGGAATAGTAAATTTAATTATTCCGCTATCCAGCACTTTTCCAACTGTTGTATTTATTGTATTGCGAAATGTACGTTTTTTTTTAAATAGGTAAATGTTTTAATTAGAATGGTTTATTTTTTACTTTAAATTATTGATATATGCATATATTTTATTTGTATATAATTTTAAAAAGTAAAAAATTAAATAAAGATAATAGTTAATAAATTATTTGAAAGTTAATATGTGTATATGTATAAATTATGATGTTTGTGTGTTTATATTTTTTTAACTATGTTTATTTTTTATATTTAGTTAAACTATATATTAAATGCAATTATTTTGTGAAAGATTATATTAATATTTTATATATTTAACGTATATTATTTTATTTTATTTATATTTTTAAATCAATATTTGTTACATCTATATTTTTAACTTCGATATTTTTGATTCAATATTTTTGTACTTACCTGTTAAGGTATTGGAGTCGATATTTTTGTAGTCAATATTCGTTTTCAATATTTAGAACATTGATGTTTTTAGCATCGATATTCTATCACTGAACAGGATGGGCAGTGGGAACTTAATGCCTGGAGTGCCACAACATTTGCAGAATGCCACAAAGATGTCAGTTTCTGGGCACTAACAAACATCCCTGTGATCTCTTCCTATCCTAGGAATAGTAATGTCACCCTGTTCAGGGATGGACTACTTAATACCCAGGGTAGAAAGTAGAATGAAACAACAATAAGCTTACCTTGGGCACAATAGATGAGATTTCACCACAGAAAATTATTATATTTCCTGAGGTAGAAAAAGGGAAATTGTGCATTTGCACAAGGGCACTGATTTTGACAGTTCTTAGTTGAACCATGTTTACAAATTCGTGTTTTCAAAGACCAGCACTTGCTCAAAAATAGAATTCACAACATTTCTAGAGGCATATCCCTGGAAATGTGTGACCGGTATAGTTTTGTAAGTGCAATCTTGAACCGTTTTGTACATCTATAAAAGCATAAAAGTAAATTGAGGCGAGAGAATAAATATACAGACATACTTTACACTCTTTTTGCCACTCGATGCTCGTTCCCTGAACCCGTCGTAAATCTGCTCTCACAGGCCTTGAATGGATGCAGATTTTGAATGTTTCCAGATTACATTGGGGACATCTATGCAGTCGCATCTTTTGAGGCATAGTCCTGGACCAGTTTTATGAATTGATGTTTTTAAATGTGCACTGCTTGCTTGATGAAGAAGCAGAGCAAGTGCAACTGTGCTTCCTAACATTTCTCTCATCACCTCCAGGCAGAGCTTCAGGAATTGGAAAATGCAGGACGGCGAGAAGCTGAGGTGGCGCAGGATGGTAAGTTTTAATTTATATATTTTTTTAATTAAACCCCTCCTGCCTCGCTCCCCATCCCCTCCCTCGACGACCCCATTTCCACCCCCCTCCCACCCTCCCGTTGTGCCGGTCCGATAGCTTTATGCTATATTTGTAAGCTCCCCTCTGACGTAGGGGGAGCACATACCGATGGGGGAGCACAGCTCCTTAGAACACCGGACGTGACTGGATATCAAGTATTGCTTTACGCACACTTCAGAGTTTCCTGCTTTTCCTGCGTCTAATGCAGTGGTGTGGTTTTTTTTTCCAAACCAACTGTGTGAATATTTCCGCATGAGTTCAAGGTGGTGCTGAAAGTGGATTTGCATAAGTTCATTTAGAAACACTTTTCCTCACGACTTTGAAGTGCATGGATGCTGTCAATCTTTTTCTCTAAATGACCTAAAGGGACGTAAAGGTTCTGATTTTAAAGTGACAACCCATATGCAGAAAACGTCATAGAATATTATCTCTAGTAGTAATCAAATCATGATATTTGTGTGAATCATGGGCCACTTGCATGAGAAAGATGTGCGTGTGTGTGTATGTGCGCGTGCGTGCGTGTGTGTGTGTGTGCGTGTGCACGTGCGTGCGTGTGTGTGTTTTCATGCTTGCCAGCAAAGGAACCTACTGTTAAGGGTATGGGAGTAAGCAGCGGTTAGAAGCCAGGCATGTACTTGCAATAACGCAAGGGCCTTGGAGCATAAGCATGGGCGCGTGCGTTCTGCTGGAGTGTGACTTTCTGTTGTATGGGTTCTGACAGAATGTAGAATTTCTTGATCTCTGAAAAGGCGTTGGATGATGGAGTGAGTTGCGAATCAAGGAAGGTACCCCCTATATGTACTTTAAGGTCCAAGAGTGAGGGGGAAGAAACACAGTTACTGTAAAAATACTCTTGTCAGAACTTCATTTCTTTTCTGATGGCCTACAATAGACTCATAACCAGGGCAGTTCCACAACAGAACACTTTACAACAATCAACTATACAAAATTCATTTATTTTAAAAAATGTAAAGGAATTTTGTATATTCGATTGTTGTAAAGTAGGCCATCAGAAAATAAATTTAGGTCTAACAAGAGTATTTTTACAGTAACTGATGGAGTGAGTTGTACTGACAGAAGCAGGAAGTGGAGGTGAGTTTACAGGAATGATCCCCTGGTGGAGGAATGCACAACCATACTCCACCACTCGCGATGGAGCCAGGCATTTCTCCGATACGTGAGATGTGAGGGAAGGACCTCCATGAGTCAGCTCTGACCAGAACTATCCTGAGATAATAGAAAGGCGAAGCCAGCCTAGGAATGTGTTTTTTATGAACTGTCTTGGTTACAAGACTGTATGCTGAAGCCTTACTTTCAGAAAGAGAGAGCACTAGTCCCAGGCAAAATTGTGATTACTCAGGCATCATTTTGGTGATTTTGTGTTATGCTTGTTACACAAAATTACTGAAACGGCGCATTAATTATGCTTCGTTAGCGGCAAAAATTTAGCAAGAACATACATACATTAAGCAAATGAATAGAATGCGAGCAGTGATATGTGAATTCGTTCTCACTCCTTAGAATTTCCCAAACTTGAGAATGCTGACCCTGGTAAAGATGCTGTGGGTGTTGTGTGTGTCGCAGTGTGCACAAGGATGTGTCCGCTGTTTGTGAGGTTTGGTTTTTCGTGCCTCGACAGCAGTATCAGCTTGGCACAGATTAAACCAGTGACCATGATGGTGGTAAGAGTTCCTGTGAACGCCTTTAATTTCATATTACTCCCTCCTCACATACCCGCTAGTGTGAGGTGGGGGCACCATTGTGCCACTAACACCCCTTGCCCCACCCCTGTCTTTCTTTGCCCTTTGAGCGCGTCGTATTTTTATTATCTTGCATTTTCTTTTCTGCCGCTTCCCGCCAGCTTCCGTTACTCATATGTAGTTGGTGCAAGCTAGCTCAGAAGGTTCACGGAAGCGTTGGCGAGATCTCCATATTTACTGTAGGTCATGTATTTGAAACTGGGTGGTCAACTCACCCATTCATCCTCCCGAGACCGCTAATAGGAGCAACTAGTAATCTCTGCGGTGAGCTCTCAGCCCAATGAAATGTTCTATTCTGAGTTATTTTGGTTTCCAATGCATGAACATGGCAGCAAAGCACCTGTGCTCCACTACCACACAAAAACATATATCGAATGCAAACATTAGCAAGCATTGGCAAAGTCTGTAGTTCTGGCTTGTATTGAGTCCTGTGTAAAACAATAAAAAAAAGCCTGTTGCAGTGAAAGAAAAAAATGACTGCTTTGTGTACAGAATGCATCTAGGAGTTAAATAATTTAATGTGTGATGGTTCCGAAAACTTCCGCCTTATAAAATTGTTCCACAGACGTTGTAATGCAAACACTGAAAGGGGAGTGAAACATTATAGAACCAATAGCAGGAAGGGGCGGGAGAAATACTCCTGAGTGGAGCCAAAGTCCAGTCTTTTTTTTTTAAGGAATTTGTAAGGACAGGCGTTTCACACAACTGTGCAGTCAGTAAACTCAGATGTAAAACAGTTGAAAGCGTAAGTGGTCAGCCTCCAGCAGGTAAAATGATGAAAGGTGCATTAGGGTAGCAGCTGCATCCAATAAGCAGTTAACCTGGTTTAAGTTTTAGCCTCCAGCGAGGTCAGTGTAGGGCCTTAGTACAGCTGTGATGTGGTAATAAGAATTGGGTCCATGGATTTACCTGGCCTGCAGCAGGAGGCCCTGCCTTTATAAGAGTCGAGGCTGATGCAGGAAGGGAAACAAAACTGAGTACCTACCTGATCAATACAGCGCCATGAGGCGCTGAGGATGTTCACAAGGAGCTGTTTCTAAGCGATGTCACAATGTTTTAGAGCATTTCACCGCTGTATTGTGGCAACAGTTCTTGCCTCTTCCATCCACAGAGTCCTGGGTTGTACCTTGATGATGTGTTAATCCCAGCATTTTATCCTTGTGCCCATTCTTGCGTTTACCCGTAGAAGTTCAAGCATCATACCCCTACCTGTGCTGGTCCAGCTACTAGACTTTTACCAATAGGTGTGCTGGATCTAGCATCTTACCTCTGCTTGTGCCTCTTCTCGTAGGTTACTGCCCCTTGTGCTGGCTACAGAATCTTACATTTACTCCTGTAAAGCCTTAGGGTTACAGTGCCTGGACCTCTCACATCTTAACTCTACAGCTTCAAGGAGGTTTAGTATCTTACCTCTCTCGTGTGCCAGTTTATACGTCTCCTTTGCAGTGTGCCTGTTACTGGGGCGAGGTAGAGTGAGAAGGGGACAGGCAGAGGAGATTGGATAAAAGTGAACTCGTGAAGATCTACTTAAAAGCCCACAACTTACAGAACAGCAAGGCAGGCACTGAACTAAAAGAGACCCAGCAAATTTGTGCCATACTGCTGGTAAAAACAACAGACACCGGGCAAGTGTCCTTTCACCACATCCACTTCTTTTCTTTACTCTGAAATATCCTTTCATACTAATAATGGAACGTGGAAATTGTTTGGGAAGTAATTCTAGAAGGCCAGGAGATTCCTCCTTTTGTGAGCTGGGAGCATCAAGCGTCTCTGAAACTATAACCAGCATTGGGCTCACGCATGGAGGTTTATCGCTGCATTCATTTGCTTTAAAATGCACCATTTGCCAATCTTTTTAAAATTTCTTTCTCAGGAGAGGGACTTTCCCTAGACCCCAGGGTTGTCCATTGAACTTGTTCACATCGCTAACTAGTAGTGTTTTCTATTGGAAAGGGTAGAGCCAAAGCAGTCTTGCTTAGTACCCTAGCCCTCTTTAGAAGTCAAACTTGTTTGGCAACCTAGAAATTCTCTGAAATAATGTGTGAGTTTTCTTTTTTGAGTGCCTAGAGGAACTGAATTTTTAGTTCATTTATCACAGAAATAGTACTGAAAATCGCACCAAAAAGATGCCAATTTCTAAAAACTTTCTTCACAGGGAAGAACCCCCCCGAATCCCCCTTATTGCCGTCGGGCTTGCTCGCTGCGCTCGCTCACATACATTGATTCGTTCTGCATACGCCCACCAGTTTCAAATTCCACCAGCCGCCACTGCCTCACAAGAGGAGGACAGCTGGGCTCTTTTCCTCAGACTCAGCAATTGATGAAGCCCCATTCTTTTTTTACAACATGTTTTAAAGTTATAAAAGAGAAGGCATGCCCTTCTTTTTTCAGCTAACACACAACATCACACGGTGGTACCATATACTGTATTTTCTCATTATTATTATCAACATCTTCGACATTAACAATTTTATTCCTCCTCAAAAAGAATGTAGTATTCCATGGCATTTCTTACCAATCAAGTTTAAACTAATCATAATCTCAATCAACAAATTCCCCTGAAATGATCACCTCATCACACCGAGTGCACCAGAACCAAATCTCTTTAGCCTTATACTTAAACACCTATTTCTCCTCGTTGTGCAGGTAGCATGTTCAAGTTTCAGGCAGTGCACCACTTCCATAACCTAACTGTATCTTTTTGTTTTAGCATATGATTATTGCTATGTATTTGGCCCCAAAACGTTAACCTGACTTTGTACATGCTGAATAAAACTGCAGGAAATAATAGCTGATATAAAGCTTTAGCAAAGGCAATTTGCCCTCAATATCAAAAACCAGAAGCATAACAAAGCCTGGCTCATCTAAAAATGCATTATTAAGTGTCAAAGAAGTGCTTTACTGCTCTGTTAATTTGTGCTAACGTGCAGCAATATTTTTCATTTCATGTAGTTAAGAAACAAAAACACCACGAGGCTCACACAGGTTGTTTAAATAAGAAGAAACATCAGATAGCTAAGTAAGCTAACTTGCAATGAAACAGAGATGCCACAATAACATTAGGTATTATTTTGTTATTTGTGGTAGCTCTTATGATACAGCACGAGGTCTACGCTGTGCCAGTAATTGTTTGTGATCCCTTTTGCATTTCGAACACCGTTCTGTGTGATATTATGAGGTGACATATTATGCAAAATATATCAGGTCTAGTAAAACTTTCTGTTTTTCGGAAGCCAAGATCGTGGCATGCGTGGTTTTGGGAGTAAGTCTTATGTTTTCAGGCAACGTGGTTACACCTTTTTTTAAAAAGCATGCCCAAGGCATCATGCATCGTGACAAAGGCTATGGAGTAGCCGAAATACATAGATGTACACATGGGGTATGGGCAAAATAAAGCAGAATTACACTGTTAATAGAGTGGGACTCCCATCTTTGCCAGGGAGGAGAAGTTTGATATACACATACATAAAATATGTGTGTGTTAATATATATAAATATACACACACATATATATAAGCATATATATATATATATATATATATACATATAGGGAATTCAATTTTACATTGCACACAAATTTACAGTGCACACTCACGCCATCTTATAAACAGCATAACCTATGGCGAATTTATTCGTATTCGACGCATTTGTAGTTCTGAGTCTGTCTCGATTGAATGCCAGAAGGCAGCATTTAGTAGATTTTTGGACAGGGGTTACAAAAAACATCTTTTGACAAATGCCCTTAACATGGCTAACTCTGTTCCCAGAGTTACCCTGTTACAGCCTAGTAGTAAAAATACTTTGAAAACTCCTGAATCAGATACACAGTCTATTCGCCTAATAACTACTTTTAGTTCTCAAGAAAATGCTATTCGTCAGATTATTTATTCCGAATGGCCAATTATTCTAAAGGATAACATTCTGGGCCCTATTCTCCCCAATTTACCATCTATCACTTTTAGGAAGGCTCCCTTTATGAGGGATGCCCTTGTGAGAACTATGCCTACGGTTAATGCTAAGGGCACTTGGCTTACTAAGACTGTTTTTTTTAAATGCAACTCTTGTCGTGCATGCACTTTTGCCACTAACAGCACGCATTATAGAACTGCATTCAATGACAAAGTGACAGCCATTCAGGGACATTTAACTTGTCGCACTGAATATGCTATTTACAAACTCAAATGCACTTGCAATCTGGAATATATTGGGAGCACCAAACTTCCTGTGCATAAACGGGTTTTGCAGCATATTAGGGCAAGACACTTTAAAGCAATCCATGGTAACAAATTAAAGGATTTGGAGTATACTGTCATAGGGTCAGTTGCCAACCCCGGACGGGGTGGTAATCGTGACAAGCTTTTGAGACAACGAGAGTCCCATTTTATTCTAGCCCTAGATACAAGAGCTCCTAATGGTTTGAATATTAATGAAGATCTGCATAATTTCCTATGATTGGTTTACCATCCTTTTATACTGTTATATTCATATTTATTCTTTTTAACACTGTCTTTTGTACTATGAACTGTTTCGAAATTCAGCCATTTATTTGTTGCGGTCTATATTGTTACATCCTGTGCTCAGGTTTTTTCAGCCAATCACTATTCTGACTCTCTTTTATCAACTCTATTGCTGGTTTTAAGTAATTCTTTTTGCACTGTTTTTAGGCACTTTTTTATATATTTTATATTATCAGACTGTTTATGATCGGCTATTTCCTGTATGGAGTTTTAGTTAATCCTTGGTCGAAAACCTTTTTTTAAAAAAAGATATTTTTATATATTTATGGCTTTTAGCATATTAAGAATTACTGTATTAATACTGGTTTTATTCATATATGCTGCTAATTGTTCATCATTTTATATTTAAAAACTTTTTTTAGTTTACGCATTTAATTTTGGGACATAATTTTTGGGTTCCCATTCATTGGACACTGGTCCTCTTTATTTCAGAAAGCCTTTTCCTGTATGACAATATAGGCAACTTAGGTTACTAAAGAGGTGGATTATATGCACTATGTATTAATTAAAAAACCACCTTTTATGTCTCCTTTTTGTCTATTTATTTGTATTTATTTATATACTTATATATTTATATACTCTAGCAAATATTTGTCTGATTTTACTATTAAGGTGAGCCCTGCTGCTATTATTTGCGTATTTTGCACATGATATTTATATCATCTATTGTTACCATTTGGACTTCAATGCATTGAATGATTTCAATTAGGCAGTCTGTCTTCCATTTCTTTTACTTAGTTGGTGCCCAGTGTCTCCCTATATATTACATCATCACACGGAGACGCATCATGTGATCAAGCTCCCTGCGTGGAGTGAACCGCGTCATGGAGGACACTGGTCCTGTTATTTTCCTGTTTTTACTTGGGTAATAAATCTTCTGCTTCACCCACTTTTGCGTTGTGGGATTGTTGATTTTGAGTTTGGAGGCGAGAGGTCCGTGCCTGTGCTCCGCTGAGAAGAGAGCGGAAAGGACTGTTTCTATATATACATATATATATATATACATATATATATGCTAATATATATACATACTGAAACCACAAACCACTCATGCCCCCATACAACCTCACATACACCCACACACACACACAATCACTCACACACCCACACAATCATTCACATACCCAGACAACCACTCACACACCCACTCACTCACCCATACAACCACTCACACACCCATTCACTGACCCACACTTCCACTTACATACCCATTCACACATCCTTATAACCACTCACATGCCTACTTACCCATGCAACCACTCACAAAGACAACACTCTCTAATAGAGCTACTCACTCACCAACTAACCTACCAATACACCTACTAAAACAGCCACTCACTCACTCATACAGTCCCTTAAACGCACAGCCACTTACACACTTAATCACTCACCCATACAGCCACTCTATTGCCTATGCAGCCACTCACACACCTACGTGCCCACCCATACAGCTATTCATGCAGCCACTCACACATCCATACAGGCAATCACACACCCACTCACTCACCCATACAGCCACTCATGCACACACTGACATATCCATACAGCCACTCACACAACCACTTACTCACCCAAACAGCTACTCACACAGCCACTCACTCACCCACACAGCCACTTACATTTGCATTCATACATCCATACAAGCACTCACATGCCCATTTACCCAAACAACCACTAAAACAGCTACTCACTCACTCATACACACTTATACACCCAGTCACTCACCCACAGAGCCACTGACACAGCCACTCAGTCACCTTACAGCTACTCACATACACTCTCACCCCATACAGACACTCACCCACTCATACAGCCACTCACACAGACACTCAGCCACCCATACAGCTACTCATGCAGTTGCTCACTCACCCATACACAACTCACACATCCACTTGTATGTGTCTTCTCACATTAAAATTATCTAAATTATATTTTATGAATTATATTGAAGTTTACGTTGCTGGATGATGTCATCAGTAATGTCATACGTGATGTCATTTGAGATGTCATCAGTGATGTCATCAATGATGTCACTGACCATGTCATGAGAGACGTAATATGTGAGTTGATAAGCAGTGCATTGCAGGTGTGTAAGTTATAGTTAGCTCAGGTAACTGTAACTGCTGAATTTCACTGGTTTTGTATGAGTGAAATCTGAGCCTAAATATAATTTCCCTGTAACCTTTGTTTTTTTTTGTGAATTTCTAATGTTTTTTAAATTCTATTTCCTAATTGCATGACCCCATTGAGCAGGTCCTTTGCCAGCTCCCCCTCACACCATGGTCGCAGCTCCTTGCCTGCTGCCTCTCTTCTGTGCTCCTGTGTTCACCCTCCCCAGTCAGCCTTCGTGTTTCATCCAGCTGTGCCTCCATCCACTGCTAATCAGCCTTATTTTTTTATTATTTCCGCTATGCCCCCTGTCCCCCACTTGTCAGCCTTACTTTCTGTATTACTCTAGCTGTGCCCGTCCCCCACCAGTCAGCCTTGCTTTCTGCACCAGTTAGCGTCCTCTCTCCATCTGTTCTCCTGCCGTTTCTCATTCCCACCTTTGCTGCGTCCCACCTCCCAGTGCCCCTCCCACCCTAGGGCCTACTTAGTGGTGGCTGCTGTGCAGTTGCCCACAGGAGGCGTGCTGCTGGTACACCGACGGTGCGCTAAAGGCAAGTCTGTCTGTGCCCAGCTGCACCTGGAGCATGTCCAGTGCCAAGTCCTTTGGCCCTCCCCCTCTATCGGTACACCTCTGATGAGCTACATTCTCTCAACTCCAGAAGAGACAACAATTGCTGCATCACCATGCCGAGATCCAATAAAGGCCCCTTCACCTCCCAGAACTGCTGCTTCACCTGCAATGTCAACCCTCCAGCAACCCCACACCAGCCAGCAACTGACCCGAGGCTCCACTGCTCTCTACTCAACCTCCGATCCCTCTGCAAGCACGCCACCGGAGTCTGGGACACCGTAACCTCCCTCAAACCAGACGTGATGTTCTTTACAGAAACCTGGCTCACCCCCTCATGAGTGTCTGATATCGCCACCATGATGCCCCCTGGCTACAAGCTGCTACACTGCGAAAGGGGCCGGCAGACATGGTGGAGGCATCGCCATCGTCCACATTTATCACGAAACACTACAACTATCAAATCAAACTAGATGCAAAAATTACCATCAGAGGATCCCTCGCATACAGATCAGGGGCCCTCACCCTAGCTTCCTCAATGTCATTACCAAATTCATCACTCCTCTGTTAATTGACTCCAACCACTACATCTTCCTCGGAGACCAGAATTATTTCCAACTCAAAGACCCCAAAGACACCAACTCTTCTACCCTCCTGGAGAACATGGGCAACATCAGCCTCTCTCAGCTGGTCTCCACCCCCAATCACATCACAGGACACACTCTGGACCCTATCTTTTCCTCGAGTGACTGAATCATGTTCTCCCACACTACCAAACAGACCTAGAAAGATTACAGCATTGTCCACTTCACCCTCACCGGCTCCCCAGAACCTCCATTCAGACCACCCACCAGCCCCTGCCAAAAGTGCACTAGAGTCACAGAACCCCTCTGGACCTCCGCCCTCAAAACATCCAGACTTGACCACTTCGACAACCTCAAACTCAAAGTTCAGAACTTCTTGAACTGGCTCTCCGCTGCTGCAGACACAATCACCCCCATGTAGGATTCCCCATTCAAAAGACCCGCAAAGTATGCCAGCTGCTTCACCCCCGAACTACAGATCCTCAAACATGACTGCAAGAAACTAGAGAAACGTTGGCACTCCAGCAAGTAGCCCTCCAATCTCATCTCATTCAGATCCACAATCAACAACTAATACATCTAATACATCCACCTAAGTGAGAACAAGAAGAACACCTCAACAACTGCATCGAGGCAAGCGCCAACCGTGCCAAAGAGCTCTTACCATCGTCAGAGAGTTCTGCCCAGCAGCCCTGAAAACTTGATTCTCTCCCAAGCACTCTGAAACACTCTAGCAGACTACTCCCACCAGAAGATTGCAGACATCTACAGCAACTTCGACCCCCATCCCCCTGACCTCAAACACCCCCACACCCTAATCAGTGCCACCGAAGCCAATGACTATCTGACTTGAAGCAGCTCTCGATCCTTGACACCACCCCCATCATGAACTCAATCCACTTCAGTGCTCCCTAGGACCCCTGCCTGCACCACATCTACAAACTATGGAGAGGAGAAAACAGCATCATCCTCACATAGAACCTCAACACTTCCATCACAACAGCCAATGTCCCTGCCACATGAAAAAATGCAGAGGTCAAACCTCTCCTGAAAAAGCATCTACCGACTCCAGCATTCTCAAACACTATCAACCCATCTCGCTAGTCCCCTTCCTAGCCAAGGTCTTGGAGAAGGCCATTAACTGCCAGTTCACATAGTACCTCAAACAGAACAACTTTCTGACGCCTCCCAATCAGGCTTCCAGGCGAACCATTGCATTGAGACTGCCCTGATGGCAGCTCTGGAGGACATCAGATGTCTCCTCGACAAAAGGGAAACAGCAGCCCTTATCCTGCTTGACCTCTTGGTGGCCTTCAACACGATCTCCCATCACACCCTCATCACCAGACTTCACCACCTGGTCATCCAAGGCAACTCTCTCAACTGGATCGCCTCCTACCTCTCCAGCCTTGACGCCCATTGGGCTAAGTTGCGCGGTATAAGTCTGATTTCATTTCATTTCATTTCAGCTGAACACAGAGGATCCACCCAGCACCTTTTTCCTCAGAACCCAAGAAAATCAGCTGCAGTGTCCCCAAGGGCTCCTCACTCAGTCCTACCCTTTTCAACACCTAAATGACACCTCTAGCAGACATCGCCACACCCACTGACTCAACATCATCTCATATGCCGACGACACACAGCTCATTCTTTCCCTCACAGAAGAAACTGACACTACCAGAGCCAACTTACAGAACACCTTCTCCGATGTCGCCAACTGGATGAAGGCTAACTGCCTGAATTTCAACTTGGAGAAAACAGAGGTACTCACCTTCAGAAACAACCCCTCCCCATGGAAAGACTCCTGGTGGCCCACTGCACTCAGCCCTGCTCCCGCCCCCTCCAACCACGCATGCAACCTCAAAAACACCCTGAACAGCCAACTAACCATGAAGAACCAAGTCAACGCAGTCTCCTCCCCCTTCTTCCACACCCTCTACATGCTTTGCAAGATCTTCCAATGGATCCCCATATCCACCAGAAAAACAGTCACACAGGCTCTCACCTCCTGCTGCCCCGACTACTGCAATGAACTCTATGCCGGTCAGACCAAGTATCCACTCAGCTGCCTCCGGACCATCCAGAAAACAGCAGCAAAACTCATTCTGAACCTCCCAAAGAGAACAAACACCTTCCCCACCCCCACCCCCACCTCGGAGCCCTCCATTGGCTCCCCATACAGAAATTATGCCTCTTCAAGCTCCTGACTCATGCTTACAAAGCCCTAGATGAATCCGGGCACACCTACATCAACAGCCCACCTGACTTTCTATCACCCCACCAGGGAACTCTGCTCTACATCACTCACCCTGGCCCATACCACCGCATCCGCCAGAACCACTGCAGAGGTCCTTCCTTCTGCTAACTTGCTGCCAAGTCCTGGAACAGCCTCCCCCTTCACCTACTTGAGGAATTCAGAAAGACGCTCAAGACATGGCTCTTCAACCATGGACTTAAGAACCCAGCACCTGGAGACCACCCAGGGTAACAAGTTTGTGGTGTACAATAACCCTTTGCTTTGATTTCCTAACTATAACATCCCTTTAACCATTGGTTTGTTTAGTGTATTTCTATGGTTTTTTAATGTTATTTCCTAACAATAGCGTCACTATAACCTTTGATCTTTTAGGTGAATTTCTAACGTTTTTTAAATGTTATTTCTTCACTGTAACCTGCAACGTTTGAGCATGGGTGTGTGTGTGGCTATATGGGTCTGTGAGTGGGTGTGTGAGTGGCTGTATGGGTCTGTGAGTGGGTGTGTGAGTGGCTGTATGGATCTGTACATGGGTGTGTGAGTGGCTGTATGGATCTGTAAGTGGTGGTATGAAGGGCTGTATGGGTGTGTGATTACGTTTCTGGGTGTGTGAGTGGCTGTATGGATATGTGAGTCAGTATGTGAGTGGTTATGTGGGTGTGTGAGTGGCTGTATGGGTGTGTGGGTAGGTGTGTTAGTGGTTTTGTGGGTATGTGAGTGGCTGTATGGGTGTGTGCGTGGGTGTGTGAGTGGCTGCATGGGTCTGTGAGTGGATGTGAGAGTGGCAGAATGGGTGAGAGTGGGTGTCTAAGTATCTGTGTAGGTGTGTCAGTAGCTTAGTGAGTGACTGTGGCAGACCGGAACATTATCTGCCCCTTTATCCTACGAGAATCCACCGGTTTGCAGAAAAAGTCTACCCAACTCGAGTACTTTCTACTGGTTAATTAGTAAGTGCCACCTCGTTGGGTAATAACAAGTACACATTGTCCACTACAGATGCATAATGGACCACAAGGAAATTTCTCCAGTGACCTTGTGTGCATATAATTTTGGCATTGTGATTGTTCCTCGAACATCTTGATCCACACATCTGTGATAACATGAATCCTCATCTATAGAAGAAGATGAGACTACAAAAAGGAGATTCTTCACCAAACAAGGGTTCTTCCTCCTAACTGTATGGAGTAAGTGCTTCTTTGTTTGGTGGAGATGTTTGCATCAATAACGCATAACTAAAATCGGCGGGAATCGTGCATGGAGGCCTTTTGGTAAGCTGTCCATCAATGGCGGAAAAGGCAGAAAGACTTTTGTATACTACTATGGAAAAATGGGTGGGGCCTAATGGGCAGACCTTGCAGATAATTTGGGGCATTTGCATACTCAGGGTAATTAAAAGGGAGAATCATGGACTGTGCTCTCAAGAAAAGAAAGAAAACACTCGTCAAAGTCACTACAGATCAGATTGCGCTCCAATTGATCATTGATGTATTCACCTCCATTAAGGATTTCAGGTTATTTTTCAGTGTTGAATACTAGAGGAAACACACTTGCTTTCCCTTCGCCAGTCCAAGACATTAGGATCATTTGTGCTTTACTGAAGTGGAGCTTCAACTGGGGCACCTACTTTGCTTACATTTGTAAGTGCTTCCCATTTAGGTTTAATTTCTGTAAAACAAGCACCAGGGACATAATGAAACCTAGTTTTTTCCAAAAAGACTCCACAGTTTTGTCGTAAATGTCTACCCAACTGGAGTACTTTCTATTGGGTAAGTGATACCTCGTTGGATAAATGTCTAGTGCATATTTCACACTGCAGCTGCATAAAGGACCACAAGGTAATGTCTCCAGTGACCTTGTGTTCATGTAAATTCGGCAATGTGATTGTTCCCTGAGTGTCTTAATCCACAAATATGTGATAACAGGAATCCTCGTGAATAGAAGCCAGCAGTTTAAAGGGAAAGGGGCCACGTGGACCCACTCCCTGGGCTGATTTCGGCCCCAGGTGTCCTCATTCTCCAGGGCCCAGCCTCTTGATCCTGGGTGCCCTGGATACCACCCAGGGCACACAGTCTGCAGTGTTGGGTACTGTGGGGGAGCCTTAATTCTCTTGCAGTCCCTGCTGGCTCCCCTGCCTCCAGCGGAAGCTCTAGCATTGCTCCTGCATGCACGGAGCAGGCAAAAATGCTGCTCCCCGCACATGGGAGCAATCCTTTCATTTGTTTTCCTGTGAGCTGTCAGATGAAAAGTCCACTCCCAGTGAGCTGGAGCAGTTTTTCTGCTCCTGCCACCCACTGGTAGTGGACTTACTGTTTGATTTTGCATGGCAAAAGTGAGAGCAAACAGCTATGTCCTGTTGGTGGGCATCCGGGCCATAGGAAGCCGGTCCTGGGGTGGTGGTCCCCAGGGCCATACTGGGTGAAGAAAGAGGGTCAGCGCAGCCCCTCTCCAATTTATTATTAAAGCCCCGGGGAGGTTGTGATCCACTGGGGCTCCTAAGAGCCCTATGTTGGGGGTCTGTGCGGCCCCCCTTTGTGACAATAATTAAGCCCGGTTAGGTGGTGGTCCCAGTGGTTCTCTACTGCCTCAGGAGGGAAGTACACGTGGCCCCCCTCCAATTTAAATATCAAGCCCTGAGCAAGTAGTGGTCCCTGTGGCTCGTAATGTCAGGATTTTGTACTCCTCAGGATCCAGATGAAGTAATAAGGGGTCCACCCCTTAACATCCCCAAACTCCAGATCAAGAATTACGGAGTGTTTTAGGGCAATCAAGTGAGGGAACGGAAAGGTTGGGAACAGCAGGGAGGAGAACCTATAAGAAAAAAAACAACATAGATCAACAATACATACTATATATATGACTACTCTCATATGGTCTCACTAAGGGAACATAAATACCTAATTCAGTATATGATAACAACCAATTCCTTTTGATGGAAAAAACCTATAAAACATAACACATTGTTTGAGAACACGCATATGCCACATCCATGCGCTAACCACATCAGTCCTTGTGTCTACCACCACATTGAATCGGAATATCTCCCACTGTTCACCTTTTTCCGATTGGAGATTCAACCATAATATATATGATCAATGTCTCGAATGATAAAGAAAGTAAATTAAGCCCAAATGTAAAAATGGTCCATGGATCTAGCCAGGGGTTATAGGCACACTCCTGGCAATAGATCCAACAACCTGTAGGACTTTTCAATGAAAGAAATACTGTGTTCCCTATTAAACTCAAACCAATTACTTCAGTAGTTCACTGGCGCATAGTATTGCTGCACCAGCGAGGTTCTCCTTCTTTTTCTTACTCCACATATAGCCCAACACTGCTTAATGTCACAAGCGAACACGGTTACGTCACTGCTGCCCAAACAAGAATTAAAGTCAAAATGAGTCTAAAGCTCCTGCGGTTTCCACTTTTCACTCCGTTGCACATTCACCGTTCAGGGAAATGAGAACTCCTCCAAAATCCTCCAGCTCCCACTCACCGTCCCTCGATAAGTATGCCACCTGAGAGTCCTTACCAGGACTTGAACTCGCTCCGCCGAGCATCACCATACCACAGCCTCCTTCCGTCGGGACTGCTTCGATGGGTCTCCAAACTCCTTCGCTGTGCTCACCGACAGCCGCCGGTAACGAGACACAAAAAAAACAAATTACGCACGCTAACGAGCGTGCGACGCGTCCTCTTGTAGACGCTTCCTCCGCCTCCACTCTTGCCTTCTGGGAAAGGTAGTTCCAAAGGCTAGGCAGGCATTACACAACGCGATTCCTGACAGTAGGCCCTCCCTCAATGCACCTCCTAGAACCAGGCTTGGAGGGATTCTTGCGGAAAAACAAGTTCACTGCGGCAGGGGCATGCACATTGGAACATGGCTCCCACGAATCATCCTCGGAGGTGTACCCCTTCCATGAGATGAGATACCACAATTTTCCCTGCCGGTACTGCGAATCCAGTATCCTCTTTACCTCGTATTCCAATCCACCCCCGCAGGATACCGGAGGGGGTGCCCTCCGCCGTGCCCCACCAGCTGGATTCAGGAGGCTGCAATTGAACATCGGATGTATGCGGAGACTGGCTGGCAGCTTTAGCTTGTAAGCAACTGGATTAATCTGTCTCACCACGGCGTACGGGCCAATGAACTTAGGATGGAACACACTGCGCAATTTGAATTAATGTTCCTCGTGGACAGCCAAACCCGGTCACCGACCTGATACAGAGGTCCGTCCGTTCTGTGCCGATCCTCCCATCATTTGTACACCCGCTTAGCTACCAGCAGATGATGTCTTGCCTTCTTGTGGACAGAGCGTAGAGCTCTGATGTGAGCCTGTACAGAAGGTTGATTGCCCAGGTCGACAGGTGGGTTGATGGGCAGAGGTTTTGCGCAATATCCGAAGTTTGCCACAAACGGGGATACCCCGATAGAACAGCGTAAGGCATTGTTGTAGGATAACTCCGCCATCCACAACAGAGACACCCAAGAGACTTGAGCCTCCATGGCATAACACCGCAGATATTTTTTCAAGGTCTGATTTAGTCTCTCAGTCTGTCCGTCCATCTGTGGGTGGAAGCTTGTTGAGACCGCTGAGTCTATCTGCAGATTCGCCAAAAACTTGCAATGAACTGGGGGCCCTTGTCGGACACGATGATTTTGGGCAATCTGTGAAGTCTAATGACATTGTCCAGCAGTAGTTGGGCTGTTTGACCTGCTGTGGGTAAGTTCTTGCATGGGATGAAATGGCCCATTTTGGTAAGGCTGTCCACTACTACCAAAATGGCCGAACATCCCTGATCCATAGGCAATCCGGTGATTAAATCGAGACTGATGTTTTGCCATGGCTGTTGAGGGGTTGGCATGGGCATGAGATTCCCTTTCCTTCTAGTATTTTTCCCTTTTCCTCTGGCACAGTTTTCGCATTGCGATACCCAGACACGAACGTCTTTGGCCAACGAGTACCACCAGAAATGCCGTTGAACCAAATGCACAGTTTTGCGGATTCCTGGCTGACCTACCAAAGGAGACACATGGCACCATTCGTATGCTTTTTTCTGCAGTGCTTTGGTAGGGAGATACAGCTTATTGTTCTGAAAAGGCAGGCCTTGTTTGAGGCTACGAGCATCATTCTCTTGTGCCCACCCCTCCCACCGGTCTTTAGATCTGTTCTTGATCACCTCTGTTAGAAAATTATCTTCCCTCAGAACACAAATGACTTTTGCAGGATCGATTATTGCCTCTGGGATACTGGCGAGAGGCTCTACGACTGTTTCTTGCCGGGACAAGGAATCTGCCTTGCGATTGTCTGTTCCTGGCCTAAATGTAATAACAAAGTCATATTCTGCAAAAAACAGCATCCATCTCATCTGCCTCTGTGTGAGATGTTGCGCCGTCTTCATGTATTGCAAGTTCCAATGAGTGGAATACACAGTGATTGGGTAACGGGCCCCCCATAAATAGTGTTGCCATTCCTGGAAAGGCTTTTTTATGGACAACAATTCTTTCTCCGCAATGGTATAGTTCTTTTCGGCCGCGTTTAGCTTTTTGGAGAGATAGGCCACAGGATGCAATTGCCCAGCATCTTTATCTCTCTGAGATAGGATGGCTCCGATGGCTTCATCCGAAGCATCTGCCTCTACCATGAAAGGTGCTCCCATTTGAGGATGCCTGAGCACTGGAGCTGTGGTGAAAGCGTGTTTCAAGTAAGCAAAAGCTGTGGAGGCCTAATGGGACCATACAAAAGGAACCCCCTTAAGAAGCAGCCTGGTGATAGGGACTGCCACCTGGGAAAAGTTCAGGATGAATCTGCGATAGTAATTCACAAAGCTCACAGAGCATTGGACATCTCTCGTACACCTAGGGATGGGCCATTTCTGCACTACTTGCACCTTGCATTCAGCCATGCTCAAACCTTCTGGACACACTTTCACCCCTAAGAACTCCACTTCATGCACCCCAAATTCGCATTTGCTCATTTTACAAAACAGCTGGTATTCCCTTAGCCTTTCCAACACCAAAATGACATGGTTTACATGCTCCTCAGTCGACACAGAGTATATGAGAATGTCATAAATATACAGGACCACGAAATGGTCCACATACTATTTCAAACATCATTCAGAAAATACTGAGAGGCCGCTGGGGCGTTACACAGCCCGAATTGCATCACAGTATATTCAAACAAACCATTGCGAGTCTTAAAAGACCTTTTCCACTCATCCCCTTCTCGGATGCGTACCAAATAATATGCCCCTCTTCAGTCAAGCCGAGTATAAATAGTGGTTTCCTGCACCTGATCCAACAACACCTTAATGAGTGGCAAGGGATATCTGTTACAAATGGTATTCTTATTTAACATTCTGTAATCACAACACGCTCTTATCTCACCACTAGTCTTGGCTATAAAGAACAGAGGAGAAGCCGCTGGAGAACGAGAGGGCCTAATAAAACCAATATCCCCAAAATTATCAAGGTATTCTCTGAGGTGTCGAGTTTCCGGATCTGACAAGGCGTACACCCTACAAGCTGGAATGGTTGCTCCATTGACCAAATCAATCTGACAATCATAAATACTGTGGGGCGGGAGCTGCTCTGCCTGTGCTTTACTAAAATCATCAGAAAACTGAGCATACTCTACTGGCAGGGCATCTTCCTTCTCAGCTGCCATAGCTACACAAAAAGGGTATGTTAGAGCTACCGCTTGGGACATATGTTCATGCAGACAGTGTTCTTCACATTCCTTAGCCCAAAACTGTACTGTCTTGTTTTTCCAGTCTATGGTAGGGTTGTTATGCCAGAACCATGGCATTCCCAAGATTACTTCATACTGAGGGGCTTCGATAACATTTAAGGCTATTTCTTCCAGATGCTGTCTCTTCCCATCTTCTATCGATAGCTTGAGGAATTCGGTTTGGTCCGTAATGAGACCAGATTTTAACGGCTTCCCATCCATGGCCCAAACTTCCTCTGGGGTATCCCGGGTTACACAACCCACAGCCAACTGCTTCACCAACCTACTGTCTATGAAATTCCCCGTTGCACCTGAATCCAACATGGCTAACACTTGGTGTACATGTTGTTTGTATTCCAGACCCGCCGCCAACACTATGTGTGATTCTGTGTCTTTTAACCTGTTGGTCGATAAAGACGGAATCTTCAATTCCTTTTCCCCTGACATGACAGAGGGAGGAGTAGCAGATAAACCAGACTCCGTGCCTAAAACAGAGACTGTGGCTTTCTTATTTCGGTATGAAAACCCTTGTGTCTTCGGCCTTGATGGGCAGTCACGGACGAAATGCCCTCTTTTGCCGCAGTAAATGCATAACCCATGTGTTCGCCGGGTTTCTCTCTCTGTACCCGAGAGGGGTGCCCTGATGGCTCCTATCTACATGAGTTCACTTATACTTTCAATGTTAGCTGTCTCTTTCCTGGGGTTCTTGTCTGATCTATAGAAGGACCTGTCCCCTTTATGTTTCTCTACCCCTCGTTCAGATATTGGTCCATCCAGTCTTAACGTCAAACTGATTAAGTCAGAGCAGGTGACGGGCTGTGGATCGATTTGGGCTATCACATCCTTTAATTTGTCGCGTAGACCTTGATAGAAGAGAGACATCCTCTTTTCCTCTGGCCACGCTGCTTCCGCAACCAACCGATCGAATGACGTAAGGTATGTAACCAGGTCATGTCTCCCTTGCCGTAATTCCAACATCTCCAGATCTGCGCTAAAGAAAGTGGTTTGCCTGTCGAACACCCTTTCAAAGCAGCTTGGAAAGCCTCCCAATCGGACAATCCAGGGTTGTTGTTCCTAACCAAGGGAACTGCCCAATTGGCAGCATCTCCTATCAAATAGGAGATCGCAAACGCTAGCCCGGAATGATTATTCGGAAACAATGAGGGTTTACAAGAGAAATGAAGCATAATCTGCGTTAAGAACACCTGTATCTTGTGGATCACCTGCATACCTCTCGGGACTGGCTAAAGGGATAGGTGGAGGAACTGTGACTTGTATATGGGGGGTACTGGTGCCGGTTACATCAAAAGGGTTCCTAGACAACTTATCAACTCTTTCTCGCAAAGCTGCGGTTTCAATCCTATAAGCCGCGAGTTCCTGTTGAACTAAGGCTAATGCCTGGACTACATCCTCCATGGACGCCATATATTGCCACACCCTGACTGGGAGGAGTATCCTTTTCGTGGGTGTGTAATTCTGTCAGGATTTTGTACTCCTCAGGATCCAGGTGAAGCAATAAGGAGTCCGCCCCTTGACATCCCCAAACTCCATTAAAAAAATTACGGAGTGTTAGGGCGATCAAGTGAGGGAAGGGAAAGGTTGGGAACAGCAGGGACGAGAACCTATAAGAAAAAAAAACAGATCAACAATACATACTATATATATGACTACTGTCATATGGTCTCACTAAGGGAACATAAATACCTCTCAACTCCAATGCGCTACCTCACGCCTGCCTTCAGAATATGATAACAACCAATTTCCTTTGATGGAAAAAACCTATAAAACATAACACATTGTTTGAGAACACGCATATGCCACCTCCATGCACTAACCACATCAGTCATTGTGTCTACCACCCCATTGAATTGGAATATTTCCCACTGCTCACCTTTTTCCGATTGGAGATTCAACCATAATATATATGATCAAAGTCTCGGATGATAAAGAAAGTAAATTAAGCCCAAAGGTACAAATGTTCCATGGACCTAGTCAGGGGTTAAAGACACACTCCTGGAAATAGATCCAACAACCTGTAGGACTTTTCAATGAAAGAAATACTGTGTTCCCTATTAAACTCAAACCAATTACTTCAGTATATCGCTGGCGCATAGTCTTGCTGCACCAGCAAGGTTCTCCTTCTTTTCCTTACTCCACATAAAGCCCAACACTGTTTAATGTCACAAGAGAACACGGTTACGTCACCGCTGCCCAAACAATAATTAAAGTCAAAACAGAGGAATGAGTCTAAGGCTCCTGTGGTTTCTCACCGCTTTCCGCCTTTCACTCCGTTGCGCAATCACCATCCATGGAAATGCGAACTCCTCCAAAATCCTCCAGCTCCCACTCACCGTTCCTTGATAAGTATGCCACCTGAGAGTCCTTACCAGGACTTGAACACACTACGCCGAGCATCACCATACCATGGCCTCCTTCCGTCGGGACTGCTTCGATGGGTCTCCAAACTCCTTCGCTGTGCTCACCGACAGCCGCCGGTAACGAGACACAAAACAAACAAAATTACGCATGCTAACGAGCGTGCGACGCGTCCTCTTGTAGACGCTTGCTCCACCTCCACTCTTGCCTTCTGGGAAAGGTAGTTCCAAAGGCTAGGCAGGAGCTACACAGCGGGATTCCTGACACTTAAGAAATACAAATATTTAAAAAACAATGACCCAGGGATCTGGCCCACTCAGGGGCTGAAATATAACAAGCATGTGAGACCCCACTTGTTTGGCTTTTTTTGCAATGAAAATAAAAAAACATGATTTGTGGCCCTGCTGGGGTTCCTGTGGGCCCCCACCACCAGGCCTAGGGGGTTAAGGTATTCCTACTATGCTCCGTTCTCTTTGATTTTATGTTTGTCTTTGGAACTCAGCTAAATCTGAGTTCCAAAATGGCTGCTAACACTTCGTGGTTGAAGTGTTGCCAGCCAATTAGGTCTCTGCACAAGATTCAAGGAGGTTCTGCCCTCTAGATAAACACATTTGATTTTCCTTTAATATCTCCAAAACTGTGGAAAATATTTACACCAAATAATAAATTGGCTTTTTCTGGACCAAGAGGTAGCTTTCTGCCATATTTGGTGTACATCCGTTCCGTGGTTTGGACTATAGTCATGTCTAAAATCTCTAAGATAATTAACATGGGAAACAGACTTTTTTTTACCCTTCTTTTTCTCATCCCCTGCTTGACAGATCAAACCGAAACTTTCTGTGCACAACTAGAATCAAGAGGGCATTTTTTCACGTTTGTTAAGATTTGTCAAACAGCGCCAAAGTTTTAACTAAGTCAAAAAACATTTTTCGTATGGAAAATAAGTCCTGACTATTACTACCGATTGTCAACTGCCAGGAGTTATTAAAAAAATGCGCTTCCAGACCACATCTCTTCATTTCACACGGAGCCTGGAATCCACAAAAACACAGCGGCACATCTTCGGTATGTAGTGTAATTGTTTTATTAGTTCATTTCATCAAATATATATATATATATATATATATATATATATATATATATTCACTGAAAAAACCATAGGTTTCATACACGTTATAGTTAGGAATTAGCATTTAAAAAACCTTGCAAATTCACTTAAAAAACCATAGGTTTCACCCATGTTATAGTTAGGTGGATATTTCACTCGTAAAAAAACAATGAATTTCCCCCGTTATAGTTAGTTCAGATAACTATATCTTGCGCGCCCGCAATGCACTGCTGATGACGTCACATATTACATCACTCATGACATGGTCAGTGACATCACTCATGACATCACTGATGACATCATCCTTGTGATAGAGTGGCGGTCGCGGTGTTTAACCGCGTGAGTTTGACACGGACAGATTGAATTTGAACTACGCATATCCAACAGGTATTCCATTTGACTTGACAGTTGTTTCTATTAAGTCCCTACCATGCAGCTTACATTTTTGTACAGAGGACACCACGTTGTTGAGTTTCGCTAGTAAGTGCTTGAAAAGCCAGGTCTTTCGTTGAATGTGATCACAGTGGTGAAGGGTGCATTACGGATGCAATATACATCACATCAGTTTCTCTCAGCCAACCAGATACCTAATGTGCATACATTTAAATATAGTCTCCTTCTTCTCTTTTCTTGCAGAATACCCCTGACGAAGTCCCGAAATGCATTGGGTTCTAGTGCCGCAATAATTTTGTGGCACACAAGGAAATATGTTGTGTGAATAATTCACAAATATTGTATAATTGTTTTCTTACTCTCCCTTGGGTCTGACATCTCTGCAGATTCCACTGGCTACTGGATCCCCCTCAGGTGCGTTCAGCTGTTCTGGAGAGTTGCTGGTCCATAGTTAGTCATTCGTTGTCTCCTGTGTCAGTGATAGGCAGCCGAGCTCGTAGTATCCTCTGAGCATCTGATACACGCCAGTACCAAAGATGGTACTGACTGGGAGTAAATGTGGGGGACCACTGAGGAGTAAGTAATGATGCTGCAGACAGCACCTGCAGCGGCTGTCTGTGCAGGTAAGTGTGGTGGGGCGGTGGGGCGGGGGGATGTCGACAGACAATGGAATAGGAAATATTTATTTATTTCATTTTCCCTATTCTGTCATCTGTCGATTTCCCCCCTCAAGCCCCGAGTGGAGAGACCATCAAGCTAGAAGGCATGTTCGGCTGGGCAGGCATGACAGTTGTCTGTATGTTTCCCCCATTATGCCCCCTATTGAATAGGGTGGTAGAGGTGTTGATGCATTATGGATTCGGGTAGGGTTCATCATTCTAGAGAGCCCACTCCTGTGTCTGAGGCTATGTGAAGAGAGGCATTCCAGGAAGGAGGAGATACAAAAATGACTCCCAGCACTGGAAATGCTGTCTACCCTCCTTTCCCTGATAGATAAATGTTTCTGGAGCAGTGGTGTAACATCTCCCCCTGCAGCCCCCTCGGTGCGGGGAGCGCCCTCAGCAAAAGTGGTAGGTGGTGGGTGGGGAGGGGGCCCCCTCCATGTACTATGCAGGGGGCCCCCTCAAGTTTTGTAGCACCATCGTTCTGGAGTCAGGTGGGCCCACACCTTAGCCTTCAGGAAACTGTTGAATTGAAGAAGTTAGAGTGGGGGATCCACTACCACCACCCTCCTGCCCCCATAGATGCACTTATGCTAATGTTCATACAAAAGTGGTGAGCCTCACTTATGGAGTAAGAAATGAAGTGTTATTGTAATATTAGAATGCAGTTATCTCTGGGAGGCACTGGGAGCACCTGCTTGCATGCAGGAAGAGGCACATAGGGAGGTTGCAATTAATCATGAGAGTCAAGACCACAGGTGGGAGTTCCGTATGCAATATGGCACATTTCATTATAATAATTCCAGATTTGTAAAGCGCGACTTATCACCCCTAAGGGTATCCAGGCACTGGGGACCGTCGGAGAGACTAAGTGAGCTATTGCCCAGAGTCACTTGATGCTGACCTGCGCTAGCGCCGGCACTGGGAATCGAACTGTGGGCCCAAGCTCTCCCCTAACAATGGTCAGGGGCAGCAGATAGGCCCTTTATACCTCATCTAAGTTTTGCCACATTGACATGGGGAATGAAGAAGACTGGCTTTCTTGAGGGAGGTTGGTGGGAAGATTTTAACTCTAGAGGGAAGGAGACATGACCAGTAATTGCTAAGGGAGTCCATGATTTTACATGGTTTCAATTCAACCTGTTGTCCCTTAATTTGAAAGGTCTCAACTCACCCAAAAAACTGACACATGATATGAAGCTATTTGAAGGCTAGGAATATCCTACTTCACCAAAGAACACAACTTGTGAGGACATATCAATTCTGTACGAGCAATAGGGCACATGAGCCCCAGATTTTTACATCAGCTGCTAACACAAAAGTGGGACTGGTGGCCTTCTTCAAATGCAATCTTGAGATTACTCAGATAAGTGTTAGGCAGAACAGGGCAGGGAGGTATATTTTAGTTATAATGGTAAAAAGCTGATCCTTGTTTATCAGTATTCCCCAAATTCAAACCAGGACGCGTTCCTTAAAGTTTTTCATAATGATTGTGCTAATGGGATGCAAGGTGATGTGCAAGTAAAATGTGACTTTAATGCAGTGTGCGAAGTGGCATTGGATAACTCACACTCAGCAGGCGAACATACATAGGTTTGAATAAAAGGAGGAGAATGTTCCTCATGTGTATGAGTTGTGGCGATCTTCTATCACGTTCACTGGTTTATTCTTGCAGTCTCTAACTTTGTGATGTAACGTATGGTAGGAACCTCACACAGGGTTGAACTGTCAGATATATAGATAACAGAACATGCTCACGTAGAGGTGGTCTGTTATAAGGGGGGATGAGGCGCTACATGCTTAAAGGTTCCACCCTTTCCTTCTTAGAGACTTGCTTTACAGGTGGAAACCGACTGAACCTATTACAGACTTTTTTAGTAATATCATAGTAGAAGATGTATCTCTTGGCAAAATGTGGGATGACTTTAAGGTGGAAGTGAGAGGGACACTCAGTCTTAGAAACTCCAATTGAAAGAGCTCATGGAAATAGAGAATGCAACCAAGCAGCATTTCTCAAAAAGAGGAGGCTGATAACTAGAATTAGAGTTCAGATTATTCTCCTTTGCAACAAAAGGGCAAAAGTAACATTAAGAAGACTCAACAAAGTTGTCATGAGAAAAGATATAGGGTGGATAAAATGTAAGTGCTTTAGTGCAAAGCACAGCACTTCAGGAATTCTCTCTGAAATTGTACTCTGGGACCCAGATTCAGAAGCTAACAGGGTTGAGAATCTGGAGGAGAGTATGATGCTCATGCTTCTTCATCATCTTTTGATGAAACTAGATTAACCCATCACTGAAAATGTGTCAGGAATCCTGGAGCTCATTGTTCTCCAGGGATTGTGTACAGTGTGGCCCAGATGGGGTCACATTTCTTAGACTCCATGGTACAAGTATGCACCTTCATAATCATTTCCAGTGCTGTATCCTGGTCATCTGAGGGCAAGTCGCAGCATCTCTGCTTGAATAGCCTAGTAGGCCAGCCTACAGATACTCTTAAGACATTAAAACCTGTTGTACACAAGTAAATTGATATTAATAGTACCTTGTCTTATAGGATCACTGTAGTTAATAGTAAGATCATTGCAGACCAAGGTTCCTTGTTACACGCCTTCCACCAGCCCATGCTCCTGAGGTCAACAGGTTGAGATGCTTGTGGAGTGTTTCTTTCCTTTCCCCCTTCCCCTTTCCCCCCAGTGCAGTCCCTTCAGATTGCAATACAGATCTTATTAGACTGAAAGGGGAAGAAGTGGGGTTAGCATCGGAGTCAATAGCCTGAATTCCTGTGCAATCCTCACAAAATGAAGGATGCTTTGAGGGTTCTTCCTCTCAGCCGCTATTTCATGTGCCCTCTCCATCTCAACCTGTAGACCAGGAGCTGGTTAATGGCGTAGGCACAAGCCATTTAGCATTCACTAGTGCATCAAACTTCTTTTAAAATGGTCTAACTTTAATTTCAGAAAATAAATAAAACTTCTGCTGCATGCGGCAAAGCATCTAATTTCTCTCCTCTCTATAGAGCTCTGTTGTTGTGAAATCTCTCACACTGCTCTTAGACTTCCCTTGTCAGAACAGAAATATTCTCTCACAATAAGGCAGAATGAAATCATGCCTTATATTGTAATAACTTTAGCCAAGTCTCCAATGCCCTTTAATTGTGTCAGGACAATGCAGATGGAATCTGCAGTATCACACAGTCATCTCAACTACTAACCTGAATCATCTCAAGATGCACTCCTGAAATGAAAACAGAATTTTTGACAACACAGTTCATGCTGTATGCAGGGACACACACAGCTTTCAGTACAACATTTAGGGAAAATGTTTCTTGTTATATTATTTTTACTTTATGTGCTCCACATGTTTATAGTACAGTGACCTCTCCAAGGCCCATAGTCACAACAAATTGAACTTAATACAAGTCTCAAGGCTAAATCTCTAACCTGAATGACTGAATCTGCTCAGTGAGGTATCAGCTCAAGTACAATTAGGCCACAAGACATTCAATAAGTAAATAGGCCAACATAGATGACTGTTGTACTTGGGTAGTTATCTGCAGGTTTGGCACTTAACTAGCATTCACCAAACAAACTATCAACCCTGAAGGTTACTCTACATGTATTATTGGGAACTATAACTGAAGTGTCCGTGCCCAACATATGCTCACTACGGAAACTGCATGTATAGATCCACTGTAGTACATGGGATGGATTTTTTTCTACCAAAGCCATCAACTCTGTAGCCAGTTATAGAACCTGGTAGTCTTTCCCTGATAGCCACTTGATTTTAGACCCCATTTTGGTGGGCACATGGCAGGCAGAGTTCACTGTGCCCCAACCATGGTGGCTGAGGGTGTTTGCCACTGGTGTCCTGGCTACAACAGTCAAGCAACACACAATAACGTAATGTCAAGACCAGTCCTTATATTTTATCTAAAAAGAATATATTTTCATCACACAGCAGAATTAAATAATACCCGATACAATGGAAATGACATACAGGGTTTCAAATTAAATTGTATTGATCAATGATGCACTGCACCCCCTTCTTCCTCTAAATCAAATTTAAAAGTGAGGTGCTTCACCCACTTCTTCCTCGTTTCTTTCCGGTATCAACTTTCTTCCCACTATAGTCGAGATAATGTGTCTACAGTCCCAAATGCACATTTGTTTTTGTGGAGTGGCAAAGATGGCAGCAAAGTTGGATGCGTCCTAGTAAGCTTCATCAGACTCATGCATAAACAAGGATCCTGTCTCATCAGCGGCCTCGTGGCTGCACCAGTAAGTGGCTGGGCTCTTCATCCATGATCATTGGTTCCTACAATCACCATTGGCGACTGTTCTGCTGTGCACCGACAGACAACACGCATGCTACCTGGGGATGCGACCTTGGGGAGAGTCCTGCAAAGTCTATTTGAAAACCACCTTGTGGTCACGGTAACTGTGCTTCTCTTCATGGTAAAGTCAAAAAGTAACAAGGCGGGAGCCCCCTGGACAATCAATGTCAGAGCACTTAGTTGGGGAGCAGGCAGATGCACCGCTGAGCCAGATGGAGGAATCTTTGCAATACCACATCAGCAAATTTGACAAAATTCTACAGCCTTTGACTGACGGTCAACATTAAGCCCAAACTTGAAACACTAGCGATTGAGGTGGGTTTTATGAGAGCAGACCATAAGAAACTCGAAGACGAGGTTAAGTGAAATGAGTCCAGCTTAGCGGTGTTGAGGCTGCATGTAGAAAAAACTACATAATAAGGTTAGATTTCAGAAGATGAGGGGGATGACTCGGAAGGCCTTCATGATGCAACAATGTTTGTATTTTGGGCAATCCGGAAAAAACACAAGGTCCCAGTATGGAATTATTCCTCAAAGAATGGCTGGCACACACACCATTGTCCCTACCCGTGTGACTCCTTCAGAGTCCCCCACCACCGTTAGTGGCGAGACTGTTTATCACAACAGAGATCATATCCTTCAGGTGTTAAGAAGCAATGGGTCCTAGACAGTGGAAAATATCAAGGTTAATATCTTCCTAGACTACACAGCTGATATACTGAGGAAAAAGGAATCTTTTCTAGAAATCAAAAAGCAATTGTGCTAACTAGACCTGCGATATGCACTTGTGTTTTCAATTACATTCTGATTACAAGATGGGGACGGGTTTTATTTCTTCATGAACCATGCAGACATCTGGGCATGGCTAGAAATGAAAGGCAATCTAAGGTTGAAAGGCAGTACAATGAAAGAAGATAGGTGGCTACTGCACTGACCTAAATGATAAACTACTAATAGGTTATTGAGCAGGCCCACCAAGGAACAGGCCTCTATGGTCAAAGCACTGGAGATTGTGGAAGTGTCACAGCACTATAGCTTGGGTGATGGAACTTTATCATCTGATCAAGAGGTGATAGGGCACTCAGAAAAGGGTGTTCCTGCATACATTGAGACAGTCGTTGGAGATGGTACAGACATCTCCCCAATGGCTGCTAACACTGATCTTCTTTTATATCTACTTACAGCAGTACACTTGTTACTTATCAAGAGTGGGCCATTGGATATCCTAAATGGGAAGGGGTGGGCGGCCCTTCATTAACTCAAGCTGAGACTGGCTACAGAATCGCAGACATCTTAGGGTGTGGAGCCATGGTTGAGCTAGATTTGAATGTTCAAAGCTTTTATTTCCCCCTTTTTCCAAAATGGAAATATGTTTTATGTGAGTGTCCTGTGTTATGGTTATGGCAGTGAAAATGTTGTTTATGCCAGGGAATGGGAGTTGAGAGTTTGCTTGTCTACATTCCAAGATCTTGCATTACAAACAGGCTGTGGCAGGCCTGCCTATACTAGTGCAGAGTGTAAGTGGGTATGATGCTATCCATGAAACCCACCTGCAGCATTCGTCATGAGTCAAGACATGGCGGGGAACACTAATTGGTGCCACATATCTGTGTAAGCACTCGTATGGATTGCCACAGGAGTACCCTTCACTCTAAAATACTCCAGGATAGGTACAGAGGGAAAATACATGGTGACGCAGAGGGCTGTTTGAGGGAGAGGTGGTATTGATGCCCCTAATGCAACTCTCACACCTTTTCCTGACCACTCTTACTCCATCCTGATTTACAATACACAAGCACCTTGCATTTGGAGTGTCAAATTCAATTGTGTATTGGATCTAGATCTAGACAGATCATGCCCTTCTGCATCTGGGGCACAGTCAATTAAAACCACACAAAATCATAGACAATGGTAAGGAAACGTTTGGTTAACTGACTGTGGGAGGGATGGGCGGAAATGGAAGCTAGGAGGCTTAATATGTTTATCAATGGTTGAGATTTATTTGAGTTCTTCAGGAAACAAAAAGAAACATTCGACGATTTCCAGGTAGGTAGCTTCGATCGTTGAATGACTTTCCCAGGTTCTTCTCACTTGGGGTTGATAGATTCTGTGGCTGGTCTTCTCCCAGGAAGCTCAAAGAAAGATAATAGGGCGGTGAGTATTCTAAAGGGTTTACCCTTAAGGCTTAATTACCATCACCACACCGCGAGTGAGAGGAAAAGGAAAAAAAAAATGTTCTGTGGTATGCCCGGTGGTAGAAGTGCAACTGGTTTCATGCCCCGTCACTAGGCTTGGGTCACCTATTTGGGGATAACCCCAACCTAGGATTACTTCCTTCTTCCCGCCCCCTGGAAACACCCCGTTGTCAGGCTGCGGTCTCTTCTCCCCTTTGTTAGCACCAAGTAAGCATCATGGCCTGGGGAAGGTTGCAATAAACAGAAGGGAAAATGATTTTAAAAACTGTAGGGTATTGTACACACTTGTACCCTGTTTGGTTTAGACGTGGGACACAGGTCACTCACTCACTTTGGATTTCTGGAGTGTCCCAATACTGTGATCCCACCTCGCTCCCCCTCGTATTCCGAACCCCTCCCCAAGGACCGCCGCTAAGGCCCGTGTACGGTTTACTCACCGTCTGGGTTGCAACGTTGCGGTGACGTTCTTCCCGGGAGGACTCCACCACTCCTCTGACCACTCTTCGACGTCCTCGTCACCGCTCTAGTCCTTGATGGCCTTCTCGTCTTTCTTCTCCAGCTTTTCCTTGCCTTCTTCCTCTCCGGCGTCCCGCAGCTCCTTTGAGTTCCGCCTTCCGGTCTCCTCCTCTTCCTCTTGATGACCTTCCTCTTCCAGCACCTCCTTTTCTTCTACAGTTTAGCCAGCTGATTGGCTCTCTAGCTTGGGCACACCTCCTTTGTCCTGTGGAAAAGAGATTGTGATGCCAGTTTCAGCGGTCACAGACTTTGAATATCTCCTGAGTGGAGGGGGTTCCGTATCGATACCAAGTATGTGGGATATTTGTGCGGGTATACTTTCAGTCTCCTCTCGACACTGACGTATCCTGGACTCAGAGGAAACTCTTTCTATTATTGTTTGCATGCCTTACACACTAGGATTGATCTTTTTTTTGTAATACTGAAGCAAAGGCAAATGTGGTTGATGCTGTATATTTGGATCATATGCTATCAGGCCATAGCCCTTTCAAGTCATCTATTGCATTGGAGAGGGTACAACCATGAACACCAACATGGAGATTAGTGACTGAAGCACTCTGTGGTCCAAATTTCAGGGCAGATGTGGAAAAGCACATAGTTGTCATGATTCCTGCCACAGCTTACCTCTCTTGACTATCACAATATACTGGCATGACTCATATAATTCCTCCCAACACTTATGAACAAGTCTTGTACCCTGATAGTACATGCTGTTGGTAATAGCTAGCTGCGGCTGGTGTTCCCTGGTTTGTTTGTAAAGGCTTAATATATTTCACAAATGTTTTACCATGCATATGCAAGGTCAGGTTTCAGGTGCCACTGAAACAACCAGAAAATCCACCAGAATAAGCATCAAGCAACCGGCATAGATGACCTCAACATGAGCCTTTCGGAAGACAGCCCTCATCAAATTAATCCCCTGCACCAGTTCCTTGCTATAAGCAATTAGAATGCGACCTTTGTGAACATTCTAAAACACCTTCTAGAAGACAGCCTCATCAAATTAACCATCTGCACCTGTTCCTTTCTATAAGCAATTAGAATGTGATATTTGTGAACATTCTAAAGCACCTTCTAGAAGGCAGCCTCATCAAGTTAATTATCTGCACCTGTTCCTTGTTGCAAACAATTAGGATGTGACCTTTATGAACGTTCTAAAGCAGTCTTCTTTAAAGACCTTCCACACTCCTCCCCTTTGTTTAGCCTCTTCGCCTGCTACTTACCTGTTTCCCGGCTTTCAGGAGTCTGTCTTGCCAGCCCTCTTGATCCTCTCACTTTGACCTCATCACAAAAAACGTCCTGCATTAGTCTCGCACCTGGATGGAAAAAAGAACAAGAAGAAAAAAGAGAAGCATTAACAGACTTGAATTTACTATGCGGTGAGCTCAGTCGCAATTTCATGCTGCAAACAAAGGTAACCAGTGTTTTTGTTCAACTTGTACATACTGTTCGCAGGGCTCTACCAGAGAGGACTTGGGTGAAGCTAACCCCATCCAAATTTGCTTGTGGGATTGTACTGACATCATACTCACTACAGTTTTGAAAATGTTGATAAAGGAGCCTCTACGGACAATCTAAATGAAAACAAAACAACAACAAAACTAAAGGTTGGTTGAGATTTGAAAAGCTTTCATGAGGGGATATCTTAAGAGATAGAGTTAATACTAGACTAAAACCTTATTATCTGTGTGCTTATAGGTCACATATCTGCCAGTACCATTCATCAGACTGGTGTGAATGCCTGCTGCAGTGTTGCTGTTGAGTAGACGAGCAACAACATATTTGACTCTACATGCTCTCTCCATCCCAACTCCCTTCCCTTTGGGATTTCCACCGAAGCAGTGTCTCCTCCTGTAAACCGAGGGCAAGTCTCCAGAGGATTCGGGAACTAGCGTTGCCGCCCCATTGGAATCATCTGGGATCCCGAAGGTGGCCTATGAAAATAGCACTGTACTTCACAGAGAATGAGAGGAGAAGAGGTGGCCTAATGGCTAGGGCGCTCGACCTCGGACCTGGGGAACTGGGTTTGAGTCTCGGCAATGACGCTGAACATCCTGTGATTCTGGACAAATCACTTAATCTCCCCGTGCCTAACAAAAAATGAATGTGTGTCCTCACGTAACGTAACTGGTGCTATGTAAAGCGCTCTGATACCCGATTGGATTCGGGTCAAGTTCACGCTATATAAAACTCTGCAAAAAATAATAATAATATGATGAAATGGGGTGCTTTTAAGATAGTAATTCGAGGTATGTGCATTAAAACTATGTTCTGTATTAGATATGCTTTACAGAGAGAATTGATGTCTCTGGAAGCTGGCATTGGAGAACTAGAGGTTCTCTTTCCCACAGATTCTGCAGATACTGCAGCTGCAGCTGCTGCACTGCTCTCTGAAGCGAAACAACATAGTCATACACTACATAGACTGGGCAAGATGGACCTTCTTTTTATACAAATTAGGGCATCCCAAGCACTTTAAAAAAAAGTTACGTTTAAAATAATTATTTTGGCATGTAAAATCTGGATACAATTAAAAAAATACTGGGAATTGTATACTATAGTGCTAAAGCTCCAATCTGGAATTCCCCAGGGACACCTCCGTGTTTTCAAGATAACTTAGCATTACCTTTGCTGGAGGCAGGTATTGAGAAGTGGGGACAGCTATCCGAGGAAGGAGTTTTGCTATCATGGGAAATACTAAGCACAATTACGAACTCTAGAATATCCAGATTTAATTACTACCAACTAGTGGGCTGGTCTCGAGCACAGTCGAAATGGGGGCAGAAGTTGGAAATTGAAGATGCGTTACAAAGCACCCAGATATACAAGAAGGAGGTTACTAGATGGTATCGGGCTTTTGTACAGGGAGAATATGTTTCTTGGGCTTCACCAGAGGAGATCTGGTAGCTGGACATGCCGGGCTGCAATGTTACCCATCTGTGGCAAGTATCTGCATCTATGCTTTGGTCTTCAGTGATGTCGGCTTCACTTAGGAGAAACCACTTGTTTATCTTATACAGGGCTTACTATTCCCCAAAAAAGTTATCAAAGATGGGGAATGGCAAGAAGAGGCAGTGCCTGAAGTGTGCCATGGAAAATGCGGATGATGTCCTTCTCTTTTGGCTGTGTCTGGCTATCCAGTCATTCTGGCAAGAAGTAGGGGAAGTACTAACTAAAATTCTGGGAATAAACATTCTGGTAAGCCTTTCTTTAATTATTTTTGGAACATTGCACGGGGAAGGGGTACGTTTGGGGAAGAGTAGAGCACAACTAATTTTTATCTTGATGGTTATAGCATGGAGAGAAATCTGTTTAAAATGGATTTTAGAAACACAACCAACGTATGAGGGATGGAAGGCTTCAGTTGGTCACATAGATAGACTCGACTGTCAAACTGGGTCTAGTATTTTTTTCACTTTCAAATGTTTGTTTGAAAAACTGCGTGATAGGGGGAAAGAGTAAATTTGAGGTGGAATATCGGAAAAAGTCCAAGGATTAAGACAACTTTTCTACCAGTTGCTGAGGATAGTGGTGGTTGCCACAAATTCCTCTTCAAATACTGGTTTGAAAAGGAAAAGGTTGGCAATAGAGTCTAAAGCAAGGTGGAGGTGTTGCGCAACTTCTTTCGGTTTAAACACCCCTTGGATATTAGTCTTACCTTTTCCCCAAGTCTGCATATGAGGACTTTTAAAAGCTATAAGATAAAAATAAAAAATAAAAAAGATGGACCACAAGGAATATGTGCCTTGCCACCATGTGGAGGGGAGAGAGCAGGTAGAATGTTTGCATGGTTACTGAAGGCTGAAATTTCCAGACCACCAACTGGGGCCTTTTGGAACCACCGGGTTTGGTTGTAAATGCACAATTGGAGATTAATGATGTACTCAAGGAATACTACAGAGATATGCATGAGCCTCCTCTGAAGGCAGAAGGAGTGCACAGCTATTTGAGTTAGAGCCGAACTAGTGGAGCCAATAACAGGTGCAGAGATAAGATTGGTGATTACTCAAATAGCCAAAGGCAAGAAGCCAGGTTAAGATGGCCTGCCTGTCGATTTACATTCAACATTGGGGTCACTATTGGGTCACTATTGGCTATGCATGAACCTCCACTGGCGGCAGAAGGAGTGCACAGCAATTTGAGAGAGAGCCCGACTCCTACTATCAATGTGGTGCAATGTACAGAACTAGAGGAGCCAATAACAGGTGAAGAGATAAGATTGGTGATTACTCAAATAGCCAAAGGCAAGAAGCCAGGTTAAGATGGCCTGCCTGTCGATTTACATTCAACATTGGGGTCACTATTGGGTCACTATTGGCTATGCATGAACCTCCACTGGAGGCAGAAGGAGTGCACAGCTATTTGAGAGAGAGCCCGACTCCTACTATCAATGTGGTGCAATGTACAGAACTAGAGGAGCCAATAACAGGTGAAGAGATAAGACTGGTGATTACTCAAATAGCCAAAGGCAAGAAGCCAGGTTAAGGTTAAGATGGCCTGCCTGTCGATTTATATTCAACATTGGGGTCACTATTGGCTTCCTGACAGTTGAAGGTATAAAAAAGGGTTGAGCAGACTGGGACACTACCCCTCCCTCCATGAGGAAAGCCCTGGTACTGGTCTTACCCTAGCAGGGCAGTGACCTTCTTAATGTGAGCTGGAACTGCCCTTACCTCTATTAAACCATGAATATGATATTCTCAGGATGGTACTGGCTTATTGCCTGGTACCCATAGCTCAAACATTAATTCACCTGGAACAAAACAGTTTTAGCCCAGAGAGAAAATCTTTCTCAACTTGCAACACCTGTACAGAGAGATGAATTATAGCAAAAGACATACTTTGGGTGACCTTGTTAGACTTGTTAGACATAGAAAAGGCATTGTTAGATGTAGAAAACGCCTTTGATATGCTTAGTTGGCCATTTTTGCTGGTGGTCCTTAAAAGAATGGGTTTGGGACCTGTTTATATGCAGAGAGTATGCATCGTAAACTCGAGGCTAGTGGCATGTGCCTACACAGGTAGTGTGATATCGGATCTGATAACCATTGGGAAAGGCACAATACAGGGGTACCCACTGTCTCCCAATGTTTTTGCACTGGCAATAAAACCATTGGCATGCATTTTTAGGACCAGGTGTCTAGAATGGGAAATAGTGATCAATGACAGTTACCATATAAAATTCCTGTATATCAATGATGCGCTCATTTATCTCTGGGATGGCCATTCGTCACTGTTGACGAAGTTATTGCATACATTTGTGGTGATGTCTACCTTAAAAATAGTTTCGGACACATCGAGCCTATTTCTCCTCAGGAAGTTATGAGAAAAACAAAGTAGGTTTCTCCCTGGGCTGAAACCTGACTTGTCTCTTGCGATTGAGACCATAAAATATTTGGTAGTGAACATCTATTAAAGTCAGGCAGATTTGATAAATGCAGCTTGCTGAAGGCAATGGTGGTAATTCAACAATCTGGGGCCGATTCTGATCCGGGTCGGAAAGCACTCCGACCGAGCCGGATCCGGAGTGTTTTTGGACCGAGCCGGAGTCCTGCATTCCGACCGAGCGAGTACTATGCGGCTGTATGCTGCCGGACTCGGTTCGGTCGGACTCCCATAGAAGTCAATGGGAGCCAGTCGTACGACGCGTACATGGGCTTCCATTGACTGAATGGGTATGTCGGGGACAAGGGCGCCCCCTACAGTGGGTACGCATCGGTGCCATCCGCACCGTACATGCCTGTGTTGGGGAGACCCATGGGTCTCCCCCTGTGTCTGAGTCGTAGGGCTGCGGGTGACAGGGGGTCCGATGCGGGTCCCCAAAGGCAACCACCCAGACAATTTGCGAGCCAGACACTCTGGCTCGCACAGGCTGTCTGACGCATGCAACTGATGTAGCGCCTAAAGGTTTGAAAATTGTAGGGGTGCATCATATTCACCATTAGTTGGCACCCGCATATAATTAATGTATCCTTAGTTATTCTGTGTGAAACGTATTAAGAAATGTGTTAGCTACATCGTCATGTTAAAGCGTTAGGGGACGCGAAAATGTATAATGGATGTATTTAGCAAAATGCATAACGATAAGTTTCTGTTTAATGCAATGTATTAGACTAAATGTGTAACTTGATTGAATTAATTCATGTATGTCGTTTATCCACGTATGTGAAAGTAAAAGCACTAATGTTAGAATGTAATTTAATAGTGTGTTTAACCTAGTAGAGGCCCGAAGTCACATATATCGTTGAGGAGAAAGGCCTGGTATTTCTTATGTTAGCTGAATGCGGTAGGCCGCAAGTGATTTATCCTAGTAGAGGTTTTGGGCTGCAGTAAATTGTAGAGTTAAAAGATGCAAAGTATTTCTCCATCCTATGATCTCACCGCAGGTGCAAGGACAGTTGGTTCGTTAGTAAAAAGGTCTTTGTCTAACAGTTGAATTATGGAGGAAGCCAGACATGGGAGTGCATTGGAATGTGCCAATCGCAACTCCTAGTGCCGACGGTGTCTGGGACTCAAGGCCGAGCTAATGGACGGAGCCGAATGGAAAATTACTGGAAGAAGACCTGGTTGAGGAGGTGTGTCGGAGGGCGTGTTCTGTATTTTGGGGTTTCGTATTAGGGACAGCGCCCCGAGGGTTGAGCAGAGAAGAAGTAGGCGAGGAGCTAGAAGGAGCGTTTAGATCAAGCTCTCCAAATGAAGACTTCTTAGGAAGTTCACTTCTGACACCTTTTCACGATTTCTTGGGTCTTAAGGGAATGGTAAGCAGGGATGTCATCCAGCATAGAGTAGGGACAGAAATGCTTTGGTTTAATGATTCCTAATATCGACATTAGCTTGGTAGTTATCTACCTCATGCTTTTAGAAGCTGTACTTTTGTTTATATTCAGCCGTATGCGGATTCTTCGTAGAGTGGCATTTTTCTTAGTACCCATTTACCTGTTGAGCCTTGTGCTAAGGAGCTTGTATCTGCAGATGTTTTTCTTGATAATAAAATCCCAAGAGGAATAGGAATTGACTTCCGAGTCTTCAATTATGTCAAATTGCGGAAAATATTCTTTGATAATTGTGTTTGCTCCCTCCACGCTATTAGGCAGGTAAAAAGGTCCAGTCGACCAGAGTGGGTTCTTGAGATAAATGGATACAAGAAAATTGGGCCCCAGCACATCGTACTGGCTCGGTCGTGAATTGCATCCATTGCAATTGAGATGTACGGAGCGGTTCGGATCTGGAAACGACTCGGTCGGTGAATTTCATGTAGCTCGCATCGTACTTACTTGCACGTACAGCTGTACGAGTTGGCCAGAAAACACGCGTACGGCTCGTAGTTTTTCCGGCCGGTTCACGTTCGGTGCCCTTCCGACCCGGATCGGAATCGGCCCCTCTTTGTCTGTTTGCAAAGCCTTCTCTTTGCTGCCCTTGGGAAGAGGTTGTGATGGTGATTTTTAGATTGCTCTATTATTACACAGCACTGCCAGTAATAGATAGGTAAACGCATTTCAAGGAGCTGAAATACTTACATCATTGGTGTGGGTCACGGGGAGGTGCATCATTAATGTACATGTTCTGCTATGAGAAGGAGGGCTGGGAGCACCTAACTATGAACTTTATTATGCTGCAGCACAGCTGCAATGGCTAATGCACCGGTTAACAAATGACGAGAGCCCAGAAACATTAGATGTGGAGTGGGAACTGAAAGGGGGCAACATTTTGGAATGGATGTTAACTGTGTAACAATAAGCAATCTCGTGTCTGTGGCACTGCACTGCGGAAGATTTCTTATGTATGGACAAGAGTCAAGATACCCCCATTCGTGCCTGATTTGCCATTATGAGTGCTACCAGAGTTGGCATCCCTGAATGTTTCCTATAACATACAAGCTTGGGAAGACGCAGCAATATTAACATAAGGAAATTTCACAGAGCACAGGCAGTTGAGATCCTTAGAAAACATAGTGGAGACATACAGCCTAGGACAAGGTTAAGTGTTGTTATACAGAGCATGATTGCTTCTTCAATCCTTAATAAGGAGACATGCCTAAATAATGCTGGACTTTTCACCTGTATTGCAGGTGCTCTTGACCCACGGGTATGATAAGAAGGCCATTATGTGTGCATATGCCGCTGTCCTAGACCAAATTCGCAAAGACCTGTGGGACTTCAAGGTTTGGTGGGAGGAGCTAATAAAGCAGGCACTGGCTTATGATGAAAGGAGATTGGGGCATATTCTCAAGGACTTATCGCCGCGTTATCAGCACTTTATCGCAGACAAAGTGGCGATACATTTATTGCCCCATTCACAAGCCGGTGCTAACAGCTGATATCACCAGTTTTCCTGCAATAGCAGCCGCAAAAAACATCGCCACAGATGACACCGGCAACTAACGCTACTGAGATGCAGAGTAGGCGTTCCCGTGCAAAAAGCCGCGACAACACCACTCCGCAACATTCTCAACGACGAGCCAGATCAGCGATAAGATCCCAAAACAGGTGATAAGGCACGTTAGCAGCAGTGATTTAACACCTGCTCTTACCTGGTGTAAAGTCGGACGACAACCTGCACCATGAAAGGGAGCCCAGCCCAGAGCCACACCTGAAGAGCAATAGATGCCATGGAGCTACTGATTATGCAGCTCGGACACCCAAGAGGGCCATAACACCCACTGACACCACCCCCAGGAGCCCCCTCCCCCGGGGCCCTACCCCAAGCACCCCCCCTCCCTGAAAAAAGATATTTCACATCAACTTAACGAAATCATGAACAAAACAATTCATCTGATGTCGCACAATTACAACAATCAACATTCATGTGTGGTCAGAAAAAGGAGAACCATTCATTCATCTTTTAATTTCCAAACAAATCCTTTTATTCAAATTAAACTCAAAACAACTATTTGGAAGAGTCATGGTGGGTCTTCTCTGGACAATCTGTAAGTCACAGCCTGGAAGACAAAATTCAAGATAAGAAGGTGTGCCATGCGCCCATCAAGACAGAAAGAGAGAGAGAAAGAGAGAGAGAAAGAGAGAGAGACAAAGAGAGAGAAGAGAAAGAGTGAGAGTAAGAGAGAGAGAGAAAGAGAGAGAAATAGAGAGAGCGAGAGAGAGAGAAAGAGAGAGAGAACGAGAAGAAGAGAGAAAGAAAGGGAGAAAGAAACGGAGAGAGAGATAGAGAGAGAGAGAGAGAGAGAGTGAAAGGAAGAGAGGGGGAGGGAGAGAGAGTGCCGACACTTCAGACCCAGGCTTCACTGCTCACCTGCTGCCACTGGTGTATCTCCAACCACGTGCCGGTATACACTACAGTCCACCAGGTCCCTTATCTGAAACAGAGTCCAGATTTATGAATGGCAGAGTTCATATAATTGCAAACGCCATCATCGCTTGCCTGCCCCTGCGCACCCCAGCCCCTCCTGCCGCCAAGCGGTGATTGCCCACCCCTGCGCACAAAGGCCTCACTGCTCACCTTCTGCCAACGGTGTGTCTCCAAGAGGGCCCACCATGTGCTGGTGCTAGCTCCAAGCCCGGGGCCCGTGACCTTGGCATCCACATCATACAGCCACGCACCGCGGGCCACAAGGTCACACACGTGATTCTGGGTCTTGATTTCGCAATGGCAGAGAACATATCAGTGCACATGGCATCATCACAGGCTGCACACCTGCTTAGCTTTATAGGTGCCACTAACTCTGTGAACCGCGAGGCAATGCCACGTGGCGGTAGGCCCACGCAGCCCGCTGGCTCAGGCCTACACTGCAGTCCAGCAGGGCACGCACAAATCCTTATCAGTCCGGCCCGCCAGGGTGGTGCATCATCGCAGGCTGCACACCAGCTCAGCACTTAAGGTGCCCTTACCTCAGGGCACCGAAAGTCACTGTTCCGTGGCGGTAGGCCCGTGCCGGCCGCAGTGTATCCGGTGCCACCAAGTCTGTGCAATGCAAGTCATGGACCCTTTATGATTGAGTCTCGTGCTGCGGTCACAATCATGTCACCTCCGGCAGTGGGGAATGTGATGTGGTAGGGCCCTAGGCCCTCATGCATGTATAATAACCACACGGATACACTCAGATAGAGAGTGGAAATGGCTTCCAGCACGTGTGCACAGCCCTTTTTATTTGCAGGGTCACATGTCCTGTGACGCGTGTGCTGGATGGGTGTGGTGTGGGTGTAATCCAGCCGTGAGGGAGTGGCTGTGGCATGCTGACAACTTGACCTGTGATCAGCAGATCACTACAGGGAAGACCTGGGACACGTACCATTGTCGTCGTCCCCTGTGAGCGTAAGCGGGTGGGCTGACCTGGCATATACCAGTCCAGCGTAGGGATATGAACAATGACCCCTGGGCTCTGGGCATGGTTCCGTCCTGGGGTGGACAAGGATGTAACTAATGTATGTGTCTGTTGTAGTGTCGGTGCCACCTGGACCGCAATCGGTAATGTTGCAACCTGCGACTCAAGTCCCACAAAATGAGCAACATGGATGTAAGGGGGAATCACTACATTCATCCTTACTTCCACATTTGAATGATCATAGACATGACACATCTGTGTGAAAATGAATGTTTAATGCACATTCAGTGGAGTGTTGTAGCTGGAGTAGTGCAGGGCCATGCAAACCCCACTTTACATTGTTGGCCCGTGGAGGGCCAGCCAGAGTCCTTTAGGGAATGACAAGTTCATCGGAAGAGGAAGAGTTCAGTCCGCAGTCTGATTGCTGTGTCATTGGTAACCAAACAGAATAGGGCAGTCAATGTCGAGCTCCAAGATGAGTGTTGCAGGGTGCATCGGGGGACAGTGGAAGGTGATGATGCAGAGGGCAGAACCAAGCAGAAATAGGCCATATGGCAGAGATGAATAGTACTGTGTCCTTCTTACCACTAAGCCAGAATCATCCACATCTTCATCCTCTGCTGTTTCATGTGCCTCACATGTTGGTGGTGGTGTTCTGTCTCCAGCACTGTGTGGCAGTGACACCTCAGGGGCAGGAGGTGGAATGTCTGCCTCACTGTGTGGCACTGACACTTCAGGGAGCAGAGATGTGGATAGAGTGATAGCAGCAGCATTCATCCGCGCCAGGCCTTGTGGCAGCAATGCTATGAGGAGGGTCTGCATGGCATTGAGGAACCCAGCTACCTCCCACTGGTGTGCAGCCGCGGCAGCCGCTCTTTCCGCCTGCATCCGCTCCATGTTCTCAATGATCCTACGCATGTGTTCCAACTCCCGTGTGACATCACTGGAGCCACTCTGACTAGACAGTCGTTCTTCTCTCAGAGTCAGGACTCCAGCGATGTCAGCCATGGATCGTTGGAGAGCATGGAGCGGACTGTGAGTGTCCGTTAGGGACTGTGAGTGGTCCCTGATGGGACTTAGACACTCACATATTTGCATCTAGTTTGTCTGCCATGCGGTCAAAGCCCACCCGCACCTGTTCAGCCATCTTCTCCTGGCACCCCAACACACGGCATTGGAAGGCCATGTGTTGTTCGTGGGGGTCCTGGGAGGCAGCCGTGGTGGTGGGTGCTGCCTGCTGTGTGGTCTATGCAGGGGGTGGGGTCTCATCGATGCAGCTGGGCTGCCCTGCTCCTGGAGGTGAGTTGACGTAGCTGTCAATGAACTCTTGGAGGGCGTCGGTGTCGAAGTTGTGGAGGTCCTCTTCGTTATAAGAGAAGAGTGGTTCGGTCAGCTCAGCAGGAGGTGTTGGTTTCCCCTCTGCAATGTGAAGGGGAGATGCAGTTTAACATTGTGTTCACATGTATGTTGAACAAGGGGGGTGACAGAGTGCACTCTGTCACCCCCCTTGTTTGATGTATTAATGACTGCCCACCAGACGAGTTGCACCCATGAATTACAGAGAATAATTCCCATAAATGACATTGTCACATGAGAGACAATTGAAGCAACTTTTTTCCTCGTAAGTGAATCTTGTGAACTACTTTTTTAAATATATGATGGGAATATTGTGGTTGGATTTATGGTTTATTCATGTTTTAATATCAAATGTGTAAGCTTGCGCATTATCACCTTTTACATAATGCTAGTGTTATCAGCTCATGTTTAAAAACGAAATGCAGGACATTGTATTATCGATGTCGTAAATTACATCTGCGGGTGGGCAGGGAATTCAAGTTTGATGCCTAGGAAGGTTGTGAGAATAGTGTTTGGGTTACAGTTAACAGAACAGTTTTGTAAAAATCATAATGAGACAGGAGGTGATGGTATCTGCAGTGCGTTATGGGACTTGTAGGATGAAAGGTTGTGGCAGCGATTATCAGCTGGGTAATTCGAAGGGGTAGGGCTTCGCCAAAAAGAAATGTTTTTCGAGGGTGAACCACAGAAGATTAAGAACAGGTTGGGAAGGTGGCTAATATTTATTCGGTATACAAGGTTATGGTCATGGCTGATTCATTTCATTTACGGATAACATGTATCTGGGAAGAGAGTTCCGTATATGCACAGTGAACACGAGCAGTGAGATTACAAAAGCGTTAGTGGAAGAACACGATTGAGTAAAACATCATAGTGGGGATATTGTGACCGCACTTTCAGCATGCTATGGGCTCCGTCGGTCAAAGTGTTTGTGGATGTTAATTTGCAAAGTACGGCGGGGCGGGGCTACGCCACAGGTGCTTAAAAAGCAGAGAAAGCAGAGAGAGGTGGACTAGGATGGTTATGAGCATGCCAGGAAGGTGTTAACAAGAACAGACTATGAAGGTACGGTTAGCGCTGATAATGTTGTGCTGGAGGGACAATTAAATTGGAAGAGGGGTTGTTTATACATGTACAGAAAGCAAGCAGTGAGAGCTTAAAAGGTGGAAGTGAAAATGAGTGAAACTGAGGAAATTGTGGAGAGGCTGGCCTGGGTATCTACATAGTGGCAGTGTTTGGCTACAATTTTAGTGGGAAGATGTTTATTATGGGGTGAATTGGAATTGAAGAAATGAATTTTTAACATCATGTACAGTATACAACATGTTTAAGCGGTTTAAAAACACAGTCTAACATGAATGTTTTGAATTTGTAGAGAACCCCTGACGAAGGGCCAGGAAAGGCCCGAAATGCATTGGGTTATAATGATCAACTATTGAGGATTACTTTTGTACACTCCGTGCTTCAGAATAAGGCCTGGATTGGCATTTCTGCTGCATTTAGGACATAATGAAAATGTAAGCGCCTCTCATGGGACAAAAGGACAAGTAATGAATAAAGAGAAGTTTTGGATGAAATTGGAATAACATTTTGTGAAACTGGAATAATTTGTGGCATCTTTGTTATGCATGAAGCAACGCTGTGCGTCCGGTACTGGGGTGTTACTTCGCTCCATTTTTCAAGTGTTCACATGTATGTTGACGCATTGTACATGTTTACATCAGACTGCATGACATGGTACATTGTGACTGTTTTGGAAGAGCTGCCAATTTGATGCGGGACAGTGGACATTTCGACAACATCACGGATATGTGTTTGTACTTGTACATTACCAACTCACATTTCCCTGCTATGCCAAATGTAATTGGCCAGTTTCTACAGACAAGCGGCACCAGTTGTGTCCTCTGTTCTGTTGTGGACGTGTTGCGGTTTGTACCACTTTGTTGTCAATGTTGATGTGCTCTGCATGTTATGTGTGTGTGCTGCATTTTGGGAGAGTCGCCCCTGCAGCTCTGATTTTGCTGCCCCTTATCCCTTTCATGCGGTGTGCCTTTGACTTCTGTGCTTCTACAGTGCTGAGATATTGCATACTTGGGGACATTGGTCTCTTGGTGGGAGTTGGGGGTCTGGGGCATCTTTTGTCCGCAGATGTGTTGTTGACGTCAGGGGTTGTCTGTGCACGTGAATGTATCAGAGTGTGACCTGCTCCTTTACGGATGTGGTCCACACTCAGCCACCTCAGTGTCGTGGCGTGCAACATTTCATGATATATTCACTGCAGCAATGCTGTTCATCATACAGTGTCACTTGCACTGTCAGAGTTGCTCACAGACAGGCCGCATTGCTGGGTTTCACACATGTGCATGGGTTAGATTGGTGGTGTGTGGGAAGGGCCCCCTCTGGGCACATAGTCGACGGGGGCCTACTTGCTGCTTCTAGGTGTGCTGCAGTGTGCCAAGGGGATCAGAGACATGCTCCAGAGTAATTATGGGTGTGCATTGTGCTCTACTTAATTGTGCATGTGTGCCATTGTGCCCATCTCCCCCGTCCCCCCAGTCCCTGGTCATTACTCACCCTGTTGCTGTTGTGTCAGGTCATGTTGAGCAGTGTCCGGTCTCTCAACTCCTGCCACCGTCTCCCCACTGATGACTGTGGACACCATTTCCTCCATCTCATCCAGCTCCTCCTGTGGCGCTGGACTCCCACCTCCAGTCTGCATTGCTGCCTTCTGGTTGTTTGCGAATTTCTGCTTGGTTTTGCATTTCACATCATTCCAGTGCCTCTTGACCTCTTACATTGTCCTCCTCAGCACTCCGACTGCATTCACCTTGTCCACGATGGACTGCTATATTCCATTTTTTGTTGTCAATGACACAGTTGAGGTGCCGAACAGTAGTTGATGGTGTTCTATCACCTCCGTTATCAGGATCCTGCTTTCCTGTGGACTGAACCGCATCTTCCTCTTCTTCTTGTCCTTGCCTTTCCCTGACCCCGAGGTCCCGGCCTGGGTCTTTGGGGGGCTTGTGGGGTTCTGGTTGTCCTTTGTACTTTCTCCGGCTACCTCCATTGTGCTTCACAGTTGTTTTGCTTTTGTTCGTATTTTTTTTTCTACTTGTATATTGATTTTTCCCACCTGACGTGTGTGAATTGCAGGCCTGGCGCAGCTTAACGCAGATTTTTCTATCGCAGTTGGGCCCATCGCAACTTTTTTCACGTTGGGGTTTACATTTTTATCACTGTGTTGGTGACTTTATTGCAGACATTTGACGCGTTATCGGGAGACTATCGCATGTTACTGCAGTGTTGTGAATAGGACGTTAACACAGAGTTATTTTCCCGCGATAGACGGCGATATGAGACATTGCGTTAACTGATTTTGGCGATGATTATCGCACGTTCTTGAGAATATCCCCCAAAATGTTTTAAATATGTCAAGACAGTCCCAAGAAATACCAGTTTTAAATATACTCAGTTTAATTATTCTCACCACACATATGTGACCCCGAACGTTATTGGGCATATGTTTCCAGGTACGGAAACTGATTGCTTATGCTGTGCAGTGTGTAACCCAGATTTCTGCCATATGGTTTGTCGTAGCCCAGTAATCAGTCAATTTTGGACTGCAGTTTTACATTGTGTGTAAGAACTGATGGGCAGAATGATCCAAAAATAACCACTAGAAGGCATGCTAGGGTTGAGGAAATGAACAAATAGAATGAAGCACGTAGGCAAGTTTATAGGCTTTGCACTGTCGCTAATGAAGACATGAATTGCCATATCATGGAAGACTTATTCTGCCGTTTGACACTCAAGTTGGCTAAGCAATTTACAAAAATGGATTTATGCTGAGATTACTGCATTAACTAGAGTGCAGAGGATGAAGGGTGGGGACAGTAGATATGCAACATGAGAGGGCATTTTTGAAAGGCTTAAAGCTAAATCGGGCAAGCATTCTTCATTATATACATTTATAAGGGATTTTTGTGCCCCAACATTCCTGATCTGTTGAGTTTGTGAGCACCAAGCAAGATCCACTTTGCAGGTTTTTGGGGACCACCGTGGATGGCATACTTAAAGCTGCAGATTGCATGTGAATGTCTGCACACTGGATACCCTTCAAAGGAGTGAAGCACTAGCTTCCTGCTGGTCTCACCACTGATGACATTTTGAGGTTTATTTTATAACATGCAACAGTTAGGATGTTCGCCATGTAGAAATTGCATACAGTGGTCAACATCTTTCACAAATGTAATATAAAGTTTATGAATGGCTTCAATCTGGAGGTCTGATGCATTAGATTCATTGCCACTGACAATGGCAGTAATATCATCAAAGCCAGGGCTAACAGAGGATACTTCAGAGTCCTGTGTTTAGTACATTGCATTAACAAAATTGTGCAGGACTTCATCAAAAAAGAAGTGGTCAATGACATACTGGTCACTTCGCAAAGAATTGGCTCTCATTTTAGCCAGTTGTTCAAAGCCAGAAGCAGTTGAGAATCATTTAACATGTTAAATATGTAAATGTAAATGCACTCAAACAGTAGGTTGGTACACATTAAAACTCAAACATGCTGCAAACCCTATTTCACTAGTACAGTCCTATCAATGATTATGTAATTCAAAGGAGAGGGGATGCAAAAAGAGTTTGTGTCCTCCCAAGAGTACATCTATATTACAATACTATACCCATGGTACAAAAAAAGCTGGCGACTTTTATTCCTTTCTCATCATTGGATGGTGATCTAGAAGAAGAGCCATTACATATTAAATGGCATAGTAGGAGAGAAGTGCAGCTTTTGAGTTCTACAGAGGGTGGTGGTGGTATGGGCTCTGAGTACTTCTGAAGCATGTTGTTGCAACTGCTGCAGAATTTTGCAACACCATCACCAGCTAATACAAAACTGACAGCAATGACATCTTCTCTCCCAACATCTGCAAAGGGTTGGTTTCATATGGTAGGCCTTAAGCTAAGTGCATAGGTGCAGGCAACATAGGCACAGCAATTGGTATCGCCAATTACAATTGAGAGAATGATCCAAGTCTATCTGGATGACCCAACAAACATGCACCTGGTTCAAAACCCATTGATCTTTTGGCATGTGAAGAAGGACCAGTGGGGGAACTCAGCAGCCTGACAATAATGTATTTACCCTTTCCGGAAGCCAGTGTGCCTTCGCCGAGTGCGTTCAGTGCTGGTGGAGTAGATGTCAAGGTCAGAAGGAATAGTCTCTCTCCTTGAAACATGGAGAGACTGATGATGATTAAAATGAATAGATTTTTCATCACCCAAATTATTAGTCATCCAGAAGACACATCAGTGGATATGGGCAATTGGTCTAGCACCACATGTGTGGTGAGTGATAATCCCCTGGAAGACCCCTGAGTTTGAGGACAAACTTTACTTTCCTGATTAAATACATAACAACACAACATAAATGACTGCTTTAAAAAATATATAATATTTGGTGTGCAGCAGTGCGGCTTATGGCAGCTATTGTAAATAATCACAAATGGACCAGTGTTCACGGCACAGATACTGAATCAAGGAAGACACACCAATTTCATCGTGGGACTGACTCAGCGGTGAGAGATGCAAAAGAACAATACAACCTTTGGACCAACAGTAGACTATGGAAAGACCTATAGTATCAGTCTGAAATGGAACCTCCATTTAATAAAAAGAAACAGATCCATCCTTATCCTTTGTTTCATTCCCATTCTGGGCCGCCAATGAGCATTCAAAACACTGCGCTGCTTATATGTATTGTATATTTCTTACATGGGAAAAAGAGACACATAGGAAAATGGACACCACACGTGAAACAGGCATCTAGAACAAATGAATACCAAATGATGAAGTTTAATGTGATGGTAAGGAAGGTCTCTTTACAGGTAAATTAAACTTGATATGTAATGTTTGGGTAATCATTCAGCATCAAGGATTGCTACTTTACTTCGTTAGCTTTAGTTCATCATCTTTATGTTATTTCGAGACCACTCAGTTTACCTAGACTGTAATACGACTCAATTTCTTTCCATTATCCTATTCTACAGATATATCTCTTTTTTAAATAAATAAAATCTGCAAGTACCATTGACAGCAGCCGGAAGAAGGACCAAAGACTCTCTATGTCTATGGGAAACAATGTGGCTCAAGGATGCCTATCCCTGTGGATTGGAGGAAGGTGCATTGGTTAGGAAAATGCAGACTACTGGCTCAAGTGGCAAATTCTAATTAAGTAGCTGTGGCCTGGATATGTCAATTGATTGGTACTGTTAAATGTTTTTATTGTTGGGAGCGCTAGGTGGCGCCTGACCAGCATGGCCGCTTAGCGGTGAAGCTCTGGGCGCCGGACCCCGCAAATCCTCCCTAATCCGTCCTAAGCTGCCCTGGCCGATGCTTTCCCGGGCGCGCTGAAGCCCGGAACCGTCCTGCTCTCCCTGGCGCAGATCTGGAGCGCATCTGCCCCCTCGGCGCTCGACCCGGCGTCTCTGCAGCTGACCGCCGAGAGGAGGCTGCGGTCCCGGTCCTGGGGCGCGGGCGAGCTGCTACTCAAGCCCGCGGCGCCCACAAGGTGTCTGGGCCCTGATGTGCCGACAGCCTACAGGAGGCGTCTTTGCTGCGGTTGCGGGCCCCCCCCGGGAGAAAAACGGAGGCCCCTAGCCGAGGCCAACCTGTGGAGTCTGCGGAGGTGCGGGGCTGGTCCAGAGGATCCGATTTGCGCCGCATGACAGGCGGTGAGTGCGGCAGCGGGGAAGCGCACCAGCGGGGCTACTTGAGTTGTTGGGGGACTGGAGGTGGTGGGGACGCCCCCCCATCGGGCCGGGTGTCGACGGTCGGGGGCCGGCTCCCCCCCTTCCCCCCCTCTCCCACGTCGCGGACCCCGGGCCTGGTTTCTACAGCCTGCGGGGGACGCCTTGGTGGGTGCGGAGCCGCCTTTGGGGATCGGGCCGCAGGCCGGCAGTCGGGGTGTGTACGGCTTCCCTTCCCCCCCCTCCCCCCTTTCGGCTAAGGCGCTCCAGGTGTTGGGCGTGCGGCTGCCTGAACCCCCAGGGAGGGATTGAACTGATCCGTCCTTGGAGCCCGCGGTCTCGGGCTGCATACAGGCCGTAGTGGCGGCGGACCCACCGGGAGGAGGTCTGAAGCTTGGCTGAGTGCCCCGAGATTTCGGCTGGAGCGGAGAGACCTAGCTTTGGCTGCGGTGTGCGGCGGAGGGTGACGCACCTCCCTGCAGGGCCGGGGCTGGGGGTTGGTGACGGCCCCCTGAGATTACCGGCTGCTATATCGGGCAGTGCGCCGAAAGTACCCTCGGAGAGGCGGGCTGCACGCAGGAGTTGCGGCATTGGCGACTATCGACTGAGGCACTCTCAGAAGATTCTCTAGGGACCTGGGACCGTGACCCACGCTGCTGGACCTCGCAGTGTCGGTGGGAGGCTGCGGGCGCGACTGTGGCCGGGGGCTGGACTGGATTTCCTGCTGAGTGGCCCGCCGGAGCTTGACCGCTGAGGCTGGTGGCGCCCGACCATTTCCAGCCGTGGGACCCCCTGGCCATACCTACTGCGGAGTCCACGTCAGCCCGAGCACCCGTCGACATCCTGCAGGAGTGTCTCACACCCTGTTGCCCTGCTTAGCTGACTGCCGCCCCAGACATGGGTAAGGACAGGGCCACTAAGCCGGCGTCCGGGGCCACCCAAACCAAGATGGACAAATTCACGACCTCTGAGAAGGGGTCCGGCCCCACGGGCGAACTGGCCCCGGCCCCCGCTACGGACCTTGCTGCCATCCTGCAGGCCATCAACTCATCCCGCGCCTCCCTCGAGGGCATGGTGGGAGAGGTCAAGGTGGATGTTGCGCTTCTCCGGCAGGATCTGCGGAATGCCACCGCCCGCATCTCGGAAGCCGAATCCCGGATATCCACTGCTGAGGATGACATCCGCCATTTACAGGACCAGGTTCGGGAGCTGACCACCCACTCTAAGGAACTACACCGCCGGGTCGAAGATGCAGAAAACCGCGCTCGGCGCAGCAACCTGCGCCTTGTGGGATTCCCGGAAGGAGTCGAATCGGGCCGGGCGGACGACTTTATGGAGCGCTGGTTCCGATCCTGGATGCCGGCGGACAGCTTATCTGCTTCGTTCGTGGTGGATAGAGCCCATCGCTCCCTGGCCCCCAGGTCCCCCGGTGCGCCCTCCCGGCCGTTCATCCTCAAGCTCTTGAATTTCAGAGACAGGGACGCTATTCTCCGCGAGGCCCGGCGCACGGACACCCTCCACTACCAGAACCACAAAATCATGGTTTTCCCGGACTACACTCGCGAGGTCCAGGAGCAGCGCCGCTCCTACACTGAAGTGAAACAAAAGCTGCGTTCCCTGGGCCTCCAATACCAGCTCCAGTTCCCAGCCCGCCTCCGGGTCATCTTCCAGCATAAGACACTGTTTTTCGATACGCCACGAGCGGCCTGGTCCTGGTTGACAGAGGAGCACCCCCTGCACCGCTCTGGGCGCGGATCGCCCACAGGAGCACGGGGGGACGGGGGAGGCCCCGGACATCGAAGACCCGCCGGCGGCATCACACGTTACCCCGGGAGCGCACGGCAGAGGAGGCGGTCACCACGCGCTCTGGGGGACGGCCGCGCCGGGGATCGAGAGCATCTTCTGCCTCCTCGGCCACACACGCCAGTCCCGTGGCTGACGGGCGGCGGGCCATGTCCCCCCGGCTCACAGGCCCTGCAACCCAACCGGCCGAGTTGGTGGACACTTCGGACCTCTCTCGCAGCCCTAACATTTGACTCTCTATGTTTCTTTGGGGGGGGGGGGGTGGGGGACGCCCGGGCTGGGGGTTGGAATGCCCCGCTGTCAGTGTCGCTCTTGGCCAGGGCAGATGAATCAGGCGTGACTTCAGTTGTACCAGGGGTCCACTAGCACTCAAGCCCGAGCGTTTTAGCTTGGTGGTTCTTCCATTTGGTTCGGGCGACAGATGCTTCTGTTTTCGAAGTATAGGGTGGGGGGTGGGGGTTTGGGGTTGGTTTGGGGTTGTTTATTCCTCGTTGGGGAGGCTTTGTTGGTGGGGGGTGACTCCCCCTTATTTATTGTGCCAAGGCATCTTGTACTCTTTGACCTGCTCTCCTGCCTGATGTCCCGCTGTCCTTCCTCTTTAAGGGCCTGCTCAGCCGCGCCTCCACTGGCCCCCTCTTCTGTCCTGGGCTATGGCTGACCCTCCTGTCCCTAGGGCCGCCATGCGCATATTATCCTGGAACGTCAATGGTCTTCTGGACCGTTTCAAACGCATGGCGGTCCTCAAATACGCGCAACGTGCGGAGATTGATGTACTCCTCCTCCAGGAGACTCACCTCTTGGGCAATAACTGTCCCTTTCTTGGCCGCTATGGTTATGACAGGGTGTGGCACTCAGGTTTTACACGGGGATCCCGAGGGGTAGCTATTCTGATCCGCAAGTCCTTTCCCTTTGTCCTGACCCAGGTGCACTTGGACCCCCAGGGCATGGTAGTGGTGGTATGTGGTACTCTTGAGGGGCGACCCCTCACCCTGACGTCCCTTTACGCGGCTCCATCCCTCCTGCCGTCGGCCCTCTCCTACACCACGGGCCTCCTCCCGACGCTTCCGGCGGGTTCCCTCATTCTTGGCGGGGATTTTAACGCTGTCTACACGCCCCACCTGGACTCGACGGGTCCGATATCCCTGGCCCGCGCCGCTCGCACGAAGCAGCTCTCGTCTTGGGCTGAATCTCAGAGCCTCTGTGATGTATGGAGGATCTGGCACCCACAGGCTCGCCAATACACCCACACATCGGCGGCCCATCACTCCCATGCCCGGATCGACCTCATCTTTGTACCGTCTACCGACTGCGCAGGGGTGCAGGATGCGCGCATTCTCCCGAGGGGCCTCTCGGACCACTCGCCAGTGCTCCTTGCTCTTGGCCCCCCCCTCTCCGCCCGTCCGATGTGGCGTTTGAACGCCTGGTTCCTCCACGACAAGGCTTTCCGGAAGGTGGTCGGGGGCGAGATAGCCGATTATTACTCTCACAACGAGGGCTCTGTCCCCTCCCCTGCTGTCCTGTGGGAGGCCGGCAAGGCGACTATTCGGGGTGCCGCTAAGGGGCATCTGCAACGGCAACGGCGGGCCCAATCTCAGAAGCTCACGGACTGCGAGGCTCAAGCCTTGGACCTGGAGCGCAACCTGGGGGGGTTGGACGACAGCACACGGTCTTGTCGCCTGGCTTTCCTGCGGGAAGAGATTCGCCTACACTCCTTGGAGGCAGCAAAGACTCTGTGGCGCTCTTCGGTGGCCCGGGTATACGGCTGGGGAGACAAAAACGGCACTCTTCTCCACCGGCTGGCTACTTACCCCCGGGCAGGTAGGATCATTCCAGCCATCGCGGACTCGGCGGGTGGCCTCCACACAGCCTCGGTGGCGATGGCCCAGGCGTTCGCCGACTACTATTCCCGGCTGTACCGACTCCGGACGTCCACGCTCTCCCTAGAGGAGTTGCTGGGGACGAATGGGGCGATGCTTGAGCGGCTGCAGCCTGAGGTTTCTGAGAGCCTCGATTCGCCTATAGAGCTGCAGGAGATTGAGGAGGCGATCGGCCGCCTGGCGCCCGGGAAGACCCCGGGACCCGACGGGTTCCCTCAGGAATACTACGCTCACTATCGTGAGACTCTGGCCCCGAGGCTTCGGGACCTGTTCGCGGACATGGTGGAGACGGGCTCGTTCCGGCCCGAAACGGACACAGCGACCATAGTTGTCCTCCCCAAGACGCAGCCCCCTCGCGGTCCTGCTCGGACTACCGGCCGATATCCCTTATCAACACCGAAATCAAAATCTATGCCACGGTCCTTGCACAGCGGTTGCGCCCATCTCTTGCCTCTCTGGTCCACCCGGATCAATGCGGATTTATGCCGGACCGGGGGACCAGACACTGCCTGCGGCGCCTGCACCTCGCGATGGTGCACCGCGGCCGCCTTTCCCCCTATCTGGCCCTCCTGCTGGTCGACTTTGAAAAGGTCTTCGACTCAGTGGGGTGGGCGTACTTGGGTAAGGTCCTGGAGCACATGGGTTTCGGTCCCCGGTTCCGTGCCATGGTTGCGGTCCTGTACGCGAGCCCGCGGGCCCGTGTTTTGGTCAATGGGGCTCTGTCTCGCCCGTTTCCCATAGGTCAAGGTACGTGCCAGGGATGTCCACTCTCGCCCCTCCTTTTCGCTCTGGCCATGGAACCCCTGGCAGTAATGATTCGCTCGGATCCTGCTCTTCGCAGATGGGATTGGCCAGGTCTGGCCCCTGATAAGATCGCCCTCTACGCGGACGACGTCCTCCTCTATCTCTCTGATCCAGCGACCTCGGGACCCCAGGTCCGCCGGATTCTCCGCCGGTTTGGCCAAGCGTCGGGTCTCCATCTGAACCCTAAAAAATCCGTTCTAGTCCCGTTGCACCCGTCCCGGGACTGCTTCGATTGGCAATCGGATATTCCCCTCCGGAGACTCTCCTTTAAATACCTGGGGATCTGGGTCACCCTCCTTCCGGAACTCTGCTGGGCCCTCAATGTGGCTCCTGTAGTCAACAAGACCTGATCAGATATGCTCCGGTGGCAATCACTCCCATTGAATCCGCTGGGGAGAGTCGCCCTCTATAAAATGATGATCCTCCCCAAGTTTCTATACATGCTGCAAAACACTCCGTGCCCCTTTCCGCGCCCGTGGTTCCGGGAACTGGATAAGATGGTGATCAAATTTCTCTGGGGCGGCGGCAGGCCCCGGCTGGCCTTAGATCGCTGCAGAGTCCCCTCCTATGATGGCGGCCTGAGCATGACAAACCTATACCTCTATTATCTGGCCACCCAGCTACTGGTGATCCACGACTGGTTCTCGGGTGGATGGGGCGATCCGGCTTATCGACTCAAGGTGCATTGCCTCGGGTTCTCCTCTATCCAAAACATGCTCTATGGAGCAGCGGTCCCCCTGTCGCTCCCCGGCGTCGTGCGGGCCCCTTTTCTCACGTGGCGCGCATCTTTGAGGCACACCCGATGGTCGGGGACGAACACGCAACTCACACCGCTTTGGCACGGGACATGGCTGCGGGAGGTGGGGGGACTAGTGGGCTTTCGGCAGTGGGATCTTCTCGGGATCTCCACTCTGGGCGATATATGGCGTGGGAGCCACATGTGTTCCTTCCAGGAGCTTCAGGCCCGCTTCTCGCTCCAGCCTTCTCAATTTTATCGCTGCCTTCAATTGCGCCATGTGGTCCGGACCCACGTCCCTCTAGACTCCAGATTGCCTTCCCATAGCCCGCCTGAAGCTCAGGTGATGTTAGGGTGTCTGGGGAAGGGGGGCATATCCCGCATTTACAAATCCCTGATTAACAATACCCTGGTAGACTGGCGCGGACTAAAACAGCGATGGGAGGCCTGGGTGGGACCCCTAGATGACGCGGACTGGAGGGACGCCCTTATGGCCCCTCGGTCGCTTACCACCTCCGCTAGGTTGCGGCTCATCCAACTCTACTACCTCCACACCGCTTATCTGACTCCGGACGGCCTATACCGTGCGGGCCACCGCGTGGATGCCTCCTGTGCCCGCTGTGGGATGGCTCCGGCGGACTTTTTCCATATGGTGTGGTCTTGTCCCCGCCTGACAGACTACTGGGCAGCGATTGAAGCCGACCTAGCGGAGGTTCTGGGATGGGAGGTCCCCCATGAGCCTAGAATGGCCCTGCTGGGCATCACGGATGGGATGGATGGGTCCCGTAACGACAAGTACTTCCTCACTACTGCCCTAATGGTGGCTAAGAGGGATATAGCAGCCGCATGGTCACAGCCAGACCCGCCCAGAAGGGCTACCTGGAGTAGAGGGGTGGATTGGTGTGCGGCCCAAGAGCGGTCGTTATACGCTGCCCAGGGCTGCCCCAAAAAATTCCGCAAAATACGGGGGAAATGGCTGGGGGGACTGCTTTGAGGGGTGGGGGCGCAGAGGGTGGGGACGGGGGCTGGGGGAGGATGGGGGGGTTTTTACATTCGTTTGTCGATACTTCCCTGATTGCAGGTACCGATGCCATGTTCAATGCACTGTTGTATATCGTTCTTGATATTGTCCTTTATGCTGCAAAACACAATAAATTTGTTTATCAAAAAATGTTTTTATTGTTTGGGTGATCTGCTAGATACATGGAGCTTGTTGTCTGGGATTTTCACAAGACTGATTCTTAATTACTGGCACACCAATGCACCAGCTTATGCTCTGCCCCCTGACTCCTGCACCATGCTCACTTTGAGTCTCTAGTGTTGTCATTTTCCGTTTGCATTCCATAGGTCTTCTCTTCTGCAAGAAAGCTCCAACATGCTCCTGCTTGATGGTTCAGGTTGCACCCAAGATGGACAATGTCAAAAGAATGCAGATGTACCATTCATTTGTATACAGTATACATTTTCTTTGATTATAACTATTTTTGTAACTGTGTGGTTCCTCCCTAGTTTGCATTAACTTGCCTAGGTAATGAGCAACTAATTTGGGAATATGTGGGCTGAATGACTGTTTGACTTTGGTAACAGAACTGTCATCTTCCTTCCGTGACAGATACAACATGCTTGAGTGCTTGAATGTTGTTCTTGTCTATCTCACACCTTTCCCTAATTCTATAAAATCCCTAACCCACTTATCCCCAATTTGTGGATCTGCTGAGCTTTTAACTAGCACCATCAACAGATCTTACATTTGGCGCAGTGGACACACTTAAGGGTACACCAACAGTTCCAGGAGGAGGTTACCAAATAATGCAAATTTTCCCATGTCACACCTCCTTCCGAGGCAAGAAAGGGTCACCATAATGCAGTGATTTAATTACAGCAATGGTTGGTCAAGGAGTTCTCTTTTTTCTACAGTCAATGGCTCGAGGATTCTACTGAAGTTATCGTCTCATGACTTCTGAAACCTGTGGACTTCATTATGTTTAGTTTAGTAAATATATCCACACAATGTATGTTGGTGTTGTTTTAACATGATGGTCTCTGTCTTGGCTTTTCTGCGTTTTCTTTTAGACTAGTTGTCGGTGACACAGAATGAGAATCCTTTGCCTAGTTTACCAGCTTTATTCAGAATAAGAAGAACCTTATTTTTCATGTGATGGGTCCCCTGTTAGCACCAGGACACAACCAGCATTATGGAGACCCCTTTGAAGAAACCCTATATTAAGGTATGGGCCAAAATGGAAAAGTAACATCATTTTTTTCTACTCAGATAATGAAAGAAGTAATAAGGATGAGAAGAAGGGATTGATTTTTTGGCCATGTTTGCAAACACCACTAGTGGTTAATAGTTACAGACGATAGGACAAGAACATTATGCATAGAACTACCACTGATGGGAGGGTTGGAGCTGCTCAGCCTCATCAAGCCATTGAAGGGGGAGGGTTGGATATTGGCAGGTAGGAGCAGCCTGGAGTAATCAAAATGACTACACACTTGTGCAATGCGCTTTGTCATTTTTCACAAGTTATTTTACACAAAATGAGTTTCCAGCCCCATTTTAAAACATGAAGAGCCGGAGAGGAATTTTTCATATTTTCTGTAATTTTCCTTAATCATGTGGTCACATTATGCGAAATTTGCTCAAATTAGTCATATTAACTAATTTGAATTCTGATTTTAGTTTATTGCAAAGCACAGAAGTTGCAATCAGCTCCATATTGTTGTCGCATAAATCCCTATCATCCTCCAGACAATTTACAGCTTTCACAGATTAGTTCATGAACTCTTTACTAAAGTTGTATCAGTCTCTGGAAGGAGGGATCATTTTAAGGATGCTGCTGGTCATGCCTGCATTTGATAAATAAGCTTATTGTAGGTGGGCATCATAAGATGACCTGCCAGTTTTCTAATGCATTTCTCCATGCCTGCCACTTACACAGGTTGCCCACTAGCACACAAGCATCTACTTTACAAGGCTAAAATGTAATTTATAACTAGACTTGACTTAGATGTTGTCATTTGGTTTATAAACATGATGTAAACAAGGATGCAGGTGGTGTTCAACAACGTCTTTCAGTTTTGCTGTACACTGTATTACAGATCCTCCCAAAAGACTTTTTTTCCACATCAAATTAAATTTGAGATGGCCAGCCACCTGTGAACTTGTCTGTTTGAGATTGGTCTGCCTTTGGCATTTAACATGGGGTCAAGACAAGAATTGGCAAAGAAATCTCTGCCGTAGTATAAGCAGATTCAATGGGAATGCCTGTGATGATAGCCATTATAGAGGAACTGATCCTTAGTTGATCACAATCTCCCTATCAGTAGAGGTTCCATAAACTCGACTGTATCTGCTGCAGGCTGCTTTGCCCTGTCTGCATGAGAATACACATTTGAAGGACGAGTAGCAAGCCAGAAGTTGTGTGCAAGCATAATATACATATTTGTGGCAAAGTCCATGAATTGAAATGATCTGGATAGGAAATGTTATTTGCCACAATCCTATCAGTTTACAAAACTGAAAATCAGAAAATCTTTTCCACTGTTACATTATGATTGTTAAAAATAATCACAAATCTGAAAAGCGAGGCTAAAGGGAAAATCATCATTTTAGGTTTTTGTAATATTTTGCACCGTCCAGATCTGGAATATTCCTGTGAAATATCGTGTGTTGCAAAAGGCGTGGCAAAATATAGAGCTAGAGTAAATCTCAGGCCTGGTGAGCAAAGGGTAGTTTACAAACCATGACGTGCAACTTGTAGGTGAAAGGTTTTCAAACTACCCTGCATTTTGTGATGTGATTTTGTACTAATAAGTCGCATCGCAAAATGCATGTGTGTATGTTGCAAATCTTTCTTCCTCGTGAAAATGAATGAGGCAGAGGGCATTTTCAACGTCCTGCAAATGTCTGTGAATACAGGTTTGATGACCTGCAAGGGTTAAAATATCCCCTTCCCTGCATTCTTCCTTCATTTGCATTCCTTCGTTTGAGCACTTCTTACGCTACCCATGACCCTTTAAGAGGTGATTACATTTTTTTTTACATTGTTGTGACACCATGGGGGCCGGAGGATATGCAGTAGACTTCTGAGCCACTGTCAGACCATGGCTTGTGGCCCCGTAGGGTGTATGGCATGATTTCTGAAGGGGGAAGCAGACAACAGGGACATATTCCCATTTACCAATCCTTTGTCACCCCAAATTGGGAACGAGTAACTTGTCAATGGTTTGCAATTTTAAATGCAGTCACAAACCACTGATTCATACTATAGTGATTTGCAAGTAGATGTAAGATTAATTTCAATTTGCGACTCACATTGGGTCGCAAAAGCCATTTTGCAAGTCGAAAAATCTCCCAAAGTTATTTCTGTACATTGCACATAGGTATTTTGTGGTCGCAGACCCTATTTTGTTGGTGAATAACAGTCTTTGCCACCGTAAAATACATTTCTTCTGTGTACTTTAATTGTGCATCTGGTGCTGCTTTGCAACGTGTCCAGGTGATACAAGTGTTATTTTGTTATTTGGATAAAACTTTCCTTATATATTTCTAGATATAATTGCTGCTAGTGTCTTGAAATATGTGGGAATAAATCGAATGTACAGGGATATTTACTGACCGTGGTTTGCATCGAGTTCTTCAGGTCACATGAGAAGATTGTTTACACCAAAGGTAGGATTTCACTACAATTCTCAGAGAGGCCTCAAATCGGGCATGAAATACACACTTACTAAAAAGATAACTGTCAGAAGCAAGTGACTCAAAGATGTGATATGGCCCACGCGATGTAAGTTTGTTGGAATTCCCTGAAGCATGCATATATTTTGTTGGCAAACAGCAATTGATGGCGGCAGCTGCACATGGTTAGGTTTATGATGGGATAATGAGTTTAAAAATGATAATCGCGTACTCTATCAATGTTTGTATATCCGTTTGAGAATCCTCCTGTTTAATGGAGTCGCTTTTTTTTTACCGATCTTAGGTGACGATTTTCACAGATAATAACTTTCCACTAGAGGTATTGCCTTCTCGCTAGTTGGTGCTTTTGAAAATGTAAATAAACTGCTCGCAGCAGGACAATCACGCGCAATGAAAGTAAGTCTGTTTTGCCAGTGGCCGATTTAGTAGAATCTCGATGAATGCACCCAAATGTGATAGACACTTCTCTCCCCCCGTGACCCCGACACCTTGTGAAACGTACATATCACACAAACCTGTCAGTCAGACCGAACACTTTTGGCGGATTTTCTTAACATGGTCTTTCATTTAATTTCTATATTATTCTTATATATTGTAAGGCAGTTAGGTCAGGCATTTATCAGCTTTAATACTGTTATACAGAATAGCGGAAATACACACACTGGGGCAGATTTATGTTTCCTGGCGCATCCCTGCAGATCAGCAGGGATGCGCCAGGAAAGCTGCGTCACGAAAGTTTACCCTTGCGCCACAATAGATGCGCCGCATTTACAATGCAGCACATCGTGGCGCAAGGATAAACAGATGCGTGACGCATCTGATGGCGGAAGGTTGGCGCATTGCTAGAGTTGCGCAGCTCCAACAAGGCTCGGGGGTGCCCTATTGTTACAATGCTGCGTCAATCCTTCGCCTGCTTCAAGCAGGCGCAGGGTTTTGACGCAGCATGGCCGGAAAAGTGACTGAGTGAAATCTTGTAGATTTCACTCAGCCACTTTTCGGAGTCGTTCCTGCGCCGGAACGCCCCCCCCCCCCGTGCAGGTACGCCCACATGTGGCGCAAGCTTTACAACGTGACGCATCTCCCTATATGCGTCACGTTGTAAATGTGGCGCAACATGGCGCAGGGTTTACGCCGCCGCTGCGTCACAAAAGTGACGCAACGGCGGCGTAAAAGTGGCACAAAAGTGGCGCAAGTCCGTTATAAATCTGCCCCACTGTTTTTAACTAGCCATGTTTACATCCCAGCCCAGCCAACTGGTAACCAAGCACTGTGCGAGCAACTACAACAGCCATCGCATTACACATGGTAAAAAACCTGAGAGCCAATATGATTATGATTCATGAAGGAGGCCTTCAGTAAGTGCTGATTCACCTACAACCTTTTTCTGCAGATTTTATATAGCACGAACTCGACCCGAAGGTATTGGAGCGCTTTACCTGAGCACCGGTTACGTTACACATTCAGGCACGGGGAGATTAGGTGATTTGCCCAGAATCACAGGATGTGGACGCGACCCCGAGGCTCGAACCCTGGTTTCCAGCACCAAAGTCGGCAGTCTAGCCAACGGACCACATCCTCTCCAGGGACCTCCTAAATCCCAGGAGGGTGGGAGGCTAGTCTCAGGGCCAGACTGACCGTAGCGGGCACTGGGTGTTTCCCCCATGGGCTGGAAGGGTGGGGGCTGGTTTTGGACCGGTAGGGCTGTTTTTTTTATTAAAGGCCGGTTTTGCAGCAGTGTTGCAAAATCTGCACCTTATAACAAATGTGCACGCAGCAGCAGTGTTCCCTGCTGGTCGGACCTAATTGCCAGGGCTGGTTTGCGATCCCGGTCCGACCCTGGATAGTTCTTACCATTTCAGGGATGGCAGAGGCATTTTAAGGCATGGGCAAACGAAGTGGGCAATTGCCAAGGCCCCCCACATTCCAAGCCCATCCCCTGGAAATATAGTTTTTTTCTCTGTTTGACCTCTGTGTATCCTATTTCACAATCTAAATCTCTCTTCCTATCCCTACCCCTACCCAGGGTTGGATCAAGATAAAAAATCGGCCCATGCACACAAAAAAAAGTGGCCCACATTTGCGGATTGCCTTTCCGCAATACACTGCTTCAGGGAAGTTTTATGAAAAGAAGGGGGGAGGTCTCTGACAGAGGCATGTTTTGATAAATTCACGTATATAAAAAAAAGTCACAGATTAGTTCACACTGGTGAACCACACCTGACTACAAGTGAGGATACACTAATGGGCAGGCCCAGCGAGACAAAGGGAGTGACACTTCTGCCCGTTGGTAAAAGGGAGGCAATAGAGGCCTATCTGCCTCCAGGAAGCCCACTCAGGCACCCACTGGACCCCTGGCGGGCATCCAAACAGCACAGATACTGCCCAAATCAGCCCCCAGGCTGCCCAAAAAAGCTGCCTACAGCTGGAAGTCGGATGTTGGCCCCTCGGCCGTGGCCCAAGTACCTGCCTTACCAATCCAACCCTGCCCCTACCTCTGGCTCTGACTCTGTCTCTCTACCCTGTGCAATATTAAGAATGTTTGAGGTCTTGTGCAAGACATATTTCAACTGATTTTGTGCAATCTTGTTAAAGTTTAACATACAGTTTAATAGTGTTTGCCATCATGCAGGCTTGAATTAACAGGAAATGGATATTTGAGCCAAATTTGTTCTGTACTGGGGCCCCCAAATATCCATTGCCTAGGTCCCCCAAAAGGGGAAAGGCAGAACAACGGGTCTTAAACTCTTCCAGCTGGCTTCTGGCATGTCCAGTTTGTCCCTCAATCAGCCCTCATTGCTACAGCGCAAAATCTGGGAGTTGTGTTTGATCATGAACTTTCTCTGGCATCGCAGATAGACAAACTTTCTTTCCCCTACTTTTTCTTATTGAACATTCTGTGTAAGATTTTGGTTTATCTGCCTAGTACGTCCTGTGCTTTGTGACCCAGTCCCCTATCATCAGTCGATTTAATTATTGTAACTCTCTCTTGCCGGACTCACCTTCTTCTGAAATGTAACCGCATACAGAATTCTACTGTTCAGCTTTTAGCCCCTGTTACAGCTTCTGCCTGTCTTAAATCCTTACACTGGACTCCAATCTTGAATGGATTCTTTTTACATCTGTAGTGTGGCAAAGATGCCATGTGTGGTGCAAGCAAAGAAAATGGCCCTTTTGACTGCTGCTGAAGTAGTAAAATACAGCAATTATCAGGGTTCAATGGGCCCCTCAGGACTCCAGGCCCCAGTGCCACTGCACATGTTGCATCAATGGTAGCTATGCATCTCTCTCTTTCCCCTCACCCTTCAGTGGAAAAAGTGGATACTGAAGCTGCCTGGCAGGTGATTTAAAATAGAATCAAACACATCACAACTAGCTCATAACTCTGTTGGTGCAGGGCAGACTGGGCCCTCTCACCTGTCGTGGCCTGGTGCATTGCACTGGCTGTTTCATTGGTAGCCACGCTCCAGTTCTTTTTTTTAAACAACAAAGTTTAATGATTTTGTGCCATACAACGGCCCGGGGGCCAAACATGGATACAATCTATTATCAGAGGATTGATACAGCTGTATTCCCTTGGAACCCCCCAAGGATTGATGGAAAGTAAAGATAAGGGAAATGACAGAAACAAAAAGAAACATAGGAAAAATAGAACAAACCTATGCACTTGAAACTATTGTGCCCAACCCCACCCCCCAGCCACCATCTCACAACACCTAGGAAATACAAGTTATGGAACAGTATGGCCCTTTCGGGGATCCTGGCCATATTTACGTATCTCTTTATCTAGGAGAATGTCCATAGTGTCTACAGGGTCAATTGTCAGGCCCCTTTACTCCACCCATCTCTGCCAAATCTTAGGGTGTTTTTGTGGACACCCCATCGGCTGGAACATCCCAATATCAGGCCCATTCACAAGTCCATACACCCGTTCCAGACTCCCAGCAGGGGTGGACTGGCATTCTTCCATTGGCAAGCAATGTCTAGTTTGGCGATGCTGAGGCAGAGGAATAATAGATGCCGCTTGTATCTGTTACCACTGACCCCCTCAGTACGATGCAGTGGTAGGAGCTTCCTGGACAGAGGGATATCCCACCCAACGACTTCAGCTAGACAATCCACTACCCCCTCCAAAATTGCGCCAGCGCCCTACACACCCAAACAGTGTGTAAAAAGGTCTCATCATCGGACTCTCATATTAGGCACTTGGGGGACTCTATGAGACCCATGTGTTATAGTCTGTGCCGCATGTAGTGTTCGCGATGTAAGAATTTAAATTGGATGAGGCACAGACACGAGGCTATCGCTGCTCCGTGGAGGATTGTTGGGCCTCCGCCCAGTCGTCGTCCAGCTCCCCAATATCTGCCCACCACGCCTTCTGGAGGCCCTCCAAGGTGGTGGTAGAGTTGGTAACCAGAGACCGATAGATCTGTATAATTTTGTGGTTGTCCAAGTCACCCATGAGAAGCTTCCTTTCCAGTGGGTTAAATTCAGGCAGGGCATTGAGAGAGACGAGATATAGGGACAATGCGTAAAGCAACTGTAGTTATTTATAAAATTGAATGGGGCATCAAAAATTCAGACTGGCGGTCCTGGAACATCTTGAGGATGAGGCCTCGCATCACGTCACCTAGGGTGTAAATCCCGATTTTATCCCATCCCAGGCACCACTGTAGGCTGGCTACCTGAGGAGGGAATCATCCATTACAACGCAGTCAATACAACGACCTACCTTTACAACACAACTGTTACAACGCAACTGTTTTGCATCGCATGCCATTACAACGCATGTCACTACAACGCATGCCATTACAACTCATACCATTACAACGCGTGCCATTACAATGCATTATAAGGTAAGTAATAGAGATTTTTTAGTATTAAGGTGGGTATGGGTTTTGAGGTACATGGGAATAGTAATTTGTACCCCTACAGTATCCAACACTTTCCCTACTGTTGCACTCACTGGAGTGGGAATAGTAATTTTTACCCCTACACTATCCAACACTTAGTCATTTTTACCCCTACACTATCCAACACTTACCCTACTGTTGCCCTAAAAGTATTATGCATTGTAATGGTAGTTTTTAAAAATGCGTTGTAATGGCATGCGTTGTAAAATCATGCAATGTAAAGGTGGTTGCTATGTAAAGACTGCGTTGTAAAAGCATGCATTGTAATTGCATGCGTTGTAACGTCATATGTTCCCTGAGGAAGAAACATATTATGCCACAGATGGGTTTCCCACATTAGGCGCCTCCACCCCCCCATCCTGCGAAGGGATTGCGAAGCGATTGCCACCACAGCAGGACCACCACTTGTGGTGGGGGTAGGGAACTCACATCTTTCCTACTATATAAGAACCTTACCAAGGAGGGATCATCAATTGCCCAATGCTCCGCTGTATATGCGGGGTTGTCCCCAGGAGAATACCACCATTCATTGAGCATGGGCAGCTGTGTTATAGGACTGGACTTCTGCAGCCACGATACCACCACAGTAGGTGGATTGAAAGCATGTGCGCAGGGCCACATGGGGCGTGCCCCCCCCCATAAGAACTGGCCCAGTACTGCATTGACCTGTCTGAACCAAGTTGGGGGAACAGGAAAGGGGTAGTGTCTGTAGTTTGTACAAAAGGCGAGGTAGGGTAATCATTTTAAATATAGCAGAGAAGCAATAGAGGGACAGTAGGAGCCGGGACCACGTTCTGACCTCCGTTTTCGCACTCTCAAGCAAAGGGGCCATGTTACGTTTCCATGCGATGACGGGGTCCTAAGTCAGGAACACACCCAAGTATTGATAGCTGTCTATCACCAATGTCAGACCTGTGGCCCATGCAGTGTCACTCTCAGCACCAAGGGTACCAATTTGCTGGCATTCATATATAGTCCTGAGGTCTCCCCGAACAAGTGCATAATTCTTAGGATCCGGGAACCCGAGGTGGCGAGATCAGTGATAAATAAAAGGACATAGTCGCTGTATAGTGCTATGCGATCCAACACCTCCCTGGACTATACGAATCCCCAGACCTGTGTGCCAATCCTCACCCAGGCCGCCAGGTGTTCCATGGCCAGTATGAACAAAAGTGGAAACACAGGACATTCCTGTCTAGTGCCGCGGCCGATTGACACTGGGCTGATGCCTTGCCGGCCACTCAAACCCATGCCGTCAGATCGGTATATAATAATCAGATATAAGGGATGAACCTAGGGCCCATGTTTAATCACCGAAGGAGTGCAAATAGATAAGTCCAGCTGACGGAATCAAAGGTCTTGTCAATATCTGCCAATAATAAAGCCGCCAGGAGCTCCAAGCGGACAACCATGGCTATGGCATTGTGGGCTGGTCGGATATTGTGGCGTGTTGCACGATGTGGCATAAACCCCGTCTGGTCCGGATAAACCTGATCAGCCATGTATGGCAACAGTCTGTTGGCCATAGCCTTGGCCAGCAGCTTAGACTCTATATTGAGAAGGGAAAAATGGCGATATGACAAATGGGCCTCGGGGGACCGACCCGACTTCGGAAAGTGCTATGGCCCAGTTTTAAGTGTAAATGCATCACATTTACAGATTTCAATCATTCGGGCCCTGTTAATTTAAGACAGAAATGTACTCTGATGTACCTAATCAGTTGCTGACATCCATCAGTGCCCACTTGCTTTCAGATCAAAAGTTCCACAGTTCTCAGTCACTCAAAGCATCACTTAAACTCTATTTGTGCTCAGTTGGGGTCTTAACATAAGCTAATTAATTTTAGAAAATCCTTGTATATGTTGCTCTTTACTGATTAAAATGTGTTCCCTCTCGCCAAAGTTCACATCTTTGGTGCCAGGACTTCTTTCAGGTATTTGCTTGCTCTATAAATCAGCAAATCATATCAATAGTTGCCTCTCAACTTGCCTCTCATCAGACAATGACCACCTGAAATGGTGGATTTATCCTGGAGATGAGTGAATTCTAGCAGGTTTGTTGTTTCAAATGTCGTGCACAACATCTTTAATGCTGCACTCGCATCCATTGTAGAGTGACCGAAGTTGGTATCACTTGGTCGAGTCCTGTCACTATTACTAGGCCCATGCAAACTGGGTGCATGTGAAGTAGCGAGCTGGGGCCCACAGTATCAAGTGCTACTGTAAAAGACATATCTTAGGCCACTAAGAGAGGCAAGAGAGAGAGAGAGAGAGTGAGAGTGAGACCTGCAATGCATTTAGTTCTTGTAGAGGGGCAGATTTGGTGCCTGATCATGGATACAATTCTGATTGGTAGCTTCATAAAAGGTCGGGGTTGATGTAGTTGAATGTTAACTACCTTCATTTTGTTTCATTTTATCATGTAGGTAAATGCTAGCTAACTTCTCAATGATGGTTACCAAACAAATGGTAGTTTGTCGTCTGCTCTTTGATTTTGGAAATTATCTGGGTTTATGTCACGTTGGAACGCGCCTTTTCTGATTGATGCACTCATGATCTTTCTTTAATCTATTTTGATAGTTTTAAATCATATGAATATGATGTAAGTTTGAGGTCCCACACAAAGTATCTGAGAATGGACTTTGGCAATACACAGCGGTCTCTTTGCAAGGGGCCTAGTATAAATTAGCCAGGCCCTCCATCTGCCTCCAGACCCTTTCCCACTCTGCACATGGCCTCTGGATATACACAGAGGTATTTATGGATGGGACCTGCCCCAAAGCCAGGCTCTGCACCAGTTCATGCCCAAGCAATAGACAATGGAAATCCTTTTACCGTGCACATTACTTCTGGGCAGAGGGACTGCCTTAGTTTGGGCTGTACACCAGCACCTGTCCCACCCAAACTAGGTGCACATGGCCTTTGTCTATGTACAGTAACCTCTGGGCACAGGGCTTGGCTTATTACTGGTATGTGCGCCAGCTGCTGCCCTTACACAAACCATGTGTGCATGGCATTCAGCTAAGCACAGAGGGTTCTAGTAGCAGTACCAGATTTATGGCTATGCCTTGTATCCAGCCCCCATCGCACCAAATCAGCTAAGATTGACCTTCGACCAAGTGTCTCATTCTGTGCTTGAAGGGCCTGGCCTATGGCTTGGGTCTCCTCCAGCACTTGTTTCACATCTGGCAAAGGGCAAAAGACTTGGCCATAGGCCCAGCCCCAGACATTTGGCCTAGAGCTAAGAACTTTGCCAGCCCTTTCCCATCCATACCAGCTGTGTACAGTCTTTAGCCATACCTCATGCCTATAGACTATGTGAATGCCCTAATCTAGCTCCTGTTCTCCATGCCCTAAACCAGCTCGTCTATCACTCCAAGCACCGTTGGCAATGAGTAGCATCCATGTGGGAAAAGGCCTGGACTATGGCCAGGCCCAGCAACTATCAAAACCAAACTGTGCCATGTTCCCAGACCAAATGGTCACAGTGCTCAATCCACACATCTTTGGCATTGTACAGTTGAACCACACCTTTTTTTTAATGATTGTCTCAGGATTCCCAGTTCATGATTTTCATACCTTTCGTATCCACACCTCCACAAAAGGTGAAGTCATCTGAATAGGGCCATGAAATTGTGATGTGAATTCCACAACAAAAACAGTTTATTTTTGCAGTTTTTGAGTGCAGTGTCTGTGGCTCGGGCATCATCCACATCCTCCCTTGGATCTTAACATGCTCCACTGTCCCCCTTATTTGTGTTATGGCTCTCTTTTTCAGGAAGCTGGATTCAGTGCCTTAAGTCCTGTAACAAAAATGTTCAGTTGACGCCTGCCAATCAGATTGTCCAGATATTCCAACCATCAAGGAATTTGCATGGGATCTGGTGAAAAGAAGTCTCTCATCTAAAGAATGTGTTTAGCTTTTAAATTTCGTGTGGAATATTTGACAAAACTAAGGAAAAAGGTCCCTGCTTGGGAGCAAATTAAGACGTCATTTAACGGGATTGTTTCAAAAGATCTTTTAGATAGGTTTCAGAAACATTATCTTTGCAAAACAAACCTTATTTGTCAGAGGTGCTATTTACAGGGGTGTGAGTAAGAGTCTTGTCTCCTGTTTGATTCTTGACACGTATCTTGGGTTATTTGGCTCCTAGTTTCTGTTGTTGAGTTTGCAAGTGATTTCTGAGTAGTGCATGACTGGCCCTCCTTTATTGAGGTTTAATGCCTTTCCCTGCTTGTGCCCTTCTGTTTGGCTCAGTTGAGTTTTAGAAGCTGCTTCCTAGCATTGAGATTGCATGAATTGTTTTTACTTCGTCCCCCCAAACAGTTAACTGAAGTGCTGGCTAGCCCTCAATTAAAATGAACATGATTTGCAAGTCATTTTCTGTGGGTACGTTAGTCATTTGGCTATTTAGGTGTGACTTGCTCATTTATTTCCAAGAATAAGAAACACTTAAAGTAGAAATGTTTGTGAGGCGGGTGCCATGTGATTAGGTTCTCAAAGCAGGGGCAATACTGACGAAGGTAGCCCTCCAGCACCTTCCAAGAAAAAAAGAGAAATCATACTGTGTATACACTTGTCAAGCTATGTTAGATCATGTGCAAAACCTCAGTTTGCATAATATGTTTGTTGTTCCACAGACTCCAGCAATTAATTAAATCATTAAATCCAAACTGAATGTATTTAGTTAATAGTATATTTCTGAGAGGCTGGGTGCTTATTGTGCACCGTACATAACTAAGAAATGAACGTCTTATTGAAACAGCTCCAATACACTTATTAATCATAAGTAAAATGCACATCAAGCTATGTTCTTTGAGACCATTTTGTGTGATAAGGGTAGAAATGTTCAATGCATAAAGCTGTCTTTTTAAATATGTTTGATGATGCCAGCCAGCATCAGCAGTACAAAAACAAAGCAATATAACATGACAGTATAGTTAGTGGTGTCAGGCTGACCAAATATTACGAGGCAAAATGACTGTAAAGGATAACACACATTGGCGAACACATTTACAATATGTTCAACTAGGGGCCTGATTTAGTGTTTTGGCGGACAGAGTATTTGTGAGAAGTTGGTTTGTTGGTTGAGGGGGTGTGAACCCTTCTCAAGCCACAGGCGCAATCATTGCCAGGGCGATCCACAAAAGTCACTAGCTTAGCCTGGGCTAACCCCTCTGGTAGTGTAGTACAAAACAGTCAGAGTTAACTTAGAGACAATGTGCAAAGTTTGTATGCTGCACTAAAAACAGTAATAAAGTGGAAACACCACACAAGAAAAACTCCACACCAATTTAGTAAAATAGAGTTGCATTTTGTATTTGACACTGAAATGTCAAAAATGCAAACAGTAGAACCGGACATATGCAATTTCAAAGTTTTAAGGTAAGTATGGTGCCTAAAAGCTCAAAGAGCCGAATGTGGTTATCTGGTTGCACCAAACTGAGACAGAGTCTCAACTTCCGGCTGACCACGATGGACTGCAGGCCAGCTACAGGGACCAGGTTGGTCCTACCGAGAATAGTACCTTATGTCCTTAATGTGGATCGCTGTGCCGCTCTGTGTTGCGCTTTGTCTGTTCTAATGTTTAGTGTGAACAAGGGAACCCGCAAGGAAGGAAGGACCCTGGGATATCAACTAGTTATGAAAAACAATTGGTCCTTCAAACATTACAATTCAATTAACAATAAATATAGACCAGAATCAGTACTATAGAGTATTAAAGATGTCCAGCTGGACACTTAATTTAATGAATCAAGGTAATTAGTAGTGATCGAACACAAGGTGATCGAGTGGGACACAGTCCTGCATTCTACAGGAACAAACAGAAGACATTCAAAAATAAACACACATTTTTCAGTCAAAACAGGGAAAAACTTTTCGCCAATACAAAAAATTTGGGCAAGCTTTTTGAGTCAACAGCTGTTGCTCTAGTTTTAACAAATCAGTTTAACGTGCAAGCTGTTAAAAAAGTCAACGACGTTTCGATCCATAACTAGATACTTGGATCATCATCAGGACAAGGAGATTTGCAGGCCTGAAGTAATACTCTGCCTGGATCGGAAGCGTGGAGGTTCAGTGAGCTTGGGGAAGTAAAAAATGCGGTAGCGAAAATAGAATCCACGTGGTTTGAGAACCGCTGTAATGAGCGTTCTAAGTTAAGAGTCAAGGTTGCTTTTAGGAAAGCCTTAACGACAGACTCGGTGCTGCCATGCATTGATGGCCGAGTAGCGTCCGATTTAGCAAAGCGCTGGCTTGGTGCCGATCACACTTTCAGCCGGTAGCGTGAGTAGGTTTCCAGTCAATCTCGAGCACAATCGCAGGGATCATGTCTGTTCTAATGAGCAGTTGTGAGGGCTGCAATGCAAGATTCTGCATTGCACTTCATCGAGTTGTGTCACACTGTGCCAGTTTTGAGGAAACTACAGTTTGGCCAGGAGGAGTACACTCCAATGCCAGCCAAGGGTTTAGGACCTGGGGACACCTCTTGTGCCTCAGGATGCACTTCGGAAGAGGTCAGCAACAGGACAAAGGGAGGTCCAGTTGAGTATGCAGCTGAGCAGATGCAGGGCAGGTCTCTGGAGCTTGCTATGTTCTATTGCTGTAGCTCAGAAAAGGAGGACAGTCAGATAGCCCTAGGAGTCACTCTGGTGGTTCTGGGTTCAAAGAGCAGGTCCAATTTTCCTTTCTCTGACAGTAGGGCAGTCCTTCTTGTAGCAGGACAGCAGGATAGTCCTTCCAGCAGGAGAGCAAGGAGCAATAATTCCACAGGTCTAAAAGTGATCCGAAGAGTGGATCTGAGGATCCTATTTTTATACCTGGTGCTAGCTTTAATATGGCAGAAGCTTCTAGGGGTTTCCTCCCACAGAGGTGTTTGGAATTTCCTGCCTTTCTGTCCTGGCCCAGTCTGTGTGCATCAACAATAGGCTATTGTAAGTGTCTGTGTGAGCTGAGGCAGTGTCTTTATGCACAGTTCTACCCCCCATCCTGCCTTGCATTTCCCATTCCACAAACACCCAAGCCCTCAATTATATGACTGTTTGTATACACACAGGACAGCTGCCAATTAAACCTAGAAATGTGACCCAGGAAACAGGATGCAGGCACCAAATGATTTAGACAGAAAAATGCCAACTTTCTAAAAGTGACATAAAATCCGACTTTACCATTAAAGATAGTTTTAAATTACAATTCCTGGGACACCAAACATGATATTCCTTCCTGCTTCCAAACAAACGTTATTATTTATTAAAGGTGATACGGTAACACAATCTTATCCTATGGGAGAGGTTGACCTCACAGTGGTGAAAAACACATTTGTGAGGTTTTTGCTAACATGGCATGTAAAACTTAAAAGTACAACACTAGAGGTGACATGTGGGGAGTTTTAAGCTTGGCAAAAGGGATATTTTGCCATGTCCAATAGGCAGTTTAAAACTGCACACACAGTTGGCATTGGCAGGCCTAAGACATATTTAAAGGGCTACCTAGATCTTTAATGGAAGGCACAATAAGTACTTCAGGCCTACAAGTAACATTTAATTTATGGGCCCTGGGTACATGTAGAACCACTTTACTAGGAATATGAACTGTGGTAATTGGGTGTAAGCCAATTTTAACATGTTTACAGGAGAGATCACAACCACTTTAGCACTAGATAGCAGTGGTAATGTGCACAGAGTCCTAAAAGCCAACAAACATGGGTTCAGAAAACAGAAGGGGTGAATGCAGAACGTTTTGGCGTGACCCTACAGAGAGGGCTAGGTCCAACAGTACTCTATAACAGGTGCATTATAGTCAATGGCAGGACATTGACATTGGGATTGGGGTGGTAGTTTGGTTTGGGTTGAAGAAGGAACCGGAGTTGGGGCAGAAGGTTGGGCTGGTTGGGAGGCTAGGGTGAGTGAGGAGGCTGCTATTTTGCCACTAAATCTCTGCACGCCAAACACAGAACTGTGAATGGCATCCAGAAATGTAATCATCTGTTACATTTGACAGGTTAGCCCCTAGCTGCCATTCACTATCGCAATGTAGTCTCATGACGGGGAATGATTCAATTCAGGAGTGGAGAGGCTGGAATCTACTAAAATGCAACGACAGGAACCAACCATAGATCAAAATAAATCTTTCAACATCAGGAGTTACTTGTATTAACTCCGAATCTATTCAATTGATGTACTTTGTTTCTTCATATAATTTTCCATTTCTTGAATTAAACCATGCAGCTCAAATGGAATGTGTCAATTATTTACTCTTATGCCACATCCTTTTGATTGTATCAAACAATTATTTTCATAAAAGATGAAATGAGAGTGGAATAGCACCTTTACACATTTACATAATACACACAATACATTACTACAATGTTCAAGACAAGACTATCACATTAACAATCAACAGATTTGTCACTACAAGTAAATCCATTAAACATTACAAACAGATCACAAATATAACAAATTGCACATTTTATAGGATAGAATAAAACTTGTGAGTCCTACTATACTTCGGGATGTTGGGGCCTATTGTTTTTATCTCCACGATACTTTTTTAATTGTGTTGTCCTAATGGGGTCAGAGTACACGTACAGAGCTCTTTATCTACGCCTATTTAATAATGCCCAGACTGTTCGTTGTTTAATATGATATTTCAAACTGGTTGCTCTTGGCCTCAGGAGAGAAATGTCAACATGTTTCAACCTTCGTGGTGGAACCTTAAGTTATTGTTATTGAAGGTCTTCATTAGGGCATTTAGGACACTGCCATTACACGATACAAAAAACAAAAGTACAAATGATTTTATCAATTATCTCTTAATGTTTGTGTGCTCCACCTAAACCTCCTCTTATTTTTGTTAAGCTATATACATACTAGATATTCTTGGACAGAGGGTGAATAGTGTGTGATGGCTTGAGTCTGTCAGTGGCATGAATGGAACTCGTCACATGAGTTTTTTTCTTTGGCTTCTTATTGCTTTACTTATCAAGGTGTCTGAAAATTATATAGGGAGTAATGAACAAGCATCACTATTTTTATTCTACAAAACTCTATGGCATTCTGTTGTCTCTAAGGACTTATCATACGGTGGTGCTGGGAACGTGTTTTGTTAAGACTTCAACCTGTGAAACTGTGACATAGGGAAATCTTCGTTGTGCTATAAGGGTCTCTAGTGTCTGAAGTCTGAAAGCTCGCAAAAAAAACTTGGTATATTCTTTCCTTGGGCATAGTTCAACATTCGTGAGACCCGGCATGCTGAGGAGCCTGTGTTTGACCTTTACATAGTTATTTTTATGTGTGCATGCATGGCTTGAAAAATGGAGCATTTTTACCTTCTTCGTTGTACGAGCGAATCTTTTCAAGGGTTCTAAATGTACCAGAAGGATCCAGTGAACTCCATTCTAGAGAGACCAGCTAAATATATCAACACTTTTCTCAAACCGCTGGTGGGTGAAACAGTGAGCTATATGCGGAATAAAATGCAAGCAATCACATTCCTGGAAGGTCATCCCTTTGTTCCAGAAGAGGAGCTACTGGTAACACTTGATATAGTCAGTCTTTACACCAACATTCCCCAAGAAGTGGGACTTTATTGTTAATGTTGATAGCTCTGAACATTGCATGATGGGTTTCATAGGAGATACATGGAGTGGGTTAGGAAATAAGAAAGAGAGGGAGAGTTGAGAGAGACGTAGTATTGAAAGTCAGCTCTATTATCCACTTGCCTGTAGTCTTTACTTCTCTATCAGCTTCAATGTGTGCATGTTACTTGTCAGTCTTTTTTTCTGTCAATATCTTATGCAGAGAGCAACTGCAGTAGTTACATATTGGAACTGGTCACTCATTAGGATCACAATAATTTCCTTGTACTAGCAGGCATTGTTCATGTAATTGTTGTCAGGAGGTGCCTTCTTCGCACCTCCTTCAATCTTTTCAGATAAAGATACGTGATGTGTTCCAGGGAGTCCAATTTGATGATCAATTCTAACCCCTTCCTGTATTTCAGTTCATTTGTTACCTGAGAATTACTTTGTGTCAGGGCGAACAGTCTCCTTTATTCTAGACACTGTACCATAGAGATGTAAGGCTGATGTCCTCATTTTTTATTTTTTTATTTCATGGGCGGGGCGATTTTATTATTTGAATTCTGTTTACATTTTGTTCTTTTATTTAGCTTTCATGCACATTTCAGAGTCTTTTTTAGCAGGTCCTTGTTCAATAATCTCTTCGCTGTTAATAGAGAGGTAATCTGCTTCTTATTAGTGCTGTCTCCCATTTGTGCAATTTTGCTTTACAGCCTGGCTACACATTTGAGTAACTTTACACTCTTAAATGGTGAACAGCCAAAAGGAGTAGATAGTCATAAGTGGAAATGACCTTTGTGAACAGGCTCCTATGAGTTTTCCCTGACAGCTTCCTGTATCTGCATAGTACATTGCGATCACTGTAGCTGATATTAAGGCTGGAACAAAGCTGCAGTCTTCCTCCATGATTTTGGAATATACTGATGGCAGAAAGTATAAGGTATATTTCCAGAAATGACGCTATACTATGCTGCAGGCATTTAATTTATGTGGTAGCACACACAATTGTATCCCACAAAGCATCATTGCAGAAATTTAGCTTGAAAATCATAGTGCTAAATGGCATTATACATGGTGCTTTAAAACCGTCCATAGTATGACATATATGGCTGCTACTTTTCAGTGCTGTGATTTTTATTTAAGACTTCGAAGACTTTTGAGCTGCAAGGGTAATCCATTGTTGTCTGAATGCCTGGTCCTTCCTAAGTAGAACATTTCAAAGTAGAATGTTCTCTTTCTTGGTTGCACTTCGCAGTCTTTAGACCATAATCATATACTGGGGCTTGTATATTTTGAGCATGTTGTTCCTGTAGTAGCTGCCAACCTCATCCAAGTGGCATTGGAGGATTAATGTGGTTCTTGCTAGGATCCTAGGGTCCTCTTCATTCTGGGGAATAGTGATTTCCCTGCTTGTATATGATTTCATTAAAAAACGATTTCATGGCACTACCATTACTGAGAAACTATTTCATCAAACTGTTTAATGGAAAATGTAAGAATGAATGGTATTTCCCTTTTCATAGAAAATAATTCATAGAAAGTCTTTTTGGTCGAAACTGGCTTTTGAATGCTTATTTATTATGTGTTAATGCAATGGTTGCAGGTCTTAATTTCAGAAACACTTTTGTTAGATATATTTATTTCAGTGCTTTACTTCAGGGAACATTATTTAAAAATTATATTGCCTACATTGTGAGACAATAACTTTGAATGCTTTTAATTCTCCGATCCATCACCACCTATAATAGCATTCCTAGCTGACCCCTCACAACCCTGAAACACTATCAATCCCTGCACCCTAAAACCCCTCACCATACCTAATCAACAATCATCCCCGGAAGCCTACAAGTCCTTTCAACCCAGAAATCTACCATCCCTGAACCCTAAAACCACTCACTGCCCCAACCTCATCCATTCTGAACCCTTAAATCCCTTTCTACTCCTAACCCCCACCAATTCCAAACCACTTAAAACACCTCAGCACACCCAAACTCCACCCTTCCCTGAACTCTAAAAAAACCCTCATTGTCCTTAAGCACCACCTGTCCATGACCAATAAGAAATCATCATGCTAAACTATTTATCCCTGAACCGTAAAAACCCCTTTCTACATCTAAACTCCACCCATCCCTGGACCTTTAAAACCCCTCAGCACCCTAAACACAACCCCATGCTGAACCCCAAAAACTCTTCACCACTCCAACCGCTACCCATAATTGAACCGTAAAAATCCTCACCAGCCCTAAACTGCACCCATCCACGAACCCTAAAACCTCTTGACTCCCATACACTCTACCTGTCCGTGCAACCTAAAAACACCTAAACTCCACTCATCCGTGAATCCTAAAAATCCCTCACTACTCCTGCACTCCATTCATCTTTGAACTCTAAAAACTGAATTCTATGTCCTAATGCCAATAATTCCTGACCTCTACACCACCATAAACATGATCCATCACTGAGCCCTAAAAACACACAGCAGTCCTACACTCTACCCAAGTTTAATGTAGTTTTGTTTTTTCTTCATTATTTTTTTCCATTAAAATGCACAATGTTTACTTCAATTTTTTATATTTTTGTATTTCCTTAAAGTTGTCTTTTCTTAAAAGTGGTTTTCCATGATTTGGTTTCCTCCAATGGGGTTTCCATGTTTTTGTTTTTCTATGATTTCACCTACTACCATCTCCCCATCTTGCATTTTTCAATTATTTTCTAGGATGCTTGTACGGTTTCAAGCAAGTTCAGTAGAATATGTGTCAGAGGTTGGTATACAGGGCACCCTGGTTTCATTGAACATAGACTGTGGAGTGGCTCCATAGCTTGTCCAATAGGATTGCTTTCCACATGGTCAAATGTACAAAGGCAGCAAAGAGGGGCATCTTTTTGTTTATGGAGTTGTTGATTAGTATTGTTAGGAGAACAAGACCTGCTTGCATTGGGGATAGAATATTGTTTTCCTGCAGCCCCACTGGGGTACTGTGGAGAATGATCTTAGTAAAAATATTTGAGAGTATATAGAAAGTATATTAAAATGTTTATGTGAAAGAAGACCAAAAGCCTCTACCTTGTCTGATGCTGAGCACCACCATTCCGGGAATTTCTGAAAGGTTCTTGTTAGAAATCGGGGTCTCTAGTTGGCAGTGGTTTATGCCCTGTCCAAGCAGGTACCCCTATTCTAGTCAGGGCTAGGGAGTTACATACCCAAGATAATCCCTGCTCACACACTTGGTAGCTTAGCACTGAGCAGCAGTGGTAAAGTGTCCAGAGTTAAAAAAAACAGCAAAAACCAAATGCAACACATAGTCAAAAACAGGAGGTCAGAATACAAAAAGACAGGGAAAAACACGATAAAGAGGACAGGTCTCATAAGGTTGTTCCCCTCATTCCCTTCCAACATTGTTGCTGTTCACTTGTACTTTTGCTTTAAGAAGGCATTTTTCCTCCTATGACATCTATTCCAAAAGATCATGCAAGTTCACTTTTTCTCACATTAGTTTGCTCCTATTTCTAACTGATATTTTGTCCATGATTTTAGCAAGGTTTATCCTCTGTGTATGATTGTTAGTGGCTGTGATTGGTCTCAAGCGTCCAACATAGCTTCATGCCCTCTATGTTTTTACAGTTGTCAATCGGTAGGAGAATGTAGTCATTTGCTGTAGTAGCTCATCCTGCGCTATAGTTTGGGATTCCTGTGGTTGTTTGTGATACTGTATTGTGGGTATATGTCATGCCCATTCTTGAGCACAATTCTCCCAAAAGGGATCCTTTTTTGTCTTTAGTGTGGCAGTCTTCCCCCTCCTACCTACAGTTGCCCATTTTGACATTGGTATCCCCTACCAGCCTGGAGTTCGACCAAAATGTTGTGAATGGCTCCTATGATGATTCAGTACTATTGGCTATAGCTTGATGGCATGACCCTATTGGTGAATGTTTCAAGTATTTGACATTTCTAAATGTAACCTCTTTTCTGTTCTGTAGGCATGCCTCTTCCTCTGGGGCATGCAAGCGTTCACTGGAGTAAGTGGTAAGGGTGTTATGTGAGCCTCGCTGTCTTGTGTTCTGTTTTGCTAACCAGTCTGTCAGTACCTTTGAATAGTATTCAGATATATTTTCGACTAAATCATGTTGACCAGCTATAATGCATATACAATAACTACTTTGGCCTAGATCAGAAGTTGAGGGATGCATTTCAATCGCTGTATGAATTGAAGTTTGCTCAGGGATCAGAATTAAGTTGCTTCATAATTATCATGCCCTACAAGGTTTCAATTGATAGATTCAAGAAGGTTAAACCTGCTAATGTTTTTTGGAGGAAATTGCCAAGAAAAAAAGGTAAAACATGCAGATTTTGGTGTGTTAAATACTAATTCTGAATGTTAAGCCACATGCCTAAGTTGAAAGCTCAAAATTGGAGTAATATGCCATGCCAGGTAAATAGCACATCCCAGTAATGTCATTTACTGGGTTGGTGAATTTACTATCATATTCGTCACATAATAATAAAGTTCTTGTTCAGACTGCCTCTTCCTATTTGAGTTTCCAACAACACAAGGCATACTTCAAAGATGTTTGCTTTGCATTCTAATTTTTATGTGTTGAGCATTTAACAGGAGTGATCCCAGGAACATGATACTGTCCAGGTCTGAGTTCTTTGGATGGGGTATCACTGCCCTCTAGTCATCAACCAAGCAAATGAATTATATGCCAGATGAGTTTCTTCTTACTTTATTGCTTGCACTTTATGCCAAGTGAATTCCTTCATTTTTCAGTGATAATATAATTAAGTTCCTTGAAAGTTCTTGATGTTTGATTTAGTGAGAAAATCAACCAGAAAGAGGTCTTCCAATTTGGTTTCTGCCCTTGCATTTTCTGTGAGATTATTTTAAGTGGTTTTCTCGGGGATATGGTTAGTCAAGCTTTTGTCTTCTTTTGAGAGATATAAATTCAAAATAGCTTTATTTTGACAGTATTTATCTTAAAAAGCATTGCAACATAAAATATACAGTATTAACATTAAAAAAACTGCCATTAAACATGAACATTCATTATAAGAAATATCAATTCATCGGAAAAACAGTTTAAAAGTTGAAGCATATGGTTAAAACACCGAGGAACAGCAAGTGTAGGTGATAAAATCATTAAAATAGGTAAAGGGCCACAACTCAGAGAGAAACAGCCAATAAATCATACAGATGTCAATATCAATTTAACAAGAAACAATTAATTAAAAACTGGATCATGTGAATTAAAACACTAGCAAATGTAAGTAATGTAAACATTTCAGGTGGATGGACAGCACCAGGGCTCGGTGAGCGAGAAAGCGTATAGATAGCGCCCCAAAAAAAGTGAAAGTAAGGTCATAATTAATAAAGTTTCAACTCATACAGAAACTATAGAAAAGTCATATCCTATCATTAATACAATAGCAGACAGCAAGAATTAGTTAATGAGAAAATTGCAGTGGGTATACAAGACCTGAACTCAGAAGAGACAATCTACTGGCATACCGGACAGGCAAATGTAATGCCGAAATTTTTGTCAGTTGTCAGTTTAAGCCGTTGACTTTACATGCTTGAGTGGTCTCATTTACAGCAAATTATGATCTTATACACCACATCCAACTTAGAAATTTAGCTAGGGGGATTGCGTAACAATCAACGGAATTCTCAGGGCAACACTACTTTGTCCAGTACCCAAATTCTTGCAAGTCTGCGCCAACCAGACCTTGCGGGGAGCTGCATAAGTGGGACAGACAAACAGAATATGAAGGTAAGTTTCTGCGTGCATAATGCAGATGGGACATTTGTTATCTCCCAGTGGTGACCATTTACCTGTAAACGTTTTGAAAGGGAGGATACCCACTCTAAATTGAAAATACAGTTTGCGGTCAAAGGGTTTTGTTATAATATCCCAATAAAGTTCAAAATGAGGACAGGATTTTGATGATAAAAAACTCCCTGTCAATGTAGCACTATCACTCGTTCGAATAATATTTTGCCCCACCGTTTTCCAGTATCGTTCCTTTATAAATTCTTTAGATAAGAACTACATACTAGATGGTATATCCAACCGGTTAGACAGGCTCATGTCCATCAATGCTCCTTTAGTATCTCTGAGTCAGCCTATTTTATGAAAACAATCAGCCTCGATGACATCCCTAAGGCTATTTGTATAAGTGATCAATTCAGGGGTGCTCCATATTCTACGCCAGTAATATATGGAATGAAGCCTAGCTAAATCAACCAACGAGTTCCTTCTTAGGTCGTTGAGCACTGGGAGGGTAGGGGTGCTTTTGGGGAGACTATTGAGTGTGTGTAGGAGCTTATTTTCTGCAGACGCTAGCTTAGTCAGTTTCTCAAACCCCCATAGCTCTGACCCGTACAGAACTGAGCTCACCACTTTGTATCATAAATCTGTAGTGCAGGACTTACTGACTTTGTCAGAGACGTTCTGAATTCATTACTTAATGCTCCTGCTAATTGTTGGTATTTTAATGCCATTGTTTCAATGTGAGGTCTCCATTTCATCTTTTTCTCCAAAGTAATGCCTAAATAGGTAAAGGCATCTACTTGCTCTTGGGGCACACCCTCCATGATAATTCTGTCCCTAGAGGATCTGTGCATGTTAAAAATCAAAAGTTTAGTTTTGTCTGCATTCATCTTTAACCTTCTAAGATTACTGAAGGCTTCAAATGATGTCAAAACACACTGTAACCCACTTGGTGATTTTGAAATGATAAGCGTGGCGTCGGCAAACATTAGGATTGGTACCTTGGAATCTGCTAGGGTCAGGGCATCAGTGGAAGTAAGGGATAGAAATGTGGCAATCTCATTGATAAAAAAGGAGAACAGTGTTGGGGCCAGAATGCACCCTTGGCACACTCCCTTTTGAACTGGAAAAGGGTTTGTGATGTTCCCTTGTGTGCCACAGTGTATATGTGCAAAATTATTCTCATGGAGCCGAACTAAAAGGGACAGCAGATCCATCGGCATGCCTACGTCCCAAAGCACCACCCAGAGCTTGTTGCGGGAGACTAAGTCAAAAGCTGCTTTTAAATCGACAAAGGCAGCATATATGCTATCTTTAACAAGTGCCACTGTTCACCATTAATTAAAATAAATCTAAAAACTTGATCTATTGTACTTAGGTGCGCACGAAAACCAGCCTGATGAGGAGTTAGAATATCATTAACTTCTATCCACTCTTGCATCTTTCCAAGGACAAAATGTGCTACCACCTTTTGAATAAAATCAATTCCTGGGCAGAGATCTGTCACCCTTTTTGAAGACTGGTATAAATTATCCCCGCCCCCCTCCACAAGTCTGGGATGGGGGCGCCTTGAGCGATAGCATTTGCTAATAGTATTATATACCTGCCCCACTTCTCCTTATCATGTAGAAAAACATCAGCGGGAATACTATCAATGCCCGGGGCTCTCCCCCCCATGATTGCATTAAGGGTGGCCTGTACATCAGCAGGCTCAAAAACCAGACAAGATGGATAACAAGGAGCAGCTACTGATGGGATAAATATTTTACCCAGGAATCTGGAGCAACATGGTTTTCTGGGGGAGGGGGTATCCACCCCTACCCCATTTTACAAGAGACCAAAAATGTTGGAGATTACGCCTTGTACATGCTAATTTCAATTCCTGCCATCTACCTTCATCCCACTCTTTTTAGCCTTGGCCTACACTGTTTTATATGCCTTCCTGGCATTCTTTATCATACTCAAATTTTTTGATCTAATGGCTTCCCCTCGAGATTTATGAGCTAGCTTACATTCTTTATTGTACCAATTCTGTTGAGATGTAGCATTAGAGCATCTGCCACTATAGGGTCTTTGAAAATAAGATCGCATTTTATCAAATGAAGAGTTATGTATGGCAGTTATCAAGCCTCATGGCTGGGAGTTAGTACAGAGAGCCACCATCTCTGCTGCTGCACCTTCCACATCCTTACTGATGGAAGACAATGTATCAGATTTTTCCATTATATTAGACCATTTAAGCCTTTGTGTATCATTGCTAACCACTAGATCTCTAGTAGTTGTTGGATTTGAGGAATGTGTTGATTCATCTGGTTGCATAAGGCAAAAAGTAGAGCAAAGTGGGTTATGATCACTCTTCTCTCGCTCTGTGACGTCATGTCCTTAAGAGCATGCCATAGCTTTAGTTGAACAAGGAAATAATCGATTTGGCTGGAATGGTGGCCATTATTGTACGTGCTAACCCCTTTGCTATCAGAGATGGTTCTGCCATTAGCCGCCCTAATGCCTATTTCTAGGCAGAGTGCTTTCAGTTGTATTCCTGCTTCTGTCCATCTTTTTGTAGGGGATAGCTCTAAATTAGGTATGTCCCATGCAGCATCTTCCTCGGCTGCCAGGTCGTTGTTCTCACAATCCAATGGATCAAAAGTTACATCGAAATCTCCAGCTAATATAATTGAAGATTCACCTGCTTGTTTTTCCAAGAGCTCATCTACAGCCGCTATGGTGTCAGATTTCCTCCCACCTCTGATCCCTCTTGCGTTTGTTATATATATATCTCAATATTACCATGGAGACTGTTAAACAGCCAAATGGCAATGATATCTTGACTCTCTGTCGGGGGCTCCCGGATATTAGGACCAATGTCCTGGCAAATCCAGATAGTTAGCCCCCCTGATCGGCAGCCCTTACTACTATGGATTGCCAAGGCATAGTAATTCAAATACTCTGGGCAAAAAACTGGGACTACTGACCATGTTTCCTGGAATAAGCAAATATCATGTTGTTCTATAAAGGCATTCAAGTTTGAGGAGGCAGTCTTGGGCCTTAACCCAGCGATATTCCATGTCAGTAGGGATATTTGGTGTAGTACATGGGGTGTTCCTGATGAAGTACCAACCCCAGACTCTGCGTTCCCCCGTATAGATCTCGTCAGACTCCTCCTTGTATTAATGTGTGTTGTCACTGGGCAGAAAGCTGCAAATGCTAAATGAGTGGTTGGACTGTCCATCTGTGCCAGTATTGGTGCCTGATTGATTATGAAAGAGGGAGTATGTAGCTGTCAATCTATTTCCTTTGGCGGCGATGACCTTCTGAGATATGGTAAAGGGAGAAAGGCATTACCCAATGGGGTTATCTCAGGGAGCTTATGCTTGAGACCGATATTTGATCTAGTTATCTGATGGGCACGTAGATCAAATGCCAACAGATTTTTGTTAATGTCTTGTTGGTAAAATGTAAGTGCTATCACATCCAAGGAAGCCCCCCTTAAAGTGCATCTGTTAGCCCCTTTTACATCTCCCCTCACGACCGACTGACAGCCCCTTGCATGTTGAATCCATTGGATGCTCTAGTTTATTAAAGAATCCTCGTCTTCTCTTGATGAATTGGGCAGGAGTTTTGGACCATTGGTCAGGTATACTACCATTCACTTATCAAGCGCCCTAGCTGTATTTTTTAAGAGATGAGACGGATTCACCATCGGTTTGGGTGGATCTGTCAGGGGTGGTAGAGCAATATTAAAATTGACACGATGTTGTTGGCCTACTGTTATTTATGACCCTACTCCAGTGAGTAGGTAGCAAAGGGCCACTTTTTCTACATGATGCAGAATGATCTATAACCCTGCCCTTTGTGCCATGCCTAGTGTTCCCCTCTGTTAACGTGCCTGTCTGTCCCAGGCAATTCTCCGCCCCGTGTGCCCCTACAACATGGACAGGTTGTTTCCCCCATCTGTTTTTTAATGTGGTGGATCTCCAAAAGTGCCTTGGTTAAGGAGTCAGAAAGGCTACTGACAAGCACTTTGAGACCTTCGAGTTCCTGAACCAAGTCAGTGAGCTAACATTTAAGGGGCTTTAGGGATATTCCTCAGTAGGTAGAGCTTCTGTCGGAGAACTGGGGTGCTTGTCTTTGTGCTTGTCTTTGTTTGTAGGTGGAGTGTTCTTAGAGGGAGGAGTTTGGTTCCTAAATATAGCTTCTGACTTGTGTTAGGTATGCTGGTTTCCCGACCCTTGACAACTACAAGTTTCCCAGGACTATTGGGAATATCCTGAGTGCCAGGCTGGTCCTGAAGCGCTTTGATCATATTGCTACAAGGGAATTCGACATAGAGCAATAGATCAGTATCATCTTCATTGATGGAGCTAATAGGTGGCACATGCAAGAATGCCAACTACTTTTCTCTGCTAAAGACAAAGTCCTGCGCACACAATCAGGATAAAGCTTATTAGTAGCATCTGTCAGAGGAATGAGTAAGTAAATAAATTCGATTGATTTTGAACATAGAAGGTCGACATCAGCAGAATTTTTGAGAAAAGAAAAACTTTATGTGTGTCAATGTCTGACCAATACAAAGCACGCAAATAATCAGCCGACACGTGTTTCGTCACACTGTGTAAAGATGTGACTCTTCAGGGCTGATGATATCGATGAGCGTGGACCTTGAAACGTAAATGAAACTGGCAAGGTGAGGGTGCGGTACGGAAAGACCGGTCACCCGAACTGGTAAGTTAGGCGCCGATGTGTACCAGCCACGTGGGTTATTGGCTGTACAATCGGGTGTGCTTGAGGATCGCGGGATGTGGATCCACCGATTCCAGGATGTTTGGAATCCAATTTGCGTGCTTTGTATTGGTCAGACATTGACACACATAAAGTTTTTCTTTTCTCAAAAATTCTGCTGATGTCGACCTTCTATGTTCAAAATCAATCGAATTTATTTACTTACTCATTCCTCTGACAGATGCTACAAATAAGCTTTATCCTGATTGTGTGCGCAGGACTTTGTCTTTTGTTCTCTTGAGCGGGTTTTTCCCACTTAATTGCAGGGGTCTCCTTGGGTTGGTACCCCTGACCTGACAGCACCACACCTACTCTTTCAAAGTGAATACTCACAGTGCACACGTCTGAGCGCCATCTTCCTTTATCCCCATCCAACCCTGCCACATTGTGATTTACTTTTCTCTGCTTTTAGTCTTCATGAACATGACCAGTATCCCCCTAGTGTCGGCGTTCCTGCAAGGCTCGTGTTAGGAATTAGGTTTTGAGGGTTTACTCGTGATAACTGGGTCAATTAGATCCTCGCATTCAGACAATAAGCTGTCTATGTGACCCAGTACCCGTTCCATAGCTACCGGGCTGTGACTCAAAGGTTTCTTTTTTTGATTTATTTTTGGAAGCATCACCCAACCCCCCTCAGTAACTTTCTGCTTCCCCAAAGTGGCTAATTAGCACCTTATACAAATGTTGCGGAACAAGTCACATAAAAGTACCTTTTATTTTTCCCCGACCAATCAGATTCTTCTTAAAAATGAAATATCCGGGGGATGCAGGGGAGACGATCCAACCCAGCCTCTTCCGTGCTTTAATCTTGAGGATAGGTGACGTTACAACGCATGCCATTACATCGCATGCTGTTGCAACGACAAAGTTTACCCTGACTTTCTGTCGGTGGAGCGCTGGATGTTTGAATAGATTAATTTTCTATTCCAACTCCAGTGTGTGCAACAGTAGGGAAGGTGTTGGAGGTAAATCCAACACCTTCTACCCACTGCTGCAAACCTTTTTCATTGTAACGGCATGCTATGTAACTGCATGCGTTGTAACAGTTGCGTTGTAAAGGCTGCTTCCAAAATTTGAGCTACTCTAGTGCTTTTGTGCGCCTCCAGGCACTGGAATTGCAGAAAAGAGTACTTAGGAGTCCGTGTGTCAGCAGTTCGTCACTGACGTTTCAAGCTTCTTGGTGCGCCCCTTCAGATAACCAATGGATGGTGCGGAATTCCAGGAGATTTGCATACATATTGAAAATTCCATAAACTGCAGGCCAAACTCCAATAATTGTTCAGTCTTCAGAGATTGCTAATGAAATTCTGATGGTGAGACGGGTGGGATGGGTCGGACCCTCGAAAAAAAATATCATGGGCGACTGCATTGTCGTAAATTTTAGGTATCCTCCCCTGGTAAAAAGTATACTAAAACGTAACATTATCCATCCTAGCACTACAACGGCTATAACTTCTTTACCACTGGGCTTCTTCTATAGACCACCTCAAAGAAGTTATCACCCTATTCCCCCGATATATCCCGTATATAATCGGTTCGATGTTTTGACTGACTTAGAGGGCCAGGATTGACTTCCGAGCAAACTTTTAAATATCATAGCACAGCCTCGGGAGGCATCAACAGCTAACCAGGTTATGTTTAAACCTAGCCCTACCGAGAATCCCCGAATAGTCTGTCCGGTAGAGTGTCCTCCCTCTAGTACTGCCATTTGTGAATCTACGCCCTCTGATCAACATCTAAAAATACTAAGCTGGAACATTGCTGGCCTAAAATCAAAAATGAACATAGTAGAGTGGACTAAAATGGTCAGCAGCTTTGATGTTTTGATGTTTCAGGAGACATGGAGTACCAGTAGTCTGTTACTTGAGGGTTTTGCTTGTTTTAATAGTACTGCCCCTATCCCTGAAGCTGGTCGACCTAGCGGGGGCTTAACCACATGGATAAAGATCACTGCAGGAAGTAGCATTAAACCTCTGGGGACAAATGACAGTCATTTTCAGGCTACAATATACTCGAATGGGATTACGATATGTTTTATACATTTTTATAATAATGATTTTAAATCACTGCCAAATAAGAATTTTATCATTCTATTTGATTTCATTGATGATATGTTAGAGGGTAATAAGTTTGGGAAACTGGATGGAATCTGTTTAGGGGGCGATTTTAAAGCACATTTGCGCAAAAGAATGCACAACACCACAGATTCATTTCCCCCGATAATCCCTTGTAAAAGAGGGGAAGAACTGTTTAATCATCTATCCTCTAGGGATCTAATCAACGTCATGGAAAAAGCCGGTGGAACACCCGACATCGACCATTTGCCCACCTTTATAGGCCGCGGTTGTTCATCAACCATTGACTATGTTTTTATTTCATCGGCCCTTGAGAATTGCCTAGTTAAGGCTGAGGTCTTATCAACTAGTTATAGTGACCATAACCCAATCTTGACAATCATTAAATTTGTCAATAAAGTCACCAAACGGAAAGAAATAGGGGCAAGGGATTTGGTCGCATCCACCGACAAACTCAGAGTAATTTGGAAAGGCATAAATAATAAAGCTTTACTTGCGCGAATCATAAAATCCTATTCTCTAATCGTGGAAACGTGCTTGTCTAGTGACTGCAAAGACACAGAGATTGTTGAGGCCTTTGTTGGGTTATGCATTGGCATCAAACAGGAAATTTCTAAACCCATTGGGCAACAAAGCAAGAACAATAGATGGTTTGACGGGACTTGCTCACGGGCAAATCGGGACCTCCGCAAGGCATTGGCCGAAAAACCCCGGAACACGACTTTGGTTCTGGCCTTGAGAAGATGCTACAAAAAAGCAACAAAATTACGTACAGATGAGATCTTGAAGGCGAGGTGGGAATCACTCGCACGCACTGCTGTACTTAAAGACGTGACTGGGTTCTGGGGCGAAGTAAAAGCTCTGAGGTCCATGGGATCCAACTTAACCCCCATTAACTGTAATATACCAAGCAAGATATGGGAGGAGCATTTTGCAAAAATATACACAGCCCCAGTAACAACTATAGATCTCTTTTGTACAGACACTAAGGTTGCTATATCCATCTTTGAAGTGGAAGATGCTATTAACCAAAGCGCAGGGAACAAAGCCCCAGGCCCTGACGGCTTATCAATCGATCTAATTAAATCCGAACCAGACTTTTGGTCCCCTTTGCTCTGTAATGTTTTTAACAACTTGTCCAATACTAAAATCCCAGACACCTGGTCAAGCAGCGTCATCGTACCCATCTTTAAGAAGGACGATAGATCAAACCCCAGCTGTTACCGCCCTATATCTTTAATAGACAATACACTGAAGATCTTGGGCAGAGTGATCTTTAACAGAATCAGGTTTTGGGCAGAGGAAAATCACATTCTACATCCCTGTCAGCTGGGATTTAGAAGCAACGTGGGAACTGTTGAACAATGTTTGAATTTAAACCTTATATAAGGCAAGTATACCGTCGCAAAAAAAGTCCCCTTGTGTTTGGGCTTCATGGACTTATCGTCAGCGTTCGATTTTGTAAATCGATCGAAATTATGGGAGATTCTTTTAAACTACGGACTAGATGAGACACTAGTTCACTTTCTGGCACACTTGCACAGAGATCTAAAAGCCCGTGTAAGGATAAACATTGAAGGAGAGGTCTCGGCGGATATTTTAATTGGCATAGGGGTCAGACAAGGTTGTGTCTTGGCCCCCCTACTTTTTATCCTTTATATAAATGAATTAAATAAATCCCTGTCTAAACTTACATGTGATGTGCCGAAAATTAATGGTAATTTACTTCCAGTACTTTTATACGCTGACGATGCGGTCTTGATGGGCCGCACACCTAAAGCATTACGCACGTTAATCATGGGCTTTGTTTCCTTTATGGCTGGTTTGGATCTGTGCACCAATTTTAAAAAGTCATACATCATGTCTTGCGGGCCTAATAAATATCGCATTAATCACATAGTTTCAGGTGATAACACCCTAAAAAGCACCAGCACTTTCCCGTACCTGGGTCTGATTTTTTCAGACACCGGTTCATGGTCTGCACATGTAGCACATGGCAGAAACAAACTTGCCAAGGCAGTAAATTCTATTATTAGCTTACAACAGCCAAAGAAGGCTGAGGTTATGATGCCCCTAATACAGATCTATAAATCACAATGCCTACCTACCGCAACATATGGTGCCGAGGTGTGGGGGTACACAAATAGTAGCGGTATTCAAACAGAAGAAAATAGATTCTGTAGGAAGGTTTTGGGGGCACAAATCTCATCGCCCACTTACATATGCCATAAAGAGTTAAATCTGCACTATGTTGAGGATTTTATCAAATCCCGGCCTGCTTTGTTCTGGCTGAAGATATGGCAAAACCCGGCCGCAATTTTAACACAGGAAATAATTAATGATTGCCTTAAATGTGATAGAGGCAGCTTTATACCTTGGCTTAATGCTGTAAAAGAAAGTTTAGCTAGTGTAGAATTGGAACATATATTTTTCAACCATCAAAACGCAGAGGGTATGGATATTAAGACACTGAGAGAGTTATTATATGACTCATTCCGAAGGGAAAGAGAACATTCAGAGCTTCTCAAATCCTCAATAATCAGATATATTTCCATCTCGTCTTGTCCTGGTTATAAAAAAGTCACACCACAGGAATATCTCAAAAGAAACATTGGAAGATGGAATAGGAGCCTGCTCTTTCGCCTTAGGGATGGGAGCATAAAATATTCTCTTTGCTTTCCACTTGGTTTTAACAAAAATTTAGAGTATTTGCTCTGCCCATGTGGAAATGGTCAAAAACAAACAATCTTACACTTTCTGCTTTTTTGCAATTTTTACATTAGATACACTAAACAGTATTTTATTTCTTATTTTAAGTCACATGCTATCACTGATCACAAAATGGCATACAATGAAATATTGCGGCTAGGAAGCGATGCGATGATTATTAGAGTAAGCTCATTTTTGTATTCTGCGGTTCGCTCACGGAAAACGATGGACATTATATAGATTATTCTCCATCTGACGTTCCTGTTTACCTAATTTATCGCATAAAGTCTACTCCTTTGCACACGGTCATTGTTAGGCTGTTGTATGCACAGTGTATTTATTGAATTGTTAGCACTTTTTTGCCAGTTTGCACAAACTCCCATGACACTGATAACATGTTTGGACAAGTTTCATCTATTTTAACCTAGAGGTGATAATTTGCATCAACATTCTTATGTTATATATTTGGTTGTTTGTTTGCATAAAATGAAACAGTTGATGATGTTTATATGTCATGCACACTGAACATATTTGCACTTTATTGCTACCCCTGCACTTTACGCCCATGTTATCAGTAATATCATCATGGAAAATGACCTTGTTTTTATTGTCGTTTTATGCTGTATTTTACATCTTATTGGTGGTGATGATTTGTACTTTTATGGATATTTTATCCGAATAAAGACCATTTTGACTGACTGACTTGACTGTTCAGTCTTCAATGTAGTAGCACTATTGGGGCATGCTTTTCAAAAACTCTCTGCTGATTCTCAGTCTCATATGTTCTCAAATCGGCCCACATTTCAGCAAGGTAAATCCATTTAGAAGCCGAATTCCTTCATCTAGGCTTTTTGATTTTCTGACTACTGGCTGTTCTCTGTCACTTTGCTTAGTTGTCTTGTTCGCTGATTGTTTTTGTGGTGTGTTCCTCTGACACAATGGCTCTCTGTCTCTCATCACGTTTCAGCCACCTTTCTCTCCTCCGCACAAGTGATTGCACCTTCGTCACACTTGGAGTGCTCACATTTAGTTTCTGCTGCATGATTCACTGTGGCTACTCTTGACTCATTCACCCTAGGCTCTGCACTTGCCTCAACTTGACTTTAATACACTTGGGAGCAATCTTGTCTTCCCACTGAACATTCCTACTGGGCTAGAGTTTGACTTGGCAAATCATTGTTTTTGTCACCAATACTTGCAGCGGCTTGTTTTCACTCCCTTGGTGTGGGAGTCGTGGATCTAGTTTGGGAGGCACCCACACTATACAATAGTCTTCGTCACAAGGATGAGTTGGAAAGGTCCACACCAGCAGGGTGCAAAACAACTGATGTGTTTCTTCACCAAGACCTAGTCTCTTGGACTGGAGTCATGGCACTATTCTTGCCTTGGAAGTGGAGTCGCCAACACAACCTGGCAGGAGGAGAGAAGTTTGAACTTGTTGTGCCTCCTACTGGTTCTCTTAGGTGCAAAGGTGTAAAGGTGCATATCACCTTATATTAGTCTCCCCGTTGACATGCTAACCCTGCTTTCCTTATCCTTCTTTCTGGTCATTTGTTTGTTTCATGGTGTTTTTTGTCCATTTTGTTTCTGCCAGACCAAATTAATCGCCATGCTTGCAAGTGCAAGTGGGTAGGGAGGGCTTTTTATTTATTTTTGAGAGGTAATGCCTACCTGTGTGAGGTCAAGTTCTTCTTAAATGACCTAACATATACTACCCTGTTCCTCAAGTGGAAAAATAATAGGACACATTAGTACTGTAATTGAGAACCAGGGTACTGAAATGATAAACAGCACTGATTCCAATGATTCTCTCCAGATGCTACATCTAAAAATAATATATGCATGTGTCTCAAATAACAACATGGTAATTTATTTCTGAGCTTGTGAATGTAATACAATCAACTTAGGACTCTAGACTGAAATTGCTCAGAATTAACCTGAAGGTAGGTGTTTGGCCAAAGGGTTCTTAATTACTCATATGAGGATTCAGCCCACATGGGTAAAGATGGTCGGCTCAACCCTATTAGCCAATGTTTGTCTCTGATTGCCACCAGGACAGGGAAATCAACATTAGTCAACCACCATCTAAAGAAAATATATTAAAAGGATATACAACTATAAAGAAAAGCACAAGTGCAATTGCTCCGCTGGGTCATGTTGATCCAGGTGAACAAGTATACTTGTACAACCATGTATTCAGTATTTCTAGATGTATCTTCTGTTCTGTTCCTTATGCACTGAATTGGCCTCTGAGGCATTTGAGAATCCATTAGACTGAGTGCTATGGATGTTGTGTGGGAGGGGCTCGCCTTGGCTCCATTGTGTCAGCCAATCTGTCAATAATGTTTTATGTTACTCAGGTATAGTTTCAACCAAATCATGAATTCCAAGTAAAATTTCTACACAATAACTACCTCATGTAACAACCTGGCTTGGTAATATTAACATAATTGCCATGATTTCAAGATCAGCTAGTTACTCAAGCCTAAGAATTATAAATTAAAATTAACAAATCATTAAAAAAGTTAATTTAAGCCAAGGTTCAATATTAATAAGCTTTTCAGCTCTTTCAGGACAGTGCTTAACAGACAACTTGCTTGAACTGAATTCATAACGACAAAGGCACTTCTGACAGTAAATCTTTGAAGAACTATTTGCCTCAAAAAGAGCATGAGAATATTTGATTACATATCAGAATTAGGTTTATGTGTTTCTGAATTGGAGATACCTCTATGAATGGTCCCAGTAAAGTCAAATAATGTATATGTTTGATTTGTAATGTGGTGAGAGAGCTATCCCTAAGTTTCAGACTCCACTATTACCTCTTCATCTCCTCGAAAAGGTGCTGCACTAAAACCTCATTTTGTCACATGCCATTTACTGTTATCGTTACCCACACAATTACTTTAAAGATGTTGAATAAGACAGACATGCATCATGGGGTGGCATTTTAGAGACAAGTCAACAAAATGATTGGACCTTTAGGCTTTCACATAATAAATGAGCCTACAGTTGAAGTAAAAAGTGGTCCTTAAAATATCTCGAAATGGTATTTTTAAGAAGTCATCACCACCACCCAAAGGCTTTTCCCATATGAATAACCTTTGTTTTTAGGTGGATCACAATAATAATATTGTGAATCATAAACATTTTGTTATAAAATTAGTTTCTAGCTTATATTTAGTAGCACATGTATGATGGCAGAGAGATTTGTGTATTGCTGGGAATCCTGAGTCAACAATTCTGGTTAGCTCAACTGGTTAAGCAATAACGTCCTACTCTTCTGAAGGAAATATCAAGATTACACTTCAAAATGTTACTATGTAGATAACATTATTCTCATTTCCTCTTTTCTAGACCTGGTAAAAGTATTAATCATGGAAGCGTAATTGGCATAATTTTTGTAATTTTGTGTAATTAAATTTACACACAATAACCAACATTATGCCATTACTCAACTTCGTGTAATTTTGGGTCGACATTTTAACACAAGATGTTCCATTCTGGTCATTTTAAACATGAGCAGCATTTCAGGAAGATTCTTTTACCTGAGTGGACAATTAGGTTAATTTTTGAGAGCGAAATTACAAATCCAAATGTGAGGTGCAGTATTTTGAACATGAGCAGAAGTTCTTTTAATGTGGACAGTCAACAAACATTTGTTAGTTCAATTTTTTACCTGAAGAGACCATTCTGCAATTTTTTGAGTGTATGAGGCCTTGCGCATATTGTCACATAAGTTTGCTGTAATTTGGCACATTACACTTCTGCAAATTATGTGAGTTTCACACACCCATACTCTTTTCCATCCTTCTCATCAATGTAAGTTATGGACATACTTCTCCTAATTGTATGTAAAGTGCTCTACTGCCCTACAGGCTAGGTTATGTACAGCATAAATTCTGCGAATAAATAAATAAAAATAAGTTGTAGCCCTCTTGTTCTCTTAGACATCCTACAAGGTAAAAACTTGTCTTGTAAGGTTAGATCCGTTTACTTACCCCTTCCCATCAGATGAATACAACACATGCATTTCACCATTGACATACCACTGTTGAGTATCCATTCTATTGGTTGTTTTTCTAGCACCTACATGAGGACAAATATATGTCACTAATATTAGTTCTTTCACAATTTAACCCCTTCGCTGCGGCGGGAATTCCGCCGCAGCGCTGGGGGGTGTTTGGGGGCAGCGCGGTGGTGCTGTGCTCATGACGGAGCCACTCCGTCATGAGCCACGGTTGAGCTGTGCTCATGACGGTGTGGTTCCGTCATGACTCCGCCCACTGCGCTAATCGCCCGCACAGGCGGGGAATCAGCGCAGCGTGGGAGGAGCGGCGGCCAACGGCCGCAGCATGACGGAACCACTCCGTCATGAGCACACGGCACCCGTGGCTCATGACGGAGTGGCTCCGTCATGAGCGCTGAAGGGGTAAAGAATTGTTACACATATGTTTTGGGAGCATGGTGTCACTATTTGTATGCTGGTGACAATTGGTGATACTGTGGAACTGTATGTTGGTGGTATTTGGGCCCTAAGTCCCGATCTTTACAACACTGTGTTGTGGGAGGAGATTTACAAAAACGATGTCATGGCAGGTGCGTAGCTTCCATTGTTGCAGCAGGTGCAGTGGCAATGGGGCCCAGAGACCAAATCATGGTATTGCTGTATTTTACAATTCATACAGTATCCGGGGGGGGCATTTTTGCACTAAATCCCATGACACACTGGCTACGCCACTGTGTCTAAAATGGGTTTTGTGCCAACTGTATCCTGTCCCAATTGAGGGGCATATCTGTACCAATTCATTAAATTGTGAGAAAACGGATATTAGTGTCATCCGTTGACAGCTTCCGAAAAGGTACATGTAGAGCGAATGGTTCTTAGTGATGGTCCATGGTCAACTTTTACAATTAGGGAAAGTTCCAGCTTTTTTCTGTTCCATCCACTACACATTATAGAATTTTGTTACTAACTTGGATGGGTCTGTCTAGTAGATCCTCTCACTTGTTATTTGGTCGTAGAAAAGTCTAGTATTTTGATTCCTACTTTACAAAGCTTTTGTCTATAGGTGTGTAAAGCTCCTGGAAATTCATATGTAACTGGCACCTAAGTCTGGTGTGTGACACTAATTCTCACGGATAAAATGTAAACATTTGAGTCCATGGCGACAAAGTGTGTATTGCATTTGAGACCGCTGTGCACATTTGAATTGTACAATTTCGACATTTTGTATTAGCCCTTCACCAGAAAAAAACGTTTTTTTCTAGATCCTTTTCAAATTCGCAATGAACAAGAAATGTTTTCTCCTTAAACAGCTCCATTTCTAATTTAAAGGACTGTAAGTTGGCATGTTAAGGAAAAGTGCTGTTTCCAAATCACTTTCAATGTATGGATTTGGTGTTTTTTCTCCTTCCTTTTCTATCCACTCTATGGTTATTTTTAGTTCTATTTTATTGCAGTTCTGTAAGGCAGGAACTTAACCCAAAGGTACTGGAGTGATTCACATGAGCACCAGTTATATTACAAAACACACATTCATTTATTTAGGTACAGGGAGAGTGGGGGAGAAATTTATGAGGTTGTTTGTGTCGCTCTTGCACCATGCAGCATGGTGCAAGAGCAACGCAAACCGTAAGATAGATTTTTGAAGTCACGCAAAGCCACGTTGGGTGGCTCTGAGTGGCTCCAAATATCTGGAGTAACGTAAAGCAATGCAAATCACTGTGTTGCATTACTCTGCCCTGAGTAGGGTTTCCATGGGCATTACGTGGGTGTTCCCGTGCAACTCCCATGGATTTTGACGCCTCCCCAGATTTGCAAGAACTTGTGAATCTTGGGATGCACCAAAAACATATGCCTCCCCAGGTGAGGCATAACAAGGAGAAATATATTTATTTCTCCTTGTTGCTTCCTCTTTTTATGTGTGCTGCATTCTGCAGCAGACATAGAAAGAGGTGCAGCACACACAGAAAGAGGAATTTGCCTCTCAGGATTGTTTTTGTGCAGGAAGGTGTCCTTTCCTGCACTCAACGATCCTGTCTGCAATGCAGGTACCCTTGTATCATGGGGAAAGGGTGCGTGTGTTGGCGCTAGGCAGTCAAAAGGCACCAGTGCAGGGACAAGGACAGGAATGCTTCATATTCTTTTAAATATGGCACATTCCCACCCTTTCCCTGTAACGTGACCTGCCATTCTGCATTGCCTGACTTTGCCATAAATATGACACTAGTTATTTTGCCTACATTACACACAGGTGAGCCAATGCCGAGACTCGAACACAGTTACCCAGTTCCAATGTTGGCAGCCCTGACCGTAACACTGCATCCTCTCCCCCTCTAAATTACTCAGAATATAGCGAGGGTCAGAATGTACTTAAAAAGTGGCTCCTAAAGAAGTTATTTTAAATTACAATGAACTGTTGTAGCTATTTAATGGCTATGAACTCATTTTGCAACGATGATGCATATCTCTTTACTGACTGGACATGTTTGTATATTCTGTTTTTCACCATTACAAGTATTAATGCAAAAAGACACACTGTTGTTGTTGTAGTAAGCTATATCTGCCTTCTGGTTATGATCAAATACATCACTGTGGTCCAAAGTTTAAACTTGGAGCTGACAGCTCCAAGTCTGAGTCCAAGTTGGGCATGGATCCTGGAGCTGATGTCTTCTTAGCCAAATCTGAAGGGGCAATTCAACATTGAAGCCTGAGGTGACAGGGTTTTGAACCTTACAGTCTGTAAAAGTGCCTTTAACCATTCCTATGAGACATTATTCCTAAACGGTACTGTCTGGAAAATATATTTTTTAATAGGAATTAGCCGCATACTTGTTGTGGAGTTCTGTGGGAGAGCCGTGCAGGATATATCCACTGCAGCACCGCTGGGGGAACCATAATCCCCGACTCCTTTAGCACTGCCTAATGCGCACTTAAGCGCGACACAGCCCCGTGGGAAGGGGTAGCTGCATACCTGTTATGGAGAGCTGTGAGAGAGCCATGCAGGATATATCCACCGCAGCACAGCTGGTTGAACCACAATCCCCAACTCCCTTATCGCCGCCTGACGTGCACTTAAGCACGATGCATGCCCACGCCTGTCGGAGCCCAGAGGAGGCTGGGCCCCTTCTCAAATGTACTTGATCCTGGATCTCTAGACCGTAGATGAAGATTCATGGGGAAACAGAAAATGAAGGCTCCCGAGCAGGGTGGAGATCCCATCAATACCCTGGACCCCTTTCTTTGCAGAGCGGCGGATGCTCTGGCGAAGGAAATCGAATCTACAGAACACAGACTTTCAATTGGAGAGGTAGGACAGTTACCGCTTGCATTGCATATTATACCCCCGGAACACTATCTTTGGTTGAAACTAATCATACCTTAGGCACTGTCAACATATGCAGTATATGTTGAATACAACAACTACGCCAGCTGGGGCCGGGGTCACCAATTCCCCCACGGAACCACCTACCAAGAAAATAAATTGGGGAGGGCTCAAACAAACCCACCTGTGGGAAGGCAAGAACTATGACCTATTCACATTCGAATTCCATTTCAATTACACAATCTGAGTATGATCTCCTATGCTCTAGAATGGAACAGACACTCAACCAAACCTTACAACCTCTTATTAAGAGACTAACCACAATTGAGGAAACAATAGCCATAATTTTAGCTTCACTATTTCCGCAAGGGTGCAAAACTCAAGGGGCAGAGTCAACAGCACAGGCACCTATCTTAGATAAGGCTAATGATCCCTTCCGACCCTCATGTACCACCTTCCCTAACTTGTCAGAAATACAGATACAGATACAGAGGGCTGATGGCAGAGGGTCAGGGAGCATAGATTGTAATAGTTCTAACTCCAACCTCTCTCAGGGGCCCATCTAAATCAAACACGGCCATTGGATTTACCCTCCCAATATCCTCCCCCATTATATGTCACTCCCCCTACCTATACCCGTGCAGATATTCTACAGGAAACGGAACCAAATTTAGAGTTGGCAGGCTAGTAATGCTCCAAGACCAGGTGCAACCTCCGAGGGTAGAGGCAACCCTTTCCAAGAAGGACGAGCGAGAGATAACATGGATAAGCCGCTTATAAGATTAGATTTACCTCCAGCAGCCTGCCCCTACGTGGTAATTTTGGTTAACGCTCCTGAGTTGAAGGACACACAAATAGAATCCACCAAGCAACTAATGCTCATAGCCCCTCACTGGCTGAACAAACATACCTCAGGAGGACTAAAACCTTTTACACATATTAGCATGGCTAGATGAGTGGGATGGGTAGGTGACTCCGAGAAAGCAAAGGGAGGGGACTGTGGTTAATTTTAAGAACCATCTTCTGGCACGGAAAATATTGGATTTATTACCCAGTTGTCCACCCCCCCCCCCCCCCCCCCTGACGTGCAGATTTATGTTTTACCATTAGGTTTCTTTTATAAGCCTTCAATTTGAAATGCAAGTTGATTGGAAACTAGGAATAATCCAACTCTCACTTTTGCCTGCATAACAGTTTTATGAACCACAAGTAACCCCCCTGATACGTTTCAAGAACCAATTTGCACTTCTGGAAGGCCTCGATTCCTGTGATTGACAGAGGGTGGATAGGATGACTTTAGAATACCTGAACCTATTTAATGCACCCCCCAATATATGAAGCAGGAACTGACTGTCTGAATTTATTCACCTGGAACATAGCGGGATTAAGGTCCAAATTAGTAGATCAGAATTGAATCGAATATATAAACAAATATGAACTAATTTGTCTGCAAGAGACATGGGCAACAGATTCGATCCATCTAGATAGCTTTCGATCATATATTACCCCAGCTCTTCGTTCCAGAGCAGGACATGCGAGAGGGAGTATTTTGACATTGGTAAAAAACACCTTAAATTTCAAGGTACGACTCTCCATATTATAATCTTTTGCTGTGTTAAAGTCCTGAGGGTGATATCATACTTTTAATAAATTTTTATAATACCAACTTTACGACACAGATGCCAAAGATTGTGTACTCAGTGGAAAAAACAATTGAAACCTATATTAGAGAATATAATAGCACTTTGAATATTTTGTGGTTAGGCGATTTTAATGTTCACAGTTGTTACAATATGATGAAACCAGTGTGCGGACTAACTAATGAGGAAGGAAAAGTAGTCCCCCATTTTATTCATAGTGTTTAAGGCCATGCACTTAACAGACTGCTTATTTTAACGAATCTAGAAATTATTATTCCAGTTGATTCAATTGCAGGCCTGTTACATAAAACATTTGGATTTAAATCCCAGGGTTCTGCTATCGATTATCTGGTAGGATGAACACCCCTGAAAGCCATCTTTAAGGACATACAAACACATCCCTCATACTTTAGTGATCATGCAGCTTTAATATGTAAAATGAAATGGAAACAACCACATGTTATGAGTACAAGTTGTGTCCCAAAGCCTTATATAGAGAAAACATTGAATATTACTCAAATGGAGCAACATTGATAAAGAAAACGTTGTTCCTTTGGTTCTTACCAGAAGGTACTCTGAGGGAATGACCTGTCTTAATCCAGACTCACCTCAAACAAATGTGGTGGCAGCTTTTGCGTTAATTTTGAAGGAGGTGAAAACTAACCTTGTGTATAATGCTCCCTCTTGTAATTCTACAACCCCAGGCCGGTTTGACTCAGCTTGTACCAAGGCCCTATCTAATCTCCATAAAGCACTTTAGTCAATCCCTAGAGATCAGGCCCTAGTCAGGCTTTCCCATCAACCATATAAAGAGCCCAGAAATGATAGGCACAAAAGTACTGTAAGAAGAGGCATGGGACCGCCTGATTCAGGTTGCACTTATAAACAATTCAAGAGAATTTTGGCCGGTAATTAACTCTACGTTCCTGACACACGATTCAGATCCTACTCTTGAGACCCATGAGAATGAAGACACCAGGGTTGAATATTTTCCATAAAATATTTGGCCTTATATATGATGGCCTGAATCTCACCCAAAAGGTACCCTAGCGACATCCAACTCCTTTCTATTATTTGATGAACCTGAGGTCCAACATGCCTTAGAGCAGTGTAAGAGGAATAAGGCCACTTGTACTGACGGTGTACCAATTGACTTCATCTTTGAGAATCCGGACCTCTGGAGACCCTTTTTAAGCAATGTTTTTAACTCTATAGCTAGAGCGAGGCCACTAGAATCATGCTCAAAACCAATTAGAGTCCCAATATATAACAAAGGTGATAAATCATTGCCTAAAAATTATAGACCTATCTCTTTGTTGGAAGCACAACCAAATTAATGGGCCGAGTCTTATTAAATAGATTAGAAGAATGTGCTAGTCAGAGAAATAGTTTGATACCCGCACAGTACGGCTTTAAGAAAGGTATAGGCACATTGGATCAATTACTAAATTTAAGTATGCTTATTTCCAAATACACCTTTGCTAAAAGGGAAATGATCTATATGGCCTTTATGGACCTATCAGCAGCCTTTGACTGTGTTTCCTATTCTCAACAATGGCATGTCATGGAAGAGATGGGTATCAATAAAGCCATTATTTATTTCATAAGGCAACCTTATGCACAGGCTACAGCGTGCGTGCATTATGGAAACAATGGAGAATGGACTGGGTGGTTCCAGATTGAAAGAGGGGTTAGACAGGGAATGTGCTCTCGCTCCCTTTTTATTTTCTATTTTTACAAATGGTGTGGCAATGCCACTGCTTGATTCCATCCTAGACGTCCCTATGATAAATCAGCTCCGTATTCCCATACTCCTTTATGGGGAGGACGCAGTGCTAATAGCACGGACTGACATGGCACTCCAGAAACTGATTATGGAGTATGTGAAATTCATGCAAAATCTGGACTTACATGTGATTGAGGCTAACAAATTTGTTTTAGTGTCTGTACGCCGGGTAAAGAAAATCCCCACTTTTCACATAGCTGGGCGTAAAGTTGAACAAATAGATATCTTTTCGTACTTGGGAATACTGTCCAAAAAAACCCTCTCTTGGACCCTCTAGGTCTACAGCACACCTCTTTGACACCCCATCTACATGTGCCACCATTTCTAAAAAACGAATTAAAAAGTAGTTTTTAAGTAAAATGGGAACAGAAAGATAAAAATATAATTATAAAATAAACCAATGGTCTCAACCTATTTGAATATACCCATTATCCCTGAGGAACCAGCCTCCTACCTGTTGTTTGCTACAACCCCTCACCATCGTTTTGTATTATTGAGGCTTAGATTACATTTTATTCCTTGGATGCTGGGCTACCCTTCTGGTATTTATTCACAGCAAGCTTTGCCTCCCTGACCATGCGATGGAGTATCGACTCAAACTGGCCTTCACTTTTTCTTTTTCTGTAATTGTTACACACAATATGGGAAAAGTTTCATTCTTTCCATTATTCGTAAATATAATTTTAGGCAATGTCGACCAGGTTTATACTTTGTGCAAATGCTTCATGATCATCATGTTTGTTACTATGTAGCCTATTTTTTATGTCTATCGAGAAAGGCAAGATTTTTTTTTATTCACTGCTTTTATGGCTTTTTAATGTATGTTAATATCATCTATGAATTTTGATATTGGATGTCTTATTAACATAATTATGTGCCTTTATGATCTATGTGTATTTTAGATTGAATAAAGTATTTTGACTGACTAACAATAGGAATTAGAATAATTGTTTAATAATGAACCCCAATTGGACTCCGTAACAATTTAAGTTGCAGAAAAGAGTTGCTTCAAGTTTCATATTTAGAGACTTCCATAGCACCATTTCACCACATTTCTAGGGCCAGCAAAAGTGACATCACTATCCTACGACTGCAGGAAAGAGCCATTGCATTTGAATCATGAATAACATTTATTGTCACCTCGAAAGCTTAGCATTTAACCTAAATAGTGGGTGATAACAGGAAAAAAACAAAGAGGTTGATTTGGAGCTTGGTGGACAGCGTTCTCTTCTTCAAAACATGGCGGGCAGTAGTGAGAAATGACCCCCTCCACTCTGACGGACAGCGAGCCACCCTCTACAGTCCAAATGAGGCCCTAGATCTGCAAAGTCAGGTTTATTTAAAAAGTTCAAGGGCAATGTTACAACCTTATTCAGCGTCTGAGCACAAGTTCAAAAAACAGCTGGCTGCCCAGTTTTGAAAAGAAATGCGGAGATGAATCATCATTGGATTCTTGCCTGTGCTGAGGCTCCAAGGAAGTGTTATGCCCATATTTGGAAGCAATGACACTATATACACGCATGTTAACTCATTAACTCCACAACATAACTTTGCAGCACATCTCAAAACACAGGGCGTCAACCACTGCTCCATGTTACTCAGTTGTGACGTCTTGCCCCATATGCACCAACTCACAGGGTCGCTAAGAGTGCTTGTGCGTTTGAGGAGTCAATGGGGCAGATGTACAAGCCCTTTGCGCCACTTTTGCGTCACTTTTCCCATGTTAAAAGTGACGCAAAAGTGGCGCGAGGGGCTTGTAAATCTGCCCTAATATCTTCAAAAAGTGGGCGCGTGGTGGCTTTGGAGTTAATGAGGGTTCACTCTTAACTAGCCCCAAGAGACGGGCAGCAGTCTATGGAAGGCCAGGAGTAGCGCCTACTTTTAGCACTCCATTAGAACACTGACTCTCTTCCACCGACAGTTTGAACCTGACACCAATCAGTGCCGCACTCACTCCAGAAGGCTGGCAAGACCCTTTGCATCTTTCCCTGACAGGCCACGGCGCAGAGCGTCGTGTCTAACTATTTCCAGGCGTTTTTAGTTTAACAAAGTGTGATTTAATCGAGGAACACCGAGCGGACTAGTATATCAGTTAATTTCCAAATGTTTTTATTCCACACAAATTAGCTCGGGTCCTGGAGGGCAGAATGACAAGAGGTTACTCGTTCACTGTGTATTTAATTAATTGAAAAATGCTCAAATTGCTTTTACAGTTGTTATTAAAAAGTAGAATCCATGTTGCTAGCGCTCAACCGTAATTAGCACCCCAGGGAATTAAATATTTAGCATTTGTAATGTAGCTGCACTTAGGACACAAATTTCTATTTTCGTAATGAAAGTCAGGCAGTGTAAGTGCAAATGGCTGAAACGACAGCTGTGACAAGCGAGACAGCCTGGGATATTTCAATAAGACACCTCGTTGGACAGCCAGTCTCACCACATTACTCGTTTGTAAGAGATCTGCAAGTTGAATTCCCAGTAGTAACACATTACCCCAGTATTTAGATTTCTAATTGCACACAGGATGAACAGGCGGGCAAATGTCTCGCAGTAAGTGGTTGAAATGGATCGTGTTTTCCAAATAACCCTTTAAAAGATCAGCCCTTTGTCAGTTTAAAAAAAAATAATGGAACGTCAGGGAAAAAGATCATGTTTGTTTTAAGTTTAATTACATTTTAAGCATAAGTGGTTTCTGTGATCCAACACGCAGACGTGGATACTGGGCCTTAATGAGCTGCAGTGGTAGGAGGCAGGGACTCCAGGGGGCTCTGTCTCTAAATTAACTGGTCGGAAATATTGGACTGGGCACAGACTGATGGCTCAGCCGCAAAAAGTGTACAACCCTTTACAAAAACACTCTCCTTCGGCTTTTCCTTTTTTTTTTTGCTGCCATCGTTCTGAAAGCGACTTTTGGAGACCATAACAGCCGCTTGTTGCAACTGTTGGCTGGTCGGGAGATATTACATTACCAAGTAACAAGTTCTAATAAAGGGTGTTTGAGTTCTCTCCCTCCCAACCCGACTGGCTCCCTTCCAACCCGACTGGCTCAGATCTTGAGAAATGATAAGAACAACTGGCTTCAGTTACAAATATTCCAGGTTGGTGACGCTGAGGCAACTAGATCAGAAAACGTCTTTAAGGCCTGCAGTTCTAGTTTTCAAAAGTTTTTATTGTTAAGGTGCAAATTAGTCACATTTTGTCCACACCAGCGAGAAGGTTCTCGTACTAGATAATCAATGTATCCATCATTCATATGTCTAGCATCAGACAAGAACATTTCATTTTACAGTCTCTCTCTCTCTTTCTCTCTCTCTATATAAATATATATATACCAATAATTTTGATCAAGCACTGCAAATAAACAAGGATTTCTTATACAACTGAGTGTGGGCTCCTTTGAGATTTGGAGAGGAGTGTTTTTGGATATACATATATATATGTTACATATCACGACGGTCTGGCCGTGGAAGCGCGCCCCCGCCCACATCTGAAATGGCGGGTCTGGGGCTTTACTATTGTAGAGCCTGGCAGAGCGTCAGGTTGCGATATTTTGCATACCAGAGTAACGGATGAACCTTCAAACTTATCATGGTTTATAAAAGAACATGTTACAAGTATTTTGACGACAAATGAGTATGGTGATTTTTATCATGGACTTCTGATCCCACAATGCATGGAGGCTGTACTTACCTGAGTGGTATCAACGGAATATGTGGGTATTTAATGAAAGTCCCTAAAGGCAATTTCTTGTTTCAGATGCCGTCTGCCCGTGATCAAGGATGTTGAATTTGAAACACGTTGGGCTGATCGATTAAAAGAAGCAACATGCTGACTCTGGTTTGCTGCACTATTTTACCTGATGCGAGTGTGCTTCGTCTTTTGGAAAAATTGCAGAACGTTATACATATATATATATATATTCACTGAAAAAACCATAGGTTTCACACACATTATAGTTAGGAATTAGCTTATAAAAAACCTTGCAAATTCACTTAAAAAACCATAGGTTTCACATATGTTATAGTTAGCTGGACATTTCACTCGAAAAAAAACAATGAAATTCCCCCGTTATAGTTAGTTCAGGCAACTATAACTCACGCGACCGCAATCGACTGCTGATGACGTCAGATATTACATCACTGTATTTAGACACTTATTTACCCATTTATTCTTCCATTAATCTTTAGCTATACATATATTTCAAATATTTATTTTATAGAAAGACACATATGTCATCAGTGATGTAATATCTGACGTCATCAGCAGTGGATTGCGGTCGCGTGAGTTATAGATAGATAGATAGATAGATAGATAGATAGATAGATAGATAGATAGATAGATAGATAGATAGATAGATAGATAGATAGATAGATAGATAGATAGATAGATAGATAGATAGATAGATAATACGCAAGGGTTGTTGCAACTTTGTAGTTGTATGTGAGTCGGAGTTCCCATAGGAAGAGTGGTCAAGCCCCTTGGTCAAGAAACTTATAGTCACTCCAAGATAGATGTTTACCAAAATATAATTTATTCCAGAACATTAACATGCTTCGGTGTGAATGCCTTTGTGAAATCAGTATGCCCCACCAGCTCAGGAAAAACAAATACTCTCAGTGTCATGAACAGAGAAAACATGCTATGTGTTTTTGGCAATTAGCAACTTATAATGGACTGATGTAAAGAGCCTCAGTATTTCCCACAATCGTCTCAACACGAATATGCTCAGACTAATAATTAATCTCATCATAATTGCATTGATAACCTAATGTGTTAATTGAGCTCCATGGCATGAATGTAAACATTTTGATAGTTCCTCGTCCACATTATGAAAATTCTGATATTTTGAGTCCAGGTCCACGGTATCTGCATTCAAGCTGTTTGAGGGTTTTTTCTTGGTTGCCTCTCCTTTCCTTGCGCTGAACCCTGTCAAATACTGGAGCTGTATGCTGTGACGGTATAACTTCTCATTATACACTTTTCTTTTTCCTATTATAGGGAGCTTTTCCAAACTGATTGTTCATTTACTCTAATAGATACTGATGTAATATGTATTCTCTGCTCACTGGGGTAATTATGATTAAATGAATCACGTAGTTCCTTTTCCAGAGTCTATTGGACAGTTATAATGGCGACCCTCAGCCACACTGTCACGATATCGGTATATCTTGACTTTCCACCTGTTTGATTAAGTGGGACGTATCATCATTGGGTCTTAGCACCTGAGTGTCCCTTTCTCCAGGTGTCTGGTGTACGACAGTCATGAGTGGGAAAAGTGCAATAAAATTAAAAATTAAAAATAACTTATCTCTTGTGTGGCTTGTCTTTATTTTCACAGGGGAGGGATAAGGTTAAAAAAGTAGACAGTGCTTATATGGATGCTTTATTGGTCCAATGTAGCTGGTGAGAGGTCTGTCGACATGTTTCAGCCTATGTTGCACCAGAGGGTTGATTGGCTTTCTTCAGGACCAAAGGATTCAGCCGTCTCTGATGTCAGGAGGCTGTGGGTGCAGTAAGGAAAGGTAAGGTAAGTGAAGTTGCTCACCCTTCTCCATCAACTGGTTATATTGTTTGGGTGGCTGGCAGGAAGTTACACTGCACAATCTGGCCTATGACTGTAGTCTTCGTCGGCGTCTTCATTCCATGGAGCCTGCAGTGCAGCTTCTAATCCTCACGTGTGTGATTCTCATGGCAGGTGCTACTGCTGTACTCCTTACCCACGAACATGAAGGAACGAAAGGCAGCAGTAGCACCTGAAGAAAGCTAATCGACTCTTAGGGGCAACATAGGCTGAAAACTGTTGAACAACCTCTCACCAGGTGCATTGGACCAACAAAGCATCCATATAAGCACCATCCGCTTTTTTTTACCCTTATCCCTCCCCTCTAAAAATAAAGACACTCCACTCAGGAGAGAGAAGATATTTTTCATTTTACTGCACTTTTCTTTCTCTCAACTGTAGTACACCAGACAATGTCCCTCCTGTTGAAGGCTAATGGAACACCTGGAGAAAAAAAGCAGAGATAAAACTAGCGCCCTATCAGCAACAGGGTGCCAACACGCAAATTTGCATGTTAGCACCCTTTTACTCTACGCTTCCCCTTGCATCTCTAATGAGATGCAAAGGGGGCGTTCCAGAGTAAAATAATAGTTGAAATGTCGCTAAGTAAAATGACAGGCTGGTGGACGATAGTGTTTGCAAGCTGTGAGATGAATCAGAAGTAATTTTGCATTGAAGACCAGAATTACAGCACAGCAGCCGAAGGTTGCAATGGAATGTTGACTTATGTGCCCAAAAGTGAAATAGGGCAAAAAAGTGCTAAACAAAAACACAGGCTTTCTGAGCATTTTATGATATAGACAATTGTGTGGAATACTGGAGCTGAATATTGTGACTGCATAACTTTCCATTAAACCTTTTCCTTATTTCCAGAGGGAACTTCTTCACCCCAGTTGTTTGTTTACTTAAATACTGTCCCATCCACTTGTGCACACACATGAAAGGATGGGTAACCATCTTGTAAGTATTTTTGTAAAAGTTTCTTACAAAATTATTTCTAAGATGGCCACCCGAATGTGCGCCTGTGTACACATGGCGAGTCACATGTAAATGTTTATTATTAAGCTTTGCAAACACATTTGCAGTGCAAAAACGAGTTGGCAAAGCTAATGTGCCGCAGCCAATGCCAATCTTTGTTTTAATGGGGGTTATTGAAAAACACAATTGTTGTACTTTAAAATGCATTAAAATGTTTTAAGGATAACTGGGTCGGTTCATCTCAGGTAGATTAATAGCATGTTTATTAATCAATCTATCATGACTGAAGCAGCTGCTGGTTCATTTAGGACATTTTACAAGGCAAAGTGACTTAGAATTCTTTCAGTCATCAGGGCTGAGTCGACAGGTTCATATTTACTGGATTCCAAATCAATGCATGCCACGATCTTCAACTAAATAAGTCAATCCATGCCGAGCAGTGTACAAACTCGCATGTATATAAATGCATTCATTTTTAACATTCAGTATATTCCCCCAGGTTAGAGCTTTCCAAAAATACTCTGGAAAATCTCTCTAAATTGCAACAATGCAGAGGCTCTCCTGCGTGCACATTTGTACATTTAGTAAAATTACTTATGGACAAATTCCATCACATTTTTACCACGCCAGCTGGAAGATATTTTCCCAGTGGAGATATCTGTTCCCTTACTCCCTCAACAAATTTGGGAAGTTCCTATCACTTCACGTCCTGTAAAGAAATTGGTTCTTGCTCTTGGCACAACTATGGGGCATATGTACAAGCTGGCGATAAAAAATTTTCACCGCTTTTGCTGCCGTTTTCGGCCGAAAAGCGGCGATAGTTTTATCGCCTAATTAGCAAGGCCACGCTAACGCGTGAAACCTTGCTTTAGCTTCGGGATTCCTAACGCCCAGCTTTGCATCTCTAATGAGATGCAACGTGGGCGTTCCTGACCTAACATGATAGGAGAAATGTCGCTAAGCGACATTTCTCCTATCATCAAGCCCCACGCTATGCAGCATAGCGTCAGGAAAAGTAGCGATAACCCCTGTTATTGCTACTTTCCTTACGCCTGCTTTAGGACTAACTTAGCCACGATATCCCTTGGAAGGTGGATATCATGGCTAAGTTTGTGAGTCCCTATCAGCAAGCTAACGCCACACTACGTGAGATTATCGCTGGGTTTCCAGCGATAATCTCACGTTAGGCAGTTAGCGTGAGGATTTTTATCGCTGAGGAGATAAATGTTGCTAATAGCACGCTATCCCAGCGATAAAAATCCACGTTACCCGGAGATAATTATCCTCACACTAAGAGCGCTGAGCGATAATTATCGCCGGTTGTTGCTGATATGCCCCTATATTTCTGATCCTTTCCAAGGTTGAAAACAGTACTTAATTTGTAAAAGAAGAAGTGCTGGTGCCCGAAGTTATGCTCAGAAACCGCATCTGGTGCTTTTAACCATCATCCACCGAAGACCAAGGCTGCGTAGTCTTGAATCCACCTGATGGCTCTTCCATCCACTTCTAGACACACCCAGCTCCTTTAACTCTCTCTCTCTCTCTCTCTCTTGCAGGTTCCTGCTTTGTCCATTTACAACGGGAATTCCTTCTTTCTCCTCTTGTTTCCCGTTTGTGTGTTTTTCTCTCTTGCTCGCAGTCAATGTTCGATGAGGCAAAATAAGTTGATAATGAGAGACAGTGGGCCTTATAGACAAGGACCGGCTCAAATTAAGCACTGGTTGAAAACGTTTGTAAATGAATTTGTTAAGATTGTAATATTAGCAGAGTATTTTAGACCTGTAGAAATCACTCTTCACCAAATCCCTGTCTCTTTTAGTAGATTTACACAAGCAAAAATCTTCAATTGATTGAATCAATTTCTGACCGAAAATCCAGCTTCTAAGAATTCCAAAAACAGTATTGCATTCCTAATACACATTAATTACATGATTAAATTAACTTACCTTGTTCCGTGTCGTTTTTTGTCTGTTATATTCATTAAACCTTTGGGCACGATTGTTGGTACCTCGTAGGAGTAGGTTAGGGTTTCTGTCAGTAGCGGTCCGTGGAGGGAGTTCGGTGGAGCAGTGAGGCGGGGCGGGGGAGGGGCAGAGTGGGGAAATGTAAACACCAGAATATGGATGAACGGAGGTAAGTACACATTTAAATAAATAAAACTAATTCCTTTGCACGCGCTGCATCGCACGCAACAAAATTTGTTTTATTTATTTAAGTGTGTACACTATTTAACAGATATAGTCCATGCTATGCAGCACCTAATAAACGTTCATGTACTGGGACATAGACACGTCCTCAAAAATATATAGTATGTGCTTCTTTTCTGTAAAAATGTATTTTAAGTATTTATAATCAGCATCCTCAAATGCGTTGGAATAAATAGCCATAGGAAGGGTTGGGCATTTTGAGAGTGGGCGGAAAGTGCACTCTTGTATTGCTAGATGGTGCACATAGCCGGAAAGTCTTCACCAAGAGGGAAGGGACCTAGAAGCCCATTGGCTTGTGATCGCATTATTCCCCCCAGGGCACTTTCTGGGATTAAATATGGCACCCCTGGCAAGCTAGACCTCAGATCACGCCAGAACTGGAGAAAGGACTGAGGAAGAGATACCCTGCTGACCCCTGGATTTGGCAAAAAGATCCCACACCATATGCTAGACTGCACCTGCCGCACCATGGGAAAGCCAAAAGAGGACTGTGACTGAGGCTTTTGGCTTGGGGAAAAGTCATTCCCAAGCCCCAGACTAAAGAAGTTACTCCAACGGTCAGCCCGCTGACCCCCTGGAGCCAGCAACATGGCCAATAAAGATGAAATAGCCCAACTTTGCAAGTCAGTAGCTACTTCAAAAGAATTAGCATTGACGACCACTGGGTGCCTTAAGAGACCAATCCTTGATGGCCTAAAGGTGCCCCCAAGTCAGCCAGAACCGTGTGTGTCATTTGAGTCCATATTGCTCACCCAAGAGGGACTCCAGTGTTCACAAAAGGATCCTGCTGGGACTGCTGTGTGCAGAGACCGGTAGCACAGCCCCTGCTGGTTTTCTACTGTCTCAAAGACGGACCTCTGTGGTCAAAGTCACCTCACCTGACCCGTGGACCAAAGAAACACCACAAAGTAGGAAACCTGTGGATGGAAAAATATGTGTAATGGAAAAGAAATTACTCCGTTTTTGAGACCTGGGATATAGGAGCGGGTGAAAATTATGCCAGAAAGTGAGAGTGGAGTGAAAGAGAAGGGGATAGACGATGATTAGTAAGTGAGTTAGAATTGAAAGTGAATGAAGTGATGCTCTAAGAAACTAAAACACAAGTGGAAGAGATGGGAAGTTTACAACCTTATTGATACATGAAACTTATGTTTTTTTGACAACAGGAGAACAAAAATGTAATGGGGAGAATGAATAGAGATCAGGACATTTTGAGAAGGTGGATAGATGAAATTGTAAGTAAAACAGTGATCTCCTTCTATGCACAATATGCACTTGGTAACTGCAATCACTCTGACCAAGTTTGTGTCTTCAGGTTTAAGGAATGCACAGAATAATTTGTATTATGGTACGGTTGTGTATACATTAGTCTTTATATCTGGAATTGGTTTATACAGGAACTTTGAACAACACACTCCTGAAAATAGAAGTGTTTAATGTTATATCAAAAATTACAAAACAATGAGAACATTTTAAGGAACATTTAATGAAACAATATGAAACAGGGCTGCTGATGTTAATAAGTGAAAATTATTGATTATGCGTGTTTAAAAAAAAATGTGTAGGCTCTGATGAAGTCCCTATAAGGGATGAAATGCATTGGCTGGATCTGTTTAAAGTGTTATTGAAAATGTGGATACTTAATAAAATGTACTTTATATGAAAAAGACAGCAACGTCTAGGGATTAATTGAAAAGAATTGAAAAACGTGATATGGAACGTTACTGAAAGCAAAATAGTGATTTCAGATACAAGCAATTTAAAATTGGAAAGTTCAATGTGAACAAGGAGACTGGGTTGCCAAATCCTCACAAAAGGCAACTGTAAATCAAATGACTATTTTAAGTAAAAACATATAATATAATAAAAATATATCGTCATAATTCCAGCAACTAAAATATTGTATAATACCCCACCCTTACCAAAGTGTGTTCGTTGTGATTAGTGTGATGAAGTGCCTAATCAACAATAATATATGTTCCTTTCTAATGTGGTTTAAGTCTTTTTCAACAGGCCTGTGCTTAAGTTGAGAGCAGTACTTGTGCATAAATTGAACCCAAGCCTGGAAAATCCAAACACTGATCCATCCCTTCAGGCAACTTGCAACTTTGAAATGAGATTCAAGGAGATTAAACCATCACAGTTGAAAAGCCTTTAAAAGTAATTGAGTTGTCCTATTTGTAAATCCCTCGCTGGTGCATCACTAAATGGTTTCAAGGTAAACATTGAGCCCAGGTAGACCCATTAATATGTACTTACATGTTATTTATGGTTAGCCCACCACTTGTTTCCATGATCAGGCATTACACTAGCCCAAAGCAGAAACGGAAAAAGCATAATGAGCAAAAATGAAATCATTTGCAAACAATTGGAAAAATTCAAATTAAATCCTATCTGCATTTCTATGTGTATGGCTTATGTCTTACTTTGTTTCATACACCATGTGCATTTCCATATACAAAAATACAACAAACATTGTCAATTCCAATAGGTTTGGCTTATGAATAAAAGTGCCCTTTGTGTCATTGATGGGTGTAGACCATAGGTACTTGCAAACATTTTCCAAAGGGCCAAAAAGTTTGGTCTTTGGTGTGACCAAAGGCTGCATTGATGCCAGCAGTGTGGCGGTCAGGGGCGGAGGAGGTGTAAGGTGGGAGTAGGGGAAGCTGCGCATGTACATCTAGTGGTTGAATTGCACCTGGGGTCAATCCCGGTTTCCCCACTTGACCAAATTGTGTGATCCTAGACTACTGTTTTCTTTCACTTTGCTTATTTTTTCTTCATTATCACGTATAAGAGGACCTTGACATACATGACTTCAGAATATGCCCTCCACAAAACCTTCTCTTGTGTTTTATTTAAAAAAGTATAATGTTGTGCATATATAATAGCAACCCAGGCCTGCCAGAGGGATGCACATATTAACTGGTTTGCCTCCTAATCCACTACTGGCATTGTTGTCAGGGTTGGGAGGAGATATGAATATATCTAAATTCAAGTTTTCACTGAGTTACATCTGATGAACTAAGGTGAAACACTTTTGCATGTTAATGAAATACACTTTTTTGAAGTTTGAAGGGACGTTATCATATTTCTACATGTTCGTTGCAAGATGGCTTTGAAAATGAAGGTGTTCTTAAAGTTAAGCGGTACAGGACCCCTTCTGTGCACCTTTTTATTTTACTTCAGTTCACCTGTATTTAATATCTTTGTGGATGTTAGTGCTTTGTAAAGTAAACAGCAGCCGAATGGTGCTGTTCAACCGGGGGCTGCATGTAAAGGTTAGGATGGCTGCATGCGGACCCTGGGCCGTACTTTGAGTATCACTGGTTTGGATACTCAATATCATCAGGCACACACTCTGTCACTCATCTTTGAGCTCATATATCCATTCGTCAGTTCACTCTTTCACCCTTCCAATCACCCTCTGAAACAAAAGCATTGAAACACATACAAACTCAATAACATATGCAAGAGAAATTAGAAGAAAAATAGAAAACATGCTGCCTAAACAGGGCGGGCATATGTTTGCAATGACAGACCTAAACATAGCGGGTGTGCATCTTGAAGAGGTACTGCACATTACATATCATTGTTCTAACATGGCCGCCACATTTAGGACCAACTTGTTGGCCATCTTGAAATGGCAAAACAATGATACACTGGGGAGAAATGCATTCTATAATGGTCTCTTGTTTTAGAGTAAGTGGCCACATTGGATGCGGTGCACCTCAGATGAAATGAGTAGTAAGCAAGTTATCATTGCCTGGAGAGTTGCAGTGTCCTCTTCAGAAAAATTATAGCAAATAGAGGAGAAGCATGAAAGAAATGAAAGAAGAAGAATAATATTAGACAATTGAAACTATATGACTGGCCAGCCAGCCCTGACACTGATATTCAGCTGAATGTGCTCATGTGATCAGAACATGTAATTATTCACAGGTCAAGAGAGCCAATGCCTGATGTGGACTGAAGTGTTACCGCATACTATATGCTTCCATGGATAGAAGCAGAGTGTGAAGGGCACTCAGACAGAGCAATGGCAGAAGAGAGCTGACCCAAAGGCCCTCTATGTATGCTCATATATATGCAGAAACGATCACCTCAAAGAAGAGACCAGAGGACACAGCGGGGAAATTCAAGACGACCCTTTAATCACTGTTGCAAGGCATAATGCATTTCGGCGTGTGCCTTCCTCAGATGCATTTCGCGTTGGGTTGCACTCGCTCCCTCCTTTGAATCTTCAAAGGCTCTCCCATTGGCTGGTGTGTAGCTGATTCCCCTCATTATTAGATGCAGCTGCAGCCTGCTGATAGAAACTCCATGTCCCAGCATACATCTCTCTGGTGAGTAAGAAAAGTGGAACCACGTTGTGCTACAGTGAGCGCTGTTGTGCCTGGCAAAGGGGGGAGGGGGCTTCATAGCTGTCGAGTGAGTCCCATGCTACAAGTGTCCGTGGTCGCCTTAAGTCCCCAACGCCTCAACCCCAAATCCAGGTGACAAACCGGGCCGTGACGCGTAAATGCAGTGACCACGAGTCCCCGTGTAGGCACGGACTGCTGGTAGCAACGGCCACTTGCTTGGCCTGTGTCTGAGGTGGGCTTGCAAGATCCAATCCCTTAGAGAAATATGCCACGTTGCCTATTTTTGCAAGCCTCTTTGTAAGGCGGGTCCTGTGATACTGGCCACCGCGTGAAAATATGCAGAAACGATCACCTCAAAGAAGAGACCAGAGGACACAGCGGGGAAATTCAAGACGACCCGTTAATCACTGTTTATATATATATATATATATGCAAAAAAGAAGCAGAGAACTCTGGGTAGTTTTCAAGTTTAGTTGGAATATATTTATACAGGTATATATATTGTTTATTAGTCAAAACCAATAATACAGCACAATACACAATACAAAGCAATCAAAAAAAAGAAAAGGGCCTAAAATACGTCATATATCTAATTCAGCCATAAAATATCATATTAATGGATCTTTACATTTTCATTCAACCCTTCCTATCCATAGGAATAAAAACTGCCAAATATAGGTAATAAAAATCTCGAGATGACTTGACCAAGCACCAACAGTATCCCTAGTTAGAATAAGGTAAAAGAAATTGTGGAACTTCTGATCATCGTTGTCCTAAATACACCTCTATTGGTGTTAAAGTGCTTTTGTGCAAATTCAAGGAGCCGAAATGGGTACTATGCTAAGTGTACAATGGTTTTCAGCCAAATATCATACCTATATATGAGACTGTGCTTTACTAAAGTGCCAATGTGCAAGAGGAAAGTGCCAGGATGAGTACAATTATTACCTTAGCAAGACGGGACAGGGAACAGCCGCTAGCAGCCCAACCTTGCAGGTTACCTGCTCATGTAAAATTTCCTAAAACATGCCGGGTTGTCACGGCCTAAGATCAGGTTCCAGGGCCCCCTCCCGACAAGTTAACTCAGTACTCAATATTATTTGGTTAAGAGACTGTAAAAATATCCAAAAACTGCACTAGTCTAATACTCAACCTTGTATTAATTGGGTCCATTGACTCCACAAGTGCAGACCTACAGAATCCAATTTCCTGGCCAAGAAATCATATACATATATATATTTCAAAAAATGATGCAATTTTTTACTTTTATTTTCTGCCGTTACCAAACGCGTTTCGACTGCCAAGCAGTCTTACTCACTGGTAAAGAAGTTTGAAATGCGGCCATTTTTTAAAGTGCATACCGTGCATTACAATACAACTACAAACGTGACTAACGTGAAAAACAGACTCGTAGTTTTAGTCATGCCATTCCCATTACATTTTTTGTCCACAGTTAAAAACAATTTCTACTGTGCATTTTAAAATCATGTTATTTCGCATTGGTCGTATTAACAATTAACATCACATTTCATGATTTTAATTCATATGCTGCTTCTGTGCTTTCTATTCAAGCTTAAGTGAGCTTTATTGACACTAACCTTCAAGCATCATTCATTTTCACATTCTAGCTCAAGTGAGCCTATATTTATTTACTGGCGCGCATTACGCAACTTTTACTTGACCCAAATTTCACTGCATTAAACTCATACTTGTATCGAGCCCATGTGGGCTAAAGTTGCACAACAGATAACTGTTTCCAAGATATGTAACCATTTTCTGTCTGACAATTTCATCGAGTCTGTTCATACTTATGTTCCTTTATAAAAACATTAATAAAAACATTATAACCTTCTGATCTTGGGCGACGCTTTTCTATGATGTACTTATAAATGTGTGTGCAAGTCCTCTTCTATGTTCAGTCCTCCTGGCTGCTTTGAATTGAGCTCTATAATGTAATCTCCTCAACTTCTTCACCTTATTTCCTCCTCTCATATTCATTGTTACAGAGTCAATTGCATAGTAAGTCAGACCTCTAGTATCTTTGTTGTGGACTTTCTCAAAATGCCGGGCCACCGGATAAGATCTATCACCATTCTTTATCGCCCTTAAGTGCTGTAAGACATGCTTGTGGACTTCAAGGATCGTGCTTCCTACGTAGAGCAGGCCACAAGGACACTGAAGTACGTAGATTGCAAAATCAGTTTTACACGTATATTTGCCCTTGATCATCCTCATCTTATTAGTTAGGCCTAATCTATACTGATCCGTGTTAATTCCATACACACATGCCTTACATTTTAGGCATTTGATAAATCCTTGCTTTTTATTTAGCCATGGTGCTTTTGCTTGCGGCTTCTTCAAGGTATTGCTTATTAATGCCTGTTTGAAGGACCTGAACTTTCGAAAAGTGATTTGTGGTCTCTTCGTAACCTGTTTGCCTAGCAGTGGATAATTTTTTATTATGTGCAAATGTTTGTTAAGAATTCTTCTTAACTCATCATGTTGTTTGCTAAATGTAGTAATGAATCTACATTGATTGTCATTGCCTTTGTCAATTTTCTTGCTAGCATCAAAAAGAATCTCCTCTCTTTTCTTCTTCGATGCTTTGCCAATCCCATTGACAATCCAATCATCTGGATATCCTCTGCTTCTGAATCTCTTTGTTAAAGTATCTAGTTCTTTCTTACTTTCCTCTGGCACACTACAATTCCACCTGACCCTCAAACTCTCTCCATACGGAATACTTCTTTTCAGATTTACTGGATGAAAGCTCTGAGCGTGCAGCAAAGTGTTGCCAGAGGTAGGCTTGCTATACAATTTGGTTTCAACCTTTCCATTCTCAATATACACTGTTACATCAAGGAAGTTGACACTCACACTGCTGATTTCAATTGTAAAATTGAGATTAGGATCCTTCTTCTGTATTTTAGCAATAAAAGTTTTCACTTCTGCTTCCGTACCTTTCCACACTAAAAACAAGTTGTCTATAAACCGACTCCAATGCATAATGTGGTTGTCCTATTCCCTGTGGTACTGAACTAGGATCACCTGCTCCTCCCAGCTTTATGGTTTTAAATCATTGTGTATTTAATAAAGGGACTGAGTCTCCATTTGAGGAAATTGACATAGGTCTTATTGAAGTTCTGTGTTCCATTGTCCACTACCCAATGTCACTTGAAATGTTATGTATACCCTACGTCCCTTCTGACTCATCGGTTTCCCTTGCTTTTTTACAAATAGGCCCATTGTCTTTGTCACAATGTTTCATAATAAATAGCTCAAACATATCAAATTTGGCCTGTTTTTCTGAATGAAATGATGAAGTCTTTACCCTTGATATTGGCTTTATGCTTTACCCAACTGACAACCATCATGAATACCAATGTAAAATTACAAATATGTAGAAAAATATAGTTTTCAAAACAATATACAACCTTTCTCAAGAGGGCCTAACAAGAATCATCATAGTGAAACTCCATAGGTTCTCTTGGTGTGGGTGACCAACATCAAAACCCCTGCCTACTTCCATAACCATTGAGATTTCATGCAACGAAATACCTATGTGTAGGCTTTAATATAGAGTGATAACAATTCACACCTAAATGCCTATCAACTTTTACAAATGTGTTTCACAATAAATAAGTCAGGCCTAATGACTTTATCAGAACATTTCTGTATGAATCTGAATCTGTCTTCAATGACAGTATTCTATTTTTATGGTTCACTGAATGTTGTTAAATGATTGCCAGGAATGTTCCAGGCAGTTATGCTGCTCGTGCTGTGTGGGTCAGTGGTGAATAGATGTTACTGTTATCACATCAATGTTGTGAAGCCTGATCACTTCAATTTCATATTAAAAAGTTCCGGCATGTAGCCATGATTATTGTCTTGCTATTGTAACCAACTCAGTCCTCTCATCTGTGATACTGCCAGAGAAAAACACCTTAAATTACCTAGTTATCTAAGACACTTTAATAGCATTAAAATGCCATGTGTATGCCCTTGAAAAACCAAAGTCAGATATCAGATAGCTGGATAAATAAACAAAATGAGTACACCTGTGTGGAGGGCAAACACTTTTTTTGTAGAAGTACTCAACTTCTGCCTAATTAAAAAATGTTGTCTTGGCTCCTAATATGTGGGCGGAGCCAAATTCCTTTTTCTGGTGATTCTCACATAATTGTCTGGTGACAGCTATGCTGTCAAGCCAGACCATAAAAAGGGCTGTGGTGCGGTAAGGCGCTGTCTTTAGCTGTTACAAGCAAGAGGCTGGAAAGACTTTGAAATTGCATGCGGTGCCTAATTTGAGCTGGTGGTTTTGGTGCTTGGAACCGGCACTTAAATGTCAATACTGGGGCTTGTAACAGTCTGCCCCAGGGTGGTGCTGTCTACCTAATTTAAAGATGAGCACAACAACAGTTGTTTATTAATTCGATCTACATTAAAAATGACTATTGACTGCTGCCCGAGCCATTCTTGCCTCTTTGGGGGAATGGAATAGGCTGAATTGTCACACTTGTGTTGGTATTGCCATTGGCAGCATGGCAGGGGACACGTGTATTGCAAGCTGCAGTGGCCTCTTGAGGAGAGCCCTAGGACTTATGTTTTTTACAAATTATGCACTGTTTTGCAGTAGAGAACTGGCAATATCCCCAAATTGGGGAGGGGATGTGGTCCTTCGGCTAGACTGCCGACTTTGGTGCTGGAAACCAGGGTTCGAGCCTCGGGGTCGCGTCCACATCCTGTGATTTTGGGCAAATCACGTAATCTCCCCGTGCCTGAATGTGTAATGTAAATAGGTGCTAATGTAAAGCGCTCCAATACCTTTGGGTCGAGTTAGCGCTATACTAATATGCAAAAAAAAACAAAATAAACCAGCATTATTTATAACGGGGGTGGAGAGCGGAGTTCTCCACAGTCAGAAATGAATTGCTAAAATCATTGAATTTTATCACATCTTAAACTTATGTGTGGTACATTAAGCACTTGATCCGTTTGATACAGTGAGTTCAGAGCATGTTTTGCAAGTATTTGACTTGTCTAATTAAACTCATATGGAGTTTCTGTTAAATACTCTTGAATTTCTTTTTCGAGCAGCTGTGTTTTTCTTGCTGCATGTGTGAGTGAGTAAGAACTGGGCCTGACCACATTTGATTTAAGGTTACATGCCTCCAGCCAAATTGAAACTTGCATGTGAGATTTAGAAGATTATAGATTCTTCCATCAAAGCTTCTCGTTGAGCTTCTGAGCTGACAAAGCACTGCCTGGTGCAGGACAAATAGTTTCCAGGTAAACAAATGGCTCACATTGAGACATTAATCACAGCAGATAAATCATACCGCATCATTGACAGGATATTTGATGTAGATGATGGCAATGCTAATAACATAATGTTTGTGCATGCTGATCAAAGTTGAATTTTAAATTAAATTACTCCACGCATCACAGCGACATGTAGCTGGATTAGTTTTCTCCACCTTAATGATAGGGTTGCTTGAAAATGCGGCCCTAAGTACAAGTTATGGCAAAAGGTGTTGTTAAGAGTGAGAGCAAAATTGTACACCTTTCACCTGTCGACTGCCTTAAACCCTTTCCTTTGCATTAATTTACTAAGCCTGCAGGAATATGCTGTCAACAGATCCTATTGCGTTTTAATGGCAGGAGGTGCAGCTCAACCTTTGAAATAAAACGCCCATACTGCAAATAAGTGCCAAAAATGCACTGTGTGAAATCTCGCTGGGAGTGCAACATGAAATATCAGCACTTCATGGTTGTTGCAAAATATCAGAGCACTTGTGCCTGGGGGAAGCCCTGAAGATGTGCACCTCCCATTGAAGAGTCCATCCATTGACTTGACTGATATGATCGTTTCTTTTGATATGGTGTACGTTTAACCTTGCTTCACCTCTGTGCCTTATGTGAGATGAAAAAAGGTGGGGATTGCTGGGATCTTTAAAATGGTGGTTTGTAAAAAAGCAAAAGAACGAAACCTTCACAACAGGTGTGGCCTAAGAGAAACCCAACTAAACAAATGTAAATTGCAAATATGTACATGAGCTGCATGTTGCATGGACAAACTAGAAATACTACAAAGCACGGATTATATTGCATCCTCCTAGAATAATATAGTATTTCTAGTTACAAGAGTGAATTTATTCTCACTTTTCATTTGGGTGATTTGTCCATGCAAGTTACACGTTTGAGAACAGGGCCCGCCGAGTTTATGCATGCCTCTGGGCATTCAAACTTTGATGCAGGCAGTCCACACACCATTTTGAACAATTGTATAAATAACAGAGAGCACTTATGAATATGATCACACAATATTGCGTTATTGGGTGAATTATGACACAGACTTGCTGAACCAGCTATTGGACTGAGGAGTGCTGCCATTGTTATTGTTTTGCTATTTTAGAGAACTAGGTAATGAGATTGAGTTAACTTATTATTATCATTATTATTATTGATACTTTTGTTTATTGGCATTTCGAAAGTTACTACAATACAGCACAATGTTAACACAGAATCAGTAACCTGGGTTTGCAATTTTGAGGCCTTGCTGTGCAGACAGGAGCAAGCGAACACCCACAAGGGATGTGGTTATGGTCGCACTTTCAGGAGGACTAAATCACCATAACATAATAATAATACATAATTGCTAGACCTGATACCATTGGCGTGAGTCTCCTTTCCATTTTTTCTGATTGCCTCATCTGTTTTTGATATGTTTTGCTACTTTAGATGCTTTGGGCACTGTGTCACTGCCATTCAGTGCCACAGTGCAAGTGCTCCCTATATTAAATTGATGCATTGAGTAGTGACTCCATGATTGGGTTGTTTTACTTGTCAGACCCTAGTACAGTGCGCCATGTGTGCCCAAGGCTTGCAAATCAAATGCTGCTGGTGGGCTTGCAGCACTGGTTGTGCCACCCACAGAAGCAGCTTGTAAAGTGTGTCTCAGGTCTGCCATTGCAGAGCCTATGTGCAGTCTGGTACTGCCATGCTGACTGGCCAAGTGCACCCACTTGCCAGTCCCTAAACCTTCCCTTTTCTTCATATCAGACACCCCTATGGTAGGCCCAAGGGCAGGGTGCATTGTAAGAATAAGGTAGGACATGCCCTGGTGTGTGTGGCATGTCATAATAGTGAATTACAGGCATTTTAGTTTTTCACTATTGCAAGGCTACCTGTTCTCCATAGGCCAGAATGGGCAGTTTGATTATTACATCTTATAATCCTAACTGACTCAGGGAACATGGTGGAAATTCAAATTTAGTATGCCTTAACTCAGAATGATAACATACATCTTTTAGTAAAGTTGTCTTTAACATTCTGTGTTTGAAAATACCACTTTTAGAAAGTAGGTATTTTCTTGCTTAACTGTCCAAGCCTGCCTCTGCTAGGTTGTGTATTGTGTGTCTGGTTCTGTGAGTGACAGGGGCTGGGGGTTCCAGGGGAGAGTGTGAGTCAGCACAGGGCTGAATAGGAAGATCTGCATGTAGATCGGTGGGAGGAGTTGCACCTGGGACCTGAATAGGGCTGTGCCTTCCCTCCACAATGCTGGCTCCACCTCCTGTGGTGTGTCTGATGTCTCTGCCCTGCACTCTGAAAGGAAAGAAGGAGTCAGGTAAACAAAGTGCTCCAGGACTGACCAGAACTGGTTTGGACTAGGCAAAGGCCTCTCTGCCTTCAAAGAACAAAGAGAAAAGTAGTATAAATATGGGGACCCAAACCCCAAGACTTTAGATCACTTTTGGAACAACAAGAAGAAACCTCTGCCAAGGAGAAGAACCAAAAGAAGCTGTAGGAGTTGGACTGCCCCCCTGCCAGTGTGCTGTTTTGTTGGCTTGGCCTGCAGTGGTGTCTTCATTGCCAAGGAGAGGAGAAGGAACTTTTACAGAACTTTCATCATCTTGCAAAATATTTCTCCAAGGGCTTGAACTTGTGCTTGCCTCCTGCTGAAGTGTCAGGGACAACAGACTTCACCACCAGCTCCCCTCTGAATTTCCTTGCTGGAAATTCTATCTGCAGAAGCTGGGATCTGGAAGCACGACGCAACGAGCAGAAGCGTGTCGCCGCCACAGCTGTAGTCATCGCATCGCTGGAGAAGCATGCCGCCACCGCATCTCCCAGAAGCGTGCCTTCATCGCGGCTGTCTGCTGTCGCATCACCGGAGAAGCGCGTCGCAACCGCGAGAGTCGCCGTCGCATCATCGGAGAAGCGTGTTGCATCAAGTGTGCCATCTTATCGCATTGCACCGGATTGTCGCATCACATTGAGGCGCCATCTTGCCGCATTGCAATTGGACTGCAGCACGGGAATATACGCATCACCTCCTCTCCGGTAAGGATCAAGACGCATCCCCCACTCTGCGCAAGCACTGAGGCGCGACGCATCGTCTCCCCGAAGCAAGGAACCAACGCATCTCCAATGCTGCAAGCCTTTTGTTTATTTTGCGTTACGCATCCAGGTACTTTTGTGTGAACTGTGTCGCATTTACCAACAATTTGAACTAAGCTAATTCTACCACCCTGAAACCAATTTAAAGTATAGTATTGTGGATTTTTGTCTTTTGTGGTCTTGTGTTAAGTCTATATAAAGAATACTTATTTTTATAAAAATCTGTGTGGTGTCCATCTGTAGTGTTTTCACTGTATTACTGTATGTGTTAACAAATGCTTAACACACTGCCTCTGAGATTAGCCTGTCTGCTCGTGCCAAGCTACCAAGGGGGTGAGCAGGGGTTATCCAGTTGTGTAATCCCCTTTCCCTGACTTAGAAGCAAGAGTCCCTATTTGGTCAAAGGTACCTACCTCTGCCAACTAGAGACCCCCAGTTCTAACAATAATATAATAATAATACATATTTAAAAGACAAACTATAACCATGTCCATGGATGCCTAAGTCTTGTCACAGAAAGAGTAAACATCAGTTGCGGAGGAGAGGGGGTGAAGGGGGAAAAAAGGGGCAAGGAAGAGCAACCAATTCTGCCTACGGCAGCACCAGGACCCGAGCAGCCTCAGTCCTATTGGGGTTCGGCTCATTTTCACAGCCATGACCTGACCTCACAGTCTGTCCCTCCTCAGAGTTTACTGCAGTCCCAGGGAATTCCCATTTATCAGCCACTTCCCTCCAGAGCATTTCAATAGGTATGTAACGGACACCTCGTGCTTCCTCCCTCTGCAGCACCCTTTCCTATCCCATGGCCAGCGCGTGACGTCAGTCACTTATTTTTCCACACTGGGTCCCCTGGGCACTTTCCAGGCCATAGCCACTCTTCACTTGGCCAGAAGCAGGGCCAAGTTCAGTAATTAGATGCCCACCTTCTTGGTGCCCAGCCTAAGGAAGAGGCCCAATAAGCAGACTGCAGATGTATTAGCTAGTATCCTAGACAGGGTCTTTTTAAGAGGCAAAATTACCACCCCTCAGAATCCTGTGAGCCCAGGGCAATCCCAAGTCATGTGGTCAAAGTCAGCATCCAGTGTCGCACAGCTAGGGCAACCATTAGGCTCCCTGCCATAGATAGCTCCTATGAGGAGTAATGTGCGTCCTGTGAGTGTAATTGAATTGTATGTATTTAAGACGAGTGTTGCATAGCATTTCTGTGGAAATGCAAGCGCCCTCCCTTTTCATTGACACTTATCTCCCGGCGCAAGTCAGTGACCCAGCAAGCCCGAAGGGCATCCAATGGTTTCTTAACCAGCCCATTTAGAGCCTTATAGAACCTAGAAACATTAGACTAGGTGGAAGCCCGTTACCAGTGTCAGGGGTAGCTGAAGGACTTCATGCGTGGGAGGTTCTGCTTCCGCAACATCCTACAGTTCCCATAGGGCATGAGTAAGCCCTTTATAGGTAAGAATTTGCCCCAGTGGCAAGTCTGTCTGCTCCACCAGTTCTACAAAGGGCATTAAGACATTCATCTGAAAGCAGTCTCCCAGGGCCACCAACCCCGACTCCATCCAAGAGTTAATTTGCCCTGCAATAACCAAGTTCAATGGGTCACCATGAGGTAATTCAGGGGCAGAATGGGTCTCTGTACCAGTATGCTGCAGCCAGGGTAGTGGACAAAAGGGTAAAAGGACAAAAAGATGCCCGGTGTGGAATATAAAATGCAGGGTGCAACAGCTTTGCCAGCAGGAGTCCCTGGTTGGGCTCAGTGCCCAACTGAACGAGTTCTGGTAAGCCCGCCCCATCCAGCCATTTCATGATCTACTGTAGGTGAGCTGCAAGAAAGCACAATGCAAAGTCTGGTACTCCCAGACCACCCTCAAGTGGGCTACGGCGAAGGATAGCTAATGCAACACTCTGGCATCCGCTATCCCCGCAATTCCCGCAAGAGTGCATCAAGCCTCCGAAACCAAGACACTGAGATTTTCATCGGGAGGTATATGAAAAAGTAAAGAAGCCTCGGGAGCATGACTATTTTAGAGAGAGCAATACATTCTGTAGCTGGTAGCTTCAGAGTGTGCCAAAATGAGACACAGGACTGCAGAGACTGAATGCTCCCCCCTCCCCGGGGTTTTCCTCACAGAGATTTTCCAGGTTGTGTAAGACCTGGATGCCCAAGAATTTAAAGGTTCGTGTATCCCAAAGTATATCAGGTGGACAAGAAATAGGATGATCCGATTCAGCAACCACTAGAAACACACATGTTTTACTCTGGTTCACCCGGAGACCCGGAGGGAATATCATTCATCCAATCTGGAGGAAAATAAGCAGGTCATCTCCAAATAAGGAAATAACATGAACCGAACCATGTAGGTTAATGCCACAATCTTTTCCTTCCGTTCAAAACCTTTCTACCAGTGGCTCCATGGCCAGGGTGAATAAGGGGGCAACCTTGTCTAGTGCCCCTGTACATTTCGTAGGCCGCCAAAATCATGCACCCTGTTTTAATCCTAGTCATTGGGTGAGTGTAGAGTAGCCTGACCCATCTTACTCAGTTAACACCAAGTCCCATGCGATACATAGTGGCCTCCAAGGAGTGCCAATGCACTGAGTTGAAGGCCTTATTAAGGGTCACCAACACAATCACTGAGGGGTCAGGTAACCAGTCATGGGCATTCATGATAGAACAAAGTCTACTGAGATTGTGAGAGGTGCAATGGGTTACCCTGAGGGGTAATGTAGAAGGGATATCTTTTTGACTGCTAACATGATGACAGAATAAGTTGTGCAGGGAAACTATGCATGGCATGGCATAATTTGGGCTTAGTAAAACAACATAGCCTTATAGTTTAGTTGGCTGTTTAGGCACTTTAGGGAGCAGATTAACGGGCTAGGGATGTGTAATGAAATTTCATTGGGGCATATCTGACATTTACCTTGATCTGCATGTCGTGTGTTTAGGTTGAGTTATTTAAAAAACTAATGCTCATTTTATACGCAGAATACTGCAAAATAAATAATTATATAATAGTAAAGTACAAACCATTGTTTAGTGTGTTCTGGTTTGGGATACAAGGATGTGACACCATTGATCATCTCCTGCATAAAATACATTTTCTGAGAGGTTTGCTTGACTAGTATCCCCATCTAATAGAGCTTTTATCATTAGAGGATTAATGAGAAGCACCTGCCTGTTTTCCTTTTTTCAGAGAAGAGTTAATTTTCTTTTGGGGCTAAGGAGATCCACCAGGTGTGCCTTCAATAATATTGGGCCAAACACAACACTGTGGTCAAGTTGTAAAACCTAGCATTTAGCTCCGTACGTGTAAATGAATGAGTGGCAATCACCTATCCTAGGGTGAATATTAGTTTGCCCTTTCATTTATAGAAGATGTCATATCTCACTTCCTCTGGACTGTTTCATTCATGGACATACCTGTTCAATAGACTTCGATAATATGTGATATTTTTATGTTATTATGCCTGAGTATAAGCAACTTGTTTGAAGTAGATCGGTCTAGGTGCCATTTATCAGAGACTAACCTGAAAGCTCGTGCTGCGTCAGCGCAGTTTTAACTTCTTTGTGGAGGCTGGCAAATAATATTTGTCAAGGCCATCATCATTGGTAGTGCTTTCACGATACAAGATTTACGACTTTGGGACCCGGTCAGCAGTCCCAAACATGGTGCTACACATATCGCACCAGCCACTATGTCCTCAGCTAGGGTAGGGTTCCGCTTGCACCTACACACATGTGCTGCTAGCTGCAGCACATATAGTTAGTCACTGTCAAATCATGCTCAGCTATGCTGCGTTTGCTTCCTGCTCATTTGCTCAGCTTGCTGGCCCAGGCCAGCAGCAGATACAAACATGTATTAAATCAAGGACTACGCTGCCCAGCCCAGAGTCACCATAGCAATGAGTGAGATGAGTTCTTTCACCAAACAAGGCCGAGCTTGCAAGCCATCATGATGTCTCTCCAGGCTGAGCTTCAGCACAGCGGTGCAATCAAGCGCTGCTCATACTGCGGCTGATTTTATGTAACTACAGGGCTTGCCAAGGTTGACAAACAGGGGTCACAAGCAAGGTGACAGGGATCACATCAGGTGGCTTAGGGGTCACAGTTACGACCCCTGGCGACCTTGAATTGACGTCCATGACTAGCCTATGAATGCTTCTCACTATTACAGTCATGAGTGGTTTTTGTACACCAGTGGTATCAGGGAGACCAAATGGAAGAAAGACAAAAAACTCTGGTTAAACGCTGAACCACTCAGTTGAGGCTCTTCTGTAGAGGTTTGCAAACCAAGCAGGGCTCATGCGGTTGTGTGATGGAAAAATACATGCCTCACTAACAAGTGCCTTAACCATGCGGTCTAAACCAGACCGTGTCTTTACCACGCATGCCTTTACCATACAATTTTGTGGTAAAGATATGTTTGTTAACTGTGCATGTGTGGTAAAGATCACACTCCTGCCGCTCTGCCCTAATCCCAAAAAACACCCTAAACCTAGAATTCCTACCTCCCCCGTACCCGAACACAGCTGCCCCCACCCCCATAAACCTAACCCCACCTACCCCAACCCCAGCCTAACTGCCCCCTCAGCCTTAAAACTGTCCCTTTCCTGACCCGTGCCCCGTGCCCTAAAATTCCTGACCACCCCATCCCAGAAAACTACCCCAACCCCCACCCCCAAAACTACCTCCAAACAAAATAATCTACCACCTCCTCTGTCCCTGCCCTGTGCCCGAAAACTCCCAACTGCCCCCACTGCCTGAAAACCTCCCCTATCCTGCCCCCTGCCCTAAGCCCCACAACTTAGCCCCAAAAAACTACTCCAGCCCTAGCCCACTTCCTGAGCCCTAAAACAAGCCCCTTCCCCCAAAACATAACCCCACATACCCCAGCCGCAGCCAAACTGCCCCCTCAGTCTTAAAACTGTCCCTTTCCTGTTCCCTGCCCTGAGCCCTAAAACCCCTGACCCCCACCCCCAAAACTACCCAAATCCAAATAATCGACCCCCACCTCCGTCCCATATCCCTGAGCATTAAAACTCCCGACCCCACCAGCCCTCCCGACCCCCCATCGTCCCTGTAAACTACCCCTACCCCTTCTCAGCCCAGAAAACAACCCCACAACCCCTACAAACTACCCCCTCAAAACCTGACTTATCTCTCCACCTCGCCCCCATCCTTCCTCTTCCTGCTCTTCCACCCGGCAGCAGCAGCAACTAGACCGCGCATATGCCTTAACCACATATATGCATGGTTAAGGCATATTCGTGGTTCAGACGTGCGTGCCACCACCTGCGTGGTTCAACCCCACGTAGTTCAAGCTGCGTGTCTAAGGCTGTTTCCTGCTCACGCATGTCCAAGCCAAGCTTCTGGCTCGGTCTCAGCCTTTATGCCTTGGACGAGGATAAATACTTTAGGTGTGTCCTAATTCTCCCCAATTTAATTTCTGAATTACAAAAGCTGTTAAAAGTAGGGCAGCCGAGCATATATAGAAAATCTTCTTTTCTGCTTGAAGTGCAAGCTTATAATGCAAATGAATGTCTTCATAGACAGCTACACTTCATTTGTATTTCATCAATACTCTTTTTGAAGCTGCTTTTGTGTTGCTCATATATTTATGTGCCATTGTTAAATCACACCTAAAATAGGAACTGATTGACATTGACATAAAACTCAAGTAGTATACTTTGCCTGTTGCTTAACTTTGTACTTTTTTCTAGTTTTTGACTTTCATATGTACATAGCGTCAGATTAATGTAACATGATTACTGTATTTATGAAACATGAAGGACTAATTTATATTATGAAAGAGCTTTATGCTTAACTGGGAACTGGAAGTCCATTTTCCTGCAGAGGTTGATCTGCACAATGTGTAACCAGGAAACTGGGGTCACAATCTAGCTTCCACACACGATGAAATTGTGTGATCCTAAACAATCCATTTTACTTCACAGTGAGTCACTTTCTTAGGTGACCAATTTGAGAGCACAGTGGAGTAATTCAGTTCAGGATGTGTGCTAAACAAAACACCACTCCTGTATGACTTGATAGGCTTTTATGTTGTTTCTCACATAACAACATTAATCTCATATGAAATAAATATGACAAACTAATATCTTTGTTGACAGACTCATGACAACGTCATTAGGGGACAGGGAATGTTTAAAAGTTTCTGAGTTTATTTATATAAACAATCATTTCCAATACATATCACTCAATGCAATGAACCTATGACTCCAGAGGTTCCACTGGTACCATTCGTGCCGCAATTTTAGATGCTAAGACAAAATTCTCCTTGACGTACCAAAGTCTGGCTTAAAACCATCTTGGTGGTTGCTGGCACGAGATCAAACAAACTGCTATTCTTCCTCCCTCAGGAAATAATGTATTCAAATTTCACAAACTTTTGAAACCATGGCAGGTTCCTGTAATTTAATTTCATTCTCTACTCCTCCAGATACCTTGGGGCAGATTTACAAGCCCCTTGCGCCTCTTTTACGGCGCAGTTGTGTCACTTTTGTGACGCAGCGGCGGCGCAAAGCCAGTGCCATGGTGCGGGGTAATTACAACCTGACGCATCTGGGAGATGCGTCACGTTGTAAAGCCCTGCGCCTACATGTGGTAGGCGTTCCGGCGCAGGGGGGGGCGTTCCGGCGCAGGAACGCCTCCTAAAGGTGGCTGAGTGAAATCTACAAGATTTCACTCAGACACTTTTAAGGCCATTCTGCATCAAAACCCTGCGCCTGCTTGAAGCAGGCGTATGGATTGACGCAGCATTTTAAAGATAGGGCATCCCCCGAGCCTTGCTGGAGCTGAGTCTCGCTTGCGACGCAACTCCAGCAATTCGCCGCCTTTACGGCAGCAGATGAGAAACGCATCTGTCCATTTTTGCCCCATGGTGCTGGGCATCCATGGTGGCGGAGCCGTGACGCACAATAACTGGCGCATCCCTGCTGATATGCAGGGATGCGCCAGTTAGTGTAAATCTGCCCCCTTGTGTGGGTGAAAACTTGCACTTTTGCACTTTAAAAATAAAACATAATTAAATAAATACAGACACAATGGATTAAACTGAAAAACAATTGTGGTCGAAGTAACCACTGTTTACATTTTAAAGAATTGTAATTATGTGTGTACTTCAGATTGCTTGTTATTTTACATACCAAACCATGCATGAATTGTGATTTCGCTATTAGAGCTATGCCGACAACTCAGCTCTCTCTATGAATTTGCTGACCCACCTCAACTCCTGTGGCAACATTCAATAGAACAATTTCTGTATGTAATGGTTTGGTCTTCTGTCCTTGAGGTAGTTAGGTCGACCTGCATTGTCTGTATTGTGACACTATTTCTTACCATCACTATAGTAATAGGATACATAGTGCAAGAGAGAGAGAAGCATGTCATTACAGTTATTGGCATGTCTAATCAACACAAACTACCCCTCTCCTATACAAATGACCCACGATCCTGAAATGGATTATGGCTAGAGTGAGTACAAGGGTCATAGAGCTCCAGACCGGAAATCCAAGGTGATGAGTATCAGAGGGTTTTGCCAAGAAGACTACGTTTTATGGCGCTTTAATAATACTCTCCTTCTTGATCCCAAATTCACAACCTCCTTTACTGAATTCACCACAGAGTTTTTTGCCATTAATGATACGCCCAGTGTACCCAAACATGTTATTTGGGACGCTTACAAAGCCGCAGCTAGGGGTTTCATCATTGATTTTGTGGCTAAAAAGCGTAAAACCGCTCGCAAGCGTACTAGTGATCTTCTCCTTACAATCAAAAAATTGGAGCACTCTTTTTATACCTCCCACTCGCAGGAAAGTTTGACTACTCTTATTGAAGCTAAGATGCAATTTAATAAACAATCCACTGACGATGCTTCATTATATCTGTTGAAATCTAGTTCAAAATTTTATGGAGGTAAGAACAGAGCGGGGAAGGTCTTAGCCAATTATTTAAAAGTTAATCAACACAAACTGAATATTGAGTCTGTCTTTGATGCTAATTCTGTTTTAAGGCGCACAGATGCTGATATTTTAGATGAATTTTCCCGCTTTTATGCCACGCTTTACTCTTCTGAAACTTATCCCACTCCCCAATCCCTTGCTACCTTCTTCTCTAGCATTCAGGCTCCCCCCAATTTTCCTGTTGACTTATCTATTCTTGAAGCACCCATCTCTAACTTTGAACTACACACTGCACTTCAGAAACTTAAGAAAGATAAAGCCCCGGGTCCGGACGGATTTACAGTTGAATTTTATTTACGATTCTCTAAATTACTATTACCCAGATTACACTCTCTTATTGATTCTTTTGTCCTTAGCGGTACCTCCTCAGGCACTTTTTCTGACGCCCACATATGCATAATACCCAAAGAAGGAAAGTATACCCAATATTGCAAGAATTATAGACCAATCTCCTTAGTTAACATTGATTACAAAATATATGCTAAATCCCTCGCCATAAGATTAGACCCCTTTCTTCCTGCCTTATTGGGCCCGGAGCAATCTGGTTTTGTTAAGGGTCGCTACATCACAGATAATACCAGACTTCTGTTTAATGTCCTGTCCAAATCCTCACGCTTTCAGGATTCATTAGCAGCAATTGCTTTGGACGCAGAAAAAGCGTTTGACAGAGTTGAGTGGACTTTTCTCTTCTCCGCCCTTAGATGGTTTGGGTTTGGTCCTAATTTTATTTCTTTTGTTTCTTTCCTTTATTCCAATCCCAGAGCGGCGGTCTGTGCTAATGGCCTAGTCTCTTCTTTTTTCAAGTTAGGTAGAGGAGTCCGTCAGGGCTGTCCCCTTTCCCCCTTCCTCTTTAATCTGGCCTTAGAACCCTTCCTCTCAAAGCTCCGCCAAAATCCTAATCTGCACGGTTTCCAATATTCTCAAACAAACATTAAACTTGCTGCCTATGCAGATGACATCCTTCTCTTTATTTCCAACCCTGCCATCTCCTTTCCTGCATTCTTAACTGAAGTTCATGAGTATTCCCAAATTTCCGGCTATAAGCTGAACAACGACAAGTGTGAAATTTTACCCCTCACAAAATTTACCTTCAAACCCGATTTTGTTACGTCTAACTTCACTTGGAGTTCCTCCCATATCAAATATCTTGGCCTGCACATTACCCCCTCCCTTTCAGACACTGTCTCGTTATGCCTTAGCAAGTGTACCCAGAGACTGTCTGACCTTACTTCCAGGTGGCACCCGCTTTATCTTTCCTGGTGGGGCCGCCTCGACACGATTAAAATGATGCTCTCCCCAATAGTTCTTTACACTATTTCCAATATTCCAGTTCCTATTCCAGCTAAATTTTTTAGGAAAATCAATACTATTCTTTCTTCTTTCCTCTGGTCCGGCAAAAAAGCGCGTATGTCCCTGCACAGACTACGACTTCCCAAGTCAGAGGGTGGGGTCAATTATCCAGATTTTCCCTCTTATCACAAAGCTTTCCTTCTACGACAAGCCTCCCTCTGGTTGCGAGATCCTGTTGAATCTCCCCCTTTGTGGCTTGTTATTGAGCGTCTTTCTTTATCCCCCTTTACTTTCGCTGAATATTTCTCATTTTCTCGAAAACCCCAGCTCACTTCCACTCCTATTCACAAGTTCACCACCAAACTTCTTCTTTCCACTTCCCCAAGCCCTCCTTCTTCTGTAGCCGAATTTCTCAGTACCACCATTTGGCACAACAATAGCATCCTCATTAATCACAAGCCCTTTTATTGGAAATCTTGGAGACAAAAAGGACTGATCTGGGTATCTCACCTCTTCTCTGGCTCTGATTTCTTACCTTTCTCCATTCTTTGCCATAATTTCAATCTCCCTTCCTCCTTTGCCCGTAAGTACCTCACGCTCAAGAATGCAGTTATGTCCACCTATACCCAACTCTCTAACTCTCCCGCCCAACCTGATTCTCCCAACCCTACTCTACGCCTTCACTCCCTGCATCGTACCCACAATACTGCCTCCTTAATTTATCACTCATTTCATAAGATTCTCACCCCTAGGCCAAAATCCAAGGTAGAGGAACAATGGGAGTCTGATTTTGATGTCTCTTGGCCCACCTCTCTTTGGGATAAAGTGTGGACCAAACTTCGTAAATCATCCAGGGCTGCCTCCCTCACGCAAACCCTTTTCTTTATCTACAACAGACTTCTTTTTTCACCCCATATGCTGAATAAAAGGTTTCCTCTAATCCCTGACCATTGTTGGTCCTGCTCGACACCCAAGGCTACTCTTTTTCACATGCTTTTCTCATGTACTGCCGTGAACAACTTTTGGAAACAAGTTAGGGCTCAGATTAATGCCATATTTCACACTGCATTTCCCTTCTCCTTTGTCAACGTTTTTATAGGAAGCCTCTCTTCCTGCTGGGAAGATGTTGATTTTAATGTCCAGATTGTTGACTTGTTGCTAGCTGTTGCATTCCAGCAAATTACTGTAAACTGGAAAAATGTTGCTAATATCTCTTTTAGAGCATGGTGGTACAATATATGCCATAACCACAGGCTAGACACCGTTTTTATTTATCCCCTTAGTCTGGCTAAAAAGCGACATGATCTTTGGCTACCTGTGACTTTGTACCTTGATTTTTGTGCTAAGCGTTCTTCTCATTTGCCTCCCTTTCAACAGGAGGTCTCCAAGCCTCCCTGATCGACCTTTTTTGTTCCTTTGCATTCTCTGTAATCCATTTTATTGCATATTATTTCCAGTACTGCTTTTTGTCATATAGCCTCAATTATTTGTTATCTTTCCATTTCATGTTTATTTTCACAGACATGTTTACTCTACCTATTATACTGCTGTGATGTTTTAGTCTTCTTATATTATGTATCGACACCTCTATTTCTCCAAATAAAGATCCTTTGAACTTAAAAAGAAGACTCCGTTTTTTTTCTCAGATCCTGGATATATTTTGAATGTTTACTTTTCCATGGTATTCCATTGTAAATCTTGAAATATCCACGTAGGGGGGATTTTTATGGATGACACTACCAGATGAGGAAAATAGGTTGTTTGTTCATGAGATGATTATTCAACCAGAAATGTGTGAGTCCTTACCTGGTTATGCTATGCAGTCACTCTTTTCACTCTTATTATTTAGAGGGTTATTGCATCATGACAACTTAGTTTGTTTTCCAGTAGGTTAGAAGATCAGTTGGAGTTAATGCTGGGGCTGAAGACTGAGGTGGTTCTTTTGAAGCTGATCCGGGAGACAAAGAAGTGTGGAAAAAGACATGTTAGTATTAAAAACATAGAAATGTGGGCAACATTTTCTGAAGAGCGATGAAGGCGAAACATCAGTTGACCAGCAACAGACATATGCACAGGTGCATTCTAAATGGCTATGTATCGAAAACAAGATGGCCACATATTTGGAACTTGTAGTTTCCTCTATCTCTGGGAAGTATAGTTCTATGGTGGTCATGATGCATGGCTTGCTGAAGGTGCATGTTGACATCAGCTTTTTGTATTTAGTGTTAAGTTGCCCGTTCTATACCACATAGGAGTAATGAGCAAAGCACATTCAATTTTTGGTTGTCATCTTGAATTCAGTTTTGCCACAAAAAGATATTGTCGTGTACAGGAAGCCATCTGCAAAATGGTGAAAACAGAAATTTGCAACAAAGTTCTTGCCACTGTTAGTGGCTGGGGCAGAGAGCCTTTGACACTAAGGGACGTGAGAGCAATGAGGGAAAATATATAGGTCCTCTCTGCATTACTCCTTCTGCCGGAGTCGTGCTCAAAGTTATACTTATCAAAATGGAAGAGGGGGTAAGCTATGTGTATATGTGTGTATTCGCTTGAATTCCTATGTGAATGATTGATGCACACAGATGTATACGTACCACTGCTATGGCCTTGACCAGAGTCACAAAATGTTGGTACTCAGTGATAGGAATGCAAATCATGTTGACAAGTTACCGAATCTGGCCACATCCGGTAAACAAATGTATTCAAGGCATATTTTCTTTCATCACTACTTGCATTTGTATAGATGGGAACAGTATTTCTCATTCACCCACAAACTGTTGTAATATGTTAACTTACAGACATGCGTATTAGCGATATATCATAGTTTAGTAGATATACTGTTGGTCCTTTAAATTAACCTAAATATTCTCCAGATATATACATTAGTCCAAAAATACTATGCAAATGCCTTTCTATGTTGTACTATCTACTTCACATTCTAGTGATTCCAATCCAGATGAACACCCTAGTGAAATTCACATATGCTTTTGCACCATTAACTCCACCTAAAAAGAGTATCCTCCTATTAAAGCTAAGGCAAATGTCTCTCACAATAAAAGTACAATTGCTTCATCAATATACCAAAACTTATAGATAATTGTAAGCCTGGCCTTATGAGAGACAAGTAAATGCTGGCTTTCTTTTGTTTCTAATGCAAAGCTCATGCCATATTCTAATAATATTCAAGTTGTCAGTTCTCATTTTTTAAATAATCATTAAGTGATTGCCCAGTCATCTTAATTTGTCTTCCTTTTTCGTTAAACAGTAGATTAACAGCCAACACAAACCAAACACATTATTTAGCCCAATATTTGTTTATGTAAAAAGAATGGGTTTAATTAAATTACCAGCAAACTCCCGTGGGAACCAAGCATGAGCATACTTGGCTGCATGATGTCGCTGGGTCGTGGTGTTGCACTCCACTACAGTTCCCGCTTTGCTGATGATCGACAATGGCATGCTCACTTTTGCTTTTCACTGTCTGTTATGCAGAATAATAGCTATTATTCAGAAAATTAAGCAATGCTCTTGAAGTGGTAGTCACAGTAAAGCCCTCCATAGATGCGCCTCAGTACCCGGAGAAGAAGCTGTAAGGCTATTGAGATTGTCTTTGCAGATAAAGTATACATCCAACCATAAGAATCCAAATGTTCCCGTCTGACACCTGAGCCATCTGACCATCAAAACCTTCTTAACCCATGAGAAGGAGACTAAAACCATGGGCCATCTATTTTTCCTATTTTTTTTAATATGACAATAGCATGCACTCTCATTTGCAGAAAATATAATGAACACATTTGTGTAGTTGTATTCAAGTTGGACATAGAAACCAGAGTAACTTCTTTGAATTTTTAAAATGTTGATATTTCTGAGAAATTCAAGTCAATTTTACACTACACAAGTCCTAGAAATTTAATTTGGTATTGCTTAACCACTATGTATGTTAAATGTTTGTGTCCATACTTCAAAATATACTTTCTCAGGACATCTAACATTACTTTAACCCATTTTCAGTGAATTTGTATGGTGTTTTTTACGTAAAGCAATATTTTATTACCATACATAAAGCCAGCACCCCTGTAGCCAGTTCCTGCAGCAAATACCCACCAGCAGCCAACTGTACACAGCGTTTTGCTGTGCACAGCAGGGGGTTGGTAACAGTGCCTGGCTCATTGGCCAACCCACCTGGAAGCAGCCCACCCAACGCAGCGCATGGCCTTTTGTCATTTGCAGCTTGGGTTGGCCACAGACAGCCATCCAGAAGCAGAAAAATAGAATTAAACAGGGGAAGAGGACATTTATTTCCCCTTCCCAAACCTTAATAGGCCCCCTAGACCAAATCTCCGGGCCAAATACAATAAAAAATGGGGAGGCGAATGTTTCCCTGCCTGCACTGGTGCAGTCAGGGAAACTACTGTGTCTGGGGGGTGGGCTCTTCAGAAAATACAGTATGTGAGCCGGCCACATGAGATGGGGTTCTCGGATCAATAAAGGCTCAGGGATGGGGGATGCTTGCTCACCTTCCCATATTAATGAATCAGGCCCCAGGGAATGGGGTCTCCAGGGCCGAATACGGCTTGGGAGGGGTCCACATATCTCACTCCCCATATTTATGGAATCGGGCCCTAGGGAAGGGGTCCCCAGGGCCTACAATTGCTAGCAGTGGGAGCCACTTGCCCCACCCCTCATTAAACAATAGAAGTCCAGGATCACCATTTTTTTTGCTTCGATCCTGTGGTAGTCCCTTTGTATTGTGGAAAAATTTGCTGATTTTGTAATACATTTCTGCCCCCGAGGGACCCGATGGGCCCCAGGGGTAGAGGGTGTACCTACCCTGCCGCATTATATGTTTTTTTTTAATAGTTCAGAACAGGGGACTAAGGTCATGAGTCCTGCAGTGGCAGCCAGCAAAATAATCCTCATGTTGCTGGCAGTCAATCAGAGTGCTCGCTACCACAAGAGTCTGACTCTTGCGAAAGGGAGATGGCCAAAGGAAAAAAAAGCTCTCTGGGCCAATCAGAATGCTCCATTTGTTAAAATTGGGTCCCAAGGACTCTCGCAGGAGCCCTTCAAACCAAACCATTCAAATATCCAATTATTTTTTAACCTTAATTTCTCAAAAGTCACTGAACTGATTTACACCAAATCACAAAAGGTTTCTGAGTAGAGGAAACAGTACTACAAGAGTACTCTTTTACATACTCTCACATGCCTTTGTAAATTGCGTCAAAACATTCAACTCCTTTTTAGTAAAAGTAGAAAGTGTGTTATAGTGCTTTCTACTTGTGTTAGCTGGTGTGTTAATATTCACTCAATATTCATATTTTATTTCTATAAAAGATGTATTTGGGCCAATTCACAAAGGCATGTAAGAGTTTACAGAATAGTACTAAACAGGCTTATAAGTGCCTTTTAGAATAGGACCTATTTACATATTTAAATTTTCTGTAAAATTTTTCAATAATTTCAATAATGCATTTTTAAATATTGTTTAAAAAATCTTTGATAGTTGAATCACATATGCAACTATTTACAATAAATTGATATCTAAACATTAATATTTACAAACCTCCAAGTAATAAAAAAAAATGTGGCGGGGTTGAGATTTACTAGTTTAACTTTAGTCCAACATAAATAGAGGAAAGTACATAAATTGAAGGTCAGATTTGTTTTTCTTACTCCAGTCCGACTTATAAAATTTATATATCAAAAAGTGCATATATTGGGGGAAGACAGATTTACTATTTTTCACTTTATGGTTAGATACATTTCTGTATATTATGTTACAGTTGTGTAGTTTCAACAAGATGAACGATCAGCCGAGTTCTCCAGGTGATACATCTAGAGGGTGAATATTACTTTCTAAACACATTTAACTTCACAAATAAACATATGCTTACTTAATTTATATGAATGTTAAGTGAGGGTTGTGAGTCTAATATACCTGTCCGATGCTTAGTTTTTAGATCAGGTTGATAGTTTCACTTAGGACTTAGAAGGAATATAATACCAGCCAATCACAACTGGCTGGTGATCCTGCACCCATGGTTACTAGGTGCAGGAATACCAAGCTTTATTTGACTGACTGGAATAGTTAGCTGGTAAAAGTTCGTGCAGGTTCAGGCAGGAGCTGTGGATGTAGTGCATTCTGGCCCCCACCCATCCATTTCCTGCAGGATGAGTGGAGTTCACACTGCTACCCCAAACCAGGGCACTGCATGCCTTGTCCCATGAAACTCTCCGTGTTTAAATACTGTTGATAAATGGGTTTAGAAATGGGGATAAACATGTGTGTGTCGACCTCCAAGTCTGCAAAGTTATTCCCCATTTCGCAGAAAAAACTAAAAATCGCAGTGCAAAGAGTGCTATTACACACTGAAATCAGACATACTGCATCTGGTAGTTTAAGCATGCCTCAAATGGGCAAATCAGAATTAGGACCTATAGAGGAAGTTAGTTAGGATCATTTGACCATTTTGCATGCTCCATGACAGTAGCAGGAAGCATAGTCAGTCCTTTCTTTGTTGATAGTCTGTTTTCAACAATATGCATGCAGTTTGTCTTGCTTTGGGGGTTGGGGGTTATCTTAGCCTTCAAGATGACCAACGACAGGCACAGTGCCCATGAGATCAGAGTGCTTCCTTTAAAGTAATTTATGTAGGCTTTCCATTTCATGGATCTTGTTTTGTGCTTTTTCTTATCTGAATAGATGCACCAAGCCGATTCATCTAAAAAATAGTTTTAGAGTAACTGTTGACAGTGAAACTTTTGAAATTGTGCTGTTGAGTCTTGGGTATTTCAGAAAATGCAGCTATAGCTTCAAATGAACTGCGGTCTATTGAGGTATGAAGTAGTTGGCCTTAGGTTCACTTGCTCTTTGAGATCTGCCACAAGATGCTTATGTTGGGACCCAGCTACATAAAGGGCCTGAATGGCCTGAATGGTGTGCTGGCTTCTCCCCTTCTGATTGTATTCGAGTGTAGAATGTCTGTGCTTTATAGCCCCTACTAGGCACCCCCAGGGGCTTACTATTGGTTGTAACAATATGCAGAAGAGTCATTGTAACTGTCTCTACCACGTAGTAGCAAGTGTTTCAGCATCTGTCCGTTGTTAACAGTGTACCTGAACCAGGGACTCATTTTGCGTCCAGACAAACTGAGGTATTCCTCTGAGCATTTACTGTACAATAATATAGTTTAGATGCCTTCACTAATGGACATTGAATGGCATTGATCGTAGAGACTACATTGCTCTTGTAGGACAAATCAGGCATGGCCTTGCCACCCTTCGTGGGTCTAAATTTTCATATCTGGGGACACCCTTGTGTATGCAATCAGACCTGTGTAAGGCTTTTAATCTCTAGAGCACAAATGAGAGGAAGGTGTCTGATAGTGTTTTTGCTAGGGCTCATATATTGGTGAGTGGGATGTCTGTGATATCACTAGCAGCTATTCTTGACTGTAGTGTTCACGGAGGAAGGGTGTCGTCTCACTACACACCTAGCAGCTGCTTAGCTGTAATGGAGTGAGCTGAAAAGAAAGCTCACAAATACAAGTACATTCTTTAAAAAGAACCACAATTGGTCCATTCTATGTGCCAATGTTGTTTGTTCATCCCTGAAAATGCACCTTTTTGATCTGGGTTGGTTATTGTGGAACACATAATTCACAACTCTTCTTTACTCTATCTAAACATAGCCTATTGTTATGTCCTGTTTATTTCAAATGCCATAACAGGGTTCTCTGACCCTATTGCAGCATTTCAGCGCATATAAGTACAGATTTTAGTAGTAAACGTGAGAGGGACACAAGGGGGTAGGTGGGAAAAGTGGCAGATATACTGCTAAAGGGAGTGGGATTAAGGAAGAGTAAGAGGGGTTTAAGGAGGTCAGGTAATGGTTAGGGAAGGATGTGACCCACCCACCAATGAGTAAGCCAATTGCATTACCCTGGAGGTAGAGACTTGTAACTTACCCTTTTGCAGTAAGTATATTACTTGAGTTTGTGAATACAGAAAGTAGTAAATTTACTACAAAGTGTAAACATACTTAAAAGTATAATTTATCTTTGTGTTTAAGACTTAATCTAAGTAAAAGTAGGATAAACTTGATAGTCAATGTTCTTAAAACAAATTGATTGCTCAACTGGGTCAGCAGAACTGAGGATGCCTGTACCATGTCTGGTATGGACATGAATTTAAAGAAAAAACGCTCAGATATGTAATTTGACATTAAAGAGGCATCAGATAATCTGAATGGATTTAATATAAAAGCTATGCATTTGCAATGAAAAACTTAGAAAAATGGTTAGAGGATATTTCAAGTTGGTAAATTGATTGAACAAAGGGAAGGCTCTTTAAATCCAATACTATAAAGAAATGAGGATTTGGACGAAAGATCCTGCTACAACCACATCAGAACAACACTCACATTTAGAATAGTATGTTACATGTAGAAATACATATTGTCATTATCTTTGATTACACTTTGTTTCACTACACTTTATTTTAAGGTAAGAGCACTGGCCCACAGATCCATAATTTGCCCCAAACATTTCAAACTCCCTAAGAGTGCAGACATTATACTCCATTCTTCATTTGTCAAAATATTTTTTTTAACTAAATGATAGGGCACAGAGGGCCGCATGTAGAAAAATAGCATTTTGCGATTACCAAATAGCCATTTTTAAGAAATCGCTATTTGGTAATCGCAAAATTCAATGTAATAAAACAGACAGGATATAAAGTTTTCTTAATTGTGATTTCTTAAAAATCTCAAAGGCAACTAGGGAATCGCTATCTGTAATTATGGCTCCATTTGTTCCTATGGAGGTGCTAATGATCTTGCAGTACCAAAATTGCGATTACTTAATTGGTAATGGGTGCCTGGGGACCTAAGGCCCCCCTGAAGGCCCCCTCAAAAGATCTTACACTTATTGAGTGAAGTGGCCCAATCAATGTGTTAGGTGTAAACCATTTTGGACATCAGGAGTTTAAATTCTGCTCTTCTGTATATGACGTCCTTGAAAGTTTATAGATTATACATTTTTATTGCGTGAATTGACAAGGTTGCCGACTGTGATTTGCCTATATTCACGTTGGATCCTTCTGATATGTACTTGACCATAAAACATAATGTAAAGTGGCAATTTTAGAGAAATTGAGGTCCCACTTAGAATTTAATATCGGATAGATTCAGTGTGAGAAATCTCAATGGAATGCCTTAATGGTGTGCCTACGGATGGTGGAATTGTATTTGTAAAGAAGGTGGGTTGTTAATATCCTTAAACAGTAACCTCAACAGTTTCAGTGAAATAACTTAGGCCTTGAAAGTAAAATATGATAATGACATAGGTAATGCATCATTGGGAAAGGTTTGTGAATCAAAAAAAGAAAAATATATTTACTACATACACCAAGGAAAAAATGTTAGGGTGAAGAAGTATTAGCCAGTTAATGTGGAGAAGGTGAGAGGCCAGGAGTTGTCTTGATTTATTAAATATCAACAAATCTCTTCAATGAAATGTCAAGAATTCAAAAGGATGACAGGGTGATCAATATTAAGATTTGGTGACCCTTAAGGTATTCACCTTTTTTTATTCAAGCTAAATTTACATCCACAGTATTTCAAGAACTGAAGCAGTAGATAATATTCACTCACCACAGATTGGGCACTTATGGAGCATGATTTGGTTATCACTACCCCCAAGAAATGGAGGTGGTTATTAATCGCCACCTGCCTGACAAGCACCTGCGTCAGATGGGTTAGGTGGTGAATTAAATAACATACTCATAGGGTCAGATCTATACAACCCAGTAGTATGTATTCTTGATTAGAGGCACAATCCTTTTGAAGTTGAGGCATTTCATATGGGTTCTTTGTACATTTAGTGCAAAGTGTCCCAGTGGCACCGTCACAAGGGATGGCAAAACATGATTCATTCTGTGGAATTGATTTTTTTCTACTTCTGAAGAAGATGGGATTGAGGGATTATAATATTACTGCAGTCAGTGCCTCATACTGAAACCCATTCACAGTAATTCTAATGAATGCCATGCTTTGCAGGATTAGCTTTCGTAAAGTAGGCCCAGGCAGCTGTTATTTGTCAGCTTACCTTTTGGCACTCACCACTGAGCCCCTCCAATCTATCATAGTGGTAATGTATACACATAGGGGAACAAATCCAAGTGAGCATAGGGCACTTATTTAATTCTATGCAGATGATATAATTCCATACCTCAAGAAACCAGGATAGAGCATACACACAATCACTGCAGGGTGCTGCTGCGGGCAAATGGGTGGGTGTAAGCCACACACCTTGAGCCTTGCACTGGGGGGGTTGGAATATATGTGTAATACAAAATACATAGACATTCACTAAATAAAAAGTTAAAAACTGAATTATTGTTCTTGTTCAAACATGCAAAACCATTGGAACTCACCAGTTATGGTATTTGACACACACATTTCACAACCCCTCTATGAACAAAACACCTGTTTACAAATGAAACTAAGAAAAAGGAGGTCAAGGTGGGGTTTTTGTCGGTTATGCTGTGTATATTTAGCATCACATGAAATAATCTAAGGTTGTGCACATTTGAGACAGACCCATCTCAGGTTTTCCCTATGTTTTTATATATATATATATTACATACTCTATCAACAATTGCCCCAAAGCATTTCTGGAATGCACTCAACAGGTGTTAGAAACCTTCCGGTTTTATTTACATGGCAATCAACAATGTCATACCGTTTAAAAAGAGTCTCTCAAGCCCGACGCGTTTCGAGGACAATTCCTCTTCCTCATGGGCAACTGGTCAAAAGTCCCCCAGAATGCTCTGCATGCCTTTTTGTATAGTATCATCCCACAGTGGGTGTAACTCTGTGCAATGCATGCTGGCTTTCATAGTCCTTTTATTGAGCAAATTGGACCCCTCGCGGGTTCTGTGGGCTTCCATTGCAGTTAGTATTTTTCTTTGGTAGGAACTCCGGATTAGATGTTGATCTGTTTTGTTTTCCCTAACCGCCGTGCTGAAATGGTGCAGAATAGTTCCCACCACAGCCTCTCCTTTTATTCGGGATGGTGCGCCAGCACGGCAGGACAGCCGCGTTTTTAATTCTATCAACAATTGCCCCAAAGCATTTCTGGAACACACTCGACAGGTGTTAGAAACCGTCCGGTTTTATTTACTTGGCAATCAACAATGTCATACCAGTTAAAAAGAGTCTCTCAAGCCTGACCTGTTTCGGGGACAATTCCTCTTCCTCATGGGCAACTGGTTGAAAGTCCCCCAGAATGCTCTGCATGCCTTTTTGTATAGGATCATCCCACAGTGGGTGTAACTTCGTGCAATGCATGCTGGCTTTTGTAGTCCTTTTATTGAGCAAATTGGACCCCTCGTGTGTTCTGTGGGCTTCCATTGCAGTTAGTATTTTCCTTTGGTAGGAACTCCAGATTAGCTGTTGATCTGTTTTGTTTGCACTAACCGCTGTGCTGAAATGGTGCAGAATAGTTCCCACCACAGCCTCTCCTTTTATTTGGAATGGTGCGCCAGCACGGCAGGACCGCCGCATTTATAATTTTATCAACAATTGCCCCAAAGCATTTCTGGAACACACTCGACAGGTGTTAGAAACCTTCCGGTTTTATTTACTTGGCAATCAACAATGTCAGACCGGTTAAAAAGAGTCTCTCAAGCCCAACGCGTTTCGAGGACAATTCCTCTTCCCCAAGGGCAACTGGTCGAAAGTCCCCCAGAATGCTCTGCATGCCTTTTTGTATAGTATTATCCCACAGTGGGTGTAACTCCGTGCAATGCATGCTGGCTTTCGCAGTCCTTTTATTGAGCAAATCGGACCCCTCGTAGGTTCTGTGGGCTTCCATTACTGATGTTACTGGTCATGTCATGAGTGATGTAATATGTGATATCATCAGCAGTGCATTGCTGGGGCTTGAGTTATAGTTAGCTCAGCTAACTATAATGGCTGAATTTCTCTGTTTTTTTATGAGTGAAATGTCAGACTAACTATATTGTCCCTGTAACCTGTGTTTTTTTTAGTGAATATCTAAGGTTTTTTAAATGCTAATTTCTAACCATAATGCCCCTGAAACCTGTGTTTTTTTCAGTGAAATATATATATATATATATATATATATATATATATATATATATATATATATATATATATATATATATATATATATATGCATTCAATCTCCTCTAACTCCTACACAGAAGTAATCAGCACTCAGGTTGTAGTTTGGAAGTATTTAATCTGGAAAAGACTCGATCCACGTGTTTCTGCTCATCCGAACCTTGATAACGATACAAGACATCACTCTAGTTTCCTTATTTAAATGTACAAATGCCTCTATTTGCCAACATTAACAAAAGACTACATATTACATTAATTCAAAAAGCTGGTGGCCATATTAGCGTGGTCACGATGCGAAAATTCAGGAATTCATACAATAAAGAAAAGAAAGCAAGTGTTAATATACACACAACATCATTTCAGCATGTCTTGCCCAGTAACTGCCGCACCTGTATATTCGTCTACGTGACTTGTTCATAAAAACATACTTAAGTTTGCAAACATCAACATGCAAAATGGACTACAGATTACTTTAAAGTGAAAGGCTATCTGCCATATTGATCTGGGCACTTTGCATGTTATATTGGTTCTTACATCAAAGAAAAGAAAAAAGGGTGTTAATATACATACACTCTCCCTAAATAAAGTTCTAGCAATTATAGTTCCATTCCATTCACAGCTCATTTGAGATGTCATGAGTGATGTCACTGACCCTGTCATGAATGATGGAATGTCTGAGGTCATAAGCAGTGCATTATGGCGTAAGTTATAGTTAGCTTAGGTAACTATAACTGTTGAATTTCACGTGTTTTGCATGAGTGAAATCTGAGTCTAACTATAAAATCCCTGGAATCTTTGTTTTTTTCAGCAAATTTCTACGTTATTTTAAACGTTAAGTAAGATGCCTATCAGAATGGATGGGGGGTTGGAAGCAGGGCCTGGCCTGGCATTGTCTGCCCCCACCTAAGCTTGCTGCTCCTGCCTCCCCTCCTCGGCTTTGCCATCTATTGTCCAAGTCCATGCCCCTGCTCCCTCATTACAGCCCTGTGTGGCTGTTGTTCTGCCACTGGCCTTCCCGCCTCCTCTGAAAAGTTAGCTTGCTGCCCCATCCACTTCCTCCCTATCCTCTGTTATCTGAATCCATGCACTAACCTCCTCCCTCCTGCCAGGCATGGTCTGATGTGCTGCCACTGCTCTCCATTTAGCATGAAGCCCCAGTCCACTCCTCCTGCCCTCCATTGCCCAATTCTATGCCCCATCATTGACCTCCTGTTTGCCTCTATGCTGAGCTTGCTGTCTCTACCCTCCTTTCCCCTGTCCTCCAATGTCTGTGTGCATGCTCCATCCTTTTTGCCCACCATGTTCGATGGACCTGCCCTTCATATCTACTTTGAGTGTTCTGTTGTGCGGTCACTCCCCTCCCACCTGCCTACCACTTTCAGATTAATGTAACCTGTCCCTGCCACCTCCACCCTGCCTGTCCATGTTCCATGCCCCTATCCCCTTCCTCCTGTCCTCCATGGTCCATTTTACTGCCACACCCTTCTGCCCGCCCTGGTCTGTTGTGCTGCGACTGCTCCTCCTGCCTGCCCCACATGGTCTGTTGTGAGGCCCCTTCCTCTGAACTCTCTTGTCTGTGCCCAGTTCCTTCCTTCTTGAACATCATGGCCATTGTGGTGCCACTAACCGTCCCGCTTGCCATGCATGGTCTTCTGTGCTTCCACTAACCCTCCCACCTTCCCTGTGTGGTTGGCTAGCTGCCGATGACCCTGTCCCACCTTCCCTCCATGGTCTGTGTGTATGCCATTATAGTCTCACTGTTGCCCTCCATGGTGTGTTGTGCTTCTAGTGCCCATCCTGCCTGACCTCCATGGTCATTTTGCTGTTCGTGCCCTTCCCCCTTTCCCCCTGCCCTCTGTTTCCGATGTGCAGACCCCTATTCCCTCCCTTCTGGCTTGTCTGTTCCATTGTAATGCCCCTGATCCCTCCCTCCTGCCCTTTATGGTCCGTTATGCTGCATCTTTCTCTCCTGTCTGTCTATTATGGCCAGCTTGCTGCCATTGCCTCTTTCCCCTTTGTTCTCTGTTGTCCATGTGCATGGTCCTGTCCCCTCCCTATTGCTTTTGATGGATTGCTCTGCTGCACTGCCGTCCTGAATGCCCTGTGTGGTGTATTGTGCTGCTGCAACCCCTGATGCCTGCTCTGTAAGGTCAGTTTGGTGCATCTGTCCATGTCCCCCCTGTCCTCTGTTATCCGAGTCCATGTCCCTACCCCAATTCCTCCTGCCTACCATGATCCAATGCACCATACTTGCGAACATTTTGAACATGGTAAGAGGGAGATTTTGAAAACAAACTGGGGAATTTATTTTCCCCATTGACTTACATTGAAAAAGAGGAGATTGTAGACAGAAGACAGATCAAATAAATCTTATTTGGGGCTTGAAAACATTGGGCGTTTCCTGGCTGAATCGGGTCTGTTGGCATGTCTGGTTGTACTATCACTACCTCTTCCTTCTGCCCACAATGGTCTATTATATTGCAATAGCCTCTCTTGCATGTCCTGCATTGTTGGTCTGTTGCCTCTGCCCCCCTTTCCACTGCCCTTGATAGTCTGTTGTGCTGCCACTGCCCTTCCTGCCTACCCAGTGTGGTCAAATTGTTGCTTGAGCACCCTTCTACCTGTCCTCATTTTTCTGAGTCCATGCCCCTGACCTCTACCGCTCAACAGTATCCTAATAAACAACTAGATTACTAACATTCTACATTTATTACAAAAGTGTTGCACGCCTGACGTCATCTTGATGTAATCAGAATTGCAATACCTAAAGCATTTCCATTAGAAATTATAGATATGAGAGGGTCTTATTTGCATTGAAATTATGGTTAGTGTTCTAAAAACCTAAAATGAGGACATATTTTCTGAGTTCTCAAATACCAACAAAGCACTTTTAAATTATTTTTTATCTTTATGTTTTTTCATCTAGTTGACCACTTGATTAAATATTGCACTTAGGGGGGATGATGCGGTGTTACTTCCAGAGCTGCCGACTTAAATGATAATTTCTAACTATAACGTCCCTGAAATCTATGTTTTTTTTTCAGTGAATTTCTAAGGTTTTATAAATTCTAATTTATAAATATAATGTAGTAGTTGTGTTTGCAGAGTGATGCAGAAAGGGGGCTGGGCCTCCAACCAGTGCTCAGAAATTCCACTGTGTAGGACTTACAGGAGGTACCAGAAGGGCTTCTTGGCCCCCAAAGTCCCTCAGCAGTAAAGTGGACGTCATCCCCCAACTTGTAGTGTTTCAGATGGTGCACTTGCAGCGTGGTGGAGAAAGGGGGGCGTGGCCTCTGCAGACCTCTTATCAATCCCACTGTGTGAGACTTACTGGAGGTAACAGGAGGGGTAGTCGGCCCCCAAAGACATCTTGGGGGGTCAACTACCCCTCCTATTATCCCTAGTAAGTCCCACACAACAGGATTTCTAAGGTCTCATGGCAGGCCAAGCCCCCTTTTCCCACCACTCTGCAAACACTCCTCCTGGCATGCTCTTGGTTGGTGGATGAAGTCCCCTTCGCTTGTGGGGGTCCTTAGTGGCCAACTAGCCTACCTGTTACCTCCAGTAAGCCCCACACAGTGAGATTGCTGAGAGGTGGACACAGGCCATGCCCCCTTTCTCCACCACTCTGCAAATGTACCTTTTGGAGTGCTCTTGGTTGGGAGATGAAGTTCCCTTGCCTCCTAGGGTCCCTAGGGGGAAACTAGCCCTCCTGTTATATCTAGTAAGCCCCACACATCTGGATTGCTGGGAGTGGTTTGAGACCATGCCCCCTTTCTACACCACTTTGCAAATGCGCCTTCTGGCACACAGCTGCTCGGGGATGAAGTTTACTTTAGTACTGAGGTCTTCAGGACACAAGAGGACCTCATTGCCCCACCAGCAGTGTGCCAAGTGATGCGTTTGCAAAGTGGTGTAAAAAGGAGCGTGGCCTCAGACCAGCTTTCAGCAATCCTACTATGTGGTGATTACTGTAAGTACCTGGTGGTGTAGTTGGCCCCTAAGGACCCATTGTATTCAAGGGGGCTTAATCCCCAATCCAGAATGTGCCAGGAGGTGCGTTTGCACAGTGGTGCAGGGAATTGGCGGGCCTCCGCAGAGATGCCAGCTTTTTTTAATTAGCTTTTTGGAAGGAGGGCTGTGGGGCCCCCCTTCCCTTTATTTTTTCTGGGCACTGGGGATCTCATTCTGCAGAAGTATGTTTTCACTTTTTATGATTCAGCACTAGTTACTGAGCACTTACCAATTTAAATAGAAAAGAATGTTAGGCAGAGCTTGTCATGTGATCAAGTTCCAGATGGACCGAAATACATACTGGCGACGAATACAAGTTACAATGCTTGCACAAAATCTGTGGCCCGCGTCTGCTTTTTGCCAAGGATCAAAGCAGGAAGGAGCGGACAATCAAAATATAAAGACTGGAGTGGCTTCTGCCAGTCAGACCCGGACCCCCACTCACCACGAGGCGAGGAAGCAAACAAAGAACCAAGATTTCCGTGTTGCACCGGAACCAAATCTAGTCCGGAAGGACTACGTTCTTCAGCCCCCCCACGAACAAAGAAGAGGACTGCCCAAGTGGAGCTGGTGTAGTATGGGTTAACCACTCCCTATGTACAACGCTGAGTTAGCATAACCTCGTCGGCTGTTAGAAAGCCAGCTTGCCGCTTTTGCTGCTTTTGCACGCGACACTGTTGTTACATGTTATTCATTCGAGAACTGCTGACTCGACTTTGCTTCACATGAGAACCGTCTGTTGTTTAACATCCTTAACAGTAAGTAGTGACCTTGGTCTGTACACCGTGTAAAGAACGAGTCTGGGTCACTAGACGGTGCAGGTTGTTGTGTCAGGTTGATCGTACCACTTCTTAGCCATAACATACATACAGCTGCCAATACCTGAAAGACGAGTCCCTTAATATTGCAGAGCAGCATGTTTTCACTTGCATTCGAAACGAAGAGCTGTTGCAGGAGAGAGCCTAGCTGATCCTGTGATGTGATTCCACTAAGCTGATCCATAAGGTATGGGGTCCCACAAGCAAGCCTAAGAGACCTTCTATTAGTCTAATAATAACCTATTAGTTGCAAGAGAAAGGAGGGTGGTCGATTTCCACTGTAATTATTATTATGATTGCTCCTTTAATTTTCTATGGTATTGTAACAATGCTGATGGTTCTGATCTTAACCATTTGTCTGCTTGTGTTAGCCAAAGTACTGCATCTTAGGACGCGAGGTTTATAAAATAAACTCTTTAACCCCTTCGGTGCTCATGACGGAATGGTTCCGTCATGACCCACGGTTGAGCTGTGCTCATGACGGAACCATTCCGTCATGACCACACCCGCGCAAGATTCCGTCAGCACAGCGGCGGAATCTGCGCAGCATCGAAGGGGTTAAACTTTACCGTGTCTTTGTTATTCTGTTGTGGACTGATATATAGATATCCACCAGAAAATCACCAACATATACAACAGCTTCCCGACCACCGACGCGAACCCCCCCCCAGAACCCGCCAATGAGATCACCACCATCCTCAACTGGAGCCCAACCACCACCGAGGAGACCACCCGCGCCATGAATTCGATCCACTCCGGCTCCCCATCGGATCCCTGCCCGCACCACATCTACAACAGGGCCGGCGACATCATAGCACCACACCTTCGAGACGTCATCAACGCCTCCCTCACCACCGCCACCTTCCCGGAGAGCTGGAAGCACGCAGAGCTCAACGCCCTCCTGAAGAAGCCCACAGCAGACCCCATCGATCTCAAAAACTTCAGACCCATCTCTCTCCTGCCGTTCCCCGCCAAAGTGATTGAGAAAATTGTCAACTCTCAACTCACCAATGCCCTGGAAACCCACGACTCCCTCGACCCCACACAGTTCGGTTTCAGAGCCAACCACAGCACCGAAACCGCCCTCATCGCAGCCATGGACGACATCAGAGCCCTGACCGAAAAGGGTGAGACCGTGGCCCTCATACTACTGGACCTCTCTGCAGCCTTCGACACGGTCTGCCACCGCACCCTGATACGACGCCTCAGCAATGCCGGCATCAGAGGCAAGGCCCTCGAATGGATCATCTCCTTCCTCTCCGGCAGGACCCAGAGAGTCCGCCTCCCCCCCTTCAGATCGACAGCCACGGAAATCATCTGCGGCGTACCCCAAGGATCTTCCCTCAGCCCCACTCTCTTCAACGTCTACATGAACCCCCTGGCAAACATCGCACGCAACCACGGACTCGACCTAATATCATACGCCGACGACACCCAGCTCATCCTTTCCCTCACTAACAATCCCACCGCAGCCCGAACCAAACTTCACGAAGGAATGAAGGAAGTGGCGAACTGGATGACAGACAGCCGTCTGAAACTGAACGCAGACAAGACGGAGGTCCTCATCCTCGGCCCCACTCCCACCGCATGGGACGACTCCTGGTGGCCCCCCGCCCTAGGCAGCACTCCCCAACCCACCGACCACGCACGCAACCTCGGCTTCATCTTGGACTCATCACTCTCCATGACCAGGCAGGTGAACACGGTGACCTCGGCATGCTTCAACACCCTCCGCATGCTACGCAAGATCTTCCGCTGGATCCCCACCGACACCAGGAAGACCGTCACCCACGCCCTCGTAACCAGTCGCCTGGACTACGGGAACAACCTGTACGCCGGCATCACCAACAAGCTGATGAGAAAACTCCAACGAATCCAGAACGCCGCCGCGAGACTCATCCTGGACATCCCTCGCCACCACCACATCTCCGGACACCTGAGAAAACTCCACTGGCTCCCCATCAACAAGAGGATTACCTTCCGACTCCTGACCCACGCACACAAAGCCCTCCACAACCTCGGACCCAAACTGATCAACAGCCGCGTCTCCTTCTACACCCCTCCGCGCACTCTACGTTCCGCCGGTCAGGCCCTGGCAGCTGTACCCCGCATCCGCAAAGCCACCGCCGGAGGAAGATCCTTCTCCTTCTTGGCAGCGAAGACCTGGAACTCGCTGCCCAGCCACCTCTGCGCCATACCTGACCACCTCTCCTTCAGAAGGCAGCTCAAGACCTGGCTCTTCGAGCACTGACCCCCCCCCCCCCCAGCGCCTTGAGACCCTTTATGGGTGAGTAGCGCGCTTTATAAATGCAAATGATTGATTGATTGATACCAACAGGTATTTCGGATTTCCACCACTCCTGAGAATATCTAAGTAGCTTGTTCTGGGTTGTCTATACATTGGGACCGCCGAGCGAAATCTCGGATAACGAATGGGACACTAAGCTAGTCGGATAGGGGTTCTTGGTTCTGAGGGGAGTTTCTGGTACACCACAATTCTCTGAGGTCCTGGTTTCCTGCGCATAGTTCTGTGCATAAGCAGAATCCCCGCAACATGGCGCACCTAACGTTTGGTCTTTTGATCTGAAACGCCCTAGTAGTGCTTTTATTAGTCCACAACGCCCTCACTCTAGTTTCCGGACAACGGGAGTGACGGCTTAACCTACCTAGGTTTTGACTAATGGTTCTTTCAAGCTTGATAATTTAAAAGGTTTTCTTTTTCTGAACCCCAGTGCTACTGTAGAGCTTGTTGTTGCTCTTCTGTGTGTCCCGATCGCGGTCAACGTTGGCGCACATAGTCGGGTTCCCCTGACCGCACATTTACGGGTCTATGGAGTACCTGATGATGGATTGGCTGTTATTTTTGTGGTAGGGGCTGATGCGGCGTTCCCATATGAGTTGTTTTACTCTTGGGTGACGTTCGATGCAGTGGATGCGAACGATAATTTGTTCCACGAATATACTGCCACAGCGATGCCTGCAGCCTATGCCCCTTATCGGACACTTGAAATTCCTCTCACTGCCTGGCAGCATCCCATTTGGTTTAATGGCGCCCTTCCCCATGCGGTAGTACCGGCGAGAATGGGCCCGTTGTCTATTGCAGGGGCCACATGGCCGGTGCTGGCCGGTTATACGCCCCATCCCCGCTACATGACTGTGGGGGTGGCGGAGTTGCGTGTGCTACACACTGCCCTGATTACGGTCCATAGGGCGTTAGTGCAGTACGTGTCTCGCAATGTACAGGTGGGGGCACCTGCAGTTGCGGGCCACACGACTGACCATCACGTGGTGGTCATCAGTCCAGTTATGGTTAATGCGGTTGTCGGCAAGCGCCCCCAGAATAAGGATGAATTTCCTTACTGGCTTGCTGAAAAGTTTGATCAATTAGAAGCCATGTTTCCGCATACTTCTCCTGTGGATAAACACAGGATACTCACTTTTACTTTGCCGAAGGACCTGGTCCCGGATATTGTCGACTGTGACAATTGGGGCAAGGTCTTTGCTGCGACCTATGCGAAGTGCTATGGCACTCCGTCTATGTCCGTACTACCCTCTGTCATCAAGAAGGTCCAAGACAATCATGGTGCAGAGGCAGCCATTGAGTTGGGAATGAGGCTTGTCGACAGCTTCGATGTGGTTTGTTCCAAGGTAATGGGCAACCTCAAAGGAGATGCCATGCAGTTCCAAGTGGGCAATATGTTGGCACTTGTGGATCCGGCCGACAGGCCAAAGGAATTCGCTAAAATTATTGCGAAAGCCTACAGAATGGTGGGTCGTAGCGCCTTGGGTGTGAAACCCACCGTGATCATTCCTACTGTAGTACAGCAACCTAAGGTGAGTTCGTCTACCAAAGACGAAAAGCCCAACTTTCCAAAACAAAGTTGGCGAGCCAAAAAACAGGGGAAGCAGCAAGAGAAACGGAATCTCGTTCTGCGTCGCCGGTGCAGATACAAACTGAATGCACTTATGATTTGCGCGATCGTTCTAATATTAAGTCACCTGATAGATTTCAGGTTCCTAAACAACGCTCTCCTCGTTCTTCACAGGAAACATCGGCTTTTCAATCTGGTGGAGATCGTGGGAAACGAAGGGGTGCTCAATGTCGTGAGCAGCCCCGTCAGACTGACGGTAAAGGCAAGCGGGACAAATATGCACGTCAAAGACCCCCGTTTCAGAAGAAAAAAGTTGCTGCTCTGACTGCGAGATATGCCTCAGATGGTACGGACACAGCTTCTGAACCAGACATGGGCGCTAACGCTGCTAAACAGCGCGGCGGAAGTTACAGTAGTACGACAAGCGCTGCGTCCATATCTGGCGGCGACAGCAACTGATACATTTGTAAGTGTTGAAACTGCTGATACTCGCGTATCTCCCCCTGAACGGATGTTTGAAATTGTCCTTATAACTGAGGGTGACATACAACGTAAAATTAAAGTGGTATTTTGGGATAATCTAACCTCCACCTATGATATCCTTTTGGCGGAGGCGGATTGGCCCCCGGCTTTCGTTTTAGATGCTCCTGGGGGGAGCCCCAATATCCCATGCGTCGCGAGGCTAGGTCTCACGTCGCGTCTATCCTTGAACAATTGGAACATCAGGGAGTAATTGCCCATGATTAATCCTTTATTCACTGTGACGAAGCCTGACGGATCGTACCGCCTAGTTTTGGATTACCGGCACTTAAATTCGCACTGCCAGACATGTGCGGTACAAAATACTCACAGTTCGGTTCTCGTCGATAGTCTTGTGAGAAAACGGTTTAAAACCACACTTGACATCTCCAATGGCTTTCATAGCCATAATCTGTCCCCTCATAGCAATGAGTGGATGGCGTTTACCTCGGGTGGCAAACAAATGAAGTTCAAAAGGCTCCCGATGGGCTATAAAAATAGCCCCGGGGTCTTTGCTGCTCATGTGGTCTCTCTCTTGGAGATGGTTGACCCGGAAGCATACTCGTATGTAGATGACATCTACCTAACGGACGACGAGTTGCTTCCCCACCTTGCTCGCGTGGATAACATAATTACTATGTTTGCTGACTTCGGTTACAAGTTCAACTTTGCGAAGTCCCACATTGCCGAGTTCACAGTGTTGTTCTTGGGGTACGAACTCAATAATGAGGGTCGAGGCTTGGCTCCGCAGTTCCTTGAGAAATGCGCACGCCTTAGTGCTCCTACGACACTGAAGAAATTACAATCTTTGCTGGGTTTTCTGAATTTCGGTCGTAACTACATTCCTGATTATGCCCAGCGTATCAAGTCGCTTTATGCCTTGGTACGACCTACTTTTACCAAATCTTGCTGGCTGCCTGAGCATTCTGCTGCATTGCAATCTTTGCAGTCTGATCTTCTTGCTTCGAAATTCTTACAAACTCGTGATAACCACACTAACCTGGTCAATAGAATTGTGCCGATGCAGTGGGTTTCACCTACTTGACGTTCAATGAGGGCGACACCATCCCCATTGCATACAAATCTCATCTGTACACTTCGGCTGAGCTGTGCTTTTCCGCTGTCGAAAAAGTACTGACAGCAGTTCAGATGGCGATCCTGAAAGAGCGAGCGCTATCACAGGGGAAGCACATGCTGGTGGTAACACCGTACCCTGCCCTTGAGGCGGTCACTAAAGCCAGTGTACCGAATTCTAAGGCTTTGCATCCAAGGTGGATACAATGGGCAACCTCCTTCACCTCGCCGGACGTCACATATATCTTTGACGCGGCATTACAGACACAGGAGTTCTTGGAGTATGAATTTGTTCATCCGGCTCCTCTGACTTTGCGCCCGCTCGAGGAGTACCATTGTGTCATTTACACTGATGGGTCTGTGCAACCCGCTACTGGATCAAAGCACGCCTATTCAGCGGCCTGCGCAATTGTGGTGGGTACTTTCGTGAACGGAGAGTTTCAATCTGATGTCGTGCATACGCAGTCATTGGGTGATTGTAACGCGCAGTTAGCAGAACTGAGGACTCTGGTGCTTGCACTGGAGTTTGCTGATCCTCGAGTCACTACTCTTATAGTGAGTGACTCGTACTATTGTGTTCAATCATACAACGAAAATCTACACTTTTGGAGTCACAATGACTTTCGTGATTCTAAGGGTAGCACAGTAAAGCATAAAACACTTTGGGTTCGAGTGGAAGAACTTAAGGAACGTTTGCCCCTCGTGAATGTAATTCACACTCTTGGTCACCAACGGGTTGGTGTCCATGCTGTCGGTAACAGTTTGGCTGACGAGGCAGCAAAAACCGCAGTGGCGACATATTTAGTGGCAGCAGTTACAAGATCCAAAACTAAGATTGATGATGACATCTTGGCAGCTATTGCTGCATCCGAGACAGGGACAGGCTTTCCAAAAGGTTTCCCTTTTCGCTACCATTATCGCTTAAGTCCTGATAACGTCCCGTTAGTGAGGATTAACGACGTTGGTGACAGATTGATTCCCAACGCGGACTGCAGACCATCTCTGATTTCAGCTGCCCACGAAGGTGTTGCGTCTGCGCATGCCGGCGTTTTGGCTACTGTATCTCTTTTGCAGCAACGTTACTGGTGGTACGGTTTGTACAAACAGGCGCGGGCTTATGTCCTTTTATGTGACATTTGCCAGCAGATTAAACCTTCTTCTGCCGCGCGTCCACCACAAACGCAGCTGTATATATCTAATCAACCGCTTGCGTGTGTTTATTTAGATCACTGCGGTCCTTTTTCCTCTGATACTGCGTACAAGTACATCTTAGTTGCAGTGGATTCGTGCACACGTTTTCTGTGGGTGTGGCCGCAAAGGAGTGCTGATGCCCGGACTGTCATCAAGGATTTGCGTGTCTTTGTTGGGAGTTTTGCATGTGGTACCCTTCATTCTGACCAGGGCCCTGCGTTTGCCTCTAGGGCGTACAAAGAAGCCATGAGAAGTTTGGGGGTCCAAGTCAAATTTTCGTCTCCATACCGGCCTGAGGGCAATAGTGTTGTGGAGCGAATGAACCATGACCTAAAGCAATCTTTGACAGCAAGGGTTTTAGGTACAGGCCGAGGCTGGCTCACCCACTTGTATGACGTGCAACGCGCACTTAATAATCTCCCTAGAAGGTCTCTAGGTGGGCGGACCCCATACATGATGCTCTTTGGAGTACGAATGTTTGTCCCGGACCTTGAGGGTCTAGACATGGCGGCGGCTGCTGCGCCTTTTGACCTAGATGATCACTGTGCTGTATTGCAGAATCTTCAAGAAGCCAGAGACACTCTAGCAAAGGAACACATACCCTCTACATCTGAAGCTGAGCTCCAGATTTCGGGAGTCGGCTGGCTACCTCGAGTTGGTGACCTGGTCCGTGAGAAGGTGGAGAACAAGAAGGAGTTTGGCTCCTCCTATCGTGCACCGGTCTCGGTGCTTGGAGTCCAAGGTACACGTACAGTTATTTTTCCTCCACTTCCTGGTCGCAAGGATAACAGGTACATCTCGATTGACAATGTCAAGCTACAGCGGGTGGCCGATTCTCCATAGTATGACACCTTCAGTTTCTTGCCCTTCTATTCTGCGAAATTCTGTTGTGATGCCACCCTCGAACATCATACCTGAGGTTGCCGTTGAGATGCATGCAGTTACTGCTCCTTCTATGCCGCCTACTGCTGGTGGTTTGCCTGATGATCCTGAGTATGCTTATCCTGCAGGTGTCCTGTTGCCTCTGTTACATTCGACATCGATTAACCAGTCATGTTCTTCCTTTGACACTGAATCAATGACTTCCACTGCCCCTTCCAAAATTTCTATATTTTTTGCCTGGTTCAAGAGACATTTTTTGGTGGCACCATGGACTTACATCTGGCTGGTGCTAATATGTATTTTTTTGTTCATGACAATTGGCTTTGTGGTAGTGTTTTTTAAACTTATCAATGGACACTACCTGGCTGAACGATCTGCGATTAGATTAATTGATGGAACTTTGGCCCCCCATTCCTCATCACACATTATGAAAAGGGACCAGACTTTTGTGAACATTACAGCCTGGCCTGTGCGTGATGGGATCGCTTGGGATGCTGTTAAATTTCAAAATCATGGACCTACTGAAGTGATTAATGTGCCTAATGTCTTTCGTGTTTCTATGGGTGATGTAGTTAAACAGAATATCCGATCGGATGATTGGGATGTACAAGCAATAGAAGCACTATTTTCTGATCTAAAATATTATGCTGCATTTGATGCTGAAGATTTGTATTTAAATTCTGCAAATTATGGTGAACAATTTTGCTATCAACATTATGGCACCCATTTCCTACACAGAGCAAATACCTTTCGTAATTTTGTTAATTACACACAATGGGAACACTGTCCGGCCCCTTATTATGGCAGCTCTGCCACGTTAGTGAACAAGTTCACATATTTTTCGGATTTTAGTGTGTCTAGTCCGACCTCTCTTTATTTTAAAGTGGCGGCTGAGACCGCCTCTAAGGTTAGATTGACACATACCAAATTGTTATATTCCAAGTCCTTTATGGATGAATTGGCTATCGGAGGCTATGAACTATGGAAAGCTACTATCAATCTTAAATCGGTTTGGGGTACTAAACCGTGGCAGGTTCAGGGAACAGAAGCTTTACATCACGCCTGTCTTATCCCAAACCACATTTTGTTTTTGAATTCATCTATTTTTCAGACCACCTGTTTTGGATTGTCCACATCTAAAAAATTGAATTCCCCCTCGATCCCGGATCTGGGTGCTTATCCCGGCTGGGGTAATCACACAGACCTTTCCCTTACTAGGTTGCAGTCCCTCATTTCCAACACCACCTTTAATGTTTCAGCATTTAATCCTGATGGGTGGTTGGTATGGCAAACTGGTTCAGATTCCTGTCAACGTTGATTTCTAGCTTTAGCACCTGGGTATACTCAAGTCAGGGTAGATCCTCGTTTTGAATCATCACACACTGTACCTACCTACTCTGTGGGTAAGTTATGGCAGTCATGGCTGCAACATTCCACATTAGCATCTGTTAAACTTCATTTGTCACGTTTAAACGACAAAATTGATCTAAATGATTTTATGAAGGGTCCTGCGACAGGCAGGTCCTAAAGATGGGTATATGCTATTTACAACGAAGTTTGGAAAATGTCGCAAATTGAAGCTGCGTCCAGATTACGTGCTATTGACCAGGCCAATATGGAAAAAGTATTGGCTGTGATTGATAATAGTATAAACACCTTGTCTTCTAGAATTTACACTTTAGATAATATTGTTTCATCTGTCGTAGACATTGTGCAGGATGATTTGTCTGTATTGTATCATGGCCAGAATCAGTTGCGTTCTGTTATGCAGTTTGCATGGACTTTACAAACGTTAAAGGCAGGGAAGGTCCCATGGGATTACATGAATGTTTCATCTTTGTTCCTCCCTTTTAATTTAACTGCAAAACAACAGTTTATGTCCATGAAAGATGCTACTTAGTCATTACTACACATTGAGAAATTAGAACCGTTACCCTTCTCTATTGCTGAGTTAAATTCGGCCATGTGGCTTATCCACGGAGTGATCACTTTACCTTTTCCGCTTTTTAAATTTAGTTCGTGCATGAAACATTATGCTCTTGGCAGATATGAACAACTTGACACTGCATTCCTGCACGAAGTTTGGCCGCTCCCGTTCACATATAGATGCATGCGGGAGGGAAAAGAGGTTTATTTAAAGGGTGAGGAGTGCACTTCTGCCCCTGATCATTCTGTAGTGTGTAGACACATACAATTACATGGTGCTTGCAATATACACGCTCCTAATTTGGCTTGCATCCTGAAAGGTATACCGGTGCCGGTTATAACCCCTTCATTTACGCTGCTTGCTAACGGTAGTTATTTGCTTTTAAATAATGAGGATTGCTGCGGGATGCTAAAGGGAATACCATACATAGTAACTGTTTCACAGCGTGTTGTTTGCTGTAATAATGTCCTTTTCCCACCCCCGCATGGCCGGCTCGATGTTTCTATCTGGCCTTCGATTCCAACCTTGAACGCAGAGTTCAACCAGATGAGCAGAATAAGGGCTCTTTTGTCTCAAAAGGAGGTCGCTTTGACTTCGTCCCGTGAAACCTTTCTTCTTCACGTGGCAAACACCCGCACGGAGGTGCAGGCGCTTTTGAATACTGACCTCCCCTTGCATTTTGGAACATTGATACAGACTATCTTTAATGCCTCGTCTACGACTGGCATAGTTCATTTTTTTAAACTTATGGGCTCCGGCCTCGTGACCTCCTTTCAAACTATTTTTGGTGTGATTCCCGCATTTTTTCATTCTATTTTTTCCAGCATCTTCGGAGGTCTCCCTTTGCTTCTCGATCTTATAGCTGGAATACTTCTATTGGTTTGCGTACTACGCAATGGCTGCGCAACTTGCGTACCGAGAGAACATGCCCCGGCTGTTACATCTGCATAACCGGATGCTTGAATATTATGGCACCTTACCCCTGGCGACCATAAGTGTCGCATATGCATTGTCCTTCCGGTTTCCATTCTTTACTTGTGTGCAACCAGTCTTTCACTGCCTGGATTGTCCATTCCAGTGGGCTCTGGATTTATGCCTGTCAAACTCGGTGTCACCTGTCCCGGATTTTGATCAACTAATGGGCCCCTTAGTGGCTCATGAGTTTGCATGTTCTGGTGTCGGGTTTATGGCCTTGAGTGCGGCACATGGAGTCCTTGGAAATTGGGCCATTGAAGAGGCTGCGATTGACTTGCTGGAACGAAGTTATGTCGAGGAACCTTCCTGTTGTCCTCGTGTGGTGCTGGAAGCTCCAATTGTGAGTGAACACGTGTGTTCCTTTCCCTTGCTGAATTGGATGGCAGATAATTTTGCGGAACGCTCCAATGATTTCCTCTTGGAGGCTGTTGCAACTTATTGTGCCTATACCTTGATGAATTGACTCTTTGTCTTGGTCAACTCATGGTGCATCCATCGATGTCATTTTTCCCCATTTTTTCATGGTTTTTTCCCTGACGACATCATTTTTCCATTTTGACACTTTATTTTTTTCGAACTTTACACTTACCTTATATGGACTTATAGTTCATGCCCTTGGTTCCGTTCTTTCTAACTTGAACTCTGCGTTCTTGATAAGTGCGACCTTAGTGGTTAGTAGTCCGATCAAGGGGGGGTGTAGTATGGGTTAACCACTCCCTATGTACAACGCTAAGTTAGCATAACCTCGTCGGCTGTTAGAAAGCCAGCTTGCTGCTTTTGCACGCGACACTGTTGTTACATGTTATTCATTCGAGAACTGCTGACTCGACTTTGCTTCACATGAGAACCGTCTGTTGTTTAACATCCTTAACAGTAAGTAGTGACCTTGGTCTGTACACCGTGTAAAGAACGAGTCTGGGTCACTAGACGGTGCAGGTTGTTGTGTTCAGGTTGATCGTACCACTTCTTAGCCATAACATACATACAGCTGCCAATACCTGAAAGACGAGTTCTTTAATATTGCAGAGCAGCATGTTTTCACTTGCATTCGAAACGAAGAGCTGTTGCAGGAGAGAGCCTAGCTGATCCTGTGATGTGATTCCACTAAGCTGATCCATAAGGTATGGGGTCCCCCATGCAAGTCTAAGAGACCTTCTATTAGTTTAATAATAACCTATTAGTTGCTAGAGAAAGTAGGGTGGTCGATTTCCACTGTCATTATTATTATGATTGCTCTTTTCATTTTCTATGGTATTGTAACAATGCTGATGGTTCTGATCTTAACCATTTGTCTGCTTGTGTTATCCAAAGAACTGCATCTTAGGACGCGAGGTTTATAAAATAAACTCTTTAAACTTTACCGTGTCTTTGTTATTCTGTTGTGGACTGATATATAGATACCAACAGGTATTTCGGATTTCCACCACTCCTGAGAATATCTAAGTCGCTTGTTCTGGGTTGTCTATACATTGGGATCGCCGAGCGAAATCTCGGATAACGAATGGGACACTAAGCTAGTCGGATAGGGGTTCTTGGTTCTGAGGGGAGTTTCTGGTACACCACAATTCTCTGAGGTCCTGGTTTCCTGCGCATAGTTCTGTGCATAAGCAGAATCCCCGCAACACTGGCAGATTTCGAGTCAGAGGACCCGTGAAACACCGACAAACATACCAGGTAGGACCAGCGTGAATAAAGTGGGGAGAGTGGTGTGCTAGTAAAGCAAGGAGCAACTGCACTTGCTGATTTTGTCTCCGGTTGAACTTTACACGCATTAAGTAATAGCTATTTGACCAAGATGTTGGCAGAAACACTGCAAGACCGGGAGGTGGCAGCCATTGAAATGTTTAGCAATAATACCTCTGCAGAAGTAATGAGCAAAATAACGAAAATTAATCCAAATACAACAACAAATAACGTCAAGGACAAAATGAGGCAATTAGAAAAGCTAATGCGTTCTGATCCAGGAAAGTGGTGGGAATTCGGATCACTGCAGAAGTACTTGGACATGGGGCGGATCCCAAGGGGCCTGGGAATTCTTATTGCACTGAGCTATGAGCACCCAAATCCTGCCATGATGAAAGAGTGGGCGGAATGCAATCTGGAATCCTCCACTAAACTAGTGCAAATACTGGTGAAATATGCCGAACTAGACAGAGCCAACCCACAAGAACAGATAGACAAATTGAATGAAGAGATAAACAAAATGGGACAAAGCAATGAGGTAACTAAACTACGGGTAGAAATGACCATCAGATTACGGAAAGAAGAAGACAAAATAGAAGAACGCAAGGCATATAAATTCCACTGAGACAAAGTGGATTTTGAGAGCGGGCGTATTTTCACATTTTCAAGGAAATACAATGCTTTAAAAATCTCCAAGTCCAAATTGGGAAAGGACACCACGCCAAATGTAGGACCGAGCAGAGAATCTTGTAGCTACACCTCCAACTCAGACATAAGCTCGGCAGTGGAGGGTGAAACAGAACTGGAAATACGCCAAGTAAATAGAGGTCAAACACAACAGAAATTATCTCTGGCAGAAGAGCTAGATTTTTTGTGCCAAGACCGGCAGCAGACTTTCCACCCCAGGATGCAGAGGAGCAATCTAGGAAGAGGCAAAACTTCAGGCGATGACACAGGAGAAAGAGGTCAGAAGACACATCCGCCCACAAGAGACGTTGGAGAGGGAGATGGGACCGCAAGTGAGCAATATCTCACAAACCACCAAGACAGTAATAAACCGGTCCAATGTGAACCACAATACAGCAGAAGAACAGCTGCTTGCGTTAGGTTTATCATACTTCCCTGAATCCAATTTTAATTATGCCAACACACAGATGAACATTTTTCGTTTTATACAGAAATTAAAACTGAAAAAGTTTTATGCCCAAAAACCTCAAACACACCAAATAAGCCAATCATTATCGGGCACTTTACCGTGCAACCTGACAATGTCAGATATTCCATTGTTAGAAACTCTACAAGAACTACAAAAGGAAAATGACCAAATAAATAGTCAAGATAACTCCCAACCATCAGGGGAATCAATCCAAAGATCAAGCCAAGTCTCCGAGCTAGTGAACAAGGGTAAAAAACCGACACCGTTCAAAGCTAAATCAACATTTAACCCTATTGCACCCAGAGATGCAATTGATATTTTTCATGAACAGGTGATAGCAGATTTGAAGAATCTTGACCATAAAGTTCACAATGATAAGGCTAAATTCACCAGGAGGAACCTACAATATAACCAACTGATGAAATAATTGAGTAAAAACAATCAAATTTTCATAAGAAATTCGGACAAGGGGGTAATGTAGCGATTTGGGGCAAAGAAGAATATATACAAGCAGCATTGTCCAAGCTAAATTACACCACTTGCTACAAAAAAAGCAGCATGCAGAATCTTCGATCGGTCTATAATGACTTTTATTTGAAATTGCTGGCCTGGAAGAGTGCGGGGCCAATTACGGATGATGAATACAAATTTATGAAAAAAGAGAATCCTACACTCCCTCATATGTATTTCATACCCAAGATTCACAAAAACTCTGAAAGACCGCCGGGAAGACCTATTATTTCGCCACAGAACTGTATGCTAGAAAATGTGTCCCAATACATTGATTTCCATTTACAAGAACCTGTACAGAAGTTACCCACTTGTTTAAGAAACACTGGCGATTTCATCCTAAAATTGAAGGATTTTATTTGGCAAGAAAATTATTTATTATTGACATTAGATTTAATGTCTTTATACACCAGCAGAAATCCTAAAGATGGCTTATGTTACATGCATTGGAGTTTTATTTGGGGAAAAATACACAACAAATGTCTCAACACAATGCTAGTAAATATGGTGAATTTCTGTTCAAATATTAACATCTTCTTGATTGATAAAACGTATTACCAACAGATGCGTGGCATCTCCATGAGTGCCAGCTTCTCCCCCAGATATTCATGTCTTCACATGAGCTGGTGGGAGGAGCTGGTACTGGGTGACACTCACAAATCACATATGGTAAACAATGTAAAATTGTGTCAGAGATTTATTGATGATTTGTTTATTATTTGGGATGAGACTTACACTGAAGCAGCAGAATTTGTCTCAGCCATTAACATCAATGAACTAAATCTTGAATCCACAGTAACTATTAGAGACAAAGTGGTACATTTTCTAGATGTGGAAGTATACATAGATCACGATAAATTAGAAACAAAAATGTATCGAAATGAGACTGCAGTCAATTCAGTTCTACATTCATCTAGTCATCATCCATGACACCTGATAGAAAGCATTCCCTATGGGGAAATGTTATCATTGAAAGAATTTGCAGCAATTCAATCGATCTAAACTTTGCACAACAGGCTAGCAAGATGAGATACTTGAAAAGGGGTTATTCTAGAAAAACGATAGATGTGGTTATCATGAAGACAATGAGTTTATGTAGATCTAACCTTTTAGAACTCAAAACAAATAGTCATAATGACACAGGGAGTGATGTCAGATGCATTTTGGCATTTAACAAACAGGATAAAGCACTCAAAAATATTATGAGACGCAACTGGCCAATAGTGCTAAGTGACCCCGTTATAGGTGGATCATTGCCACACAATCTCTGAATTACATATAGTCGAGCTCCATCCATGAGCAATTTTGGGTTAAAAGCACCCTTGAGATAATAGAAGCACACTCATGGCTCTCACAACGCAAGGGATTCGCAAAGTGCAAGAGTTGCAAAGCATGCCAATACGGAGTTAATTAAACATCATACACCACACCGTTTGGCAACTAGGAACATAAAATAATGAAATCTTTCCACTGCAAAACAGACTTTGCAATATATGTATTAGAGTGCTCCTGCAATCTTAAATATGTAGGAAGCACCAAATTAAAGGCAAATAAGAGAATATTGCATCACATATGAGCCATCACTAATCAGGACACAACGTACCCTGTGGCCCGCCATTTTAAGGAGATAAATCAGAGTAATCTGAAACATCTTAGATATTACCCGATAGACACAGTGGTGGCCTACAGAAGGGGAGGTGATAGGGAAGCCACCATTAGAAAACTAGAGACCCGAAACATTTATATCTGGATTGCATGTCTCCAGGGGTTCTCAATACAACTGAGGATCTATTTACCTGTCTGTACTAGATCTCCCAGCTGCTCCTTAACATTCTTTCCTTACCCACATCATTGACTTTTAAATTGATTCATAGACTGATGTTTAGAACACTCATGGTACATCGGAGAGAAACATAATACAACTTCTGCAGACCTGACTTTTAGAGAGGGAATCGAGATAGTTTATATGACCTCAACGTATTCATACCAGGATGTAATGAGATAATTTAAAGCAATAGAGATTCTGGCTGCCACACTGACCTGATCTACAGTAATAGTGTTTTTTCAACGCAAACTTGCACTCAAGCACTTTATTAGGTAACATAAGGCATGCGCATTCATCACATTGTTATTGCACTACGCACTTGCACTTTATTTGATCTTCTGTAAATGAGGAGGTACCAACAATCACGAGTCACCCAAAACCGGCTAAAAGTATACAAAATCGTATTAAGACCTGCCAGTATGCATCAAGTCTGATATCAGAGATTTTTAAGTGCATGATACATCTATTAATGAAGTATGGATAACTTTTTTAGACCGGTTTTAGAACTATTTAAAGCTTTTTCTGTGGCAATATTTATGTGGCAGTATGCACTTTATAGACAAGCTAATAATACCACCAAAATTTTGGATATTAAGATGTTTACAGTTTATCCATGGTGACTAGTGAGAAGTTTGTTGTTTACCCACTAAAAGAAAGATGCAGAGGTATGTTTTCACTTTTTATGATTTGGCACTAGTTACCTAGCACGAAACGAGTAATAGGCGATGCATAAAAGTTACAATACTTGCACGAAATCTGCACAATCGATGTATATATATATATATGTATAATATATATATATATATATATATATATATATATATATATATATATATATATATATATATATATATATATATATATATATACATATGTTTAATCTACTGGCGGGCGCCAGTAGATAGTTATAGTTAGGACCGTGTTTCCATAGGTAATCTCAAAATTCTATTTTGAATAACTTTGGCGCCGGTTGATGAATCCTCGCCAAATTTTCAAAACTAATGGGGCGCTCCGCTCAGCTCCTACCCTGAAAGTCTCGGGGGGATTCGTCAAGCGGGGGCCGAGAAAAAAGGGGGGTTCCAAAACGCGTTTTCCCTATGCATTTTGCCATAGGACCTTAAGTCGAAGGTACAGCCCGAACGGCAGAACAGAATTACTTGAAATTTGGCAAAGAGGTAGTCCTCAGGTCAGGGATGTGCCTTTTGCATATATGGAGTCAATCTGTTCAGTAGTTCCTGAGAAAATTGCAGTTAAAAGTACATAAATATCTATAGCCGCGCCGCCCGCCGTGCGCGAGCGTAATTCTGATTGGTGGTTACATGTCAGTCAACGTTCGAATCGGTCGAAATCAGGAAGTGTCAGCCACCATTTTGTTTGTTTTGAGTGCGAGAGTGAAAAAGGAAGGTGGCGAACGTGAAAAGGGGGCAGGGTAGAGAGTTCCTGACCCCCTAGACTTTCTCAGGGGGTCCCTGAAGGACCCCGAAGGCAGAAAAAAACATTTTAATTTTTTTTTAAAAAATCGCGCCATGCACGCATGGTGAAAAATCATTAAAAAAAAATAATAATACATACATAACTTAGCATTTAAAAAACCGTACAAATTCACTGAAAAAACCATAGGTTTCACACACGTTATAGTTAGGAATTAGCATTTAAAAAACCTTGCAAATTCACTTAAAAAACCATAGGTTTCACACATTTTATAGTTAGGTGGACATTTCACTCGTAAAAATCCAATGAAATTCCCCCGTTATAGTTAGTTCAGAGAACTATAACTCACGCGACCGCCACTCTATCACAAGGATGATGTCATGAGTGATGTCATGAGTGATGCCACTGACCATGTGATGAGTGATGTAATATGTGACGTCATGAGCAGTGGATTGCGGGCGCGCGAGTTATAGTTATCTGAACTAACTATAATGGGGGAATTTCATTGGTTTTTTACGAGTGAAATGTCCACCTAACTATAACATGTGTGAAACCTATGGTTTTTTAAGTGAATATATATATATGGGTTAGGGACTACACTGTGTGAAAGTCTGTATTAGTCTCTCAGTTGGTGTGTAAGCAACTGCATGGGTTGCTGAACAGCTACATGAGTATCTATATGGGTTATTGATTTGTTGTCTGAGTATCTGTATGCGTCCCTGAGTGTCTGTATGGGTGGGTGGGGGGTGTATGACTCTGTGCATAGATGTCTGAGTGGGTGATTCACCGTTTGTATGGATTCAAAAGCGCATCTGGGAAGGGATGTATGGATGAGTTACTGTGTGTATGTGTGTGTTGGTGAGTGAATGAATGTATCAGTGGTATATGTGTGAATAACTACATATGTTTTAAGGCACTATATGCGAGTGTTGGAGTATATAAATGACTATACATGAGAGTAAGTTATTTGAAGAGTTTGTGTATAAATGAGTGTCTGCTTCTATCAGTAATTGTATAAGACAGTAAATATGTGTTAGTGTCTCTATAAATAAGTGATATGGTGTGTCTATAAATAACAGACTTTGTGTGTATAACTGTATACATGAGTCAATGGATATGTGATTGATTCTTTGCATTACTGACTAGGTGTGTGAGTAACTCTATGGATGAGCGTCGGAGTGTGACTGCATGTATAGATGTATGAGTGCATATTATACTACTGTATTGATGAGTAACTACATGTATAAGTGACTGGATGTGTGTGTGGACCTAGGAAACAGTGAGTGGTAAGCAGTATATGACATTGTTGTGTGTATAGTTTCAAAAATTGTAGTCTGCATTTTAGAATGGGTGTATCAAAGTTTATATTAGGGCATCAGTATGTGCATCAGATTATCACGTGGATGATGTCATCAGTGATGTCATCAGGGATGTCATTTGAGATGTCATCAGTGATGTCATCAGTGATGTCACTGACCATGTCATGAGTGATGTAATATGTGACATCATCAGCAGAGCATTGCGGGCACGCAAGTTATAGTTGGCTCAAATAACTATAACAGGTGAATTTCTCTGGTTTTATATGACTCAAATGTCCAACTAACTATAACGTCCCTGAAACCTATGGTTTTTTTAGTGAATTTCAAAGGTTTTTTTAAATGTTAATTTCATATTTTAATGTTTACAAAACCTATATTTTTTTTCTATTTTTTGTAATATTTTGGAACTCTATTATACTTCTTTTTTTTAACTTTAAAAATTAAGCAATGTTTTATATCTTCCCCCAAAAATATGTATCTTTTTTTTTTTTAAACTGCACACCCATACCGGTAGTGTGCCAAGGTCCATCACCACGCGAATCCTATCCGCCATATTGCAAAACTCGTAAAGGATGCGCATTCGTATCCGACAGATTTGTGGCACCGCGTCCCGCGTTACATCATATACATATGAGTTCGCTCCAGCTGCTACATAGGTATCCGACGGGTACGCACTACCAAGCCACACGTTACGTCATGGACGTATGGGGTCGCGATTGCTGCGCGTTGCGTATGCGACGAGTGCACGCTGCCAGGCCCTGTGTTAAGTCATAGATGTATGGTGTCGCGCCGGGTACGCCATTCCCTCGTTTTTTTTTATGTCTCAATACTATATCTAAATAACTTTAAACTGTATATGAAAGCAAGCGATAATCTAAAATAGTTTAAACATTTATATATTTCTAACTGTAATAAACTTATATTATGATAAATATATTTTCTCAAAATCTTGTCGGGTGCGGCCTCCTTGCGCCCTCGATACGCGATTGCCACGTGACCTTAAAAATAATCATTTGATTAGTTCATAACATTTCCCATTGTAACAATTGAAGGACCCCACCCATTTAAGTCATTCTCTCTACAGCGTTTGATGAGGCACACCCCTTCTGCTTAGAGAGCTTTTTTGTAAAGTTTTTTTGCTGTGCAACGATCATCTTGATCAATATTCATGGTCTGCACATTAGCCTTCCACGTGTGATGGCCATGCATCTCAAACGTTACATCAAAAATCAAATGTGTGTTACACGATGTCCCTGGTGTGTGTGTGTGTGCACATTATTGTGCTGCCTTTTGGCCTGGGTATTGCTGGCCCGAAAGGGTATCATCAGCCACGGGCAGAGTGCACATCCTAGATCACATGTGACAAACAGTAAACAGTAATTTGTACATTTGTATTGCTGTATTCTCTGTTGTCAGGCTTTACCAGTATAGTAGTGTGTCATATGTGAGACTTTCAGATTCACGTTTGGCATCCATTGCTTGACTATAATGAACGTTATCTCTATTTATGACGTAGCCTCACTGCTGATCCTCCCTCTATCCGAGCACATTCACATGTGTGCGCTTCGCGATAGCAACACTTTCAATAATACCGCACACCATTGACACGAGTGTCTGCACATATCCACAACCTTGACAACGACATGTGATGTTGGCCACTCAATGTTTTTGAACAGCATCTCATTAGCGATAGTTGCAGCCCTCCCGGCACATGCTACATTAATGTAAATTGTGCAATCTGCGATGTCAAAAGTGCAACAGAAACACACATAAGTACACTTCCTGGCCAGGCAGGAACTGAACAACGCCCAGGTCCCCTACGCTCGCCTGGCGTACGCAAGCCCAGCCCACTTTGTGTACGTATAAATAGGATAACGACGACGCCTCATGTGCCTCAGGTGATATGGCCGCATCCACCTCGCATATCACAATGCACAATAAAAACAGGGATCCATAAGGCATGCACCATCATCGCAATCAACACTGCACCTGAATTGTGAACACTGCTGTCCATTGTGTTTGGACACACAACAATGACAGCAGGTGAGCAGTGGGGCCTGGGTGCACAGGGGCTGCAATTGAGCGTGATGCTGGGGGAGGGGTGGGGTGCATCAGCCTGGGTGTGCAGGTACAATCAAGCAATATTGCCCTGCTTACTAATGTGTTCTCTGACCATATTCAGTCATATGTCTGTCTCATTTTAAGGACCTGCTGGACCGTACTGTAGGCCTGAGCCTGGGGGCAGAACTGCCAACAGACACGTGTTGAGCGCAGTGCTGCGGGAGGGGTGGGGTGCATCAGCCTGTGTGCAAAGGTGCGAACAACAGATGTTACCCTGCATACCGATGTGATCTCTGACCTCATTAAGTCACATCTCTGTCTCATTTTAAGGACCTGCTGGGCCGTACTGTGGGCCTGAGCCAGCAGGCAGCGCTGCCCTACAGACACGTGGCATTGGCTTTTGGGGCATTGTAATGAGCTGATTACTAAGTGTACATGCACACAGGCTTCCGCCACTGCATTACAGCCGCATATTATGCTTCTACCATGTGCTCTGTTCCTTTGTATGTGAACGTTGGCATAACATATTATTATTTAACCTTGTGTATTCTCGCGCAGTCCAACTCCTCTTTTACCACTAACAGTTCGAAGATCGTACTTCAAGAAGGAAGGATGCACTCAACTGGTGTTCTCTATTAACATTGAAAGAAACCTTCATTTACCTCAAGACGTTTCCAACATTATTTTTTTTCTTCCTTTTCAGACACTGGGTTAGTTGAGCCAAAATGAGCGGAGCTGGTGCTCACCCCGTGATGATGCCCTGGGCACTCTGACACCTTCCACCGTGTTATCAAGACACCGTCCCCGACCGGAGACCTGCTGGGCCACCCTGATAGTGGCACTCCAGAGCTGGAGCTCGCACCGTCACGTCCTTGGACACACCGGTTGTGGCAATTGAGCAGTCAAGCCTCAGCGCGCAGGAGCTGCAACTGAACACAGAGCAGAGAAAGGGGCTGGGGTGCAGCAGCCTGGGTGCACAGGTGTAGGCAAACGATGTTGCCATAGATAATAATGTAATCTCTGGCCTCATTCATATCTCTGTTTCATTTTAAGGACTTGCTGGACCGCACTCTTTCTCGCGGACCCCAGCGTCCCAGACATACAGGTGATGGGAGGTGAACAGTGAGGGCTGGGTGCAGTAGGACAGCGCTCTGTCTCCTCCTCCCTCTGTTCTTTTCACTCTCCCTCCCCTTCTCCCTCCCCTTCTCCCTTCCACCCACTCGCTCTCTGTCCCATTCTCACTTTCCTCCGTTCATTCTCACTACCTTTCTTTTTCTCTTAGACACGGCTCACATACTTATGTTTCTTTTTTGTCTTGCAGGTTTTGTACGCTGCTTCCAGAGGAGTCCCACCCACTTCTTTCATGTTTTACTGTTGTTTGAATAAAGTTACATTTCCATTTATTTGTATTGTGTTAATAAAAGTTATTTTTTTTTACCAATAAATAACTGAGTGTATAATAGGATTGGCCCCCGAAAATTACCCACCAGTGGGCTCATTTTAATGAACAGGTGAGACCCCGCTTCATTTTTTTTTTCTCCATTTTTACCATCCGGTTCCGCTTTATTGAAACGATACGAGGTTTTCCTCCTCTCGCTTCAACGAGGCAAACAAGAATTTACTATCACAGGGTGCAAGCAATGCTCCCGAACTGTAATAGCAAACATAAATGTCCCGCGCTTGCACACCCCGAGACATTTTTTGACCTGCGCCTGGGAGGTGGCACTCCATGGGACCATGATGCTTTGTGTAATGCATAACTACAGAATTAGTATAAACGCATACTAACACTACTTGCACACATGTGGTACAGCAACCAGAGTGTAGTGAATAGGCAGAGGAAGCCCAAAATCAAAAAATATAAATCCTACCAGAGGTAGGATCACATAGTTCGATAAGCCGACGACCCTGGGATGAGTAGAAATAGATTCCCCACGAAAACGGGTCTTCAGCACACGACCCTGGGATGAGTAGAAACAGATTCCCCACGAAAACGGGTCTTCAGCACACGACCCTGGGATGAGTAGAAACAGATTCACCAAGAAAACGGGTCTTCAGCACAACGTAAACAAGCGCAAAATCTTGGTGAGTGCTGCCTTCTTTTCACCTTCTTCCGCTCGTCGCCAAATTTATGTAGTGAACAGGAAGACAGCAGTGGATCCGATAAGTAGATTTATTGCAGGAAAAGAAGACAGCTTAAACAGCCACCAACAGGACCAGACAACAAGGCACCCGTCTTCTCCAGCACCGTGTACAAACTCCCCAAGATTCCCCTCATGACAGCCCTACATTCTAACATTACATACTTACATTATAGTATCATTACATACTAACATTGTATTATGACTTACATTGAAATAGTACACAGAGCACATCACTTTACAGCAATGAGCTCACGGTTTAATCCCAGAGTCTTCAGACCAGTAGGGGTGAGTAGTTCGCTTCACACTCCCTGTATAGTATAAATGCATACTAACACTACTTACAGTTATACTACAGCAGCCAGTACGCTACAGCGCCCACAGCCCATCACTTTAAAACAATCAGCTCGGTTTGATCCCCGAGTCTTCACACCGGTAGTCGCAGTACTTCGCTTCCCACTTCCGGAATAGTAAAAACGCACGGTCGAGCTCAGTAGTTCGCTTCCCACTCCCTGTATGGTATAAACTCCTACTAACACTACTTCCACAGGTACCCTAAAAAACACCACAGCACATCACTTTACAGCAATAACCTCCCGGTTTAGGCTCTAGGCTTCATACCTGACTGTAGCAGCATCTCATCTCAGCACCATGTCACTCTGAGCAACACCACACTTTCAGACCGGTAGGTGTGTCTACTTCGCTTCGCACTCCTCCACAGAGGTACAGTGCTCCTATCCTCCTGTTTCCTAATCTTTTCGCCCTTTTTCCCCCTTACTCGCTTCAATGGAATCACAAAATGGCGGCCAACACTTCGTAGTTGCAACCGCTCGCAGCGTTCACAACCAATAAGCAGCAAGCTCGTGCTCTTTACGCCTCAGCCAATCAGATGGCAGAATTCCCAAATATCGATATCTGTAAATTTCGATATGTCTCCAAAACTACTGAACGAATTTACACCAAATAAACAAAAGCGTGCTTTCTAGACCAAGACCCTTCTCCCTGCCAAATTTGGGGCAATTCCGTTCACCCGTTCGACCTGTAGCCTTGTCTAAAGTTTGCTATGGAAATGAACATGGAGAAAACACATTTTGGGACCCCCCCTTTTTTCTCAGCACCCCCTTGACAAATCACCCCCAAACATCCCACATAGGAGCTGATATGAAGAAAGAATTAGTTTGGAAAATTTCACGGAGATTCATCAAATGACGCCAATGTTATAAGCAAAACAAAAAATGTTCTTCCTATGGAAAGTTGGTCCTAACTATGACTACCTACTGGCAACCGCCAGTAGGTAATATATATATATATATATATATATATATATATATATATATATATATATATGGATCAGCGATAATAAAACTTTGATTAGATTGTATACCTGGTGTGCGGGCTTCCTTGCAGCCGCGGCGGCGTCATCAAGGGATATGAGAATATCTCTCTCTCTGTCTCTCTCTCGCTCTCTCTCTCCATATATATACATATATACATATATATATATATATATATATATATATATATATATATATATATATATATATATATATATATATATATATATATATATATATATATGTGTGTGTGTTTGTGTGTGTATATATGTATAGTTGTATATGTATATACAATAGACACACAAATGAATCCAAGTGCCCGTGGGGAAAAAGAAAACCGGCACACCAAGTTTATGCACACAGTTTTATCTCAGAACAGGAATATGACACGTTTCAGCTAACCTGTATCCTTTGTCAAGTTAAAGTGATGCACTCTCACAGCCATAAACACAAATGTTTAAGTTCATAAATATGTTGAAAGTAACAATGTTGTTCTGGTAACAACAAATAATTCATTATTGTGATAAATTAATATTGCAAGATAATAAGACATAAGCTGCAGATTGTTTCCATATAATAATGAAGAAATACTTTTGAACAAAACTATTTTTTCTCTGAGATGCAATTCATGAACATAGAAAACATACTAAGCAACAATGTTGTTCTGCTAATGAAAACCATTGGTAGAATCTAATGACTAAACAGATCAATATTATGTACAATAACTTGAGCAGATGTGGAGAAATAGAATTCCACCGAAAACTACGGGGCATATTATCAAGGGTAGGGCGATAAGCTTATCGCCGTTTTAGCGTCCGTTTACAGGCGAAAAGCGGCGATAAGTTTATCGTGATATTAGCAAGGCCATGCTAGCGTGTGTTTTGCTGATTTTGCTCCCGTTTCCAGCACGCCTAACTTCGCATTGCTAACGAGATGCAAAGTAGGCGTGCCTGTGGAAACAACATGGATAAATATAGTGAAGGCAGCTTTGCAATATTTACAATGCAGGGAAGCGATTATTTTAATCGCGCTAAGTATGCCTTAACGCAGGAATTTAACGTCTGTTAAATTCCTGACTAAGGCATACCTAACATGGGAGGTGGATTCATGTAATACGACCACAGGGTCGTATCATCAAGCATATCGCCGTTTTACATGGAACATCGCTGGAAAACTAGGGGTGGGTGGAATTTGCGAAATCCACTTTCGCAAAATATCGCGAAAATGTTTAAAATTATCGCAAACAAGCGGAAATATCGCGAAGATGCGGAATTTTTTTTCCCGCATGTTCGCGAGATTTTGTACATGGTTGCGGGTCGCCAACTTACCCATGTGGTTGCTCGCGGGCGCGGCCATCTTGATTTGAGTTGTCTCGTGGTGCATGATCGAGAGAAGAAAGACGTGATCGCGCGACGCATGACGTGACTGCGGGCGCGATCTGTCGCGAGACAGCGCAAATGGCTAAAAACAATCCAACATCTCATGGAGAACGCGACCGGATCAAGAAAACTTGTCAGCGAACGCAGGGATTCAGGTAAGGCGATCGCATGCGCGCGAGAATGTATTATTTTACAGCGCGAGCAAGAAACAAATTATCGCCAAGCTGCGGAAAGCGGAAATTTTGACATTTTCGCGCTCTCCGCGGAACGCGAAAATGTCAAATTATCGCAATTTCCACGAACGGAACGGAATTTTTGCCCAGGCCTATGGAAAACCAGCGATGTTCCATGGAAAAGGGCGCTATCGCTGGAATATACATCGCCATGGCGCTAAGCGTTGTTAATACAACGCTAGCCTGGCGAAATAGTCCAGCGATATAAAAAAATTGCGGTATACAAGGTCAGCTATAATTATCGCTGCCTGTTGCAAATATGCCCCTACATTCTTCAAAATTGTTCATAATTCAGGAATATGGAAACCTTCCATATACTAAACCTATAACGTGGCATATCGATGTATCTAAAACTAAAATACAATCATCAATGATATACTGGTCAGAATATATACTTCATCTTATTCCAGCACTTGCTAATTATGTAATCATGTTGTTATGCAAATCCCAAAGGAATCCTGTTGAAACAGAGTTATTGGTTGTAGAGTAACATAGTTTCATCGAACTGTACTCTGATCTGGCTAGAATGTGCTACAACATTAAATAACCAAATATATAATCACCAGGTGACAATAAGAGAAAACATACTGCACATAAGGGTTTCACAGTCGTTATTCCCAATTAATGAGTAAATGGAAACATGCATTATGGGACTGACGTCAGGGAAACATTATTCATCATTCAGAAATTAGACTGTTAATCCATCGTAAAACTGCACATATAAATGAAAGTATTCAGACAATCTAGAGCAAGTCCCCTGAACATATCATTGTAACCCTATATGTTGGCGTGACTATTATTCAACCATTAAATTATATTCCTAATTCCCTGCGACCAACCCCCTCACATGCAGCCAATCCCACTCCATGCATGGCCTTCAGCTGTGTGTTAGCCTGTGGCCAGGCCCTCCAGCCATCCCCTTGCTTGCAGCCAACCCCCTGCACGCAGCCCCTCTCCCCAGGCCGATTTTGGCCCCAGGAACCCCATCTCCTGGGGCTTGGTCTTATAAAGAGGTGGCATGCAGCCCCCCTTCCCAGGCTAAAACTGACCCCGGGGACCCATTCCCCTGTGACCAGCCCAGTAAATGGTGGGTGCCCTAGTGTCATGTGGCTAGGTGATGCCTGGGAAGAATCACTGCCATCATTACATGCACACAATTCATAAGTTGCTTGCTTTGCATGCGTGACAGTGCAGGATTAGTTTCTCTGAAACCACATTGCTTACAATTCCACTTTGTAAGTACACTATCATGACACCTTGAACATTTAGTACAAGACCTAATCACACATAGTGCAAATGTTGTTGTTTTTTAATCACCCATGAGGCAGCATGGCTATCACAAGAGAATAAACTAATGCCAGTCTGGCTGAAGCCTCAACACAGAAGCATGGATACTGTTATAATAAATACTCATGCATTTACATGTTCACGGGAGAGTAGCACTCTGCTGTCATTGTGAAGTTGTCACTGTGTTTGAGTCTCAGCCCAGCGGATTCCTGTTTACCCTCTGTGAGGATCGATGTTGAACTTGTGACCAAAATGGGGCTCTACTTACCTTCAGGTAATTAGGACTTAGATAATTCATTAGAGGACTCTTGGCAGAATACCGGCCCTAGGCAACTATGTTAGGGAGCACATAGTAGGAGTACACTATACACAGTTCTTATATTCCACCATACATACACTGTTTTAGCACCATGGTGGAATTGTTTATCCTTTTCACTGTTCTTATACTGCTATTCACTATTCTCTGCTTCTGTCTATTAATTATTGCAGTGCATATATTTTATACAAAAATCACAATGGCTCAATAAATATTCAAATGACCCTTTGTGTATTTCTGAGTATGCATGAGTGATGGAGCAAAAAGGTTCTAGATCTGTTACCACTAATCCCCTCCCCACAACTCACCGCAACTTTGTTCCTTTGTCTCCACTGGGTTTGTGTGAGCCCCGACATGATGCTGCTATTCCGCTGCCCTCCAATCATAGTCGAATTTTCAAAGTAATGCTGCGGCTTGTACATTTCCTCGAAGACGCTGAGGATGCAGTTGGGAGCTGACTGGCATAGAGCTTGACGGGCAATCCCATTTTTGTTTTGCTGCCGTTTGCTCCCTTTTTGTTTTTTCTCTTTTCTCTTTGGAGGTGTCTCGGAGGAGGGAACTTTGGCCTCACTCACTGCTTGCTCTTTAAAAGGCAAGAGGCAAGAAGTATTATTTGAATTTAGCTAGATTGAGGCAGTTGGTTGGCCAGTCCCCATCTGGACTTTGAGGCCACTCTGAGGCCACAACTACAAAGGACAAGTGGTAAGCACCTTGATGGTGTTTTCTTTTTGATTTTTTGGGTATGGAGGATTTCCAGGGCAGTATTGAGGGCAACCATGTTTCAAGCCAACGGTAGCCATCTGAGGGTGCTATAATGAGCAGGATGCGCTGGTAGGGGGTCTCTGGCTTAAAAAAAAGGACTTTTCCATCTATTATAATGGGAAAACATCTCATGTTTTTTAACCTTTTGATTAACTTGGATGCCGCGGCCGGCTGTAAAACCAAATCACGGGAAGCTCAAATGAAGACTGCATCAGCTGCAGCAAGAGCAGAGGGTAGTTAATATCATGTTGTGGTTCAACAGTTGAGGCTTGGCCCCTAATTTTGGAGGAAGATCTGGTGGAACAGGGGCTGGCGGCTAAAAATACCTCATCAGTCTTCCAGCATGTCTCGCAGGACTCTGCACAAGATGAAGTATCCAGTTTGTCCAATCCAGGTAGGACGGCAGGGAATGAAAAAGAGATGGCATTAGATGTAGCACTCACAAGGTAGGAAGAAAGACAAGATATTTTTCTTCTGAGGCACAATGTGAAGATTTTATGGTCTTAACTCAAGAGAAGGGGAAATAATTTTTTCTAAATGAGCAATATGATTAATCTTCAACTTTGAAGTTTACTGCTTTCGCGGTAAAATGTGCTGCTCTCTTAGATGAAACTACTGCTCACTCGGCCCCCTCTCAACAGAATATCCTTATGGACTTGCAAGTGTTGTCCCTGTCTCCTACAATGGATCCAAGGAGGCTGGTGACCCCACCAGAGCAATCGCAGCGTGCTACGTCAAGAAACTCTAAGACCCATCTTCAAAATCAGGTGTATGGTGATGACCGGTCTTTGCAATGGGATTTAAAAACCATGCTAAACTTTATTTTAGATGACATAAGAGATCTAAAAGCATCGCAAGCAAATGATATTGCATCCCTGCATCATCACCTGACGAAAATAGAGGAAGCAGTTGCAAGCTTTCCAGTTTGGATGCAGGAGGCTGAGTCTAGGATATCACACCTTGAGGACCAGATGAATATACTGCAGCAGCAAACAGAAAGGGAAGATAAATTGTTGTTGGAAACCAAGATTGATGAACTGGAAAATCACTTGTGACACTCCAACCTAAGGCTGGTAGGAGTGCCCAAAGGTTGTGAAGGGGCTCCAGTAGTCCAATGGGTTGAGACATTCATCAAGAAAAATGTGGTACCCGAAATTTCAGGGGATTTCACAATCACAAAATCTCACAAGGTACCAGCTCCCCATTTCCAAAACTCAAATTTGCCAAGGACAAGCCTGGTCAACTTTGCGGAGCACTGTATTAAAGAACAGATTCTTTCTAGAGCTATATAAAGAAAACAGTTTTCCACCAATGAAGTACTCTGTTGTTGAATCTTGTCTGATATGTCTGCAGCAGCACAGTGTTGAAAGGGAGTTATTTAAGGCCCAGGGCGAGCAGGCAGCAATAGCGCAACAAAATATAATAGAATAGAAATCAATTTATAGGCCTTCTGAATAGAAATCAATTTCTATTCAGAAGGCCTAGAGGAAGGGGAGAAAAGGGGAAAGAAAGCAACAAAAAAAACAAAGTAAGAGATGTATTATCATAATCAATGTTGGGAGTTTGAGTGGTTTGTTTACTCAGAGTGCTACAAAATGGCACCCAGCTGGAGCATAATTTTTGACGCTCTTCTAGGGAGGATTGAGAGGGGTACTGTGGGCTATTCTCCTCCTTTCTGGGATGGGGGTCTAGTTGAGGCAGGGTGTTGGCGGTGGTAAGGACGGGTATTAGAAAAGAGCAGAATCTTAGATAGGAAAATCATGTTATTTAAGTTTTTGTTTATCAGGCTTCTATGTATGAGAAGGTCTTTTGGAAATGGGGTTGAAGTACAGATTATTTCTGTCAATGTTAATGAGCTATCCAATAAAAAAAACTATGGGGCCTTACTTATATGGCTTACTTACTTTCCACCCCACATTTAGTTTTTTTCAAGAAACTCATTTAAAGTTGAATTTCCGGAAGTTGTTTATTCCTAAATACTACATAAAACCGTATTTTGCTTCTACAGGGCTGGCCATGAGGGGTGTTGCAATTTATTCTAGCCGAGGATTAGATTGGGACATTATACAGGTCCACAAGGACCCCTGTGGCAGATGGATTTAGATCATAGTTAGGGTAAATGGCCACATATGTAATCTTGTGGATTACTATGCCCCGATATTAGATAATCCAAAACCTTTTATTAAAATCAATGATCTGATTAGAGGAGCAACTGGTCCAATAATAGTTGGGGGGATTTTAATTTTATTCAGGATTTAGCTTAGGGATACCTTGAATAAAACAAAGAAACAGTTGAAGCCGATTACTAAAAAGGTATAGATGTCATGATCCAAGACCACCAACTGATAGATCCATGGTGCAGAGCCCATTTGGAAATGTCACAATATACTTATTATTCTCGACAATTTAATACTGCCTTGTGTATAGACTATTTCCTTATTTCTCGTTCTTTTAGGTGTCCTCATTCTCAAATATGGCAAATTATTTTTCGGACCATTCAGCCATTAGTGTCATGATAGAATTAGACGCAAGGCTAGGGGAACGATCCAGGTGGTAGATGGATTGTCTCAATTAAAAAATGTATCAGAGTTTTTTCAGATTAATAAGGGCATGCAACACTTTTTTCTGCCTGGGGAGCCTTTAAGGCATCTATTCGTGGGCAGATGATTGCTTTTATGGCTGCGCAATCTAAAATGCAGAGAATTTGCGAACTTCAACTTGCGGTTGATACTGTAGTTCAGATGAAACCGAACGAATGGCAGTGGATCTGCAGCTGTCTACCACTAAACAAGTGCTAAGGGCAGCAAGATAGTAGGCAGATTTTTGACTTGGTCATCTAGGTTGAAGTAGAAAGCCATTTTAATTACTGAATTGCTGGAACCCCGACCAGGGCTTCTCAGAAGGAAGAGATTGCAGAAATCTTCCTTGCCCATTTTAAGAAGCTATATTGCGACTAAATACACGGATTCGCAAGAAGCTGTACATCAGCATTTTGTTAGACATTAATCTAGCGGAATTGTCAAATAACTAGTCAGGCAAATTAGTAGCATATATCACAGCATTAGAAATTGGTCAAGTTATAGCCTCAATGACATTGGGAAAGGCCTTTATAAAGTCTTTCAGGAAAAATGTACAACTCTTTAGTGGAGCTTTTTAATGCAGTGAAAAATGGCTGTGAGGTCCCCCCGATATTTAGGGAATCGATTATTGTTAGATTTGTTAAAAAGGGGAAGAATCCCTGGGCCATTAACTCATACCGACCTATTAAATTCAGATAATAAAATCTTAATGAAAGTCTGGGCTAATCGAATTATGCCTGTTGCTCAGCAGATTATTCATAAAGACCAGACCGCCTTCTTGCCGGGAAGGTAAATGTCTTTTAATACAGCCTTTTTAATATATGCAATTGATTTTTTTAACACCAATCAGATACCCACAATTATTATGATAGCAGATGCCGAAAAAGCATTAGATCTTGTCGATTGGATCTCCCTTTTTGTGCCCCTAAAAGGAAGGGATTTTCTAGCTCAATCATTAATATGCTATATAATATCTATCAGGGCACACAGGTGCAGATTTATTTGAACTCCAGCAAAGCTGGAACTATAGATATAAATCAGGGAACTCATCAGGGTCTTCCCCCATCGCCCGTACTTTTAACTTTTTTTATCGAACCATTGGCAGCCAGGATAAGAGTAAATCGGGGAATCGGAGCACCAATAGAAGGCATGACCAAGCTCAAAATGTTTGCAGTCAATATCATTTTATATCTCGGGCCTAAACAACATAGGATAAGAATATTATTGGCTGAGTTTGAGCAGTTCCAGTCTGTTGGTTGTTGAAAAATCAACCATAATAAAACAGAAATACTTATGGTTAATATATCAGGTGATACTCTACCTGTCAGTTTTCAATGTCCTGCAGCTTCGATTAATTCGATTTGATATTTAGGGGTTTGAATAACTAATTCCTACATTGAACTCTACAAACTAAATTATGAGGTAATGTTAAAAAGATTAGAGATTTACTGAATAGATGCGCCTTCTCCCTCTTACTCTTATCGGTTGGGTCGCCCTTATTAAAATGTCAATCTTGCCTTTATTAATTTTTCAATTCATGAATGTCCCGATAAAAATTAACATGGCATATTTTAACGAGCTTGATGTACTCTTTCGACAGTTTGTTTGGAATAAAAAGGTACCCAGAGTAAAATTTCCAGTACTATAATTGGGAATAAATCAGTGGGGACTGGCACTGCCCCAGTTACATATATATTAAGAAGCCTCTCATTTAGACTTTGTGGTTCGTATATATGATTCTAAAGGTTCTTTAGATAATTTTTTACTTGACAGACTGGTCACAAAGGTGGGATCACAGCTCCTGATCTTCATAAAGACAGGTAAACTCCCCCCAAAAACTAGGTATAAGACGTTGAAAGATCTTCATACAGGACTATAGTCATTTTATTCCATTAACGCCTTGGTGGCTGTTTATTAATATTCGCATTTAAAGACTGCAAATTTTTAGACCTACTTATCAAGACTAGTCATTTTAGGCTTTGGAATGCAAATGCCTTCAATGAGCTGGGCCATTTTCTGCTGGGAGAGAAATGTATTACCTGGCAGGAAATTCTAGCTAGGTGCGGGAATCGTAGTAAGTTATTTTTGGGCGGATTCATACAAATTATCTACCTAGTGAAAAATATCGTCTTATATCCCACACCTGCCCTTCCTCAATAGCGGCCACTCTTTTTAAAGCAAGGCTGAGTGGAGTGGGCAATTGGTATAGATTTCTGCAGAGTCAAGGTGAAAACCACCTAATAAATAATTTTTGGGCCAAAATTACTGCTAAAACCAATGCTCTTTCTTGGAGGTCGAGTGTCAGACTATCTCGCAACTTGTCAACAAAGCCTTAAGGGTAGTTAATTTTAGGCATACAGCTTTTTTCTCACAATGGATGTCATATTAGACTACTAAAGGTACTGGGAGGTAGTGGTGCAGAACACCCAAAGATATAGTGAATCATCTTCATTGACAGGTTTGTTTTTGAATTCTAAAGACAGCCCTGTCTTTGAACCCTACTGGGACACCATAACCAAACCGTTGGATAGAAAACTGTATTTCCAGCTGAGAGTGGGCTCGCTGCCTCTCAAATCTTTTACATCTAGGTGGTCGAGCTAAGGTGATGACAAGTGCACAGTCTGTTTATCATGTAGTGAAACGATTGTCCATGTGCTATTTGTGTGCCCAGCTTATGCTGCCCCGCACCGGATTTGGTTGAAACCTATATGTAAAATGTTGGGTACGAGGAAGAGCGTGGAGGCAGAAAGGATAATACGTACTAGCACCTCTTCGTATATCTCTATTGGAGCTGCCAAATTTCTGGGGTGGGCGTGGGTAATAAGGCTAAAACTTACAATGACATGAGCAAATTTTTTTTTTTTTTAAAACAATTTTTATTAATACAACGAACAAAAGTACACCTTTCGTCATTACATGGTCTGTGCGGTACAATGTGCTGTCATATCACTCAATTTCTGACATTGATTGCGATTGTCATACAGGTACATCCAAGCCCTTATTTCCGCCACCCCCCTCTTCTTCCCTTACCCTCCCTCAGGTCGAGTCCCACGTGACAATACTGCCCTGAGTTTAGTCGCTTAGCTCGGACTCCGAGTTCGGTACAGGGGGTTCGCATAAATTGCCTCTATATGTGTCCCATTTTCCCCATATTCTCTGCCATCTCCGGGGGCAACCTCTGTTGACACACACCACCCTCTCCGCCATCATGGCACTATCTAGGTCGCGGCACCCCCTCATATGGGAGGGGGCGGACTGCGCCCCCCAGTATTGCGCAAGTGTCCTCTTAACATGAGCAAATTTGACTGTTTAAAACTAGATAGCCGTAGATTGATTGATACAATGAAAATTATATTGCCCAGGCAGCAAATTTACTCTATTGTCAAAATTAACTGGAAGTTAACAAAATAAATGATGATACTGTACAATTTTTTATTGCAATTTTTTATTATCTGTTTTTTAAGGCAATTTTTTAACTCTTTTTAATTGAAACCTGCTCCAGGATTTCAGCTGTATTCCGGAATAATCAGGTATACATATGTAAAATGTTTTTATGACAAAGTGTTGAATAAAGCTTTTTGGATTGGATTGGACTAAAGCCCTCCACAGGATCTATGAAATGGGAATTGGCAGATAGATGTTTTTGATGTTAGCCATTAGGTGGTGGAGACTGGCTCCATATTTTCTCTACATGTCCATTGCTGGTGCAATTTTTGAAAAAAATATTTGGCACTCTTAGTAAAGGCTTACAGTGCCAAGTCGACCTGTAGGCTGCAGTGGCACTTTTTGGCATCTCAAAACAGATGCAAATTTTTCCAAATTTAAAAGGCAAGGAGGTTTTTATTTAAATTACCTCATTTTTGGCACAATCTTTGACTCTGCAGAATTGGAGGACAAGTCGAGTTCCCACATATTTAGAATGGCATAAGAAAATGATTCCCACAAGGAAATTTAAAGAGGCCTATGCAAAAAGAGTAGGCACAATTAAAAGATTTGCGAGGGTTTGGAGAGATATGGAACAACTCGAGAAAGAATTAAGTTTCAATTAGACCTACTATAATAGAGTTTTTGTTTGACTGTAAAACAATCGCTAGTCATCGATGGTTTAGTTAATAAAGAGAATTACTTAATTGATCTCAGACGGCTGTATCTATAAAAGTTATGAAATTTGCACTTTTTGAGGATTTCCCAACACTGTACTATTATCAAGAGTAAGGATGGACACAGCTGTTCAATATCATCCTGTTTTTTCTGTAAGGCTGTAACATGCCATGTAAATGTACTGTAGCTACAGTGCACTTTATTTTTTTTCAAGCAAGACCGGAGATAATTTTTTTTTTTGTTGTCTATGGAATTATTTAATCATTTCATTGTGAAGCCTATTTTTTTTTTAGGATCAAAATACTATGAATACTCATTTTTTACTGCTTATGATATAACAAATTATTCTATTGTTTCTGCTCAATAAAAAAGGAAGAATCCTTGGGGAGTCAGGTTTATCATATTATGAGGTTGCCCTAACCATTTGTTACCTTACTAGGTTTAGCAGTACATATGGCAGCAGTGTGAGCTAGCTGCTCAATAGGCCAACATATCATTAGAGGGTGCATAGAATCAGTTTGCACCATCCCAACATTTATGTTGTCCAACAAATGAACAGTTCCTACTGAGAGACTGTAAACCGTACGACATGGCACCCCCAACGTTGATAGATTGGGTTTTCATTTAATGGATCATCTGAGTAGTTCTCCTTTGCATACCTAGAGACCCCTACACACTTTCTACCCAGAGACGTCCAAGGGGGTAGGGACTATCCTCCTCACCTCAGTAGGTAAACCTTATGTATTGACTGTAGGTTGTTCAAGCTTGAACTTTTTAAAGGATTTTTCCCATTGTGCTACCCTCTCTTAATTCCATTCATTACATTAATTCATTACAATGTTAGAAACAGAGAATCTTGATATTGCCGAGAACTGCAGACATGCGGCTACTCATAAACTGCTACAATATGGTCTCACACTTATGAGTGGAGATGTGGTCTTAATTGTTGAGGCTCACGAAGCATATATAGCGCAGAGGTGTTATAGGGCAGACTACACAACAAGGATATTTCAGAACTGCACACAAGATGGTGTTCCAAATAACTACATGCCGAATGAAGAAAAGAAATACCTTTACATATACCTAGAGCACAGAAATTGGTGTGATGGCACCATACCACACACAACAGAAGACATTAAACTAGTTCACCTTAGAAATGAAGAAGGAACATGGCCATTCTTAACTGGATACACAGCACATTCTGATGTTGATAATTTGACATCAGTACAAGTGAGTAGATTATATAAAAATTAAGTATCACTATACAGGTGTTTGACAAGGTTTGTTATGCGCACAGTAATATTGAATCCTGCAAGGACTGCTCACACTACGCAACCATTAAATGCAGTCATGGGTAAGGTTCCCATCTGATGGGAGGAGATTCTGTTCTGGATTGCACCAAAAACAAATCAGCTTGAGGCAGTGTTTCCCCATATGGGACCCCAGGTAAAACACAGAATTATAACAATTTGCTTGCCGATGAGGCTCCCCCTGTGGAAGTCTATGCCACTTGGGATACAGTTTTTGCTGCATAGTACCAGAACACATGGTACCCCTCCATTAGCTGATTTGCCAGAAGTGTTTAAACAGATCCAGAATAAGTGCGGCCCAGCATCTGTCTTGGATTTGGGGACAAAACTGTTTGACAATTTTGCTGCAATAGCCACCATTATGTTAAGTAACATAAAAGGGGAAGCAGCAGCATTGACTATAGGCTAGCATTTAAGGGATTAGGCTCCAGGCCAAAGGGGTGGAATTATCTAAAAATATCGAGTAGACCTATGCAACACTAGGTAGAGATAATTTGAGAGCCAAACCTGGTAAACCACAACTAAAGAGTAATTCTGAAAAGGATAACTTGAAGCAAGCACTCGAGTGTTCTACAAAGAAGAAGTGGGATAGTAGGTAAAAGAAAAAGAAAGACAAAACTAAACTGCGGGGTGGGTCTTCTCGACAGGAAGCAACTGAAAGGCACTATAAGCTGCGTAACCATGAGAATATTAGAGCACCTGACAAGTATCAGGATATTGAAACATGTTCGTCTCGTTCCTTTCAGCAGTCATCCAAAAAATGTTCAGAGAGAGGTGGAGTGCAGATCGGACGAGTATGTGAAACAGAATAAGGACTCACAACGCTCATCTCACTACATCATTAAACAGGAAGACAAACCTAAAACTCCAAACCTCAATTCAAAAGGAAGAAAGGTAGCTGGATTTAAGGTCAAGAATGCAGTAGATATTGAGGACACTGCTTCTGCACGGGGAGTGGACTCTGACCATGCTGGACACAATGGTAGAAGTCACAATAGTGTTCCGGAACCTGATGGATTGTCTGACGGCAGTTGCTCCGAGTGACTATATCCAGGTAGAAACACTAGATACACAGGTAAGTGTCCCACTTTGCCTGTCGGAGATGCAACTCCAGATGGAGGGAGACATACAAAGGCCCAGTAAAGTTCTCTTTTGTGAGAACTCGTTATTTGGCTATAACAGTCTCTTGGCCAACAAGGAAAGGCCACCAGAATTCATCATAAACTGCCCAAACAGAGAAACAATAATTTATCTTGCCTTCTCCAACCTCGATCCAGAACATGTAAAGCAGTCATGTGAGAAGGAGAGAGAGTTAACGCAGGCTCCGGCATTATACCGCAACCATGTGGGGTTGGATGATGGTTTCCCTTATCATGAAATGCCACTGAGGTTGACCCCACAACCTCAAAGACAAGACGCCATTAAAAATTAGCTAAAAAAAAAGCTATTGAAATTCTCTAGCAACTTGATCACCAGGGTTTAATAGAAAGTTGCATCTCTTTAATGAATAATCCCTCGTTTCCCGTGATGAAACCTTAGCTTTCATATCATTTAGTATTAGATTACAGATATTTAAAAGTGGCTACTTGCACAATTGCAGTACAGAACGCATACTGCATGGCACTAATGAACAACATAGTGAGATAAAAATACAAAACCACACTTGATATCTCAAATGGATTTGTTTCTGCACAAATAAAGTGCCAGGAAGCAGGTACTTGACTGCATTCAAAGCGCTGGGTTCCTAGAGGGAATTCTGTTGATTACCTCACGAGTAAAAGAATATTCCGGGGCTGTTCTCAGCTTGAGTAACAGAACTTTTACAACAATTTGATGGCCAGGCACTGTCCTATGTCAATGACATATATTTGATGTATGATGACCTTTCTATACACTTGATAAGAGTAGATCACATAGTTCTAGGATTTGCTCACATGGGCTACAAATGTTACTTTAAACAATCAAAGATTGGCCAACATCAATGTCCTGTAACCGGGATACAAGCTGTCAAGTGAAGGCAAAAGCATTGTGATACATTTCTTAGAGAAGTGTGTGCTATTACACCCTCTGATTACATTGAAGAGATTACAATCCATATTGGGATTCCTATATTTTGGCAGAACATACATTCCAGATTACGCAAAATGGGTTAAAGCAAACACTGGACCACTAAACATACAAACATACTATGTGTTGTACAAGATGACATGCTGCTTCAAAACACACACGTGTAAACACAACAAACCTGGTGATCAGCCTAATTGCTAGGCATCAGGGTACACCTAAGTCGCATTCAATGAAGGTGAAACTGTACCACTTGCATATAAATTGCATCTATACACTAATGCAGAAATGCATTTTGCACCAACAAAAAATACTGACAGTGGTAAAGACTGCTGCGGTGAGGGAGAGAGCACTGGCTCAGGGAAAGCAAAACATTGTTGTGACCCACTTGCCAACCTTAGAGGCCATCAAAAGAGCAAGTGTTCCGAACACAAACGCATTGCATCCATGTTGGATACAATGGGCTAACTCACCTGAACAGTTGTAGACTACAAATTTGACCTTACACTACAAACACAAGCTTTTCTTCAGTACGAGCACAAATATCTTGAAATAATGCCTCTAGCTCAGTATGATTACATCATATATACTGATGCGTCTGCTCACTCTGCTGTAGGGACTAAGCACCAATATTCCGCAGGGAGCGCCGCTGCAAAGGGGTGCATGCTGGATGGAGAATTCCATTCCAAGAAAACCTACACACAGTCACTTGGTGACTTCACTGCACAGCTAGCTGAACTTAGGGCTCTAATTCTGACACTGGAAAATACGAATCACAGATTCCCCACAATGATGGTATGTGATTCCTAATATTGTGTGCAGTCGTATACTGAATATCTACACTACTGGACTCAAAATGGATTCAGGAATTCAAAAGGGTGCACAATCAAGCACAAGATACCGTGGGAACAGGTGGCAAAGCTGAAAGATTGCTTGCCACCGACTCATGTAATACACACATTGATTTAGCAACATGTTGGTGTTCATGTTGCAGGAAATTTCATGGCTGATGAAGCTGCAAAAGCAACACTGCAAGCTGCTGCATTCACTGTGTGAGTACGGGAATCGATGCAGACATCATGATGGTTGTCGATGCTGCACGAAATGACACCCACCTGCCAAAATGCTTTCCACTCAAGTATTCCTACAAGTTAGATGCACAAAATGTACAGTATTCTCACCTTCCTGGTGTGGGGGATAGAATAATACCAAATTTTGACCAAAGGTTAGGTTTATTTCTAGCTGCACACAAGGGTTTTCCATCCGCACATGCACGGGTGGCTGGTACAATTTCATTATTGCAGCAGTGCTATTGGTGTCCAGGCCTCTATAAACAGACAAGGAACTTTGTCCTCAAGTGCGACATCTGCCAGCAGATGAAGGGTTCCACTGTGGTACATACACCACAGACACCTCTAAAGATTACAAACTATCCTCTGGCTTGTGCCTATCTGAACTATTGAAGCACTTTGTCATCAGATGGGGCTTATAAGTATATCTTGGTAACAGTGGAAACCCGCTCTAGATTCCTGTGGGTATGGCCACAGCAGTTCACTGACACCCATAAGCTGTTATAAAGGTTCTGCATGTCTTTATCGGGACATATGCAGTAGGCACATTACATTCCAACCAAGGTCCAGCATTCGCCTCCAGGGCTTACAAAGATGCCATGGGAAGTTTGGGTGTGACCCTGTGGTATTCCTCCCCTTACCATCCCTGGGGAAATTCAGTCCTAGAGAGAAAAATGGGGACTTAAAGCAGGCGTTAACAGCTAGTGTACTAGGCCCAGGTTGCATTTGGGTCCATCATCTACATAGGGTCCAGAGGGCACTGAACAATCTGCCTAGAAAATATCTGGGTGGGTGGTCGGCCTCCCTATGGGATCCTGTTTGGGTTAAAAATGTGCGTCCCAGTTCTCGATTGTGCAAACACAGTCATGGCTGAAACACCATTTGCCATACATACATTTCTGGCTGTTTCACAGGAACTGAACAGTTTCCAAGACAAACAACTGAAGGTCCAAGTAAAACGCACCACCATTGGTGAAGTTAAGGAAGTGTCTGCAGCTCCTAATTGGATCCCAAAGTTTGGGGATCTGGTCAAGGAGAAAATAGTGGACAAGAAAGAATTTGGGCCGTCTACAGAGTGCCTATGCTTGTCCTGGCCATTGAAGGTACCGGAACTGTAATTCTTCCGCCTCTTGCTGGCTGCAGAAACAGGAGATTAGTCTCCTTTGATCTGACCAAACCACACTATGTGGGCGATTCGCAACAGTAGGCCTCATGGAGTCCTGGTAGTTACCTGCCTCCTCCCACACCATACAGGAAGTTTGGATGGAAGCTTTAATTAGTGATGAGACATCCTCTCCCCACCAGGAGATAGCAGTAACCAACAATGAAGAAGCTCTTCTACCTGTTACTGCAGCAACTACTTTACAATTGACTAGTACAGAAACTAACCCTGGGCATAGTTCGCGAAGTAGCTCTACACGTAGCTACATGAAGTGCACTTCGCACTAAGCGAGCTATGCGTAGCTTCGCAAACTGCGTAGTGCACTGTGCAAGATGCTGTTCGCACTGATTGCACAGTGCCGGATGCTTATCCGCACTGTGCAATCAGTGCAATCTGCATCTTGCACAGTGCAAGCGGTCATTTTGTGCAGCTCGAGTAGATTTCTACTCGAGCGGCAGCTTTCTCAATACGGACTGGTAGTTTCTCATCGCGAGCGGTCACGAGCATACGCGACCACTCACAATGAGAAACCTGACCTCCCCGCGTTGAGAAGTTTGCCGGGAGTTTTATTTTCCACGCTCGCAATCGGCAACTTGATATTGCTGATCGCGAATGAGGAAAAAGTCTCGCCAGGATGTCATTTTGCTTGCTCGCGGTCGCCAACTTGACGTTAAGGACAGCGAGCAAGCAAAAAATGACCGCTGCACTATGCTACGCTATGCTACGCGTGTTTCCAAAGTGCTACGTGCAATTCGCGTAGTGCGAAGTAGCGCAAACTTCACAAACTATGCAAGCGTAGTGTAGTCCTTTGCCCAGCCTTAACAGAAACATATATTTCAATTTGGAATCCTGACATGAATGCTGTATGTAAATGTACCACAGATCGAGTCATCGCCTAGTCCTACAAAGCCTGCAGAGCTGCTAAAATAGATTGGACTGCCTCTGGCTACTTCATTGACTGAGATGACTTTTCCTCAGATTCATCTGATTCACAAACACCATCACCTTTGACATTTCAGATGAGACTGCATTTTTTCTATCTTTGGCTGAAAAATGTATACTTTGTTCCTCCATGGCAAACACCTTTGGATTACAATTGTGTTACTGTTCCTGGTTCTTTTGTTGGTTTTGTGACAGCCTTTTTCCTGCTTCTAAATGGACACAATCACCCAGCACGCTTCGCTGTACAACTGGTGAACTTGGTTCTTAAACCACATTCATCTTCACATAAAGCACAAAGAGACCTTTCCCTGGTGAACATTTCAACTGTTCCAGTTCCTGATGGGATTGTTTGGGATAGGGTATCGTATGATGGCCCTACAGAACTTTCACAAATTCCAATTGTTTGAATTATCCTTGAATGACATCACCCCAAGTACTGTCTCTGATGATTGGGATATTGAACAGTGCAAGAAATGCTAGAAGATCTAGGGAATTCTACTGTTGTTTCATCTGATAAACTGAATGAAGGCACATCTATGATGATGATATTCTTTGTTTCCAACATTATGGTCATAATATTTTGCATAAAGCAAGTATCCCACATTTTATTTTTAATTACACACAATGGAAACATTGCACTATACCACTACATTTGCACAGACGTTTGCTTATACTCTGGTTATGATTCGTTAGACCCAGTGTCTTATTATTATAAGCTTGTACGGTTACCTGCAAAGAGAATATGCTAACAAATACCAAGATCACTTATTCTGCATCTTTTCTTTCCCAGCTGTATACACATGGGTTCAACTTTTGGTGGGACACTATTGATGGCAAATCAATTTGGGGGACAAGAGATTAGTAAGTTAGTGGGAATGAGACTTTATTTAGAGCATACCTTACATCACAACAGATGATTTTCCTGAACATAAACTGTGCATAAAACATCATGTATTGGTATAGCTAAGATTAAGGATTTGAACACACCACACATTACCACATTTGCATGTTTTAAACACTGGCAGCAGTACACACTAGACACTATGCTACGCAATGGCACATACAATACAGCAGACACCAATTGGAAGGGATGGTTAGTTTGGCCGTTAGATACTAACAGATGTCACGTTTTTATAAGCAGTTCTGGCTGTGGGAATGCTTTAAGTGGTTCCTTAATCTGCGAGGAAGTTTTTCTCGGTTTGTTCTGAAGGCTGGTTGAACCTGTACCCCAAAACCTCCCAATACCCTCCTTGGTAGCCCAGGCCCTCAATCACCACCATTTTGGACGGTTTGGCCTCAGCCAGCCTTAGGAGTAAGGGAAGCATGGGAAGTGAAAAAGGACACACTCTACCCTCATAATAATAAATAATAAAATAGGATTTACTCAACACTCACAGCAAAAAAAGTGGAGGGTGGCAAAGGACTTATTCTACCATCACTGCAATAAAAAGTGAAAAAGAACACTTGAATGAAACCTCACAATCTACTCACTGGTACTAAATTAAACCCAGCCTCTTCCCAATTGTGTGAAAGAGACAACGATGCAGAGGAAATAATCTGCCAATAAATTTATACAAGGGAGAACTGAATTGATCCCTATCTATGAGTGATACATCTCTACAAGTTTTTCCTTTATAGGCAATACTTACTCCAGAAGTAGTTGTAAAAATATTTATTTTTATCAAATTTTTCACAAACAAAGATAACAAATATACCAATCATACAAATACATATATCTACATTATATCCAGAAAAGAATCTTTCCTGCCCGTTATTTTTTGCTTGCGGATGTGCCAACAACGTAATTCCATCCGTCATTAGAAAAATAAAAGTCCTGTACACTTTTGAGGGGATTCTTTGACCCTCACTCTATTATCTGGAACATGTACACAATTTTATTACATCAATCAGCATCTGGCGGACTCCTCTGTATCATGTCTTCGACACGTTTCGGCCATATTCATTTTGGCCTCATCAGGACAGTAGTGGCAAGAAAAAAGAAATACCCAAATTGTCTGCAAGATCTAATCTTCTCAATATGCACTTCAATCAAGGGACGTCGGCACAGAGAATGCCGCAGCAATCACTTTACGAGTGGTGGGAATGTCACTGGAATAAATGCACGTTTTCCCACAACCTTAGGATTTATTCAAGAGGGCGCAGGATGCGCTCTAACAAGGTCGATACAAAGGACCTATTGATGCACTATTGCCAGTAAGGCAGCAGGCTACACATTTTCAGTGGATTAGGTACACAGTGACTATAAGGAAGACAGGAGGAGGATTCTTTTCCTCCCTTGATTGAAGTGCATTTTGGGAAGATTAGATCTTGCAGACAATTCAGGTATTTCTATTTTCTTGCCGCGACTGTCCTGATGAGGCCAAAATGAATATGGCTTAAACGTGTCGACCCCATGATACAGAGGAGTCCACCAGATGCTGATTAATTTGATAAAATTATGTACATATTCCAGATAATAGAGTGAGGGTTGAACAATCTCCTCGAATGTGTACAGGACTACTTCTTTTCTTTTTCTTTTTCTTCATCCAGTGATGGATGGAATTACATTGTTGACACATCCGCACGCAAAAAACAACGGGCTGGAAAGATTGTTTTCTGGATATATGTAGATATATGTATTTGTATGTTTGGTATATTTGTTATCTTTGTTTGTGATGAATTTGATAAAAATAAATATTTTTACAACTACTTCTGGAGTAAGTATTAATGTTGCCTACAAATGACAAAATTGTAGAGATTTATCACTCATAGATATGGATCAATTCAGTTCGCCCTTGGATAAACTTATTGGCAGATTAGTTCCTCTGCATCTTTCCCAGAGTTTCTCGTAGCCCAGATGCAGGAGGATTATTAGGGCTTAGCCCATTTTGGAACTTCTGCCCAATTATGCGCATTGAAACAAAGTGGACTCCCTCCATTCTTCCAGAAACCACGAGAACAGACTCTCCTTCATAAAGGAAAGGTTGCAACATCCCATCACCTAAATTGATAGAGGACCATCTAGATCCTGGCTCCCCTCTCATACCTACCTCAGCTGAAATAAAGAGGACTGGTTATGCCCCAATAAGGTCAGCCAGTTTGTATTGGGATGATGCTAGCCCACCAAAATCACTGCTATGATCTGCACCTCCTACACCAATATCTGGGGTGATCCCTCCCATGTGCAGTCTGCTTGATTTCACTCACAAATGACCTTAGGGCACTCTCTTAGAGGATAATATGATGCTTGCCCCCACAACACCCCTCCCCCTTCAGTACCCAACTTCATAAAACGACATGGTCCAAACTCTTTCTCCATCACTATCCCCCCAAAACTTTCAGCTACTCAGCTAAAAACTTCAAAAACAGACTGATTAAACAACGCCCTGAAACTTTCATTGCTGATATATATTGCAACTCCTCCAAAGGTCAAGAGAGAATGGATCGCATCTTCTACACTAAAAGACCTGCGAAATGGAATGCAACACTACCAAACTACCTTCATATATCCAAAACCGCTAACATCTCGCATGAACACAACCTGACAATCACTAACTCTCCTACATTTAAAGGCAATGCCACTACAACCATCTACAGAAACGGAATAGTTATGATACAAGTCAATGACGCCAACCCATGTTCTCTTGAATCCCTTTTCCCTATGCTATGGAATTCCATATCCCATAATCACAACTCATCTTCCCCTAGCCAATCTCCCCCATAGGTTACACAGGGAAAACCATACAAGCCACACTATCAACTCCAACTCTACCCTTCCTCCACCACTCATTCTGCCAAAACCTCCCCCGTCAGTGACCCCGGCAACTCTAACTCACATACCACACCACCACTCCTTACACATACACTAAGGACTTGTTAGCCAGACCAGCTCAGAATAGCATCACTCGTTCTACTTCCCAACCCAGTTACAACCCTCCCCCATACAACCCATCCCTCAATCCTCTTCCCCCAGGCCTTTCAGGACAGCAACCTATTAGCACATGTGTTGACTCTCAAAACCTGAACCGAAGGCGCTCCTAAGGCAAGCCCGTCTGTGCCCAGCCACGACCCGACCGCGACCAGTGCCATGGACCCTGGATCTACAACCTCCCTTCACTACAATATCGCCGCACACAACCCCCGAAGACTCAGAGACTGCCAACAGGCCTCGCCGAGCACGACCACAGCCAGTTCTCCTGCCTCCACTGCCACAAGGCCCTCGCCACCACCCCGGCCTCCAAAAACACCGACCACAGCACCGATGACACCATAAAATGCATCCTCCTAAACGTTCGCTCGTACACAAACACTCCATGGAAATCTGAGACCTATTCGATGCTCTCTCGCCCGACATCGCCTTCTCCACAGAGACCTGGACCAACAGCTCTTCAGCCCCCGACGTCAACACCGCCATCCCGGACGGATTAAAGATCCAGAGGAAGGACCACCCCAACCACCCGGGAGGAGGCCTCACCATTGCCCACAGGCGCACTCTCCGTCACCACTGGGCCTGGGCGTAGTTCGTGGAGTTTTGCTACACGGAACTCCACGAAGTAAAAAAAAAACTCTGCGAAGTTCCACGAGTGGCAGAGTTCAGTGCGAACTGCAGTTTGTGTTGGTATTCCTGCAGCTTGTTGAGAAATTCTACCGGAGAGGCAGCTCACGCTCGCGAACTTACTGTTTGCGATCGCGAGTGGGGAAAAAAATTCTGCTGCACATCGCGAAGAGGAGTTTTATGCACTCTGCAAGCTCCGCGGGGTGTGGAGTGCCGAAAATTCTGCCACCTCTGCGAACGGAGACAAGTTCACTGCCCAGTCATACTCACCACCTCAAGTGAAACCTTCCCCTCCGCCGAACACCGGCACTTCCAGATCCAGACCAGCCCCAACGTCGCACTCCATGGAACACTCGTCTACAGACCCTCGTCCCCCGAGCACCTTTCGCCACCACCATCACCGACTTCATCGCACCCAACGCCATCGCATTGATGAACTACATACTACTAGGAGACCTGAATATCCACCTCGACAACACCAACAAGCCCAACTCCACCAGCCTCCAGGACAACCTCGCCAACATTGGACTTAAACAACTTGTCACCACTCTGACCCACAGAGCAGGACTCACCCTCGACCACATCTTCATTGCAGGGCACAGCGTCCACTTCAGCCACACAACGCAAATGCCATGGACCAACCACCACTGTGTACACTTCTCCATCAACATACCCAAGGCCCCCAAACCAACCCCATGCCCACCACAAAGAAACTGAAGCATGGTGACCGACGAGCAACTTAACTCCACCCTCATCTGACACAACCGCACCTGGATGTCTGACGCAAACCTCGCAGCCAGAAAAATCCACACTTGGATCTCCAACTGCGCAGACGAGCTCACACCGCTATGCAACCCCCACAAACAACACCCCAGGAAAGCAGCCTGGTTCACCGCTTATCTCCAAGAAGCCAGATGCACCTGCAGATGCCTGGAGAAGAACTGGAGAAACACCAAGACAACCAAAAACACCTAAAAGGACGCCATGACGGACTACTACAACCAAATCAGATCCACCAAGAGGAACTTCATCCACAACAGAATCCTCGTCAACTCCGCCAACTCCAAGGAACTGTTCAGTGTCATTCAGGAATTCACCAACCTTCACAGTGAAGCTACAGACATCACCCCATCCCAAGACCTCTGCACCAAGCATGGAACCTACTTCCACCTTAAGATCAAAACCCTCTACGACAACTTCATCGACCAGCCACCAGACGCCACAACCCCCCGAAGACACCATCCAGCCCACCAACTCCAACTGAAGCCCGACCACCGCCACAACCATAAAAGGAATCCACTCTGGAGCACCCACCGACCCCTGCCCCCCCACATCTACCACAGAGGCATGGCCACCATCGCACCCAATCTACAACGCACCATCAACATCACCTTCACAACAGGCACCTTTCCTGACGTCTGGAAGAGCGCAGAAGTCAGACCCCTGCTCAAGAAGCCCACAGCTGACCCCACCGACCTCAAGAACTATCAGGCCATCTCACTCCTCCCCTTTGCAGCCAAAGTTGCAGAGAAAACAGTCAACAAGGAACTGACTCGATTCATCGAAAATAACGCCATCCTCGACCCATCTCAATCCAGATTTCGAAGCAAACACAGTACCGAGACCACCCTACTTGCCACCACAGACGATATTCACACCCGCCTGGACCAAGGCCACTCCACAGCCCTTATCCTACTCGACCTGTCAGCGGCCTTTGACACCGTATCCCACCGCACACTAATCACCAGACTGCACGACGCCAGCATTCAAGAAACAGCCCTGGACTGGATCCGATCATTCCTCACCAGAAGAAGCCAAAGAATCAGACTGCCACCCTTCCGCTCCAATCCCAAGGAAATCACCTGCGGAGTCCCACAAGGGTCATCACTGAGCCTGACCGTTTTCAACATCTACATGGCCCCCTCGCAGCCATCGTCTGACAACACGGTCTCAACATTGTATCCTACGCCAATGACACCCAGCTCATCCTCTCCCTCACCAGAGACCCCACCACCGACAAACTCAACTTCGAGAAAGGAATGCAAGATGTTGCGGTTTGGATGACTAACAGCTGCCTGAATCTCAATGCCGAGAAGACATAAGTCCTCGTCCTCGGAACCACCCCTTCCGCTTGGGACAGCACCTGGTGGCAGACTGCTCTCGGAACCCCCCTACCCCTACAGACCACACCAAAAACCTAGGCATCATACTCGTCTCGTCACTCACCATGAACTGACAGACCAACGCCGTCACCTCCAGCTGCTTCAACACCCTCCGTATCCTTCACAAGACCTTCAAATGGATCCCTCCTGAGTCAAGGAAGACAGTCACCCATGCACTCATCACCAGCAGACTTGACTATGGAAGCGCACTCTACGCAGGCATCAGCAAGTCCCTACTCCACAAACTCAAGACAGAACAGAACGCCGCCACCAGACTCATCCTGGGAATCCCACGACACCACCGCATCAGCCAACACCTACGGAGACTCCATTGAGAAAAGAGTCACCTTCAAAATCCTCACTCATGCCTACAAATGCCTACACAACAACGGACCCAAATACCTCAACGACAGAATCAACTACCACGCACCCAAAAGAAACCTCCAATCGGCCAACCTTGCTCTGGCCGAAAACCCGTGGATCCACAAAGCCAGAGCAGGTGGTAAATTCTTCTCCCACATTGCAGCCAAGACCTGGAACGAGCTACCGGAGGACATCAGATGCACCCCCTCCCGGAACACCTTCAGGAAGACTCTCAAGACCTGGCCTTTTGGCTAAGCAGAACTGTGGACACTCCCCCCTCAGCCAGCACCTTGATACCCTCACGGGTGAGTAGCGCGCTTACAATTCCCCAGATTGATTGAACCTGCCATCAGCATTAATTAATCCGCTGATGGAAACAATAAAATGGTGCCCATACCACTCGCCCACTATACCCATCGTTAACAAGAAAGAAAGAAATGTCATCTTGAATTACACACTTACTGACCTACACTCTCCCTCTCTGGACAGCTTCTCACTGGACAGCTTGAAACTAAACATCTCCACCCCTCCTTCATTGAATGAAGTGCCGTTTACCAATATTAATGAGAGACTAATTATTATGGAAAGCCAACCAGAGAAATTAATAAAGGGTATAAGCAAATTTCTAATGAAACTTAATACGAATCTTGAGCATGCCCAATGCGCACATCCTAACACCTACCTCCTACTTTCACCAACAGTTAACACCTAAAAGGATCCAAGACATAGCCACATAGCTGGATCACACCTCTTAATAACCAAGCTCAGAGGCTGAAACGAACAACCGCCATGATCTCTTTGAGTAAGGCAATGGAGCTAGCCAAATCATATGACCTTTCATCAGACAGACTTAACCTCACCTCTAAGATCCAGGTTATCACAGGATTTGGGAGATACCATATCACACCGAAAAGGGCCAGGCCACCAGCTCACCACATCAATATACCCATGGCACCCCTCCATCAAAAACACAAAAACAACAAAAATACCAACTGTCCTGCAAGCTCCTGAGGCGAAAAGCCGGGAGGTTTTTAAAAACTGCATTTTTAAGCTTTGTTTGTGTAATAACTCTGTGCTTTTAACAAACATCTTGCTGCTATCACGTGCACTTTCCCAACGAGCCGACTGAGCGCTCACGAGGGATTCTGACACACCGGCGCTGGGTGAGGGGAAGACTGCGGCCACGCCCACCCCCTCCATGCCACGCCCCCTTTTCCCGTAGCTATAAAAGAGCGCGCTGATCCACAAGCGTGGTCACTGTCCTGCAAGCTCCTGAGGCGAAAAGCCGGGAGGTTTTTAAAAACTTCATTTTTAAGCTTTGTTTGTGTAATAACTCTGTGCTTTTAACAAACATCTTGCTGCTATCACGTGCACTTTCCCAACGAGCCGACTGAGCGCTCACGAGGGATTCTGACACACCGGCGCTGGGTGAGGGGAAGACTGCGGCCACGCCCACCCCCCTTCAGGCCACACCCCCCAACATAAAAACATGTGCTTCCCCCGGAAGAGCAGCGGACGGGTGCAGCGGGTGCGCTGTTTGCGCGCCAAAGGCGCGCCTAAGGCAAGCCCGTCTGCGCCCGTCCGTGACCGGATCGCGTCCAGCGCCAGCCATGCTGCCTGTGTCCATTCACACAATCAAAGGATTGTCTGGTCCAGTGCGGAGCTACGGTCACTGAACGCTGCCACTCCCTGTCAGTCGCCTGAGCTCAATCTGACGACTCAGGATCTCCCGCCCCACTGCCCACGCTGCCAAAAGTCTCTTGGCATTGTCTCTCCCCAAATAGTATCACCTCTCAAAAAAGCAAGTAAACCATCTCGCAACACCTCCTCTACCCAACTTAGGATCGGTCTACTGAACTGCAGATCCCTTCCCAAGCATGCTGATGATTTATGCTTACTAATAGCGGACTCTAATTGGGACGCCTTGTGCCTTACGGAGACATGGCTCAATGAGGACAACATGGCATCCATTTCGCTAGCAATCCCGCCAGGCTTTAAACTGAGCTTCTCTAATAGAAAGGAAGGCCGAAGAGGTGGTGGAGTGGCTTTCATCTACAACGAGAAATACACATTGTTGTCCTCCACTCCTACTACATTCCCAGGCACAGAGGGGTTACACTTTTGCCTCCAAACTACCCCCCAACTGTCTCTTACAGGCCTAATTATCTACAGACCCCCGGACTGCCCGGCATCATCTTTGAGTGAGCTTATGGACTTTATAGTCCTAAACTCTCTAGCCCACCCGCATTATATTGTAGCCGGTGATTTTAATCTTCACGCCGACAATTCTGATTGTCCACAGGCTACTCACCTCATATCAACCCTGCAATCGGCCAATCTAACTCAAGCTATTCCAGGCCCCACGCATCGGGCGGGGCATATGCTGGATCTTTTCTTTTCCAACATATCGAACACAAAAGCTAATTCTCCGATACCACTGCTCTGGACGGATCACTACTCAATCACTATGTCCATCTCAATCTCCTCCCAGTCTCAGATCACAGGGAAACGCTCCTATGTGCGGAGAAAATGGGATAATTTAACAGCGGACACTCTATGCCCGGCACTTCAAGCAAACCCCCTACCCCTTACCTCGGATGTAAACTCCGATGCTGCATCACTGAACTCGTGGATTGGCAATGTAGTGGACTCTATCGCTCCGGCCAGAATCGCTACGTCGCGCAGAGAATCTCCCTCTGCTCCGTGGTTCTCCCCTGAGCTGATGGCCGAAAAAAGTAAATGCAAAAAGCTGGAGCGCCTTTGGCGAGCAAATTATTGCGAATCAGCCAAAACCAGCTATAAAAAAGCCCTCCATGCCTTACATTTATCCATAAAAAAAAGCCAAAAAAATCTTCTTTGCGACCTCCATCCAGCAGGCGGAACAATCAAGTAAAGAAGTTTTTAAGATTGTTAAATCTTTCTTCAAGCCCAGAGCCATCGAGACGGATATTATCCCATCCACAAGACTCTGTGAAACCATCTCAGATTTCTTTGACACCAAAATATTAAAAGTGTACGATACTTTTACGAACCCCGAGCCGACATCTATGGATGAGCTGGGAGTTTCTGAGCCACCCGCTTCCTCCTTAAATCAATTTCAGCCTATCACCCTCTCTGAGGCATTGAAAGAAATAAAAAAATGCAAATCTGGGGCACCTGATGATCCATGCCCACCTAAACTGTGGAAATTAATGTCTGACGCAATCGCAGTTCCCCTCTTACACATATGGAACACGTCCATTACAACAGGCATGTTCCCGGATTGCTGGAAACAGGCCACTCTTCTCCCGCTGAAACAAAAATCCCAAGGATGATCTGAGTAATCTCCGACCCATCTCCCTTTTAGCAGCCCCTGGCAAAATGCTCGAAAAACTGATCCAACGGCAGCTTAACAGCTTTTTTGAAGTAAGCGGTGCCCTACATGAAACTCAGTCTGGCTTTAGGGCCGGCTTTAGCACCGAGACGGCCCTCATTGAGGTTGCCGAGTCAATCAGGTGGTCCTTAGATTCAGGGGCATCAGCTATGCTGGTGCTCCTGGATCTATCCGCTGCTTTTGATACGGTAGATCATAGCAGACTGCTGATTCGACTTAAGGACATCGGCCTTGGAGACAAAGCTCTTAACTGGCTACACTCCTACCTCACAGATCGGTCCCAGAAAGTGGCTCTGGGCCCCTTCTCTTCTGAACCTAAAGGCCTCTGGTGTGGTGTCCCACAGGGGTCGGCACTCAGCCCTCTGCTGTTCAATGTCTATCTGGCCCCGCTTTTCACCTTGATTGCTAAATGGGGGGTCAAGGCAATATCATACGCGGATGACACTCAATTGGTCTTCCCCTATACAGACACGTCAGAGGCAGCTTTTAGTAAAATCAGGGGCTGTCTTCAAGACGTGGCTAAATGGATGAACACTAATAAACTCAATATGAATGCGAGCAAAACAGAGGGGTTATTCTTTGGAAATCTCAAACACCCCCCTCCGGACTTGTGGTGGCCAACGGAAATGGGCCCTGCCCCATCTCCCGGAACCCATGCAAAAAATCTAGGAGTAAGATGGGATGAGAATTTGTCCTTCTTGCCGCATATTCAACAGCTTACCGCTGGCTGCCTGCACAAACTCAGAAATTTGCGAAAATTTCTGCCCCTGCTACCAGTCGAGTGTCGAAAAACGGTTGTTCACGCAACAATCACATCTCGACTTGACTATTCTAATGGCCTCATTCTTGGTCTGCCCAAATATGCGGTGCAACGCTTACAGATCGTGCAGAATGCGGCTGCGAGATTGATAAAACGTGTCCCTTTCAGGCAGCATATCTCTCCGCATCTGCACGCGCTGCACTGATTGCCAGTGGCAAGCAGAATTAAGTTCAAGGTGCTTACCTTGGCTTTCAGAGCACTAAAAGGCACGTGTCCCAACTATCTAAAACTTCGACTTCCCCGTTACCACCAAAAACGAGAGCTGCGCTCAAACTCCTTGCTCAAACTAACTACTCCGCGTGTGAGGAAAGCTAGACTTGGAGGCAGGTCCTTCTCTGCCGGCACGGCTAAACTATGGAATACCTTGTCCCCTGCCATCCAATCTGCCACTACAGAAGCTAGCTTTAGGAAGCTCCTAAAAACTTGGCTCTTTATGTAATAATCTTGATCTTCCCCCTGACTACTCGCTCTTGGCTGTAGGACTCGCTAGCGCCGGGACACCTCACCTGAGGTAGCTGTTCGAGCTCTACAAGCATCTGTATTATTATTATTATTATGTTCATAAACTGAAGATCAGCAACAGAGGATGCAACAGAACTGGTGGAAACCATCCTAAAACACAACATCACAGAAACATGGCTTAATGAATCCTTTTACCCAATCATTGACACACTTGTCCCCCTCCAGGTTTTCATTCGTCAAGAAGGACAGAAAGAACCACCACAGTGGTGGCATTGCTATCATCCACAAGAACAGCATTGCCATAGCTGAAACAGTCATGTTAACTGATAACACATTTGAATATCTAAGCACACCCATAATGATGAAAGCCAACACAACAATGATCTGTCTGCTCCCCTACCACCCACCGGGCAATGTACTCACCTTTAGTGAATACCTATCTGACCTGATAACACACTGATCACTCTTGCACGCCAATAATATAATCCAACGTGATCTCAACTTTCATTGGAACGATGAGAACTATACTCTAATCCAATCCTTAAACAAACCTTTACTCAGTAATAACCTTATCCAGCACTGAAAAGATCAAACTCATAACAGAAGCTCAACCTGTGATGCCATTATAGCTCACAAAGAAGGGAAAACTATTGATAACATCCTTCCTGTTGCCTGATCAGATCACCACATCATTCTGTTTCACATTAACCCAGTGAAACCTCACCTAACCATACAAGGAAACCCTTCATTGGGCATGAAACATTAGACAGATTCCCCTAGCTGATTTTCAAGAAAGAATGATATTACTACTTCTCCCCACTTCAGATATCCACTCAACAACCGAACTTAGAGCACACTACAATGTAACTATGATAGCCATCCAAGACCAAGTAGCCCCTCTGAAACAAAAAAGGGTCAGGAACACCCTATGAAGATCCTGGTTCAATAAAGACCTCTATGTGTAAAGAAGACAACTCAGAGCTGCTGAAAGACTTTTGCAAACAAATCAGTCCATAACCCACCTTGACCAGCTTAAAAAAGAAACACAGGAAATACAAAAAGCACATCACAAAAGAAAACGCCACCTCCTTCTGCAATGCACTAGACAATGTCAAAATCCTCCCCAAAGAGCTTTCAACATCATTAAATAACAAGCCGCCAAGTCAGCCATAGAACCCCCTCAGGTCTCCAAAGAACGTTTTGACAATGTTGCTAATTTCTTTAATGATAACATCAATAAGATTAATTAAGCTCTCCCTAGATGGTCACAGCCTGTGATTCAATGGAAACCTGCCTCTCATTATGAAGGGAAACAACTCCACCACACACTCCTTCATCAATCAATTAATCAGGATTTATATAGCGAGGCTAATCACCCAATAGAGTATCCAGATGCTTGGAATACCTCGGACACACAAGTAATGGTCTCCCTACTGAACATGCAAGCAACGGTCTTCCTACTGAACATCACCAGATGCCACCAACTCCAAGGGTCCCCCTCGATGCCCAGGAGCTGGAAGGTGTTCAGCCCACTCTTGCAAGCAGACATCATTAAGCTAATTACTATGTCCAAGACTTCCTCCCACATAGCTGACACCCTACAAACCGCTCAGGTAAAAAAACAGAATCACCCCCTAACCCCTCTCTGGACCAAAAATATAAATAGCTCCCCGATGGCTGGAGTTATGCCAGAGTGGCACAAACTTGGTCAAGTCATGGCATTACTAACAAAAAATGGCTGCATAACTTCAGACCTGCTTCCAACCACCCCTTCCTTCCCTTTCCAACTCAACCAACACATTTACAGCAACAACCTCCTGAACCCTCACCAATTGAGCTTCAGAAAAAGATGCAGCACAGAAGCACCTATTCTGAATGTCATAGATGACTTATACAAATCTCTTGATGCAGATGGGTGCTGCCTACTCATACTCCTGGACCTATCTACTTCCTTTGACATGTCAACCACAAGCTTCTCTTGAACTCCCTTAAAAACAAGATTGGAACAGATAGGGGAGTCCTACAATGGTTCTCATCCTTTCTACAAAACCACTTGCAACAATAAAAATTAACCAACCAACTTCTGACATATTTCCAATAATCTGGGGTTTCCCACAAAGCTCAGTCCTCTCTCCTTCAGTGTTCAATATACACACGGAGGCCCTCATCCTCATTCTCAAACAAGCAAACATCTCCTTCCAAGTCTGTGCTGACAATATCCAGCTCTACCTGGAAATATCCTCACTAAATGACATACAGCAGCCAAATGCCACCCTCAAAAAAGTCACACCACTGGTCATCTCACAACCACTTAAAACTCAAAAAAGAGAAGACACAAATCTCATATTCAACAATGAACAGATCCCCCAGATAAAAGAATGGCTAAACTCCATTGAAATTCTAAACTGCAATCTAACCCTTACTGAATCTTTGGGAATAACTCTGGATCCCCGATTGAGCATGAGTGAACATATAAAGAATACTGCAAGGAGCTCTTTCTACAACCTAAAGCTCCTGAACAAAATAATACCCTTTCTCCCTCCAAATGATCTTAAATCTGCCACACAAGCTCTGGTTCTGTCCCCTCTAAGAACTACTCCAAATGCAGCAGCTAGGATGGCTAGAGGAAGCAAAAAATATGATCACATCTCATTCTCTTTGAAAGAATTAAGATGGATCCCGATTGAAGCTCTTTCCAGCTTTAGATCTGCATGTCTCACTCACAAAGCCCTTCATACTGGTAAGCCAGCCTATCTTGCATCCAAACTCAAGAAGGCAGGTCAGACGAGAAACCTAAGAAGCACCAACACCCTCCTTCTCATTCCACCTGGAAATCACAAGCAAAGAACCCTGGCCCCCTCCTTTTGGGCAATGCCCCTAAAATCTGGAACTCCATCCCAATATATATCTTGACTAACCCATCCTTCATAAACTTCAAGAGACAGCTAAAAGATCTCCTCCTCGATCAACACCTCAACCAGCTGGAGAGCAATTGCTCAGCGAGATAGGGTTTCTTTACAACCGGTGTCTGGACCAGATAGAAAACAATCACCCAGGGCATAAAGGTTTCTATACTCCGTTATTTTTGATCCTCCTTCTGGGTCTCCCTCTAGGTCATCACCTGTTTTTACTCTTGACACTGTTGTTTTCTGAACTAATTGTGGTCTGTCATTGTCATAATAATGTTGTAAAGCACTCAGATACATTCGAGTCTGGCCAGCGCTATATAAAACTCTTAAATAAATAAATTGTGAAGGGTAGCCATTTTCTGCTGATTTGTACTGAGGGTGGAGGATGACTGCCATAGGTATGAACTGAGATTTCCAATGAAAGCAGATGTTAACAGAAATAGAAATTACATTTAGAGAACAGCAAAGAGCTTTTACAGGTATGTTATTTGGGTTGTAGTAGAAAAAAGTATATTTAGATGAAAAATTGTCAGTGTATATAAGATGAAAGAAAATGTATAGCTTCTAGACACTATACAATATATCAACCTGGAAGGTAGCTAAGATGAGAACATTAACAAAAATAGAGTGAACAGGAAGGAGAAAGAGGAAAAGGTAGACTGAAAATATAGTAATTTTATTAAGTCAGTTTGAATGAATGTGTTTGAAAATAGATGTTGGTGTTTATAATATGTAATTAAATAGTATGTCGTTTTCATCCACTCACATAATCAGGCAGGTACTTACACACCCAGTTACAATAGCATAAAAGCACTTATGTACTCACCACTCATATAGCCAGGTAGTGACAGCTACACTCAGTCACACACCCATGAAACCATTCATACACCCATTCACTCACCTATACATGCACTTACCTAATTATTTGCACACTCATACTGGCACACCCATTTAAAACACCTGTACAGGCATTCATGTACCCAGCACTCAGACAGTCAGTTACACATGAACGTATACACCTATACACCTAGTTATATACTCAGTCACCCACCCATACTGCTACTCACATACCTATTTACAAAACCATACAGTCACTCACACACCCAGTGAGAGAGCGACAGAGGCACTAACACATACATTCACACACCACTAACAGAGCCACTTGCACATACAGTTACAGAGCCAAACACTGACTAACACAGCCAGTTAGTAATCCATACAGCTACTTACATATCCATTTGAACAGCCATTCAGTCATTAAGATACCCAGTCACATACTGAGACACCCAGTTTACCTCAGGGATCTGAACAGGTTACCACTGCTAGATAGTGGTAATGTGTATGGGTTTTTCACATAAACATGGTTTCCTTGACTTTTCCACAATCTGTATATTTAATTGATCTGTCCCTAGTAGAGTGCACTACCTATGCCCAGGACCTGTAAATTAAATGCTAATAGTGGGCCTGCAGCACTAATTGAGGCTTCCTCTTTCAACGGCCTCCGGGATGAGAGGGCCGTGACAGCTGCAGCAGCTTGCTTCAGTAAAAGGTTTCAAGCGACTAGAAGCACATTGCCAATAACTGGAGAACACCTTTGACACCTGCCCGCCGCGGGGTGTTGTGAGCATTGCCCGGGTCGCAGTTACCTCAAGTTCAGAAGGATTTTTCCGCGGCGGGAGGTGTGCGGCAGCTCTGAGGCTTTTCAAGCAGCGGCGGTGATTCCTTGGTGCCCCTCCCCCCTCAGAGTACGGTTGTGTGGGGGGATATTTACCATCGGGGCTGAAGATGGAGGCTGCCTGAGGTCAGAGAAAGGAGGCACGCACTAAGGGGTGTGCTGAGGTGGTCCCAGCTTTGAGCTGCCTATGTGCTATGAGAAAGATGTGCTAAAAGAGCTAGTACGATGAGGCGAAGAGTGGAAAACGGGATACCAATGGACAACCAGGCATTACACTGAATGGTGCCACCAAGTTTGTGAGGCATGGCAGGACTTTTTTTTTTTTTAGAGCTGTTTTTTACATGAACTTTAAAGTGTACAAATGCTGGCTGGAGATTGGCAGTAGTCACACAATCCCTTCTTACGCTATTTTCTTGGTGGCCGCATAAGGGTCTATAAGGCGTCTTATATGTTCTTATACATCCAGAGGGTTGTTGACTTGGTTATCTATTATTGTGCAGTTTAAGGCTGATCCTGTTGGGATTTTGGTCCCCGAATCACGATGACTAAAGAGAGAATCAAACCAGACAATGTGGGAGGGAGCCTAAAAGGGACACTGGATGCTTTCTTTATCAGGGCAGAATCAGCCTTGGATCAAGAAATTCGTACTGCCAAAAGAAGACTTACCTTGGACTCCAACACAGCCCAGAAAAGACTGTCCATGGGGGGTTTAGCCAAGACAGAGAATCCGAAGGCTGTTACCCCGAAAAATTCAGACATTGTCATTATCTCCCACAGATCGGCAGAGAAAGCCTGCGCTTAGGCAGGAGTAATTTTGTCACCTACCAAGGAATTGACATTTGTAATTGTAAATATGGAGGGGAGGAGGGAGAATCGGGCCAATCCATGTTGGCATCTACGTCATCATCACGGGGGGAAGGAGCGGGGGAAGAGGGGGCAAAGAGGGCAGAAGCACCAGAGCCCTGTGGGCTGCCACCTATGGAACCCGCAGAGCTTGTAACACGATCCAAAAGGGCGCGCTTAGATCAACACATGTCTAGTAGAGATGTCGTGCCCGTAAGTGTCCCTGCAGCCTCAGCCAAGAGCGCACGAGGGGGAGGGCGAGGGGGAGGACGAAATAAGACTACCAGAAATGTGAATAAGAAAGAACCATCAAAGGAGGATAGGCCCAAAGGGACACCAGAAGCCACAGGCTTTTCGCAGTGTTCTAAATGCAGAGGGATGGATTTGGGCAATGAGGAGGACTCACCATTATGGTTAAGATTGGAATTATTAATCACTAACCAACTAGCACCCCTCTACATGAAAATGAGCGCGCTCGAAGAAAATATGGCCAGATTGGCAGCACAGTGGACGGGCCCATCCACATTAGTCACTCCCCAACCCACAGCAGCTCAGGATATGGACACCCGAGGTAGTGAGGGCACGGGAGGAGTACCACAGGGGGACCTACCGCAGAGAGAGAGAAATAGTACCCACTTAGGTAGTGTGCAAGCAGAACAGCCGGGGACTGGCAGAAACGAAGACACCAGAAGGAAGGAGAGCGCTCTGCCCACTAGGAAGGAAGGGCATGTGATGCCACAACAAAGTGGGACAACAGGAAAGAGGGCTCAGAGGGCCAGGGGGGATGGGACTGGTGCAATTGTAGTGAATGAGCCAGTAGGGAGCGAGTTTGTCAAGGGCACGACGAATTTGCCTGTTATGGATCTTCTTCCCGCCGCGAGCCCTTATACTATAGTTCTGACAGGGGTTCCTGCTTCTACTGAAATCTGTGAAGAAACACCCCAGATGTTAATCAACAAGGCAGCACATTGGTTAAGTAAAAATACACATTTTAAATTGGAGCACTGTAGGCAAATCTTAATGGCAAGAAGGGTATCCTGGATAGGCCGGAGCAGAAAGTGTTTTGAAGGAGACACAGTGATCATAAATTCTAGATCACCAGGGCTGGTACAGGACCTCCTTGCCTATCCCCGAGGTGGCCTCAGGGGGGAGAATGACCCATTCATCCAAATGCTACCGCTGGGTTTCTTTTATAGGGACCTATGGACAAGTTCTCGAAGAGAGTTTGATAGGCAAACGTCTAGTGGGGTGATTGGAAATGGGCCCTTGTCTCTTAAAAAAATCGTTTTGCTCCTCTGGCAAAAAGCCGGGGATTAGAAGACATTGATTGACATGAACGGAGCTCTCGCCGCGGCGACGTCCTCGCCGAAGCGATTGCTCCATGCATATATTCTAGCGGAGGCCTCCCAGTAACCCCAGATTGCACACAAACACCCGTTCCCATGGAAAGTGATATGGTTAGCTGTCCTAAAGAGGACAAAGGCCAGACTATAGGAGCCCATTCGACTACCCACGGCGGTCGGACATTGCCGAGCACAAGTACCATGACCCAAGGCACTATAAAAGTTTTATCATGGAACGTAGCGGGGCTGTCCGCAAAACTAAAAAATTATGAATGGGTGGCTTATATACAAAAGTTCCAGGTCATATGTTTACAAGAGACATGGGAATGGAACAGAGACCAGCTAGCTCTTGAAGGCTTTAAGATGTTCTTTGTCCCGGCAAGGAAAGGGCGGTCAGGAAGAGCAAAGGGCGGGATGATGATCTATGTGAATTTAAAACTGAAAGGGACATGGGTAGACCTGAGCTGGAACTCTGATGTTGTACAAGGGCTAAAATTACGTATGAGGGGCCAGAACATATTATTCGTGAACTTTTATAATGCGATAGTTCCAGGGTCACCACTCATAAATTTTAGAGAATTGGGCAAAAGGCTGGAGGGAGAGACTGATCAAGAGGGATGCAAGTACGACTGGGTGCTCGCTGGTGATTTTAATTACCACCTTTACCCAAATACGAAAAATACACGGGGTGTCTGGTACTCCTGTCCGATGAAAGAGGGCCCCCATTTAGAACACACTGCAGAGGGAAAAGAGCTCAATAAGGTGCTGGAAAGGCATGATCTCCAACACACAATGGATTTAATAAATGGAGTTGATGAAGGGCGGATAAACCCAACTTTTAAAGGAAGAGGCTGTGATTCAGTCATTGATTTTATTTTTGTATCTCACATAATGAAGCAGGAGCTTTTGGGGTTCGAAATACAATCTAGTGCATTTAGTGACCACAATCCCTTAGTTATTGTCCTGAGGGACCCAAACACTACCAACACCCTCGACAAAAGAGGTCTGAAAGGGGAGCTAATGGCGACTGATCAGGGTAGAAGGCTGAGATGGTCCAAAATTGAAGTCGATGCCTTTTATGAAGAACTAATGGCAGCCAAAGACCATCATACAGGGAGGTGCCTGAATCTTGAAGTGACAGGGGTCGAGCTGGTAAGGCCTACGAAGGGGCAACACTGCACATTGATAGACTCCTCAGGGTCAAGTCTGGAAAAAAAGAACCAAGGGAACATGGGTGGTTCGACCAGGCTTGTTCTAAGGCTCTGAGAGAGCTGAAAATGGCTTTGAAATCCTGCCCGAGGGATAAAACCAGGGTTAAGGCGTGTCGAGGGTTATACAAAGATGCGGTTAAGCGCCGTAAATCTTTGATGCAACAGCAGGCGTGGGTGAACCTGAGGGAAGCAGTAGATACTAAAAATATGACTGCATTTTGGAAAATCATAAATGACCCTTGCTTCCAAGACAGGGATAAGCCCAAGATTGTAAACCACATCCTGGCGGAGACCTGGCATGAGCACATTAAAGGTCTATATAATCTTAGCACCCAGGAAGATTGCCTTGTGAACAATGAAGGGCCAGGAAGGGGGGAACCCACAATTTTCTCTCTTAATGAGATTAAGGCCGGCAGAGAAGGATTGACCAGAAATAAAGCGCCGGGTCCAGATGGCGTCCCCCCGGACTTGTTCTTAGCGTATGCAGAGTTGTGGGCCCCGATTTTAACTAGGGTTATAAACGCTGCAGTGTGCACGGGCATGCCTGAATCTTGGTCAACAGCCATAATTGTGCCAATCTTTAAAAAAGGTAACAGGGAGACCCTGTCCTGTTACAGGCCCATTTCCCTGTTAGATGTGTCGGTTAAAGTTCTCGGCAGGGTTATACTTAACCGTCTATTAGATTGGTCAGAAGAATACAAGATCATAACGGACACACAATATGGTTTCAGGGCCGGCCGGTCTACAACGGACCAATTTCTCAACCTGTATCTCCTGACCGCCAAGTACATGATAGCGAGCCAAGGAACTGTGTACTTGGCGTTCATGGACCTCACAGCCGCATTCGATCAGGTGAACAGGAACAAACTGTGGGAACTTATGGAGGGACTGGGAGTGGATCAGGGCCTAGTAAATATTTTGAGATCCCTACACATGAATACACATGCCCAGGTTAGGTACAACGAGGAGGGCAGTCTGACAGATCAGTTCCCCTGTACGAGGGGAGTCAGACATGGCTGTATTTTAGCACCTTTTTTTTCACCCTCTACATTAACGGCTTAGAGAAAGCACTGGCGGGGCTGGGAGTGGACTCACCTAAGATAGGTCACAGGGAGGTTCAGGTTCTGCTCTACGCAGATGATGCGGTACTTCTGGCCCGAACCCCGCATGGCCTACAAACTTTGTTAGACAGTTTTATCCACTTCATGGAGAGCCTGGATTTGTCAGCAAACCTAGCCAAATCCTACATAATGGAGGTAGGGAAGGCGCCCCAAAAGAAATATAAATACACAATTGGGGCACACTGTATTGAAAAAGATCAGTCCTTCTCATACCTAGGGATATTGGTTGACTCCAGGCTTAATTTTAAACCATTGCTGGAGGATAAATGTTGTTCACTAACCAGAAGCATGGGGCAATTATGAATCACGCACATAGGCTGGGCCGTTGGGCTCCTGACCAGATCCTGATTCTCTACAATTCAATATGTTCCACCAAAGTTCTCTACGGCAGTGAGGTCTGGGGCTTTGTGGATACAAAGTCGCTCCATGCCGAAGAGAATAATCTTTTAAGAAGACTGCTGAAAGTGCCACAAAGTACCCCGGGCTTTATTGTACATGAAGAGCTGGGTGTTGCCCACATCGAGGACAGGATACAATTTAAACCGGTTAGTTGCTGGATTAAGATCTGGTCTAATTCAGAGGTGGCCCTGACAAGAGATATCATTCAGGACTGCATGGTACGGGACAAAGGGATGAATATCCCATGGCTTAAATATGTTAGGCCACGGGTCACCTGGAACTTTTTACTCACCCTACCAAAATCTTGGCAAAGGATAAGACCATTGTTAAAGGGGAGTTTTTGAATTTACTGGGTTCTATCAGGAAAAACCGAGAGATAACAAAACCTGCAGTGAGAAGCCACATATTGACGAAATCTTGCCCGGGCATTGAACCTTACCTGTATCTTATCCATAATGCTCAGGATAGGTACCTTATGACACTCTTCAGGTTGAACAACATAAATCATAGCCTAGCGGTGCCTGCAGGTTTTACTAAAACGGTGGAGCAGAAGGGTCCCTGCGGCTGCGATCTCCGATCTTCGCAGGACACCCTTCACTTCGTGCTGTTATGCCCGTATTATACGCTCCCAAGGAAACATTTTTTAAAAAGAGTTTTAAAAAAGGCTGGTTTTAGACAGGCCAAGGTAGCTTTACTGTACCTGAAAATTTCTGCAGATACTTTAACATTGCACTGTACTATAAACTTTCTAAGAGTAGCGATGCGCCTTAGGAACACAAGAGGGGATATGTGAACTGTGTACTACAAATGTTTTTTTCCCCTTTTTTATGATACTGGAGCACTTTAACAACCTTTGGCTGTTTACATAATGCATATGTACTTTATGAATCTGACTCATTGTCAACGTTAGGCCCCGCGTCCCCTATGTATTACATACGCACTTTTAGTAAATTACATAATTTTAGACGTGCTTTCTGATCTACTGAGGAAGTCTGGGGGGAAAAGTGGAGTGCTGTATGTACTGTATTGCTGTTTTAACCAGAATAACTGCCCGCTTTTCACATTGTAATGTTTGTCTCTTTTTATCTAATGGCTTGTACTGTATTTTTTATCTGTGTTTTTATGGCCGTTTCGGCCAAAATAAAGATTTTTGATTGATTGATTGATTAAGTCATCCATACAAGTAGACCTTTAAACCTGCTTGAGGCATGCCACTGCTGAGCCTGTGTGTGCACTTTACTGACTTGGCATTCAATCCCCATTATCAAGATTAAATCCTCCTTTTTACACATACGTCACCCCTAAGGTACATCCTAGGTAGACCAAAGAGCAGGGTGCTCTGCAGTTAAAAGGTAAGACATGTACTTTTAAGTTTCAGTCACTTACACACACACTTACAGACCCATAAAACCAGTTATATGGCCAGTCACCCAACTGTACAGTCACAAACATACCTATTTCCAAAACCATACAGCCACTGTCACATCTACTCAGTGACATCCACTCACACAGTACTTATGTATAAACTATTAATAGAGCCAGTTACACACCCAAACACCCACTAACAAAGTCAATTACCACTCCATACAGCCACTAACATATCCATTTAAACACCCATACAGTCACTAAGACACCCAGTCACATACTTACACACCCAGTTCACCTCAGGAATATGACTGGCTTACCACTGCTGGATAGTGGTAAAGTATATTTGCTTTTCCCCTAAACATGGTTCGATTGACTTAACAACTATTAGGATATTTAATTTATCTGTAAGTCTCTAGTAGAGTGCACTACGTGGGCCAAGGGCCTGAAAATGAAATGCTAGTAGTGGTCCTGCAGCACTAACACTTTTATATTTCTTTCAAAAAAATGTTTAGGAATATATTAACAAGGTTTTAAAAGGACTAAAGGAAGGTGACTGGAAAGAAGCAACTGGCTTCAGTGTATGGAAAACATGACGGCTCAACAGGGAGCAAAAAATAATTAACAACAGTGATTCTTCACTGTGTCCTGGTATGCAGCCACGGACAACATCTCTAGAGCCACGAGCATCTGGCATTTGCCACATTGTGTCACTATATCAGATAACGTATCGGAGACAGCTAGAACAGTTACGACAGCCAGTGACAATGATTACCTTAAAGATACTACAGATAATGATTGTTCTTCTGCAGCACCTGCCTTCTGCCTCATTATGTAAGGGTACATACAATGATGGATAGTTTTGATGTACTTTCACTTGGAACTTGTGTCATGGGAATACTTCTTCCCAGTCTGTCTCAACAATTGCTTGCTGCAGATATTGCACAGGACAAACTTGGCACTCCTAAAGGAATACTGAAATGTTTCCAAACATTACTCTCCTTTCTTGGAGGTGCCATCTCTTCCTACTCATTCAGAAAATGGTCAGGTTGTCATTAATGGTCTCAAGACATACCTGCATTTATCTGAAGTACTTGTGCACAAAAGTGTATTTATAAATAATTAAATAAGTTAAGCTCTGTTTATTTGTTTATTGTTATGTTAAAACTGTGTAATAATGTTACCATCACCGATAACTTGTTGCAGTAAGCTGGTAGTGTTATTTGTTGAGCATTTTTAGGTTCCCTCAAGACTACTACAAATGATGAGTGTGATTCTCCTCTACCAGCCTTTTCCTGTATCAAGTGATTGTATGTCCTTTCGTGGATGGTTTTAAGATGCTTTCACATGGAACTTGTCCCATAAGAATACTTTTAACCACTCTCTCTTGAAAACTGCTTGCCGCAGATGTTACACTGCACAAATTTGACAAATAAACAACTTGATCTTTAAGTTCTCCTGGTGTCTTGAATTTGATTCCTTTAATGTTAGAGTTTGCTTCTCTCAAAAAGTCATTTAAGTCATCCCGTGGATATTCTGCACAACTGAGGTTTAGAAACCAAGTTGGTGTTCCTATATTTCTCAACATAGACTTGAGCTCAGCTTGCTGACAATGCCAGTACTGATTGGTCCCACGGTGGCATACAATCAAATTTATCAAATTTGGAGATTTAAAGTAAATAGATATCAGCACTGCAATACATGGGTGTGATCCTAGTATAGTTCATGAGAAGTTCAGGTTTGGGTGTGTTCTTGTATTTGTGAATAAATATGGTATGTAATATTTATTTATTAATTGTTTAATTTAAAATATATTGTAATGTGGTAACATGTATTTGTAAAGTTATACAAATGTGTATTACTAATTTAACTTATGGGTCACAAACACAACCATACAGGTACTCATACATGAACTCACACACTTATAGAGTCATTCACACAGGTAGTGACACACCCACACATACACTCACATGCCCACTCAAAATCCCATTTTCAGTCACACACTCATTTACACATCAAAAACACCTACTATATAGACTCATACACCCATACAATCAATCAATCAATCAAAGTAAGTTTTATTCGATTGTAGAAAAGCAATCATAAAAGCACAATAAAAAACAGTTACAAACGCAAAATTATTTAAAGCAAGTTCATGACAATTTCATTTCTCTGTATTTATAACATTTTCGTTAACTAAAACATTACAAAAACTAAAAGGACTCCCTTATGCCAAGAATAAGATACAGGCTGAGGCACGATAAAATCAAGGTCTAACCTCCTCTGCTCCATTCCTATCCTGTTACATTATTTTCCTAATTCGAAGCACTCTTTTAATGTACGCAGCAATCCTCCAAGCAATGTGTATGTTTTCTAGGCATTGCAAACAAATAAGTGCTATACGACACTGTCTTAAACCAAATTCCCTTAATACAGGTACAAGTAGTGCTTTTCTTTGTGTCGTATAGAATTTACAGAAAAACATCATATGTAATGTTGTCTGAGTTGATTGGGAATCACACGGGCATGTTGGGAAATTATGCAAACAATCATTTATAGTGGGACATGACAATAGTCTATGAATGGATCCTAACCTGAATCTAAAGAGCAGCTTTCTATCGAACCCACTTGTAACAAAGGACAGGTATGACTCCATCCCTCCAGTTGTAAGTGTTAACTTATGTTTCAACACACAGGGTTTCGCAAGTTCACCTAATGCTCTCTCTTCTGCTAGAAGCACAAGGCCCCTAGATTTTAACTCCTTTCTAGAGATACCTATCAATGAACTAGGATTTGAATAAAACTCTGGGTTACCGAACAATGAAAAGAAGGACTCAACATACTTCAACCAGGGAATCATACAGGCCCTATCAAGCCTCATTACATCCGACATAATGGATCTATTCAGTACCGTCTGTTCCTTTGTCCAAAACCTGTGCCAGAGGAATATGAGTTCCAATTTAATAAGATCTGTTACATAAGCAAGACCCAATTCTTCATGGCAGGCAAAGGTCGATGTGCTTTGAGGAGCCAGCAGGAAGGCATTTTCCACCAATTGTATCTGGGGTGTGTTCATAAACCCTCATACCCCTGCAACATACATGGCCACTGAAAGACATTTGCCTTATAAATCTGTATGATCTCACCCATACAATCATTTGCATACCCACTTATACACTTACTCACACACCAAGCCACACACCAATAGAGCCCCTCATACACCCATCTCTACAATGATACACCCACTCACACATCTATACACTAAAACAGCTACTGACACACCCACCCAACACTGTTAAAGACAAACAGAGACTGACACATCCATGCACAGACCAATACAGCCACACTAAGGCACTCAGCGATACAGTCACTGACAGTACCAGGCTCACACTGATACAACTACTGACGCAACTAGTGACACACCGATAGAGCAACTGACATACCAAGATACAAACTGATGCAACTACTGACACACCCAGCCACACTTCAAAACAGAAACTGACACACCCAGGCACATGCTCATTCAGCAGTTACATATCGAGACAGTCACTTGGACATTCAGCCAAACACTGATACAGCCTCTCATACACCCATATCCATACTGACACACCCAGCCACATACTAATACAGATGTTAACACACCCAGGCACACATTGTTACAGGCGCTGACATACTCGGGCACAAGCCAATATAGCCACTGAAACACCCAAGCACACACTAATACAGCCATTTACACAACCAGGTACAAACTCATGCATCCAATACATCTAATATGGCATCCACTCACACATTGATAGAACCACTTACGCACCCAGGCACACACTGATACAGCTACTGACACACCCAGCCACACTCTGAAACTGAGACTGATACATTCATGCACACATCGATACAACCACTGACACACTCAGGCACATACCGATACAGCCACTAACACACACAGTCTCACACTGTAACAATCTCTGACACATTAAAAACACAGAGTTAGCTCTTTGCTTGACCAGATGGTGGTTCTAAAAAGAATTTGTTTTGTTTTGTAGAAGGGTTTTTAGAGTTTTCTTGTTTTTTTCCTTTTTTAACAAAAAGTAAACAGGGTAGTAAAAGGGTAAGAGTAGGGAAATGAAAATAAGCAACTTTCTCCTGGCTTCATAAAGCATTCTGTGGTAACTGGGAGAAAAGAAAACATCTAAGAGCAATGCTTCTTCCTGGTATTCAAGAATGTACCCACAGTAGAAATTTTTATAGTGATAAGCATGAGGCATTTCACACAGTGAGTAACCATCTCTCTCAATTCTTCACAGGCAGATGGTAATGGAATGACTGAAGTTGATGAACGTTCTCCCAAGGGTGCTGTAGAGGTACACTGTCCTGCTGCACCTACTTTCTCTCGCATCCTCCGGTTGTACACTGTTTCAGAAGTTGTTTTAAGTAGTTCCACATGGAACTTGTCTCATGTGAATACTTCTTGGCTATGCTCATGGATAACTGCTTCCCGCACACACTGCACTGCATCTATTTAGCTCTAAACTTCTTTACCCCTGAAAGTATTGTAAAATGCTTCCAGACATCACTTTGTTTTCTGGGAGGTGGTGTATCTTCCTCCTCATTTATAACAACCTCTGGATGTTTATCCTGGACAAAAGATGAAGAGATGAAGCTTCAGCCATTTTATGAAAGCAGAGCACCACTGGTTCTCAATCCTCTTTCTATAGAGCTCACTGGAGAAATAACTTTTTGCTGTGATTTTACATGGGCATGGGTGGGGTCCTAATGTACCCAAACAAAAGGCAAGGTTTGGGTGTGCCATCGAGTGAATTTGCAAATCCGATCTGTAGATTTGCAGGTTTGCAAAACTCGTAAAATGAGTAACTTTCTTGAAAACGAGATATGGGGGCCATATATATATATATATACTTGTAACTATGTCTACACAGATGTGATTAATGAAAATAAAGGGAAGAACATATGTGAAATGATCTTTAAAATTTTCCACGAATCCATGGATCCAACTTCACAGATTCATTCCTACCACATGATCAAAATTAAAAAAACATAGGGTATGTGTGGGGTACGACTCGAACGTACACGGGTGTACATACACGGGGGCTCGACACGTACAAGGGTGTACATACACGGGGGGTTCAACACGTACAAGGGTGTACATACACGGGGGTTCGACACGTACAAGGGTGTACATACACGGGTGGGGGTACGACTCGAACGTACACGGGTGTACATACACGGGGGGTTCGACACGTACAAGGGTGTACATACACGGGGGGTTCGACACGTACACGGGTGTACATACACGGGTGGGGGTACGACTCGAACGTACGGGGGCTGGGGGGGTATGACTCGAACGTACGCGGGCTGGGGGGGATACGGCGCGTACATACGCGGGCTGGGGGGGTCGGCGCATACGTACAGGGGCTGGGGGGGGTCGGCGCGTAGGTACGGGGGCTGGAGGCGGGTACGGTGCGTACCGGGCCACCTACTCTGGTCGTTTCGCGCCGTACTTCGCTTTTCCGGCACTTTTTGGGTGCCGTGAAAATATTGCCGTCCGGACTGCTGTCGGTTCGAATCGTAATTCCTGGGTCGTGAAACGCTGCCTGAAAGCGTCCCGACGTCACGTCGCAGCATTCCCGGATCACATTCGTATGTATATTTTCGTCGGTCGGTGTTTTTTACGATTCGTACGGAAATGGTGTTTCCGTGCGAATCGTAATTCCATGTTTGTAAAGTTTTACGACCGGGTACGAGTCGGACGGAGAAAACGCTCCGACCGACGGTTCGTACCCGGTTTTTACCGGATCGTAATCGGCACCTTAATAGTGCACATCTTTATTCCCTGAACCATGTATCTCTATTCAAGAGTGCATTGATAGAAGACATAATCTCTCCTCATTTCAATGTGTTGAATTGGGGCCACTATGACCTATTCCATTAGATATTCACTCAGTTTAAACTGACTGACAAATTATGCTCATGCATTATTGTGTAATATGTCATATATAACAACCTTGACAATGAGGAATTACACCATTTTAATTTGTTCAGTTAGCGATATATATGCCTTGTGTAACTCGATACGCTAATCCATTCAGAATAGGCACTATATTATTGTTGTCATTTATATAATGTAGTGCGCTAATATTCGATTAATTGTTTGATCTGTATATAAGAGAATCCAACTGTGTAAGAGATACTTGATACAAACTCTAATCAATTATTTATTTCTCTATATTGTTTAAAAATTTGGAACAATCAATGGATTTTAAATTCTGTACAAACATTGTGGACACACTTTCATAAGCTCACGAACCAGTGTCCGAAAATTGCTGTATTTGTTTTGTATATGAGAGAAACCAATTGGGGGCCAGTTACCTGATGCATACTCTATCTATACATTTGTTCTCAACTTTGTCATATATCAATTTGGAAATGAATTAGTGCTCTAAATGGTTGCACCCGATTCATCAAAGCTATACCTGACATACACTATGTTTATATACTTATGTTTTGAAAACCTGAACCTATACTATGTACGTGGTTACCATTGAAGCTATCGCGGGGTTCTGTTTCTATATTTTGACACATCTTCATTAAAATTATAAACTAGTGCCTTAAATACATATGAGGGAGAAATGGGATGATACACCAGGCGTACACTCTATTTATACATGAGGGCTTCTAAAACCTGTACCAATACGATGTCCCAGGGTATTATTGGAGTAACAGCCCGTAGGATTCCATACCGCGTTTTAGAGATTATCAGTTAAGTCGGCTTCCCGCACGTACACGTTGATTGTGACTACGTCATATAGTCAGCTTCACCCCACCCTCGCTGTCATTAGCGGCAGAGTCTTAGACGGACATAGACGTCTCGACCGAGAACACTACGTAAGTCTTTACTACAGCGGTTTCTATGCTCGCCGAGCCACCATATATAATCTATGCGATCCTTTTGGTGTGCACAGTTTTCTGACTTCACTGTTAAAAGATCGTAGCGATTTGCAGAATATCCATATGATTAACAGATCGCCTGTCATGTTTTCAACCGCTTGACTACGGGTCTTAATTCTCGTTGGCTCTCACTTTATACACAATTATCTCTTCGTCACTCGGGATGTATACATTGAATACATAGTCTCTTTCATGGGTGAAATACTTGATAAGTGGATCTTTATCCCCCGCGTGCACTGATACGCACATACCCTTCCATCACGGGTGGTAGCACATGAATCTCTCGGCTCGAGTTAGCAGTGCAATCATCTTTCATTCACTCAGGCTCCCCCAGCGACTCTAATTATGCCTTTTTTGTTTTCAGTATGTGGGGATCGTTATGATGGCACCACTTTCTTTCAAATTGAATAAATTATTGTCAAGGTACGTGACTTTTGTTTATACCTGTTACACTTCGATCAGTCCAATAGGGAGTCCTTGTTACTATCTCAATACTTTTATTCATTACAGAATCTATGATCAATCCAGATGTCGGCTGACATCTCCTTTAATGCGATACCAGGAAATCAAATCCTATAAAAAATTCTGATCCCAGGTGAGCAGTTTTGCCGCTAAGTGAAACCTCTATTGTTTCCTTGGTTACTCAACACACACATGGCCCTTACGTAAAATCTTTTACACTTACAGGCCGCCAGCCCAACTTTTTGTCCTGATGAAGACCCGCTCTAGATTCACACAATCCAGCACTACTACATAGGGTCGAAACGTCGACGTTACTTGTCCAATTTGTCTACGCAATTCCACAATCAGAACTAGGAAAATTATATCCTGCTTTGGTCTATGCTCTTGATTTTGGACCTTTTTGTGTATCACTGTGTATTGTTATTGTATATATATGTTATATGTGAATTTGTGGTCAATTCCATGTCAATAAGCACGCTCAGTCACTGATTGTTTTACGTCTTATGTGTTCTATGGTTGGCTAGTCCTGTAAATATTTTGCTGAATATTTTGATACATATCACAGAGTAAAACTAATTCAATTTCTGAATCTCTTGGTTCATGTGTTTGCTTTGTTGTTGTTTACTGAATGATTACTGACACATTGATTATTTGTATTAAGTACATACTTAACTAAGTCTACGTGTTTCCCAACAGAACCATTGTTTTTTGTTTTCATGATAACGCCCAGGTTCTGAGGGTTACTGGGTTACCCCATTATCTTTAATGGCGACCGCCACTGTGGCGGTCCCATTGTGTATCTCTAACATTGCAGTGGGTGCTGCTTACTGCAGCACCCGCTGCAATGTTGAAAATGCACTGTTTTTTATTTCCCTGCACTACGTGGCAATAATCACGTGGTGCCTGCCACCTGGTGCAGGGATATGCTTTGGTACCCCCCAGTGCATACTCACCTCCCCCCAACATGAGGGGGGCCCGCAACGGGCCCCCAAATGTGATCCCTGCCAGCCTGTAAATCGCGGTTGAACCGCCATCCACAGCTGGCAGAGATTAAGCATCAGGTATGCTTTCCGGGTCGCCAGGCAATCTGGATGATTGCCTGTGCCAGACCCATGGAGTACAGACTTCCCATCCACCAGCAAACCGCCCGCCATCCTAATTTGGCAGGCAGAGTATGGCCTCAAGTTGGCGGTGAATCCGCCACCGGCAGGTTGCCGGTGGTGGATTCACTGCTGTCGTAATCAGGCCCTTAATGTTTTCTTATACTAATGCCAATAACTAGACTGAGAAGGAGAACCTCTCACTTCTCTGAAAAATGCATTATAATAGTAGCTGCAAGGGAGGATCCCCTTGCAGATATCCTTCTTAGAAGGAAGAGGACTGCTAGCATTAGTTTCTGTAGTTTCTGTATAACTCAGAAAAGGGCTTACGTTTGCACAGTTTTACCACATAAGAAATCATGATAAAGGTAAATTAGATGGGCAGGATCACACACATTGGACCTTATTCAGAAAGGTGAACAAACATGTTTATGTAAGTTTACTATTTTTTGGCTATTCACAGAGTAAGAGTTTAATTTTACTAATAGTAATTTTATGACGAGGTGTAGAACTCCACACATAAAAAGATAGGACAGGTCTATTTTCTTCTGTGCGGAGTCTCCGTTGGTGTAAAATAACTTTTAGTAAAATTACATTAAAAGTTTGTGAATGCCTAAACTTAAACCAAAGTGTAAGTTTACCTTTGTGATTCAGGCCCATAGACTGGTTGCTGAGGGGAAATGCTGATGGGCTGTATTTTTGATTGCTGGCATGATGACAGCAAATGTTATGGAGGGTAACTATGCATGGCTTGACATAATTTGTATTTAGTAAAACAATACAACCGTATAAGTTAGATGGCTCTTTACGCACTTAAGGGAGCAGATTTACGGGTTAAGGGTGTGTGATGAAATTTGATTGGGGCCTATCTAGCATTTGCTTTGTTCTGAATTTGCATAATTTTTTTTTTTTAAAGTGTACAAAAATTAGTAAATTGTAACATAATTTGTAATTATTGTTTTAATAATAGTTGTAAATCATATATGTTTAAATACACACATATATGTTTTTTAATAAGAATAAACAATTATATATCATTTTTCGATATTCAATTATATTTAATTTACATGATATTACTGTTTAATGTTAATATATATAATGTTTAGTATATTTAACTATGTTTATATTAAAAACAATATATCTTTGTGTTTGATATCAGTGTAAAATGATATTTTTTCTGATATATGTGTAATTTAAATTATAAGTACAGGAATATTATATTTTTGACACAATATTTATCTCCCATGATATTTGTGTTTTTTATATTTTGCCAGAGTTGTTTGTTCATAAGATGATTATTCAACCAGAAATCTGTGAGTCCTTACCTGGTTGTGCTGTGCAGGCAATCTTTTCTCTCTTGGTATTGAGAGGGTGATTGTATAATGACAACTCAGTTTGTTTTCCGGTAGGTTATAGGATCACTTGGAGTTAATTAATGCTGGGGCTGAAGACAAGTGATCCTGCTGAATTTGATCAGGGAGATAAAGAAGGGTTAAAAATTACATGTTTATAGTAAAGAAATTTGGGCGAGATTTACCGCAGAGTGATGAGGGCAAAACGTCAGTTATCCAGCAACAGACATCCACACAGGTGCAGTTTGAATAGCTATGTATTAAAAACAAGATAGGCACAGATTTGGTCACAGATTTGAAATTTGTAGTTTCCTCTCCCTCTGGGAACTATAGTTCTATGTGGTCATAATGCATAGCTTGCGGAAGGTGCATGTTGACATCAGTTTTTTGTATTTTTTCTGTTATGTTGCCACTTCTATCCCACGTAGGAGTGGGAGTAATAGGCAAACCACATAAGATTTTTGGTTGTCATTTTGTACTCAGTATTGCCACAGAAAGATATCATCGGGTACAGAAAGACATCTGCAAAATGTTGAAAACAGAAATTTGCAACAAAATTCTTGCCATTGTTAGTGGCTGGGGCAGGGAGCCTTTGAAACTAAGGCCCTGATTCTGAATCTGGTGGTCTGAAGAGTACCAGACTCATGGGGGCACGGCGGTCAGACTGCCCTATTAGGACTTTGGTAGTTGGTTTGCCATTGCACTGGCGCAACCGCCACAGAACTGCATTCCCTGGCAGTTCCGTGGCAGTCTGAGTGCTGCAATAAGCTTGGTGGTGCCCCGAGGCACTGCCAAGCATATTACGATTTTCCTCACAGCCAGCGGTCTCATGGAGGTTCTTCCTCCATGTAATTTCTGGTAGTGAGGCAAGAGAAAGGGCCATACAGGCGGTGCATACAGGGGGGCACATGTTTTGCACCCCTGCAAATTTGTACCCTAAGTTCCAGAATGGACAGTAATGCATGACATGTTGCATTCCTTCTCGTGCAGTAATGTGCACTGGTGGTTCCACATTTTGCTGTTTAAGGCTCACAACAAGCCTTTAAACTGCACCACCACAGGACCGCCATGCCACCTGCACACCAGACCTTAAAATTACTTGTAATCTGTAGGGCGGGTGTGGTAAGTTTCAGCTGTCCTGGAGTAAATTGGTGGAATACCACCCACTCCAGGACTACCGAAACTTGTAATCAGGCCCTAAGGCTGTAAGAGCAATGAGGGAGAGTATATAGCTCATCTCTGCTTTTCTTCTTCTTCTGCCAGAGTCGAGCTCAAGGCTATGCTTATCATGACGGAAAAGGAGGTAAGCTATATGTATGTGTGTGTATCTGCTTGAATCCCTACGTCAATGATTGATGCACCTGGATATTTATGTACCACTGACCTGGCCTTACCTAGAGACACAAAATGTTGTTGTTCAGTGATACGTATAGATGGAAACAGGATTTGTAATTCAACCACAAACTGTTGGCAAATGTTAACTCACAGACATGCGTATTAGAGATATATCATAGTTTAGTAGGTATGCTGTTGGCCCTTAAAATTCTCCACATATAAACATTAACCCAAACATACCAAGCAATTGCTTTTCTATGTTGTACTGTCTATTACACATCCTAGTGACCATCCTTGTGAAAATCACATAGGCTTGTGCACCATTTTCTCCATCTTAAAAGAGCATTCCATTATTAAACCTAAGGCAAATGTATCTCACAATAAAAGTAAAATTGCTTCATCAATATACCAGAACGTATAGATAATTGTAGCTCTGGCTTTATGAGATACATGTAAGTATTGGCTTTCTTCTCTTTCTAATGCACTGCACATGCTATATTACAATTATATTTAAGTTGTCAGTTCTCACTTTTTAAATAAATATTCAGTGATTGCACAGTCATCTTAACTTGTGTCTTCCTCATTTGCACTCTTTTTCGTGAAAAAGTACATTAACAGACACCATAAACCAAACACATTATTTAGCCCAATATTTGTTTATGTAACAAGGATAGGTTTAATTATTTTACCAGCATACTCCCGTGGGAACCAAGCATGGGCATACTTGGCTGCATGATGTTGCTGGGTAGTGGTATTTCCCTCCACTACAATTTCTGCGTTGCTGATGAGTAAGAATAGCATGCTTACTTTTGCTCTTCACTATTTGTTAAGCAAAAGAAAAGTATAGCTATAATTAAGAAAATTAGGCAATACTTTGAAGTGGTAGTCACAGTAAAGCCCTCCATAGATGCGCCTCAGTACCCAGAGAAGAAGCTGTAAGGCTATTTAGATATTCTTTGAAGATAAAGTATACATCCAGCAATAAAAACCCAAATGATCCCGTCTGACACCTGATCCATTTGACCATCCTAATTTTCTTTGCCCATGGGAAGGAGACTAAAACCATGGGTCACTAACTGTTCCTAATTAGCTTAATTATAAGAATAACATGCAGTCTTGCTGAATCTGTAGAAAATATAATGAACACATTATGTAGTTCTATTCAAGTTGGACATAGAAACCGTAGTAACTTCTTTGGCTTTTTACAATGTTGACATTTCTGAGAACTTCAATTAAATTCTCCAATACACGGGAATTTCAATTTGGTATTGAAATTCCATTTGTTATTGCTTAACCAATACTGAGTTTGAGGAAAATGTATGTAAAATGTTGCTGTCCATACTTAAAAATCTACTTTCTCTGTGTATCTGCATATGTGCATGTATTGGATATATATCCCTATTGACTGATAGTATCTTTCAAGATGGAGGAGATACTTAAAGGAATCCTTAATGAATATCCTTACAGCAGGGCCTCATAGCAAGGAAAAGAGATGTAATGAAGAAAGAATGGGAAAACTACTTTAAAGGTAGTAAAGAACAATATATATGTTCACTGAAAAAACATAGGTTTTGGGGACGTTATAGTTAGTTGGACATTTCACTCATAAAAGCAGAGAAATTTGGCTGTTATAGTTGGTGGAGCTAACTATAACTCGAGCCCCCGCAATGCACTGCTGATGACGTCACATATTATATCATGACACAGTCAGTGAAATCACTGATGACATCTCAAATGACATCACTCATGACATCATCCAGTGACTGAGTGTTTCTAAAAAGTTCAAGGATGTTATATCTATGTATGCCAAGGTATATTGATGAATGATTGGTTGTCTAAGAACCTGTATGGGTGCCTGAGTGTCTGTGTGGGTGGGGGGTGTAACTCCCTGCATGGATCTGTGAGTGGGCAATTCACTGGGATATGCATTTATGAATGCGTGTTAGGGACTGTATGGGTGAGTGTGTGTAGGTATAGCTGTGTTGGTGAGTGAATGGATGTCTTAGCGGTATATGTTTAAGTATCTACATATGTGAAAGGCAGTATTTTGAGAGTGTTGGAGTATATACATGAGTATATATGACAGTGAGTGAAATATGACAGTGGCTGCATGGATAAGTGTGTGCTTATGTCAGTAATTGTTGAAAACAGTATATATCTGTATGAATAAGTGATGTGGTGTGAGTATAACTGTATGGGTGAGTAAATGGCAGTGTAATTAATTCTTTGGGTGACTGGCTAGGTTTTTGAGTTACTCTTTGGGTGAGTGACAGTGTGTCAGTGTCTATATGGGTGTATGAGTGGCTATATCAGTGGCTGTATTGATGAATGACTGCATGTATGAGTGACTGTATGGGTTAATGGGTGGAGGTGTATGTAGACGTAAGAATCACTTTAGCGGGTATGTACTAACTGCTATTGGTCTGTCTATGCTTTCGATATTGGTAGTCTGTATTTTAGAATGGGTGTATCAAAGGCTTTATTAGGGTGTGAGGAGGTGAATCAGATGATCATGTGGATGATGTCATCAGTGATGTCATCAGTGATGTCATTTGAGATGTCATCAGTGATTTCACTGACCATGTCAAGAGTGATGTAATATGTGACGTCATCAGCAGTGCATTTCGGGGGTGCGAGTTATACCTAGCTCTACTAACTATAACGGCCACATTTCTCTGGTTTTATACAGGGAAATGTCCAACTAATTATAACGTTCCTAAAACCTAAGGTTTTTTCAGTGAATTTCTAAGGTTTTTTAAATGCTAATTTCTAACTATAACGTCCCTAAAAACCTATGGTTTTTTCAGTGAATTTCAAAGATTTTTTAAAGGCTAATTTCTAACTATAACGTCCCTGATACCTATGTTTTTATCAATGAATTCCTAAGGTTTTTCAAATGATAATTTCTAACCATAACATAGCAGTCACATTTGCAGAGTGGTGAAGAAAGGTGAGCTTGGCCTCTGAACACCTCTTAGCAATCCCACTGTGTGGGATTTATTGGAGGTAACAGGAGGGGTAGTTAGCCCCCATTATCAACCTTGGAGGCCAACTAGCACCCGGCTCGACCCGGAAGAAAATGTAAAAAAATTATTATTTTTTGGGGCCTGGGGGTCCCCTGAGCAGGACTAGGGGTCAGGGTGTTTTTACCCTGCCCCTTTTCTTCTTTTTAATGTTTCACTCACATTTTTCCTTCTCCCTTGGTACCGAGTCACAAGATGGCTGCCAACACTTCCTGGTTTGAAGTGTAGGCAGCCAATCGGAGACAAGCTCGTACTCGGGAGGACTCAGCCAATCAGATCTCACAATTCTCAATTATCAGTAAATCTTTAAATATCTCAAAAACTACTGAATGGATTTACACCATTTGAAAAAAAGCGTGCTTTCTGGACCAAGCGCTATGTAATTCCGTTCAGCAGTTCAGGCTGTAGCCGTGTCTAAAGTTTGCTATAGAAATGAACATAGAGAAAACACGTTTTGTAACCCCCTTTTTTCTCAGCCCTCGCTTGACGAATCACCCTAATACTTTCAAGACAGGAGCTGACCTGAATGAACAATTAGTTTTGAAAATTTCGGGTCCAACACTTCTTCCAGTCCGGGTCGCGAGATACTGACAGCAGCGTTTCCGGGACGAAGGATTTGAATCGTGGATGCACGCTCGCGAGCATTTTCTACAGGGATTTTCCCCTGAAGAAGGGTTGGACCCGAAATGCATCGGGGTTTTGATATAGAATTCCTGTGGAAGGAAATATTACTTGATTTCATACGCCTTTTGTAATGAAGAATTGAATTACAAGGATGTGCTACTACGGTTCATTGATTAACCTGAATACCCATGGATTATTAAACATTTCTTGAAAGCAATTACCAGAAGCATTTATTTGGTTAAGCGATAAGCCTATCGCATCTAGGAGTGCTTACTTCAGTTGTCTCCCCAGTGGTGGGAGCCATATATTTCATTTGGACTGTCTATGACACCGCTGCACTCTCCAGGTCCTGAAGGCACCGCAGAGGGCACTGCGGCAATGCCGCACAGTCACCCTGGTCTCACCAGCAATGCCATCTGGTGCCACCACTGCTCGCACTGTGACCTGTGGGCACCACACTCCGCAACACCTTGCTTCATGACGCAGCCTTGGTATCCCCGATGATGCTGCTTCATGGCGACATCGACGCCGCTGCTTGCACCGTTGTTCGAGGGCACAGCTCGTAAAGTTACATGACGCACCACCCTTAGCCCACAACGTGGCCTTGGCCTACTGACACCAGCTCCATCGACTCCAGTTCAGCAACGACAATGCCACTGCTGCACCATGACCAGCCAACACCGCGACGAGCACTGCATCACTTTGCACCGCGACCCTGGTCTCACCGACAACGCCATCTGATGCTTCCACCGAGCCGCTGCTTGCACCGTGAACTGAGGGCATCGCATGCTGCACCGCTGCACTTCGCACCACAGCACCCGATGCCTGCCGACACCAGAGCTCCTGATTTCAACTGTGAGGAGTTCAATCTGCAACGTGTGTGACTTCAAGGGCCCGACGACTCTGGCACCGACCTCCAGAACTGACGTATGCGGACGCCGTGCTTTAGGAGCCCAACTAGAGGCCGCCGATGCCCTGCATTTCTGAAGGTACTGTTTTACGGGTCTTCCCGACATCGTAGCCTGCCCGCGATGCCGTGGTCAGCCAGAACTTATTTATTTGAGTTTTATATAGCGCTGGCTAGACCCGGAGGTATCAGAGCGCTTTACATAAGGAACAGCGAGTTGCAAGTTACAAAAATTTCACATAAATTACGCAGTGATTACAAAGTAACATCAAGAGTTACTAGCGAATAGAACAAAAGGACACCAGATGAAGCCACAATAGCACAGTAGTATGCATTACTATTGCTTGGCGGCAGAGAGAGGGAAAGGAAAACAGGGGAGAGGAATGCTGAAAGAGTCAAGGCATGTAGGAGGGGAAAGTCCATCAGGTGGAACCAAGCAGTCAGTGTGAAAGACAGATAAACCAAGAACAGATAAACCAAGAAGAACCGTGAAAAACATTTTTCTAAACTGGTGTGGTGTCCTTTTGTAGTTCTTACACTGTATTACTGTTGGTTATGTGCAAATGCTTTACACACTGCCTCTAAGATAAGCCTGACTGCTTGTGCCAAGCTACCAAGGGGGTGAGCAGGGGTTATTTTAGGAGTGTAACTCCCTTGCCCTGACTATAAGGAAGGGTTCCTACTTGGACAAGGTACTTACCGCTGCCAACTAGAGACCCCCATTTCTAAAAGGGTCCAAGTATGTATTCAGATCTCCCCACTAGCACCGGGCATACCTTTCAAAGGTGTGCTCAGCGTTAACATGGAGAGTGTGTTGCATTACATTAAATGCGCTGCCTCCAGGGCATTCGCAAACACATGCTGCCCAAGTGAAATGGGGAGCGGCTTTGAAGCAGCCTATCGGTGTTTCACTGTGTAGGTGGCAACCCACCTGCACTTTTAAAAGGGGTGAGAGATCCCCTTGCAGGTGGGTGCAGTGAGTGTCTGCACCCGCATGCAAGGGGTTGACCAGGGGCTCCCGAGGACCCACTTTACCCCTCCAGATGGCTCCCATCAGGGGGCATACTGTCAGTGGACCATCTTTTAGGTGGCAGGTTCTGTACCTTTGTACCCATGTGTATAATGAGGCACAGGCACAGAAGGAGAGAGTCCCGCATTTGCATGGGGCCATGCCCCCATGCAAATAATGGAATGCCCTCTTATGATAGCACTGGCGCTATATGTGCGTCAGCACTATCTGTATTACAGAAGGGGCTGCGGGCACGCAAAGCAGGTGCAAATGCCCATTGCACCCCCTTGCACTTTGTATAATACTGGCCCTGGATGTTTGATCCTACAGGAGTACTGCAGTACTCCATTGGTCCCTTAAATTTAAAAAATAGTGAGGTATGATTGGGCAGAGAGATTTTATCTCATTGACCAATTCGGTTCTGCCATACCCACTGGTCCCACGGTATTGAGGAATCTGATTGGCTGGCTGTAACATCAACTGAAATGTTGCAGTTGCCATTGTTGCTGATGGGGACTTTGTTCCTGTGTCCTAAGGTTAAAAGAAAAGAAAGACGTAAGGGAAAGTGTTTAAGCACCATGACTCCTGGGCCTTGTGAGTGGAACAAACAGTTTTTTGTGTGCAGTGGGTCCCATGATACTTGATGAAGTCTATGTGCGGCGTGGGTTAGACCGCCCATGGGGAGTCGGGTACAGGCCTCGCCACAGGCCAGGCCCTACAGCCAACCCCAGCCAAGCCTTGGGGGCTTGGCCTCCCTTGGGAGGTTGGACACAAGGCCTAGATGCAGGTCTAATGTGCCACGTGCAAAAATTAGTTCAGTGGGGGAGTTGGGTAAATATGACAAAATAAACTGAAATTCACTGAAAAAAACAAAGCTTGGAGTGAAGTTATAGTTAGACCTTGTAATAATATAAATACTATAGTTTTAACTCAACAAAAAACATGAAATTAAGCCCAACTATAACTTGCTCCCCAGCCATGCACTGCTTATGACCTCACAGATTACATCACTCAGGACGTGTTAAATGACATCAATGATGACATCAGTAATTACATCCATCTAACGAGAGAAAGAGCGATGTCATCTGAAATGACATTTTTGATGACAACATTGTTGGAAAAGGGCCCGAGATATAATTTCTTCACTTAATTGTAACTGGTTAATTTCATGACTTTAACATTTTTAAAGTTTTGTTTTACCTTACATTTTCATCTGACTATAATGTAAAATAAAGGAGCTGCTGGTCACCTAAACTTAGAAACTACCTAGAATTTCTTGCTTTCTGTGTTGCATTATGTTTTGACTGACTTTTTCTCTTAACTATAATGTCACTTTAACCTGTGTTTTTTTCAATTGATTTAGAAGTTTTTTTTGATGTAATATAAGATTTTCTTCCATACCTAACTATAACGTCACTTTAAAATCAGTTTTTTTAATGAATTTCTTGTGGGGGTATAATGCAAAGTAAAAATTTATTACCATATCTCACTATACCAATTGAGCTGTGTGTTACAAGGTCGATGGATGGCCAGGCCCTGCACCCAACCCCTCCGTGGACACCCAACCGCCCATGGGTGCCCCAACCCCTCTGCTTTCTAATCCCCATGGCATGCAATGCTCCGATACACACACAAGTTATTTTTGTGCGGTGCTGTGTTACTACCATGAGTTTTTTTTGGGGGTGTGCACTGGGACTCATAACACTGGGAAAAAACAAAAATTACCATACCTCCTTATTCAGCCTGCAACACAGGTACTGAGTCCCTGTGTGATAAAATGGCAGCTGCAACATTTTCTTCAGGTTGCAACACGCTAATCAAATCACATGTGTTGAGCTCAGGGCACCATGGTATTCCATGTTAGTATTGTGAAAGTACAGCACTGCATATATACATAAATATTGAGCTTTATTTTGTCAAAAAATACTGAATGGATTAAAAGCAAATCACAAAAAGCACATTTTATGAATCAAGATCTAGCTTTCTGCCAAATTTGGTATAAATCTGTGCAGCTATATTGACTGTATGAATGTTCTTATGGAAAATTTAATAGAAAAAACATTTTAGGACCACATTTTTTCTTGGCCCCTGTTTGATAGATCACCCCAAAACTTTCAAAGAAGCAGCTGAGGTGGATGAAAGTTTCTTGAAGTATCGTCAAACAGCTCCCAATGTTTGTTTATTTATTTTTATTTATTGCTCTTGATATAGCAAACGACTAATTTGCGAAGGAGTATCTCAGCGCTTGCGTTGCAGGCAGGGGCAAGTGTATTCAGAACATTCATGTTTTTAACATCTTCTTAAAATTTGAGAATTTGGAGCAGGTACCTGTCACGCTCCCCTTGGGAACTCTCCTCAGGATGACGTCGATGCTATGTGTGGGTCCCCCGCCCATCCGTCCCCGGTCCGGTGTACGTGTAATACCCTCGGGCGCGAAGATAGGTGGATGAGGGAAGGAAAGGAAGGAACAGCGGGGGAGAGACCTGCAAGGAAAGAAGGAGAAGGATTTAGCCAAGGCTCTCCCCTCTTCCCTAGAGCCCAACCTCGACTCGCCGTCCCCTTCCTCCTACCTGGTACTCCTTCCTTCCCAGCCGCTATGGTCCTAGAAGGCGTGCGTAGGGCCTGGATGTTCTCCGCAAGTTCAAGCCCTGTTCGGGCACGGGGAGATGACCAGAGTGTGACCCCACGCTGCTTGAGGAGCCAACTGGCCAAAGGGCTGTGGACGGGATGTCGTTGGAACGCCCTCTTCCGCGTCTTCCTCGTTGCTCCACGGGAAGCGAAAGCGGAGAGAGTGCTCTGATACACCAGCGAAGCTGGTGGTCACTGATGCAGGCGCTGTCACCCAATGCCGGGTTCTCTAGGAGCGGAGGAACGCTGATGATACTGCAGGGAATGGAGGCGCTGCTACTCAACACCAGAAACTCCCAGGGCGGAGGAGCGCCGATGCGATTGCAAGGAGCGGAGGCGCTGCGACTCAACGCCAGAACTCCCAAGGCGGAGGAGCGCTGATGCGACTGCAAGGAATGGAGGCGCTGCGACTCAACGCCGGAAACTCCCAGGGCGGAGGAGCGCTGATGCGACTGCAAGGAATGGAGGCGCTGCCACTCAACGCCGGAAACTCCCAGGGCGGAGGAGCGCCTGTCAAGCCGGTAAGCCTACCGGGAGTAGGGATGAGACTGAAACAGGATGGAAGCACCGCCGCGTGAAGCGCGGACGATGCGAGGGGAAGCAACGGGTGTTCGCTCACCTCCTCTTCTCGTTGGGTCTTCGGCGGGTCAGTAATGGCGGGAAACAAGGATGCAGCAAAAGGTACAAGGGTCTGCTCGAGAGGGGCCGTTGAGTCGGAACTGAACACTGGAATCATTGGCCCCGCCTCCCGGGTCGACGCGCCCTTTATGCGCGTCCCAAGTTACGTAAGTCTTCTCCTGGCGGGAATTGCCGGGGGTTTTCTGGGATTTGGAGTCCGCCGCACTCGGAGTTGCGATGCCGCCCCCGAATCATGACAGTACCAATGTGAAGAAGTAATTTATTCCAATAAAATGGGACCAAGTATGCAAAGGATTTATGGAATTCCTTGTCTGTCAGACAGCACAGCCTAAAGACTGTGTATTTTCTAATAGGCAGCCAACACAGTTTCCTCAGTATCAGGGCAGAGGGAGACTGTGCAGGAAGGTTGCAGATTGACCATGTGGCTGTGTTCTGCACAACTTGCAGTTAGGCTAGCAAGTTGTCATTTGCAGATAATGGTAAAACATTTCCGAAGTCCAGACTATTGACTATGAGAGCCTGGATGAGGGTCTTCCATGTGATGGAAGGAAGCAAGGGAAACGTTTTTCTCAAGAGTCCCATTGTGGGAAAACACATGCCACATGTAGAGTTGACTTGGTCTCTCATGGACAATGTGTGATCGATCTTTACTCCCAGATTGTTCACCACTTGCTTAGGGTAGGGAGCAGGGCCAAGGTCGGGGGGGGGCACCAGTCTGCCGAACATAGCTCTTGGGCTTTGTCACATAGTAAGATCTCAGATTGTGCAATGAAGAGTTATTAGCAAACCAACAATTGAATTTCCTGTGGGAACCTGGTCCACCCATTTGACTAAGTTTCACAAAACGTTTTTAAAAAGTTCATCCAACTCAGCTCTTTCTCGGAATGTTTTGAGGCAATCCATCAAGCGGGGGCCAAGAAAAAAGGGGGTCCCAAAACGTAAAATCCCCAAGCATTTTCCATAGACTTTTTTATACAAAGCTACTGCAAAAACTGCAGAAAGCTAGATCTTGGTCTGCAAATTGTGCTTTTTGTGATTGGGTGTAAATCTGTTCAGTTGTTTTTGAGAAATTAAGGGTAAAAAATAATTGTATATTTGGATGGTTGGGCTCAGAAAAATCCCATGAGCCGCTGCGGGAGAGCAAATTAAAAAATGTGACCCTGTTATTGGTCAAGGGGTCCATTTCTCCTGTGAGCCTTTACGCTCTTCGGGAAGCGAGAGGCTCCCACGAGTCCCATGAGTGCTCCTATTGACTGGCTTCTGGAATGTTAGAAATGAAATGCAGCCATTACCGTGTACAGTAAAAAATTGGAGGTGTTGTGGAAATGAAATTAAAAAGCTATATAAGGGGACAGCAGATAGTTATGCTGTCCCCCGAAGTTTAGGGTGAAGGTTCCTAAGGGGTAATTACTGTGAGGAAAATAACTAATTTTAACTAATTTGTGAGATCTCAGGACTCTCGCACGAGCACAAATGGTAAAAAGGATTAGATAAGTTCTCAATACAATCCACTAGTAGGAATACATATTGTAGTGCTTGTTTTTAAGAGAAAGTGTGTAAGTCACAAAGAGATGCCAGCTCAAGCTGCTCATCCACACCTACAAGCCACTACACAATGAAGGACCAGCATACCTCAACAATCAAATGAATTTCGACCAACCTACCAGGAAACTCCACTTTGAATCCCTCTCCCTGGCAGCTACCATACCCATCCGCAGGCCAAACTGTGGCGGCAGCTCCTTCTCCCACCTGGCGGCTAAGACCTGGAACAACCTCCCCCTCCACCTCAGAGCCTCCAGCAGTTCAGGAAGGACCTCAAGACCTGGATGTTTGGCCAGTGTGACTACAGGCAGCATGAGCATGGTTCCCCAGCCCCTCAAGACACTCTTTACAAATCCTGATTGATTGATTGATTGATTGATTGATTGATTGATTGAAGAGATAATAACTGTGATGTGTAGACGGTTATGTTTGATAGGGTTCATTTGATCTCGGGAGCATCCTTTGAGACTCGCATAAGAAAGTCTGGCACAAGGTGTTTATGATCCCACGATCCTCTTGCAAGGTTCGCATGACAAAATCACTAGGCCTGCCACAAGGTATTTTACAATCCAATAGGACTACCGGGATATTGTATGGGGAGAAGTATAAAAAGGGACAAGGCTCAACTAAGAGTTACCATTCTTATTACATGGTTGAAGAAATGCTGTGATGTGATTGGATGTAGATCCAGAGATATCTCACATTGCTTATGGCTGGGTCCAAATGGGAGTGGCATGGTGAGCAAAAGAATGATGGATTGAATCCAGCTATTTGTGTCTGGGGTGAATGTTTGCATTGTTCAGCATTCCATCCATCATTTGTTCCTTTTGCTTTTGTTGCCCTAAGTGGGAAGGGTATGTCCAGACATGGGTCATGTGCTCACTGCACCACTGGATTCAAGCTAGCCTGGCTCATGAGGGGTGATGCCCTGAAACCGGTCCCAGGATGCTTGTTTCCGATCCAGGGAGGACTTAGCTTGGAAGTTTGGGCTGGACTGTTTCCATGAGGAACAGGGTCAAGACGGAATTGCACATGGCTGGGTCCAAACTGGGGTGGCATGGTGAGTAAAAGAACAATGGATTAATCCCAGATCTTTGTGACTGGGGGTGAATGGTTGTATTGTTCAGTATTCCGTCCTTCATTTGTTCCTTTTGCTAAGGAGAAGTTTCAGCAAAGAGGCCACTGCTTCACTTCGCCATGCTGCACATCTGTGTTGCCCTGGGATAGGTGTTATTGCAGAAGACAATTTATCCCTACATACTACTGTATATGTCTGTCATGCTGGGGAGAAGTGGTAGTGGACCGGAAAATTCATTTCATCACGCTAATATATATGGTGATTTCCCTGGGGAGAGGTCTCAGTGGGGAGGCTATTGCTTGTTATACTTACTGTAGAATAGTGACATCTTATATGTGAGGTGAGTACCTTCCCCACCCTACTAGGCATACTACTGGGCCTGGGGAAAGGTGTGATTGGAGAGGCAGTGTCTCTTTATACTCTACACACTGGTTATCCACATGAAAGGTGTCAGTGAAGAGCCCAGTCTCTCCTCATAATATAGTTGTGGGGATTGTAAGGGATAAGTATTGTAATGAAGGAAAATGTAAATATCTTCCCCAACATAATTTTACTGTCTCAGAAGAGTCTTGCGGGATGATATAAAAAAACAACAGGGGTACAGAAAATCTGCTACATATAAATTATATATATTACAACAGGATACATTCAATTAAAAATGTAAATTCCTTTATAAAAGTATGCTCTTGCAAGACATTCACAAGCATGAAGCAGGAAACACTGCCCTCTCACAGGGGACACAGTAGACTGTGCACCTGACTCTTGCGAGAGGCACGCAAGAGTCCACCGTGCTATGTATGAGAGCATCGTGGCTTCGCTAGTGTCTCACAAGAGTCATCAAGAAGATCAAAAGGGTAACATACATATGTAATGAAAGTATGGGGCATTTTTAATTACCATTTTGGAACAACAATTTGTTTGTGTTTTTTAACATTTTTATCTTTTTGTAATTTTTTTTTACAAAAGGTACAACAAAAACAAGAAACTGGGAGTAATAAAATCTCCTTCAAAACAAGCGGAGAAAAAACTTTTTTTTGTTATACTACTGACTAGATGGGCATTTTTGATATTAGACAAGCTTGCCCTGTGCAGCCCTGATTGTTTCAGAAGAAAAAAAATCTGCTTATATAAGCAGTTAAAAAGGGCTTTGTTTTAATAAGTAGGGTAGTTATCTGCTTGAGCGTTGAGTGCCTGGGCAGGTGCAAGGTCACCAGGCTAAAAAGATGTAGACGCCCTAAGGAGTTATCAAGCTCTGCAACATGAGCTAACTCAGCCCGAGCAATTCGTTAAGAGTGCATAGCTTTGAAATGTCACCACATCCCTGTGGTACTCATGCTGTATTGCTTTTCCAGCTGCCCCTACTGAACACTTTTTTGCTTATTTTACATATTACATATTTCGCAGATACTTTTTTCCCACCTAGCTTCATTTAAAACAATTGCCACGCTATGAATCCTTGGGTGTGCTGAGTTGTTGGAACAGGACTAGGCTGTTCATCTGAATCTGATGATGGCACTCTGGTGACAGAAAATCAGCAATGTCAGAGAGGAAGCAAAAAAGGTCTTGCCACAGCAAAACCCAAATAACCAAATGAAGAGACACTGAAGGAATCTTTATTTTCTTTACAAAATAATCCATATCAACTAATCACAATCCTTCCTTGGGATGTTTTTCCTCTCCCGGTCGTCTCGTGGGTGTCTCGCATGAGGCTTGTGAGATCGTAAAAAAAGAGGACTTTCTTTATATGTCACATGCAACAATACATCAACAGTTTGTCTACCTTAAACAACACTTTTTATGTCCTATTTTCTTCAAAATTGCAAAAATATACTGTTATGAACTTAATTCCAAATGTACGATCTCACTAGCGGATCGCGAGAGTCGGACAGGGAGTTCAGCCCCCTTGTAGTCCACGCAGGGGATTGCATGTTCGACTCCTGTGACCGTCTTGCGAGACCCGTAAGTTTGTAAACAAAATAATTAATATGAAATACATACTGTAATGACTCAATTGTTAAGGATTAGTATACAGTAATAACTCACCACATGAAAAAGAACTCTGTACAATAGATTAGAATGACATTTATAACTCTATGATCTTGCTAGTCTCCCATGAGCCATCAGCGAGCCTCGTGCGAGAGCGATCACATACCTTAAAAATAGATGTACAAAGTGAAAACACATAGTTTACAGCATAGTAAAAACTGATTAGTGTATTTTTTAAATATAAATATGAATTTTATGTAATAATTGATAGAAAGTCTGAAAAGTATGCTGGGAACATTTCTAAATATGTGAGTTACAAAAACTAAGAAGATGAACATTCTCAGCACAAACATCGCTGGAGTAGTTGTATTTCTAAATATAATTTATTTGTAAAAAAACCTTCAAATGTTATGTACTAAAAACACACAGGTTAAAGTAACATTATAGTTAGGTGTGATAAAAGGATCTGTTTTTTTAAAGAAAAAACTTTGAAAGTCACCGAAAACAACCAAAGGTTAAAGTAACGTTATAGTTAGCTGAATTAGTCAGTGTGAACTTTAACATTTTGAAATAAAAAAACAACAGAAATTCACCAGTTACAGTTGTCAGCAATAACGATAATTTGTGGCCCCGCCATGCAATGCTTATGGCCTCACATATGACAACACTCATGACATGTTCTATGACATCATTTAGTAAATTACTGATGACATCTTAAATGGCATCACTGGTGATATCATCCAAGATTTTTTTACATATTGCTCTATAAACGGGTATAGCTCTAAATGCTCTAAATATAAGTACAAAATAACTCAGAAAAATATGAGCCATGATAATTGTCTTTAATGAAACAACCCCCTTAGCTGTAGAAAGTATGTGTTGTGTACCACATTAACCCCATACCATACACTTTATGGGTAGCGTAGTTAACCTTTGCAATCAACCACAGATATATGGGAAACCCCCACGGCCTAACAGGTGGACCTTGAGGATGATTTTGGGCATTTGCATACTCGGGGTAAATTAGTAAAGAGAACCATGGACACTGCTCTCAAGACAAGAAAGAAACCACTCGCCACAGTCACAACATATCAGATTGCGCTCCAATAGATTGATGCATTTACCTCCATTAAGGATCTCAGATTGTTTTTCAGCATTTAATACGAGAGGAAACACACTTTTTTGGCTTCAGCCATGTCCAAGAAGTTAGGATCATTTGTGCTTTAAAGAAGTGGAGCTTCAACTGGGGCACCTGCTGTGTGTTTAGGTTTATAAGTGCTTCCTGTTAAGGTTTATTTCTGTGCGATGAACATCAGGGCTATAACAGAACCTCATTTTTTCACAAAACAAGTCCTCTATTTTGCTGAAAATGTCTACTCAACTGGAGTACTTTCTACTGGTTAATTAGTAAATGCTACCTCATTAAGCAAATGTCTAGTGCAAATTCTACTCTACAGCTGCCTAAAGGATCATGAGGCAATATCTCCAGTGACCTTGTGTGCATGTAATTTCAGCAATGTGATTGATCTCCGAGAATCTTCAAGAGAAGATGACGAGACTACAAAGATGTAATTATCCACCTCTTCACTTTATTAACTAAAGAGGAGTGGAGCGTGCAGCCCCCTCCCCAGTCAAATTTTCTGGCCTGGGAACCCCATCCTCTCGGACCCGGCCTCTTGATGTTATGTGCCATTGAACCCACCCGATGAACCCAGTTTGCAGCATTGGGGACCACGAGTGGAGTCTCAATGCCCCACGGTCCCCGGCAGCTCCCCGCCTCCAGGGGAAGCTGGCATTGCTCCCTGCATCCAGGGAGCAGCCAAAAATACTGCTCCCTGCATGTGGAAGCAATTTTTTCATCTGTTTTCCTGCCCGATGTCTGCTCCCAAGGACTGGAGGAGTTTTCTTGTCCGCCTACCGCTGGAAGTGGATTTTATAGTTTGCTCCTGCTTGCCAAGTGTTAGATCTGGGGGTCTCTAGTTGGCAGGGTAGGTACCACTGTCCAAGTAGGGGCCCTTGCTTCTAGTCAGGGAAAGGGGGATACACTGTTAAGATAACCCCTGCTCACCCTCTAGGTAGCTTGGCCTGAGCAGTCTAGGCTATCAAAGGCAATGTGTAAAGTATTTGTACCAACACTCACAGTAACACAGTGAAAACACCACAGATTTACTCCACACCAGTTTTAGAAAAATAAGGTATCTTTACTAAAAACTTCACAAGACCAAATACTACAGAAAAACCAACATACAATTAAAAAGATTACTTTAAAGATAGTTCAAGAGTTTGCAGAAAGTACTCCAGGATGTAAAAGTCAGTGTCCTGCACAATGTGACTCTCAATGCACAAAATGCGACACTCTCGTGCCCAACAGTACCTGTAGTTGCGATAAGGTTCCCAAAAGCTATCACAAGGAAGATGGCAAAGGCGATGCGATACTCCTGAGATCTTGGGGAGGCTTTGCAGCAGCCCTGCTCCACGCAGCAGAGGTGGATGCGCCGGCTCCGATCTGTAGGGGGAGGATGCGATGACTTTGGCTTTCGTTGCGTAGGTTTCTTAGGGGGAAGCTTCACGCACAGGTACGATGCGACGATCTTCGGTGCGGCGCGATGCGCGGCGCGACGTTGACTTCTGGCGCCGCAACCCTCGATGCGTCGCGGTGCGCGGCGCAGCTTTGACTTCGGGCGCCGCAACCCTCGATGCGTCACGGGACGGGACTCTGCGTCGACACACGCAGCGACTGGATACTTTCACGCACCGGCAGTGGTGCGGCCCGCAAACTGGTTCTGCGACGACCCTCGCAGCATCAGGAATCTTCTCGCACCGGAACGATGCTCGACGCACTCGGCGATGCAGGGAGTCCGGGTGCTGCGATGACGCCGCAATTAAATTTTCCTCGCACTCTCGTTCTTGCGACACGCAATCGGATGATGCGCTGGGTACCAGTTACTCTTTTTCACGCTTCTGCTTCCCATCTCCCAAACACAGCAAAATGACCTCCTGAGGCCCCAAGACTGGGCAAGCACTCCCAGGCAGGTCAGAACTCCTTCAGCAGAGTTCCAGGGGAGCTGGTGGTGAAGTCCTTTTGTTCCTGGGACTTCTTAACAGGGAGCCAGCTCTTCTCAGGCCCTTGGAGATCAGAATCAAAAGAAGGGGACATAGCAAAGTCCTTTCCCTCTCCTTGGCAGCAAAGCAAAACAGCAAGCAGGCAGTCTTCTCCTCTTCAGTTCTTTTCAGCTTTCTCCTTGGCAGAGGTTTCTTCTTAGTTCCAAAGTGATCTAAAGTTTAGGTGTCTGGGGTCCTCTTCTTATACCCCTCCAAGTCTTTGTCTCTGTGTGTTTCAGTGGGGGGATTCCCCTGCTCAAACCAGTTCCTGGGTGTGCTCTGCCCTGGAGCACCTGGTTCCTTTCAGAGTGAGGGGCAGGGTCGTTAGACACTCAGAAGGAGGTGGAGCCTTCTTTGTGCCAGCAGAGGCAGAGTCCTCAGCCTGGCCAGCAGGAGGTGGAGCCAGCATTGTGCTGGCAGAGGCAGCCCTATTCAAACCCAGGGGCTACTCCTCCCACCCATCTAAAGCAGATCTCCCTATTCACCCTGCTGCTGACTCATCCAGGCTCCTGGAGCCACCTAGCCCATCACATGACACCAGTCAGCCAACCAGCACACAGGCACACAGGAAGGTTAAACAGGAGAATAGCTACTTTCTAAAAAGTGCTATTCTCACACAGTGAATTTAAAAACCATCTTGCTAAAAAGATGTATAATTAAATTCTGAACACAAAGATACCAAACTTGGATTTTCTATCTTGCCCTTATGGGAAGATAGGCATGTAAACAGCCTCCCCCATTCTATCCTATGGGCAAGATAGCCTCTCAGCAGTGAAAAACGAAAATGGCTGTAATTCACTACCAGGGCATGTTACACACCTCAGTACATGCCCTACCTTTCAGATACACTGCACCCAGCCCAGGGGGGTACCTAGGGCCACCATAGGGATGCCTGACATGTACAGAAAGGGAAGGATAAGGCCTGGTCAGTGGTTGCACTGGCCAGATCGACATGGCAGTCCTGGACTGCACATAGGCACTGCAAGCAGGCCTAAGACATCATTTTAGCGCTACTCCTGTGGGTGGCACAATCAGTGCTGCAGCCCACTAGTAGCATTTGAATCACCAGCCCTGGCACACTCAGTGCACTTTACTAGGGGCTAACAGGTGAAACAAATATGCCAATCATGGATAACCAATCAATATAACAATTTATACAGAGAGCATATGCACTTTAGCACTGATCAGCAGTGGTAAAGTGCCCAGAGTCCTATTGCCAACAACCACGGGTCAGAAAAAATAAAGGAGGAAGAAGCAAAAGGTTTGGGGATAACCCTGAAAAAAGGGCCGTTTCCATCACAACCCCCTTCCAGCCTAAAGCCAGGGTAGACCAAGCGATACCTCGATGGGATTCCCTGATTAGGGCGATAGAACACGGAAACTGGCCCAAACAGCAGGGCACTATTCCTGTTCTACGCCTTCCTGAACCCGGTTGGATCTCTCCATCCATACTCTCAGGGTCCACCCCGCCAACCCATGTGGAACCCTTCTCCTCACCTGTGGACACCACCTGGTGTGTCCCGACAGACAGACAGCAAGCCGCAGTGACCAGTGACAGTGGTCAGGGATGAGACCCAGGCCTTATGCCTCTCAGGGCCCTCAAACCCCTGTGGCATCAGAAGGTGGGGGGCAGTAGCCCCAGGTGCTTGGCAACCTTTGTCCACTTCCTTTCCTGTCAGGTCGGGTCTGACAACCTGGCACTGACCCACCAGCCCCGGGCCTGTATCCGGTGGCTGGACAGGAGGCTGGGGTAGGCTTTTCCATACCCAGTCCTTCTCTTCCTTGGGGCTCTGTACCCTCCCACCTGGAGCGGTACCCCCTTCTAGAATAGTCAGGGCACCTGTGGCAGGTGTCCTGCACCATTCGCCCACCAGTTCAGGGGTTCTATCCTGTAACTGGGATCCCAGGTCAGGGGGGACACCCCGGATCTGGCCCTCCAACCTAGGGTCTACACCCTCCAGGTGAACCGGGGTCAGAGGCGAGGACTCCCTCCCTCTGCACCCCCTTCCAGAATTCTGCACCCTCCTACTCGGAGCGGTACACCTCAAAGACAAACTGGTAGAGACACTGCTTACAGATGTCCCTCCCTCCAGTTCAGGACCTCTCTCCAGCAACTGGTCTCCCAACCTAGGGTCTAAACCCTCAGGTTGCACCGGGGTCAGAGGCGAGGACTCTCTCCCTCTGCACCCCCTTCCAGAGAGCTGCACCCTCCCCACTGGAGTGGTACCCCTGGAAGCCAAACCGGTCAGGACACAGCTTACAGATGTCCTTCCCCCCAGGTCAGGCAGATCCTGAACCTGGCCTCCCAACCCAGGGACTAAACCCTGCGGTTGCACACCTGCCTGGCATGCCAGGACTTCTGGGGACTCACACAGTATCTCCCCGAGGGTGACACATGACTCATGTGTCTCGTGACAGTCTGCCTGGCGCAGATCTTCCGGCCCCTGTCCACCTGACAGTGCGCGAAGATCCCCCAGGACAGAAGTGGTGTCACCATGGTCACTCCTAGGGGACTCAGCCCTTCTGGCTGGTCCCTGACCCACTGGTTCTCCCACTGGGGAACACATCCCCCTCTCACCCCTCAGTCTGGACTTCTGCACCCTCCCAACTGGAGCGGTACCGCCAGACACCAGAACCACTGGAGCTCTGTTTACAGAGGTTCAAGGTTCTCCTGACACTAGGAGATCCTCCTCAAATGGCCTACTAGCACTGTCTAGGCCCCCAACCTGGTGTTCCCTTAAGGAACCCACCAGGCCCTGAGACTGGGTTTCGGGCACCTTGGGACCCACAGTCCCACACTCACCCCTTCTCCACTGAGACAGGACGTGAGCCCCTACACCCCTCCCACTACACTGGGACCTAACTGGGCTACACTGAACCTCTTCCACCTCACAGGTCTGGAAGATATCTGGGCCACTCCTTTTGGGATCACTCCCCAATGCCTCTTCAGACCCTCTGGCATCCAACCAAAGGTCTACCTCCAACGCAAGCTCTCTGGAACCAGAGAACTCACACTCCACCGGGTGTTGGCATAGCTCTGGAAAACAGGGACTTAAAATATGCTCTCCAACAAATGAATCACACAGCCCCCCACAGTTGTTAACCAAGCTACCGTTTGCCTCACCCTCCAGTGCCTCACACAAGTACCCCACACCACTCTCCTGAGATTGGCAAGACAGTACCTGACTGTCTCTGTCACACAACTCACACTCTTCTGGGCTGTCTTCACACTCACACACCAAGGTTTCTACCATGGGGGAACCCCTCTCCCTGTACCTCTCATCTAGGGTCAGTAGAGTGTCCCTACCACCACTAGGATTATGGTCCCCTGTGCCAGTTCCCCAATCCACTTCAGGGACACTGCACTCCACTGGAACTACATCATAAACCTGAACCCCCTGGTGTATGTCAACCCCCTCCTTCAAGTCAGGTGCCACATCTCTGGGTGTTTGTACCTTTCTCTCAGCACTAGAAACTACAATCTTGCTGCCACCATCTGAGTTGGACTCCACCTCCAACTCAGCAAAGCTCACTTCTTGAGCTACCCATTTTTCATCTTCAGCTGAGACACTCATGGCCTCAAGCCTCTCGAGCTCCAAATCAAGCTCCCTCATCCTCAACTCATGAGCCAGAAGCAATTTCTTTTCTTCCAAGGCACGGGCATTCTTGCTCTCCTCCGCCGCCTTTTCTACTTCCAATTGCTTCATTTTCATTTTCATTATTTTCAATTCATGGTTTCTCACCCTTTGATTCTCCTCCAACTCCTCTGGAGTGAGCCCCCTACTGGAATGGGAGCAGCCAGCCCTTGAGACTGGTCTGCCCACGGTGCAGATCTTGGGGAACAAAACCATTCTCTTCATCTGCATCACCTTCCTCTTGGGCCTCCCACCAGGCCTTCAAGACTCTTTGTAGCACATCCTTTCTAGATCCGCTTTCCACAGGGCAACCAAATGTCTTTGCAGAATTGCTTGAGCTCCTCAACTTTGTACGAATACAGATCCTCACTGGAAAACTCCAATTCTGCCCTCTCACTTGTTGCCACCTGAGACATGATGCTCTTGAAGAGTTACTCAAAAATAGAATAAAAAAAAATACAGTATGTGGTTGTGTATTGGTCTGCACTTAAACTAGTGATGTACACCAATTACTGTGGGTCAAGTACAAATACAAGTTCAATCCTCACCGCTGACCACCAATGTTAGATCTGGGGGTCTCTAGTTGGCAGGGTAGGTACCACTGTCCAAGTAGGGGCCCTTGCTTCTAGTCAGGGAAAGGGGGATACACTGTTAAGATAACCCCTGCTCACCCTCTAGGTAGCTTGGCCTGAGCAGTCTAGGCTATCAAAGGCAATGTGTAAAGTATTTGTACCAATACTCACAGTAACACAGTGAAAACACCACAGATTTACTCCACACCAGTTTTAGAAAAATAAGGTATCTTTACTAAAAACTTCACAAGACCAAATACTACAGAAAAATCAACATACAATTAAAAAGATTACTTTAAAGATAGTTCAAGAGTTTGCAGAAAGTACTCCAGGATGTAAAAGTCAGTGTCCTGCACAATGCGACTCTCAATGCAAAAAATGCGACACTCTCGTGCCCAACAGTACCTGTAGTTGCGATAAGGTTCCCAAAAGCTATCACAAGGAAGATGGCAAAGGCGATGCGATACTCCTGAGATCTTGGGGAGGCTTTGCAGCAGCCCTGCTTCACGCAGCAGAGGTGGATGCGTCGGCTCCGATCTGTAGGGGGAGGATGCGATGACTTTGGCTTTCGTTGCGTAGGTTTCTTAGGGGGAAGCTTCACGCACAGGTACGATGCGACGATCTTCGGTGTGGCGCGATGCGCGGCACGACGTTGACTTCTGGCGCCGCAACCCTCGATGCGACGCGGTGCGCAGCGTTGACTTCGGGCGCCGCAACCCTCGATGCGTCACGGGACGGGACTCTGCGTCGACACACGCAGCATCTGGATACTTTCACGCACCGGCAGTGGTGCGGCCCGCAAACTGGTTCTGCGACGACCCTCGCAGCGTCAGGAATCTTCTCGCACCGGAACGATGCTCGACGCACTCGGCGATGCGGGGACTCCGGGTGCTGCAATGACGCCGTGATTAAATTTTCCTCGCAATCTCGTTCTTGTGACACACAATCGGATGATGCGCTGGGTACCAGTTACTCTTTTTCACCCTTCTGCTTCCCAGCTCCCAAACACAGCAAAACGACCTCCTGAGGCCCCAAGACTGGGCTAGCACTCCCAGGCAGGTCAGAACTCCTTCAGCAGAGTTCCAGGGGAGCTGGTGGTGAAGTCCTTTTGTTCCTGGGACTTCTTAACAGGGAGCCAGCTCTTCTCAGGCCCTTGGAGATCAGAATCAAAAGAAGGGGACACAGCAAAGTCCTTCCCCTCTCCTTGGCAGCAAAGCAAAACAGCAAGCAGGCAGTCTTCTCCTCTTCAGTTCTTTTCAGCTTTCTCCTTGGCAGAGGTTTCTTCTTAGTTCCAAAGTGATCTAAAGTTTAGGCGTCTGGGGTCCTCTTCTTATACCCCTCCAAGTCTTTGTCTCTCTGTGTTTCAGTGGGGGGATTCCCCTGCTCAAACCGGTTCCTGGGTGTGCTCTGCCCTGGAGCTCCTGGTTCCTTTCAGAGTGAGGGGCAGGGTCGTTAGACGCTCAGCAGGAGGTGGAGCCTTCTTTGTGCCAGCAGAGGCAGAGTCCTCAGCCTGGCCAGCAGGCGGTGGAGCCAGCATTGTGCTAGCAGAGGCAGCCCTATTCAAACCCAGGGGCTACTCCTCCCACCCATCTAAAGCAGATCTCCCTATTCACCCTGCTGCTGACTCATCCAGGCTCCTGGAGCCACCTAGCCCATCACATGACACTAGTCAGCCAACCAGCACACAGGCACACAGGAAGGTTAAACAGGAGAATAGCTACTTTCTAAAAAGTGCTATTCTCACACAGTGAATTTAAAAACCATCTGCTGCATTATTGAAAAATCTGCAGATTTCTTTTTTTACAAATTAGGCCTCAGGGGTGTCCTAGGGACACCCTGCCTCCTCATATCTTTTTTTTGTTTACAAGTTCATGGCAGGGGACTAAGGCCCTGAGTCCTTTAATAGCTGCCAGTACACTTTTTCTCGTATGTCTGGCAGCCAATCAAAGCGCTAACCTCAGTGGGAGTCTGACTCCCATGGAAGCGAGATGGCCCAATGAAAAAAAAGCCCCCTTGGCCAAAGAGAATGCTCTATTTATTTTAATTGGGTCTGAGCCTGGGACTCTGGCAAGAATCTCTCCATCCCAAACATCCAGATATACAATTATTTTTTAACTTTAATTTCTCAGACATTACTGAACTGATTTACACCCAATCACAAAATGTTTCAGAGTTGAGGAAGTAGTACTACTGGTGTACTTTTTTCATACCCTCTAATGCCTTTGTGAATTGCCTCAAAACATTAAATTCCTTGTTAAAAGTTAAAAGAGTGTTACAGACCTTTCTACTTGTGTTAGTTGTGCGTTACTATTCCATCAATATTCCCATTTTATTTGTATTTCAGATGTTTTTGGGTTTTGGGTGTACAGAAAAGTACTACAGGAGTACTACTTCACAGGCTTATAGGTGCCTTTTAGAATAGGTCCTATTTACATATTTTAATTTACTGTAAACAATTTTAAATAACACATTTTTAAATATAATTTTTTATTTTAAATCCTTCATAGATAGTTAAATCATATATGCAACTATTTACAATAAAGTATTAAATGTACATTCATATTTACAATCCTCCAAGCAATACAAAATGTGGTGGAGTTGAGATTTACTATTTTTACTTTAGTCCAACATAAATAGGAGAAAGTGCATGTATTGAAAAAGGTCAGATTTGTTATTCTTACTCCAGTCCAACTTATATGACCTATATTGCAGAAAGTGCATATATTTGTGAAAGGCAGAGGGGCATACTAACAAGGACCGGCGATAAATATCGCAAAGCACGCTTAGCGCTTGCATATTTATCGCCAGCTATCTCTGGAATTTATCGACCAGTTTGCGCGTTATTAATAACGCGCATCGCCGAGGCGGTAAAAATTCCAGAGATAGTTGGGATATCGCCGTTTTCCATGGTGGAAAACGGCAATATCCTAGATGATAGGGCCTGTGGTCTTAGCCACAAAATCCACCCCCCATGTTAAGTATGCCTTAGTCTGGAATTTACCAGACGTTAAATTCCTGCGTTAAGGAATACCTAACGCGATTTTAGAAATTGCTACCCTCCCTTGTTAATATTGCGAAGCTGCCTTCGCGATATTTTCCCAAGGGAGTCTTGTCAGGCAAGCCTCCTTTGCATCTCATTTGCGTGCTGCAAATGGGCGCTGAGTCAGCAAGACACGTGATAGCGTGTCTTTGCTGATAAGGCGATGAAATTATCGCCGCTTTTTGCCCGAAAACGGACGCAAAAGCGGCGATAATTTCATATCGCCGCCTTGTTAATATGCCCCAGATTTACTATTCTAACTCCAGCCCAATAACTACTGAGAAAAGTTCATAAACTGTAGGAGGATATATTTACTATTCTAACTCCAGTCTCTCAATCATTGGGGAAAGTTCATACATTGGTCAGATGTACATTGCTGACTCCAGTCCAGCAAAACTTTGTGTAAAGTGGATACATTGTAGAGTACCACATTTACTATTGGAAGTCTAGATCAACAAACACTTGTGCAAAGTGCATTTTGTCATTTTTACCCTTTTAATTCCAGTCCAACATAAATAGGGCAATATGCATAAATTGAAGGGGGCCCAATTTACTATTCTAACTCCAGTCCAATTTACATTGGGGAAAGTGAATATAATGGATGGAATGAATGGGACAGATTTACTATTATTACTACTGTTCCAAAAAAGCACAGAAAATGTTTGAGGGGGAGAACAAATACTTTGAAGTGGGTGAAGGGCTATGTTTCAATATCCTACTGTAAATATTTGAAATTTACTAAAAATGTAGTGCGTATTTTAATATGTAATTTAATTTATAATAATCATATAACCTTTAAACAAAATGTAATATAGATTTCATTTTATACTAAATTAAGTCAAATAAATGTATTTCCTAAATATTGACATGTTAATTAATGACATAATGAATTAAAATTAAATATAAAGTACAATTTCATAAATTATACAGTACCTCGAAAATTCTCTTATAAGCACCACAACCCACAAATAATTAAAATCTAAAATATATAACAAATGGAATGAAAAGCATTGAACTGTTTATAATTAAAACATAATGAAAAAGAAACATGTTACAATATATAAACTCAGTTCATAAACTATGATACTTTGGTAGAGCACTATATTGAAAGTTTGTTCTCCATGTTTGAGCCAACCAAATGTGTCCATGGAAAAGGAAATGTAGTGACTGGAATAGAGGTTTCTTGAATGACTGTAAAGATATGCAAGTTTACAGTGACACCCATGGCCTTTATATCAGCAATCTTTCTATAGAGAATAGAAGAGTTATAATTACTTGAACCTGTATTTTATCAGCAGCCACTTATCCCATATCAATGTAGATGAGATTCAAGTATTTACAATAGCCCCAAAGTAAATCTTGCTGACTTGTTTTTGTATCTGCTCCCTTTTCTTTTTCATTTTACGGTTAAATACGCTTTAGCGTGTCATGTTACAGTTGTGTAGTTTCAACAAGAATAACGATTAGATGAGTTCACCATGTGATACATATAGAGGGTGAGTATTACTTTCTGAACATATTTAACACCACAAATAAGCATGTGCTTACTTCATTTATATGAATGTTAAATGAGAGGTGTGAGTCTAATAGAACTGTCTGATCCTTATTTTTTAGACCAGGTTGATAGTGTCAATTAGGAGGAATACCACACCAGCCAATCACAACTGGCTGGTGTTCCTGCATCAATGGTTACTAGATCCTGAAATACTAAGCTTTATTTTGCCAACTGGAAAGGTCTGCCGATAAAATTGTGTGAGTTTCGGGAAGGAGCTGCAGCTGTTTTGCATTCTGACCCTCAACCAACCCTTTCCTGCAGGATAGATGGAGCTCGCACTGCTTCCTCTAACCTGGCCACAGCATGCCTTGTTACATGAAACTCCCCCTAATTAAATACTGGTTATAAAAGGGATTATAAATGGGGATAAACAACTGGCTATGGACATCCAGGTTTGCATGGTTATTTCCCATTTTGCAGAAGAAAACTCATAATTGCACGATAAAGAAAGTGCTATTACACACTGGAATCAGTGATTCTGTATCTAGTAGTTTCAGCACGCCTCGACTGAGGAAGTTGGTATGGGTCAATTGGCTATTTTGAATGCTTCATGACAGTAGCGGAAAGCATGGTCAGCCCTTTCTTTGTTGATAGTCTGTTTTCACCAATGTACATGCAGTTTGTGTTGCTTGTGGTAAAGGGGGTATCTCAGCTTTAGCATGATGAAGAAAGGCACAATGCCTATGAGATGAGAGTACTTCCTTTAAAGTGGTTTATTTAGGCTTTCCATTTCTTGGATCTTGTTTTGTGTTAGTTGCAAATCTGCATAGATTTTAATAAAATACTTGCATGGATGTGCCTGGCTGATTTATACAAAAACAACATTTTTTGAGCAAAACATTAGGGATTACAACAATTCTGAAAATTTAATAATCCCAGGACATCTTATTGAATATGAAACTTTTGAAATTGTGCCATTGAGTTTTGGGTATTTCACAAAATGCAGTTCTAGCTTCCAATGAATCGTAGAGAAATGGAGAGTCTGGCCATAGATTCACTTGCTCTCTGAGACCTGCCACAAGATGCTTATGTTGGGACCCAGCTACATAAAGGGCCTGAATAACCAGAATGGTGTGCTCGCTTCACCCCTCCTGATTTTATTCTAGTGTAGAACGTCTGTGCTTTATATCCCCTACTAGGCACCCCATGGTGCTTACTATTGGCTGTAACAATGTACAGCAGAGGCATTCTAACTCTCTCTTCCATGTGGCAACCAGTGTTTCAGCACCTGCCTCTGCCTGTTGTTAACAGTGTACCTCAACCAGGGACTTGTTTTGTAGTCCAGACAAGCTGAGGCATTCCTCTGAGCACTTACTGGACAATAATATAGTGTAGATGCATTGGACATTGAATGGCATTGCTCCTACAGCATACATTGGTCTAGTGGGACAAATCATCCGGGGCCTTGCCTTCCTTTGTGAGTCTAAAACTCCATATCTGAGGCCACCCTTGTATGTGCAATCAGACTGGTGTGTGGCTCTTAACCTCTGAAGCACATTTGAGAGGAATGGCTTTGATAGTGTTTTTGCTAGGGCTCAAATCTTGGTGAGTGGGATGTCTGTGATACCACTAGCAGCTGTTCCTGACAGTAGTGTTCTTGGAGGAAGGGTGTGGTTAAACTGCATACCCAGCAGCTTCTGTTATATGGCTCTTATGGACATTTTCGACATTGCTAAGTTAGCATGAGCTTGGCTGCCATGCTGCTGCTTTTGCGCACTTTACTACATGACTTTGTTTTTGCAAGACTCTGTTTGTGCCTTTCATATGAGAACGGGCTGCTTTTCACGTTCTCTGCCTTTCCTGGAGTTTAGTCTGAACACGATGTGCAAGGTCGATAAACAATGCCCCTTGTTATTCTGTTTTGGTCAGTCCCTAGCACCTAAACATAACATGCTACACACAGCTGCAGTACTGAAGACTCGTGCTTTGATATTACATTGTTGCATGTTGTTTTAACACACTTGGAGAAAGCCATTCCATGGCTCCGCTGTTCCTATGATATAAAGCTTACATTCAGGTTTTAAGGTATGAGGTCTGATGTCAAAGCCCAGAGATCGTCCTTCCACATTCTTTATAAAATGTCTTCTTCCTTTGTATTCTATGGAATTGTAACAATGCTAACTGTGCTGAGTTTATGCATGAGTTTATACATTTTGCTGCTGGTAGTGGCTTGTATACTATATTGTAGAGCACAATAGTTAAAATAAACATTTTGAACTATTTTCAGTGACTCTGCTAATTCTTATTGACATGTATGAACCATGTCATAGAAGGGAAAGAACCACTCCTTACCCAAAAAACCACGCTCACACGCTTTATCACTCCTGACAAAGAAAAGTTGATCAGCATTATCATTAGTATCCACTCAGGATCCCCTAATGATGTGTGCCCTTTAGGTAAAATTAAAGACATCATGAACAACGGTCTCATTGATCAAATCAGACACTTGATCACTTTGTCCTTTCAAGAATGCTACGTACCAGAAGCATGGAAGACAGCACAAGTCATCCCTCTCAAAAAAAAACCAAACATTTCGGTTACTCAATATCAAAATCTTAGACCCATCTCCCTCTTGCCACAATGCGCTAAGATTATAGAAAAAATAGTCAATAAACAACTGATGACTTTTCTAGAAGAAGGAAACATACTTCATCCGACACAATCTGGTTTTAGACCTGGTTACTCCACGGAGTCCGCGGTTCTTTACTCCACGGAATGCATTCGCAAGATGGTAGATGAGGGGGAGACAGCTGCACTTGTCATGCTTGACTTAAGTGCAGCTTTCGACACTGTGCTTCATGACACCCTGTTGTCCCGACTATCAGACATTGGAGTAAGGGATCATGCCCTTGCCTGGTTTAAATCTTTTCTCTCCAAAAGATCATTCCAAATACATTGCCCACCCTTTAAGTCATCTTCTCGCGACATCAGCTATGGGGTCCCACAGGGCTCTAGTTTGAGCCCTACCCTGTTCAACATCTATATGGAACCCCTAGCTCGAGTCGTAGAGAATTTTGGGGTGGGCATTGTCAGTTATGCCGACGACACCCAGCTCATGTTCAAACTCACCCCAGACAGCGAAAAATTTGCCACCAATTTTTCTAGCTGCATGGCAGCGGTCGCCACCTGGATGGATAATAACTGCCTCCGTTTGAATGGCGACAAAACGGAGGTGCTAGTGGTAGGGAATAAAACCTCCATATGGTCCCAGGCTTGGTGGCCTACTACACTGGGCGATTGCCCCCACCCAGTCGAAATGGTCAAAAACCTAGGAATAATGATTGACTCGGATTTGTCGGGAAGAACACAAGTCAATAAAACAATTGGCAAATGTATGGGCACGTTAAAAATCTTGCGTAAGACTATTGATCTTGTTCCCATTGAAGCAAGGAAAACGTTAGTGCATGCACTGATAACGCCCCACCTGGATTATGGAAACGTTCTCCTTTTAGGTGCGAACCAAAAACAACTGCACCAGCTTCAATGCATTCAAAATGCGGCCGCCCGCATGGTACTAGGTTTACCAAAAAGAACATCCGCTACAGCAACCTTGTCCAAGCTTCACTGGCTTCCAGTTAGAGAAAGAATCAGATTTAAGGCTCTCTGCTATGCCCATAGAATTGCACACAACAAAGGACCCACTTATTTGAGAAACCTTCTAACTATCCACCGCCCTACCAGAAACCTCAGATCCTCGGGTATGTCACAATTCAAACTTCCCCGGATCAATAGAGCAAGGCTGGGCGGTCGCTCCTTTAGTTTTCTTGGAGCAAAGCATTGGAATGCCCTGCCAGTTCATCTGAGAATGGAACCATCAGAAATCCTCTTTAGAGCTAAACTAAAAACTCATCTCTTCCCTTATTAACATTTCTCTGTCTCTCTGTCTCGGTGAGCTGTAAGGAGTTTTTGTCAGCAATTAGCGCGGGGATACACAGTTGTGCAGCCATGCGCTTTATAAAACGCTTTATTATTATTATTATTATTATGAGTGAATAAGCAAAAGAGTACATCTTGCTCCTGCGATTCCTGAGAGAGTCGGAGTGTTGTGTTCTGGGTTGTCTAATCATTTGTGGCTCCGTGATATTTGGAGGAGAATGAATGAGACACTATAGCTAGTCGGTATTGGGATTTTGGGCACAAATGTGGTAGGTTGGTACACCACTATACACTGAAGTCTTGTTTCCCTGCGCACATTTCTGTGTATGTGCAGAATCCCTGCAAAACTTGCTACAATGGAGCAAGCTCAAAAGAAAACCCAAGTGGCTTTGTAAACAGAAACTAGCCAATAAATTTTTTTATTAAGAAACAACAATCAGTCCTTCTGCTTGTCCATTTTGTTCCTTCATCCCTGATAACACTCCTTTTTGATCTGGCTTTTATACTGTGGAACATGGAACTCACAGCTCTCCTTCACTGTAAGCAAGGCCTATTGTTATGTCCTGTTTGTTCGTTTAACTTCGAATGCCTTAACAGAGTATTCTGCTCCTACTGCAAATTTTCCGCACATATAAGTATAGATATTTGTCGTAAATGTGAGAGGAACACAAGGGACTGAGTGGAAAAAGAAGCAGATATACTACTAAAGGGATGGGATAAGGGAGGAGTAAGAGGGGTTTATCGAGGGCCAGTGAGGGCTTTTGGGTGGGATGCCACCCACCCACGAATGAGTAATCCAATTGCATTACTCTGGGGGTGTAGACATGACAGTTGTGCCATGTGGTTAAAACAAATTTGATGATTTTGCTACTGGGTCAGCAGAAATTAGGATGTCTGTACTATGTCCGGTGTGGACATTGATTTAAAGGAGATATTCCTAGGTGTATATCTTATATTAATGAGGCATCAGATAATCTGAATGGATTGCATACAAAGGTTGAGCATTTGCAGTATAAGACTGAGAAACATGATTAGAGGATAATTCAAGTTGACAAATGCATCAAACAAAAGGGTCTTTAATATCACTGACTATAGAGAAACTTTAGTGTGCAGCCAAGAAAATTCAAACCCAGAATGAAGATTTGGAGGAAAGATCCTGCCACAGTAACCTCAGAACAACACTCACATTTAGAACAATATGTTACTTGTAGAAACACATATTGTTGATATGTTTGACTACAATTTGTTTCACCACACTTTATTTAAGAGGAAGATCACTGGCTCACAGATCCATAAGTTGCACCAATTGATTCAAACACCCTAAGAGTGTATTTATCCTGATCTAATGAGATTGAGATGAAGTTGTCCAAAAAGCAAATACAAATATGAAGAATCAAAGACAAAAGATCATATGGCCATATGCTCTGAATCTACTCTGATGGTCCAGAATATGTGAGTTTCTTAAAATGCTAAAAGAGTACAGATATTATGCGCCATTCTTTTTTTGTCAAAATCTTTTTTATTATTAAATGATAGGGCACAGAGTGTCTTAAACCCAGATGCAGTCACGAAGTTCATGGTGGAAATTCTCCACAGGAAAGACAGATCCTCAATTATCGGAAGGGATAGGGAGGTGAATGTGATATAGCCAAACATAACTAATATTATGTTGAAAGGTATTCTGAAGTGGAGTCCTAACACTTCTATACTACTAATAGTGGCATCTGTTTAATAAAAATGTAGGCCTCATGTGCTAGAGGTGTCTCTGTGATCAATTAGTTTGCCCTTCTTGTGTGCCACCTTTATTGTACGTGATAGTAACGTTGCTGTGGGTTATAAACAGCAAGACATTGTGGTTGCTCAGAGTGGGATGGTTTTGACAATATTTGTATTTAATAATTGAGTTTTGATAGTTAATTTCCAAATATAGGCTGGCCCCTGAGCATACTCCTATCTTTAGAAGCAAGGATAGCATGAAGCTGTGAGAGCTGGATATTGTTTTCACCGACAACTATTTTTACCACGATGATTGATGAGATCTGCCAACCTGGAGTAGCTTTATATCGTATTCTTATTAGAAACTCACCTAAATGATATAGAACACCTATTTTTTGCTTGTTGGTGGAGCAAATCTAACTATTGCTTTTAACTTGAATGTATCACTGATCAATGTGATAACTACATTATCAATCTGTAAATCAACTATCACTCTGTCTGAGTTTGGGAATCCAATCCAACTCAAGACTTAATTTTTGAGAAATGGCAATGCAATCATACTTCTTGAGCAGCCTCAAAAGATCTTAAACTAGTTGAGTGAAGTGGCCCAATAAATGTGTTAACCATAAAGCATTTTGGCCATCAGGAGTTTAAATTCTGCCCTGTATAAGACGTCCTTGAGAGTATATAGATTGTACATTTTTATTGGGTGAATTGACAAGGTTGCTGGTTGCAATTTACTTATGTACACCTTTGGATTCTTTTGCTCTGTATCTGACCATAAAAACTGAATGTTAAGCGTCAATTGTCGAGAAATTGAGGTTCCGCTTAGATTTAAATATCGGATAGATTCAATGTGAGAAAACCCAATGGGCTGCCTTAATAATGTGGACTTATATTTGTAAAGTAGGTGGATTGTTAATATCCTTGAGCAGTAACCTCAATGGTTTCAGTGAGATAACGTAGACCTTGCAAGTAGAATATGATAATTCAATAGGTAATGCATGAACCTATATTCACTACATTCACTGAGGCAAAATTTCCAGGGTGAAAAAAGCATTAGCCAGAAAATTTGGAAAAGATGAGAGGCCAGGGGTTGTCTTGGTTTATTAAACATCAACAAAGCCCCTCCAATGAAATGTCAAGAATTTAAAAGGATGACAGGGTGATCAACATGAAGATTTAGTGACCCTGAAGGTATTCACCTCTTTTTACTCAAGCTAAATTCACATTCAAAGTATTTCAAGAAATAAAGCAATATCTAACATAAACTCAACACAGAATGGCACTCATGGAGCATGCTTTGGTTAGCAGAGAAATGGAGGTGGTTATTAATGGCCACCTGCCTGACAAGCACCTGAGTTGGATGGGTGAAGTAGTGAATTTTATAGCACACTCATAGGGTCAGATCCGATACACCCCATCAGTATTGATTCTTGCTGAATGGCAAAATGCTTTTGAAGTTGAAGCATTTTCTATGGATTGTTTATACATTTAGAGCAAAGCATCACAGTGGTACCACTACACTCAATGGCAAAACACAATCCATTCTATGGAGTGGGTTTTTTTCTAGCCCTGCACAAGATGGGATTTAGGGATTATTATATTACTGCTGTCAGTACCTCATACTAAGACTCGCTCACAGTAATTCTAATGAATATCATGATTTGCAGAACTGGCTGTCGTAAAGTGGAACCCGGTGGATGTTATTGTCAACTTTCATTTTGGCACTCACCACTAATCCCCTACAATCTATCATTGGGGTAAAGCATACGCATAGGGAGATAAGCCCAGGGGAGCATAGGGCACTAATTACATTCTGTGCTGATGATGTAATTCCTTGTGTCAAAAAACCAGGCTTGACAATACACACAATACCTGCAGTGTCTGGCTATGGGCAAGGGGGCGGATGCAGGTCAATCACCCTTTAGCCTTGCACTGCATGGGTTGGAATATATGTGTAATACAAAAAAAATAGACATTCACTTAATAAAAAGTTAAAAACTGAATTATTGTTCTTGAACAAACATGCAAAATCATTGAAATTCACCAGATATGTGACACACACAACTCACAACAGCCGCCAGGCACAAAACACCTGTTTACAGATGACACTAAAAAAAGGAAGTTAAAAAAGATCTAAACATGGTGGGTTTTGTGAGTTATTGTGTGCATTTTGTGTATAACTTATAATATTTGGTGAATTTCATAGGCTTTTGCATATTTGAGCTAGCCATCTCAGAGTTCCACTGTAATTTTTCACGTTTTCAGTTATTTTATATATATGTATACAGTAACTATCCAGAGTTCACTGCTTTCATGTTGAATTATTTATATATATATATATATATATATATATATATATATATATATATATGTATTCATATATATATTCACTGAAAAAACATAGGTTTCAGGGACGTTATAGTTAGAAATTCGCATTTAAAAAACCTTTGAAATTCACTGAAAAAACCATAGGTTTCAGGGATGTTATAGTTATAAATTTGCATTTTAAAAAACCTTTGAAATTCACTGAAAAAATCATTGGTTTCAGGGACGTTACAGTTAGAAATTCGCATTTAAAAACCATTAGAAATTCAATGAAAACAACACAGGTTTCAGGGATGTTATAGTTAGTTGGACATTTCACTCATACAAAACCAGATAAATTTGGCCGTTATAGTTTCTCCAGATAACTATAACTTGCGCCCCCGTAATGCACTGCTGATGACATCACATATTACAACACTCATGACATGGTCAGTGACATCACTGATGACATCTCAAATGACATCACTGACTTCATCCCCCAAGCAGCAGTGCACCAGGAGCTGCGTTTGCAGAGTGGTGTAAAAAGGGGGCGTGGCCTCCAACCACTCCAAGCAATCCAGGTGTGTGACGCTTACTGGAAGTACCTGGTGAGATATTTGGCCCCCAGGGACCCTCAGGAATGAAGGGAACTGAATACCCCAACTTAGAACGCGCCAGGAGGTATGTTTACAGAGTGGTGGTTGAAAAAGGGGGCATGGCCTCCGAAGACCTCTTAGCAATCCCACTCTGTGGGACATACTGGAGGTAACAGGAGGGGTACTTGCCCCCCAAGGACCTGCTGTTGCCAAGGGGATTTCATTCCCCAGCCAGCAGTGCACCAGGAGGCCTGTTTGCAGAGTGGTTGAAAAAGGGGACATTAGAGTTAGGAATTAGAATCTAAAAAACATTAAAAATTCACTTAAAAAAACAAAGGCCACAGGGACGTTATAGTTAGGAAATAGAATTTAAAAAAACCTTAGAAATTCATTGAACAAAACAAAGGTTACAGGGACATTATAGTTAGGCTCAGGTTTCACTCATACGAAACCAGTGAAATTCAGCAGTTACAGTCAGCTGAGCTAACTATAACTTGTGCGCCCGCAATGCAATACTTATGACCTCACATATTACATCACTCATGACATGGTCAGTGACATCACAGAATCCAAGTGATTTTCCTCATAGGACAGCACTATGCGCACTGACCTGCTATAACGCATTGAACTGACCCGGACAATTTCTATTTAGAGCTGGCAAATTTTCCAGCTGTATCGATTATATTTTTATGGACATGGAATCCTGGCATGTTATTTCTGACATAAACATAATCAGTTGGTTAGAGAGGGACAGTGGCACCCTAGTGGCAACTTAAATTATGCGGTTGGGGTACAAACAGGGTCCGGAAGCTGGCAACATTTACAACTCTACTAACCTTGGAGTGAGGCCTAGCAGGAAAAACATTACTTGGCAGGCTGACTGTTTCTTAATAAAAGCCAATAAATCATGCCATGACCAATCACTGAAGACAAGAGTGTGATGTCACTGCACAATTAAATTAAACTAGCTTCTTCAAGCAAGCTGGCAATTGTTTTGGAAACAACCTCTAAGTTTCCACTAGTTAGTAGATCAACCATGCTTCTTCAGCTGGAACCTAAAGTCAATACGACCATCAAATGGTTTGATGACAAACGCCTCAAATAGCCCTGGTACTGGCTCTATGCCCAGAAAGAATTCTGCAATGAGTGAACAATGTTTCCTGTCACTAAGGAAAGATTGCGAGCAGTTATTTAGATTTAAAAAAATGGAACTTGCAAGTCAAAGCCTGGTCAAAACTCCTGCTGACAATTCAAGAGAACAACACAAGACTGTTCTGGAAATTGACCAGGTAGCGATGTGAAGGTGCCCAAAGGAATCTTGAGTCTGGCATCACAGCTAAGGTATGGATTGATCATTTTATGGCTGTATATAATCCAAGATGACATTGCAACCCACACAAAGATGGTGCTCTGTCCACGAGCGTTGTTAAAGTATTCAGAATAGAACAACACTGTAATGCCACCACTGGTAAAATTTACCCACTCAGAACCTGAATTTGCAGAAAATGAAGTCCAAGCCATCATTCAGGGCCTAAATCATATGGAAGCACCCAGACAGAATCCCATCAGCCACTTATTGTAATAATTAAACTATCTAATTTCCAATTTTAACTGCGTTGTACAATGCTATGTGGGAATGTGGGGAAGGTCCAGATTCTTAGAGTGCTGCAGTCATGTTTCCTACAGAAAAAAGGTCCCTGGAATGTTCTTGGAAATTTGCACCCAATACCTCCCTAGGATAGTGCAGGAAAAATCTACACTAAATTGGTGTCGGCCCAGTTAGAGGCTTGGGCCAAGGACCACAAGATTTTGTCTGCATTTCAAGCTGATTCCGTAAGCCTGAAGGTATGATCGATTAAGCGGACAGGCTGCACATTGCCTGCCGGAAGTACACTGTTGTAAAAAACAATCAGCGCTCTTCTTAATATTTATTGATCTTAGAATAGCCTTTTAATCTAGGGGCAGGCAGACCCTTTGGCAGGCCCTGGAGGAGCAGGGTGTCAATATTAAGCTCCTGGGGACCATGAATCTGCTCCATCAGAATAATATAACCGTGTTGAAGTTTGGCCTCAAAGGAGAGTCCACTCCAAGCTTTAGCAGAGAACTGAGCATGAGGCAAGCGTGCGTGCTTGCACCACTTTTATCCAATATATTAATTAATGATGTGGGCAACCACTAACTAGCACTAAAATTGGATGTCCTCATGATTGCCGGGAACAAAACACCCATCTTGCTGTTTGCCGGCAACACCATCCTACTGGCCTGCACAGACCTTTCTATGCACAAACTTCTTAAGGATTTTGAAACTTACTGTCCTAAGAAGAAACTCAAAAACGAAATATACGCAATGAACTTATGGCACAGGTTGAACAATGAATTCTGAGCTCATAACCAGCTGTTAGAGTGGGTTGACTTCTATGATTGTCTAGGGATAATGGTCCATGCCAATTCAACTTGGGTAAACAGATGAAGAAAAGTGAAATGAGCATGCTTCAGCAAACAAATGCTATCCTTTTCTTCAGTAGCAGCTTGACCATCAACCATCGACTAAGCGAGTGATATGAGCTTATCAGGCCAAAACACAGGCCTTGGACTTATATGGGGCAGAGATTTGGGGAGCAGCAAGTCACAGCGCCTCCGGAGGATCGAAAATCAGTTTCCATAGCGTCTATTACAACTTGGTGCTGGGACCTTAATGACAGTACTTAGACATGAGCTTCGCATGAATAACATTGAAACTGTTGCAGAGCTATAGCCACTCTTGTTTTGGCATCGAATATGGTCCAAACCGAATTTATTAACCTATCTCAAGCCATTTCGTGAATTTTGGGAAAGTAACAATTCTCATAAGCTACAGTGGTTTAAACATATTGCAGGTACTCTTACCAGCATTGGTTGCTATGAATATTGGATCAATCTGGAGGCCATGGGACCTTCAACCCAAGATACTAATAAAAGGAAACTATTGCTCGTGGCTCTCGGTACAGCACCATCGTAAATTGCTACACACATTGTGGGAAATTAAACCCAGGTCTGGTTTTGAGGACTAGAAAAACCAATTATTCCTACCGATAAGGAGAGCACTGTTTATAAAAGTTAGGCTAGGGTGACTCCCCGTAAAGACCTTCACATGATACTGGTGAAAGTCTAGTTGCAATTCCTCCTGCCCTGTCTGCAAAGTGGCGACGAGACCTTTATGCACTTTATGTTACTCTGCTCCCTTTCTTTGCTAGCAAGGAGATTTCTTCATTCCTCTTTAAAAAGTATGACATCAGACATTGTAAAGCCACCATGAACTTATGCCTAAGAACTAATATCAACTCAGTTTTCAACTCAGTGGCCTCCTGCATGTATGTAGCATGGAAAGTGACGCAGCCTTGATGTAGACAGGAAAATGTCTCAGTCGCTGAACTGCCTTAATTATTAGTAGTTCAACACAGTCATTTCACTTTTTTAATGCGCCATTTTTTAAGCAGAAAAGGCATTTTAATTCACTAAAATTTAGCAGGGTCTATTGGCATCCCTTTGATTGCATTATCTTGGTTAAAGAATGTTTTATGTTTCCTGCTTGTTTATGGTATTAATTTTAGAATTGTTTGTTCATACTGACTTGCACAAGTGTTATTATTTTGCACACAAATCTAAGTCACACTCGAAGTCACATAAACTGCCTTTACTAAACAAACCACCAGTGAGGCACACAAATAAGGGCCCTTGGTGACTATTTTGTGCAAGAGCCGAACCCACCATATCTAGCATGATTTTTAACTGCTTTGGGCAAGTATCTTTGAAATTTCCCATGTTGTCATAGTCTTGATGCCCAATTTCATAAACAAATTATCTGCTACTTGCAATGAGCACTTTGTTAAGGACATTTGAAGGCTTCTCAGCCACTCAGGATTAGTCTGTAATACGTCTAAAATGCTCTGCTGTCTTTTGTTTTTACATCTGCATACTGAATTCATTTATTGTCTATATTTACTCTTATTGTTTGAATGTATTAGAATGTGGATTTTATTATCTGTATATTGTATGGCTTATGTCTAAAAGCTGACACAATAAATAAACAAATGCACAAATAAACCAGTCTTCCTTTTAACATTTTCAGCCCACAGAATGCAATTTTTTAAAGCTATGTTAAAACAATGACTCACATATTTTTTTTTTATATAATCGTTATTGATTATTTTTATTCTAATAACTATTATTAAACATTGCATGGTGTGAATTACTATAATATACATTAGATACAAAATATTGGTGATTTTTAGAGACAAATGATAGATCTACTTTAAATATATTGATTTGCTCACCCATGTGCATGCCAGAAGGATGTGCATGGCATGGGGTTGCTTGCCTGAGGGTATCTCCAATCTTTGCCCAGGCAAAGGCCATGCATGGTGGGTGGCTTTACATATAGTAATAAAATATTACTTCTCTGAAAAAAACAAAGGTTAAAGTGAGTTACCATTAGGAATTGTAATAAAATCTTGCTTTAAATTAAAAAACCTTAGAAATTCACTAAAAAAAAAAATATTAAAGTAACATTATTGTTAGGTGAAACTTTCAGTGACAACATTTTAAACTCAATGATTATGTGTAAAAACACCTTTCCACCCATATCTGAGGGTTTTTCCGATTATGGTGGTGTCTTTAGCTTGAGTGTCTGAGGCCGTTCTCTCGCCTCTTGTGAGATTTAAGCATAACTGTTTTGGGAATTTTTCCAGATTTTCATGAGATCATGGGTAACCACTTCATGAAATGTGTCTACACTGTCATGTGATGTAGTGGGGGTTGCACCTGGATTTGGGTTTAGAATGGTTAGTACTTTTTTCTCATTGTTTCGAGGTTTAAAAAGCAAAGGAAATCCCTTTACATAGCCCAGTTAGTTTCACCTCCCTCCAAATCAGTCAAAGCAGTTAAACCTAGAATATCCCCTAGGCACAAGCTGTCAAAAGTAGGACCATAAAATGGGACAATCATAGAAATGGCCTTAGTGTTATGCTTCTTTTCTTGCTGCATAAAACCTTTCTTAAGTTTTAATTTATGTATAAACAAAAATAATTCAATATGTGTTCTTCAATATTCAGAGGTTGGCAATGGGGCAAAAGGATACCCCAAGTTCTAAAAGAGACTGTTCATCTCTGCTCAAAGTGTGCGTGGATAGGTTAAGGACTGTCAATTGGTTCTCACCCATCATTTTCTTCTGATTTGCCTACTTGTTTTTCCACGCGGCAAAGTGTTTTTCGATGTTTCCCCCACTTCTTTGCGTTTTCTTCCTTTTGTGTTGTTTTAGTCTTTTCCTTGGGGTGGTCCTCTGTGCGGTGCTTGATTCAACTGTAAAAAACTGTACTCATCTAGTGAGATAAGAGGTGAGGTATCCTTATTAGACACACCTGTTTGTTCTTCCAGGTCTGAAGAGTAGACGTCAGAACCAGATTCCAAGGTAGTCAGTTCTTGTTGCCTCAGAGCCCAGAGTTGTTAAAACTGTCTACTGCTCCGTGAAATTTTCTCCCAAAGGTCAAAATGCGTCCATTGACATAATCTTGCTTCCAACAGAAACGTGCATTTTTTTTCAATTTAATTTGTTCTTCATAATTGTTAAGTCCCACCTCCATCTGTGTGAGGAAGTTGCTAATGTCCTGCTGCACCAGATGTTTACATGGAGCAGGAGTTAGCCATTCCCCATGTGCACTCCAGCCCTGACAGGGAGCGAAACTCTAACTTCTCCTCACCGGACAAAGCCAAAGGCAGCTTCAACCCTCCTTTAGTCTTTTGCCACGTATAATGGTGGTGGCAGGAACCAGATATGAAAGACCTCCACTGCGAGAATCTTACAATAATCTGGTCACTTCCACCCTGCAGGGCCGGTGCTGAGAAATGGGTGCAAGTCCCTTTCAAATTTCACACTACGAATGCGCCAAATGTAATGTCACAAAGATCTCACACTCGACAGTTCCAGTTTCAAAAGGATTTATTTGTCAACCCTTCCCCTTATATGCTTTAAAAAAAATATTTTTGAAGACTGGGGTCTGAGTCCCTGAGTTCTAAAATAGGTGCTGCCACATCTTTGTTGTTGCGGGTGCAGCCAATCACATAATTTCTTATGAACTGTCAGATCCACGGATCCTTCACAGCATGAAATGTATAATTATTTTGACATTTTAATTACCCAAAACCTACTGAATTGCAGCTTTCAATCCAGAGAATATGGCTCTAAATATCAGCTTTATAATATGTATCCATCTGGCATGTTGTCAGTTCAAGCAGCCTACTAGTTATTAATAAAATCAAGGCAAAATGAGGTAACCGCCATAGGTGGACACTATGAATGGAATCTAAAAAGAAGCAGCTGCTACCGTCCCCTAAACCCTCAATCTGGTAGCTTGGCAATCTCCATCTTAGTTTCACCACATTGAACCTGGTGACAAAGCCAACAGCATGCCTTGTAATGGTCTTTATTATCGTCAAGCACCACTCCACGTGCAATGTAGAACCAACTGTGTAAGCATATTATGGAAAAGAAACAATTGATGGACGGAATGCTGGACAATGCAAACATTCACCCCCAGTCACAAGGATCTGGGTTTAATCCATAATTCTTTTGCTCACCACACTACCCCAGTTTGGACCCAGCCATATGCAAATCAGTCTTGACCCTGTTCCTTGTGGGAACAGTCCAGCCCACTGCCAAGCCCAGTCCTCCATGGACCGGAAACAAGCATCCTGGGACCGGTTTCAGGGCATCACCCTTCATCAGCCAGGCTAGCTTGAATCCAGTGGTGTAGTGAGCACGGGACCCACGTCTGGGCATACCCTTCCCACTTAGGGCGACATATGCAAAAGAAACAGTTGATGGACGGAATGCTGGACAATGCAAACATTCACCCCCAGTCACAAGGATCTGGGTTTAATCCAGCATTCTTTTGCTCACCACACCACCCCAGTTTGGACCTAGTCATATGCAAATGATTCTTGACCCTGTTCCTTGTAGGAACATTCCAGCCCAAACTGCCAAGCAAGGTCATCCCTGGACCGGAAACGCATCCTGGGACCAATTTCAGGGCATCACCCTTCATCAGCTAGGCTAGCTGAATCCAGTGGTGTAGTGAGCACGGGACCCACGTCTGGGCATACGCTTCCCACTTAGGGCAACACAAGCATATTATGGAACATTCTATCTCTTTTTAGAGCTTATTCTTAACTACTCACCTCTAGACTATTTGGTTTTATGCATCACAGCAACTTAATCCCTGGTCTTGCACTGAACTGTGAACACGGATGCACTTCAGAGTAACCGTGCTTCTGCTCTCATAAGATGGCTACCTCGTTTTTAGAAGGGAATTTTTATCCATTGTTTATACTAATATAGCAGCGAAGCATAACAAGCTTAATTATTGTTTTATGCCTATTGTAATGATTTTATTTATCAAACAATAAACTATCAAATTGGCCTTAAACATACTGAACAGGTTTACACCCAATCACAAAAGCACACTATCAGCACCAAGGTCTAGCTTTTTTCCATATTTGGTGTAATTCCTTTCGCAGTTTTAGCGATATCACTGTTCAATTTTCCTACAGAAAATCAAGGGGAAAAACACTTTTAGGGCATCCCTTTTTCTTTCTCCCGCTTGATGGATCACCCCGACATTTTTGGAAAGTTTTGTGAAGATTGGTCAAACTGTGATAAAATTATTAGCAAACCAAAAAAATCTGTTTCCCATGGAAATGTGTCCTAACTATATATGCAGATGCCCAGAGTGGTTTATGCTATTATACTAGTCATAATCATTGTTGAGTTTGGGTTGGGGCCATGACTCACAAGTGGCAAAACCGAGATTGCATCATGATGCCCGCTCCACCAATAGTAATAAATGACATTTGATTTGCTCATCAGCATTTATGGTTTATGCCTTGGTATGTTTTAATGTGTATCTGTATTAAAACATATTTATACATACAGGATGCAAGGGATTAAATGTTTGCAGTAATGTAAAAATCCATTGAGGAGGTTGAGCGACCATTATGGGAGTTATTTCCATGTGTAAATTAATTCTAATACAGAGAGCATGAGGCAGTAAACAGTTTTTTTTCTTCACCTGAAGATAGCTATACTATAGTAATAAACTGTTTTTTCCCCCATTTTTATTTTCACTGCCTAGGCAGACGGACAGACAGACAGACAGACAGACAGACAGACAGACAGATAGATAGATAGATAGATAGATAGATAGATAGATAGATAGATAGATAGATAGATAGATAGATAGATAGATAGATAGATAGATAGATAGATAGATAGATAGATAGATAGATAGATAGATAGATAGATAGATAGATAGATAGATAGATAGATAGATAGATAGATAGATAGATAGATGTTTAGAAATACTGAAAGTACACGTGAAGAGGTAGTTTTCTTAGAACCATATATGTTTAGCTGTTCGGGTTTTGTTTTAAAGTGCAGATGCTCTCTCTATCATATATTGTCTGGAATGTTATTGACAAGTAAACTGAGTCAGCTAATCTACTGTACGCAATGATAAAATACTGTCTCTAGTTCACTATGCCACTCAAAGAATACGATGTGATTCAGATCGCAAGACAGACAAGATAAGAACGTTATTCTTAGTTTATACCTTAAGGCGGTGATCCCAAACTGTGGTTCGCGGACCTGAAGGGGTTCGTGACACATTCCTAGGGGGTCCGCAGGAAGCAGTTTTAAAAGCACTCCAAAGTTCATTGTATAATCAGCAGTTTCGGACAACATTAAAAGCGTCAAGATAACTCCGGTGATTAAAGTATCTGCTGGAGAGAGATCGGAGTTTTGTCCAGTGCAGGGTGAATATGCCTGTTGCAAAGAATGTATACCATGCATTTAAAACAATCATTTTCAATGCAATAGGTCTCGCATTATTAAAAGTTGGTTTCACTTCAAAATTGCGGTGCAACATCTGTGACTACTAGGTAGATGGGCTCTGCAATACAGAAGGTCACAGAACAGGGCCTGCAGCAGGAGCATCCAGAGAGGGGGAGAGAACAGGTGTTCCAGTGGTACAGCAGTAGAAATTGGCCTGGAAATGCCTCCTGTCACTTGAAAACAAGCTTCGGCGGAGGCATTCAGCCATGCTAGGAAAGCAGTGAATTCAAACCTGGGCCCACTTCTGCAAGAACACATAGGGTTGAAGGCTCTGAAAATACAGCACCTCCAGCCTACCAATAGAACTCGCATTGCCCTCACGTTCGCAGGCTACTTGTGTTCTCTTCCTGCTCCCTTATGTACAACGGCTGTGCTGAAACGCTCTTCTTCCTGTTAGGATCTTCAACTCGACTGGCGATAGCATTTCTCTCACTGTTTGCCCAGTACACAGGTCGTTGCCCTTAGGTAAATCTCCTCATTCCCCAATCCTTGCACTCATTTGATGAAGCTCTGCTCACCTATTGAGAGTAGTTTCTGCTTTAGCAGCTCTGACATTGTGGGTGGCTAGTCCATGGGGACGGGGGAAATTGGAAATGGCAGGCACATTCAAATTTCTTGATCCTTTGCATGTGGACATTTTTAAGCACTTATTCTGTGTGCTGGGGCCTGCAAATAAGAGGTGTCTCGAACTGAAGTGGCGGCAGCTGACTCCACTTAGTCCTGTGTCTGTTATCAGTAAGGGAACGTGTTCACCATAAAATGTTGTCAGATTCTCTGCACCATTTCTTTCGGGCAGTTTTATATGCACAGACTTGACCTGAATAGTATTGGAGTGCTTTACATGAGCATCAATTACATTACACAAGGTCATATTACCAGCGCAGGGAAGTTAAATGATGTACCCAGAATCACAGGATGCTGGGAGATGGCCGGAATTTGAACCTGGATCCCCAGTGCCAAAATGAGCAGCTCTTTTTATGAATGACCTGCGGCTGCAATGTGGTGCCTTTTAAATGTTGTGCATTGGAAGTTTTAACAAAAGATGAAGAGCATTGAGTTCCCCCACCGCCTCCCGGGTCTTAATAAGAATGGTGGTGAATTGGTGGTACTTGCAAGCGGGTGGTGGTGGTGGATAATCGCGCTCCCCAAGGCCTTCAAAACTCTTCCTGTTTGACTGCCTGTGCCGTTGCAGTAGCGGCGTTTGTTACATTCTGTATGTATTTAGTTGCCAAAATCTAGAGAGCGCTGAAGAGATCGCAGGCGCGGCAGAGTCAGATCGGCGCCCATCAGATTAAAAGATGGTCAGCTTTTGAACTCTAATGAATGGTCTCAACCTGCACACCTAGTGAATGTGTGTTTATCTGTGTTATTCTGAGGTTAAAAAATTAATCCGTGCGTGCTTGCTTCGTGTGGGGATCTGCCAATGTCCCTCAATAACAAGTTACTAGAATGAGTGTGGAGAAAACATATAAACATATGTTCAACACCAATTTTTATAACACGAATCAAACAGGTAATTTAATTCTTCCGTTATATTTGCAATGAATTCTTAATGATAACAAACCAATGTAATACAATACATGACTGACAAATCAAATCGAACGGTGAATCCATGTCTTGTCAGTTGTGCATTTTTAACGACCCCAATGCATTTCGGGTAACACCCTTCTTCAGGGGATGATTTATAATGCAAAAAAAATCATCAGTGGCCTTCTGCCGGAACACAAAAAAACAAATATCTCAAATTGGAGTACACGCTCCATGTTACATAAGTCATTTACCACTGTTCGCAGGCATGTTAAACTTACCCCACACCAATGTGTTCAAGAGTAACGACCAGTGTGCCAACTATTAGTAGCACCATGCTGTTCGTGCAATAAGTGAAAAATATAAATGTATAAAAGGAAGGATTACATGAATGACTTGCTAATGTAAAAACAAGTGTGCAACAATGTCTCATCATATCCACAACGACTCCTAGTGTGAACATGCAAATGTGAAATGCACTGTAATAAGTTGTGATGAAATAATACACCGTGTTAAGTCGAGGTAAAATAATAACAGGGCGTGCAACCAACACTACCCGTACGTGCTTTGTGAGCAAGAATCCCAACGTTAAACCATACCACGTACCACGCTATTGAAGTAAAATAACTTTCAAGTTGAAGCAGCCAGGTCTTCAAAATTTCTTACGCTTGCCCCTGTAGTATAAGAAGCTTGCAGTTATAACCCGCCATAGTGTTAGCAAGTGCCCAGACCGGTATGTAGGCGGAATGCCTTAGCTCTATGCCATTCTTTGTGCAAGTGTTTCAAATGCTCTCAACCAAGTCTTTAAACCAGAAAAGAAACCATGCAAAGAATTACATTATAACCAAAAACATACCAGTTATGCCGACGCGCTACCGTTCTCGATGCGTCTCACTGCGTACACGTGATACCGACATCAAGATGACACGTTCATGACGTTACCTCATCAACCCATGGGTTACGCCCAATCAGGGGCAACAATGTCAACAAACTTTATTGTGCAACATAGATTTGCCGTGTCCTAAAATGTACTGCGGTTCAAAAATGTCTAAGATAACAACTCTATTGCTCGTGACCGGGTATAACACTGTACAAACCTCCATGCTTTCTGGTGTGATATGACCGAGTGGAAAAATCGTAATGTTTTGCTGCTGCGTGTCACTAATAGATGCTTCAAGACTTCACAAAACCACAATGGTCTGTGAGTCAACGTAATCCCGACAAAGAAGCACATGAGAGATGCAAAAAACACCGTAAAAGTAGTCGACCTATAAAGGTGTGTGTCGAATCCTGACTATCAAAAAACCCATGCTGCATCATGAGGATTTAACAAAGCCACAATGGAATATGGATCAGCATAATCCCTACAAGAAGATGAACAAGTTGTATCGTACCTATCCCTCAGCCCGTTTACCACCAGTTACCCCAAACAAAATAAATGTCCGCTTCCTAGAAGCCACTATCTTAACGCTGCGAGTGCCATTCACTGATTATATAAAAACCATTAACTGACAACGGAAATAAATAACTCGTAAGAGGAACTAAGAGCCAACCCTTGCTTCCAGTATGGACACAGCTGCATAAGTTCAGGCGAACATCAAACAAGTGATCCGAAGAGCTGCAGAGAAGTATGGGAGCAAGCAGGACAAATCTCTCCATTTGAACATTTTGTTGCTTCCCCGTGAATTGGATCAAAACACAGAAGAAGCCCGCAAGTGGTGCGCGCGTGCGCGCCACTGGGAGCCATGGCCTATTGCTGTCTATTACACACACCAAGCGCGTAATAGACACCAATAGGCCGTGGGCGGAGCAATGCACACGCCTTTGGCCAATAGCGTGCAGTCTTTGATTAAAAGACGCACGCTAGGGCCAATGGGGTAGCTGAAAAGGAAACGCACATGCACGTGTGCGATTCCTAGGTCATTTAGATTCCTCGTTTTTCACCTACAAAATGCCTCGCTCCTGCGTGAGCACTGCTACGCAGTGCAACGCAGGCGCAAGACCCAAAAACGGTATTTTATGTGCATAGCTCAGTGAGTTACTGCTTTTGTCACAGAGATTCTGTTGTTACTGTGCAGTTCATAAGTTACAATCATAATCTAGCACAGTGAGCTATGAACTGACATCAAAGAGCTGCATTGCATGGTGCAAGTTAGTAAGTTTTGTTTTTTCCCATTCTTTCATTATCCTGATGTTGCTAAAAAAGGTTTGTTTGTGTTGAAATGAATTCTTATGTTTTAGTCAACGCTAACCACTGTGTTATGCTCTGAATTCTGCGTTTGTACCTGTCCAGACCAAACACTCTTAAAAATGCCTACCAGTATGGATGACATGAGAATCCTACACCTTGTAGTGCCCTTCGCCTTATGTAAAATTTCTATACAGTGATTTACACATGTAAGATTCATTATCACTGTATGTGTGTGATGTAAAGTGCTCTGACATCCTACACTGGTATGAGAGGTGCTATAAAACAAATGAAATACATGTGACAGAGGGGCTATGGAAAGATAAGAAGCACTGTTGGAGGGTGATAGTGAGGGAATCATTAAAGGGCCTCAACAAAGATTGCCATATCCTGGTGGACAGTAAGGTCATCATTTACTATGCATTAAAAGCTAATACAATTCAATACATAAAGACAAATGTGTTGTAGAATGCACCATTTTTTCACTACTTTTCTTGGGGAGGGAGCCCCCAAAGCCTCCTTTTCAGTGGTCAGGCTCACTCGCTGCACTTGGTGTGCACAGTACTCTGACTGGTCCAACAACATCTGCCAGGGCTGCTTTGGGTATCCAGTCCAGCCCTGGCAGGAGAAGGAGCTTCGTACCGCGAAATAAAACCAAGCATTGAAAAGTTATTGCCGAGAGGCACCACCAACCTTCCCATTAAAATAGTTCGGTTTAAAAAAAAAAAATTCAATGTAAACTAATAAGATCTTTAGTCATTTGAATATGTGCTTGATGCGCACTTGTTTGTGTACTTTTTGTGAATTACTGTCTGAATGTTTGAAATTTAAATAGTACAAATTGCTTGAGGGGCCCCGGCTTCCAGTAGTAACTCAATGGGGGTCCGCAGGAGTCAAATGTTTGGCAACCACTGCCTTAAGGAAATGTATTTCAAAGTGTTTTTAATCTATACAAATGGCAACCCTCCCTGCAATTTGTGCTGACAGTATTTTTCCATGGCCTGCTTGTTTTCTATATTTTACGCCTTCTTCCTCAAGCAGTCATCAGCCCATCGTCTGGGGCATTCAGTAACACTTCTTGGCAGCTCATCGGCAGAGTTCAGACCTATCGACCGCTGCCCACCCAACAATCACACCTCTTTGTGTGAAACTGTTTACCATGTAACCCTTTTCCTGTAAATATTACAAGCTGTGCACTAAAAGGACAGACGTGTGAAGATGAAATGGCATAACCTTGTACCAGTTAGCTAAGATGGCAGGCCTGCAGCGACTGGTCTTTCTCAAGCTCCCTCGTTTCTGTTACTTTGTTAAATAACATGTAGACACAGTGCTTTCAAACCTTGTGTATGAGAGTTAATTAAAAAATATTTAATTTGCCCTAACCTTGTGTCAGTTTTCTGAATGTGATCCTCTTTAATTAAGGAACGCAGATCAGGTTCCTGTCAGACTTCTAACCTCTCACTCTGCTTTAATGCTGACTTCCAGTGAGCAATGTCACACTTGCTGTGCTGATTTCTTTCCACAGTCTTTACGCTTGACTGGTAGCAAACTTGCACATATTACACATCTGACAGTAAATTGGACTATTCACATAAATTGTAAGACAAGTCAGTTCAGTTCATGAAGCTTTATTCGGTTCATAACATGTAATGACCATAAAAGCACACGGCAAAATGCAGAAATACAAAAAATACAGACGAAATAAAAACACATTTAAAAAATCAGACTTCTCCTGTAATAAATAGATTTACAGATAAAACTGGCAGTATAAAAACATATATCTGGAGAGTTCATATTAAAAAGCAACCTCATTGCATCTTCCATATTAGAAATACCATATTTTAAAAACATGGGTTTTAAAAATGTAATCCTTACATTCAAGAAGAGAGTGCAGATAAGCATAAAGTGCATGCTGCTTTGTTTTGAATGACCATCGCATGGGCAAGGGCCGACAGGGTACCTTTTTTGTTGGGGGAAGGCCACCAAGACATGTACCATTCCTAACCTTAATCTGGTTAAGACAAATCTGTGAGCTGGTCGGGTTACCATGTTCAGATACTGTTGGAAACCCTCGCTTACAGTGTATTTGTTATAAAGTTGAACAGTAGTGAGGGGACCAGTCCCAGCTAAACAAGTCATTTTCTAGTATTTCAGAGCAAATTTACCCATAAGGAAACAGGAATCTGTTTTCAGCAACCGAGCATGTATGGTCTGTGTTTGTGTCATATAGCGAGCATACCACAGATTTCTTGTTTTATTGTGGGTGACTATTTAATTGGAGTATAACTATGTGCGTTTCCTGATTGGTATCATGTTAGTGCTGAATTAAATATTGTTCTAATCATAGAGAAACTAGTATTCGAAACTTGAAATTCAAAATTAAAATGCAAATGTGGTCTCTCACAAGGTAGTCATGCCTACTAATCATGTAGAGTGCAAATAAAAGAACACTTCACCATGTTAGAAAACAAATTCACTTTGGCAGTGGAAATATGTGAAATCCATTTGTTGGTTGAACAATAATATTTAGCTGCAGAAATCATTCCGAATAGAACATTCAGATGATATGGGAAGGGATACTCTTTTTTAATACAGCTGTATTTATTGTACCTGATACCTTTTAGTGAAGATTAGGTGGTTGAAAATGGAATTTATGTAACGTTAAAAAACACAATTTTAGATCTGGCTTGCCAGTGCTGATTCTTCCTGACCTATTGTTACCCTTTCTTCAAAATATACATAGAGTGGACTTTGGCCCTACTCAGAGGAGTAGTTCTTTCTCACCACATGCTAATGACTGTTCGATGTATCATTCCACCCTATCCACACTGCTTCCATTAGAGTACACAGGGAAATATTTTACATTTGAAAAAATCATGCAATTATAACACAGTTTGCCACATTCCAAACTTTTGTATACATATTGTATGTAGAAACCAACCCTTCTTGCTGCTCTTAACTCAGTATTGGAACGTGGTAAACAGCAAACAGCATTTGTGCAAGCGAACAGCAATTCTGCATGACTGCATGTGCTACCGCATTGAAAACAGATTTACTGGCTTTGTCAATGATTGTTAAGTTAAGGGGTCTAATGTCACTCTATCTGATGATCTAACAGCTCACCATTGTGTATTTATTTTCCAGTGTTTCTGGGTTCCTGGCATTATGTGGAAATGCAAAGATTTTTTTGTGTAAATTTCATTTGAATTGAATGACCATTTTAGGCCTTTTCAAGCATTATTTTTTTTTCAAGACATATTGTTACTAATTCTTGAATCTATGGCCGCAGAGGTCCTCTGATCCTGCACATTGATTTATTACACTCTGATACTCTCACTATTCTTGTTTGGATGTCATCTGCATCCTGTCAAGTCAAGTCAAGTCAAAATTAGCTTTATTCGATTTATAACAGCACAAACATAACATATGTATTTAAAATCATTTACAAACATTTACATGTATCCTTTAGGAATGTACATCAAAAACTGCATGGTTAATAACCAAGGCTTCAATTCCATGTCGTTTACATAGGTTAAAGACATACATATCATATTAACTTTAGAATCCATTATCTCTACATGATTAAAAGCCAGGAATTCAGTTCCCCTTTGACTTCCTATAACTGATAGCGTGTTTTAAAAATAGAGCTATGGACTTTGTAGACATTTCGTTATTCAGAGTTTGTAGAAAGCTATACGACATTGTCTTAATCCTAATGTATTTAGAATGGGTTTTATGAACCTTTTTCTTGTGTAGGAATAAAATCTGCAAAATAAGAAAAATAAGCATCATAGATTGACATGATACATCATGGACAGGGATCCAATTCCTTAGACCAGTCATTAGTAACTGGGAAGCTAGTAAGCCTGTGCAAAAACCCCTGGCGAAATCGAGTTAATAACATTCTCACGAAGCTTCCTAAGACCTGGACTAGGTAGGGCTGGATGCCCTCACTTGTTAGCATTAACTGATGGTCCATGACTGATGATTTAATTCTCTCTTTACCATATCTAATTGATTGTAAATGAGCAAGACAATCTCCTTTCAAAGTCTTTCTCGGTATAGATACCATACTTTCAGGCCTAATGCCCAATGTCTCCCACTACTTGTTTGATATATCTAAGCCAGGGTATTAAGGAAACCTTATCTAGCTTTAGACAATCCTCAATAATATCCCGATTGAAGCTCGTCGCTTCGGTCACCCATACCTTGTGCCAAAGCAAAATAGGTTCAGTTTTTATCAAGTCCGAGATAGAGGAGATGCCGAGCTCAGAATGACAAATAAAATTGGCAGTACATTTCAGGACTAGCAGCAGATACCGTGTGAAAGCGTTTTCAATTATTTGGATTGGCTGCAGATCTACAAGACCCCAGATACCCGCGCCATATAGGGCTATGGTGAGGCAATTTGATTTATATGTTTGTAATAGTTCTGGCACTGGTCGGCGTCGTAGTTCTCTAGCACAATTTACCAGTGCCCAAGAAGCTCTTGCAAACATCAGTTTTCTAGCTATAACTGCGACAGACCACGTCCCCTTATGGTCAAAATTGGTGCCCAAATAAGAAAACATCATTAGCACTTTCAACTCAACTTTAATATTATGAATTAAAATATCACGGCATTTGGAACTTTTTTTGCCACATTTCATTATAAAAGTTTTTGCAGTATTTACCTTCAAACCCCTAGATTGCAATAACTTTACAAAGCTATTTACAATTCTTTGCAACCCTAATTGGGTGCGTGTCATTAAAACCGCGTCATCCGCATATAATAAAACAGGGACTTTACTTCTATTAATGATTGGAATATCCTGGCAGTGATCATTAAAAAATTGGCCTAGGCAATTGATATATAAAGTAAAAAGAAAAGGGGTGAGCACACAGCCTTGTCTCACGCCTCTCCTAATTGGGATCTTGGGTGTACATTCTCCCTGTTTTCCAAACCGTACCCTCGCTCCAGCATCATTATATTGTTGTCTCATGAATATGATAAGTTGAGAATCAACTCCCATTTCCGAGAGGATACACCAAAGCCTTTCATGCCTCATGCAGTCAAACGTAGAGCTAAGGTCCACGAATGCCAAAAAAAGCCTTCCCTCCTTTTCCTGCATATATTTTCCTATTAAAAGATTCAAATTTAGTCCCTGTTCAATGGTACCGAGACCAGGTTGGAACCCATATTGCAGATGTGAAAGGACATCCGTATCTTCCGCCCATGTCTGTAACTTGTTTAAAATGACATGCCCTACCACTTTAAGAAGAGAATCTAGTAAGGAAATTGGGCGATAACATGTAGGGTCATTGCCATCCCCTTTTTTTAAAGATCGGGATCGTAACTGAATGATACCATGTGGGAATAAAACCCTGTTGACAACAAGATCCTAAGACATTCGTTAGTAATGGGGCCCAGAGCAGGATATTAGATTTATATAAGTCCACAGGGACTCCATCCGGGCCTGGGGCTTTAACCGCAGCACTGGCATTCATAGCACTTACTACCTCATCGAAGGAAAAGCTTATATCTACAGGTAACATGGTAGACTGTATTTCAGAGACAGGTTGCTCCCGATCAGCGTCTAGCTGGTCCTGATTATCATCGTTGTAAAGTGCTGTACCCCTGTGTCTTCATCTATAGCTATTTCTATGGAGGGCATTTCTTTTGAGGCTAAAAATTGAGCATTGACCGCTTTCCAGAAGCTATTATTATCTCTCCGAAGGCCGGCTTCATGCGGGGCCTGCCAGGCATCCGCTCTAAGTTTATCCTTATGTGCTTTTAGGGCACACTTATAAACATTTCTGGCCTGTTTTATTTCAGCTTTACATCTCGTCTGCTTGTGGTGAGCTTTCTTCAAATAAGTATGGGCCTTTGATCGAACCATCCCCATTCCTCTCTATGTCTTTGTTTACATTCCACGCTAAAGAATTTTTAATCTCCTCCGATATGTGGAGATATGCATTTAAGACCTCTTTATTTCCAGCCTCCTCCTTAAGACACACTACAAAGTCACCTTTGCAATAAACCAAAAGTTGCTCAGTAAACCTTTTTGGGTCTACTTTTGACCAGCTCAAGGAATACCCGTTAATTCTATTGAGGGTGATGTTAAAATTGTATTGGGCCGTCCCATCCCTCCTAGCCATTACAGGACTTACTAGGTCAAAATAAAGACTTAAAGGGTAATGATCACTAATAGCATTTGAGTAGGTAACACAGTTATGGACCTTGCTAGAGTGTCTGTTTGAAACTATGATAAAATCAATTATGGAGTTTCAACCTCTGCTGTTATAAGTAGGTCTAAAAGGAAATGGAGGGGTACATTGGCAAAACCCAGGTCAAACTAAAAAACATATGAGTTCAACAAGTCCCCTGTTGATGAGTGTGGGAAGTGTGTCTGCTCATCTTCTCTTTCTTGACTTAAGCCACAAATACCCCGCCCAATATACTGACACAACACATGATTAGAAATCTCCTCCCCAAATATCCTGTCACCTTTTAAAGTTTAGGACTTTTTTTCCTTTGCTGTTACCTCTTTAAATTGCGCTTTGCAGTTTATGGTAGCACATGATATGATATCGGAGGCTCATGGAAAAAGTAAGGTCTCTTTGAACTTCTGTTTGCTCTTGTGTTTTTTACTCCGTAAAACTGGCCTGTAGCAAAGTAAGTTTTGTTTGAAGTTGTGATTGTTTTTGCTTTTACTCGTAGAACGTACTCCTGGCAAAGTAGGCTTTGCTTGAGCCCCAGCTTGCTGTTTTTTGCTTTTCCTCTGTAAAACTTGTGTTTACTAGGGGTGGGCGGAATTTGCGGAATTAACCTTCGCAAATTATCGCGAGAATGTTTAAAATTATCGCAAACAAGCAGAAATATCGCGAAGATGCGGAAGTTTTTTTCCGGCATGTTCGCGCGATTTTCTGCATGGTTGCGGGTCGCCAACTTACCCATGTGGCTGCTTGCGGGCGCGGCCATCTTGTTTTGAGTTGTTCTCGCGGTGCATGATCGCGAGAAGAAAGACGTGATCGCGCGACGCATGACGTCACTGCGGGCGCGAACTGTCGCGAGACAGCGCAAATGGCTAAAAACAATACAACATCTCATGGAGAACGCGACCGGATCAAGAAAACTTGTCGGCGAACGCAGGGATTCAGGTAAGGCGATCGCGCGCGCGCGAGAATGTATCATTTTACAGCGCGAGCAAGAAACAAATTATCGCCAAGCTGCGGAAACCGGAATTTTTGACATTTTCGCGCTCTCCGCGGAACGCAAAAATGTCAAATTATCGCAATTTCCGCGAACGGAATGAAATTTTTGCCCAGGCCTAGTGTTTACTCAATTATCTCGTGTCTGCTGCTCCTTCTACTCCGCAGAACAGTGTGTGATTTTTGTCATTGTAGTAGAACTTGTGTTTCCCGTGGCTGCTAGCATTTTTATTTTGTAGACTTTTCTTTTTACTTTTGTTATTGTTGCAAAAATGTCCTCTTCTGAGCTGGTGTCTGAGGTGTGTTTACTATATTATAGTAGATACTGTTTCATGTTTTAATTAAAGGATGCTTAATGAATTAATATTGTAAAATTTTTCTTAAGCTGTGTGCTTACGAATTTAATTTTAAATGCATCAGGAATGTACGTCTGTATGTTTTTTGCTGTTCTTGCTTGCATTGTTTACTACATGCACTTACATACACTTGGTGAGCTCAATCCAATATGCTTAGAAACGTAGTTATTTTCATTTTTACTTTATTATGTCATAAAATAATGTGCACTCTTAGATATTTCAGGCGTAAGCAGTGGCATAGCTAGTGTCCCTAGTGCAAGAATAGAAATGGCCCCCCGAGTTGCTATTCTAATTTTGCATTTCAGCAATAATCAGTGTTGATTGGCTCCGGTGTTACTGCACCTGCTGTACCAATGGAAGCTACGCCCTGTGCGTAATGAAGCAGAGAGAGCGCTGCAAATAAATAGATCTGCTTTTGACTATGGGGCAGATCTATATTGGAGATGCGCCACTTTTACGCCGCCGTTGCGTCACTTTTGTGACGCAGCGGCGGTATAAACCCTGCGCCACGTTGCGCCATATTTACATCGTGACGCATCTATGGAGATGCGTCACGATGTAAAGCCCTGCGCCACGTAAAACCTGCGTCAGGTTTCACGTGGGCGTGTCGACAGAGGGGGGGGCATTCCGTCGCAGGAACGCCCCTGAAAAGTGACTCAGTCAAATCTATAAGATTTGACTGAGTCACTTTCCCAACGCTGATGCGCCAAAACTCTGCGCCTGCTTGAAGTAGGCGTAAGGCTTGACGCACCATGTTAGGGATAGGGTAGGTTGGAACAGTGCTGGAGTTGCGTCGCGCTTGCGACGCAACTGAAGCACTGCGCCAACCTTACGCCATTGGATGCGTCACGCATCTGTTTATTCCTGCGCAATGATGCGCCGCATTGTAAATGCGGCGCATCATGTGTGGCGCAAGGGTAAACTTGCGTGATGCATCTTTCCTGGTGCATCCTTGCTGATTTGCAGGGATGCGCCAGGAAACATAAATCTGCCCCTATGTTTCTATGGTTGGTTTGCTAGGATTTGTCGTCATTTTCGTGTTTCATGCGCCTGCTTCCACTTGATGGGCACATTCATTTATGTTTTTGCTTTATCACGTCAACATGGTTCTGTGAATTAAAAGAACGCTTTGTGATTTACTTAAGCCATACACATTTCACAGCTGGTATTTGCATGACTGTGGCAAGGCAAAGGCAGTCCCCCACTCACACCCTTTTGCTTTTGTACTATCCAGTTGTATGCTACTTATTTTGCCAACTCTGGAGCATGAATGGATGATTGGATCCGTGATTGTCCCCGCTACAAGATGAATCACATTCTTGGAGTTAATGCGCTTCTCCTGAGCCAATGCAAACAGCTACCTAAACGTCCTTACAAACGTACTCACAGCACATGTCACGAGTTGCTTAATGGATAATAAAAAGAGGTCCCTATGTTATGGGCATGTGCATACATTTTTCGTTCTCCCCCATTTCAAGACTTTCTTATGGATTAAAATAATGTTTTGTAATTTAGTTAGACATTGCAGCTTATCTCTATATTATTTGGTGGGTATTGCCTCTGTTTCTATCGGGTATGCTTATACTTTGTATTTCACAGTTTATGCTTATTTAGGTATTCCTTATGAATTGAATATAGGTTATCTCACTCACCTAAGCCGTACACGTATAACTCGTGCTTAATTGGTCCATAATGGAGCCTGCATAATTTCGTATGTAATAATTTTCTTTGAAACAGATTTTTCAGCGGCTTTTATTACCACCTTTATGACCTAATATTACAAGTAAACACAATTTAAAAATGTAAATGAATACATTGCTTCTGTACTTTAGCAGAGCCTTAACTTGCAATGCGATGCAATGTAAAGAATTTCTTACTATAATGATAAAGTGGCATAGTGAGCGAAAAACGATGTACTAGAATGTGGCTCAAGCAATTGCCAGTAGCTTAGACTTTTGCAATCATTGAACTTATCACTTCCACATTATTCAGACCACAAGCGCAATGCCCAAACAAGTCAAAAATCCAGTTTTTTTGTGCCAAGAACAATGTTGTAATTGACTGTTGTTTTTGCATTGTGTACACCCAGATGCTTCCCTTGACTGTTTTTGCTGGCTGTAGAACTCTGTGCACTTTACCCCGGCTGACTAGTGGTAAAGTGCCCATGCTTCCTGTTTCAACATGATGAAATTGGCATACCCCTAACAGTATATTTTACTTACCTATAAGCCCTTAGTATACAATGTCCCAATTGTACTCAGGGCCTGTTAAGTTAAATGGGCTGCAGCACTCATTGTGCCACCCACTGCAGTGACAATGCAAACATGACTGCAAGCCTGCCATGTAAAGAGTGGCTGTGCAGGTTTTCCCTGTAAATTTGACCCGTCAAAATAACATCCTTTAACAGTACTTCACCTTCCTTTTAAATATTAATAAATCACCTCTAAGTAGGCCGTATTTCCCATAAGGCAGGGTGCATGGTATGCACAAGTAGAACATGTAGAAGCTTAATGTTAAAAAGCCCTCAATGAAATTTTCACCCTAGTAGGGTTAGCTATTGCATAGGTTAGCACTGGGGTACAACATTAAAATTAAATAATGTTATCTCCACCTAGGAAACAGCTACAAAGTTGATTCTTGGATGTTTTAGAATAACAATCACAATCCCAATTAATTCCTAAACTAGGTTTTTTAATAAATATTTTAGAACATGTATTTGAGAAGGTTGTCTGTTATCTGCCTAAAGCCTGTAGAGGGGCCATTTACATGAGATTCCAGCTGTCTCCCAGGAGTTGAAAAGCCGGTTTGATGAGGTATGAACTTGCTGCCAGAGCTGAGATAAAAGGCCTTGGGTATTGGGAGGTGTTCTGTTCCTCTGGCAGGTTGACCATGTGGGCTGTTCCCAGGAACTTAATGAACTTCAAAGGGGGCTACAGTATCATGGATAGATGTAGGTAACACCTGGGCCTGCCCTCTTCCTTTGTTCGCCTAGCCAGTAAGGCACCGGGCCCAGTGGGAAAGAAGCTGCCCCCAGAACGGGTTTGTAGTGACCATGGGGGAGGGGTTACTCATTTCCCCAGTCATACCTCTTTGGAGGGTATAGTAGTTCTGCACAGTTGAAGAAAGGATCTACCATATTGGTTTGGGGCAGAGAGGGACACTGAGAACTTTTACTCCATTGGTTAGGGAGTGGCCAGGAGTCCTCCCTGCCACATGCTGACATTGGTCGTAAATGTGGCATCCTGAGTACCCTCCCCAGAACACTTTCTGGACTGGTGGAAAAACAGAAGGACTGGGCATGCTGGATGTGACCTGAGAAGAGCCCTGAAGACTGGACCGGCCCTACCTCTTGTACCCAGGACAAAGACGTGGACTCCAAGGGTCATAAGGCTGACCTCTTGTTTGGGTTAGAGGGACATCACACAACAAGCTTTCAGAGACCATTTTCCTGCATTCCCAGCTGAATGGTTCCAACTGGACCTGCCTCGCACCCTGCTGCTGGCTTCTGCTGAAGTGAGTCTTGGATAACTCTATGGTTCTGGACCCTTGGCTGGTGCCAAAGTGTACTGCTCCTAACAAATCCTGAAACCTGGAAAGTAGACAATTGTTGTCACCTTTTTTTCTTTGAAAACTAGCGGGGCATAGGGACCAAACTGCCAAGCCGATCCAACGAAGGCGCCTTACAGCTGGGACAAAGATTCAGGTTGTTCCCAATTCAGTCTTCTCTTCAGCAGCAATTTCAATTCAACAGGACCTTGTGGAGAAGGTATCCAGCCTCATGGAGCCCTCATCTTGTACAGCCTGTAGCCTTGTACCACTGGAAGAATGTAAGCTGAAAAAAAGGATCCAAGCTCCACTAAGCCTGAAGTTAGAAATCTTCACCGGGCAAATGCATGAAAAGTATCTGGCCAATAAGAGACCTTCTCTGGCAACAAAATTCAAATTTCTCCTGCTAAGAACTTCCTTCCAAAAGTCACGTGGCTTTACTGAGACCTCATCCGGCTGCTATTTGATGATTTGGAGCCCTCTTCAGCCAAATCCTGCTGTGTTGCCCCGCTGAGAATGTTTTGATTTCCGTTTCAGAGAAATAGTCCTAGTATAGAACTTGATGATAGTACTGCCGTCCCACCGTGGCAGTGGTCTTGAGTACTCCGTCAAGCTGACGGCGGACCGCCAGCAGGATTTAGATGTATGCAGGCTAACTCACAGCCGCTCTTGAGGGAGTGTTTCCCATCGTGGCTGTGGCTCACCTCAGCCGACATAGCAGACTCCACTGTTGGCGAATAGTACTCTATTGTCGTCTCGCCTCCAAGGTTGCATCAATTCTATTTAGATAATACAGTTGGCCTGGCGGTCTCATAGCAGCTGTGCCCATGGAGTGAGTCTATCACAGGATGTGTTTAGCATTTTACTGCTTCTGTGAATGTAGTGGGGTTGCTAGCATCACACACCTGATATCAATTGCAGAATTGTGAATCCATGACTAGTACACTATAAAACACACCCAATTTCAGACCATCATCCCTTGCCATTCCACAGTACCACAACATTTAAGCTGATTACCAGAAGTCAAGCAGGTTTTTTGTTGTTGTTCTCCTTGATTCTCCTTCTTTTTTAAATATAATTTGTTCCCTTGTGTTCATTTAATTTCAATTCAGTATATAATTTTCTCCATAATGCCTGTCCCCAAAAATACCCATTTAGCAAAGGTAGAATTGTCAGTCATGGTGGATGAAATCATAAGAGTAGAGCCACAAATAAGTCAAACAATCACCCCTGTCTCGGAAAAGGATAATATGTGGACCAGAATAGTTGACAGAGGGAATGCTGTCACTAACAATCTGTGCACACAGGATGAAATTAGGAAGTGGTGGGATGACCTGCGGAGGAGAGTGCATTTCTTGGCCTCCAAGCAGCACATGCTGGCCCAGAGGACTGGTGGTGGTTCTCCCAGCCCCCGTCCATTGCATCTTATGCCCGGAGAGGAGAAGGTCTTGTCCATCCTACATCCTGAAAGCTTTGCAGGAATCACTGGTGGAGTGGAGTCTGGTACGTTATACATTTCAATCTGTCACTAAACACAAATTTCCCATTTGCTTTGACAGCTGTTTCTTATGTGTCATGCACAATGTTTTGGACATAGAAACCTAAATATATCAGTAACATCTTCTTTGGCTTGTTTGTTTGAATGTATTCAGTTGTATTTATGATAACAGTTTTCGATGGCCATCACACTGCACATGATGTTAAGGTACTTCTAAGTGTCTGTTCTCATACTATTGCAGATTTACACAAGGTATGTTCAAGTTACAATTTTGCAAGTGTTGTGAATGTTGATTTGAAATAACTACAACTACCATGATGCTTTGTTTCTGTATGGGGAAAACAATATTGCCATTTAATTTATCTCATTCTCCCCTTTTTCATCATATGTTCCCATATGCTAAAGTGCCATTCATGCATCAATCTCTTCTTAATGCTCTCTTTTGAAAAATGTTTGCAGTGTCTTTTGGATCATGTCATTTTCTTGTCAAGTAAGGGAATTGCGGGCATAAGTACCACAAAACAATGTTTGTTGACCATGATAATATAGGCCATCGAACTTTTTACGCAAAATACAAGTGGCATATCTGAAAACTAACCAGCAGCGGTCCGTTGTAGGAGTTCCGTGGGGCGGAAAGGGGGGGCGGGGGAGAGGCAGGGTGGGGGGTAATAAACACCGGAACATGGATAATTGGAGGTAAGTAAACAATTAAATAAATAAAACAAATTTCGTAGCGCGCGCTGCACCGCATTTTGTGATGCAGGGCGCGCTACAAAATTTGTTTTATTTATTTAATTGTTTACTTACCTCAAATTATCCATGTTCCGGTGTTTAGTACCCCCCCACCCTGCCCCTCCCCCGCCCCGCCTTTCTGCCCCACGGAACTCCCTCCACGGACCGCTGCTCAAACTGACATATGCACTGTTCATTTTACGACTAATGTTAAACATCTTTCCAGGTTGTGTAATTGGCGGTCTTTTAGCCTGCTAACTTAAGCCTTGGACCGCTAAATTTCACATTTCTCCTCTCTACTGTGTTTTGTATTGAATGGTTGCTACATTTCAGGTATACTTATTAAGGCAGAAAAAACAATGTGAGTAAGGGTCTCAGGGGAATTAATTATGGACTGAAACACCTCCAATCCCCAATCAGTACCTAACAACTAACAGGAGGTGCTCAGTCCGGTCATGAGGAACAGACAGCCGCTGACCGCTGTGAAGAATGCTTAGAAACCTCTTCAGATAGTTTGATCATCACCAGGCAAGAGTAAAGAGTCCATCAGCCCACCCTTACTGGCGGAGCTTCGTCATCTGGGCCTCTAGAGGATCTAGATCTAGGGCCACAGTCTAAAGCCACATGGACCTACTGGGTACCTGACCTGACGTTCCTTAGGAGGGCTCTTGCCAAGGTGTATGTTCAAACCATATGAACTCTAGTGACGTGCAGTGCTCTAGTGTAAGTGAAAATAAAAAATGGCTACCTGGGCAAAACATAAATTTAATAACAATTGTCCAAGTGTCATACTTAAAAGAATCTAATAGTCTGGAAAAAATTGGCTATTTCCTGGCTAAGTCTAAAGCGGTCGACATGTTTCATGTTTCAGCCGAATTGGTCAGTTGACCCGGCTTTCGTCAGGACCTAGATGTAATCGAATAAAGGCTACTGCAGGATAAACACACTTCGTGCAAAAAAATTATATAAAACAATACTCATAAAGGAAGTATAATAATCAGGTAAGTGTGTGGCTATTGCCCCCTTACCAGTACACGCGAACCTCGTGCTTGAAGGTAAGAGCTATCTCTTCTTTCCTGAAACGAATTCAAACACGTCAAACCATCAAAAAAGCGTCTCCACATATATCACAGCATCAGCGACTACTATTCAGCAGTGCCCATTATGCCCTGCTTAAATCGCGAAAAAACCCCAAAAAAGTGGTTCCATACAGAAAAGAATTAAAGAGAACTGTACTTGACTTACCCAGCTTTATGTGGGAGAAAAAACTCACCTCACCCGGCTGACTGCTCGGAGATGGAGGCACCGCTCTGTTTGTGCCTTATTAGGGCTTCTTTTTTCATTTCAGGACATCTCCTTAACTGTTTATGAGAAGTACCTTTGTATGAAACATAAACTATGTGGGTACTAAATAAATTTTACACTGAAAGGTTCAATCATGATATGCAATTCCTTTTATAAACCAGAATGGTATGCTGTTCCTCTTATTTAGTACAGGTAGATGTGGGTATTGAGCAATACATATGTTCACTCAAGGCAGGAGAAAGTAGTCCTCCTTTCGGAAAGAGACCTTCACACACCCAATCAGCTAGGTGTCTTGCTTCATCATGGGGTCTGCTCCTTGTCGGGTCGGTGCTGCAATACCCGATCGGCACCCATGATGGGGCCTTTTAGCAAAGATCTTTTTTCCTCGCCATTGGGTACAGTGCGTGTGAGGGCCCTAATGAGTGTAGATGTGAAAAATGTGAGGCTAAAACAGGAAATAGTGGTCCACTCAGAACAATTTTAATGAAAGTGGCCACTATCCTGATTAAAATAATGGTCAGCGTGCCCCTACTCTAAGGTTACAAGGTATGTCAACTTCTTCCTCTTCACCGCTGTCATCTTAATTTGCCATTTCAACATCCTCACCTAGTGGCTCCTCATGCTCACCATCCCCTGCGATGTATGGGATGTTCTGTCGCAAGTCGATGTTGTGCAACATGCAGCAGGCCATGGTGATTTGGCACACCTTATTGGGTGATTAGAGGAGGGCTCCACCGGTCTTGTCCAGCCAGTGAAATCTGGCCTTCAGGTGCCCAAAAGTCCACTGTGCACTCAACTGGCCTCCGCATTCTTCCAGGGGCCTTATTGAAGCAGACTTACTCTCGCGTTTTTGGATTCCTCAGTGGTGCCAACAACCATGGTTGGTTAGGATAAGCTGAGTCACCTAATGGAAATGTAAACATTAGGCTATGTAAGTGACACAATTACAGATGATTCACCATATTACCCAAACAATGTCATGTCTGATTGTACCTACCAACAACCCAGGATCTCTCAGGTCCAAGATGGGAAATTTGCTGGGCTATGCTGCTGCTCCATAGTACAAAGGAGTCATGGGCAGACCTGGGGAAATGGGTTCAGATACTTGAGATGTTCAAATCAAGTAAGCAGACAATGTGCACGTTGATTGAATGGAAGTGCTTCTGACTGCGGTATACCTGTTCCCTGGCTCTTGTTGGCACTAAGGCAATATGTCTGCCATCAATTGCTCCAGCCACATGTGGCAGGCGACCCTAAGTGTAGCAGTCCCCCTTCACATTAGCCAAATCATACAATGTGTGAACTGGAAGAAGATGTTGGTATATCTCATCATTGACACAAGAACTTCATGTAGCCCACCATTGAAATTTGGTTGTGACATTACACCAGATACTGCCACAGTGTATTGACTTTGACAGTTGGTGTAATAGCTGTGGGATTTCTGTTGCATGGCAGAAGATCAGGCTCCAGTTGATGACATAAATCCAGTAGAGTTTCCATATTCAATCTGAACTTTTATATAATATCCCTTTCCTTAATGGTGACAAGGTCTGGAAATGGGTGGTACTCTTGAGGCTGTTGTCTCCTCACTCTTCCAGGGTTCAAATGTCTGCAATTGAAAAAAGTGATGACATTTCCAAAACATTTCCCACATAAGCATTTATGCTCATTCACACAAATGCCATGGAGTGCACAATATATTTATGATTTCACTACATTTTCCTAAATGTACAGAATTGTGTTTTTAACTCCTGAATGTCCTTTTTTGGCTTTAAAAATTAATTAAACAAATAATTTTGAAAATTTTACATTTGTAATATATAAATTTTACATTTGTAATATATAATATGTAATTTACACATCCTTTTGTTAGCCACAAATAGCTTCAACGGAGGCATTAACACCACAATACTCTTGCATGTCACAACACTAGCACACCACAAATAAATGTCATTTTTAAAAACACATGACTGTCCTCTGATTTTTAAATATGCAAAGAAAGTTGATCCTTTTTGAAGTGGCGATGACACACTTAACAGTCACCAAAGCATTATTTGACGAGCTGCAATGGCTGCTTCCTGATTTCACTGTCATGACATTTGTACTATGATGGCATGAGTTTCTGGGGAAAGGGCCCCTGCCTTCAAGACTGAAGAGCTGCATAAGCTGGCAGGAGAGGTTCTTTTCCTGTATGGCCAACTCTGTGGCTCACCAGAGGAACAGGTACATGTTCGTAATGTGTATGTGAATCTGTCTTTTTAGTTTTCCTGAAACACAGGTTATGCTGTCCCTTTGAGTTCCTGACTGAAGTGTATTGAATGATGTGAAGTGTCATTTATTTAGTTCCTTGTATAGGACAATGTTCTTGGGGATTTGTTAGCACTTTCTCATAAAAATCAAAGTGCCCCATTAATTAGTATATGTTGTGTGTTCAAAGCCCAAGATACGTTTTGGTGTATATGTAGAGATATATACATGTTTAATTTTAAAAACACGTGAAATGTATTTATGTCACATCATGTACATCTGAAAATACATTCTAATGTATTTACAACTGTACATGTAAATGTTTTCTGTAGCTACCAAATGAAATAGATGTTTGCTATGCGTATAGTGCCACAAGACCCTCAGGCTAGATCGGGGGTCTCAAAACAGCGGGTTGAGAGCTACCAGTAGTTCCCAGACCCCTCAAGAGCTGCTCATAGCCTTAACATAAGCCATTAGATGGGCACAAGGTCAGTTTTCCATAAGAAAGTTAAGGGAAGGCTGCAATTATGTGACATCATGATCAGCATGATGCAGAAATCAGGGCCTGACAATGAGCAGTTCTCAGTCAGAATCATGGGCCAGGCTGGGGTTGATTCATCATCAATAGGCTTTATTTGATGTCTACGAAGGAAATCACAAAAGCAAAATACAAACAGATAATATTTACAAAGCTAGGAGAATCATTTGTTGAAACAGTTAAGTATACAATTGACTTTAAAAGGTTAAAAGGTTAAAAATATTCAGCAACAACTGATCACCAAAATTTCATAATATGACGTTGTTTCTACATCTGGTTACCTTCTTTAGGAAGTTACCACAGATTGCATAAAATATTAATTATCTAAATACGGAAGCAACAAAAATGCTGGGCAACATTACCTGAAACCAAGACGTTTTAAAATTGGTAGAATCCACAACTTTCTCTGTAATTCATAGAATTTACAAAAATGCACTACATGGATGGTTGTTTGCTGTGACATTTCATCACATGGACATTTACAAAGTGAGGTTGACCATTCATTAATTACAGGAAAACCTGTTATTCGATGGAAAATACCAAGCCTAAATGGAGTTAAAACTACTCTATCCTGCATGCTCTTCATGTTTTGCCGGTGGGGCTGTATGTCATAAGTGGTCAATATCATTTGGTTAATCTGTACAGTAGGCCTCATTATTTCCATAGAACATCTGTTTGACTCTGAGAGTGTCATGCATTCTCTTTTAAGTTATTTTCTGGTGACAGATACTATGGTTCATCATAATATTCCAGATGTCCTAAGTCGTTCATAAAATCTTTGATATTTTTCAGCCAAGGTATGTTAAGCGCCTGATGTAATTCAACACAATCTCTTATATTATCCCTATTAAGGGTAGTTTTCTCTGAGGCCCAGATCCTATGCCACAAAAGGATTGGCTGAATTTTAATTAGATCTGTTATATAAGGTGACCCTAGCTCTGAATTGCATACATAAGTGGAGCAACAACCTGGAACTGCTAAGAGAAATCTTAGAAAGGCGTTCTTAGCCAGTTGTAGGGGCTGAGAATCACAATAACCCCACACCATATATGGCAGTTGTAACACATTTTGCTTTGTATATGTTTAGTAGCTCTACAGGCTGTCTTTTGCCCAGCTTTCTTGAGAAGTTAGCTAAGGCTGTTGTGAATTTCAAGAACATCAACTTTCTAGATTTAACAGCCTGAGACCATGAGCCCTGCTGGTCAAAAACAATACCCAAGTAAGGAAATGTCTTAGTAACTTCTATCTTCTTATTGTCTATGAAGATATCTCTGCAATTTGAGCTCCCTTTTCCACACATCATAATAAAGGTCTTTGATATATTAACATGCAGTCCCATGTTCTGCATATATGTAGTGAATCTTGTCAGTACACGTTGTAGCCCCAAATGTGTACGTGCCATCAACACTGCATCATCAGTGTAGAGGAGGGTGGGTATTGGGCGTTTACCAATTTGTTGTAAGTCCAGGCTCTGATCCATCAGTGTCTGCCCCAAGCTGTTAGTATAAAGTGTAAATAAAAAGGGTGCCAGGACATAGCCCTGTCCTACCCCCTCTCCACGCTGAATGAGGCTGTGCACTCACCCATGACCCCATAACGAGCCCTTGCTTTTAAGCCAGAGTAAAGTTGCCTCAGAAAATTTAAGAGCAGTGCTTCCACACACAATTTGGCCACAATGATCCATAATTTGTCATGCTCTATGCAATCAAAAGTTGCGGTGCGGTGCAGAGTCACAAATGCAAAGCACTGAAGCACTGAGGTATTGGTGTCATTAAAATTGGTTCCTTGACAACAGAAGTTTGGAGGTGTGTGCAAATAAAATACCCCTGTATGCTAAGAAATGGAGGACATTTAAAATGGAGAGTACCTCACTTTCTGATGAAAGACTTCATTTCAGTTTGAATCCCATTCAGAAGTGTTTCCTTTACAAACTGCAGGCCCCTTACTCCCAGTGGCTCATATTCACTGTGCCATACGTATTAATGCAAGACACGGCCTTTTGTTAAGTGCAGAGAAATGTTCTGCCAAACACTTCTTAGCATGGAACATTATTCTGCACTTTCAAACATGTCACATCTAAAAAAGGGCTATGTCTTGCATTAGTACTGATGGTACAGTGGATACTGGCCACTGGGGGGAATAGGGCTGCAGTGCAGAGAGTGAGTCTGTGTGGTAAGATCTTGTGGCACAGGACACACTATTTCTCATAGGTGGTACTGTTATATTGTTGACACAAACAAGCAATTGTATGTCAATTTGAATTTGGGACATTTTATGGAGCACATGTTAAGAAACACTTCTTAACATGGAACCCTTTTATGCATCTTCACATTCCTTCAAAACAAATAGACGTACAAATGTATGATTGTGTCATCCATGTAACAGTACCACATATGGTAAAATGTGTGTCCTTTGCCACAATAATTTACCACACATACTGTGTCATCCTTACAATGTTAGCTCATTCATAGGTACACATGTTAATACATTCCCAAAGAGTGCACTTTCACTCATGGCAGACCTTTCATAGTGCCCTAAGTCATAGTATGTACTTCCAAGCAGATTAGCTGTCTCTATGGACTCCAGGCCTCAAGTCAATGAAGCTGACCATGAGGGGATCTGCTAACAATGCGCAAGTGTCTTGGCTGTGAGTAGCTTACAGTGTTTTAAAAAATATATATTTTTATTTGATTTTTACCAAGAGCCAGAATAATCAATACAGTAACTTGCACATAAAGAATAGCTCCAGTCGAGATAAAAGGTGAGATAAAATAATATACGAGAGAATTGAGAATTGGTTAATACATTAGTCCAAGAAGGGCAGGTGAACTTATATTCGGCTGTGACTAATACCAATGGGACCATATTTCCCCCACGTTTTTAACTGATCATGGATCCCGAACTTTAGCAATAGCAATTTCACATTCATAAATTTGAAAAAGAATAGTCCAAAATTCAGTCACCTTAGGGGGTATGGGATCAATCCATGCCCTAGCGACACAGAGGCGAGTGCTAACAATTATAATAATGGTTAATGCTCTCAGACTAGGGGCCAATCCATCTTTATTACCCAACACAATTTCCTTATTGCTCAAATTGGTTTGCGTCCCAGTATGCACTGTAATCAATTCAAATAAGCTGTCCCAACAACCTTTGAGCTTAGGACCGTTAATAAACATGTGCACTACTTCTGCTGCGTATAACTTGCATTTGGGGCAGTATGAGCATTCTGAAGTCCTGGCGATACCCCATTTAGAGGTGTATAGTATAATATACAGATTGTCTTAAATTGCTGTAATTTAAGACTAGTCGAGCTAATTGACTGATCTAGTACAGCTAATGCGTCCTTTAGCTCAGCCATCGTGACTGTAGTCATCAAACGCCGGCTCCATTTTAAAGCAAGTTGAGAACTATCATCAGGGACACAGAGCATGTACTTCTGATAGATTATACTTATACTGACCATCTATACTTCCTGTCCAGAATAATAACAAGTAAGAAGGTCAGTCGTTGCTGTATCACTCCTATACTTAAGGTCATTAAGAATATAGTCCCTCACCTGTAGATATTTAAAATATTATTTCTGCGGGAGCCCAAATGCAGTCTGTAGTGAAGTGAATGTCTGGAAACCATGCCTATCAAACAACTGTCCTAGATTAGCTATGCCCTCTTGACCCCAGAGTCGCCCTACATTGTCATAGAATATATTGGGAAAAAGAGGATTGCCCCAGAGCATCATCATTGAATGTACGATTGGTAATGCGAATCTTGTACAGATTTCTCACCAAATTTGGACTATATCCCTTACTACTTTGAACCTCACCCGTTTAAAGCAGTTGGGATCCATTAATTTGTGCATAGATAATCCGCAATCAATGTCTAATGCTAGTTGATACCCATATTCAATTGGTCCAGCCTTGTATCTGACCAATAAGCTTCAAATACGGCCAGTGAATGATGCCCAAAAAAATAACTTAAAATCTGGGAGTCTAAATCCACCCTGTGTATAAGGTAGCTTCAAAAAGCGAATAGCATGCCTAGGTCTTCTTTGTCCCCATCCAGTCATTTTAAAAAAGAGTCTAGAACTCAGAGTGGTATTGAATGGAGCAAATATAAGAACTTTGGAAGTATACTCAATTTCACAATATTACATGTACCCAGGATGCTCAGCGGGAGTTTGTGACATTGACACAGTTTCGCTATGACTCTTTTCAAAAGAGGTTCATAGTTTATAGGGATAATCTTCTCAATACAGCCACACAGATGTATGCCAAGATACATAGCAGAATCTGCCACTCCTATCACAAGGGTATGTGGCTTAAAATTTAAAATGACCAGCGTCTTGGAGAGGTCCAGCTTGTAGCCAGAGAAGGAGCCGAATTGTTCAGCTTTCTTAGCTATTATATCAACAGCATCCTTTGGGTTACTAGCAAAAACTGGAACCTCATCAGCATAAGCCATCATTTTCAGATCAATACCATTCAGCCGGACAGGTTGTATGCCCTTATTCTGGTTCAGGTGTCTTATATAAGGCTCAATGTCAAGGGCAAACAGCAGCGGAGAAAGTGGACAGCCCTCCCGTGTGTCACGACCGATCGGGAAAGACAGAGACAAGTGTCCAGCGACCATTACCTTAGCTACTGGGTTCTTATAAAGCTTCTGTACAAGTGTAATAAATTGACTGCCTATTCCACATTTATACATTATCAACCAAAGTACTCCCCCAGGCAACCCAGTCAAAAGCCTTATCCAGGTCCAGCATGATCAAAACTATATTATCTTTAGTTTTACCGGCCACATCAAATGCCGCAATTGCAGTGTTAATATGAACCGTGGCGTCCCTGCCAGGTATAAACCCATGCTGTTGTTCTGAAACCACATTATGCATGACTAGAGTGAGACGCAGAGCTAGGATATTAGAAAAGGCCTTTGTGTCTGCATTTATCAGGGAGATAGTTCTTCAGGAGGCTTGACTTTTCCAAGAAAAACAACAATGTTAGTGTTTCCCCATGATAATGGAGCTACCTCTCCATTACTTCTAGAAGTAGCCAGATCTAAGAGCTTGGGTGCTAAAATATCTATAAAAATATTATACAATTCCAGCGGTATAGAATCTTCCCCAGCTGCTTTCCCTGAAGGTAGTGCATTTATGGCTGTCACAATCTCCCCCTCATTCCTGCAAATACTTACCTGCAGTCTGATTGTCATTACTGTCAGATCCTTGATTAAATTTTTGGTAAAATATGCCAAATTGTTCCATCATTGATTGAGGGTTCATATGAACTACACCACTTTCCCCTATAATCTGACGGATAGTATAGTTAGATTTTTAGGTCTCGCTGAGACAGCGAAAGCTGTCTCTTTGAGACATTTTGTAAGTGGGTTTTCAAAAGTGCTACCCACATGGTTTTGCTGGCCTAGAGCTTGAGTGCACGATGGTGTGCACGTGCACAGCTGCTCCTCTGCTCCTTGCATTCCCCCCTCCCTTCTCAGCCAGCCCTTTGATGCTCTGCTCGCATTTCCCTCCTCCCGCATGCTGTCTAGTTAGTTTCGCTTCAGTAACGAGCGAGGCAGTATTGTATTTATAGAGTTTTGATTTTGTGTGTGTTCTTTTTTGTTCACACCAGCTTTCTTTAGCTATATTATAGTAATGAGTGAGGCAGTATTGAATTATAGCATTTTTAATTTGTGCGTGTTATTTTTCGCCCACACCACCCTTCTGTAGCTCTATTTTAGTTATGAGCGAGGCAGTATTGCATTACAGCGTTTCTCTTTTTTAATGCTTCATGACTCCCATCTGGGCTGGTACAGATACGATAATAGTCAGCAGAAAATAACAGCTTGTCAGATGCCCTCGGACGAAAAGAACAACAACAGAAATCAATAGCAGGTCTTTGTGGCTGGGTCTGAAAACCAGAGATCTGGCCCAGGAAACACCACTGATCACCGCTGCCAAGGTGCGAGCTGGAGGGGTTGCTGCTGCCTCTCAGGTCACAGCATGGACATGGCAATCCGAGGTGGCAGCTGCAGCCTGCCCTGGAATGTTTACAAGCACAACAAATGCCCCTCTCATCCCACTGCCACCCCTCAGAGAGATAACCGCTTTATTTATGGCTTCATTTAAGTTTACTTCCTGCTTCTTCCCAGGATGCCTGCATGCACAGGGTTTTGCATCAGCTGGGCCCCCACGAAAGCAGGTAACCCAAGCTCTGCCTACAACGAAGGAGAGAAAATGTTAGCTTGTAGGCACCGAATTCCTGCTGCTCATAAAAAGCCACCCGCGATTGACGGCAGAGTAAACAAACCCTTGCAGGGCTGGCGCACATGTTTAAAAACTGACAGAAGTGTGTATTTTTAATCTAGGTTTATTTATTTATTTATTTATTTTTGGCAACTTTATACAGCGCGGACATGGCCCAAATGTATCAAATTGCTTTACAACATAAAATGATGGGACAACATTTTTGCAAAACCAGGAGACATATAGTTTTGTAGCAAAATACTTACGAGACTTCTCGTAAAATAGCAAGAGTTCATGAGTGTGCTTTTGTAAGACGCTTTACGTTTTTCAAAACCCGGTTAGGTATCCATGGCGCTACATGTTTTTCTCTTCCCCAAGAAGTCCCTGTTAAGTGCTCCGGTGTGTTTATCCTGCTTGCACAGATCTGGAATACTTCTCCAAAGACACACAGCAGACACAGGGATAACGAAAATGGCACTACCCAACTTTTGAAGAGATAATTTCACACAACATGATGTAACATGACTTTTGACTTCCAATATATAACAGGAAGTGATATCGCTCAACCTTTGACCCCTGGTGTCCATTTTTACGTCTCACCTGACCCACCGCATGCGCTGGTCTGGCGAGACATTTTGTGAGGGCTCAAAAAAGTGCTACCACTGTAGCCTAGAACTACAGTGCATGTGCACGGGCGCGCGCGCCTCACTTTCGCGGCCGCACGGCCGCTTTGATGTTCTCTTCGCTTTTTTTTCCCTGTTTATTACTTTTATGTAGTAATGGTGGCACCCATGCGCCACCATTACTACAGAGCAGTAATAAACAGAAACAAGCATTAGCATAGCCAATAGGTCTCGCTTTGGGGACCTTATAAGTATTTAGTTATGCAACTGTTGCATGGCTAAACACTTATAAGGTCCCAAAAGCGAGACCTATTGGCTATGCCAATGCTTGTTTTATCAGAGATCTGATAAGCCAAAAGATGGCCCACGTTTTTTCCATACTCATATTAAGCGGCTCTGTTTTTCTGAAAGATGGCAGTCACCCTCTCCTTCAGCCCCCTACTAAGCATTTGACAACTCCCAATTAGTTCCAGAAATAGTGGCTGCTCCTGTGAGTCTTTTAAGAGGATTGCCTGTGCATGATCATTTTCCAGATTCAAGCACTCCGGCCGAATTTGAACTTCCTCTAGCTGTTTACTCCAGTTTTGAGCCAAAATAAACTGAAGTGTCACCCCGTATATATGCTTTCATACAGTCCCAAACTATTGAAGTCGAAGCAGTGCTTTTATTCTTTAATAAATACTCTAGAAGTAAGTGTTTCATATAAACCCGATATTCCATACTAGCAAGTAATTTCCGGGGAAATGTAAATGGTCGTCGGCCGTCCCTCCCCCCGGCCTAGACTGCATAATAAATATGATACGATTATGATCTGAGGTGACCTTAGGGCAAATCTTGATAGATGCTCCTTCCAACAGCTGCCCTTGTACCAATATCAGGTCAATACAGGAGTCTTGTCTATGAGGTGCTGAATAATAAGTATAACCAGGTACCCAGGGGCTCAGAGTTCTCCATACATTGGCAAGACGATGAAGTCTAATTATTTCCATGATAGATGCTTGTTTTGGGCATCCGAATGCTAACATGTTGGTTAGTAGTGTCTATATGGTAATCCATGAAACAAATAAAATCACCCATTATGATCAGATTTCCACGCCAGTCCTACAGTTCTAAATTTAAATGATCAAAGACTGCTGGGCTGTCCAGATTAGGAGCATAAACTACACTGATGGTACAGGTCTGCCCATTGATGTCCAGCTGTACTATAGCACATCTACCCCTGCTATCAGAAGAAGCTCGCAAAGTCCTAGTGACTACTTTCCTAGTTTTCATAATGGCAACCCCCCTTATAGACACTGTTTGAGCAGTACATATGCGTGGTTCATACCCCAGCTGCTTCAATACTTGTAGATCTTTAAATGCCAGATGTGTTTCAGTAACCCCTATGAATTGTGGCTTATATGCTACTAGTTCCTCACGAATAAGCTGTTGCTTCCTTATCTGATTTAAACTTGCCACATTCCAAAAACATTAATTTAACACTTGTCATTAACTGGCCAAACTATCCGTTAATATTACCTTGCCACCATCTCAGACTACCAACCTCGTTGCTCTTAACGTTATATGCTGAACACAGTTTCAAATTATTCTGACTCCTATAGCTACCCTACTCTTTACCTCCCTTAACTGTGAAATACACCAACCGATTATCACAGATACCCCCCACTTCCTCTGAGATCCCCGTGACCTGACACAACCCACTCTGTACCGATGAGAAGAAATCACCCACCCCTTATGCTGTCAGCTGATTTGACAGCTCTCGAGGAGCGCTGTGTGGACCGCCCTATGCTCCCCCACCTACATCGCACCCCCTCCACTCAGTGTATAATGCAATCCCCCTTTCTATGTATTCTTTTTTTTACACATATGGACTGCCCCACTTCCGTGCCGCTCGACCCTTTTGTGCCTCACTTTCTTAGTTTAGTTAGACATATATTATAACTTGAAATAGAAGACTTAAAGACCCTTGTCTCCATTCAGTTAGAGCTTGTGAAGCTTCAAGTTCCGTAAGAAATACCTGTGACTGACCATTCTTAATAACCTTCAATTGTGCCTGCTCCTGCAAGAACACCTGCGGCCCAACAGCTTTGAATGGATCTATTAGCTGGCGCAGCTTCCAGCTTTTGTCCATTGTTGTCTTACAGAGATCCGAACGGACATAGATAGAGAGAGAATCCACTGACAATGGGAGTGTTGGACGAGCTTTGAAATATATCACCTGCCACGGAAGAAAATTCCCAACATAAATAAGAATGGGGAGAGTATAAGGACACTTAGAGTTTGCTACTTGCGTGAAGTTCAAAGGTAGCCTATGTGCTCGCTGAATTTGGGAATCCATATCCCAGTCTGTCAGGTCTGGGAGAGCTTTCTGTAGTAGACTGACCACAAAGGCCAGGGAGTCATTGCCTTCTTTTCCTTCCGGTATTTCAAATAACCTGAGGTTATTTCGACGTTACCTGTTCTCCATATCCTCGACTTTATGTTGGACATATGCCAGTTGGTGTTCATGTTCTATGACTACTTTGGTTGTTGCTGTGCCAACCTCCTCAACACCTACTACTCGATGCTGGAACTGGCGACATCTGAGGTTAAACTGGCCATTTTACTGGTGACCTCCGTAAGAGCATGCTGCATATTTGTATTGTCCTCTTTAACCTGAGTGTAGTGTTCAAGGGCCTCTGTTCTTTGCACCTGTAAGAGCTGCAGAATAGCTGATAAAGAGGGCTTGTTGTCTCCATAGGCCCACCCTTCTCTGTAAGCTCAGAATGAACAGGAGAGGTACCCTGATGTAACAAGCTGCTTGAAGATTCCAGAGGGCCATCGGTCACATATCCAAATTTGATTACTGGGCTCACAGTCTCACTAGTAATGGAACTAGTGTCTGTTATTGATTGTTTTTCGCCCCTTGCTGGTGATGGGTGGAACTGAGGGGCAAGGCCGGTTCTGGATAGCCTTGAGTTCAGAGTCTTTATCTCTCCTTTGGTAGTGACCCACTTCCGCAGGTGGCTCTCCCTAGTCCCCTGTGCAGATCGTGGGGGAGCTGAGGTCAGAGCAGTGAGCCACCTGAGATTTCTAAGCACCTTGATGAACTTTCCCAGTTTTAACCTGCCTCTTTATGTGGGTCCCTTTTTCTTGATAGTCTCCTCCTCTTGTAGAAAAAATTAGAGGAGTTCTGCCTCTGCAAGCCTCTGCAGCATCTCAAGACCAGCCGCCTCATCTATTGTGAACGCTGCCCCTCCCTCAAAGCTCTTACTGTTGAGCCATGCCCCCTCTATCACATCTGGCCCTGCACCATCAGCTGCCATTACCAAGACAGGGCCCGTTGAGACTTCGGTACATTCTGTGGGTTCACTGGGCTCCAGCCCATTGCTGCCTCTCCGCTTAATTTTGGTGATCCACTCAGTCCAACCCCCTCTGCCTGCTCCGTGGACATCCGAAGTTTATTAAACCCAGAGTCCATCCTAGATGAAAGATTGCCATCCTTCTCAGGCAGAGAAACAATTTTTAGCACTATGCTAGAATCGAGACTGACATGAATGCAAAATGGAGAGCTTTTACATTGTTGGAGGTCAGATCCCAGCTGCTGGGTATGACAATGATGCTAAGAGCCTGCTGTTGCCTTGCCCTCTGACACAGCACTCAAACGTACATCCATCAGCGAGGACTCAATATCTCCCGAAATGCTAGCCTGCAGAAGATCGCTTGCATTGCTTAACCAAAGCACCCTTAAAAATGGACGTCCAACCCTTGTAGTAGTGGCTTTCTGCCTCAGACGTATCCTTAACTCACTGTCCATTGTCTGTTGAGGCTCAACAGCCATAGCATTTTGAGCTCCACGACCCCCTTGTCCGTCACGATGCGTATTCCCCCGCGGTGGGGCCATAGCTGACTTTGGCTTTTCTTTCACTAACAAGATGCGAGTGTGGGCGCTATAGAGGCAGATGCGATGGAGAGTGAGGGAGGTCAGCCAGTGAGGCTGGGCCAACAACGATTGGCCCTGCTCCGAGCCAAGCAACAGCCACTGCATGGGAGACTGTTACTCCCTGCAGCCTGGCACTAAGATACCGTGGACACAGGTAACGTTTGCAGGGGATAATAGAATCAAATGATAAATGCTGGAGGGTGGTTGCGATAGATAGCCGGGAACATTATGGTTGCGATCTCAGCGTGTGCTTCTTAGCACGGGTTTAGCCCGCCATCTTCCTCTCTCGCAACATGCCACAAGTAGCTTACAGTGTTAAGCAGTGATCTGAAGTAGCTCACATTTCTGAAAGTGTAGGTGACTCTGGCCTACATGATGTCTCTGTGCTGGATTTGTGAGTATATGAAGTAACAAGGGATGAGGGTATTCAACAGGTCACTACAAAAGTGTGCATTTAGATATTTGTTTCTGTCAGCATGTGAAGATGCACATGTGGTATGTGAACTTATGAATCATGCTAGGGCTAGTGTAGAGAAATTGTGTGACATCACGTTAGACAAACAAAAAGTCACAAACCCATTCTTTTTACTTTCTTTTCTGGTATCCATACTGGTCAATGCCCATCAGACGTAGGACAGCTGGAAGGCCATCACCAGGTAGGTGCGTACCCTGGGGGTTTACAAGTGGTGCATCATTCACTGCAGGAAAAGGTGGAAGCATCTATGATGCTGGACCCAAAAGTCAGCTGAAGTCCAGCTCGGCCAATCCTCCCAACACAGGAAGCGCGTGAACCATAAACTGACCCCCTAATGGCCTGCATTCTTGTGGTGGCCTATCTGGTGCTTGATGGGCAGTTGAGAGCCCAACAGCCGCAGCAATGGGGTAAGTTGTAGTGTGAGTTGAACATGTTAACTAACTACTTTAGTTAAAACAACTATTTATGACATGTATATGAAGATTGACACATGTCCAATGCAGAAGAGTTTTTGAAGGTGTAAGTTTGGAACAAGGTATATGATTAAGTGTTAAGTACATGAATTTGTGGAAAAGGATTCCACCTGCTTTGTGTTCACTACCAATGGACTGTTTTCAGCATGCCTGCCTAAACAATAGTTATTCATGAGTGTTTGGATGTAAGAGGGACAGTTATACTTAACAGGCTCTAGTTCTTAATCTGTCAGGTGTGATGATCCTTTCCTATTGTGAATGATCTAGGCTTCACCCTAATACAAGTGACATAGCATACAATTCAATCATGATACAGTGGATGTTCCAGACTTTACCTTGTTAAGTTGGTTTCATACACACGCAAGAGTGAGCAAGTGAACCAGATTTTCTAATGCCATCAGATTCAATGGCTAGATTTTAGGATCTATACATATCCAAGATGTACTGAGAATCATAAATACATGTTACTTCCCATTGCAAGTGACAGTTCTGCATGATATCTTACTCCTTCACAAGTGTGGATGCAAGCCAGTCTGCTTTCTCATAAACATCTATGAAAGACATACACATTTAAGAACACCACAGACAGTAATGTGTACATGTTGGTTACACAGTAGCAGATAAACAAAGCCATTGATCATTGTCCTTTCTTGTGTCCAGAAGCTAAATCTATGGTGAAGTCAAATGGAATACTTACAAGGCCTTTTGGTGATGGGATGTTCCATCACATTTATATAGTGATTTCCTATCTTGAACACAGAATCAGGTCCAAGTTATGACTCATTAGTCTAAAGGAGAAATCTGTCAAGATGCAATATGCTACATATTGTGACTTACCTTTGTCTCTTAGAAGTGATCATGATGTATGTACCTATTACTGTTATGTTGTGCCAATTTCCACCTAAAGTGCAATCAGCCATATTTTGTGACAACAGTTTTTACACTAGTAAACGTTTTCCCACTCATGACTAGAGTGATTCATTAGTCAAATGTGAAAATGTTTATGTTACGTACTGGAGTGTATTAGCAGTGTATCAAGTCCTACGTATTTACTTATGCTGTGGAGGTGAAAGGACAACCCAGACTACAAAGTGTTACAAATAAATCTTCTACAGCATAGGTATCAACATAGTGCATCAAACATTGATAAGCTATTTCAGTACAGGATGCATATAGTCATTTAGACATTTGGCATATACTTGAGTAACTTGGAGTAAGTGCTAGCATTATGAAAGGCAAACAAGCTTTCAGTGCATACAAATCTAGGTACAACATTGCAGTATTTGTTGACACACATTGATACATGTATATCCTTTTTGCGAATGCAAAATATACAGAAGGTTTGGGCTTGTAAAAACACTGTTCAAATGTATTTTAGGTTGACATCCTTATGCTGAACTATGTTCATTATTCTACACAACAAACGCCAAACATTCAGAAGTGTTAGACTTTTCCTGTAGCAATGTAATTATTAGGTGAGGAACAAGATCATCAATGATATAGGAGCTATCATGTGTAATTACCAACCTGTGACCAAATTGTTTCAGGAAATGTTGTCTACATGCATGCAATTCTGAAAATGTCTAAACAAAATTGGAGAGCCTGAAGCAGGTGTAATTTTATTAAATGTATTATGATCTAAGTTTATGATCAGTTCCATTTACACAGATACAATGATCTACTGTATATATCTTAACAGCATCTTCTAAAGAAAGCAATGGAGATCATGGCCAAGAAGGCGGGGAAGGAGCTAGCTACTGCAGTTCCGGTGCTGCCAGCACCACTGACAGCGAGGGATCCAGTCTCATGGAGGGTGAGGGGAGAGCTGTGGAGGTCTGCAGCTCTAGTTCATCTTCTTTGGAGGCCTCCACCAGTTAGCATTCCCTAGAGGTAGCTGAACTACCAGGAATTGTGTTACATCTACATCCTTGTATGTTAAACCGAGTCCCATCTCCACCCTCCGTGTTGCTCCCCCCATTTGGCCACCACCACACTTCTAAAAAGAGTGTGGTCACCTTTTCCTCAGGAACCTCACTCCCTGCCCCCCTGGCTGTGCTCAGTGAGGAAGATGTTGGGCACCTACACAAGATCGCTGTAGGCCAGACGGCCCTGCTGATTACCATCCAGGGTCTTAGCACCCAGATTGCCTCCTCCCTGACCGCAGACTCGCACCTTGCCCAAGCTCCTGCCCAACCTACCATCCCTTCCCCATCCTCATTGCCCATGCCCAAAGCACATACAAACATTCACATGCAGACACTTCAAAAGACCCAATCAGTACACGCACACATAGGAAAAAAAGAAACAGAGGCACACTTGCAAACATGCATCCACCTCACCCACCACCACAGATACACTCACCATCCCCTCCACTGACATACCCACTGACATCACACCCACCACCATACACACACTCACCACACCCTCCACTGACATACACACTGACAGCACACCCACCACCACAGACACACTCACCACCTCTTCACTGACACACCCACTGACAATGCACCTACTACCACAGATACATCCCTCACACCCAGCCACCAGCGCAATGAAAGGCACAGCACCAAACACCACACGCACATGCACCACCCCCTCTATATGTACCACTCCAACACGCTGCACCTTCAAACCACACACATCTAGACAAACATTAGGGCACACTCCTCACGCAACACACACCTAGCAAAAGACAGACCACAAAACACTCAGCACATAAGCCAGACGCACAGGCACCTGCACCCTCAACACACATAGAAGACATATCCACTCCCTTTATTTCTCGAACCTCTACCCCTGAACATCCCACCCATTTTCCCCAAGAGATTGTCCTGTTTACCCTTTCCCTCCAAGTCCCAAAACCCCACCCACATTAAAAAAAATCAGTCTCCCCCTTCGGAGACTACCCCTAAAAACAGAAACCCTCCTTTCAGAAAACCAAACCCACCCCTTCCACTCCCAAACCCCAAACGTTCTTAAAAAAATGAAAAAAGCTCCCCTGCTAAAACCCAATCCCCTTCCCCTCCCAAGTCCAAAACCCCCACTGACTCCACACCACCCCCTCCCATGTAAGATCTAGAGGTGCCGGCTCTGACACATAGATGCCACTTCCTGAGGAGGTTCCCATGACAGTCCCTTAGGTGGAAAGTTGTTGCACCAGTGCACAGGAATGCATGAGACGCTTATTTACTTTGGACTGACAGTTTGTTGATTTATGTTTGGGAGAATTATCTCAGTTTTGCAAATAAATATATTGTTTTATTTTCACCAAGTTGGTCATGTCTATATTGTTAATACACAATTGTTTGATTCCTAGCAATGTTTCTCAACAAAATGTGAAGTACTTCTATTTCCTTACCATGATGGCATGTACTCTTGCTAGATTAGTTAATGTGTAGTTGGTTAAGTGAATACACTGGTTAACGTAGTATGTGATGGCCATTTGATGTAGGTGCAGGCTTTCATCCTAGTAAGGGCCACTTGCACCAACTAATTGATGTTGAACATTTGTTACTTCTAAATGTGTTACTGTAGGTGTGTTTATTTGACCTTGATTTCTGCTCAGTCTGAGCACATATGCATTACACCATATCAAGTATTATGACTATTGAATTTAGATATGGTACAGGACTTGCAATATACATAGGGTAAAGTTCCATGTTTGTATATGTTGGATACTTCCAAACTGGAACTGATGTTGATTTTAGTGTTAATGAATATGATAAAGGTGCCAGCGTGTGTAGTGTAATCTGTACATCATGTTACATTGCACTTCTCCCAATGTGTGTTGAATATGTTTTTGATGTTACAGTTTTCTTACTTTTTTCAAACAAATCTGTATGTATTTATTTACTTTTTTAGTCTGTTATGCTTTTTTGTGCAACTGTGAATTTGTTTGAAGGGAGCTTGTACCAAATATTTATATTGAATGTGCTGATTTACATGTGTTTCTTTAAATGTCTTAACTATCAACATTTCAGACATAAGCATCGCACATTGGCAGGCTATTGCTTGTCAGTATGATTTTCTGAAACAAGATTACAGCATTTCAGTTCTATAGCAATTGAAAAGGTACCAGGTAAAGGTGTTGCTTACCATTGATTCTGTCTGTGGTGGTGTTAATTTTCTTCTTCCTCAATCAGCATGATCAGGAGCACTAATTGGTAGATCGGGTTCATGGCTGTGAAGTAGAATAAATGTGAGTAAAGGTTAGTTTGTGCCTTATATCTGTCCCACACTGCCAACATCGGTGTGGAAACTTCACCACCACAATCACATCGACGGGAAGGCACACTGTGGTTGACCGGGCAGTGAACGTGGTGGTCCACTCTCTGACAGCCGAGTTGGCCTCTTGCGCCCTCAACGTGGGCTAACATCCCTGGTGGAGTCAGCTGGACCGCAATGGTCTTTACTCCATCAAACTGCCCGCATTGTAATAGATGGGGTGGACCGCCAGGTAGGTGGGCGGGAAAACTGCCAAAAAAGCCCACTTTGACGCGGTCCCACCAACATCTAAATCAGGCCCTAAGTCTGAAGGTAAAACTTTGTTCCGAGTCCAACCTAGTTCCTTTATCTGACCCATGCTCCATCAGGGTCAGTCTTAACTTTCACCCTAGTACTGATCAAGCGCATCCAGATAACAACGGATGGCATTTAACAGTTTGTTATGTTATTTTTTAATTGAAACTTTAAAAATTCATTTCTCCAGTTCCCTTTGTTGGATTGTCATCAGTTTGGTGTCATATTATGTAGTAGAATTTACTCTATGTTTCTAATGGTTTAGGATTTTTCATGTGTTGTGTTTTAACTTTATTACTGTTTGAGTACTTTCTTCATTGCCTTCATGTTTAACCTATCTGGTCTGTGCCCTAGCTACCAGGGTGTTGAGTTAAGGTTAATTTAGTGACTTTAGTGTCTCACCCTGGCAAGGCTCGTGGTTACTATTTGAGGTGGGTACTTATCGCCCAACTAATACCTTCGATTTTTTAAAACAACAAACAAGATCCAGTCCAAACCTGACTCAATGACATGAACCTTGTCGGCTTTGAACCCCAACTCGCAAGAATGCTTAGTCACTTAGATTCAGACTGGACACCAAACTCACCCTCTAGGAACACATTGCCAAAAAAAACATAGCCTAGTGCCATCTTTATCTCCAGTGCGAGTAGCACTATGCCTCTTAATCCGTCTTGGAGGGTGCAGAAGGTGGTCTTGTTGGGGAACCTGAAGGAGAGGATTCAATTGGAACTTCAGTGGGCTTGCCCTATGGGAGTGATGCCTTAACTCTTGCTGGACCCACAGTTACCCTGTAAGTGGACATAAGGCTATGGGACATAGGGAATGCAGGTAGGGACCGTAATTTTCTATGAGGGTTGTGGGGTGCAGCTAAGAAGGAACCTGGGCTAAGGAGTAGTACCAGAAGACCAGACAAAGGAGCAGGTTGTATGTATATGGCAAGAAGCTTTACCAGCAGGCTGTGAGTGCCTAGCACTTCCCTCCACCAAGCCTTTGAAGGGCCAGAGCGCAGGAGTACCACAGAGCACTACCACACTTCCTTAAATTAGGCTCCTGGAGTGAGCCAGAGTCCAGGGAGCACTAGGGTATGCCTCCTCTACTCCTTGTCCCTCTGTCTGTTGAATTGGAAATGCAGTGCCTCACTAGTCACCCCTCATGCAGACACTGGTGGGAGAATAGTAAAGAAGCTGGAAGACGACACAGAGAGTCATGGTCCATGAAGAATGTGTGGCTATTTTATGTGCCAAAAGTGACAGGTGCCATGCTTGGGGCAGGGTCAACTGCCCCAGGCGACTTGGGACCCCCAAATAAAAAAAAGTGATCACTGTGAGGAATAATAATTTGAGATTTACAGGGTCACAAAACATGGAGAACATTTGTATGTTGATAGGATAGAGTAGTATCCAGTGAAAGTATGAAGTATGTGCATTTTGTGACTATCCAACAATCAGATTTGGGATAATATACCGAAACTGGTTGCAGGATGCTTGTTTCCATTCCAGGATGGTCCTGGCCTGCCAGTCGGGCTGGTCTGTTCTTATGGGAAGCAGGGTCAAGACTGAGTTGCATATGGATGGGATTAAACTGGATGAATGGATTTAGGCCCAGATCTCTGTACTGGGGTGAATGTTTGACATTGTTCAGTATTCTGTCTGTCAATTGTTCTTTTTGCACTTGTCACTTTTAGTGGGGCGGAATGCCCAGATGTGGGTGCCATGCTCTTCATGCCACTGGAGTCGAGCTAGCCTTGTTAGGCCTTGGGGACCCTATCCCTCAGGATCATTACTAAAATGAAAGGGGCAGGAACCAAGCCAATTCAAATAAGATTTATTCGACAGATATATCATCAAAGCATAATACAAAAAATGTTTCTTAAGACACATGTGTGGGCAAGGCTAAAACCCCCTTTTTTTATAAAATGATTAAAAATCTGTCCTCGGAGGTGATAAAAATACATTAATACAGTTTAAAACGACTGGAAATGCTAATACTATAAAACCACTTAAGCACTTTACAATTCATCGTATTACATAATGCAGGGGCACAAATAATTACATCACTGACATGCCAGATCATACCAGAACAGTGCCACTGCATCTCGCATTCAAGTGACCAGCTCCATAAATTCTTATACAGAAGAATAGTACAAATACAGGCCTTCAGTCTACAGGACGTGCCTGTGTTCTAATGGCCCATGTCCATCCCAGAAACTTGCCAATGCAATGACAATGGGGGTTAAAGTTTCCGAGCGCAATAATCTTAGCGCAACGCCATTTCTTCTGGTGCCCAATGATCTGCAAATTGGTGTCAGCCATGCTCGGCGGGGGACAGAATAAGCTGGGCAGACAAACAGAAGATGGACCAGTGACTCCGAGTGGGCATAACAAATGGGACAAGATTCGTCACCTAGATTACCCCATCTTGCTGTAAAGTATCCTACTGGTAATGAGCCTACCCTGAATTGGAAGTATAACTTCCAATCATGCGGCTTAGTTATTGTATCCCAGTACTGTTCCAACCTTGGGATTGGTTTGACTTCTAGGAATCTCTTCCCGTAAGTGAAGAAGTATCACTATTCCTATAAGCATTTTGGGTCACCCAATCCCAATACTTTTCTTTTAGAATCACCTTGGGGGGGACGGGGTACTCGCTGGATTCTCCCATAGTGCTGCCTTACCAATACTTATTAAGGAGGCTCTGACCTCCTGCAGCCATTTTATTTTGTTAAAGCGGTCTGCTCTAATTTGATCCTTGAGACCTGCAGCGTAGGTTACCAGTTCTGGTGTGCACCAGATTCTCCGCCAATAAAGTAAAGGACGCAGTCTTGCTATGTCGGCCAGTGCCTTCCTGCCTAGGTCATAAAGCAGTGGGCGAACTGGGGTGCTTTGCGGGAGGTTAGTGATCTTACGTAAGAACCTATTTTCTGCTGCAGTTAACTTAGAGAGATTCTCATACCCCCAAAGCTCAGCCCCATATAGGGCGGAGTTGACCACTTTCATGTTAATTATTTGAAGCACTGGACTAACTGGTTTTAGAGAAGTGTTAAACTCAGTTTGCAAAGTTCCAGACAGTTGCTGGTGCTTCAGCAAATCCATATCAAGCTGCCGGTTATGTCCCTCCGCATAATGACCCCCAAATATGTAATGTCGGTGACTTGTTCTAAGGGCGCTTGTTCAACACTATGCCTCCTGTAAATGCTCTATGAGAGTTAAAAGACATAAATTTCATTTTTGACACATTAATTTCCAAGCCCCACAAGCGATCAGAACTCTTCAAAAAGTAGCAGAGCTCGCTGAAGACCGCTCAGCGTTTTTGAGATAATTAACGTGCGAACATTAAAATAGGGTTTCTAACACCAGCTAGAGCTGGGGCATCAGTTGGAGTAGACTCCAAGAATCTAGCAATCCCGTTGATAAACAGAGAAAATAGTGTGGGTGCCATTACGCAATCTTGGCGCATACCTTTTTCTATGGGAAAGGGATTTGTAACATTACCCTGCGAGCCCCAACGGATTTGGGCATAGTTGCCTTTATAAAGTCTAGCAATGAGGGATAACAGTTCGGGGGACATCCCCATCTCTTGCAGTACTGCCCATAATTTGCTACGGGAGACGAGGTCAAAAGCTGACTTGAGGTCCACAAAGGCAGCATACAAGCTGCCCTTGTCCAGGACCACCGTCTTCCAGCATAGCAAGATGAATTGAAATACCTGGTCAATAGTACTGGTACATGCCCGGAAGCTCGTCTATCCAATCCTGCACCTTGTTTAAAACTAACTGCCTCATTATCTTTTGCAGGGAATCTATTTGGCTGGTAGGCCTATAGTTTCCAGGGTGAGATTTATCCCCTTTTTTAAAAACTGGGATAATTTCATCCCCTTTCCAGGAATCTGGGACTGGTGCACCCTGGGCTATTGTATTAGCCAGCAGCACTGTATACCGGCACCATTTGATCTTGTCATAAAGGAATATATCGGCCGGGATAACATCTGGGCCCGGTGCCTTTCCTCCCATTTGTGCTCCCAGGGCGAAGCTGACATCAGCCACATCAAAAACCGTGCCTTAATAGTGCGAATGTTGGGGCTCTTCCACCTCACTCTCATCTAGGCTATGGGCATATTGGAGTTTAAAATGGATGACCCATTGGTCCTGGGTTACGTGGTTTTGCGGCTGTGATGGCTGGCCATCCCTGTCCCACTATACTATATTCCAGAACTGTTTAGAACTTTTGCTGGCACATGCCAGTCTGAGGCCCTGCCATCTATTCTCATCCCATACTTTGTTCGCCTTCTCCTGTGCTCTCCTGTAAGTTTGCCTTAAAAGACATACTTTGCCGGGGTCCCCTTCTTTAATCGCATCTCCTAGAGATCTGCGCGCCACTTTGCATTCTTCACTAAACCCCTGGCACGCTCTCGTTGGTTGAGTGGCCCTAGCCTTACATTGCCTCACAAAATGAGTGCGTAGCTGGGCATAAAACTTACCGTGGGTGCAAATTATGGACTCAGAAATCACCGAATTGACCACACACACCTTTAGCTAAGCTATCGCACCATCAATGTTCATGGAAATAATAGCTAGAACATCAGCTTTCTCAAGTATGTTAACCCATTTTAATCGTCTCATGTCATTTGCGGGTACCACATCAAGAGTAAGCAATTCGCTACCTGGCTGTGTGAGTTCTCTCTGTGGCAATAAATCAAAGGTCGCACATAGGGGGAAGTGGTCGCTCTCTAGCCGCTCTCACACAACCATATCCCTAAGAGCGTGCCATAGTTGCAGGTTGGTCAGTAGATAGTCTATGCGGCTTGCACTGTCGCCATTATTAAATGTGCTAGCCCCATGTCTATCCGATAAGGATCTTCCATTTGCCGCCTGTAGTCCTTTCTCCAGGCAAATGGAGTTAATTTGAATTGCCACATCCAACCATTTTTTTATGGGTGCTAATTCTAGTTTTGGAATGCCCCACTGAGCATCTTCCTCAGCAGTGAGAGCACATTTCTTGTTAGTAAATGGCTTGAATGACACATTAAAGTCACCTGCGATTAGGATGTTGGAACCCCCAGAGTATCGGTCTAGTAGATAATCGAGAGCCGCTAAAACTTCTGACTTTTTCCCCTTTAAGCCTCTCGCATAGCAGTGTAAATGTCAACTACACCTTGTTGACCCCACTACAACCTGATCATAAGAATCTTCTTACTCTGAGTCTGGAGTACCTGGATATCAAAGCTGATCGCTTTGTGGACCCAGATTGTTAGATGGTAATTTAAGTAGCCTATATAGTGGAGGGGATCCACCAGCCAGGTTTCCTGAAAAAGACAGATGTTGAAATACTCAATAAAGGTGTGCCAATCGGGAGATGAAACCTTTGACCTCAACCTGGCTACATTCCAAGATATGACAAATAATTCTGTTTAAGGCTCTCTGTGTTAGCCATCGGATTCTACAAAGGAAGGGGCCCACCTACTTACACAACCTCTTAACCCCTCATTCCCCTACCCGTCAATTAAGATCGAGTGGAACGGGGCAGGTTAGCATTCCTACCATCAGGAGGGCAAGCATGGGCGGTCGCTCCTTTCGCTTCTTGGCGGCACAGCAGTGGAACAAACTCCCTTGGGGGCTACGGATGGAGGCTTCGGAGACTACCTTTCGCAAGAAGCTGAAAACTCACCTTTTTCCCTCAGATTAAGTCATATGTCTTCTTTTCACCTAGTTCAGGGTCTTTCGGGATGTGGCTCTTAGGTTTGTACCGCAGCGCGGGGACACACTAGCCCAGTGTAACCAGGCGCTTTATAAACTTGAGTATTATAATTATTATTATTATTATCCCAGACGAAGTGTGGGAGCCTAGCCTTTGTCCATTAGGAATATTAGATGATTCACCACTAGAAACCCGCATCCCTACAGGCGAAAGAGGTGTTGTCAATATATTCCTAGGCACCTGGTCAGGAGTTATACATGGGAGCTGGATACTGGAGGAGGTATTAGAGAGGGTTTCCCTGAAAATTGGAGAAACAACAGGAGATCCCAGGTGGTTTTGGGGTTTGTTCTGCAGTCAGTCGTTAGCCTCCAGAGAAGAACATCCCACTAGACGAGGAGGTGGTTGCCCAGCGGGTCGCCAAGAGGGACTACTAGATAGAAGAGCTTTCTGGAAGGCAAGTGCAGAATTCCAGGGTGAGGAGATTTTCAGCAAGCTCAGCCCCCTTCAACGTAAGCTCAATACAGTCTAATGGTGGATCTCGGGTGGAGAATCTCTGTGCCCTTGTAATATCTTCCCGAATAACTGAGCGGCAGCCCCCAACATGGCGAATCCAATGGATGACTTTGTTAGTCAGGGAGTCTGCGTTTTCAGCGCCGTTTCTGGTATCATACTTGGGTACGTTAACCATATAGATTTTGGGGCCCTGGGACAAGTTGGGTCTAGTCAAATCAGCCGGTCGTTGTTGTAAGCTATGCAAAGAATAATGCACCAAAGGTAAAGAGGTAGTTCTGCTACAGGTTGAATATGCCTGCACTGATGCTGAACTACAGCGGTCGGTATTATGTTGACTTATACTAGAATTGATTGGGCGCTTTGTCAGAGAGAGAGCTGGCGCTAACACATTAGATGTGGCAGCAGGGGTGGGCTGGGTGGGAGCCTTATGACAGGAGCCCTTGTCGATAGTAACTGTCTGGCGTTCTAAATAACTTGCCTGATAAGATTGGGGTGGCTGTCTTGTCTTAGAATTAATGTTCTCAGAACGGGAAGAATCCTTTAGCAATAGAAGATTAATGGAAGTGAGGCCCTCAATCATTGTTCGCATAGTCTCTACTTCTAGTCTAAGAGTATTAATAAGACGGTGTATTTCCTGGGATTCAGTATTGAGACTTACACCTAGCTGTGTACTAGGAGTCTGAGGGAGAAGAGAGCTCAGAGAAGGAGGGGAGTGCTGCGGCCTGTCTTCCCTATCGCTCTCAAGTGGATCCGCAAGAGGTGAAAACTTGTTAGAACAAGAGATAACGGGTCCCAACTGTTGGAGATTGCTGCCTAGGGACTTATTGGGGGCCTGACAGTCCCTCACTGTGTCTGTTTTTTCTTTCCTATGTAGTATGGGACCCCCTTTTCTAGCTGGTTTATGACACATGGCTGGGATAGCTGGCTAGCGTCTCGGGCTAGGATTGGTAGATTGAGTGGGTCGTTGGGGAGATTTAACAATATCAGGCTGCGTGGATGATTCGCCCTCTAAAATATCCTCACATTCACTAATGAGGGTATCTATCTGATCTAAAACACAATTACTGCCTGCATGTTTCTGTGTCTTCCTGGCATTCTTCCCTCCCAATTCCTACTCCGCCCCCCCCCCCTCCGCTACCCTCCAGATATATACGGGTGCTCAGCACTAGCAATAATCGGATGAATATCTAAGTACCCTGGTGCTCAAGCGCAAAATGGATTCAAACAATATGTTCAGTATTTGGGGTCCTGGCTTAACAGGGGAACAGCAAGCTTGAACAGTACCTGATCAATATCACAATAGGAAGTGCGTGTCCAAGCTGAATCGTAGTGCAGTCCGAGGACTGGGAGCCAGATGAAAGGGGGTGGCCCTGCCCTACCTCTTCCTGGCAATGACGGGCAAGGACGGGCCCGCCCTTGGCCCGGGTGCAGCATGCGCACAGCCCGCACATGTACCGCGCTGCGGGGGTTTGTTGGTGCTTTTCAAGCACACGACGGCAGGCACGCTCCTCCCTCCTGGGAGAGCAATGGACCCTGGGGCTTGGAGTCCCTCAACGTGAAGTAAGTACTGGCAGTGGCAGCGTCCTACGCTGTGGGGGTTTGTTGGCGTTTTTCAAGCGCGTGATGGCAGGCACACTCTTCCCTCCTGGGAGAGCAATGGATCCTGGGGCTTGGAGTCCCCCAATGCGAAGTGAGTTCTGGCAGTGGCAGTGTCCCGCACTGCAGGGTATGTTGGTGCTTTTCAAGCGTGCGACGGCAGGCACACTCCTCCCTCTTGGGAGAGCAATGGATCCTGGGGCTTGGAGTTCCCCAACACGAAGTAAGTACTGGCAGTGGCAGCGTCCCACGCTGCGGGGGTTTGTTGGCGCTTTTCAAGCACATGACGGCAGGCACGCTCCTCCCTCCTGGGAGAGCAATGGATCCTGGGGCTTGGAGTCCCCGAACGCAAAGTGAGTACTGGCAGTGGCAGCGTCCCGCGCTGCATGGTTTGTTGGCACTTTTCAAGAGCGCGCCGGCAGGCACGCTCCTCCCTCCTGGGAGAGCAATGGATCATGGGGCTTGGAGCCCTCCAACGCGAAATGAGTACTGGCAGTGGCAGAGTATGTTTTCACGTTCTATTCATTTCCTTGGACTTAGTCTGAACACTCAATCAACAGCACTGCGCGTTCCAGCGCTGCTAGGACCTCCAGCGCCGCTAGGATTTTTAAAGCTCCAGGCTGCTGGAAGCAGACTTGGTGTTTTCTCCGGCTTGGCAGTAGATAAAAAAATGCTCTTGCCTAGCGAGAGCAAACACAGGTTTCCCTACCCGCGCTAGCAGGGATATATATATAAACACACACACACACACACACACATGCATACATACATGCATATCAATACACCTTGGTATATATATTTATCACTCATAAACTTTTTTTAAAACACTTAGAATCACTGGATGATGTCATTTGAGATGTCATCAGTGATGTCACTGACCATGACTTGAGTGATGTAATATGTGAGGGCATAAGCAGTGCATTGTGGGGCGCAAGTTACAGTTCGCTCAGCTAGCGATAACTGCTGAATTTCTCCGTTTTCGTGCGTGTGAAATCTGAGTCTTACTATAATGTCCCTGTAACCTTTGTTTTTTTCAGTGAATTTCTAAGGTTTTTTAAATGATAATTCCTTACTATAACGTCCCTGTAACCTTTGGTTTTTTTCAGTGAATTTCTATGTTTTTTTAAGTAGCAATGGTGTTTGCAGAGTGGTGGGGAAAGGCAGCGGGCCCTCTGACCAGCTCCCTTAGCATCCAAGAGACCTCCATACCCCAACCAGTACTGTGCCAGGAGATCTGTTTGTATAGTGGTGCAGAAAGGGGGTGTGGCCTCCAAAGACCTCTTAGCAAACTATCTGTGTGGGACTTGCTGGAGGTAACAGGAGGGGTAATTGTCCCCCAACAACCCTCAGTAGCCAAGGGGACTTCATCCCCGAACTAGTACTGTGCCAGGAGGCACGTTTGTAGAGTGGTGGGGAAAGGACTTCCTGCATGATTGCATGAATCCTGTGTGATTCTATGAGGGCCATTGCCATGGACATACTGCGAGTGTTTTTGACAAAGTGTAAGTCACATATATAGACATAATTTACATAACGTTTCAGTGTAGCTATTTAGTAAGATACCAATTTAACTTTCCCCTTTGTATACATTTGTTGAAATAGCTACATCAAAAGTGCATTTTCCTTCTTCACAGCAACACCGAAGGTCGCAATGATATTAGTAGTCACAAATACAAATGACAAAATGTAAAACAGATATTTAATCAGTCAGTCAGTCAAGAATACTTTATTTGGCAACTCAATGCCATAAAAGTGAACATATAAAAAAAAGTACATTTCATTGACAATTTTTAAAAACCAGAATTAGGATAAAAACATTCTTAATATCAGTCAGAGGGCCGAGTTCTACTGACATGATATAGCAAAAACATTGTATAAAGTGCAAAGTGCGAAGATCAGCTACAGCCAAATGCAATAGACAAGTGATGACATGTAGTGGGCCCTAAGATAAAAACATATAAAAACTAATGACAGTTAGAAAACCAATTTTTTCCTGCACCTAATGGCACCTGTTAAAAAACTTACAACCCCAAAACAAACCATGGGGGAAGATAGCATTTAAAGGTACAGCAGGGCGGACCTGATTTGAGAAAAATGACAATCTCTGAGTAATGGTAATATAAATCTCTTACGTAAAGAAACATAATAATCTCAAAATAAAATAAAATGAAGAGTATCCTGCTCAGAGAAATTTTCGCAAGGACAAGGTTTTAAAGTGCCGGGTTTTGAAAAGCCTTGGGGAACAGCCAAGAGACAGGGAACCATTTGCAGACGAAATCTGGTTAATCGAAAACGATGGAAGGGGTTGCCAACGATGAAATTGATTATGCAAAGATAATGTGAAATATCGTCTCACCGTTCGTTTTGCCAATTCTTTTTCTTCCCTGAGTCCCTGGCGCTTGACCATGAACTGCTGTTTAATTTTTCTGATTTTAGATTTATCCAAGGGTTTAGGGCTAAATAATAAGTCAGGACAACCTAACCATTTTGATGAATCTATTGAATACTTTAGGCAGGGGATATGCTCAGCTCTATTTAACGATACGCAGTCAGTAATTATTATTTAATTTAGGTTACTAATAGGGCGTGCCCAACCTCTCGACCAGCGCGATTGGAGGGCTACCGCTATCTGGTCCGATATATATCCCACCCCTTTTTCTTCATGTAGTATGTATGCAGGGGTGGAGGGCGGGAGTGCCAAGAGCTTACGTAAAAACTTGTCTTCAGCATGCTGAATGTCCTTTCCTTCCTTATATCCCCAAATATTGCAGCCGTAAGTTGCCATAGGGATGCATTTTTCTCTGTATATCTTCATCAGGGCCGGAATGGGTTTAGACCCTAATCTCGTAGCAAAATGTAATGTTGCCCCCGTCGCTCTAATGGGAGTATTCTTTTTTTGCATGATTTGTGGGCGCCATGACCCGCACTCATCAAAAAGTACCCCCAAATAGGGGAATGTTGCAACCTTTGTTAATTCGACCTCTTTACAGTAAAATGTAATCTTTTTTTGGGACTTTCCAGGACTGATAGACATAGTATGTGATTTCTTAAAATTTGTTGAAAGGTCTAAAGAGTCCATAAAAACTATAAAACCATCTAAAAGTGATTGAAGGCCCACTGCAGTTCTAGCTAATAAGACTGTGTCATCCACATATATAAGTGCAGGGATCATCTTGTCACCAAACCTGGGGATGTCTTTATAGGTGGCTGTTAGAAAATCCCCTAACTTATTTATATATTGTGTGAATAAGAGGGGGCCAGATTACAACCCTGTCGTACCCCTCTCTTCACATTCCAGGAGGTTGTCAGATCAGCATTACTGTTATATCAGACAGCAGCTGGATTATTTCATGAATAGTGTATAAAAAGGCCACAAGCTCTGGTTCAAGACCCATATCACTTAAAATTAACCTTAACTTTGATCTGTTAACATATGCGAATGCTTGCGTCAAATCCATGAATGCCAAATGTAATATACCCTTTTTAGCAATGGTATACTTTCCTACCACTAGGTGTAAATTTAAACATTGGTCCAAAGTTCCTTTACTTGGCCTGAAACCATATTGCAGATTGGAAATAATATCTCGGTGGTCCAGCCATGCCGTTAGGCGGTTAAGTACGACTTTGCCCATTATTTTGGCTGCAGAATCTAGGAGTGAGATCAGCCTATAGCATGTAGGCTCATCCCTCGCGCCCTTTTTAAAAATGAGAACAATGACTGCCTTTCCCCAGGATACTGGGAATCCATGTAAGCTTGGGGCATTAAAAACATTTGCCAAAATATTAGTCTAAACATCAGGATCAGCCTTGTATAAATCAGCCGGGACCCCGTCGGGCCCAGGGCCTTTCCACCAGATGTGGATATGATTGCATTATGGACCTCCTCAACACTAAAGTGGAGTGGCATACTAATTTGCCCACCTTCTGTATGCACTTTAAATTCTCCTAAGTTTGCATCACTAAATATATGGCCAAAATGCAATACCCATTTGTCGGCTGGGATTAGGCAATCAGTGTTAGAGTTAGGAGTTTCTGAGAGGAAAGGACTGTTGACTACCGACCAAAAAATGGAACTATCTTTCAACACACTAGCTTGCCTTCTCCCTTAACTGCTTCTTCCTATTCCGAACAACTATTTTTCATATTTTACACAAAGTTTAAGTCTAGCTGTTCAGTAACATAATTTTTCACTTTTATTTAACAAAAACAAACATTTCAAAAAATAACTTTCAACAACTGAACTCATGAATAAAACTTAACTGCAAAACACCCATGAAACTAACCATACTTACCCAAACTCAACAGGAATCAAAAACTGCTCCAATACTAGCACAATGCACACTGTGAAAAGAACCACTCTAGAGGGACGAATAACAAATATTCATGTGGGATGACATTAACGGTCTATCATCTTGAAACCTAACATAGAAAACAGCTCTGACTGGCAATCAAGTAGCGGGAAGCTGGAGGTCCATCTACATCAGTGACACCAGCAACAATTCCCACCCAGAAAGTCCATTGAGAGGTGCAGACTACTACAACAGTTATGGCTCTAGAGTTTTCAAGAATGGCCATGTAAAAAAACACAAAAAAAATCAAAAACACAAAAGAAAATCATGTAACTGAAAAATAAAGGAATATCATTGGATAATACACTTTTCAACTAAAAAAATAAAAAGAACACACCCATTTATCAATCTTGAACATTCTTTAAGAGGAGTTCATAGTATACAGAGAGGTACAAATAAAAAATATTTTTGCGAGACTGCATCCATTCTTTATCATCTAAAAACATACAAAGGCAATAGTGTAAAAGCAGCAAGAAGGCAACGCAAGGCTGAATGACCCTAACCTTCAATACTAGCCACAACAACACTGGGGCAGAGAGTCCCTTCAGAGTTCCAATCTCAAATTCCAGATTTGGCTCCTCTGTTTTCCTGGATGGCTTCATACTGCATGGATTGTGGAGTTGTAGTGAGTGCTGGAGAGCAGTCTATAAAAGCCCTTCACAATGCTGCAGAGAATCATAAATGTAAATGCTTTTTTAATTTTTGACCCTTCATAATTTTTCTACATTAGCAGGCATTTTATTATCTTACAAAATGGGTATCTAATGGCTATGTGTTGTTTGTTTTATTATCTTCTAATTTATTGCAACACTAGTTATATATAACTTGCCATATGGACAAGTCAAAGCAATCCTCTACAAATAAATACACAACTTAGTTTTGCCAGTTTTTTCACTTTTTAAATACAAGTCAATAGTCTATGTTTAAATCTTCTAGTGAGTGCGTCAACAACATATAAAACATAGTCTGTTTTTTTAGACCACACTATGTAAAATTCTATAATCTCTTCTTCAAAACTATCAACTGTAATATCTGTGTCCTGTTCTACAACTCTTCATCTTAGCAACTCTTCATTTACCCTAGAATCCTGCTAAGGACCAAAGAAACAAAACTGCACTTCATCACAAACCTTTTCTACATCTTCCACAGTACCATAGAAAGTGCTCTATTCAGTTCTCCCAAACATAAAGCAGGACTTTTGACATAGTACAGCCTCCTAACTAAAGTCTGCTTTGTTGAGTGGTGTACAACTAGCATCAGGAAACAATCAAAAGTGCTTTGGTACACTTTGTTTGATAAACAAGCTAGTGAGTGTCCCTGCAACTTGTAGCTTTCTAACCTTGCAAGGATCCAATCCTTGTAAAGTACTTATATCAATGAATTGCTGTTGAATACTACAAACACTACTACAATTAGATTTCTATACAGGCATCTGACTCCGCCTTCCTTGTAGGTGTTCTCCAATAACTTGTTCTACATTTGTAGGTACTATCACCTATTTTGCTATAGGAATGCCATTCTTCATTTTATAACATTGTATTCTGTGATCAATAGCATGAACTAATTTATTATCCTGGAGATAGCTTTCTTCATTAAAGAAATATTCTGTACTAGAAGTATGTATTCATTCTCCAAGAAAAACTGTACAAGAGTTACTTCTATTCACTAATCTTTTTTCTGGTTGTGTGTCCTCAAGTACAACACCATTTTGTCAAGAGTCTTCATTCTATGTATAATCAAAATAAAAACCTTCACCTTCAAAGCAATGGCCCTATCAACTGCTCTCTCAACTCGTTCTTTCTATTTCACTGCATGTCGCCTTCTTCTATGATTCTTAATATTTCTCAGCAGATTTATAACTACTCTACTACGAACCATCCTAGCTCTGATTTCCTTAAAGTGCTTCTTTCTCTTGGTTAAGGTGTATACATCTTCGTTACATTCTTTCCTCTTCTTGCTACATGGATTTTGTTCATTGTTATTCTTTCTCTTAGTTTGAATTTTATTTTCATTATTCATAATCTTTGGATATGTCCACATATGTGTTTAAGAAATGAGTTTGTCCTCTTACCATTAGTTCTTTTTTCATTGACCACTTTTTCTTCATTTTGCCCCTTTTGAGTCTCAGTTCTGCATAGATACTCTTACTTGCTTATGTTGCTTTTCTCTCTGAGCTTTTGTATGCAATCTGTCTGTAATTATGCAGATATTGTTCTGTAAAAATAAAGATATATTTGAATTTTCTTTAGCCAATGTACCAGCTACTTTACTACTGGCCTACACATAATATAAAAACAGTTTTTATATTATGTTGCAGTTTTAAACCTACCTACATAACTACAAGGGCTTACTTAAATGTCACAATTCCAAACGAAAAATCAAAACTTAATGTATTACTTACCTTTTAATATTACAGCACCCTCTCCTACTAAACAGCTGCACCATATCTCAGTTCTCACTTATACATGCTAAAAGACAACTTTATCCATTATGTACTCAATTTTAAAATAAACATCAACCAAAGTGTAAAAGTACATACAGTGTCTCAATACTGTAAATGCAAAAACACAACATAAGACCTATTTCTGTCCTCTCGACAACTGTGTCACTGGTACATTTAGTGTTTCAATACTTTTCTACTTAGATGTGTCAGATATACATTTTGGGAAAAAAACTCAATATAATAATCTGCACATTAATGTGTATCACATCCTATAGCTCACTAATTCTTCAGAGTACATGCAAACAGTGTGTGACAGGTACATATATAATTCACCAGATGGTTCTAAAAGAGTACATATTCCTCACAAAAACTTGTAAATACATGTGTTTCTGGTTGAGTACAACAATACTCCCTGGATGTTTGGATGAGTGCATAGATAGTGCCTACATAATTCCCCCAGAATATGGGTAGTGCCTGCATGATTCCCATAGTATAAAGGAACTACATTAGTGGTTTCATATCTGCATAGTTAGTGCCTGTATATCCGCATAACTATATTTTTACTATCTGGGTGATTTGATGAACACGTGTGTTGCCTGCATAGTACAATGAGTACATAATTAGTGCCTATGTGATTGGACGAGTGCATGTGTAGTACCTGGGTGATTAAATAAATTTATATATCATACTTGATATATAATTGCATACTTGGCTCCCTAAGAGTATGCATAGTTCTGTTACACAGCATCCACACGCATCAATTGGTTTCTAAAACTAAAAACAACAATTCTTACCTTTTGAAAGCACAAAACCTTTTCCTAGTGGCATACCTACATCATTTCGCAAATATTTCTTGTGTTTTTAAAAAATATATTCAGAATTTGTCAAAGAAAAGTTACATCCCAAGTGAAGCTAGCACAAAAACTCTCAAAAGACATTCTTCACTATTACCCCTCCCCAATTTTAAACAGAGCATGGTGAAAGAAATGCATCATCCTCACTATATACATGAAATTTTCAACAGCCTTGAAGAACATAGATCACCATGTAAACATATATGTGATTTCATACAAGATATACAACTTCACGACATCTTTCCAAAAATATATGGTTCTCTGCATCTTTAAGTAAACTCAACAGTCTCATCCTACTTACAACTATCTGCAACCAGAAAAAAACTAATCCCACCATGTAAACATGTGCAAACCGATCATATAAGTTAAAAACCCAATTGACAAACACTTCCTAATACATACTTAACAAGTATTACTACTTTGTAATTTATATACTGGCACAGCACATTTTCTTATGTTTTATTCATGACTGCAGTACTCCTGTTTAATAATGTGACTAAACTAACACAACTCCCAGAATGCAAATAATATAGATGTATCTATTCTTCACATAATGCTTAGACATTTAAAACATTGTGATTGTTAAAGTCATTGCTCATTGTAATTTTCAACAGTACTAACATCTTAAACATATACCCTCTGCCAGATACAGTTCATCCGATACATATTTTTTTCTCATCAGCATTATACTCTGTTTAATCACACTCCCATATACATCTTCATTTCTAATGCAAATGTTTTATGTAACTAAAAAGTTATATACATACCAGTGCAATGAGCATGTAGATTATATTGTTCTTTTAGATCTTCCTGGATAGTTTTGACACTGTTAAGATTTGTAAAAACTAAGCACAAGAATGGTACACTACTCATATAAAGCAACTGTAAAATGGCAATCTCTTCTACTTTCCACTCTATGATCATGTGAAAGTTAGCAAATTATATAATGGCTTTCGTTTTAGACTACTATAGCTCCACTTGTGAATGGTTAGCATCTGTTAACCCTTTCCCTCTCTTTCAAAACGAGGTTCCTGTCAGCGCCTTCTCGTGATGTATTCGCAGTGATCGCGGAGAAATCACAAAATAAAATGGAAGTTCAAACTGATATCTAGCTTCATTTAAAAAAATGTAAATACTACACAACAGTTTATTCAATGGTGCTGAGTTGGAAATTAAAGCTTGCTATTACTTAAATTGTGTCATCTCTCCTCAACTTTTTAAGAAACATTCTGTCTCTTTTACACCCCCCCCCCCCACAAAACGCACTTAGCTCACTGTAACTAGCAAGCCAGTGGAACCAGTAGGTAACAAGTTCACAGCACATTCTGGAAGGAACATTCTACTTCCAAATGAGATACAGAAGGTGTGGTGTACTCCACAGTTTCAAACGCATATCCATGTCTGTATTACATTTCTTTTTGTAAACAACTTCCAATAATAAGACTTCTTCCTACGGCATCCAAAACACTACCTAATGTTATTCACTTTCATGCTGACAGCATCCAATGAAAAATATACATCTCCAATTTAACTGCTTTTCCTTTGGAAAACTACCTCATTCAGCTCCAGCCTTCTCCTGACTACTATTGCTCCTTCACTACACTTCAAAATACTTAGAGGATTGTGGGCCACAGCGATATCTATTGGGCTAAAGAGGCTGCAAAAAAGAGAGGCATTGACAGGGACTTGGGTTTGCCAAATTTGCAGATTACTTGATTTGCCCAGAGAGAGCTAAAGTTTCATCAGTTGCTGGCTTTGGTTAAATTCATAGTGGTTTCCCAAGCTCTTCACCTCGTGATTTTGCACTGTGGTGGCAATGACCTAGGCATATTCACGTGGGCAGGGATGGAAACACTAATAAAAGAAACCTTTGCAAAACTGATGTCACTTTTCCCTCACACTATCTTGGTGTACTCTAATATATGCCAAAGACAGAAATGGAAGTGGTCACAAAGCCAGGAAACATGTTAACAAAACTGTTTCTGCATTCCTCAGAGACCATCGCATGGGCTGTATCTATAACAACAATCTGCGTTTTGACATGCATGGAAGTTATTGAAATGATGGAGTGCACTTTACAGATGAAGGCAACAGGGTGCTTCTAAGTAATCTTGAACTCTGCATCTGGTCTTATGTGTAGCAGCCATATGTACACAACTAACACAATGGCTCTTTTCAGTGCCACCCTAGTGCCCAAAATATTGTAACTTTTTTTCTCAAGGTTTTTTAGTTTTTGGGGATCTTCGCAACAACATCTCGATCCTCACAGACACATCGCAAAAACAGAAGACAAAAGCAGACATTCAATGACCACCAACACATCCAAAAATAATATGTAACAATATCCATTCTGAACATTGCACTACACATAATACTATATACATACTTCTTTCAAAGCATGTTTAAACTCATTATTTTGTCGTAAGTTCCTTTAAAAACAATCTTTAAGACCTATTTTCCATTTTCGCGGTTATTCAGGGTGTTGAAACGACCCGTTAACTACGGCGATCGTGCCTTTTCCATATAGCAAAAACACATATATGCACGCATATTACAGTATTTTACACACTGTACACTTCAAACTCATGTTTTCTAGTGTATTTCTAGAACAACCATCTCCAAAACCTATTTTCCATTTTCACGGTGGGGCCGGAGATCACAATGACGTCAGTTATCGCGATCCCCGCGGCTGCGTCTCGAAAGCAGAAAGCAAAAGCAGGAATTCAATAGCCACCACCACATAAAAAAATTATAACTATATAATTAATTCTAACCATCACAGTAGATAACTCACTATATAAAAAACTCTATAAAACATTTAGCAGAATCTCAATATCTCTATAACAATGCGTCTTAATGATTCACCGACATATTTTTTTATATTTCCACCAATATTCATGATGAAGTCGGTAGTCGTTGATGTCCCCACTACGGTACACAGGTTTCCATGCTGGAGGTCTCAACACCTTTTCGAATAGCGCATGCAATTAAAAAAATCAATTTTGGACACATACTTGTGTCACTAACACACCCATGTCTTAAACATGGGGTCAGTGTACCTCTACTCTGACCACTAATGTTAGCTTTTTCAGACATTTTCAGCCCAGCGAACCATTCCTGATCAATAAAATGGGGGCCGCAACTTTCTGTTCAGGTTCCATTCAGCCAATCGGAGCATTCCTGTTGGGGCGAGCATTTGTGAATAATCGCGAAACCACCATGAAATATCCTTGAACAGAGATATCACTATACTTTTCAGCTTACATTTCTCAAAAACTACTGAATAGATTATCACCAAATAAGCAAAAGGCACTGCCTTGAACCAACATCTACCTCCCTGCCAAGTCCATTCAGCAGTTTGGGCTCTACATGTGGCTAAAGGTTCCTATCGGAATTAACATTACAAACGCACCCTTATTTTTTGCCTCAAATTCTCAGTCCCCACTGTGTGGATCACCCCCAAATATTCCTTGAAAACCTATCTTGACACTTTTTTGGGAAAATTTCATGAAGATTGGTCAAACAATGCCAAAGGTTTAGCCAAGTCTAAAATAGCTTTTCCTATGGAAACTAGGTCTTAACTACCCACTGGTATATATGTCTGTCTATCTATCTATCTATCTATCTATCTATCTATCTATCTATCTATCTATCTATCTATCTATCTATCTATCTATCTATCTATCTATCTATCTATCTATCTATCTATCTATCTATCTATCTATCTATCTATCTATCTATCTATCTATCTATCTATCTATCTATCTATCTAGATAGACATACATCCTTCCTGTAAAGTTGTGGAGTTATCAGTAAGTGAGAGGGGGGTTCCAAAATGAAAGTTTGACATGCAAATTTCATAGGGATCTACATGAATACAGAGAAAACAGCTGAAAAGAATTACCCAAAATTTGGCCGGAAGTAAGACCGTTACCCAGTAAAGTCTACTCTTTGTGATTTGGTGTAAACCTGTTTGGCTGTTTTCGAGAAATTTAGGTTGAAATAAAGCTATCTGGATGGTTGGTCCCGCAGGTGTCCAGCACACAAGACACAGGCGAGCAAATTAAAAAAAACTGAGTGTTTTGATTGTACGCAAGGGATTTTATTTTTCATTGGTCAGTTCGGTGCAAGAGGACTGAGTGATCTCACTGGCTGACTTCAACATGAAAGAAAATGTTGCAGCCACCATTACAGGGCATGGCGACTCAGTCTCAGTTTAAGCTTTAGCAACATGCTTGGTCTCCTAATGGGTCTTGGGTGTATCAAGGGAGTGAACACTCTGTGAATGTTTTTGCATCATGCAAAGACCATGTGCAGCCGAGACTTGCATCTCAATGAATGCCCACAAAAAGTCACCTATCTAGAAAAGCTTTCCTACATGGCAAAAGATGAACAGCAGAAAGTTGGGTGATATGACCAGTGATGTCATCAGTGAAGTCATCAATGATGTAATTATTTGGGATGTCATCAGTGATGTCATCAATGATGTCCTTAAACATGTCAAGAGTGATGTAATATCTGAGGTCACAAGCAGCGCATGGCTGGAGCGCATGTTTTAGTTAACTCAGTAACTTTTAACTGGTGAAGTTCAAGATGTTTTTGTTTGAAAACAATATGGTTTATATTAGTACATAGTCTAACTATATCGTAACTATAGTCTTTCTTTTTCACAACATTTCTAAGGCTTTTTTATAATGTAACATACCCCTTTGGTTTTCTCAGTGAATTTCGAAAGTGTTCTTAACATAAAGTCAGATCTTGTGTCCATACCTAACTATAACTTAACCCTTGTTTTTTAGTGGCTTTCTGTTTAGGTTTATGAATTGCATTTTGTAGTAAGTAAGTGGTACTACTGTAGTACTGCTTTACATGCTATGAAATGCAGTTTGTAAATCAGTTATCTATTATGCTAAAGCCTATTGCTAACAGTAGACATTCCATAAACTGCCTTTACCCAATGAATGAATTGGAGAGCTGTTTCCATTATTTTCATTACCTTCCACAGGAATGTTCACTCAACCATATCATAGCTACAGATCCCTTTTCTTTGCCCAATCCAGTTGAGTCACTGCTGCATTAAGCTCAATTGTACCGTGCCCCATAACAATTCCATGCTGGTTTTCTGAAACCAATTAACAGATTACTGTACTCATTCTACATGGCAAGATGTTTTATTAGATCTTGGTATCCGAATTCAGCAATGAAAAAGAGCAGTATCATCCTAGAATATGGGTGGTGTATCTGGTTTAAGAAACACTATAATTAGATTGCTGGGAATATGTTACCCTGCAGATTCCAGCAATATAAATCATGCACTGAAGAAAAAAATACATATTTGAATGCATGTATAAATCTTTATGAAAATCAGTTTAGGATGCCTTCAAACTGGGTGCCACAGCAGCTTCAGATTGAATCTCTATTAATGTTAATGGAGTTACGCACTCTGCTGCTTGATCGACATTTACTCAAAGAATATGAGCATCCTGAAGAAGGCCATATATTATATTTTGGTCGTCAATCTTATCAGATGTATACAATGCCATATTGTATTTATAAAAGCAATGCAACATTGCTGGTGTGTCTCATTATTTAATCTCATTCTTGTGACATAATTCCTTGTCAAAGGAGCATCTTTTGAGTTCATTAGAAAGGGCTGTTAGTTTGATACAAATCCTATACCCAAATGTCTGAGCACTGTCTACTGACCTGTCTACGGAGATCTCATATGCTCCAGCTGAGCTTCAGTCAGTATTGTACTATGGTCTATTTCAATTACATGATCATGTGCAGACTCTAGATTACCTAAAAGGTCACAGAGGCATTTGTCACCCTCTTTACTGGCCTCCTGTATTTGTTTGTAACAATTGGGCTTGCCCTCTGGGAAAAACTTTCATAGCATTCCAGATATTTGTGGCTTTAAATTAAATTAACAAATTCCTGTAATTATTTTGTTGCAAACTGGAGTTGTGTTAGCAATGAAAGCCGAGCAATGAAGGCTTTGTTTGAGAGTATTTGTGTATTGTCTTGCATCACCACTTGGCCATGATTGTAGGTAAGACCTCAATATACATCCCTGAGGACATTTCTGGTTCTACTGGAAACTGATTATTCAATAGCACTGGTGGTCAGAATTCAAATCAAACGTATATGCCCACCATTTCAGCTTTCTCTTTCATCAAAAAGATCTAAAATAGACATCAATAGCTCAATCACTTCTCTCACCCAACACAGACTTGGCCATTATCTAAAATGAATCACATCACATGTGAGGTCTAGAATACAAATACATTGTTGAACATAATTAACTTTTCCTCTGTCCACACAACCTATTTATGAGCTCATAAAATATGTTAGGGTTGTTATCATTTGGGTCATGGAGCGTGACCAGTATGAGCCTCTGTTGCTGAAATGCCCAAAATGTAATTACCTATCCTGCCAAAGTATGGTTTTGGTGAAAAATAATGATCAATTGGGAAAAGCATACCTTATTAAATATCTACCAATCTTGAATTCTTCCATATCAAGTTCCATTCAATGTTTCTCTTGGTAAACCAGTTGTTGCTTCTTCCTAGCATTCAATCTGTTCACATTGCAAATAAGTAGACTAAACTTTAATAATTCATTGTTGTGATGAAGCCTCCTTTAGACCTCTGAAACATTGTTCCTGTTTAGGTGCTATACATCTACGCTTGTCTTCCTCCATCCCACACCCTTCTCACCCTTCATTCCATTCCACCCCTGCCCATTCTCACCCTCTCTTTGAATATCCCACACTTACCCTGAATAGTAGCAGCCATTGTCCCATTGACTGAAACATCAACCATCTTGCTCTGTGTTCTGGCTGATATTCTAGGCTAATTAATCTTTAACATTATGAACATACCCTTATATAAAGGTCAAGTTTGCCACCTAGCTATCCATCCTAATCTGCATCTAACTTATGTAAGTCTAATATGTATGTGTTATCTGTGTATACAAATTAGACCATCAAACCATATTAATAAATTAATATTATATTTCCATCATTTACCATGCTACACACACACAACCTCAACACCCATTGTTAATTTCCATTGTACCACTTTTATAAAAGTTCTGAAATAAGAATGCCTCACTACTCTCAGGTCTAGGCATTATCCACTAAAGCTCAATGATTAGTGTATTGATTCTTTAAGTTGATCCTCTCCTACACATGCTTCAGAAGGATAAAGTCAGTTTTTCCCTGTGAATAATTTTCAATCTGACTGGTTATTATAGAGCTTGTGAAAAACAGGCATGGCTGAAATATTCTAAGGCATCATATGAGAAAGGCTTCGATGGTTTTGTGGCATCATCCAGTTTTTCTTATAAAATGTATATAGTGCATGTAATCAACATGGCCTGTCTGGGGCTTTTTATCCTTCTATTTAAGGAAACTATACTCCCAAACAATTTCAGTATCAGAACTCCACACTTCCCAAGATGGACCCACTCGACAGCTGTGAATAAGTATGTTTTGAGCAGCAGTTGTATCTGATTCCTTAAAACACAGGTACAATTCTTCATAGCTTTCCAGCAACAATGGTATTCCAATGGGAGTTGAAAGGGAATACCTGTAAGGTTGGCACCTTTCATATTGCCCTAGCGGGGCATGGCCTGAGATTGAGGGTTATACTTAGTTCTGATTGATGTTTTTTGTAGGGTTAAGAACTAGGGAACAGTGTATTCCAAGATACGTTTAGTGCTCCTTGGCAGCTGCTGCTGCATTTGGCAGACTTGAAACAGTGTCTTATATGCTGATACCACATTCCAGAAAACACAGGTTCTGCTTGGCAGCTAGTCCAGAGCTGAGGACCAGTGCTGGGTGCAATATCATAACAGTTGCTACAGGGGTACATGTTCAAAGATAGTGGGTGATGCTTCACAGTTGGAAACCAGAATAGTGGACCACATAGCCTGACAGAACCCATTTACAGGAACAACTGGCTATTGTTTACTTCTACACACTTTGGGGCTTAAATGGTCTAAGGAGTTTGTTTGGATTCTGGGGAGTGATTGCAGAATGCAATTATTGGTCCAGTATGTATTAGACACTAAGGGTGCTGATGGAAACTCTTGAGTGCAGTGTGGCAGTGTTCGAATTGGCTTTCTCTGCAGTGACATCCTCAAACCTTTTGCCTCACCCTCCTGTTTTCTGAACCAATTTCAGAAATCTGTGCCCCACTGCTAGCCAGTGCTAACGTGTTTGTGCTTTCGCCCTTAAACGTGGTAGATTTGGCTGACATCCAATTAGCACATTTAATTTACTTGTAAGTCCCTAGTAAAGTGGTACTACTTGTACCCAAGGCCTGCTCAATATATGCCACTAGTGAGCCTACCAAACAAAGGTTCAGGGTATACAATTTCTCAGTAAGAAAGAACAATTAATGAACTAAAATTTACATGTATAACAATGCACACATTGAAATACAAAAGAGTGGAATAAAAGACCCTAATGAAAATACAAAATTTATTCAGTGAAAAATATCACCAGGGCTCAGTATCGTAAGCTGGTACATATAACATATTACAATCATGTACAAAACCAGACAGGTGGCAGACAAGGAGAAAGAAACATAAAAGGCAGAGTTTCAACACTTTACAAGAAAACTCCGACAAACAAGACAATTGAATTTAGAGCAACACAGAATCCATTTGATGTATATATTGTTCATTTGGGATGCTCAGTTAAACTTTATGTCCTGAGGATGACCTTGGATTAATGCCAAAGGTCGAAACGCCGTCGACGCTACTGTGGCCGCAATTATTGGAGGACACATTGTCTTGTTTGTCGGAGTTTTCTAGTAAAGTGTTGAAACTCTGCCTTTTATGTTTCTTTCTCCTTGTCTGCCACCTGTCTGGTTTTGTACATGATTGTAATATGTTATATGTTCCAGTTTACGATACTGAGTCCTGGTGATATTTTTCACTGAATAAATTTTGTATTTTCATTAGGGTCTTTTATTGCACTCTTTTGTATTTCAATGTGTGCATTGTTATACATGTAAATTTTAGTTCATTAATTGTTCTTTCTTACTGAGAAATTGTATACCCTGAACCTTTGTTTGGAAAAGTTATTGTATGCCCCTGGTTCAGGTGGTTTGGGCTGCCCTTGTGGTGGTTAATGACAAGTGAGCCTACAGCACTGATAGTGCCACTCATTTAAGTAACCCCCTACCCATGTTGCAGGCCATTGCAGGCTGTGTGTTCAGTTTTAAATTTCTATTTCGACCTGGCAAAATACACCTTTCCCAGGCCTACACCTTCCTTTTTAATACATGTGAGTCACCCCTAGGGTAGGCCCTAGACAGCCCATAGGGCTATATAGTGCAAACACCTCTGGGGGTGGAACACTCTAGAAACGTCCCCTGCTTCAAAGCTGGCACCAGGTGTAAATTGCGGACCCTCAGAACCAACTCTTCAGTACACATCTAGACCTGTGGAAGACTCAGAAGAAGGAGTGCTGTGCTGCTCACTTGCAAGAAGGACTGCTACTTTGCTGACCTGCTACTCTGCTGCCCTGCTTTCTAAATGAGAAGGACTGGAGCCAAGGTCCCTAGAGTAACTCCAAGGGTTAGTTTGCTAGCCTCATGATTAGAGCCTCAGGGACAGTAAAGGCTCAACCACCTTGAACCCTGCACCTGGACTCTGCTTACTGTGAGTCTTTTTCCCTCAAGTGGTACTACCCTAGGCCTGGACCCTTGGAAGTGGACCTGAAGGTGCTCTGCCAGCCCAGCTGTGGTATTTTTGGAAGAACCGATACAGCATGATGCATCTCCTTGCTGCCCCAATTCTGATCCCAAATGCAGGACCTCACATCGCAGGCCTGTCACTCCTCAAAACCGCCACTGCACAACACATCCTCGATGCAGGACCTCGCATCACAGCCCTGCAGCTTCCCAGAATCACTGATATGGGACGCATACTCAATGGAGGACCTTGCATCGTAGCCTGCAGCTACCTGGAATGGCCGCTGCGTAAAGCATCCTCAATGTATAATGTCCCAATGCATCGCAACCAGGATTTAAGTTACTTTCTTCTGTGAGCCTAACTTGGTCCCAGTATCCGGACTATGTTCCATCACAGTCGGCCTGAACTTGTAACTTTGTCCCAGTCCAGCACTACCAAATAGCCTTTTAAGCACTAGTTTTACTTAAATCTTTAAAATTGTATATCTCCGATTTCTCTAATTGGATTTTTGTTCTTTTGGTATCAAATAATGTATAAATGTTTCTCTAGCTTTGGAAATAGGTGTGGGATTTGTTGTGTTGTGTTTTTGCTTTTCTGCTGTTTAAGTGCTACACAAATACTTTACACGTTGCCTCTAAATTACGGCTGACTGCTTTTGTGCCACACTGCCAGGGGGTTAAGCACAGGTTAATTTTGGGTTGGCTTGTTTTTCACCCTGACAAGAATTCTCATGTCGGCTTGAGTAGGGTTTCTCTCCCCTCAAACAATAACACACTTTACTACTGGCAGCATATCAAAGGTGTACATGTGCTTCTTTATTTGAGCTGGGTTGCAGATGGCCATGGCTAATATTTGGGTTTATCGGAGGGAGGGAGCATGGAGTTCCTTCCATCTGTGGCTCAGGACTGATCTCATCATTAGAGTTCAGCAATTGTTTCTCAGAACAACCATACATTCTTTCATTCCTGGATGACTGCACACAACACGTTCAAGCAGCCTATTGAAGATCTTCTGCTATGACAATAACACTGACATTAATTGGAAATCTATATAGAAGGAGGCTGGGGCAAGTTCCTTACATCCATTAATGCCTGAGGTTCTGTGATCCCTAAAGGAATAGACATGCCTAGGAACAGAAGGGTCAAGAAGGATCTCCTTACATAAATGGATTGGGTCCACGCACAAAAGACTTGTGCACCTCCCTGGAGTCCAGCAGTACATCTTAATAGTGAGAGCTGATCATTTAGGATATTAAGGGAAATAGTAATCACAAAGGTGTTGTGAATGGCGTGCTTTGAAAGCTTGAATGCACTGTTGTAAGGGTTTTTGGATTGATCATCAAACCAGCCTTCAATAAATATTTAAAAATCTATAATCGTTTGAGAGAAGTGATATCTACGTTAAAGTGCTCAGTTTTGAAAGTTTGTGTACTTTATTTAGAAACTCTTTGAGCACAAATCACCAAACTCTCCCTTGTTCATGTAGTTTAAACATGCACTGTGGTCTAATGAGGAAAATCACATCTACTTAAAAATTGCACCACATGTTACTAATCTTTAAAAAATCCTACAACGAAAGACCCTTAGAATCTTTGTTTTTAATTGCTTGCAAAGGTTATCCATCTCAAAACAATGTGCAGGACTCTTGTCACTGAAAGAATGAGTCGTGAGTAGGAAATATCGTAAAGGGTTATCGAGAGAAATCTTCCTTTCACATTTGTTATTTTGCTGGAAACATTTTGAATAGGTGAACACATTTGTTCTTTTTTCCATATTGCTTTACTCAAATGTCTATACAAGGTATTTTTTTTCCAACATCAATGCAGCCCTCAGTCAAACACATGAATAAACGTTTTGCGCCTTTGTGAGTATCCATGCAGGAGATCCAACAATAACTTTATCCGGCACTGACCCTTGCTTTATCAGCCCACTTGTCTATCTTGCTCTTTTTCAGCCATCTTGCTTAAGATTCCCATGATCTGGTATTCTGATTGTGTGGGGTAAAGCATTTGTCTATGATACAATACAATAAAATCTAGAATTAACTTCATTTGAGTCTCCTCATTCAATCGAGCACATAGCTTCAATGAAACCACATAAGACCTGGCTGTTCTCCACACCCAATCAAGGCTATTCATTTCTCCCACTGCTGTTCTGCGTTAAACCCACCAGTGCCAGGATACCTTCAGGGTCGCTGCTGTGTTCTACAAAAATCATTTTAATTCGTTTGCAAATTGTGCCTATACTAGGTGTGTCAGATTCACAAAACGTGCCCACTTACGCTTGTATGATTTAAGCAAATTATAGATACGAGGCATAACTCAATGAAATTGTTAACTCATTGAAGTTCATGAAAAAACCTCTTCTGCTTCTTTTCCTTAGGTAGGTGTGTGTTTACTGTAGGCATGGCATAGAATATGCATGCGTTGACTTAGGAAATGTGAAAATTCCACATGTATCTTTGGAGTTCCTTTTTTCTTTAGGTTGTAGTCATCTTTCTTCAGCACTTCTTTTCCCCTTACAACCCCTTCAAAAATGTGGTCGAACAATGTTTCCAAACTTTTGATTTCATCATCTGACAAATTCCCAAGCTGTGCTGACTGAAGAAGATTGGTGAAAAAAGGTATTGTGAGTAAAACATTTTTACATCTTTTTTCCAACACGAAGGTTTTCCTAAAAGAGTTTTTTTTTTGCTAAGATCTGTATCTATAAAATGACTTTGAGCTTCTCCGGCTGTTTCACTTTACTTTACTTTATTTTACTTTACGAAGCTATAGAGGAATAGTGTTGCAACATCTCACACCTATAATAATTGGTGAACTTCTTCCCTCTCACACCTGGGTCTTTCAGATGCTGAAGAGAGTGGAGAGGGATTTCCCATGTTTCTGATTCGCGACCAATTTAAGGCTGAGTTTTTGTTCACCACAATTGCATAGGAACTACCTATTACTCTGACACACCCACTCGTGTAATTTAAATTGAAAGTTCTGACCATACACTCTCTGTTTGTGTGAGGAGTTGAGCAGTCAGGTATAACATACATTTAGACCTTTTTTACACTTGTGCTTCAACTGTAAATTACACAGTCGCTGCAACGAACCATTATTTTTTCATGCCATGAATCACACATAAAAATTATTACATTGACAAAAAGACTGTCCTGGGTACTATGCTAGACATCCTAATGTTTTGGAATATTTTATGAAATTAATCATTTCACCACTTTCTTTACTCTTTCGAGGCCAGTACCCCTGACACCATCGAAGACATTGGTATACTTGTTTGCTTCCTATGATAAGAGGTTGTAGTACAACATTTTGCAGGACTGCTTTTCGATCTCAGTACATCCTGGTTTTGTACAATACATTTCTATAAAAATATATTGGTTTTTAAATATACTATACAATACTAAAAAATCACATGGGCACATTGAAAGAGAAATCATAGAAATAATAGAAAACTTGTGAGATAAGTTGAAAGATGAAACTGAGAAGTTAAAATATTCAACCTGGAATCAATGTAACAAATTCTAAAAAGCGTATTAGTGCGACCATGTGATATACAACAATAACAATGAACCAGAGCGATCACTTTAGCACAGATACAAAAAAAGAAAACAGCTGCTATGTCAACTATTTAGCATTACATTACAGCAAAGGAGCTCAATATAGTTAACTTTTTATAAATAGGCTCCATCCCTTTTTTGATAGTCCATAGTACAGGTGCTCCCTCACTAATCCTTTTATTTCTTTAAAAAAGGAAACTGCCTGTGCTCTTGATGAGTTTACTTCCAACTGCAGGACTTGGATTTGCAAGGCAGCTTCTATTCTGTCCCTTTTTTGAGCTGAATGCCAGTCACCTCTGTCATCTGAGTCATTTTGCAGAGGGCCGAGGTGCAAATAAAAATGTGGTGTGGCCCGATTTTGCTACCCCCCCCCCCCCCTTCATTTTAGTAGAACCAAATGCCTAATTAATCATTGTCTGTGAATGTTTTTAGTTTTCTTCATTGGTCATGGATGCTTCTCAGTTTTGACTTTGTGAAATGTGAGATTATGCACAACACTGTAAAGCAATGCCTTTATTGCATATCGTAAAAAGAACCGTTGATGGACAGAATGCAGAACAATGTCATGCATTCACCCCAGTACAGAGATCTGGGCCTAAATCCATTGTTTTTTTGCTCACCATGCCATTCCAGGTTGGACCCAGCCAAATGCAAATCAGTCTTGACCCTGTGCCCCATGGGAACAGTCCAGCCCGAACTGCCAGGCCAGGTCCTCCCTGGACTGGAAACAAGCATCCTAGGACCGGTTTCATTGCATAGCGTGCCTTCCATCCTATGGATAGAGAGGGAGTGCTGAACCGCTGCAGCCTTCATAGGTGTGATGTAAAACACTGCGCACCCACCGCGCCTTTTCACGGCCCATGGACGCCTGCCGCAAGCCAGGTTCTTGTATAGCGTCCTTTCATGTCTCCTGACGTTCCTTTGTTCTGCAGGGAACAAAGTGTGTGCTGCTGCGGAACGGGTGCTTGAGCAAGGCTTGGGTAATCTCTGTTAGTCCGCGCGGCGCCCACAGACCCCCTGCCGGACACTGCAGAAGACTTGGGGACTTCAGTCACGAGTGACGACCAAGGAGTTGGTGAACAGAAAGTCTCGGAAGCACCGCACCTTCTGATCCAGGAAGTGTAGCAGTGCAGTGTGTGAAGATGAAAGAAGTGACAGAAAAATCCGCTTCTCAGAAATTGTGATCACAGAGACATCTGAGGTGGGTGATCGACAATGCATGACGTCCCGTCCCTTCAGATCCTCTCTCTTCCTGTTTGCTCTGGTGCGCAGCAAACAGTACTTGATGCTGACATATTCTTAACACAACATTTTTTTATTGTCAAATATTCTAACAGCGGCGATAGTCTAAGGGGTGTTTTAAAAATGCGTTCTGTTGACCTTTCACAGTATTGGAAATCTGTAATGTTCGTGCATCTGCAGTATTTCATTCATTTTATTCTTTACTTCAAAATCTAGTTTCGAGCAGTCTGTAAACTAAATTCGGAACCCATACTTGTAATTTCTGTTGGGTATATTCCTTCTGTGCAAGCCACAGATACCTTATGCTGTCTGATGCCAGAGCTCTTGTCATCAGTATATCAAAAACGAGGATAAAGCAATATAGACAGATTGTGGGCGTTGCCTCAGCCTTCTTCAGCCATTTGCTTTCATGCGTTTTTCATGCTTTGCCATTGCTTGCCTGGGGTGTTCATCAAGGCAATGACGTGTTGGTGATGATTAGATGAAGCAGTCATTTTGATAACATGCAAACGCAACCGAACTTAAATGTTGATAATGGGTCTCAGTGTGTGCCTTTTGATGTATTTACTTTGCTAGCACAGCAACACTTCAAATGCTGATTCATGACGCTGGATGCTAAGCCTACCAAAAAATGAGGGCACTGTGCTATACACAAAAATGTTCTTGAGGTTTGTTTTTTTACTTTGCCGCCATAATAACATGTTCTTGGATTTAATGCTTATTGTTCACACAATGAAGATGTGTGTGCATGTATCCTTACAAGATGTAACAAAAACACTCGCCCTTTGTAAGAAGTATTGCAGTGCGTGTTTTGCTTCCGAATAAAAATGCTATGGTTTGTAATCAAGAAGTCTAGCACAAACACTTAATTACTGAACATGAAATGCCCTACCATACCGAAACTGTCATACCTGACTGCCTATCATATCTACAATTCCTTCCTATCATATCCACATTATGTAACAGAACCATAACCAGTCTACCATACACTCCATGCTTACCTACCTTACCTAACCTGACATTCCTAGCCTACCTACCATGCTGAACCTGATATACCTAACCTGTCATACCTCCCAGCCCAAGTACCACACCTACCTAATCACCAGAGCTTCTTACTTGCCATACTTTCTTACCATACATAACTCTCATAACTGTCATATATACAACTATTCCTACTTCACCTACATACTATTCCCACCATACTTAACCTACAATAGCTAAAGAACCTTCTATACCTACATTCCTAACCTACTGCCCATACCTAACCTACCATAACTAACTTACCATACCAGCAATACATACCAGACATACCTACCATAGCTAACCTTTCTTACATACCGTATTACCATACATACTTACCTTCCATACCAACCTGCCATACCTACCTACCATGCTTAAATCACTTTACTCAAGTAAAGGGTAACCTACTATATCTTCCATTTATACCTGTCATTCCTAACCTACATACAATACCAACAAACCTATGTATTGTGCCCAATTACTTACCACACACACCTAACCTACCTATCATACTATATTTTCATAAGAAATATGACCACCATACAAAACTTATTTACTGCACCTACTTAGTAGCCTACCATACCTGCCTACGTACATAACCTATTTTACCTTCCATACTTACCTACCACATCTAACCTAATTTGCTTACCCTACCAGCTTACAAAACCTAACCTATCATTTTTAAACTACCACCCATACCTAACCAAACATACAAAACTACTAAACCTACATACCATGCCTAATTACTTACCATACCTACTTACCTATCATACCTGCCTATCATACCAAACACACCCTCCCTATTTGCTATAATTACCATTCATATGTATCTACTATGCCCTCAGTACTTTACGTATCAAGTCAAGTCAAGAATTCTTTATTTCGGCCAATATGACCATAAAAGCACAGGTAAAAAAATACACCCCAATTCATACATATACATTTCAAAGGTAAAGTGCATGTGCAATATCAAAGAATTCCATTTAAAAATTATAAAATGCAATAAATACATTAAAATAAATATTAGCAATATCTGGAGTTTAAAAAAAGGTGGGGTTGATACCAATATAAGGTCACAGAAAGATGATGGAGTGATCAGATTAAGCAGAGCCTGATTTTAAAATAGCTCGGCGTGCACACCACATGGAGAATAGGTATCGGGAGACAGAATACACAATGGGCATACTAGTATCATATTTTAAAATCCTATAGGCTTCCGCACAATGGTTTGTTCCAAGGTTTCTACATATCTGTACTAGCCATCGGCGTCTAGCCTTTTTGTATGCCAGGCAAAAAAACAGTACATGTTGAGGTGTCTCCGAGATGTGGTTGCAAGATGGACAACCCTGAGTTGAAGTGCCCCCCCCAGTTATATGTGAAGGTGTGAATCGGCAATGCTCCGTGCCTGAATTGTAGGAACAGCTTTTTCGCAAGGGGGAGCTGGATGACATTGAGAACAGGTTCTAGGCTATATTGCTCTTTAAACTCTAGGAAGGATGCGGTCATTGTACCAGTTACGGGATTCCTCTTTAACTGATTAATTTTGTAATCCCTAAAGATCTGTGACAAGTTCTTCCTGGATATTAACATACTGCTTCCTTCAGCGTTAGCCCATAGTTCACCCATCCCCATAGCTTCTAAGGAGTTTTTAATATACGCCAGCCATGGGATTTTGCTAGCTCCTTTTAGGCTCAGCACTTCCTTTAGCTCGGCTCTAAAAGCTTCTAATACTGGGGTACTCCATAGGCGTTGTCAATGTAGTACGGGTCTAAGGGCAACTTCCTTTGCAATTGGACCAACCCCAAGATCCATTCGAAGTGGCGTAAGCGGAGTACTTATCGGGAGACCTAGGAGTTGCCTAAGAAAAGAATTTTCATTTTTAGCTAGGAGGACGGTTGGCCGATGGCCCCAGATTTTTTCCCCATACAGGGCTGCCCCCCTTATTTGAGCTTTGTAGATTTCCATCACTGGCCCAACCATTGTATGGGTACACTTCCTGAGCGTTTTGGGCCGTTCCCCTCATTGTTTGTGCCAGCTTAAGGCTGGCCTTCTTTATTTGTGCGCTCCACTCCATCTTCTCAGTGAGTGTTAACCCTAAGTATTCAAAATGGCCACTTTCTCTAGTAGTTTCCCATCTAGCTGGGGGTTTGGTCGTGTGGTATTTCTTACGTTAAAAGCCATATATTTAGTTTTTTGTGTGTTTATCTCTAAACCCCTGCTTTTACAAAATGAATGGAAGATATCTAGTGCCCTCTGTATTCCCATAGGGGACTTATATAGTAAGAGGGTATCATCGGCGAACATCAAGGCAGGGACCTTGAGGTTCGCCAACCTAGGGGCATCTATATCCCTCCCAGCAGTCAGGGTATCTACTAAGCCATTAATAAATAGGGAGAAGAGGGTCGGAGCCAACACGCACCCTTGTCGTACTCCTCCTTCTTTGGCAATGGGATCAGTGAGCTTACCATTCTTCCCATGCCTGATTTGGGCAAAATTACATTTTTGGAGCCATTTCATCTGGTAGCAGAGGTAGGGGTGAGCCCCCATTTCTAGTAAGATGCTCCACAATTTGTCCCTGGGGACCAGGTCAAATGCTGATTTTAGGTCGACAAAGATCAAATAAAGGCTGCCACCCTCCAGAAGTACCATCTTCCAGTACATGAGTTGCAGCCTAAGAATTTGATCTAATGTGGACATTCTAGATCTAAAACCTACTTGGAAGGGGCTGAATATGGAGTAAGCCTCCATCCAGCTCTCTAGTCGACCCAATAGCACTCGTGAATATATCTTCTGGGTAACATCTATGAGGCTTATTGGGCGATAATTGGAGGGTAGCAGTGGTGAACCCTTCTTATAGATTGTAAGGATTTCTGCCCCCAGTCAGGTCTTGGGGATTGGCATTCCCTGCAGGATAGCATTAAACAGAGTCCAAATTTATGGTACCCAGATTTTCGGCTCATTACGGAAGAGGTCACCTGGGATCTTGTCTTATCCCGGTGCCTTAGAGGAAGAAATCCTATTAAGGGCATCTCCTATCTCTTTTAAAGAAAATGTTGGAGCAGCAGAAATAGATAACTGTAAATGGGGCACTCATTTATATCCCGCTCAGCTACACCCTCTACCCTTTCATATACGTATCATAACTTACCCTCCATACATAACATACAATTCCTAACCTATTGTACTTATCCAACTTCCCATACCTACCTACTTTAATTATCATACCTACATGCTATACCTACCAAACCTACTTACCTACGGTATACATCCTTACAGTACCTAACATACTACACCTACCTGCCATAACTACCATTCATACGCACTGTCAAAATTACAACACTTATTTTAGGTAACCTACCTCCCATTCCTAAGCTGCCAAACCTATCCTACCATAATTAAATATCCCTTCATCTCTGCAGTAAACCTACGCCTGCTTTCGAGCGAAGATTTTGTGAAAATGGCATGTATTACAGCCTACTCCAGAAATAACACGTGTCTAACTAGAAGGACCTCTAGTACAGGTACACATCATGCATCAGGAAAGTGCCGATTTTAGCTTTTGAAAGGGATAAAAATGTGAGTTCAATTACTTTTATAAAAATAGCGAGACCTATGGGCTTTGCCAATGCTTTTTTTGTTAAAGTGTTAACTACTATAGGCTTTCTTCTTGCTTCCCACACATGGATATGTGCATACTGTAGGTCATTGGGCTCCCTTATACTATTAAAGTAAAAGTGCATAGAGGACTAAATGTATCTCCTACTACAGACTAATGTCCTGATTTTGACTATCGTGGGTGGCTCATAATCCGTCATGGTGGTGAAGGACATCAGATCTTCTACCCTAGCTGAACTCTGCGCACCACAGTTAAAGCCCAGTGGTGATTTCTCAGTCTTAAGAGGAATTGCCATCAATATCTTAATGGACTTTCCTTCTTAGGCGATTGAACGTGGACAATTGCCCTTTACTGCAGGGGCACTTGTCAGTTCTATGCACCTCCGCACTCAGTTGGAATCCTCTGTCTAGACTCGAGCCACTGGACTGACCCACGGGGAACCCTTCTCCTCGTCTGTGGTCCCTATGGGTGCAGCACCTACCCTAAACTTGCTCACACCTGCATCCCAGGAGGCAGGTAGTACCACCACTGCCAATAAAGTGATGTGGCCCACTCCACCCCTTGGATCAGACTTCTGTTCCCCAACCCAAGGAAAACTCTGTCCATAAGGACAGCAAAAACAGAGGCCACTGACGGCTGTCAGTGTCAAGCCCCAACATCCTAGGCCATCCAGCCTTCTCTGACCTCTGAGGTTTCTCAGATTGAGGGGCAGTAGCCTCGGGTGCTTTGCAACTCACTTCCACTCTCCTTCCCACCAGTTATGAGGTAGTATCCTGAGACAGGTCATCCAGACTAGTTCCTGTACCCTAAGGCTCCCTCACCCTGCCCTCTGGGCTCCTGTACCCTCTGCTTGGGAGTGGTGACCACAGAGAACTGAACTGTCAGGGCACCCTAGGCAGCCCGCCCTCCCAGTTCTCCAGACCCTGGGGTGACTCATTCCCCAGAATTTAGTCTATGGGCATCAGGGGATAAGCTATGGCCCTCCTTTGGGTCACCTTCTCAACCCAGTTCAGAGATGGCAGGGCCATAGGGGGGAAAAGGTCCTGCTCATGGGCCTGGAACACCCTACACACCTGGCTGGTATACTGCTCTGGAGAAACTAGCCTCTCCACTATAATGGTCTGGCTAGCCCCGGTGTCCCTCAGAGCAGTGACTGGGACAACATTCACTTTCACCTTGTGGAACTCCCTCAAACAGGGATCACCCACTCACCCTCTGAGTCTACCACCCAGCTAATGGTGATCATGGCATGGTCTATGACCTGCTGCTGGGGCCTGCGTACCCCTAAGGCCGCATTGGCCACCCCTGTAAAGGTTCCACCAGTGTATGATTTCCTAGGACAGACAGAGTCCCCCTTCTTGTGTCCTAGCTCGGAACAATCAAAGCAGTGGGGTTGTAAATGGGGTGCCCTGTGCCACCACCCACCAGAACCTCCTCCCTGTTTCTCAGAAGAGGCAGTGGAACCCTTTCCTCCTCCCCTTATTCTGGGACCTGTCCGTGTCTCCCTGAACCTCCCCTCACTCTGCTAGGGGGGGAACCTTAACCACCCCTCTTGGGGTCCCTACCAGGTACATGCTTTTGGACCCTGGTGCTGAGCCAGTGGTCGCTTTCTTGGAAATTTTCCTGGGACCAGTGACCCTACTATCAATCAAGTGTTGGCGCAGCATGAAAAACAATTACTGAACATGTGCTCTCTTGCAAACAGATCACACAGTCATTTGTAATTATTAACCTAACTGCTCTTCACCCAACCACCCATGCCTTTCAAAAGGAATCAACAACATCCACCCAGGACTGTTGGGGCAGCTTCTGGCTGTCCCTGAAATTTTGCTTGTACTTCTCTGGGGTAGGGTCATATTTCCTGGGCTTCCCTCATGGGGGGATACCTCATTTTGTCCTCTTTTTCTAGGGCCAGGTGGGCGTCCCTCCACTCACTAGGGTGTGCCTCCACAGACTAGCCACCCAAGCACCATCAGGGATCTTGTGCATCTGAAAGGCAATCTCATAAGCCTCAAACCACTTGCAATATCGTCACTCACAACAAAGTCAGGCACCAGACCTTTAGGAATATGGACCCTCTTGATTCCAGAGGGCACTGAAGAAATGCTACCACCATCACTGCTAGACACTCCCTGTCTGTTCTCGATGTCAGGATTCCTTAATACTCCTCTCATGATCAAAAAACTCCAAGGTAATTATCTCCTCCATGGCCAGTTTTCCCTGTTCTGCCTTCATGGCTTGTTTCTTGTGTTCTGCTGCTGTGGTCCATCTCTTTTCCTTCATGATCCTTTGTTCTGTTTCCATTACCAGTCTCCTTTCCTCCATCTTGAGCCTAGTCATCTCCAGTCTGCACCCCCTCTCTGCCTTCCTTTCCACCAGCTCCTCTGGGGACAAGTTGCAAGAGGACATATTGCTCCCTGAATGTGAAAGGGTCTCCAGTCTTGGGAGTAGGTGACCCCCCAGCTCAACAGGTCTCAGTCCAAGACCCTCCTGTAGGTCCTGCTCTGACCCTTCCTCATCCTCCTATTCCTTCTGTTCATCTGTTGTGCATGGCAATTGGGCCTTTACCCATGCCCACCTTCTTGTTGCTTCTTCTTGCAGACAGACCCCTATCATTGTAGAACTTCTTGAGCTCAGCCACAGTGTAGCTCTCCAGGTTAGTAACCTCAAACTCCATCCTTGTGGGTGGGGCCACAGACACAAACAGTCAGATACTGTAGGAATGAATTTAGGAAAACAGAAGGCCAATCCGGCAGAATTTAGAACTCGAATTCGTCTTGGTATGTGGGACGGTAATTTTCACCAAGTCACTGTATGGGACTGCTCACAAAAGCAAGTCCAATCCTCATCACCAATGTTGGAAATTAGTTTACAGGTTGACTGTAAATGATCTTTTACTTGTATCATATTTTAGATTCAACATGTCTTGGAGTATTGGGAGCATGGATTTCCCTACATGTTAGCCAAATTGTACATGTTAGATATGCCCCTATAATGTCACATTCAGATGTACAAGTTGGAGCCGATGTAAAGCCCAAAAAGTCTAACTTAATTTTGAGAAGGCCCTGACACCATCTTAGGAAACTTATTGTCAGGTCTGCCAGTCACAGATGTCGTCTGAACTTATTTTCCTAAGAAACCTGAAAGTGTCAAGTCATTCGGCTAGTGTCATGGATATAACACCTGATGGGACATCAGTCTGGGAAAAATGTCTACTTATCACTATGTCAAGGTCAAGAACAAATACAGACATTTAGCCATAATAGTGTAGTCTGAATTCACATCCTTTCACCTTATATGTTCATAAGGAAACATCTGAGACATACTTCTTGATGCACATAATATATGTCCGACATTCCTAAACTTATTTCAGAAATTCCAATCTCTGAATCTTTATTGTATAAGGGCTGCCACTCGACCACTTGTCAGGAGCGGTCATTCACCCAGAGAATCACAGTACTGCCAGTGCATTTCGAAGATGCTGTATCTTGCCTGATGATGATAAAGCTAAGTCCCGGAGGAAGCCCGCTACTGCAGCGCATGTTTGCCCTTTGCAGGGAGTACTACCTTCACGTCTCATCGTATAACAACAGCTTTTGCTGTCAACAAGTTATGCAGTGCCTTACTTCTCTTTAAGAAACTCTAGACTGCAAGTTGTTCCACTCTCCATGCTCTCCCAGTGTAGCGCATAGAAGTAGGTATTAGGGTGATAGGTTTTATGTGACATTGTAACCGTGATGTATTGTAAAGATACTGCAAAGATGGGGATTAGCAAGAAGCTGTTTATTGTGTGACAACCCTGGCAGTCTCATCTCAATGCAACGTTTAAGTAACAGAAACTTCAGCATTCCAAAAGTCATGGAATGCAGGAATGCACCAACAGGATGAAGGGGGAAAGGGGGTAAAGTATGAGGAAAGGAAAATAGTAATTTGTTAAAGACATAACCATGCGCAATCTAAAGTGAAGGACACATTTTAGAAACAACATTGAATTACAGATCGCGTATTAACTACAACAAAATTTTCGTTTTATTCTTGTTGTTCACAACGTGTCTTCTTTCTATTTTTATGGTATCCTATGTAATTATTTTAGATGTGTGGAGAAACAGGTTTGCCCTGCAGTAATAAATGCTTTAAGTTAAAAGTGTCTATTCTTGTTAGTGCAATGTGTCTGTGACATTGTAAATAACAAAATAGATATGCCTCTGGTCACCTTGCAGGGATTGTTAGTAAACCAAAAACAATAACTCTACCTCAACTATGTATTGGGTAGGGATCTGTGGAGTTATAATATCTTGTCTTTCGCATTCAGCGCTGGTGCACTGAACCAAGTTCACCTTTGTCACCCATGGGTGGGAAAGCAAATGTTGTAGAACTATGCCAAAGTCGTAGTTTACACAACTATCTTAGCACATTCAGCGGGCCCAAAGGCTAACTGTGGACCCACCTTTCTCTTCCCCTACCCAGCAAAGGTCCACAAAAAGTAATCAACACAAATCACCTTACGGACACCTCCAAGTCTGGTTACAGACCCTACCACAGCACCAAGACTGCACTCATAGCCACCTTTGACGACATCCCTCAAATGATTAGACAAGGGGGACACAGCAGCACTCCGTCTACTCAACCACTCCACCCCCTTTGATATAATCTCTCCCTCCATCCTCATTCAATGCCTCCACAAGATTGGAATTCATGGTCCTGCACTCCATTGGATTAGCTCCTTTCAAACACGATGCACCCCATCATTTAGCCTCACCCTGTACTCTTAATCTGCCTCCAACTAGATCTGTGACATCACCAAGGGCTCGCCTCTCAAACCCACACTCTTCAATTTCTACATTGCTCTGCTTGTCATCATCGTCCAAACTCAATGATTCACCATCGTTTCTTATTCAGAAGACACCCAGCACATCTTCTCCCTCTCCAAAGACACCCCCAAAACACAGAGAAATTCCATCAACTGCATGATTTAAGTCATAAAATAGATGGTTGACATTAAAATCTCAATGTCCAACCAGGTCAACATGGTCACCTCATCTTGATTCCACACCATCAAACTTCTCAGAAAATTATTCAAATGGCTCAGGCTCAACACCTAAAGAACCTTCACTCAAGCCCAGACCACCAGCAAACTGGACTACAGAAACAGCCTTGTTAGAGAATTTTTAAAGTTCATATTTTTGTCTGACAAATAACATCAAGCTTAATGATATTTATGTTGGATCCAGTACGCAAGTAACAGTATAACTTGTATGCGGTTAAAACAAGTTTAATATGAAGTTTAGAAATGTGGTTATTAACATGATTTTGTTACGTCACATTTTGGTGAAAATGCCATCTTGGATAAAATGGATGCATTTTTTGTCTTTGTTTTCCACTCCTGCATTCACCCCCTTCTATCAAGTTCCACTGCACATCTTTTCTCCCCACAGTGTCAGCAACAGTGAAGACAGTGAATGTTATGTTTTTCTAACATTTATAAATATAAAGGCTTTTCAATGAAACTTTTAATGTACTACATAGGTTGCAACATTTAAGGTTTCTTCCTCTGTTTCTTAGCTCAGTTCAGTTTTACGCATTCATGAATCACCTGTTTAAAACTGGATGACGGTGATATGTAAAAAGCAGGATGCTGTCTCAGAAATGGGATAGTGCTACCATCTAGTTCCACTGGAGCAAATTTCATTGATTGACCAAAGATTTTTTTTTTGTTTATTAATTTTTGCTTGTGAATAACAAGAAAAAAAAACTGAGAGTCACTGCAGCATACCCGCAAGTAATACAGACCAAAGCAACATACATCATTAAGATATGTAACACAGTACATATACCCCATGCTCATATTAGTGGAGTCAACGGCTTTCGGACAAGTTCATAGTCCATCATTCCATACTACGCACATAACCTCTCCAGTGGGCCACATAGACAGAAACATTAAGACATTCCAGAAGGGGAAGCTCATTTCGCGACCACCATCCCCGGCCTCCCACACAGGCCCCCACATACAGACTTCAGCGAATGCCCACTGCACAGGAGAAACAAAGCATCACTGCGTCGCCCTACCTCCCCTCTCATGAGCCACTTAGAGGACCCTGAGCTATTTCCCAGCAATTATCACATCAGGAACAATATAGCAGCTTATGTGGAGTCTTCAGGGGTGTGTTGCAGGAGGTACTGTTTGAGAGGTCCCCATATATCCTTGGGTCTGGATCTGCGAGGTAACGATCCCGCATATATGGCACTCTGGTCTTGACTATAAATCAAAACATCAAGCCACTCTTTAAATTTGGGGGGCACGCCCCCTACCCCATCTGCACGCCACCCTTCTTTTTGCTAACAGTAACGCAAGTGTGACATAACGGCGATAGGCCCGTGGAATCTGCTCGGTATATCCCAGCAGTCCCAACAGTGGACTACACTCAATGACATCCGACGTCATTTGTGTGAGTACCTCAAAGACCTTCACTCAGTATTCCGAGACCTGGCGGCATTCCCACGCCAGGTGTAAAAAACCGGCCCCTGGGCTACCGCAGCGGTCACAGTTATCAGTGTCTCTCAGCTTGAGTCTGTATAGCTTTGCGGGTGTGCAATATATACGTTGGATGTATCAAAAGTGGATAATACGCAATCTGCAGCTGGCGGAAATGCATGCAACCTGCATACAACAGTACCCCCACTGCTCAAGTGTTAATTCAAAACTCAGATCAGTGGACCAGTGATGCAGTACCACATGCGTAGGCTCCAGCTGGTGAGTATGTATAGTATGATATAACGTAGAGACTATGTGCCCTGGGCAATCAGCAGTCAGCATACGATGTAACGGCGAGAGGGGCTCCGGTTCCTTGGGAAATTCCAGGATAATGGTCCGCATACCCTGTTGTAACCTTAAATGTAAGAATGTATCTAACGGGGTGGGAGTCGTCTGTCGGAAGAATTGTTCAGCAGAGCAAAACTTTCCATGTATAAAAAGATTCCCCCATGTAACAAGGTTCAGTCGGGCACATAATTTATGAAACCCCTTCTCTTGTAATAATGGCATCTGTGGATGATAGGAGAGAGGCAGTAGTGGCGAATATATGAGTGTGGCGTTAAGACGACGACCAATGCTATGCCATGCGGTGACTGTACTCGTGAGAGTGGTGGATGGCACGTTCTGGCCGGCGCAGGTTCATGAATCATCCCACTCAACGGAATCGGGTCAGCCAGACAACTCTCCGCCGCAATTTGAGGCATACAGCGTGGGGGGTTCATCCAGCAATAGGCGTACTGTGCCTGCGCACATTCAAAATATAGTTCAAAATCTGGTAAATCAAACCCACCTTGCACATATGGCCTCATGAGTACTGTCCATTTCAGGCGCGGCTGTTTGCCTCCCCAAAATAATCTCACAAATTCTGTTCTGAGGGAGGCGAAAAAATGTCACCCTGGAGGATACGGAATATTCAGAAAGAGATGTAAGAACTGTGGGAGAATCACCATTTTTATCAAGGAGGCACGGCCAGCCATTGATAAAGGCAAAGCTATCCAGCACGTGACATTGCAGGAAAGGCGTTCTATGGCCGTGCCATAATTAAGGCATAGAATCTCATCACTGTCACTGCAGCCGTGAGGGGAAAAATCAGCGACTTCGCCCAATTACTATGGACTCCAGAAAGGTGTCCAAACACAATAAATTCCCGTAATATTGGATTAAGATAATTTTGCGGATCCCTGACATATAACGTCATATCGTCTGCATAAAGAGATATTAGGATTTGTCGCAGGTTACATCGCAACGCACGTTCCCTGTGGTGTTGCCTCGATTTACAGGCTAAGGGCTCTATCGCAAGGGCGAAGAGCAGGGGAGATAATGGGCACCCCTGTCTAGTGCCCCGGGATATGGGAATTGCGGCAGACATGTGGCCATTTATGAGGATTCGGGCAGTGGGGCAAGTGTATAACAGGCGTATCATGAAACAAAGATCGCTGGGAAGCCCATTCGGCACAGTATGGCATTGAGGTAATCCCATTCCACGGAATCAAATGCCTTCGTGGCATCTAAAAAGACCGCAGCCATGGGTACTTCTGGCACTACATTCTGGAGGATAGAAAATAATGTACGGAGATTATGTGAGGTGGCTCGCCCAGGTATAAAGCCAGATTGATCAGGCAACACCAGTTTATCTATTAATAGAATCAGTCTATTGGCGATGACCTTTGCCAGGATTTTAGCATCGCAGTTCAATAGGGATAGGGGCCTATAGAATTCACATGAAGTAGGGGCCTTACCAGGTTTAAGTAGTGACGTTATCAAAGCCATCCTCATGGATGGGGGAAGTTTGCCATCCTCCATGGATTCAGCGTAAACGTCCTTCAGCACTGGGGCCATGATGTCAATGTGAGCCTTATAAAATTCGGCTGGTAAACCATCGAGCCCCGGGGCCTTACTAGATTTTTGTTGCATAATTGCCTCTCGAATTTCGTTGAGTTCAAAGGGGGCACTGAGGAAGTCTCTGTGGTGGTCCTCAAGCCACCCCAGTGCCACATCACCCAAAAAGCTGTCAAGTTCTATTCTGTCCTGGCGTTGCGAAGTGTACAGAGTAGAGTAGTGTGTTGTAAAGCAGGCTAATATGTCAGGATAATCTATATAGGCCTCCCCGTCAGAGCCCTGTATTTCAAGAATGTTGTGCGAGCCTCTAGGTCTCTTAATCATGTCAGCTAAAGCCCTCCCAGGATGTTCCCCCTCTCCATATCTCCTCACCTTCCAATATTTCCCCCTAAAATTGGATTCCTGAGCTGCAGTATCTGTATAGTCGGCCAACTTCTCCTTAAACCTCAGCTGTGTTTGCGTGCCCCCTCCCCTTGCCATTTCGCGTTCTAAAGCTTTAAACTCAACTTCCAATTTATGCAGCGTATTCCGCAGATCTCTCAGTACCCCAAAACTTTTCGAGATACAGAAACCACGAATGGTGACCTTGAAGGCCTCCCACAGTATTTATATGGAATCAACCGAGTGCCTGTTTCTACGGAAAAAGTCACGTATCTCCTCCCCCAACTCCATGTGAAAGCTTGCATCTAACAGGGCCGTGGGTTGTAATCGCCAATACCGTCTGGGTGTATTGTATCCGGGCATTGTGATCTCCATCTTAACAGGTGAGTGATCGGAGAATGTTTTAGCCAAATGGGTGATTGTTGTTATGGTGGGAGCTAGATCCCTCGACAGCAGGTAATAATCTAATCGCGCCCAGGAACCTGCGTGTGTGTTACTATGTGTGCCCTCTCTAGTTTTTGGGTGTCGAAGACACCACGCATCTACCAGGTTGCCCTCCTGAAGGATCTCCCGTAGTACAGACTGTGCCTTGGTATAGTGATGTGGAGCCGGATTTGATCTATCCAAGGTCGGGTTAAGAGCTACATTAACATCACCACCCCAGATCAGCTGCGTGGAGCCTATCTCCATAATCTTCCCCCATAGCACAGAGAAGAATTCAGGTGCGTCAATGTTGGGACCGTAGCAGCAGACCATAGTAATTGTGGCTGTACCCAATCGCCCCCATGCCAATACATATCTCCCCTGTGAGTCTGTGAGTGAGCCACCGAGCGTGAAAGGCGTATGTTTTTTTATTAGGATAGCCGCCCCTCTTGCATAAGAGGAATACGACGCAAAAAATCTGTGGTCCGCCCATTTGCCTGCAAAGACAGGAGCTTTCTGAGGGTACATGTGGGTTTCCTGCAGCATAGCCACCTGAATATGGTGGCGATCAATATAAGAGATAATTTGCCTACGCTTTTGCGGGTCTCCCAACCCCCGAATATTCCAGGAGAGGAACCTTAGGCACGTATCTTGTGGACTATCACCAGTTAAGTGTGAGCCATGTTGAGGCATCATTTCCTCATCAAATGACTATCTAATAAGCTACATGTATGTGCTGCTAAGCCTCTGTCCCAGCGCGAAGCAGCACTTGAACAGGACTCGCTCTATCTCACCGGGAGGCTCGCATTCAATGCATTTCCATCGTACAAAATACTAAATCCGCACGGCACCTGAATCTCAGAGGTCCCGTTAAAATGAATTAATAAGGTTTCTCAAGCCTCCTGCTACGACAAAGGGCCCTACTATGATGCAGTAACTTGCACATGAAATTCTCGTGATCAATTTACAATATTCCCAGTTGATAACCTCGACCCCTTCCTTATATCTACACTGACAATTATAGATGCTCACTTTTTGTCCTGAAGATGAACTCAACTAACTGAGTTCGAAACATCGTCGATCGCTTACAACATGAACCCATCATATTAAGTTAAAAAGAAAGTGGTTCAACTCTTGTTGTCAATGCGATGTCTTCTTTTAAAGTCCACTTTCACTTTCTATGTCACGCTTATTGTCACTGAATATGTGAGCACCTGAATTTATTTCATTGTGTAATAAAATATCTGTTATACCTTGACCTTCTTGTCCCTGCTCTATATTAACTATCGCTCTCTTTCTTCAAAATTAATTTCAAAAAGCCTTTATTCAAACGTTTACCCATTTTTAAGGTTTTTCTACCCTGGACCTTTTTAGGTCATTTAGAACCATTGTGTTTCTCTTCACACGCTATGTCTGCAATCACTGTTGATACATACATTAGAGATGGCCAAAACCATCCAACTCCCTCCCCACCCCGACCCACAATGACATCCCAATCATGCCAGAGAATTCTACCCTACCATCCTCCCTCCCACTCATCACAAACAGTACTATTATAAAGTGAAGCCAGTTAACGAAACATTGCATTATCTCGTATTTTACCAGGGGTTTTCCCTTATGGGGGACCTTTCTAGGTGGCCCGGCCTGGTCACACCAACCCTGAGGCAACAAGATGGGGGAACCTGCCTCTGTCAGTGGTGTGTTCGGCACTGATTAACCCTTGAGCAGGTATCATAGGGTGAACAGCAGATATTGTCATACCACATATCCCATATGTTGTATCAATACTAGACACATAGCCTGATCTTTCACACCCTTCTGTGGAGTCGCATAGCTGCAGCAGAGACATCAAGTGCGCAAAGTAGACTGCCAAACTATGATTAGTCTATCTCATCAAGACTGTCTGGGGCAGGTGCAGTTTCCTTAGGCTTCTTGGGGCGTTTTAGGAATTCCTCAGCTTGTTGGGGCTTAGTAAACATCATCTGCTTTCCTTGATGCGTAATTCGTAATCGTGCAGGATATAACAGCGCGTATTCTATTTTGGCTTGGCGCAACTTTTGCTTCACCGGGAGAAAGCGTCGCCTGTCCTCCTGAACTGCAGCTGTGAAGTCCGGGTAGATTGTGAATGATGTGCCTTCATAATGTAATGTTTTCTTCTAACGGGCGACCCGCAGGCTAGTATCCCGGTCCCTGTAATTTAAAATACGGGCTATAATGGGATGTGAAGCACCGCCCGGAGGAGGCCGGGGGCCTAGCGCCCTGTGCGCCCGTTCCACGATGAATTGTGGGGACAGTGCTTCAGACCCAATGGTCTCCAGCAGGATTTTCTCTATAGAAGACTCCATCTTCCCCGTGTTGGGGCTTTCAGGTATTCCTAGCACACGAATGTTATTCCTGCGACTCCTCACTTCCAATTCCTCATTTTTAGCTGCTATTATTTTTAGGAGTTTATCCATTTGGGTAACATTGCTTTGGAGCTGCGTCGTAACATCCTCGTTATCAGAAATTCTGCGCTCAGTTTCCGTAATGCGCTCGCCATGTTGATCAAGCTTGTGTACCATGCTATCTATACGAGAGTTCATGGAGTCCATTTTGTCCGCCAGCGCTGTCAGGCCCTGCCGGACCTCAAGCATAAGCGCCTTCATTTCCCCGTTAGCACCAGTGTCAACTCCAGTGGAACCAGCTTCAGCCCCCACATCCATCTCTGGCTCTTGAGAACGCATGGATTTTTTATTCTCAAAGTTGATATGCGGTTGTTTTGCGTCTGGTTTCCCCATTATAAGCATGCTCTTCAGCGCCAGCGGCCACCAGACTACCAGGGCTGACTGGTCAGATGATCCGTGAGTCCAGTATAGGAGCAGAGCACACTGCTGGTAGCCCAACCTCTCAGACACTGCTCCTCTGCTGCTCCCTCCCAACAGGCACCAGAGCACTGCTAGCTAATGAGAGGCGGCGAGGGCCCTCAGACCCCAAATACACAGGAGCCTCCGGTGATCACACCGACACAGGAATCAACAGCTATTGTGTTATGCTGCGGGTCTTGCAAGCAGCCCGGGCATTTCCCGTAACGTCTCAATTGACGCAGCAGGCCCAGGCAGATCAGAAGCCGTGCCACTATTTATCAGCACGCTGTGAGTTTTGACCCATCCGTCGTGTCTTTCAGACGGCAGTGAAATCTGGCCCGCGCATCTGATGGCCGACCGAGCCACCCGAGCAGTACCCCCAGCATCGGGGACCCACGGCAGCAGGTGATCAACAGGCAACGCCGAGGAATCGCATATTCCCCCCAGAGGGTACAAACTCCTGTAGCGCCCCCACAGACCACGCCGCCCCCAGCGTCCTCACTGGGGGGCACAAAGAAATTCCATCTCAGGCGCTTGGCAGTAGGTATGGGAGGCGGCAGGCCCAACTCGGCAAGGATGCAGGCAATGCAGGCCCGTAGATCTCAAGTACCAGTGTCGCCGCCCACACCACAACCGTCACTCCGGGGCGGCCCGCCGAAACCGTTTACCGCCTGATGCACAAGAGATAGGTTGCGACCAATGCTATTTCTGTCCCGATGTTGGCTGAGGACCTCCACACTCGGGGACTGCAACGTAGTTCCGATCAATGCCCGCCAGCCTCACGTCCTTAGACTCACATGGAGCTAATGGTCGTCATCACGAGGGAGGCCACGCTCTCGCATAGTAACAGACGCCGCCGACCTCCGGGATTGTCTGCCAGCCCTCGCACGGGAGCCGCAACGAGCCTGCCGGAGAACAGGAACGGCCCTCGTTCGCCTCTCCAAGCATGTCAACAGGTGCCCCACGGTCTCAGCGGGCAGATACACTGGATCTTACGACGATTTGGCCCTATTGGACAGAATTATTTACGGAGAATGTGGCCGAACAGCGGGAGCCTCACGCAGTGACAGCCATTGCGCTAGTGCGCCACCTAGCGCCCCCCATTGATTGACCAAAGAATTGTTACATGAGATCATGCCATGCTGAATTTGTGCTTTTATCTCATTTTCATTGCAAGAATTGTGTTAAAGAACACCTTTATTTTGTGGATGAGCCAGATTTTTCCTTTTGTCTGTTCGGGATGCTGTCTAAACTTTTCTTATTATTGCTATTCATTTGGGAGTTAGAATGATTTGTCATTTTTTATTACTTTGTACTACATTTGTACTTTGAGCTTTCATAGCATTTATTCTGTACTGTTTGATTTTGAGATTTCTGTAATTAAACCCATTAGCTTTTCCTTACCTAGAACTCAGATATTGAGTGATTCTAATTACTTATTTTTGATACTCTGCTAACTGATGTTGTGTGGGGTACATTTTTATGGAAGATCAACCTTAAGTGAAACCCATTGAGGTAAATTGAAGAGGTCTGAATATTTTGGGGTGACTCGATGATTAGGGTACAGCTCGAATTTTTGAAGTATGGGGTTCCACTTCCACACTGTCTATGTCAGTATCACCTCACAAATTATCCAGAGATTCCAGATCATTCAGTACACAGCAGCCAGACTCATTCTCAAACTCTATACTTTGCCAACATATTAAAAGACCTCAACTGGCTTCCCATACACAAGCATGCCTGTTTGAAACTCCTCACACACACCCATAAAGCATTACACAAACAAGGCCCTGAACATCCATATCAGCTTCCAAACACTCAACAGACACTTCCACTCAGTCCACCTCCTGCTCGCCCACATCCACCGCATCTATAGAGCCAGAATTGATGGCCATGCCTTTTCTTACACAGCTCCTAAAGCCTGGAGCATCCTCTCCATACACATCAGAGCTGCCAGCTCAATCTTAGAATCTCGCACAAAGCTAACATTCTGGCTCTTCCTATAGGCCTCAGTCAGGTCCCTATTCTTATGGTGCCAGGGTACCCTCCTGGGTGGCACACGTGTCTGACAAACACATATAGCAAAACATAACATACCTAAAGAATCATCTAGAACATAACATTTACAGACCATGAATTGATTTTTATTTTGAGAAAAATAAAATATATATTTATTAACCAAACCTACAATATACCCCACAACATAACAAATATAAGTTTTACAAATATACAAAAATGTTATTATTTGCAATTAAAATATTAATTAAAATAAAAGTTAATTTAATGCCAAATTAAAATTAGCGTAGTTAATACATTAATCAGATACTCTAAACGCATACATATTTCATAATTAAACATCATTTAAATTAATGTAAACTTTTGAGATACAATTGACATTTTCCATTTACAAAATGATATATAAAGCAATAAACATGAATTAACATGGATTTGAAAACACACTAACCACCCAATACCCCAATGACCCCCACAACCCAAATATAAAGTACAATCAATACTTTCAATATATATTAAACAATTAATTAAATGATTAACAGTTACAATATTTAACATCATTGACATGATAACCAATTAACATTGACTAAAATCTAATTATAAAATTCTGTCCACCCAATTCCTCATTAACCCCAACAAACCAAAATGATAAGTCCACGCATAATTTAAAAATGGATTAAACATTTAAACAAATAAGTGCCAAGTAAAAGATATAACAAAAAAAGTTAATTAGCAATAAATAATGGATCATTAAAAAAATACATTGCTCACTCGATCCCCCAATAAGGACCACAATCCAATAAAATATACAGTGAAATGAAATTTAAAAAAACCAATAGCATTTTAAATAAAAAAGCAATACAATTAAACATCCCCAAAAAAGAATATTAAAGTGCATTTTAAATTTCTGTATTGTAAAACTCTTATAAAGCAATATACTTACTATTGGTATTTTGACCACAATAATATGATCAGACAATATTTTTGATTCAATATTTTGGTAGGAAACCATTAAACGTTAGCCTGCAAACAGTTGTGTTCTGAAATGTGTAATTGCTTTCAACAGTTTTGGAAAGTAACATACATGTAGCCTATTTTTCTTTGTATACCTGCGGTTACCTTTGTGAAATGTGGAAGAAGTCACAACTGATGTAAGAAGATAAAAGAAAAGTTTAATTTTAGCCTACAATGATAGAAAAAATATCACAGTGGTTTCAAATTCAAATTTTCTTTAGTGAGATTCATGTAAGAGTCTTCTTGTGAATTTACCGAAGGCCTCTGTATTTAATTTATGTCATACATGGTAACTGAATTTAGTGATAGCAGTCATCACCAGACTTTATTTGGGTGTTTTTAAGTCACCAAGATTTCAAGCTGCACCCACAACTGGCATTGTGATACAAGATGAGAGCGAACCTAGGGGCATATTAACAAGGGCCCTATCACCGCTTTAGCGGCGATTTTGTTATTGCCCTATCAGCAAGCTGTCGCTAACAGCAGTTAGCAACACCTTTCTGATGAAAGCGACCGGTTTGGGTGCCGCTTTGCATGTCAGCGATATTTATCCTTAATGACATGCAAAGTAGGCGTTCCCGACCAACAGACATGATAAACAGCTGCTAACAGGCCTATCGCCTATTAGCAAGGAGGCCCTGGCCTGGTTAGCGACGTAAAAAGTCGCGCTAACCGGGGTAATCCCCGTTTTTTTAACACCTGCTAATTTCATGATTTAGCAATACCTAACATGGGGGGGGGGTGATTATGCTGATACGACCACAGGGTCGTATCAGCAAGGTTTTCTCCCTTCCCCATGCAACATCGCTGGTTTTGTCGCGATGTTGGCCCTTCCCTCCTGCTATCTCTGGAATATATATCAACATAGAGCTAATTGTTGCTAATACAGCGTTAGCGTGGCGATATATTCCAGCGATAGCTGGTGATGAAAAATTTCCCAGTTTCTTGCTAATATGGCGCCAAGATAGCAGATTGGTAGTGAGCCATTTCTGGATGTAGGGTCCTAAGCATTGGCTACCACATAACCTCAATCAAGTTAGGTTTAGAGCTATAAATGGATAAGGCTGCTATGCTAGTGTTGCTATGATGAGTATACATTATTTGAAACAGACTTTTCAATTTTTTGATGGAATTTAGGTGGTTCGATTGTGCTACCACTACTGGATTCGAAGTTATGGAAATAGCAGGCCCTTTCTGTGAGTAGCTCTTATGTCATGTTTTTGTATTTTGTGATATTATTGTTTTGCTGAGGTGTGACTACAACCACAGTTGGACAGGCCTGTAGGACAATCCGGCAGTGCCTGATGGGCTGGCCTGACAAATCACTATCTGCGCTGTGTGCTTTTTAGCAGTTCGTGGGCCTGTTTTATGATCAGGTGAGCCTGTTGTTACTGTTGATTTCCTGACATTACTACAAACATTGACTGTAGAAAGCACGCATGCATTCAGTCTCTCATACCTTGCATAATACCCATACAGCATCTTCACACGTTCAAAACTGGTCTGATTTGCAAATGTACGGCGCGTTTTTAGCTAGCTGGTTCTCTAATGGGGCCGTTTTTATTTTGATGCCTGCGCCTATTTTTTTGATCCAGTCCAACCACTTTTGTGACTGCGGTATTTTGGTGGAGACAACATTTAGATTCTTAATTTAGTTTCACCCATGCTCAAGCAGGCCTTCTGCTTATTAATTTGAGATTCTACACTATTCAATTATTTTCACACTTCTCAGTCACTTACCTTCTGCAATAACATTCTCTCTTTCTCTCTTCAACTCCCAAAGGTTTGACCCTCACCTCAGCTTTTAAACTTCGGACCACCTGCAGACCTCATATTATTTTCTTCAATATTTTAGGAAATACAGTTCAATTAAATACTGGTACCATTAGCTACATTTTTTAATGATTTTTGGTTCTCGTACTTTAATTGATATTCGAATATATGAATGAAACATTTTCTTTAAATCATTGTTGCTGTGTTTTTCATTAACGCTGTAATGGAGAGGCCTTTTGCAGGTTAGTGAAAATGTCCTCCACAATTGAAGCTTTTACGTTATTAACTGAAAAACATCTGGCACTTTGAAATGGAGTTTTGAAAATGCACAAATATTATCTAAAATGATCCTTAACGATGGCAACCTTTGAGAATTATAGTAGCCCCACACATAGCTCTGTTTTGTTATCCATTCATTTCAGAACTTCTAATTCCATGTGCATTCCCTTTTGGGAGCAGGCTGTCAGCTGAGAATCCTGTATGGCGGCATTGATTGGCTTGGCACTGCATTTCCCAGAGCTCCACGTTTCCTGAAAATAAACAAGGCCGCACTGTAGCCTGGAGGCTCCATGCTCACTGATCACTTCCCTTCACAAGAAAAGAATGACGAGGCTACTGCATGTCAACTCAGCACCCCTTTTGCTTGTGAAAAAAATACAGAGAACGCATATGGCTGCCGCTTCCTGAATTGTAGGCGAAAATGTTACAGTAGAACCAAAACATATTGTACATAAATGTAGTTAAAATAGGAACCAACATAAACATGCACACACACAAAGCTGTATTACATTAAAACATTCACAAAAAGACAAGTTATTTTTAATATTCTAAAAAAAGCTTTGGGCTCTCGTACGTAGGCTACAGTTTAATATATCTAAATGCAACAACGTAGTTATGGAAATAAAATGGCAAGCATACTATACTACAGTAACCTGGTAGGGTAGCTCAGTGAGTTGATCATTTGCCACTTCCAAATGCAGGCTTTGTGGGTGTGGCTGGGCGCCAATGAGTAGGGGGCGTGGCTGGACGTCAATGAATATGGTGGCATCAGGCTAAGACTCCTGCAAAAGCTGAAGAGCCTGGAGCCAGTCAAGTTGTGGATAGATGGTGCTCATGCGTGAATAGATGGGGAGGGTTCAGGTGAACGCCCCTAAACTTGCGATGTGCACATTTGTAACGCACTGCAGGAATTTTTCCCTACGTTTCCGCAGCTGGATGCCAAGACATGGGGAGAAGCTGTAGGCCGCCAATTTACCAGAGGATCAGGGGGGATGGACTCACACAATCTCCCTGTCTAAGGCGGCCGCCCTTCTCTCTCCTACCTCACAAATCTCTGATACATTATTGACTCCCCGCACCCAGAGATATACCTGATTGCAATCGCCGAGACTCCCTCTAAGCAGGTCGCTCAAGTGATTGGGCTGCATTGACAATTTTCATCGGACCCAGTGAGTGGCGGGGAATGGTAATGTGAAGGCTCAACCTGATGCAAAGCAGCACCAGAAGTGATGTGGTTTTGGAGTCTGCCATAGCTACATTGTTTAAAGAAATTGTGGATATTAAACTCTCTGCAAGCAGGGTCAGCGAAGTGGTAATAGCTACATCAACAGATGTGCAATCTCTCCGCGGGGAAATCACTACATCCCTATCTAAACTGGGCTTACTAGAACAGCGGATCACCGAACTGGAGGCAGGCTGAGATAAAAGACCTGAGTGGGGACCGGAGGTCTGGGAACCATGCCGGAAGACGATTGATTTGGAGGACAGGAGTCAGAGAGACAATGTCCGTATTTCAGGACTCTTGGAAAATGCTGAATGAGAGGATATGCTGCAGTTTCTTGGTACTTTGATTTGGAATTTGCTGAGCATGACTTTTGACCTACCTCTGGAGAGCACACAGGTTCTGATCCTGATTCCCAGACCTGAACACGGCAGATCATTGGTTGCTGTTTGCCCCATCAAACATTCCTGGCTCATCCTGGCCATCTCCAAAAAACTTGGCCCATATATGTATGACAACAGCTACGTTCTTTTCTACCCGACTTTTCTTTTGAAACAAGCCTAAAATGAAAACTCTTTTTGACATTGCAACTTCAGCTTAGGAAGTTCAACATTAGATATGGCCTGTTGGAGCCAGCAAGGATACTTATCACAATGGAGGGCTGTACGATTGGCTATGATGAACCTCAGGATCTGGAACATCTACTGGGCAGTTTAAAAAAAACAATGGCATGCAGATGGAGACCACAGAATCAGAGAAACAGCAGGATCGATCTAGGGAGTAGGAAAGACGTGGACAGAGAGGACTTTGAGGAGCATCACCGATTAGATGATGTGCTGCGAAAATGGGGCCTGGACCACAAAGCACATCCCCGAGACCCCAAGATGGTTAGAGACAAATCAAGATAGCCTATAAACCCATAGTGAAATATCCTCTACAATGGGGAAGAATTTTCTATTGCCTTTCCAGGTGGCTTCTCAGTATACATGGTGGTTATGAAAGACTTGCTTTAGAATTACATTGCAATTCTTCCAGGTTGAAAGCGTACCGATTGTTGGGGTTTGGGGGTTGTCTGATTATGGCCTCTCCTCCTCCCTCAGAGGGCCATGTCTTGAAGAGCTCTGGATAGAATTGAGGCTTCCATACTACCGATTGAGTTCTGAGGGAATGGACAATGCCTAAATTGACATATCATGTAGGTCAAATCTCAAAGGCCTGATTGTGTTGGAGTACTTAATATAATGCTATTGATTGGGTGGTCTTGTTGCTGAATGTGCCACAACACCCTTGTTGCTGTGAATGAGCAATTTAAAAGTTTTCTTTGTGCCCAGGGGGGATAGTTGAACTGCTAGTACTGCCTTGCTGACTTTGAGGTAGGTTCCCCAATTGTTGGGATGTGGGTTTATGTCTGTGGTTTGCTGTTGTTTGTCTGGAGTACTGTCAAGTTGATAGAATGCCCTGGGCCCCACAGCATTGCCAGTACGGCTGTTGCCATTCCCCCAGATTTGCAGTTAGTGTAGTTCCTTTTAGGTGGGTTTCAGGTACACTTTGTGGCATTTGACACTACTCATTGTACACATGCTTCTGCTCTCCACATTGTCTAATAGGAACACTTATCAGTGGGAAGACCAAATCCCACATACCCGTGCCTAGCCCCTCTTTCGCCTGATGACCATAAAGGGTACTGTGACCTAAATTACATTTTTGGCATCAAAGGAAAAGTTCACTCTTGGCACCCATGCCGAGTCTTAGGAAGACATTTCAAGATGGCGCCCTGCCACCTCCCAAACTGTGATGTGCTCTTTGTGTGCTGATTGCAATCATCTTACTGCTTCCCACCATGTCTATCAACAATTAGAATTTGTTGCCTGGAAGCAGTGGTGGGATGCAGGGTCCTATGAACCGCTCACTCTTTTGTATCCCTAAATGTCAATGGTTTAACCCACTATGTGAAGAGGAAAAAAGTGCTTTAATTCCTTGGTAATCTAAAACATGATATAACGCTTGCTTATTCAGGAGACCCACCTGACCAAAAGTAAATGTGACAAACTATGTAGGGAATGGGTGGGTAAGGGTCCTCTATGCATATCCTAGGAAACAACATGATCCAGCACGGGAAACAGCCTTTACAACGCAGTCATTACTTCGCAGAACATTTACAACGCAGTCATTACATCGCAACATCCTTTACAACGCATGTCACTTCAATGCAGCCATTACATTGCATGTCACTACAACGCATGACACTACAACGCATGTCACTACAATGCAGGCATTACATCGCATGTCATTACAACGCATACCATTACAACGCATAGTACCCCTACACTATCCAACACTTACCCTACTGTTGCACCCCCTGGAGTTAGAATAGTAATTTTTACCCCCACACTATCCAACACTTACCCTACTGTTGCACCCCCTGGAGTTGGAATAGTATTTTTTACCCCTACACTATCCAACACTTACCTTAAATGCAATGTAATGATATGCGTTGTAAAGGTATAATGTGATGTAATTTAATGCGTTGTAAATGTAGTTTAAAAAAATTGTTGTAATGGCATGCAATGTAAATGTATGCGTTGTAAAGGATGTTGCGATGTAAAAACTGCGTTGTAAAGTCATGCATTGTAAATGTATGCGTTGTAACGTCATACATTCACCAGCACATGCCCTAGTCACCGGAAAATTCTTGCCATATCGGTTGTCTCATATATGGCCGGAAAAAGATGAGAGATATATCTTTGTCAAATTACAAGTGAGGGATGTGGTCCATATTGTGTGGGCGGGGAAAAATCAGTTTTTTACCCTAAATTGGCCAGACTGTTAGTGTCTTTTGTTAAGACCAAGTTTGCGGTTGGGGGAGTCTGGAATATTACCCCAGACACGATTATTGATAGGTCATAAACTTCAAACTAGGGGTGGACGGAATTGGCAGAGTTTCATTCTGCATAATTACATTACAATTCTGCACAATTCCACAGAATTCCATTAAAGGGCAGAGTGGGCACTGCAATGTGCGAAACATACCCCTCGGTTCCCTTACATAAGTATGTAAAGGCACCAAGGGGTATCCACTCCAGTGCATACTCTTCGGTGCCCTAACACACCTATGTAAGGGCAACGAGGGGTATGCTCTGCACTACAGCGCAGCACATACCCCCCTTTGGTGTCCTTACATACTTATGTAACAGTGCACTACAGTGCAGCACATACTTCTCAGTGCCCTTATATAGTTATGTAAGGGCAACAAGGGGTAAGCACCAGTATGTAGGGTCACTGAGGTGTATCCACTCCACTGCATACCTCTCAGTGCCCTTGCATACTTATGAAAGGGCTCCGAGGGAATGCCCTGCACTGAAGTGGTACTTTACAGGGCTGGAAGAGGAAGCAGTCCCTCTATGTTTAAAAATCCCTGCAGGTTAAAGTTTAATCTGCAGTGGTTTTTAAACATAGAGGCACTGCTCCCTCTTCTAGCCCTGTTTAAAGCCATCACAGTGCTCATTTAATTCTGCAGGTGGAGCGGTGGAACTAATTAGTAAGTCTGTGTTACATGAGCAATGAGGAATTCCTTAATTACTTCAATTCATCCAGCAGAATTAAAAATTCTGCTCACCCCTACTCCAAACTTGTGCAATAATTGGGATGGATGTTTTTTGCAAGTCTTAACCTCTGACTTTGCCCTGGTGGAACCCCGGAGGATGCTTCACCCCAAAGAAAGGGATCATGCCTTTACTTCTTGTTTATGTTGGACACGTACCACAATTGATTATATCCTGCTAATGCCTAATGCACTCCAACATGTGTTGGTTGCTCAGATTATTCCCAGGGGGAGATGTCTTGGACTGTGACATGGTGGTGCTCAAACTTGAACTTAATTTTATTCGACCAACCACAGGCCCATGGTGGTTGAACATGTCCACGTTTATGTACCCAGCTGATAAAAAATGACAGCTTGAGCATGTTCAATGCCTTCTGATTGAGAATGAAACCGTAGCATAATCCCCCTCCATATTATGGGGAGCAGGGAAGGCGTGTATAAGGGGTAATTGATGCAGGATTTCACGTTAGCAAGCAAGGGAGCTGAAAGTGTGGAACGGGCTATAGAAGCTAAGATTCAATACCTCACTTATATATATGTTGATACTCCCCACCTGGATGTTCTTAGGGATCTGACCAGGGCCAAATATTATCTGCATGAAATTTACATATCATGGGCTGAGACTGCTCTATTTCACCTGCATGAGAGACATTATGAGAGGGGTCAAAGGCAGGCCATCTACTATGTTCCCAACTTAAAAAGGCGAAGGTGCGTAGAAACAATCCCAATATTCAAAGCAGGAACACAGAATTGCTAATGCACCCCAATGACATTATCTGAGAGTGTCATGATTTTAACAAACTGCTCTATGGCTCAGAGGCTCCCAAATCAGAGATAGAGGAAGATATTCTAATCCGCTCTGCAGTACAGGCCAATGGCTTAGAGGCCGATATCTCTGAAGTGGAAGTGGTAAATGCCACTTTCCTAAAAAAATGAAATCTCTCACAGTCCCGCTACTCTGTAAGATTTTTCACAGTGACCTGGATTGTGGACGACTCCCCCAGAGATTTCTACAGCACCCATATTATCATAATTCCCAAACCTAACAGGAATTTACTGGAATGAGGCAATTATAGGTCTATTGCTCATTAATATGGATGCCACAACTCTGGTTAAAATTCTGGACTCTCACTTTCAAACTTGTATTATGACCTTGATTCATCCCAATGAGGTGGGGTTTATTCCATGCCCATCATCAGCCAACCGTCTATGGCTCTTGTCTCACATTATCTGGTAAGTTGAGGAAGACTTGGATGAGAAGGTTCTCCTCTATCTAGATGTTAAAAAAACATTTAATAGGGTGGAATGGGAGTAACCTCTTCATACCATGATTGGAATGGGATTTTTTCAAAGATTTCTGACATGGGTTTTAGGAATGTATAGGGACCTACACTAGTCACTAGTCCTCTTTGAGACTTCAAACCATGAAATGATGTCCCCATTCTGGATGCTGGCAATGCGGGGTGGACGGAGGAGATATCATACTTTTAGAATGGAATTGTGACAGGGTGACCATTTATTGGAAACAGGTATGGGATGCTCTTCATGGATAACTTGAACTTTCAGATGATTCCTCTACACTTCCGTAGTTATCTAGAGGTAACGAAAGTGGGGGTCCTAAGTTTTTGGAAGTCTTCAACAGTCTACATATAAACAATGGTCAGAAGATTGGTTTTAAGTGGGCAGACACACAGCAAGGAATAAAGTAGTATAGCGAGTGGTTGTCAAGCTCGTTTTTAGACTAGGTGTACCGGGTTTCCTACGTCAGATCTCGGCACACCTTATAGGGTTCACATACATTACATTGAACACATTTTTTGGTTCCTTTTTCTTCACCACTTATTTGCTTTATAAATTGGCAGTTGCTTATGATGAGAACCTTTGGATACCGGCGGGTATCAGTCTGTAAACTCCCATGGTGTTACTCCCGTGAGGCACTGCCTTTTTTATTCTTAGTTTCTCTTCACATCCGTGGGAGGACTATATAAGCAGAGACTGCATTAACACTAGGTTTTAAAATAAATTAGTGATTGAGGTCACTTGATGGCAGATGGGAGATACTGATCCACTGTCTAGTCACATGAAAGTGTGTGATTGTGAAAGCACATGGTGAACGCTTATAGCAGTTCATAAAGTCGACTGAACAGGTCTTTCCTTGTGTTGAATCTCGTGAGTGGGGGGCGACCTGTTCTTTTCTACCCCCTTGGCTCCTATTTTTGGATAGCAGAAGATATGCATTACAGGGAGGTTTGAAAAACTGATTTCCAAATTGAAAGATAGTTTGACTCAGTTTGAAGAGATGTGGGGATGCCTCTTGAAGGGATGAGCCGACAGGAGGTTAGAGGAGATGGTATAGCATTGTTCTTTCAGTGGTTGGGATTGTTTTTCCCTTCTTGCTATCCTAGAGGTAGGGTGGGTTGTGAAGGGGGAATGATCCGTAGGGAATACACGAGGGAGGATACATTGGACCTCATGAGGCAAGTTCATTGAAGCAAGGAACATTTACTGTTCATAAAGTGGGGACTTGCGTCAATTCTGTATGTTTCACCTTTTCAGGAGATTCTTTCAGTGTGCTATATGATGTGGGAAGGGTTAAACGGTTACGTGTTGATATACCTGATGTACTGAAGGTTGGGGAGACTACCATTCGTTGTGATCACTGTCTTTGAGGTGGGTTGCCAGTGGCGAATGGGCTTGCTTTTTCTAATTGCTCTTATTTACTTCTGTAACGGATTGCTTACCTTGCCTACCAATAAAGAATCATTATTAAAAAAAACTGCAAAATCATAAGTATGGATTTAGGTAAGAACCTTCTTTCCTACAAAATTTGGCAAATTGAGAAACATAAGTTAAATAACAGGGACATCTGTTAGATTACAGCACTTAGGGTCCTGTTGTAGTAGGAAACACACCGCAAGCAGTGGTTGCTAAATGCACTCCAACTTTTTGCAGCCTGCCTCTGATTTTACAATGTGGCCTATGGGCTGATAGATCGCATCCCAAAATCTTCAGTCACAGGGGCCGCAGAATGGCCTGTTTAATGAATAATTGTTAGGTAGATTGCTATTTACAAATTCAATAAGACAATCTAGGAAGAACATCACCCTCACAAGACAAATTATCATCTATCGAGGAAAACATAGGGGGCACAAGCAGCAGACACCCACAATTCAAAACCGCCACAACGCTGATGGATATCTGGTCCACCGAAATCTAAATCCAATTATATCGTATGGGAATTAGATTTCAGCGGACGGGATATCCATCACCATTCTAACGGTGTAACCCGTCCGCCGAGATCCTAATCAGGCCCTAAGTCTGACATCAAAGTGACCCCTAAGACCATGATTCTAAAAAAAAAAAAAAAAAAAAAAAGGAATCTAACTATGGAATCGAAAACCCTCATTCAAAGGGAGGCTGAAATGTAACACAACTAATTGTGATTCCACAATCTTCACACAGCAATTTACCCACAAATTATTTGTGGGGGAAAAAAACTCAGAATTCCAACTTTTACTCATTGGCATGGGAGATACTATGCTGTATTACTGTGTTGTACACTGTTCTGAGATGGGAAACTTAGAATGGTGTAATAATTTCACACTCAACAGTATCAGAATTCCTCGGGTACAGTACTGCCATCCTAAATGGCCCAGGTAATAAGGCCCCCTGCATGCAGGTTCAGGTCATTGTTTGTCGTTATTTCTGTTTATTTTTTAAATAAACAAGCTGCTGCACCTGGTAACTATGACTTGTGTACTTTTTCAGACATGCATTGTCCTCCAAATCTCTACAGAACAATCCATTTGCACTGTGCTCCAACTAGTTTTATCTTCACAAGTGAAACAAATGTCTCTTTTGGAGAAATACCTTCCTTTACAACACATTTGAATTTGGGTGTGCTTCTTTCCCTTTTCCCAATGGAAAGGGATTTCTTTCTGATTGGATACCAACACTTTAACCAGGAAGTGTTGGTAGTCATCCTGGGACTTGAACTCGGCTGAGTCTCACAATTTCTTTTTCTTTTAAAAGATAAGTGGGCAGGGTAGGAATACCCTGATCATCTAGGCCTGGTGGTGGGGTGCCACAGGTACCCTACCGGGGGTCAAAAATATAAAATAAAAAATTCTATCAATTTTATGGAGAATCTGCAAATTTGCAGGAAAAAATAAAACACACACAGTTTCCTATGCTGGGGCTTAACTAGCCCCCCGGGTTGGACCAGGTCCTGAGAGGAATGCATTTTAGGTAGATACAGGAGGGGGGTACATGCAGCCCCCTCCGTGGGCCACTTTCAGTCCTGTGTACCCCATCCCCCGGGGCTTGGCCTTTCAAATAATTGGAAGGGGGCATGCAGCCCCTCCTACCCAGGCCAATTTGGGCCCCAGGGACCCTCATCCCCTGGGGCCCGTCTGTGCTTTAAAGATGGTGAGATTGCACTGCCCTCCTCCTGGAGACATTAACTGCCCTAGGGATCCTATCCTTGTGCTATGTCCAGGGATTCCCACCTCCGGGGCATAGCATTTTTTCTGACCACAATACCATGGGCAGGAAAACCTGTGTTCGCTCGCAGTTGGTGTGAAAAATGTTAAAGCTCCCACCAAGCAAGAGCAAACAATCTGGGGCTCATTACGATGTCGGTCGGAGTTCCCTCCGACCGACATCGCCGTGGATGCGGAATCCCACCGACCTCCAGTCAGTCCTGAAACCGCAATTAGGATGCGACCGCACATGATGCGGTCACGAACATCTGTTTTTACAATGGGAGCTTGTGTGGAGGTCTGAAACCACCCGCAGCACAATCTACCATTGTGAAATGTACGTTTTTGCACATCCCTGCACCATGTGGCAGGCACCTCACGGTGGCTGCCACACTGTGAAGGGATGTGCCAAGGCCTTAAACGTGAGGCCAGGGGATAAAGTTGCTCTCTGACAGCCTTTCCATGTCGGAAAGGCTGATATGGGAAGGCTGTCAGAAACTGACATCATAATTCCGACAGCAGAGACTAAGTGCGGCTTCTGACTGTCTTACGGGCTCCTTGAGCCCATCAGAACCCAGTCGGTTTGACCCGCCGGTTTAGACTCCGACTGCCGACATTACAATTCGGAATGTAAACCTACGATGTCAGTCGGTAAACCTCCAACGAGCAGTTTGAGGCTTACCGATCGACATCATAATAGGGCCCTAAATCCACTGTAAAGCAGATTAAAAAATTGCTCTCACCAACAGGGAGCAGGATTTTAGCTGCACGATGCGGGGGGAGAAATGCTGGCTCTCGCTGGAGGTGGGGAGCCAGCTGGGGCCATGGGGGCATTGGGGATCTCCCAAGGACCCCAGCAATGGTGAAGTGGGTGCCCTGGGTGAACTCTTGAGCACCCATCTTTCATTTTCATTGTCCGGGCCCTGGGGGGTGGGGTCTCTGGGGCCAAATTTGGCCTAGGGATGGCCGCTGTGTGCCTTCCTCCCCCTTTATTTTGTGGCCAAGCCCGGGGAGATGGTATCCCTGGGGAGAGAAATTGGCCTGGTGAGGGGGTCTGCATGCCTCTCTCCTCATGTACATGGTCTGCCCCCCATATATTTAGTGGTGGGCTACAGTGTTTGGGGTACCCGGGACCAAATACTACCAAGGGAGGGGGGCCATATGCCCCCTTCCCTATAAAAATGTGTCTGGCCCCCTCCTGGGCTGGCTGCCTTTGGGAGGTTAGACTAGGACCTTTAGCGATGTGCCGCGTGGCGTTGGCTGCAGTGGCGGGGTTTGGTTGCATACTGGGGTGTGGCCGAAGGGTCTGACTGCAGGCCAGGTCCAGCGGCCAAACCCCCACCAAGCATGGCTGAAGGCCATCCGCGGCGGCGGTTTGATTAACATATGGTAATTGAATATTAATTTACATTAAAAAAAACTAGAAAGACAATGAATCAACCAAAGTTTACAGGGAGGTTATAGTTAGGAAATAGAATTAAAAATACCTTAGAAAGTCACCCCATCCCCTAGGGCCTGGCCACAAATCAATTGGGGTGGGGACCGCGTGGCCGTCCTCCAGAGCCAAATTCAGCCCTTGGGACACCATCTGCCGAGGCCCATCCAAATCATCCTGGGTGGCCTTTCCCCAGTAAAGGCACCAAGTGTGCATGTTTTCGGATCACGGGAGAGCCTCCAGGCCCTCGTGGTCCCAGCTGGCTCTCTACCTCCTGCGGAAGCTTATATTGCTCTCGCACACAGTGAGCTGATGGAAATGCAACCCCTCCTTGCATGCAAGAGCAATACTTTCATCTATTTCCATGCATGCATGTTTGTGGAGAGTTTGACAGCTGTACAGACCCCTCCTTAGTAAAAAATACACCCCCCTGCGGGATGGGGTGCCCGCGCCCCCCCTTTTTTAGATATATGTACGGCCCTGGAGGATGGGATCCCCAGGGCCTAAAGAGTCTCAAGGACAGGGGCTACATTTCCCACCTTTATTTTGAGAAATGGCCCTGGGGGATGGGGTCCCCAGGGCCTAACTCGGCACCCTCCCCTTTACATAAAAATCAAACGGCCCGGTAGGATGGGGTCTCCTCCTCTTTTAACATGTATGTACGGCCCTGTGGGATGGAATTCCCATGGCCTAAAGAGGCTCAGGGAGGGCGGCCACACCCTCACCTTTAATAAAATATAGGCCCTGGGTGAAGGAGTCGCCAGGGCCTATGGCCAACTGCCCACCACGCATGGACAAAGGCCATGTACAGTATGGATTTGGCTGCCTTTGGGGGGGGGCATCCGCGCCAAGCTGTAAAATGACACAAGCCTTTTACCGCTCCAGGCACAGTATTACAGCTTTGCAATTGGCAAAATACCATCCAAGCCAACCATTTAAGAGTGCTCCCTTGTGTCTGGATAAAGCCAAACCTTTCTGAAGTGCTGTAATGATAGTGAAACACGTGTCAGGGGTTGCTTTTATTCTTTACAGGATGACTTGGATGGTATTTTACCAATCGTACTTGGAGTGGTAAAAGGCTTTTGTCATTGTACAGCTCAGTGTGGATGGCACTGTGCTACTTCTATGCTTAAAGACTGCCGGAGAAATGGAAATATACTTTGTCACTTTCTACATTGGCATGGATGGCATTGTACTAATCCTATGCTTAAAAACTTTTCTAGAAAAAATAACATTTCAGGTGACTAGATTTAGAGTGTCTCTGGTTTTGTAGGGTACTAACTACAGGAGCTGCTCTCCACCTAAACCTGGGAATTACCCAGAGTTCTCTGCTTCATATATTATATATTTCTGAGATTTACTATTTTAACCCCAGGTCAACATAAATTGGGAAAGTATTTGTATATTTTGGAGGGGGTAAATGTACTTCTCTCACCTCAGTCACACTGATTTAGTATTCAGGCTACAGTTCTACAAACAGTGGGAACAGTGCATATAGTTGCCAGTTTAGAATTGCTATTCTAATTCTCATGTCAGTAACCTTGAGAAACGCATAAATATTAGGAAGCGGGTGGTAAAATAACTCAAACTATGGAATGTCAAAATTGCTATACTAATTTAAAAATGTATTATTATTGAAAAAATTCCCCAATTTGTATATAATGTACCTTTCTAATAATCTAATAATAATGCTAACTCAATCCCTCTTTCTGTGAAAGTCCAGTTTCTGTGGATTTTGAAATGTTTAGAACACTTTTTAAATGACTAGGTATGCTAGTAAATATTTAAATTTCATAATTTCGAATTTAATATTAAATAATTTATCATTAAAATAACTCACTAGCCCATTTCCTAAATAATCATCATATTCCGAAAAAGTAATATATTATCGTGATAATTTAATAATAAAAAATCTATTTAAAATTAATAATATAAGGAAATGCAAATCACTTATAAAATAACATGGTTTTATAATACATTTGTCCCACAATTCCCCAATAGAAAAAACAACATAACAAATTAGAATAATGAGAATTATTTTAAATTACATGGCAATATTGCAACATTTATGTATGTTTACATTTTACTAAACAATAACCAAACAACATAATAAATAAAACTATAATATATGTTTAAAACGTATAACTCTGGGGATTTAGAAAACTCAGCACGGCACCTTTTACTCCAACACCAACCTCACCTGTGTGTCATATATACTTAGGGTCTCATTTGGATCTCGTTGGGGCCACCACTGATGGACTGTTGGTGGTGGTCCCACTGACATCCAGGCCATCAGTTTGACTGCCACATTACAATGCGGAAGGTCGGACAGCAGCGGTCAGGGGAACAGACCTCCGACAGGGTCAAGGAACATGTTGGGGCGGCGGTCGGACTCCTATCCCTATCGTGAGGGCATGCCTGCGTAGGCACTGAAGTAAGGATTAGGATGTCACTTTCCGACTGCCTTTTCAAAGAGGTCCGACCGCATGGAAAGGCAGCTGAAAAAGGGACTTTGGGACCTCAGGCAGGGAACCAATCCACCATGGGTCTGCTCAGTGGCCTGGGGGCACATGTAGTTCCGCCCCACACATCCATGCACCATGTGCCATGCACAACAATGTGCCTGACACATGGTGCATGATTATGGACTAAGTGACTTTTACTACTGCAGTTTGTGCTATAGCCCTTTTCCTGGGCCGCAACGCCAGCCACAGTAGAAAAAGGCACAAGGCACAAAGGCAGTCGGATGCTTGTCTGACCACCATTGTAATCAGGCCCTTGGTATCAAATTAGGAATTGTCAAACCGCATCAGACCAAAATCATAGTGATGTTGTACAATCCTTTGGCATGTTCTGAGAAGCTGAGCTTTATTGCATGTAAATTTATGCCTCGCAGTGATCTCGAATGTCCGCTTTCTTCCTTTTCTATGATTGATTCTGCCTCCTTAAAAACCCTGGCCTGGTAACACTCTTTACAATACCCGGTAAGAAGAGGCAGCGACAGAACAAGCCGCGTATTTCCGTCACAAAGGTATCGGTAAAAGCACACGAGGACGCCGCCGAAGAATCGTAATGTATAAAATCTCCTAATACCTTTTCTCTTCTGTTTCCTGTCTCCTTATCACCTTTAAGAGCGGGAACGACCTGAAATTTGAGCATCGTTACAGCATACATACTGACTTAATACAGTTTGTTCTTCCTTTTTCCCCCCCTTTTCTTTAATTGAAATAGGTTCAAGTCGAACATTTTTGTGGAACAATCTTTCCCATTTTTCCACCAGGAGACCTATCAATATTAGTGTCCCCTTCACTCAGATAAGGTCCTGATGAAAGCCCACTTGACCCTTCGGGGCACTAGAGAGGGCTGAAACATGTCGACCTCTTTTATGGACATATTTTTATAGTGCACCAGACCTTAATTTGTCTGACTTGTGCACGGAAAGCGTTTTTAGCCAACTCGAACCCAGTTTTATTAAAATAAACTACTGGTTTTACGAGTTTCTTAATCTTTATTATTCACTATAAATCACTTCACCACACACCAACACTTTTCTACGATCACTACTGAAAAAACCAGAGGAAAATCCTCCGGGTGGAGGAAGCATTCATTAACCCGATGATGATGCTGTCACGTTGTTAAGCACAGAGCGGACAATCAAAATATACCACTGTATTCCACCTGCAAAAACGTGATTGAGGGTTTCTTAACAGTACTTCGTACTGTGTATGTTTACCCTGGTTCTTTCAGGACCAGTGATCCACTCTCTACCTGATATTTTGACATTTGAGAAAAAGAAGCTGAGTGGGTCACAAACCCTTCTTTCTCCCTCCAATTGATTTATATATATGATGTTGTACAATCTTCAAAAATGTTGTGTTATTTTTAAAAGATTTTTGGAGATTGTATGACAAATGTCCCTTCTACTTTATCCTGCTAATATCCCACCCACTTGCAGCCACAGCCAAAACCCTGAGGTCATGACCCTCTTTGTCAGCAAGACACTGACACAAACTAGGTGGTCAATCATCCAGTAAGTACTCTATCACCAAATGAACTAGTGCATAAAAAAGGTTACACATTTATTCCTATTCACACAAGTTATTATTGGTAGAGTACATCTATGACTCTCAAGTTTCATGCATTTGCTTCATAGTCTCTTTGAACCATTTTATATGGTCCTCTTTCATCCTCTCATACCTTTATATCTCAGCCACATCCAACTTAATCATCACTGCTGTTACTCTGAGAAGCTCCTGTCCCTCCTTACACCTGAGCTGTAGAATAAGCTTACATGGGGCAGATGATGAGGGAGGGTACAGAACATATTTGTGCCAATGGGTTGCTATCAATAATGTCAGTGGTCGGAAACTTTCTGCCTTGGGGTTCAAAGTGGCATCATATATTGCTCAATCTTTGCTGTTGTCTGTTTTTAACTAAGATATTGCATGGAACCCCAAGGTGAAAACCAGTCTCACTATTGAAAGACAGCCATCAATAACTGTATCGTTGCAAAAATGATCTAGACAAACAATTATAGCCAATTAAGCAAGTACTTAATAGTAGAAATCAAGCAAAATAGCCTACAAAATCAAATTAAACAGCCCCGTAATAAAAAGTGGTAAAAAAAAAAAGCCTCAATAGAACAAATTGAATTTGGTCATGAAATGGGGCAAACATTGAAGTTAAAATATGAGAATATGTTCAGAAATGAAGCACATAAAAACACACTAACAAGTCAAATCTTTTTTAAGGCTACCCTTCTACCCCTAAGAAAATAAAAAAAACACAGGATTTTGGCAACCAAAATGTGTACATATGTTTGCAACACTGCTTGTTTGCAGGTAATAGGGATTTTACATTGGATGTAACAATACCTTAAGACTACATACTAAGGTCTGCTTCATTGACTGAAATGGCCTCCAGTGGCCAGAAAGGGACCCCAATGCGCTGCCTCTTTGCTTGAGTCTAGAGGATAGGGGTACAATTTTAACAGGTTTACCATTTGGTGCACGTTTGTTTAGGATTTCATTCTGACTGCTTAGCGTTTAACATTGACCACACAGCTTTAAAGCAATGTTCAATTATAGGCAAGAACAGGGTGAAAAACATTCATTCCTTTAATGCATTTTAAGTAGTTACAGTGATGCAAAACCAGCAGCTCACAACTGCCTCCAACTTTAGTCAATTGAATACTAAAATATGAAATGAATGTGTAAATAGTATGCAATTGTCTAGACAGTTTAGGTCAACGGCAAAGAGAGGGGGCCAGAAAGAAATTGTCCATCAGGCAGACAACCATAACTGATTCTGATGCTAAAGAATGGTTTATATATTCAGTATTCTGTATATGCGAAAGGCTTCAGTGAGCAGTGGATCTAAGCAAGCAGACCAGCTATCTACTTATGCATTTCTTTATGGAGTCTTAGAAAAATGTGCACGCCATTTAAACACAAAATGAATGCCATAAGAATATCTGTCTCGCAAGGGACTGAAACCAACCTGTGTAATTGGCTTTCGGTATAGCAAAAACAACAATTTCTCTGGTCCCCAGGAAAGCAAACCAATGTCAGGGTATTGAGTGGGCACTAAAAATAACTTAGCTCTTGAAACTTAATTCTGGTAAAGAGAAACTTGCACAATGAAAATGTTAAAAGAAGGAAAATTGGGGAGAATAAACGGAGTCTTATGAAAGTAACAAAGAAGAATACATGTTCAATTCTGTATTATGAAAAGTCCCACAATTTATATTCCTAAGAGGCAGCATAAGTGCAGCAAGAAATAAAGAATTACAGTAAAAAGGAGAGGAAAGCAGAGCTCTAAATATTTATTACACATGTTGACATTTTTTAAAATAGCATAACAATATCATGTGCACCGAGATATAGTTACTTTCTTCTCCTGAAATATCTTTATTATATGAATTTAATCATTAACACACCTATTGTACCAATCTAAACGTGACATTGATATACACATGTCCTTGTAAAGTAACATGTCCAAATGATAAGAACCCTGCATGTAAACATTAAAAGAGAAATAACACATAATCGAAATGGTGTGCCTGTGCACTGCATTATTTTTCCTAACACTGTTAAATTAGAGCTTTTGAAAACCATATAATGGAAACCATGATTTGGTTTGATGTAAAATGGTTTCATTTCTTGTGACTAAGTGTATGATCAGAACGGGGTCAAATCAACAAGCGAAAGTCTGTTTTCATTAAATGACTGAGTGATTTTAACATATTTACGACCTTTTCCCTCTTTTCCCTCACTGTGTCCATCCTATTCCTTCGAATTGATAATGCGTGAAACATAAGTATATATACTCAAGAAAGAAATTAAAATTAGCCCCAACCACCCATGCCTTCGGGAAGGAATTCAGACCATAGATGAAGATGGCTTTTCATTTTCTGCAGTTGCTGACCACTGAATGTATCTTGGGAAACAGTGTACTTTCAGTGTCAAAGAGTTTTCATAGGTTTTTCACCCTGCGAGTCAACTGAAAAACTTCACAATGACGTTTAGCGCAAATTACAGGGCAGGAATTGATATGTGTCGGCCAAAAGTAATTGATTAGGGGTTTAAGGGTAGCTCTTGTTGCCTAGTAGGGGACCCTAGCATGCAAATAGGCAGTAGTAAAACCATTCACAACTGACAGGCATACTTTTGTGCATACCTGACATGCATAAAACAAGCCATTTTCAAAATAGGCTTGCAGCAAAATATACCCATATGATTCAGACCTATATTCCCCGTAGATAATGCACACAAGTGAGACTGAAGCCTACCTTCATGGTGGTCTGAATTATGATTAGAAGGTGGCAGCATCCATTTAGGTTGGCTATCTAGCTATATTAATGGTTCAATAAACAATAATTGCTTAAGTTATATCTACGAGAGCCATTGTTGTAATCTAGTAATTGTATGCCACGACTGCATACAAATACAGGGTAGTAAACGCCATGCAAAAAGTGGGAGTGGGCAGATCAAGGATTGGTTTGTTTTAAGAGCTGTTGAATGCCCACAAATTGTATTTAAAATCCCGTTTGACTTGGAATATTATTTGCATTCAAGTTCTTAGGTTGCATCAGTTGAGTGGTACAGCAGTTCAATTGGCTTGTGTGCAGACATATCTTATGAATTTATCTACGGTTCTAGGCTTTCAATCGTGGTAGATGTTTTCAAATTATGAATTACAAAATGTTAGTGTTTCGATTTGTGTTATTTTCATGGCACTAGTGTAACATACCATGTGTCAAATGCATCCTTCACACATTAGGACTCAATTCACAAATGCATATGAAGTACTACTCCTGTAGCACTAGTTCACATATTCATAAAAGCAATTCAAATAGCTATGGATGTGTATTTTCACTTATGGTGATCCCTTCTCTTATATACAGAGTTCTCCCACAATAGTGTATGAAACTCCAAGCACATAGCTTTAAGTTTTATGTGATATATGGGAGTGGCAAGGGGGAATCACTAAACATTGGGGAATGTCTACTTCAAAGTGGGATGAGAAAGGGAGTATTAAGGAGGGGAAGAGGGATGGATATGCAAATACAAAACACACCTGCAAAACGGTAAGTCGGTTGCAATTCACTCAAGTTCACACCCACATCTAATTCAATTTTACTGCAACCTAAACAGGCTCAAATCAACACCAGCAAATGACTGAGTAAGTTACACACCACACATGGACACTCACAAGTACTGCATGGGAATCCTATAAAAATCAATGTAGGCAGGTCATAAAAACATCAGCACAAAGCTCAATAATACACATTTTAAAATAAATACAAGAAAAAAAGAGGTAAATATCTTTAGAAATTGCACGTGTCAATATATTTCATACTGTACAAATGCTAGAAACTAGTTTAAAAACCTAATTTATCAAATAAAATTAATAACGTTAGTATTCTTTATGCAATAAGACACGAAGTTTTTCCTAGGAAGATGTTTACAACCTAATAAATATAAAAACCAGTAGTCAGTCCCAGTTTGCAGTATTTAAAATTGATGTTTATCTTTGTAGTACTTTACTTTACTACACAACCTGTTTTCTAAAGTGTCATATACAGGTCAGGTGCTACCATCATAAATAGGTTCACTTGTCAACCATAGCCATAAAAATGGACCAAATATTATCCTAAAAACTACCATCTTACATTGTTCTTTGAAGCTGAGGGCAAACTGTTTGCAAATTGATTACTACAGAAACTAACTACAAGAGCGATGGACCAACACATTCTACCAATGAATCAAAATTTCCAGAGGGATTGTGCCACTATTAACAGCACTGTGCCCCTCAGCTTGTCTGCAAGCGATTCCATCAACAAAATGAAAGCATTGGATGTTTGCTACATGTAACAGTGATTTATTTTAGTTATATTTTAGTTGCTGGTTGCTACGTTTGTAGGGGTATATGGTGGGACATTAATTAAGTGCTAATTAATTAACAAATAATTATTAATTGTTAATTAATAAGTTAATTGAGTACCAATTATGTAAGTTGTAGTATACTTATTTATTTTAGTAATATTTTTCGTGTAACTGCTAGGTTTGTAGGGCTACAGTGTGGAAAGTTAATTAAATATAAATAAATAAAAAACATTAATTGATATTTGATTATTAAATTGTTTAATAGTTTTTATTTTGTATAATTATAATATTTTGGGGTAAATTAATAACGTTCATATTAAGAGATTATATTTGTTCAAAATTAATAAGGTATACAAATATAGGGTTAGACAAATAAGTAATGTCTTCATAGTGAAGTCATTTCAATGCTGTTGCTGGAGTGGGAATAGTAAATGTAATCCCTCTGAAATCTAACACTTTCCCTACTGTTGCACAGATGAAATGAAATGAAAAGTGGATTTATAAAGCGCAGTTGCTGCCGGGAGGCGTCCAAGCGCTACTTGAAGAATACAGTGAGGGGAGCCGGCACAATTCAAGAGATTAATCTTGCGGAGTAAAGAGAAAGGTCTTTAGGTGTTTGCGAAATAAAGAAAGGTTGGAGTTGGATCTGAGTTTAGAGGGTAGGAGGTTCCACAACTTTGCGACATTGTATGAAAACATCCTGCCGCCGGCTCGCGTTCTCCTGATCCTTGGTACTGTTGCTAGAAAAGCCTGGCTAGAACGGAGGTGCTTTGTAGGATGGTAATGGGTCATAAGATTTTGGCAGATTGCCGGGCCTGTGCCCCAGAAGGCCTGATGGGCAATGCACAGTGCTTTAAAAGAGATTCTTTGGCGGACCGGGAGCCAATGCAGTCTCCTCAGTCCAGGTTGCGCTGAGATTTTCTGTGGCAGTTGTAATACTGTGCGGGCGGCACAGTTTTGCACAGTCTGCAACTTACGGAGAGTGTAGTCAGGCGCACCTAAGTATAGGGAGTTGCTGAAGTCGAGTCAAGACTGTATCAGACCCTGTACAGCGACTTGCTTGGCCTCCATGGGTAATAATGGGAGCACTTTCCTAAGCATCCTAAGTAGGCCAAAACAGGTTGCAGACAGCTTTGTGGCCTGGGTGTTGAATGTTAGGGCCTTGTCCAGCCATATACCCAAGCTTTTTATATTATCCTTGGGTACTGGCGGAGTACCAAGGCAGGGGGGCCAAAGAGAGTCAAAAGATGTAGGGGCGGCAGGCCCCAGAAACATCAGCTCCGTTTTGTCGCCAACAAGTTTGAGGAAGGATCTCATCATCCACCCTTTCACAGCCTCCAAGCAATCCCTTAGTCCTCTTTGCGAGGGGCCGCTGTTCTCCTGTGCCAGGGATACCACTAGCTGAGTATCGTCCGCGTAGGAAACTATCTTAACACCAAATGGTCGGACGATTTCAGCTAGTGGTCGCATATAGACATTAAACAATGCAGGGCTCAACAATGAGCCCTGCGGGACCCCACAGCTGAGAGGTTTACTAGTGGAGGCAATGTCTCCCTCAAAAACCTGAAAAGATCTGTTATTTAAGAAGGATCTGAACCAGCATAAAGCCTTGCCGGAAATTCCTATTTCAGAGAGGCGGCAGAGAAGCACATCGTGATTGACCGTGTCAAAAGCTGCGCTTAGATCAAGGAGGATCACTGCCACTGATCCTCCCTGATCCATCATCCTCCTGGCTTCTTCGGTTACTGCCAATAAGGCAGTCTCCGTCCCATGTTTTGGTCGGAAACCAGTTTGGGTGATGTCCAGCAGCTGATTTGACTCCAGAAAGGCCATGAGGTGGATATTGATGTGCTTCTCCAAGATCTTACCTATCCAAGGGAGCAGGGAAATGGGGCGGTAATTGCTAAGATCGCCAGGGTCCAAATTGTTTTTTTTTAACAAGGCCCGAACCATAGCCTGCTTCCAATGTGCTGGAACTATGCCGGTAGTGAGAGAAGCGTTGAGAAGGTCCTTGATGGTAGGAAGGACCGTCTGGATGACCGAAACCATGGCCTTAGGAGGCGCGGGGTCACGGGGTGATCCAGATTTTACCTGCCGTGATAATAACTCCACGGCGTCCTGTTCCAGTAAAGGGAAACATTCCAGGTAGGCCGTGGGTTGAGAAGGAAATTTCGCATAAAAGGGCCATGTTTGAGAAACCAGATGAGAGCCAGTAGCAGAGAAGGAGGAGTATATTTGAAGAATTTGTTGATGAAAAAACACTGCCAAATTGTTACAATGCATTAGTGTATTATCCGGTAATGTGGGAGGCAGAGGAGGTTTGATGAGGCTCTTTACTACTTGAAAAATTTCCTTGGGTTTGGATTTGGCCCGCAAGATTTGAGTGGAGAAATAAGTAGCTTGAGCGGAAATAACCTCATTTTTATAGGCTCTAATTGCCTTTCTGTACAGCACTTTGTCACTTGAAAGAAAGTCAAGTCGCCAACGTCTCTCGATTTTCCTGCAAACCCTCTTTATTTCCCTAAGTTCCTCAGAGAACCAAGGAGCAGATTTTTTCAGGCGCTTTGTGGTGATTTTTTGAAGGGGGAGGACAGTCTCAAGAGAATGAGAGATCCACCCTTCATACTCCTGATTGGCTGCATTGAGATCCATATTAAGGGAAGGGCGTGAGTTGGCAAGGCTGTTAGACCAGGATTCTACAGAGAGTTTTGACCAATTTCTAAAATTCTTCTCACAGTGAGTTGACCGGGGAAAGGTATAGGTGGACCATAGAAGAGGAACAAGCAGGTGATCTGTCCATGGCAAAGCGATAGGACATCCCGCCTTAAGGCCAGAGCAATTACTGAACACTGGATCCAACAAATGACCCTTAGAGTGAGTGGCAGCATCAACCAGCTGCTCCAGTTGTAGAGCCGCTAGGTCATTCACTAGCTCGCTAGCGATGTGGTCATGGGCGGCATCGAAATGAAAGTTAAGGTCGCCCAGCATTGTATAGTTTGAAAATGTAGTGACATCTTCAGCTAAAATTGAGGACAAGACCTTGTGGAACTGCCTTGAGGGGCCTGGGGGTCTAAGACCAAGGTGCCTGAAAAGCAGATGCTTGGGGAGAGGTTAATACTGAAAGCAAGGCTTTCACAGTCGGGGATGGTGCTGGCCATACTTCGACAGGGATATTCTTCTTTATATACAATTGCCAGACCGCCTCCTCTCCCACCCGATCGGTCCTTACGTAGCATCTGAAAGCCCAAAGGTAAGGCAGATACGACATCTGGGTCAGAATCTGGCGTCAGCCAGGTTTCTGTTAGAAAGGTTACATCTGGTTTGTATTCCTCCAACATCAACTTAATTTCAGTCTTGTGCTGCGGTAGAGATCTACAGTTTAGGAGCAATAAGTTAAAATCCTGTTTGTTTGAAGGAGACAGCGTGCTATGAAACCCATGTTTACATAGAGGACAGACCTCAGGGAGATCTAACACATTAAAACGATGCAGGCAGTCTGTATTCATAGTGCCGCGCAGATTTAATAGATCATCAGCGCTATAGGGCTTTCTTTGGTGAGACCGGGAGACAGGGGATATAGCCCCTAGTCCCGAACAGTCGCGGACGGGCGCAGACGGGCTTGCCTTTAGTGCGCCTTCGGCGCGCTGGTGGCGCGCCTGCTGCGCGCTCGCGCTGGCATGCTAACTTATACTCCTGGTCGTCAGATAGGCTAGAGCGCTATCGCTCTGCACCCTACCCAAGATGTCCGCCACAGTCACCCCGCCAGTCCTCCTACGCCGCAACTCACCGAAGCGGTGAGGATCCGGACGGCGGTGATCGAGGCAGGGGCGAGACCAGAAGGGACAGAGTCCTAATATACGTGATTAGCAGCACAGCTTTCCAGGTAAAATACAGAATAATACACAGTAAAAGTACTATTAAAAATGTAAGCAGAGTCTCCCGGCTTCCGCCACAGGAGAAACTTCAAGTCTGCGTGCTCGCGCTGGCAGGCAAACTTATACTCCTGGTCGTCAGATAGGCTAGAGCGCTATCACTCTGCACCCTACCCAAGATGTCCGCCACAGTTTAGAGTGGGAATAGTAAATCTTACCCCTCCAAAGTCCAATTCTTTTCCTACTGTTATACAGACTGCAGTGGGAATAGTAAATGTTGCCCCTCCAAAATCCAACGCTTTCCCTACTATTGCACAGACCGGAGTAGGAATAGTAAATCTTACCCCTCCAAAGTCCAGCACTTTCCCTACTTTTGCACGACTGGAGTGGGAATAGTAAATCTTACCTCTCTGAACTCCAGTGCTTGCCCTACTATTGTAGAGACTGGAGTGGCAATAGTAAATCTTACCCCTCTGAAGTCAATGCTTTCCCTACTGTTGTACAAACTGAAGTGAGAATATTAAATTTAAAACGTCCAAAGCTCAATTCTTTCACTACTATTGTACTGACTGGAGTGGGAATAGTAAATGTAATTCCACTGAAGTCCAGTGTTTTCCCTACTGTTTCCTGGACTGGGAATAGTAAACCTTACCCCTCTGAAGTCCAACACTTTCTCTACTGTTGCACAGACTGGATTGGGAATAGTAAATCTTACCCCTCCGAACTTCAACGTTTTCCCTTCTGTTGTACAGACTGGATTGGCAATAGTACATTTAACCCCTTCGAAATCCAATGCTTTCACTACTGTTGCACAGACTGGAGTAGGAATAGAAAAATGTATCCCTTCGAAGTCCAAAGCTTTTCCTACTGTTGCACAGACTGGAGTGGTAATAGTAAATATTACCCATCCAAAGTCCAACACTTTCCCTGCTGTTGCACAGACTGGAGTAGGAACAGTAAATCTTATCCACCTGAAGTTCAACACTTTCCCTACTGTTGCATAGACTGGAGTGGGAATAGTAAATGTAACCCCTTCGAAGTCCAATGCTTTCACTACTGTTTCACAGACTGGAGTAGGAGTTGTAAATGTAGTCCCTCCGAAGCCCAACGCATTCCCTACTATTGCACAGGCTGGAGTGAGAATAGTAAATATTACCCTTCCAAAATCCAACACTTTCCCTACTTTTGCACAGACTAGAGTAGGAATTGCAAATGTAATCCCTCCGAAGACCAACGCTTTCCCTACTTTTGCACAGGCTGGAGTGAAAGTAGTAAACATTACCCCTCCCAAATACAACACTTTCCTTATTGTTGCACAGACTGGAGTGGGAATATTAAATCTTACCTCTCCGAAGTCCCACGCTTTCCCTACTGCTCCACAGACTGGAGTGGAAATAGTAAATCTTACCTCTCTGAAGTCCAATGCTTTCCCTACTATTGTAGACAATGGAGTAGCAATAGTAAATCTTACCCCTCTGAAGACAATGCTTTCCCTACTGTTGTACAAACTGAAGTGGGAATATTACATTTAAAACGTCCAAAGCTCAATGCTTTCACTACTATTGTACTGACTGAAGTGCGATTGATAAATTTATTTCCACTGAAGTCCAATGTTTTCCCTACTGTTTTTTGGACTGGGAATAGTAAACCTTACCCCTCTGAAGTCTAACACTTTCCCTACTGTTGCACAGACTGGATTGGGAATAGTAAATCTTACCCCTCCGAGCTTCAACGTTTTTCCTACTGTTGTACAGACTGGAGTGCAATAGTACATTTAACCCCTTCGAAATCCAATGCTTTCACTACTGTTGCACAGACTGGAGTAGAAATAGTAAATGTTATCCCTCCGAAGTCCAAAGCTTTCCCTACTGTTGCACAGACTGGAGTGGTAATAGTAAATATTACCCATCCAAAGTCCAATGCTTTCACTACTGTTGCACAGACTAGAATAGGAACAGTAAATCTTATCCACCTGAAGTTCAACACTTTCCCTACTGTTGCATAGACTGAAGTGGGAATAGTAAATTTAACCCCTTCGAAGTCCAATGCTTTCACTACTGTTGCACAGACTGGAGTAGGAATTGTAAATGTAATCCCTCCGAAGCCTAACGCTTTCCCTACTGTTCCACAGGCTGGAGAGAGAATAGTAAATATTACCCCTCCGAAATCCAATGCTTTCCCTACTGATGCACAGACTGGAGTGGGAATAGTAAATCTTACCCCTTTGATGTCTAAGGCTTTCCCTATTGTTGCACAGACTGGAGTGGGAATAGTAAATCGTACGCCTCTGCAGTCCTATACTTTCCCTACTGTTGTACAGACTGGAGTGGAAATATTAAATGTAATACCTCTGAAGCGCAACGCTCTCCCTACTGTTGCACAGACTGGAGTGGGAATAGTAAATGTAACCCCTTCGAAGTCCAACACTTACCCTACTGTTTCACAGACTGAAGTAGGAATTATAAATGTAATCTCTTTGAAGTCAAGTGATTTACCTACGGTTGCACAGACTAGAGTGAGGATAGTAAATATTACCCCTCCGAAGTTCAATAATTTCCCTCCTGTTGCACAGATTGGAGTTGGAATAGTAAATTTAACACTTCCAAAGTCCAATGTTGTCCCTACTGTTGCACAGACTGGAACGGGATTGGTAAATCTTACCCCTCCGTAGTCCAACGCTTTCTCCACTATAGCACAGACTAGCGGTGGAATAGTAAGTCTTACCCCTCTAACACTTTCCCTACTGTTGACCTGTTTGGAGAGGGAATAGTAAATGTAATCCCTCTGAATGCCTACGCTTTTACTTCTGTTGCATTAACTGTAGTATATCTATTATTCCCAGACTCCAATACATTTGTTTAAATATATCGATTATTATTATTTGTTTGTTTTTTAATTTTACAGTATTTGTTTATACATATATTTTCCAAAAATGGTAAAGTATTTTTTGCAAATGTCTTTTTTTTGGGATATCATGTTTTTTTATATTTTTATATTTTGGTAATGTATTTATTGTTTTGTAGTTGATTTGTTAATATTTTGTATGTTTCAGTTATATAAATATATTTATAGTTGGCCCGTACAGGTCGCTAAGAAGCAATTTATTCTTCACAAATTCCAGAGTATTTACAAGTTTGCCCATTCAGGGCTCTAATGAGGAATATTCCTTGAAATACTACTTTGATTTAATGTGCAATATTGAGAGACACAGTGCGAAAACAGTGTTTGACACTATTCAAATTATATTGTATTGAATTTGTGCTCAATTTTCTTAATTGGTTAATTATTTAGTTTTTGCACGAATTAGTCATTATAACTGTGTATGATGAAATATTATGTTTTTGTCTCTCGCACTGAATATTGAGCATTGATATTGTGACTGTGACCAGTTCATGTGGAACCATACAGAATGAATTATTTATCAATTTTACACATTGGAGCTCTGCTTAACATGGTAAAACACGTCCTTCATGGGTTTAAGTATTGTTTGTTTCTATAGTATGTTTCTATAGTATTAAAAACTGTGCTGTCTCCACTCAGTAATGAACATGTTCCAAAATGGGTGCCTTGGTCACATAGGATTAACTTATATACAAAGGCCGTCATCACTTTTGATGAATAATTGAACTTTTTTACATATAACGTAATCCTTTTGGTTTTAAATTGTTAATGAATTTTGAATCATGCTGACATTGAAGAAGGCGTCATCCCGAAACACGTCTATCAGTGCTTTGTGACCTACTGATTAAAGCACTTTGCAAAAATACTCCTACCCGCGAGTGCACCCGTTACTGACTGCTTTCATTGTTCGTCGGAAACTTACATTGATTTATATAATTATATATATTCACTTAAAAAACCATAGGATTCACACATGTTATAGTTAGCTGGACATTTCACTCGTAAAAAACCATTGAAATTCCCCTGTTATAGTTAGTTCAGATAACTATAACTCGCGCGACCGCAATCCACTGCTGATGACATCACATATTACATCACTCATGACATGGTCAGTGACATCACTCATGACATCACTGATGACATCATCCTTGTGATAGAGTGGCGGTCGCGCGAGTTATAGTTATCTGAACTAACTATAACGGGGGAATTTCAATGGTTTTTTACGAGTGAAATGTCCACCTAACTATAACATGTGTGAAACCTATGGTTTTTTAAGTGAATTTGCAAGGTTTTTTAAATGCTAATTCCTAACTATAACGTGTGTGAAACCTATGGTTTTTTAAGTGAATTTGTAAGGTTTTTTAAATGCTAATTTATGTATGTATTATTATATTTTTTATATATTTATTTTACAATAAACTACCTATGTATATAGTTATAGATTGACTGTATCCTGTAATATGGAATGGCTCAGCTCTTTTCTGCGCACATATAGATATTTATGTACTTTTAACTGCAATTTTCTCAGGAACTACTGAACAGATTGACACCATATATGCAAAAAGCACATGCCTGACCTGAGGACTACCTCTTTGCCAAATTTCAAGTAATTCTGTTCAGCCGTTCGGGCTGTACCTTCGACTAAAGGTCCTATGGGAAAATGCATGGGGAAAACGCGTTTTGGGACCCCCCTTTTTTCTCAGCCCCAGCTTGACGAACCACCCCGAGACTTTCTGGGTAGGAGCTGAGCGGAGCGCCCCATTAGTTTTGAAAGTTCCGCGAGGATTCGTCAATCGGCGCCAAAGTTATTCAAAATAGAATTTTCAGATTTCCTATGGTAACTGGGTCCTAACTATAACTATCTACTGGCGACCGCCAGTAGATAATATATATAAATATATATATATTCACTTAAAAAACCATAGTTTTCACACATGTTATAGTTAGCTGGGCATTTTCCTCGTAAAAAAACCAATGAAATTCCCCTGTTATAGTTAGTGCAGGCAAATATAACTCACGCGACCGTAATCCGCTGATGATGACGTCAGATATTACATCACTGTATTTACACATTTATATAGCCATGTCTTCTTCCTTTTTTTTTAGCTATACATATATATATTTTTTTTTTTTCAGAAAGACACATATGTCATCAGTGATGTAATATCTGACGTCATCATCAGCGGATTACGGTCGCGTGAGTTATAGTTGCCTGCACTAACTATAACAGGGGAATTTCATTGGTTTTTTACGAGGAAAATGCCCAGCTAACTATAACATGTGTGAAACCTATTTTTTTTTAAGTGAATTTGTACGTTTTTTTAAATGCTAAGTTACTTTACGCCGTTCGTGCCATGCACGCACGGTGGGCACGCGGTGCGCTTCGCGCACCGCGCACCCACTTCACGCAGTTAGTGCCGTGCACGCACGGTGCACTTTGCGCACCGTGCACGCACGGTGCACTTTGCGCACCGTGCACGCACGGTGGGCACGCGGTGCGCTACGCGCACCGTGCCCACGTTACGCGTTATACGCCATGTACGCACGGTGCGCTTCGCGCACCGTGCGCACACGGAGGACACCTGATGCGCATTGTTTTTAAGGGTTTTGGTATAAATTGTTTAGAAAATATATGACATGCAAGCAAGCTGCGCTACGCACAGCTTGCTCACACGGGGTGACTAATATTGCTATTTATATTTTTAGTATTTATAGCGTGCACACACGCTGCGCGACCTATGTGGATATTTTTTTAATTTCAATAGTGCGCGCACCCTACGCGCACTCTGCGTTTTTTAAAAAACAATTAAAATGTTTTAATTACTCTTGGGGGACCGCATGGGACCTGTTGACCCCTGCTAGGGGGTCAGGAACTGTACAGCCTGCCCCCGTTACATGTTTTTCTCCTTTCTGTTTCACCCCCCTCTCAATGCGAGAGACAAAATGGCGGCCGACACTTCCTGGTTTCGACCGATTCGAATGTTTACTAAGATGTAACAACCAATCAGAAGTGCGCTCGCGGACTGCCGAGTGCGCGCACCCAGCGCGCACGCTGCGCGCGTATAGATATATATATTGATTTAAATGCTATTTTCTCAGAAAATACTAAACAGATTTACACCAAACCTGCAAAAGGCACCAAACGGACCTTATGGCTACCTCTCTGCCAAATTTCACGTAATTCTGTTCAGCCGTTCGGGCTGTAGCTGCGACTAAAATCCTTATGGAAAAATGCATGGGGAAAACGTGTTTTGGGACCCCCCCTTTTTCTCGGCCCCCGCTTGACGAATCACCCCGAAACTTTCAGGGTAGGAGCGGAGCGGAGCGCCCCATTAGTTTTGAAGAATTCGCGAAGATTCGTCAAACGGCGCCAAAGTTATTCAAAATAGAATTTTCAGATTTCCTATGGAAACACGGTCCTAACTAAAACTATCTACTGGCGACCGCCAGTAGATAATATATATATATATATATATATATATATATATATATATATATATATATATATATATATATATATAAATATATATAAAGATAGATAGATATGCCTTATATAGTAGTAAATTTAAAATATATCCCCCAAAATGTATTATAATGTCAAATGTATATTTTTAGTAATAATTGGACATTATATATATTTGTATAAACATACCAACACATATATATGTGTGCATGTTTATATAAGTATATATTTAAATATAGTATTTAATATTATTTAAATCTATTTAATTTACACTATATTAATGTTATATATTATCATTTTTAAGGTTTACTATTTTAAACTATGTATATTAAAAACAATATTTATGTATGTTTTTAATGATATTAGTGTGAAACAATATTTTTTGTTTGCTATTTTTGTACTTATCATTAAAAGTATAGGGACAATGTATTTTTGAGAACCATTATTTTGACACAATATTTTTGTTTCACTACATTGTTTTCGATATTGTGTCAGTGATCCTATAGTGATACATGGCTGCAAGGTAAGCAATCAACGTAGATCAACTTATCATAAGGATGTCCACGTACACAGGAGTAAATCGGGATATGTTTTAGCACCAATGAAGTTCACACTATATATCTCAGATTTATCTTGTTACCTTGACTCCCTGCAAGTATTGGCTCCTAAACATAGGGCCCTATTCTGATGTTGGCTGTCCCATCGCAGCGGCTGGATTGAGTACTCCGGTAAATAGGCGACCTCCCCGCCTGCCGCATTACTACTCTCCCATAGGGCTGGCAATTACAGTGCGGCACAGTGATTACTGCGGTACGTGTCACTGTGAGCCAGAATGCAATGCTTGTCAGACTGCTGACTACTGAACACACCCACAATTTAATTCCAGACTGTTGGCTGTCTGTGTACATTGTTGCAGGAGCTGTGGAATAAATGACAACCATAAACAGAAGATATTGGAGTGCTTTACAGGTCGGCACAACGGAGGTTGTACCGACCTGACTCACAGGTTTCACATCCACGAACAGGTTACCTACTCATTGGGGACTATTTTTAACTTGTTTTAACCTTGTTTTTATCATCGATGTTTTAAATCTTATTAAATTACCTTTTGCGCATTTGCTCTTGCTGAGTCCTGCTGTAGAGTGTGATCGACAGTGATGCCCCCTCGTTCCGCCGCGAGCAGAGGCTCGTTTGATGCGGAGGGGGGCCGACTCCATTACCAGCATAGCACACTTCCGCTTTAGCCGGAAGGAGGGGCCAGATACTGGTAGCGGTTTAGTGGCTCTGACATGGCCACTACTTAATCATGATGGGGACACGGATGTGCAGCGGACATGCGCAGCAGGCGTGCCAAAGGCAAGCCCGTCCGTGCCTGTCCATGGCCAGATGGAGCCTGGGGCCACCCACTATGTGCGTTTCATTAAATACTCCCCTAAGAAACTGCGATCACTGGCATCCAAGAATACCCAGAAGATCCACCCTATTCTCAAAAACAAGTTAACATGGTATGGCCTTCTCAACTCTGCACCGTCTGAAGACGGCTGTAATGCCAGAAACTGGTCCTAGGAAGCTTGTTTCCGGTCCAGGGAAGGCATGGCTTGACAGTTCGGACTGGACTGTTCCCATGAGGCACAGGGTCAGAATGATTTGCATATGGCCATGTCTGAACTGGGGTGGCAGAGTGGGCTAAAGAACGGCGATGGATCAAAACCAGATCTGTTGACTGGGTGTGAGTGTTTGATTGGTTCTGATGCTCCGTCCATCACCACCCCCTTTTGTACTGCTTTGTTCGCCATAAGTTGGGAGGGTATGCTCAGACGTGAGTCCCTTGCTCACTTTGCCACTGGATTCAAGCAAGCCTGGCTGAATACGGCTGTAATGCCAGAAACCGTTCCTAGGAAGCTTGTTTCCGGTCCAGGGAAGGCATGGCCTGACAGTTCGGGCTGGACTGTTCCCATGAGGCACAGGGTCAGACTGATTTGCATATGGCCATATCTGAACTGCGGTGGCAGAGTGGGCTAAAGAACGGTGATGGATCAAACCCAGATCTGTTGACTGGGTGTGAGTGTTTGATTGGTTCTGATGCTCCGTCCATCACCACCCCCTTTTGTACTGCTTTGTTCGCCATAAGTTTGCAGGGTATACTCAGACGTGAGTCCCTTGCTCACTTTGCCACTGGATTCAAGCAAGCCTGGCTGAAGACGGCTGTAATGCCAGAAACCGGTTCTAGGAAGCTTGTTTACCGGTCCAGCGAAGGCATGGCTTGACAGTTCGGGCTGGACTGTTCCCATGAGGCACAGGGTCAGACTGATTTGCATATGGCCATGTCTGAACTGGGGTGGCAGAGTGGGCTAAAGAACGGTGATGGATCAAACCCAGATCTGTTGACTGGGTGTGAGTGTTTGATTGGTTCTGATGCTCCGTCCATCACCACCCCTTTTGTACTGCTTTGCTCCCTTATAAGGCATTGGGCATTGATTAAGTATACTTTTGTCTAATTAGTGTGTTGTTTATTATGCGCCCTAAGAGATGTGTACCCAACTGGTGACTTTAATAATTGGTAGTCACATTGGAGGATGTTTTCCCAAGAGGTACTCGGTTCCCGTAGAAGAACAGGGATACATTGTCAATTCTACGGAATTATGTTTAGCATATCTTTGTGTAATCTAGGTATTGCATGGCAAACAGGCTTGTTGTGGTGTTGGATGTGGCAACATTGGTATTTCGGCCACCGATCTCATTGTATTGGTTGGTTTATCTGGTTGCAGTGTTTGTAATAGGAACAGCCAAACTGAGGTCCTAGGTGACTGGGGGTTCATGATGGTTCAACCACTTCTTGTTGATTTTTTGTTCCTAAGAAATGGTCTGCATTGATTGATTCTCTTATCGTGGGAAAGGGAAATATCATTGTTATCCTTATGCTTGATGGGTCATTCGACTATTTAAATTATTGGAGCGAGGTCGCTACATCATGATCCTTTTTGCAGCATTCAATTAGGTGACCATTTAACGATGTGGAAAGAAAGTGACTAGGATGAGGGCAGGTATCTAGGATTTTCTGATTAGCTTTTGGGGAATCAAACAGGGATTTCAACTCATTAATTGTCCTGGATCGAATCAGTCCTATTGTCATAACTGTTTGTGATTTAGGGCCTGATTTCTGTTGTGGTGGTTGGCCGTCCTGTGACAGGCTGATGTTTTATCATCAATATTGAATACTCCATGAAGGATAGCATGAGAACAAATGCGCAGTCGGATTGTAGTTGCCTATTTTATCCTTAAAGCCACGAGATGTGAAAAGTGTGTGCCTGAGACAACAAAAGTCAATTAACATGGTATTCACATATGTAGGATGGAGATGACCATCCTGTAAAACCTGTTAATTACTCTATCTCATTAGCAGCTAGCACAGAGCTTCAGAGGGATCACACACAACACATATAGATGGGTGGATGGATGGAGGTCACATGGGCCTGCTGTCCTCTGGCCGTATCATGAACATGCTCTGCACCTGAAAACATGCACAGAATGGTGCTGTAGGTCGTTTTATTGTAAGAAAATCAGGCTATTTACAGTGCAAGTAGTACCTTGGTAACATTGCAAGTTAGAACGAGTTGAAGACAGCACCTATCAAAACCCTGAGAGGCAACAACAGCTCCACTTTTCAGAGCTGTGTTGTCTGTCATGTTCTAACTTCCAGGGTTAGAATGATTTGCACAATCAGCACAATGCTGTAAAAAAGTGTACTGCTTCCTATGTATTCTGAATAAGGTCCTCACACTACATACACTCAATGGCTACTCTGCACTGTAGGATGGCTTGTGGTTGTCTTTTAAGGCTGAGCTGAACTGGGTGCCAGAGGCTTGAGCTGGAAGCTAGGAAAAACTATGCTTCAATTCTTTAAAATTTCCACCTTGTTGGATTTTTTTCAAAAAAGGGTCTACATGATTTCTAGTGCCACAAAACACCTTATCAATTTTAGGGGTGGGCGGAATTTCCGAAATCCACTTTCTCAAATTATCGCGAAAATGTTAAAAATTATCGCAATCACGCGGAAATATCGCGAAGATGCGGAAGTTTTTTTTCCGCATGTTCGCGAGATTTTCTGCATGGTTGCGGCTCGCCAACTTACCCATGTGGTTGCTCGCGGGCGCGGCCATCTTGTTTTCAGTTGTCTCGCGGTGCATGATCGCGAGAAGAAAGACGTGATCGCGCGACGCATGACGTCACTGCGGGCGCGAACTGTCGCGAGACAGCGCAAATGGCTAAAAACAATACAACATCTCATGGAGAACGCGACCGGATCAAGAAAACTTGTCGGCGAACGCAGGGATTCAGGTAAGGCGATCGCGCGCGCGCAAGAATGTATTATTTTACAGCACGAGCAAGAACCAAATTATCGCTAAGCAGCGGAATGCGGAAATTTTGACATTTTCGCGCTTTCCGCAGAACGCGAAAATGTCAAATTATCGCAATTTCCGCGAACGGAACGAAATTTTCGCCCAGGCCTAATCAATTTAGGAATACATCATACTAATAATACAGTGATTGGTCGGGGGTGCCTATGGTGTCCCCCCTGTTAATCCCTACACCCCATGGCAGGCACCTTGAGGTGCCTGCCACGGGGTTCAGGGATGAACCACACCTCCCATTTCCCTATGGGACCATGTAGTATGGCCGGTTTACAGCCGTAATGCATGCTCCCATAGGGAAATGTTGGAATGCAACTGTACAGTGTTCGGTCACATCCTAATAGGGCAAGCAGGACCGCCAACCATGTGTTGGTCGGTCCCGTTTACGAGTCGGTGTCGGGCAGAAGCAATTCCGCATGACACCAAAATCTGCCCCTATAGTCTTGAGGACATACCTTCTTGAGTTTTCTTTCTCACCCTTCAACTACTTTTATGCGAAAGTTATAAACTTTCCATCTGACCATCTGTTAAGTGGCATTCATCCTAGTACAATCAGCAGAGGACATGTACATCTTTAATAAATCAATATCTTTTTGCATATTTTGTCAAAGTAAAATTTTTCCTACATTTTGAACCATTGCCCCGTTTTCTTCATTTTCGTTTCTTTTTGCGATTTTGTTTTTTTACATTTCACTTAAACCTGATATGCTTTCTCCTATATTGCTTTATGGTTTTTAAGGCATGCAGCATCTCACACAACGTCTTTGATGATGGTCTTGTTTCTCTGCCAGATTACTTAAAGTGACCCAAGTTTACCATTGTTGAAACATATTTGATTTGGATTTTTCTGTTCAGAGATTGTGGGTGCTCAATCACAGGTCACATCTTCCACGCATGGCATGCCAGTCAACTTTCCTAAAGTCTGAAAGAGATTCAACTATTACCTCACTTTAAATCATCTGTGCATTGCTCTAAAATCAAAATTGCACAAGATGCATTCTGATAAGTCTGAAGTCACAGGTTTTATAATTTCATAATATTTTCTCAGTAAAATCACCTTTCATTCACCCACATGCTTCCTGATCGTTTGTTTGATTGCTCTTAAGTTGGTTGATCTCAACATTCTCAACATTCATTTATAATTTGTCTAGTTTCAGTGTAACTGCTGTAGCGCTATCATGCCTTCACTCAATTTTGGGGAATAATCCTATTTAGTGTTTTTTTAATCAAAATGTCCACTGCGGCTCATAGTGCAGTGAATGTAGCCAAAAGCTCTTCTTTCTACAGTACTCAACCTCAGTTTATGAAAGTAGCTCATTTTCTTGATTGTCACTCCACCTCTTCATTGATGACAACTGAGGGGTATATTCACAAAAACGTGTGATAAACATCACCAAAAAATGCTAACGCAACTTTACACATCGCAGCCCATCACGGGAAAATATTCCTGTGTTAATGTGGAATTCACAACACGGCGGTAGCATGCGATAGTCCACCGAAAACGCGGCCAATGTCAGCGACACAAACCACAACACCAGAAAACGTGTGATGAGCCCATTCGCGTTGGGGGAGGGGTTTTCCTGGGATTGGGGTGTTTTGAGGGTGGGGGGTTCTTTTGGAGTTATAGGCTTGTTTAGAAAAGCAGATGAAGGACAATGGATCTTCCGGGCCAACCCCGACATCCTCCTGAGCCCCCATTGAATTTCGCCGCCCGACCCCAGGGTTGTGGGCTGAATGGCTGTGTAAGCAACATCTGGAGGGGGATGGAGGGTTGTGTTTCAATGCTCTGGTTTAAGATATAATGTTGGCCGATCATGTAACGATTTACTGATTCCTGCAATAAAAATAATTTAAAAAAAAAAAAAAATGAGCCCATTCGCGTTGAGGAAAACAGGGATAAGCACCACCAGGACTGCGAAACACACGGCAGGCAGGAATAAGCACAACAAAAGCCTGAAAAAGTAAGACAGACCAAACAGAAAACGACACCCAAACACAATGGAAGCAACCCGAGCCAGAAGACATCCCCACCAAACCCATTGGCATCAAAACATTGTAAATGGCAGGCCATCTTGGACAAGATGAATGCAGCCTGAGAGCGGAGGAGGACAATAGCAGAAAACCAGAACTCCAGCAATGATGCGAAAGGTACGAACAAGTAGAAACACGCCAACAACAAGAAGACAGCAATGCACACCGGAGGTGGGAGTCCAGCGCTACTGGATGAAATGGAGGAAATGGTGTCCACCACATCGGTCTGGAGATGGTGGCAGGACTCGGGGACCTCAAACTGCACCAAACAACAGACACAACAGCACCAGGGAGAGGAACCAACAGGGACTGGGGGACGGGGGGAGATGGGCACAATGGCACACATGCACAACTAAGCACAGCACAACTGCAGACAAACCATGCCCAAGAGTAACAACACAAGTCACACAACCCGGCAATGTCACACCACTGAACAAGCACAGAAGTGAAGACAACACCGCCTGAAAGGGAGAAGGGTGAGCCAAATCAGAGCTGAAGGGACATCTCACACACAATGCAGCACACGCACATAGGAAGCAGAGCACCCCAACATCCAACACAATGTGCACAACCAAACACAGGACACAAGTGCACCCGCCTGTGGCTGGTAAACGGCCATACGCAACTGGCAAAGCACAAAACAGGGACATGATAATGCACAAGTACAAACACACAGTCCTGATGGGGTAGCAATGCACGTATGGCAGGGAGCAAGAGAGTCCATGACACACACATTGGCATACAAATCAAGACAGAACACAGTTGGAGACAAGTGAAAGTGCGGAAACTTTATCAACAAGTGCGACTCAGTACGGCCAAGAGAAGTGCTACGATATGCAGACAAATGCAGCAGCATGTCTGAATGAGGAACGTAGGAAAGTGCCCATGTCCACCTCAGGGTTGTCCCTAAGAAACACAAGTCAGTGCCAACCCGCATTGGTTGTCCGCGCCTGGAACATGAGTCCTGGCCAATGCAGCCATGTCCACTGTCGTCTTGGGACATGTGATCATATCCACAACATGCAACCATGTGTCGGTACATGTGCAATGGCTCATATCCAGTTGTGGCTGCAGGTACCTTGTCACTCGTCCATGAACGCGAGTGTATCTGCGTAGGCCAACATCTCCAAAGAGCGATCGTCATTCACCACATCTGACATGTCGCCGACATAATCCATCAGCTGACCCAGACAGATGTGCTGACTCCAACCACTGGACCCATTGTGCACCAAAGCCCAAACGGGTAGTGGCTCAATGTGCTCTCTGCACACTACGACTCATGTAATCTCCCAGGTCCAGTTTCCAGCCTGCATGCCAAACATCCATGCACAGGGTCAAGACTGATTTGCATATGGCTTTGTCTGAACTGGGGTGGCGTGGTGAGCAAAATAACGATGGATTAAACCCAGATCTGTGACTGGGGGTGAATGTTTTGCCATTGTGCAACATTCCGTCCATCATCTTGTGTGTTTTGCTAAACATCCATGCATGCCATAAGCGGTCATCCTGGTGACACTCCTGGTCGTGGGCCACCAGGGGGTGCACACACACGTCATAATCCAGGTCAGCTACCGTTATGTTGAAGAGGCATACATCCATGGACCACTCGAATATGCACAAGCGACAATGCAACACAGGCTGCACACAGGTGACGTGCGCAAGGCGGAAGCTCAGTCGGTAACTGATCCGCAGCACTGCCAATGGCAGTGTCCCCAGTACATGCAGCAGACGTGCACGGTACAAATCCACGTGACTGGAGTCGAGCATGTGTCCGGGATGGTCTGCCATTTCGTCAGTGGCTCTGCTTCAAGCGGCACTGGCTTTCCCTGAGACAGTCTGGTGGATGAAATGGCACAGCTTGGTGCAATGAGCAGTGTCTGTGTGCAACGGGTTTCAGGCCATTTCACACACACCAACTACGACCAAGGACTACTGCGTGTGGAATGTGTACATGTTGGTCTCACGTCGGGCAGTGCATAGTGTGTGAGTCGCAAGTAAATGCTATCGTATCTGTCGAGGGTGCTGGGCAGATGCAAGTTCCTGCTCGGAGCTGCAGATGTGCTACCGCCTGATAGTACAGACAAAGGACCTTTCAACCCTACAGTAACTTCAACAGCTGCATGCATACCGGAGACGTACAGAATCCGGTCGAGAGTGTGGTGGGACGTCTGCGACCATGGGATTCATGGATGATATGCCCAGCATGATGCACATGAGCGGAATTACTGTGTGTAACATTGCCACACAGCTGCTCCTCCCTGCCACGGGCACCCACACTTGTGTGCGCTGCACGGTTGCATCACGTGCACTCTTGCGGGACACCATTCTAATGTCTGTCCGTGCATATCCAGCGCCATACCAACAGTACCGCGACTCTGACCTTCGAAGGTGTAAGCCCACTTGAGTGTAGGCCAATGGTCAGGACAGGGCGGACACAGGTGTTCAGCCCATGGCTGGCTGGGATCGTGCTGCGAATGAGGCCAGGCAACAGACTCATGCATCCGCAAGACTGATACACATTACACCTGGCATGAATGTGCCAAGAACCTGAGCGTTCTCACGCTCATACATGTCCCTGTCCCTGCAGGCCCGCCCTCCTGGCACATGCCTCATTGAAACATCCTGTACTGTGGCCCAGGTGGTGACAACACCCCAAAACAGAGACACACTTAACGTACTTCATGCACCGGCCCAGGTCCGGACCACGCCCTGCCCCCCCTGCCGAACCAGCACACGCAGCCTGTGCATGTAGGGTGGCAGGGTTGGGGCGACATGACCAGGGTCACTGCCAATGCTGAGGTGACATGGCAACGTTCGCAGAAGACAGCACACTGTGATGTTGCAGGGCCCGTGCCCATCATGCTGACACAATGAACACATAGACACACTTGCTCAGATGGAGAAAATGGCTATGGGCACGTGCGCACGGCCACATTTATTATCAGGCACACTTAGCGAGTGACATATGTGTTGGATGTGTGTGGGGTGTGTGCACACCAGCCGGAAAGGGCTGCCTGGTGCAGTCAGAAACTGACAACAGTGTACATCGTAAAGGACACAACCATTCAACCATAAAGGCCCCATGATTTGTGCTGCCCAGAGTTAGTAGCCCCGGATGCACTGCGTCCTGCACGGGCCTGCCGCCACGGGCCGCTGACTTGTGGTGCACTGGGGCAGGGTCACGGGTGCAGAGCAGGTTTACGGGATGACAAGGGGCCTTATCGTGAAGTGTATCGATGGACAGTGGAAGGTGTACCCCCAGGGCAGTATGCAGAGGGCAGGCCCACGCTGATAAAGTCACCATGGTGGAGATGAATGGAACAGACACCAAGTCCGGTCCAGCCAGAAGAAGATGCAGAAAACCACCAGGCCACGGGCTCTGATGCCACCAAGGTCCAACCAGATGGTGCCCATGACTCATTGAGCAAAGAGTTATTGGCACCAGTGGTGTTAGGGGATGCCTCCTGTGATGAGGCGTGTCCAATGGTGTGAAGTCCTCCACATCTTACCCAAGACACAGTTCCACATGTGTGACCTAATGGACCGCAGTGTAGGCCTGAGGCAGCGGTCAGCACGGGCCATTCACCGATTGTCGCCGGCATAGGTTGGATGGCCCCACTGGCCTGCGTAGTTCAGGTTCAGTGGCATCACGGGACTTGGACTTGCGATGAACAGGGTTGATTGCACCAGGTCAGTTGTTGATAGTGTTCATTCACCTCCATGACTGTGACCCGGCTTTTGTCCAGACTGAGCCGCATCTTCCTCTTACTCCTCTCCGTGCAACCACTGGTGTGGACTCTGCCATTCGTGATTCGCAACTAGGTGCTGGATTCGGGACATACTGGTCTGCAGGGTAGTCCTGGTCCCTCATCCACATGTTAAACAGGGTTAGTGGCACCACGTGTCACCGGCTGGCATTGAACAGAGTTAGTGGCACCACGTTTCGCAAGATGCCCATATGGAACTATGCCTCACTGATCGGGGGTCTGGTGCTGTGGCCACTGCTCCGGCTTTAGGGTCACTGCCATTCAGGACTCAGGACACAGTTTCACATATGGGACCTACTGGGCCGAAGATGACGCCGGTGTAGTATGTGAATGGGGATGGAGTAATGTGGGCCAATGTCGGGGGGCCAGCGATGGTCTGAGAGCTGCCAGGGTCGCGGCCCTCAGGCTTGGAGCTTGCGCCTGCACGTGGTGGGCCCTCCGTGACACACGCCGGTGTTGGCAGGTGATCAGTGTGGCCTGGCTGTGCAGGGGCGGGCCTGACGGGTTCGGGGTCCAGCGGGCTGGGGTATGGCAGGCACACAGGATCGCAGGCAACTCCACTCACATGGATGGCGTCAGCCTCATGGCGTGGTGAGAGGCGCCACCCTGGTGGAGACGTTGGGCTTTCCGGAAGAGGACCACGCCCAGGGATACGTGCTTTTTATTCACACCCCTACGCTGGCCTGGTGTACGCCAGGCCATCCCACTCCGCAAACGCTTACGGGGGGGACGTAACAGTAAACATTTCCGCGAACTCCCCCACTGGCCAAGGTGACATAGTTGCATCCACTACACTCCATACACCAGAGGTGTATGTTGCCATGGATATGGGTGTGTTCTGCATACTGCGGTCTGTCCAGCACATCTTTGCCACACTTGGCATTGTGTACTTTCCCAATCATGGTTCTCCTGCCTCCTTCACACATGCCTGGTTGCCACCTCTCCCCACATTCGGCTAGTGTGTGGCTGAGGTGCCATGCCGTTGATGGCTCATGTGCAGGGCTTGCCCAGGTTACCATTGTGAGTTGTTCTGTTGTGTCTGGTGGGTGGGCATGTTGTTTTGCATGTTGGTTGTGAATTTGTGACGTGTGCATTGCCAGGGTTGTGAGTTGCATGGTTGTGGAGTTGAGGCGAGTGGGGTGTTCATTTGGAACTTGTCAAGGGCCTGTGCATTTCCCTTGGTGCCATCCTGGGAATGATGGACTGTCGGAGGATGGAGGAATCATGCACACTGGCTGGGTATTTGGAGGCGACATTGGTGGAGGTTCCACGGTGTTCGGTTGTTGCCTGCACATTGATGTGAGACGCGTGCTTGCTGTTGTGGTGATTGTGTGCTGTGTCGGCAGGGGGGACAGGTATGACATGTGTGCTGTGGATTGCCCCCAACACGTGCGTGCATCCAGCTGTGGCGTATGGTCCCTGCTTGGTGTCCAGTGGATCCTGCGCATTGTGTTGGACTTATAGGGACTGGGGTACCAGGCTGTGGTGATGTCCAGGACAGGTGTGAGGGACTTGGATGTGGCTGGCTGTGTGACTCCTCCGACTCCGGCGGGTGTTGGTTGAGGGGTACCAGGGGTCAACAGGTGCAGCACAGCCAGCAGCTTTGTGTGGGGTGGGATGTTGGTTGTCCGCTGTTGGTTCAGTCGGCCTGTTAGGCGTTGTTGGTCAAGATGCGTAAGATGGTTGTCCTTTTGGACCTGTAGTGGGCAATTACATTGTCAGGTGTTGGGTCTGTGATTCTGGTGCATTTACTGGGGGTCAGCTGTCTTTGTCTGCACTGCCTCTGTGCTGGTCTTGGGGGGTGTTCCGGGTGGGGGTTGGGGTCCTGGGGTGGTGGCGGTGGGTGTTGTGGCCCTCTTGGGTGTCCGGGCCACATGACCAGTGGCTCCATGGCATCTGTTGCCCTTCCGATGTGGCTGTGGCCTGTGCTCCCTTTTGTGGTGCAGGCTGTGGTCTGACTTTGCACCAGGTCAGAGCAGGTGTTATTTTCCTGCTGCCTGTTTTGTGTTCTTATCGCAGTTCTGTCTAGTCGTTGTGAATGTTGTGGAGTGGTGTTGTTGCAGATTTTGCCACAGGAACGCCTACTCTGCATCTCATTAGCGATAGTTGCAGGGGTCTTCTGTGGAGATGTTTTTTGCGACTGCTATCACGGTTAAACTGGTGCTGTGGGCTGTTAACACCAGCTTGTGAATAGGTAGATACATTTATCGCAACTTTGGCTGTGATAAAGTGCTGTTAACTCCACGATAGCTCCTTGAGAATATGCCCCTGAGTCCTTATTTTGTTCCACCTTTCATTTCCCCTTACTCCAGTCTGTATTACTGTCGGTCTATCCAAGATCCAGCAATGGAAAATACTGCACTGCCTGTTGCTGTACCCATACAACAATGGAGTTTATTATATCTACCTGTCATCAATGACACCCTATACGATTGTAGACTGGAATATTGAAGCAGAAATACCAAGTGGTCAGAATATTATAATCAAAATATCAAAACCCAAATATCGAGGAGGTAAGATGCAAAGAGGGAGGTATAAATGTACTCTTCCTAACTCAACATATACATATATTTATATATATCCAGCTCACTTTCCGTCTCGTCCCTTCACTCGCGGTCGGGTGCTCTCGGCGCGGTGACGGATACCGCGCGCAGTCAAAGCTCCAGGTACAAAAAGCACCAGCACTCACGGGAACAGTGTCCAAGTTTATTCACAGGACTAACTTACAGCAAAACGCATTTCGGCTATAGCCTTTGTCAATTGCCAGAGGCGTCGGCTTTCAATGGACATAAATACTTCACTTATAACATAGACATCAACATAGGACTTACTTCAGTCCAAATTGGCAGCCATTATTAAACGTGCAAACATTGTGCTTATTTACAATGCAATTCTTGCCCTGAATGGGCCTTCATACTAATTAGCATTACACCCTGAATGGGTTTTATCCTGCCGTATGTTAAAAACAATTTAAGTAATACATTATAACAGAGAGCAGATACCACATGCATATACATTTCAGCTATAGGTGGACAGCCAGCTCTTCCCCACTATTCAGGCCAAGTGGCATTTTGGTCTGAATGTCAATAATGTATCTGGATTCAAGTCTTCTTAGTTGTAACTGTCTGTCACCCCCTCTAACATTTAGTGGTACATGGTCCAAACAAAAGAAACTCAACAGATCCCTGTTGCTCTGATGAAAAGATTCAAAGTGTCTTGCCACTGGATACGACACATCTTTATTATTGATGGCCCTCATGTGTTCTAAAATGCGTACCTTAGTTGGGTGAATAGTGCTCCCTATGTAGCGTAAGCCACAAGGGCAAACCAGACAGTAAACAGTGAAACTGGTGTTGCAATTCATTAGCTTATTAATCTTTTTGGGATGTTGTAGACCTGGAACTTTGTAGTGAGTGGTCTTCCTGCTATTTCTACAAGCCCTGCATTTAAGACACGGATAAAATCCTGTTATTTTCCCAAAAGGTGATGTTATCCTCTCTTTACTACAATGGCTCTGTACTAGGTCATCACGTAGCGTTCTCGCTCTCCTAAATGTCAACAATGGTGCTTTAGGCATATCTCTACCTATAACCGAATCAGTTTCCAGGATGTGCCAATTATTTCTAAATATGTTCCTGATGACCTGGGCATCTTCAGAATAATCAATAATTATCCTAAATTTGTTGTCACTCTCTTTCACTGGTCTAGTGATGCGATCCTCTTCTTTGATCAAGTCAAATCTATACTTGACTTCTGCTTTTTTGATTGCTTCATTTAGGATGTCTTGATGGTAACCTCTCAACCTGAATCTGTTCATGCTTTCTCTTGCTGCCAATTGGTAATCATTATCTAGAGAACAATTTCGCTTAATCCTAAGGAGTTCGCCATAAGGAATGCTACTTATAGTCTTTTCGGAATGGCAACTTCGGGCATGTAATATGGAATTCCCCGCGGTCGGTTTTCTATGCAGGCGAGTGCACAGTCTACCTTCCATGGGTAACACCACTAGATCCAAGTAATTCACACATTTTTTACTGATATCTCCTGTGAATCTAATTTATATATATATATATATATATCTTGTCAAGATACATATATATGGAATTAGGTATAGAAAAGCTATAAATGCTTTCTAGTCACTATATTGTGACTACTCTGTATTCAGGTTCGAAATTTAGAACCCACACCACCCTACACATATCTAACTACATATTTGGCAATTAAATACAGTCAGGCTTCTTATCTTGCTATTTATAAATTTTAATTTTTTTAGGCTAATTATACTTCTTCATTGAGAGAATAAATCACTAGGCAAAGATACTGTTTCGTGTTTTCTGCTATATGTTTTCAATGATTTGTTTTATGTGGGCAACCGTATTAAGTGGAACAAAATATCCTTGACACATTGCTCTATTTAAAAAACAAAAACTATTTATTTATCAAATTAAGTAAATAGTGATTTTTAGATGCACTTGCCCACACGGACAGTGGCACATACCCACAGTTTGTTACGCAAATCAACAATTAGAGCTATAACCGAGTCAGTTACACATGCCACACTCGTACACACATATTTGGGACTGACCAGAGAGTTAGTACTTGAAATTGCATTTCAGATGCTAATACAAGCAGCTAATCCGATTTACATTCATATTAGCTCTGGGTATCTTCCTCCCTAAGATTCACCATTTCTACGCTTGCGTGACTTGAACTGCCTTTTGCATGATATCAGTACTTTTGTAATTTAAATCTGAAAAAAGGCAATCTCTTTTAAATATATTTCCTAACAGTGGGTGAAGGATGCACTAAACTTATTTGAGAGCTGTACACATCAGTGGACATGGCCACTGAACTCCAAGCATTGCACAGTGCCCTGAATTAATCCTACCTATATTTGCTTAGCATGAAAAAACACGTGGATGTGGGGTTTTCAATATGGAATCCGGGAAAATATATGCTTTTAGACTATGCTGAGTAAAAGTTAACCGTATATTTATTTTGCATGTATTGGTCATATCGTCTATTAATTTCTCTTCATTTATGAGGATAAATGAAATTAGACATTAGGGCCCTGACCATGATATGCCTGTAATTCCCAAGGAGCTAGTAATGGGATTTTTCAGTTCCACACCTACAGGGTATTTCTAGGCCCGGTATTACTATACTTTTTAATGTGGACAAATCACCCATCCATGACAGCTGGTATGCTGTCTCCCAGAAGAATGCAAAGGGAGTACAAGTTTGCATGTGGCAATCTGTACAGTAGCGCAGATTTCTGCATGTTATTCCCCACTGCACAGTAGACAAAAAGTGATTAACGTATGATGCACTGTGGTACCTGTGCCCGGTGCACCGTTATACATGGCATTGGAAATATGGGCGTGCTATTAGCAGGCATTTTACCAGGCCATCGTGCCTGGGGCTTTTGCAATTTAAAAAACTTGCGTACATTTTAAGTACGTTTTTCATTTCGATGTCACTATTTTATAATCTGTTGGATTCACTTTACTTTCTGCACGCTGGTGGGAACTGGTGATCCTGCTCCACACTGCTGCAGATCACCACGTAAACAACAGCAAGCAGCATGGGCATAATGAGAGCACATATTCATAGCTAGTGGGGTGGTGCATGGTGGAGAGTTTAGCAGTCGGGGGATGATCAAAATGAGCCAGCGTGTTCTTTGAAAGGCTACATTCCAGTCCCTTTTAAAACAGTAGCAAATAGTCCCTGACAGACGGTAGCCATGGTTGACCTTGGTTTGGCCTTTTACAAAATTGTATTTGGACTTGGATATGACCGTTTTTCCTACTCATTGTCAGCCAGGGTTGTACTTTATTTTCTTCTTTTTGTTTTCCACAAGCGAAACTAGGATTTTTTTTTTATAATCTCCTACACGGAGAGTCAGTGAAATCCAGAGTACCTTGGGTGCTCTGCGCCCAGGGCCAGAGTGACCACAGGGAAGGTGGACGCTCTTCCAGTGGGCTGCTACAGCATGCTCAGTGTTTAATGCTCAGTAGCGGCTCCTGGTGGGAGCGCTGCCGGGCGGTGACGTGGGGCGGGGGAGGGGCAGGGTGGGGGGTAGTAAACACCGGAATACGGATGAATGCAGGTTGGTGGGAGTGCTGCCGGGCGGTGACGTGGGGCGGGGGAGGGGCAGGGTGGGGGGTAGTAAACACCGGAATACGGATAATTGCAGGTTGGTGGGAGTGCTGCCGGGCAGTGACGTGGGGCGGGGAAGGGTAGGCTGGGGGGTAGTAAACACCGGAATAAGGATGAAAGCAAGTAAGTCTACTTACCTGCATTCATCCGTATTCCGGTGTTTACTATACCACCCTCCCCCTCCCCCGCCCCACGTCACCGCCCTGCAGCACTCCCACCAGGAGCCACTACTGTTGATGCTACAGATAAATAACTCTCCAGCATAGTTAGAAAGATCCTGAAGTACAAAATAAGCAAGTTTTTTTTCTCTAAGATTTTTCATTATAGGAATTGCATGCAACACATAGCACTGTATAGGATCTTACTTTCTTACAATCCATGCCAGGTACAACATGACCAACATAAGACTGGTCTTACAACATTTTCCTCCCAAACCATCTCTAAATGTCCAACATCAGGTATGTGGGACCAATCTGTTTGCTGTTTTGGCATATTTTGCAACTGCTAGGCTTGTCTTTTCAGGAATGCAAGCTATGAATATGACATCACGCCCAACGTAGCTGTATCATGGCATGGACCTCTGCTTGAAGGGAGAGGAGGTATTTGATTGCTCTCAGATGGATGGGGCAGTCACTGTGACCAAGCTGTCCTCCTGAGTGAGGGATAACACTATAAAAAGATGGATCTCTTTTTTGAATTATTCATATTTTCATTGACAAATTACTCATTGAAAGTAGCACACAAAAACAAAGGTGCTGGACAGTTTTGAGAGGGGGTGCTAGCCAGTGAAACCAACTCCCTAAAGACGTAGGGTTGTGAAAAATCCAAGTGCTTCTTAAAAACCAAGGGCCTCATTTCTTTTTTTTTTTTTTTTTTTTTTTTTTTTTTTATTGTAAGAATTTTATTGCACTTCATTAACACATATCCAACAGGTCGCGAATCAGTTATACTGCACTTGCCTACATCCGCCTCGGGCCGGCTACATGCAGTTACAGTTTTTGCTCTACAATGCGAGTTGTACACAGCCCATCAGCCGACATCCAGCGGACCGGCGGCGTGTTATCCGACAATAGGCAGGTGTGAGTCAGTGCTCTGCTCGCTGTCTGGTACATCTGTAGTCTTACATTTTAACAGTTTTGATGTATTGTATGCGCATTTCGTTTTTTTAAAACTGAAACTTATCTTATCATTACATTCCCCAACTTATAGGTCTCCCCCTGCAACCTCCCCCCTGCGTCACGGCATCCTCCCTCCCAAGCGTCGGCACTACATAACTGATCACCCTGTGCTGTCATTTGCGGGGTTTCCAGCTTGCGCAAGTTCCGTGTCTGTGTCTGACTTGTCATGTTCCAGCAGATAGGCTCGTAAGTACCCCCAATAGTCTTTGGGTTTAGAGCTGCCCGGCAACTCCTCTTCGTATGTGACGAGCGTATCACGGCAGTACACCATATCTTCAATCCATCGCTTTACTGCTGGCGCTCGTTTACTATGCCAGTGAAGCGACACCCTTCTTTTAGCCAGAAGTAGCGCCACAGCACAGAATCTACGCCTCAAAGCTTTCAGCTGTGGAGTGATACCCAGCAGACATATCTTCGCCTCGCACTGCACGCCAACCCCCAGCATCTCACTCAAAACTTCTACAACCCGTTCCCAATAGCCCGCCACTCTACGACAGTGCCATGCTAGATGCATGAAATCCGCATCCTCCTGACCGCATCTACAACATTTCGAATCTTCTCGTAAGCCGTGTTTGTAAAGCTTCTGAGGTGTGTGGTACGCTTGATGCAGATACTTGTAATGTATAATTTTCAAGTTCCCGTTGGGAGTTAGCATGCCCGTGAGTATGCAAGCAGACTCCCACTCTACATCCGTCAGGGGTTCTGTTAGTCCCGCGCTCCATCTGTCCCTGGCCTTGTGTGTGTTGGACCCCACCGCCCCTTGTATACTTGCATATAATTTGGAGACCAGGTGAGATGCCCTGGGTGTAGTCAGGAGCAGTTGTAGAGGTTCCAGGATAGGTGGTTCCTCCGGATGTGACGGATAGTGTTCCCGTAGTGCTCTCTGCAGTCTATAGAAGTTAAAACTGAACAGCGGAGTTGGATTGCTGATGTACTGCAATTTATCAAGTGTCTGGAATTCGCCATTTGTGTACAGGTCCCCCAACGTGTCTATTCCAGCCCGCCGGAACAGATCCATGCCGACCCTTTCTTGTGTTACCGAGAGGGCTGGGTGATGCGCCAGCGGGAGCGTGGGTGCATATAGTGGTAGGCAGCCTGCTACCCTGCCCATGAGTCTCCATGCTTCTGCGGTCGTGTTAACTGGGTTAATATCACGCTCGTGTAGCCTGGTGCGCTTATGCGTGAGCATACTGGGCAAGGGGACCGGGTCGGCGTCTCCCGCCTCCACCGCCACATGTGTCAGGAAGGGCACTTCGTGATACCAGAAGTGCGCGTATTGCGCCTGAGCGCATAGGTAATACAGGTAGAAGTCCGGAACCCTGAACCCCCCCCTCGCGTACGGCAGTGTCATGGTGCGTAATTCCATCCTCGCCTGTTTGCCTGCCCATAACAAACTAAGGACTAGCGCCTTGATGTTGCGGAAGACAGCAGCAGGAGGTTTTATAGGGATATTGTTAAACAAATATAGGAACTTCGGCAGCAGTACCATTTTCACAATCGCTGCCCTGTCCGCCAAAGACAGCGGAAGCCTGTTCCATTTTTTAATTTTGTCTTCCAGGGCCGCAATCGCCCGCCCGTAGTTCGTCCGGATTACCAATTCGGGGTCTCTATGGAACCATATGCCCAGATATTTGGTGGGTTCCTCATGCCACTCTAGAGGATAATCTAATGCGGTCGGTTGCGTGGTGTCAGTTAGCGCCAATACAAGGGACTTAGTCCAGTTTATCTGCAAACCTGCCTGGTGCCCAAACTTTATATACTCTCTCAGAAGCGGATTCAGGTGCTGGTCAGGGTGTTTGACATATAACACCATGTCATCCGCGTAAAGTGAGATGTGGATGGGTCGAGAGGGCATTTGAATCGCTGAGTGGTGGTGATGCTGCCGGATTTTGCAGGCTAGGGGCTCCAGCACTAAAGCGAAAAGCATCGGCGAGAGCGGGCACCCTTGTCGAGTACCTCTGCAGATTTGTATGGGGTCGGAGACGTATCGGTTTATTCTGATGCGTGCTGTCAAGTTCGTGTACAGCATAGCTATCCATCTCTGGAAGATCAACGGGAAGCCCATGCGGACCAGCACTGCGTGGATAAAGGGCCAACCAATAGTGTCGAACGCTTTAGCAGCGTCTAGGAGCACTGCCACAGCTTTTGTTTCCGGATCCAAATAGTGTGCCAAAGCGAACAGTGTGCGTGTGTTGTGTGTGGTGGCCCTGTCCGGAATAAAACCCGACTGGTCAGGTCTGATCAATAGTGGCATAAGCGGTTTAAGTCTGTCTGCCAGCAGACTAGCTATGATTTTTGTATCCACATTTAACAATGATAGAGGCCGGTATGAGTCACATTTATCTATGTCTTTGCCCGGTTTCAGCAATGCAATAAGCAAGGCTTCCCTCATTGATGCGGGCAGTGTTTGGGCTTCATGTGCCGCCCCGTACAGGTTCACTAAATGTGGGGCGAGTAGGTCAGCGTATGCCTTATAGAATTCTGCTACAAAGCCATCTGGTCCTGGTGCTTTATTGTTAGGTAAGCGTCTAATGGTGTCTGTGACTTCTTCCACAGTTACGGGGCGTTCCAAGTACTTCCTATGTCCATCAGCCAGCCATGCCATTTCTATGTCCTCCATGTATTTCATCAATTCAGCTTGTGACGGTGAAGGGTGTGCCTTGTATAGTGTGCCATATGTGTTCATAAATTCCTGCATGATACCCTTGGTATCTGAGATCACCTCCCCGGCATCAGTAGTTATGGACGTGATATTTTGTGGTGTTTTGCCTGCGCAGATCTTTGAGGCTAGTTCCCTACCAGGCCTACCTCCTTCCCCATATCTTCTCGCTGTAGCTCGTTTAGACACATAATGCAACTCTTCAGTAGCAAGTTTAGCATGTTCTGACAGTAGTACCTGGATTTCCCCCAAGAGTTTGGTGTCTCCCGTCTGGGTGTATGATTGTTCCAGTGTGCGAATGGCTTGTTCGCGCGTCAGCAGTTGCTGTCGCAAGACTTTGAGGATGCCTGAGGTGGTACTGAGGCAGACTCCCCTGATTGTAGCCTTGAAGGCCTCCCATAACAAACCCGGGTCTTTCGTTGTTGGGCCGTTAAGGTCAAAATAGTCTCCTATTGCCTCCTGTATGGTATGCACGTAGACAGGGTCTCTTAGCGCTGCTGCGTTAAAACGCCAGGCGAAAGGCGGTGGGTCATAGTGTGGGACCTCCACCTCCAAAAGCACCGGGTTGTGGTCTGATAATGTTCGAGGTAAGTGAACAACATCAAGCACCCATGTGAGTATGTCTTGCGTGCCCAGCCAGTAATCTATCCTGGACCAACTGTCATTTGCCGCATTTATGTGTGTCGCTGTCGTGACTCCCGAGTTACGCGCCCTCCACAGATCTACCATATGTAGATCTTCCATTGCATCCCGTAGCATTATTCTGGCGTTCCCATGCTGTTCCGTAGTGTGTGCCGCTCTATCTAGCGCATCTTGCAGCGTGACATTGAAATCTCCCCCCCAAATGATTTGAGGTGCCTGCATGCTCGCGATGGTTTCCCATACTTGTCTAAAAAACCCCGGGTCATCAATATTAGGGCCATACGTGTTAACGAGTAAGATCTGTTGCCTTCGAATCCTACCAGCTATCGCCACGCACCGCCCTGCCGTGTCCCTATGAACATCAGTGACGTCAAAACCCGTACCCTTCCTGATCAGTATGCTCACCCCCCTGGAGTAAGAGGAGTAGTTAGAGTGAGTGACCGATTCAGCCCATTTTACCCCCAATGCGGAAGTGCCGTTTCGGTCCAAATGTGTTTCCTGCAAGAAAACAATGTTAATTCGCAGCCTATCAAAGTAAGCAAACAGTTGCCTAATTTTCTTGGGGTTGCCCAGCCCTCTCACGTTCCAGGTGAGTAATTTTAGCGAGTCTCTACGTGACATGTGTTAGTAGAGGGTGATAGATGATCCATGCTAGGTGTTCAGTCAGATTTCCATATCTTGCGTGCACTAGTGTATACCCCATGGTAGGTGAATGTGACAGCGGCATATTCTGAGCGCACTCGTTATATATGTGAGAGTACCTTGCCAAGGAGTACGCCATGCCTCTCAGACGCAGAGGTTGTAGTTGGTTAGAGTCCAAGTTCCCCACCCTCCCCCCACCCACTTTAGCCCCCGAACTTTGCCAAAGCCATCCCAAAAGTAACTGTAACATTAACTGTATTGTAGTTAACTTGAAAGTGGGGCGCACCCTCCGGGGGGTGTCGCCAGGTGCACACATCGTCACCCACATAGTGGATGTGGGCGGAAGTCGGAAGTATGAATAGCGCGTAATCTGCATGTAACCCTTCGTCCCCTCCCCCACCCCGTAGACTATCGCAAGCATGACCTCCGGCTTGATCGTCCATGCCGAGGTGCGCTATGTCCCAGTTGTCCATCATCCCGGTGCACACCCGTGACTTCGCTTTACCATCAACTCTCCTCGCCAGTGTATACCACCCTGTTCGCAGTGGGTTGTCCCGCCCCAAGAGACCAGCGCCACCCAGCGGCTAGCACCGCCGCGCCAGCATTCCATTCGTGCCTGTGCATCTCGTGCCCCATCATAACCGCAAGTCTATGTCCGCCAAGCTCCTCATTCCCAATGCATTTACTGTACTCACTGCGATAGGGGACATCTCCGTTGCTACCAACCAACTGTTCCGGGCAGAGAGTGCGCCAGCAGTTCTTACTCCCACACTCAGGGGGTGAGCCGGGCCGCCCGACCTCACCCCGGACGCCCAGCATCACATCAATCGCAGTTTGCGTCGTGGCGCTCAACAGTTAGCATAGACCTACAACCGCGTGTAGTGTAGATCTGTCATTCGACATTGTGCGTGGTCCAGTGTGTCCATTGGTCATTCAACGTCGCTGGTGCGATCGGTCCTTCCCCGCGATTCCGTCCTCTTTCCCAGCTTCTTGATGTATTCTTGCGCCGCCTGCACTGTTGGAAGTATTATCGGTTTACCCTCTGACATGATCCTCAGTTTTGCTGGGTATAGCATCGCATACTCTAGTCCCAGATCTCGCAATTTTTTCTTCACGGGGGCAAATTCCTTGCGGGCCAACTGTACCGCCACAGTGTGGTCTGGGTAAAATTCCAGGTTATTTCCTTGATGCGTGATTTTGCCCATTTCCCTGGCCATCCTGAGCGCTGTGTCCCTGTCTCTGTAATTCAACATCCTCGCTATTATCATGCGCGGGGCAGCTCCCGGCTTAGGTGTTGGTGCCAGTGACCGATGGGCCCGCTCAACTAGGAAGACAGGTGAGAATTTATCGGCCCCGAAGAGTTCTTTTAGAAGCGTCTCCACATAGGTCTCCATCTTCCCAGTGTTTGTGGATTCCGGGAGGCCGGAAATGCGTATGTTGTTCCTCCGGGATCTAGCTTCCTGATCCTCCACCTTCGCTCGCAGGGTTTCAAGCGCTTTGTCGTGTCCACTACACATTTTCAACATAGCCATAGAGTCGTCCTCCGCTTTTGAGATCCTATGCTCCGCTTCCGTCAGCCGTCCATCGTGCTTCTCGAGCTTCGTCGCCATGGTGTCGACCCTCAGCACCACGGAGTCCAGCTTGTTCATTTCTTGTAGGCTCTGCTGGATCGCCTTCAGGACAGCCTCCATTCCCGAACCCTCGGACGCGTCACGCTCACCTTCAGCCTCCGGGCCAGTAGCGCTATTTTTGCCTTGTTTGCGAGTCTCGAACTGCAGCTTGGATTGGTGCCTGTCCGGTTTACCCATGGCAGACGCCAGTGTCCCGGTGCCGTTGGTCTATGGATCAGCGCGGTGTGTGGCTATGTTCACGATGGCGGCACGGCGGGCGGGCGGACGGGGCAGCCAGTCCATCCGACAGCCAGCCAGTGGCTACCGACTGCTCGCCCCGCCAGCCTCGGCCACCACTACCAATGCGTTTCGTCCTCTCTGACACACGGAGGTGTGTAGGCCAGTGGTGGTGCCCTCCAGATCGAGGTCAGCGCGGCAGCTACCAGCCACGCGGCGCCACCAGATGCCGCTCCAGGAGGGACAGGGCACGCACCTTTCGCCAGCCAGCATCTGCGTTCCTGTCACGCCGGTGTCACTCCTGTCCCCCACTCACCGCGGAGATCGCCATTCCACCATGTTGGCGCGCGCGCCCACAGGCACCATCCACACCTTATCTTGCCACTGGACATCCGTCGTGCATCTGTCACGCTCGATGGAGCGAAGACCATCCAGCTCTCGTACACCTTGCGTCACGGGCATGCAAGTGAGCCTCACCGCCAGTTCGTGGTCGCCAGCAACTATACTGTGTGTCCGTGTTGTGTTCTCTCCCCAGGGCACACCTATCACGTGCACCAGCGCTTCGATATCGCCGTGTATACCTCGTCAGATTCTAGTAGCTGAGGGTCTTGTGGCGGTCGTCTATAAGCGGCGGCAGTCCCCAGCAGCGGGCGCGGCCATCTTGAGTCGGCTCTCCGGTCTTGCGTGTGCGCGCCATTTCTTCTTCCTAGGGCTCACCCATTATCTTCACCAGCGCTGTCGTGTTGGCGTTTCTCGTTGCATACCACGGCAGATCCTGGTTGCCGAGGCCCGGCCGTCAGCCGCTCAGAGGCGGCGGTAGTCCCCGGGAGCAAGGGCAGCCATCTTGAATCGGCTCTCCGGTCTCGTGTGACCGCGTAGTCTTCGCCTCCCAGGGCTCTATTACAAGTGTCACCAGCGCTGCGGTGTCGGCATGTCGCTGGGCGTATCTCGGCATATCCCGGTAGCCGCGGGTCGGTGATCGGTCGCTCAGAGGCGGCAGCACTCCCAGGCAGCGGGCACGGCCATCTTGGATCGGCTCTCCGGTCCCCGTCCGTTTTTCCGTTGAAAATGCCCTGCAGCGCCGCCGAGGCAGTCCCCCAACCTCATTTCCTTATGCCCCGGGGCATTGCACAGCCATACCCGCCGTTTTCATTGTCTTTGGGGTGGTTCATGAGGTCAAAGGTCCGCGAATTGTCTTCCGCCCGGCGGAGCTGCCTTTTCAGCCAGCCATTCCGCAGTGCGCCCTCTAGCGCCCCCAAGGGCCTCATTTCTGAGGATTTGGCATAGGGCAGTGCAGGAAGTCACTTTGTTGCCCTACGTCAAAGTGAAAGGTGCATTTGTGTCCTTTCCCCCAGCGCTGAAACCATTTTCATCAGCCTGGCAGCAACACAAGGGGACTAGGTGCCTGTGTTAGCGGCAGGATTATTCTTGTGCAGGGGTCCCTTCCTTCATAAAAACAATCCTGGGACACTTTTTTCTTGTTCGATGTGTGCAGTAAAATACAGCACACATGGAAAGAGAACAAATTAAGAGAAATAAGGTTATTTCTCACCGTTGTGCCTGTCCTGGAGAGGCGCATGGATTTGACCCATTCCCAGGTGTACATAGCTTTGTAAATATGAGGAAATGTCAAAATCCATGGGTGTTGCGTGGGAACCATCCTACGATTCCTACTCCACAGGCATAGGAAAACCCACATTATCCAGGACATGAGAAAGGATTCTCGAGAGCCCAGCTACCTGTACAAAATGACCCCACCTTGCCTCGTTCTCATCGGGGTGTTCAATGTCCTCAATGGGATTTGACTGTGGCATCTTTGCTGGAGGCCCCTCTGATTTCCTGGACTGAAAAGCAAACTCAACCACTTCATTAATCAACTAGCGTAGTGCTGCCAAAGTATGTACCCCCGCACTACTATCAGAAGCAAACTCCATTGCCGGCATGGAAAAAACACAATACGGACCCTTCCTGCATCACTCCCATTCCTAGGCAAACAACTCTTGCAACCCCTGAAGCCTTGTGGGAGCCGGGAGAAGCAAGAACCACCCATGAGCAGAAACATACCATAGCTGAAATCGTGACTTGCATACTGTGCCAGGGGAGAGACCAGAAGCCACAAGGGGATACTCCACACCACAGAAAAGCCTTTCCTCAATCGTGGGACACCCGAGGTAAGAGTGCCTTATCGTGAAAAATGTTGAATTCATCAGCTGTCCAGCAGGAGAGACACCAATGAGAGAAGGACGCTCTGCGCCGCAACCCATCATTGGACCAGCATCCGCTTAAATTGCTAGGCCAGGTCCTCCCTGGACCATAAACAAGCATCCAGGGACCAGTTTCAGGGAATCACCCCTCATCAGCTTGGTTAGCTTGAATCCAGTGGCACAGCAAGCAAGGGACCCAGATTTGGGCATACCCTTGGCCATTTAGGGTGAACATAGCAAACACAAGAAGATGATGGATGGAGTGCTGAAACTTTTCAAACATTCACACCCAGTCAAGAGATCTGGGTAAAATGCATTGTTCTTTTGCTCACCATGCCACCCAAGTTTCTACCCAGACATATGCAAATCAGTCTTGACCCTGCACCCCATTGGAAAAGCCCAGCCCGAACTGCCAGGCTAGGTCCTCCCTGGACTGGAAACAATTGTCCTGGGAGCAGTTTCGGGTATCACTCCTCATCAGCCAGGCTAGCTTGAATCCAGTGGCCCAGTGAGCAAGGGACTCAAGTCTAGGCATAGCCTTGGCCACTTAGGGCAAACATAGCAAACGCAAGATTATGGATGGAGTGCTGAAACTTTTTAAACATTCACCCCCAGTCAAAAGAGCTGGGTTAAATTCATTCTTTTGCTCACCATGCCACCCCTGTTTGGACCCACCCCTGTGCAAATCAGTTTTGACCCTGCTCCCCATGGGAACAGTCCAGCCCGAAATGCATGGCCAGGTCCTACCTGGACCAGAAACAAGCATCCTGGACTCGGTTTCAGGGTATCACCCCTCATCAGCCAGGCTAGATTGAATCTAGTGGCACACACAGCGAGCATAGGACCCACGTCTGGCCATATCCTTGGCAACTTAGGGTGAACATAGCAAACACAACCCGTGCATCTGACAATCACAGAATCAAAGCATTCTCTCTTGTCATCTTGAGTATGAAAGACATAATAAATTGCTGTGGGCCTTTAACTTTACAATGTGCTGACCTATCCAGTGTTTTTTCTAAATAATGGATCTGTTGTCTGGCAGACTGTGAAAGTAATCTGGCCAATAAAAATCCTTAGAACAATATATGAGTCATCTTTTTAAAGCTGGAATTAGCTTCCTCTTGTCCAGATATTGTCGTATAATAATTGCGGGGAGCCAATTAACTGCACTGAGGACTATAAAAACAAAACAGTGAATGCCTCAGTTGGAGGGGTTCAATGTGTCCTGAAGGTTGGGGGGGCAATGTTTGCTGATTGCTTGGATGAATGAAGAAATGTCTGTCAGGCACCAGCCCTGCAACCCTGCTCTGTGCTAGAATCTCTGATGGGGAATGAGAGTTATAGGGTTTGATATTCAATAGAAGGCTTAAGCAGCACCTTTAGCACTGTTTTAATGTGCCATGAAATGAAAAAATCACCAATAAAGTTGTGATATGCCATACCCTGGATCCTACATGGCAGATGTTGATTGTGATAAAGTGGACAGAATCTTCCTTGTCAAAAAAAGGTTGGATGGAGCACAGTTTTGGGTTGTGGCATGATCATTGAAAGTTAGGCATGATGCAGTGAGATTTTGAAAATTATAATACATGACACATTTATTCATGGGGAACACAAAAGTTAGAAATTTCACATTACACACGATTAATAGGGATACATGAAACAGACAGCTGTAGAAGAAGTATCGTAAAAGTGAGCTTTTAAAACGTGAGATGAAGAAAACAGATGTCGAATAATATTAATGCATATAAACGAAGTTTTACTAATGAAATTTATGCTTATTAATGGAAATTTGTGCTAAAATGGAATGGCTTAGTAATATGGTGACTATTGCTAGTATCCATCATTTTGAAAAATCATTGCTAAAATGTGTTAGAAATGAAATATAAACTTGATATATTACAGACTGTTATTTGAGATGCTATAGAATATGAAAACATTCAAACGAGATTAGAATTTTGTATTTTGAAAAACGTCCATTTACAAGATTATTGTGAAAAATATGTGAAAGTAGTATATTTTACCATTAGACATTTCATATAATAATACTTGTGAAAGTTTATTCATTTTTATGTGAATTGATTTAAATCCATTTCAAGTAAGGTAGAGTTGAAGCTTATTTCATCTAACCTTGCGATGCTAATTTAAAAGCCTTTCGTTTATCTTTCGAGATGCTTTTTTACTGGTATTGACCTTCCCCCTGATTTATTAGTGGGTCATTCTTTACAAGAGTAATGTAACTTGTTTGTTCCGTACCCTACTGATCCTTGACATATTTACATTATTCTTCAAATGTTCACAGTGAAATGTTCTTGTGGGAGTAGAATTTTAACTCTGACCGTAAACTGCAACTTTGTATTTCTCTTTAGCAACGTTAGGCTTATGTGGACTTTTAAAGTTTTGTTTCTCATGACAGGCATGGGAAACCAGCTTGATGTTTAAAATCATTTTAGGTGACTTGATGTGACCATAGCCATGTGATGGTCTTTTGATGGTGGTGTGATGCTACGCCACTAGGAATTTACCATAGAACTTATGAGAGAAGAAACCCCAAAGGAGGGGCACCTGCAGTTGCTGATTCCAATTGCTTTATGAAGAATTCTTTTGTTTTTACAGTCTTTCCTTTTGAGACACTTTTTGAAACATGCTATATTGCAGTACAGGCTTGAAGAGATTTGGATGCTCTTTGACTTTTGAACTTTTGCTAAGTTTAGACTGCCTAGTCTATGCTATAATTGGTGGCATTTAGACTGAACTTATCCCAAACTTTCCTTAAGCTTAAAGCTAATGAACTTACACTTAATGGACTCTAATTAAATCCTTCCATTCCTTAGAATTGAAATTTTAGTGTACAAACTATCCTTCTGACTATTTGGTAGTCGGATCCTGTAAATCTATGGCTAATTTTGATTTAAACAACTGCTTAAATGCTTGCCATTGTTATTAAAGCTGTTTTATTTCTAACTAAGCTACAGAAGCAATTGCTGATTATGATGAACTTTGTATCTCTAATACAACAATCCGTGTTTTAAAACTGTTTGAGTCTATTATTGAGTCTTGTTGATTTGTACTTTCATTATTATTGATGAATTACATTTATTGTAGAAAGAATCAGCAATCCCTGACAAAACAACAGGTGTCGCTTCTCTTATTCTGTGTTGCGACTGCAGAGTTACTAGTCTGTATAAGTATTACTCTTCTTAACTTCTTTAGGAGGTTGGGACTTCCAGTTGCTATTCTTTATATCTACAGCATTGTTTTTTAGAGTGGTGTATCTAAATTTGATTTTGAATTTGTGAATTGACTGTCAGTTAAAGGTCCTCATTGGACTGCTAACTGAATTTAGTCACCCTAATATCAACTCCTGCTATTGGTGGAGAAAGTTTCATCAGTGGATCATTGCCTCTGTGGTAAATGGAATTGAATTGATCATCTAATCATAAAGGACTCAGTATGTTTGGAGGAATAAATGAGTGTAGATACAGCATAAAAAATAAAAGAAAATGTATAAGTGTGCTTTTGCTGGACCGGGCCTTTTCTACTTTAAAGGTGTTGGGCAATAGTTCCTTGAGAAAAGCAAGCATTGATCACACTGAGAGAATCACAGTGTTACACATATGGGGGGGGGGGAGGTTAAATTAATTAGTAATGCATCAGGATTTAGAACTATATGAGTTCCCTGAGATGGTCATTTTTGTGGGTTGGCCTGGAAATCTAGGCTTTAGATTGGGCTGTGTGAGCATCATGTAATTCAAATCCTTGGTCCTCCTTGCCTGATGTTTGTTGCCAAATTCCACTAAGCCCATAACTATTTATGTAAAGGTATCTGAAGAAGTTTTACTCTGCGAGTTAAATATTTCTGTGAGGAGGCAATGCGGAGAAAGTGGAAGCAACACAAGACTCATAGGTAAGAAAGAGAATGAGAGTGAGTGTGAGTGTGAGAGAGAGAAAGCGAGAGAGAGAGAGCAAATGGTAGCAAGGGAGAAGAAAGATGAATTAAAATAACATAATTAAAGATAACATTTCTTCAAAGAAAATTGATGACACAAAATTATTTCCCATTTCAAAATACGTATTCTTGAAGTAACTGCAGATTTTTCACAGTTTGTTTTATTCTCAAGATTTGCAGTGCTGTAAATGTTTTTAATTCTCGGAGGATGTCAAAGAGTTGCAATTCTAAGAACCTGAGACTTAAAGGCTGGTGGAGATATTCTTGTAATACTCAGAAACTCGGGAGCGCTACAAGAGTAAATTACATCAAAATATTTGTGAAACCTGAAAAACATATTTTAAATGCAGTGCTCATAATATTGTAAGGCGTTCTTCCCTTTTCTTTTCAGCCTGAATTTGTGTACTTTTTTGATGTCCCTGTCTTTCACTGCTGAAAAGTTTTAACTGGATCACCCTTCGTTTGTGAAGTCCAGTTCTCCTCAAAGTTTGGTCGTTCTTAGTTATCATAAACTGCCTCCCATTCCCTCCCCCCATCATATTAGGGACACTTTCGGTAGAATTCACAAAGACTGTACTGTGAGATAGTGAATAAGCGCTTACGCTTGTAGTGCAACTGACTTACGACCATACGTACAACCATTGATGTTTGCGACTCGAAAATTGCATTAAATTGTGAGTCGCAATCGGGAATGTCTGGCACTCACAAGGATGGTGGCCTGCTGGGGTCATCAGACCTCCCTGTCTGTGACTGGTTTTAAATAAAGCAGTTGTTTTTTTAAATGTAGCCCGTTTTCTAAAGAGGGAAACGGGATGCTTTTAAAAAATAAAAATGAAACTTTTCATTTTCGTTTTTTAAGGGCAGGCAGTAGTCCCTGGGATCACTGTCTTCCCTTAAACAATGTTTGTGCATGCATTCCCAAAGGGGAAGGGGTCCCCTGGGGACCCCTTCCCGTTTGCAAGTGCTTTACCACCCTTCTGAGAAGGGTGGTAAACTGCGAGTGTTTTGCGACCGCAATTGCGGTAACAAAACAGAATTACATAACCTCAGAAAATACGTTCATTTATAATCCCAAAATTTCCAAATATGAGATTTTTCAAACCAAGAATATGTTTACTTAAGTAGACAAAATATTGCCCGACACTTCAATTTAAAAATGCGATTGCACAATGGGGGCGTATGCAATTCCTTAATTTGAAATGCACCATTGTTTCATAATAAGTGCACCTGGATTAGTGCCTTCAATTAATTGGAATAACCTGTGTCGCCTAAAAATGAGGCTAGTGTATTAGTCAAAGGGTGAGCTGTTCTTGCCTCGGCTGTGACCCCATACATTAAATTATGATTAATTCATTAATGTATTTGGTGATACTTAAAGTGAATATGGAAAAGGAAGGGAGATGTCTCTTTCGCTGTCTATCTACATACATTGAGGAGGCAGAGGCGTCCGCCCAGAATCTGGCCTGCGTAAGGCACTTTATGTCTCCACATCTATGGGCTGTCCAGTTTTAACGTATGCTGTAGGTGACATGGCCAGACATTCCTCATGCAGTGACATTGTGGATTTTATAGCATGAGACTGGTGAGCTGGTCGGGAGCTGCAGAAATACTGCTTTATAGACTCACAATCAGTGCAATTGGAATTTTTGTCAAAATGCCTCAGAATTTCCAACAGTACATACCTCGAAGGAATTCTACTTTTCATACTTGCCTGGGCTCATTAGTATATTTATGAGACCATGATAAAAAAATATGGTAGCGGTTTTCTTCATAAATCCTGTGTCAGAATATGTGTCCACTATCAAAAAACCTGTGCAAAGAAATATATTGCACAGGAACAATATAGTTCTAGGTCAGAAGCCCTTTAAAATCAATGGGTGGGGGCGTGGCTTCAGTGCCACTCAAAATGGCCGCTTGACCGGGGAGCTCCGACGCACCGAGGACGAGTTACAGTCTGCTGGTGTGCTTTTCGCACCTTTTAGCCTTCGGTAAATGGTTGTCCCTGAAGCGGAACCTGGATGCAGCATGATGAGCTACTCATTATAACGAAGCGCGCTGCGCTTCTCTTCAATTTTCGTATTGTTACGGCCACCTGAGAACGGCCGCCATTTTGGCTTCCCATTCAAGTAAATGCCTGACATGAGACATGCAGGGAATATCATTTCTGGCATCTTTTCTTGAATTCCAGCAGAAATATGGTACCGCTGCAGCCTTGTTGCATGGCTTAACTTGTGACTGGGTCTATGGGGCATATGTATCAACATCTCCATTTTCAATTCTCAAATAGCGATTTTTTGAGAATCGCTATTTGAGAATTGCAAAATGGGATGTATCTAAAAATTCGCACAAATTTTGCGAATTCTTAAAATTCCTTAATTGCGATTAGCAAATTGCGAAATCGCAATTAAGGAATACCTTCCCATTCATTCCTATGGGCTAGGAAGCCCATAGCAATGAATGGGAAGTCCTTCTCAATTTGCGAATCGCTATTTGCTAATCGCAAATTGAGAATATTTTCAAAGGTGCAAGGGTGTCATGATGACACCCTGATGCACCCCTGAAATCAGCATGTGTGCGCATATGGTGCACATACATGCCCTAAGGGCATGTATGTGAGCCAAATGGCACTTTGAAAAATGCAAAAAAGTGAATTTTTCAAAGAAATCACAAATTAGCACCAACATCAAGTTGGTGGTAATTTGCGATTTCTTAAGGAGAAATCGCACAACTTGGGTGCGTGTTACATAGCATTTTAGAAAGCGCAATTTGCGATTTCTTAAATGCTTACGCAAACTTAAGAAATCGCAAAATTAGCGATTCCTTAAGAATGCGAGGCTGAAATGCCTCATACATCTCATTTTGCGATTTTGTATTCGCAAACGCTGTTTTTTTGCGATTCGCAGCGTTTGCGAATACAAAATCGTTTGATACATATGCCCCCAGATGCCTTAACATAGAATGTATATCACTCAAGGCTCTCTCCATGGCATATACATTCTGAGGAGATTATTGTTTCAACCCAGGAATCAATATTAATACCTTCTATTCAGCTGACTTCAACTGTCCATTAACAAGGAATTTCCATATTGGTTGTGGATGCTCTACATTATATGGCTCTGCCCTAGTAACTGCAACATACTGACTATCCTGACATTGGTATTTTATTGTGTTTCAGCTTAGTGCCATATAATATTTCTTCTTTGTGGGAGATTGAATGTCACGAATGCTGTATATGATTATGTGGCAGTATTCTCGAGGAGCTAATAATGTTTTTGTTTCTGCCATTTCCATTCAATTGGCTGGCTCCTTTTTATGGGTAAATTACGAAAGCCACAATTTGTATTTATTCCTAAAGGGTAATCTTCGATGAGAAATATATCTCATTCATCAGTAGTAGAACCATCACCTGTCGCTGAAGAAATGACTGGTGTAGCTTCTGCTTGTACTTCCTCATCACAGCCTGTAGCTAATAAAACTTCTCCAACATCTTCAGCGTCAAAATGGTTGAAACATGATCCTTCCTCTCCTGACAAGCCATCACCTCCTATTTCCTTTGAGCTGTTTCTGGAGGAGATTCGTGCTCTACGTCCGTTTGCAGAGGAAACGAATTGCAAAATGCAACTTCTAGACGAAAAGTGGTCTTCAATGGAAAGTAGAGTAGCTGCAATGGAGCAGCAACTTTTGGTTGTTCAAGGCGAGACTCAGAGAATTAATTCTTTGGAAAAGGAGGTACACAGACTACAACAGCACACTGAAGATTTGGAAAACCAAAACAGGAGGAACAATCTACGTATTTATGATCTGCCTGAAGCTTTGGAAGGAGACGATCCTGCCTCCTTTTTTTCCTCCTTTCTGCCAAAGTTGTTAGAGATGCCCTCCTCAACATCACTCAATATTCAGAGAGCCCACAGGCTTGGTCCTCATCCTTCGTTATCTACATCCTGTCAAACCTAGAGGAGTCATCATTGTCTTCTTGAAATGTACTGACTTGTTGTCAGTCAACTCTGCAGCTAGGGCTAAACATCAAGTGTCTTGGCTTGGTCAAAGCATGTTCCTCTCTCAGGATGTCTCCAATGCCACCGCAGCTAGAAGAAAAGAGTTTCTTGACCTTCAAGCTCCTCTCCGCTCTCTTGGAGCCACATATGGCCTCTTCCATCCTTGCATTTTCAAGGTGACTTTTCAAAATAATACTGTGTCATTTGAAGATCCTGGGGAACTTAAGAAATGTATTTATTCTCACACTTCGAGCAACATTGACACTGCTGGTTCTTCCAATGGTTGATTAATTTCATGTTTGCTAGTATTTATAGAGTTTTTCAATGTTATTGAATTGTAGTCTAATTGTGTGATTCTTTCTTATATCTTAGTTTGTTAGACAATAACCTTTTGAATGCTCTATCGTATGTGATATCTCTTATGTTGTTCTTTTTTGTATTCTTGCAGGTTCGTCCTATATACTTAACATGTTTGGTCCGTTTTCCTCACTGTTGTGGCTCAGACTCCACCGTTTAGAGCGTGTCATTTACTCGTGTGTCGTCACCACCCCAGTGTTATTTCGTTCTTGTCCTGTACAGGTATGTTCTTTCAGTCGTCCTTTATGAATATGTACTGTCTCCTCATTGACTTTCCTATCTCCCTTTTTCATTTCTCGCCTTTCTGTTTTTTGTTTCCTCTCATCCTCTCCCTTTGTCCTCTTCTTCTTGCTTTTGCTCTGCAGATATCCTTTTCTTTCTTGCACTATATACTAAATTTTTCTGTTTCATACTCTTTGGCTTGGTCTATTGATCTTTCTATATTCCTTCACTATTGTTAATTCCATTGTTTTTACTTCTATGGTTATATTCTTATATTCTTACACTCAGACTTGTTACATGGAATGTAAAAGGTTTTATTAATCCTATAAAAAGGCAGAGAATTCTTTCACATTTAGCCTCTTATAATCCTGACTTAGGTTTACTACAAGAATCTCATTTATCAGAAGCTGAGGCTCTTAAGCTCAAACATAATTGGGTTGGTTCTGTTCTTATCTCTCCTTCAACTACAAAGAAAAATGGTGTTATTATTTTATGTCACAAAAAATTGAAATGTTCTGTTGTTTCACAAGAAATAGATGCAGATAATAGATGGATTTTAGTTAAACTAATCATTAATAATAATGTTTCTTCACTGTCTTTAATATTTATGGTCCGTCCCAACCAGAGTATGCTGTCTGGCCTGCTATTACTAATAAATGCATGCAACACAAAGATACATTTTTTGAATCCTTGGAGGCGATGTAACCAGGTTATGGACCCCTTCATTGATCGTAAATCCCAGGTACGTTTCATCCCTCAGAAAACCAATAAACAATTTCATAGCACAATCACACAGACCCATCTAGTAGATGCTTGGAGACTATGTAACCCAGATCAAACAGAATTTTCTCTTTTCTCCCCACCTCATGGCTCTATGTCCTGATTGGATTACATTTTCCTATCCAAACCTCTAGCTCAACATCTCATCTCCTCTTCGATTGAACCCATTTTGATTTCAGATCATGCTCCGGTGATTGCTGATTTTGATTTGCTCCGTTCACAACCCAAATCTTCTAGACGCAGATTTAACAACTTTCTTTTACAGGATCCAGCTTTTTCATCTTTCTTCACTTCCTTTACGAAATAATTTTTCTCTCTGAGTGAAGGTCCATCTATATCCCCCGCTTTGGTATGGGATATTTTTAAAGCTACTGCCTGTGGTTTCATTATTCATTTTGTAGCCAAGAAAAAGAAACATACATTCAGCATAAGGCTTCATTATCCAACATCAAATGCTTAGAGCATCAATTTTACACTTCCTCTTCTGATTCTAACCTGCAGGAGCTTGTTCACGCTAAATTAGAGTTTAACAAGATATCCACCAATAATGCTTCATCTATTTTACTTTGTAGCAGTGCCTGATATTATGGCGGTCGCAATAAAGTTGGTTCACTCTTAGCTAATTACCTCAAAACCAGAAAAAAGAGAACGTTGATAGATTCTATTCAATTAGCAGATGGGAAGCATCTCTTTAAAGATCAAGAAATCCTTGATGAATTTACAACATTTTATAAGAATTTATATACTCCAGATGCCCCCGCATTGAATTCTCTTATTGATTCTTATTTAAGCAATATCCCATCTCCTTCATCCACCGATCTTGATTTTTATTCCCTAGACTCGGATATTTAGCTCCAAGAAATTACTAGTCCTTTTAACTCACTAAAGAAAAATAAATCCCCTGGCCCGGATGGTTTCTCAGTAGAATTTTACTTACACTTTTTAAACTGTCTACTCCCCAAACTCTTTAAACTTTTTCAATACTTCTGTACCAAAGGTAAGGCAACCTGTATTTTCTTAGAAGCCTCTATTTGTCTCATTCACAAAGAAGGTTAAGATCCTAAGCTCTGCAAAAAGTATTGCCCTATATCCTTAATAAATGTGGATTATAGAATCTTTGCTAAACTTTTGACATTAGATCTTGAATCACTACTACCCCATCGAATTGGCTCAGAACAATGTGGTTTTGTGAAAAGAAGATTAACTTCTGATAACTCTCGGTTATTTTTCAATGTTTTAAATAAAGTATCTACTCTATCTCAATCCCTGGCTGCAATATCTATTGATGCAGAAAAAGCTTTTGATAGAGTTGAATGGTCTTTTTTATTTAAGTCACTCCGTTGGCACTGTTTTGGGTCTAAATTAATTTTCCTGATTCCTTAACTTCATACAGCACCTAATGCTTCTACTATAGTTAATGGTCTTGTTTCAAACCGATTCTCACTTCACCGTGGTGTTCGACAGGGTTGTCCTTTATCTCCTCTCCTTTTTATTCTTTCCCTTGAACCCTTTCTAACTAGCATCCGCAATAACACTTCCATTTCTGTTTTATAATACGGAGATCAACATTTGAAACTTTCTGCTTACGCTGATGATATTTTACTCTTTATATCTAACCCAGAACTCTCTATCCCCCCTCTATTAAAAGCAATCTCTGATTTTTCTGCAGTATCAGGTTATAAAATTAACTCATTTAAAACTGTGGGGCATACTCTTAAGGAGTTATCGCCGAGTTAACAGCACTTTAGCGCAGCCAAAGTCGCGATAAATCCATCGCCCCATTCACAAGCCAGTGCAAACTGCCGATACCACCAGTTTTCCCGTGACAGCATCCTCAAAAAACATTGACACGGATGACACCAGCAACTATCGCTAATGAGATGCAGAGTAGGCGTTCCCGAGCAAAAAGCCAAGACAATACCACTCCACAACATTCTCGATGACCTGCCTGATCTGTGATAAGAACACACAACAGGTGATAAGGCGCGTTAGCACCAGGAAATTAACACCTGCTCTGACTTGGTGCAAAGTCGGACAACAACCGTCTGCAGCCAAGGGAGCACAGCCCATAGCCAAGCATGAAGAACAACAGATGTCACCGAGCAACTGAACATGCAGCCCGGAGCACCAAGAGGGCAACAACACATACCCCCACCCCGGACCCCACCACCCCAGCTCCCCCCTGACAAGGAGAGTGCACATCAACCCCTCAAAACCATGACCCAAACAAATCGCCTGAAGTTGCACAACCACAACACTTAACAGACAAGTGTGGCCACAAAAATTGAAACACACATCGGCATCATATAACCAAAACAAAACCTTTATTACAGATGAAACAAATAAAAACAATCATGAAGAGGAACTGTGTGTCTTCTCCCAGCATTCCGTAAGTCACAGCCTGCAAGACAGAAGGACAGATTAGAAGGTGTGTCATGCGCCCATCAAAGGACAGAGAGGGAGAGCGACAGAGAGAGAGAGAGAGGGAGAGAGAAAGAGAGAGAGAGAGGGAGATAGAAAGAGAGAGGGAGAGAGAAAGGGAGAGAGAAAGAGAGAGAGAGAGAGGAAGAGAGAAAGAGAGAGGGAGAGAGGGAGATAGAAAGAGAGAGTGCCGATACTGCGGACCCAGGACCCACTGCTCACCTGCAGCCACCGGTGTGTCTCCAACCACGTGCCGGCACAAAATACAGTCCCCGAGGTCACTCATCTGAAACAGTTGCCAGAGACATGAATGGCAGAGTCCATACAGTAGCACACGCCATCACCGCTTGCCCGCCCCTGCGCACACAGGCTGCTGCACACCAGCCCCTCCCGCCGCCCAGAGGAGACTGCCCGCCCCTGCGTGACCAGGCCTCACTGCTCACCTTCTGCCACTGCCGTGTCTCCAGGAGGGCCCACCATGTGCCGGGTGGATCTCCAAGCCAGTGGCCTGCAACCATGGCACCCTCCACATCATGCAGCCACGCACCGCGGGCCACCAGGTCATACATATGACTCTGGGTCTAATTTCGCAATGGCAGAGAACACATCAATGCACAGGGCATCATCACAGGCTGCACACCCGCTCAGCCCAATACGTGCCACTAACTCTGTGAACTGTGAGGCGACACCATGTGGCAGGAGGCATGCCCTGCCCGCTGGCTCAGGCCTACACTGCGGTCCAGCAGGGCTCACACCAATGCCACCATTCCGGTACGCCCAGACGGTGCTTCATAGCAGGCTGCATGCCCGCTCAGCACTGAAGGTGCAAATATCTCAGTGCACCGAAAAACACCATCCCGTGGCGGTGTGCATGTGCCTGCCGCAGTGCATCCGGTGCCACCAAGTCTGTGCACCGCTAGCCATGAACCCTTTATGATTGAGTCCCGTGGTGCAGACACCATCATGTCACCACCGGCACTGGGCAATGTGACGTTGCAGGGCCCTAGGCCCTCATGCATAAAGGATACCCACACGGAGAAACCCATTTGGAGAGTGGAAATGGCATCCAGCATGTGCGCCCGGCCCTTTTTATTGGCACGGTTACATGTCCTGTGACACCGGTGCCGAATGGGTGTGGTGTGGGTGTGAACCAGCCGTGAGGGAGTAGCTGTGGCAAGCGGACAACTAGACCTGTGAGCAGCAGATCCCTACAGGGAAGACCTGGGACATGTAGCGTTGTCGTCCCCCCCTGTGAGCGTGAGCGGAGTGGACTGGCCTGGCGTATGGCAGTTCAGCGTAGGTGTGTGAGCAATGACCCGGGGGCTGTGTGTGAGCTTCTGTTCTGGCCTGGTCAAGGAAGTAACAAATGTGAGTTTCCCCGTTCTAATGTCGGCGCCACCCGGCACGCAATCGGCAATGTGTCACCCTGTGAACAAAGACTAAAAACATAGGCAACATAGACGTAAGGTGCAATCAATGACCCTATATGCATTCATGCCTCCACACTTGCAAGATCACAGACATGACACATTGGTGCCGATTCCGATTCAGCAAAATAAAACACTGTACGACTCGCATCCGTATTTTTTTACGTACGAGTCGCTCAAGTACCGTACAAACTGGCAAGTACGATTCGCATGGGAAAAACTCCATACGAATCACATCTGGAAAATTCCCCCACACGTCCTCAGGTCGGAAAATGTGTCCGACACATCCCCAGACGATTTACCGTACGAGTCGGAAAAATGAAGTCCGACCGCGCTAGTATGATCACTCCCGTCCTTTAGATTTTACAACTGTATGCTAAAAACACCGTACGGACCGAACTCCCACAGCAAGCATGGAGACACGTGTCCGCATACACGCCGAACACCCCACCACAGACCCCGCATGTACGCGCAAAATGCCCCCCGGCCGCGGATGTATGTGCCGAACCCCCACCGCACCCGTGCATGTACGGACCGAACCCCCACCCCACCAGTGTATGTACGGACCGAACCCCACCCCACCCGTGTATGTACGGACCGTACCCCCACCCGTGTATAAATGGAGCGTACCAACACCCCACCCGTGTATGTACGGACCGTACCCCCACCCCACCCATGTATGTACGGACCAAACCCCCACCCCACCAGTGTATGTACGGACCGTACCCCCCCCGTGCACGTACGGACCGTACCCCCACCCGTGTATGAATGGAGCGTACCAACACCCCTCCAGTGCATGTATGGACCATACCCCCCACCCGTGCACGTACGGACAGTACCCCCACCCCACCAGTGTACGTACGGACCGTACCCCCACCCGTGTATGAATGGAGCGTACCAACACCCCACCAGTGTACGTACGGACCGTACCCCCCACCCGTGCACGTACAGACCGTACCCCCACCCCACCCGTGTATGTACGGACCGTACCCCCACCCGTGTATGAATGGAGCGTACCAACACCCCACCCGTGTATGTACGGACCGTACCCCCACCCCACCCATGTATGTATGGACCGAACCCCCACCCCACCAGTGTATGTACGGACAGTACCCCCACCCGTGCACGTACGGACCCTACCCCCACCCGTGTATGAATGGAGCATACCAACACCCCACCAGTGTATGTACGGACCGTACCCCCACCCCACCAGTGTACGTACGGACCGTACCCCCACCCGTGTATGAATGGAGCGTACCAACACCCCACCAGTGTATGTACGGACCGTACCCCCACCCGTGCACGTACGGACCGTACCCCCACCCCACCAGTGTACGTACGGACCGTACCCCCACCCATGTATGAATGGAGCGTACCAACACCCCACCAGTGTACGTACGGACCGTACCCCCACCCGTGTATGAATGGAGCGTACCAACACCCCACCCGTGTATGTACGGACCGTACCCCCACCCCACCCGTGTATGTACAGACCAAACCCCCACCCCACCAGTGTATGTACGGACCGTACCCCCCACCCGTGCACATACGGACCGTACCCCCACCCGTGTATGAATGGAGCGTACCAACACCCCCCAGTGTACGTACGGACCGTACCCCCACCCCACCAGTGTACGTACGGACCCCCACCCGTGTATGAATGGAGCGTACCAACACCCCACCCGTGTATGTACGGACCGTACCCCCCACCCATGCACGTACGGACCGTACCCCCACCCCACCAGTGTATGTACAGACCATACCCCCACCCCACCAGTGTATGTACAGACCATACCCCCACCCGTGTATGAATGGAGCGTACCAACACCCCACCAGTGTATGTACGGACCGTACCCACACCCCACCAGTGTATGTACGGACCGTACCCCCACCCCACCAGTGTACGTACGGACCATACCCCCACCCGTGTATGAATGTAGTGTACCAACACCCCACCAGTGTATGTACGGACCGTACCCCCCACCCGTGCACGTACGGACTATACCCCCACCCCACCAGTGTACGTACGGACTGTACCCCCACCCGTGTATGAATAGAGCATACCAACACCCCACCAGTGTATGTACGGACCGTACCCCCCACCCGTGCACGTATGGACCGTACCCCCACCCCACCCATGTATGTACGGACCGTACCCCCACCCGTGTATGAATGGAGCGTACCAACACCCCACCAGTGTATGTACGGACCGTACACACACCCTCACTGTATGTACGGACCGTACCCCCACCCCACCAGTGTACGTACGGACCGTACCCCCACCCGTGTATGAATGGAGCATACCAACACCCCACCAGTGTATGTACGGACCGTACCCCCACCCGTGCACTTACAGACCGTACCCCCACCCCACCAGTGTACGTACGGACCGTACCCCCACCCGTGTATGAATGGAGCGTACCAACACCCCACCAGTGTATGTACGGACCGTACCCCCCACCCGTGCACGTATGGACCGTACCCCCACCCCACCCATGTATGTACGGACCGTACCCCCACCCGTGTATGAATGGAGCGTACCAACACCCCACCCGTGTATGTACAGACCGTACCCCCACCCCACCCATGTATGTACGGACCGAACCCCCACCCCACCAGTGTATGTATGGACCGTACCCCCCACCCATGCACGTTCGGACCGTACCCCCACCCGTGTATGAATGGAGTGTACCAACACCCCACCAGTGTATGTACGGACCGTACCCCCCACCCGTGCACGTACGGACTGTACCCCCACCCCACCAGTGTATGTATGGACCGTACCCCCCACCCATGCACGTTCGGACTGCACCCCCACCCGTGTATGAATGGAGTGTACCAACACCCCACCAGTGTATGTACGGACCGTACCCCCCACCCGTCCACGTACGGACCGAACCCCCACCCCACCAGTGTATGTATGGACCGTACCCCCCACCCATGCACGTTCGGACCGTACCCCCACCCGTGTATGAATGGAGCGTACCAACACCCCACCCGTGTATGTACGGACCGTACCCCCACCCCACCCATGTATGTACGGACCGAACCCCCACCCCACCAGTGTATGTATGGACCGTATCCCCCACCCATGCACGTTCGGACCGTACCCCCACCCGTGTATGAATGGAGTGTACCAACACCCCACCAGTGTATGTACGGACCGTACCCCCCACCCATGCACGTTCGGACCGTACCCCCACCCGTGTATGAATGGAGTGTACCAACACCCCACCAGTGTACGTACGGACCGTACCCCCACCCGTGTATGAATGGAGCGTACCAACACCCCACCAGTGTACGTACGGACCGTACCCCCACCCGTGTATGAATGGAGCGTACCAACACCCCACCAGTGTATGTACGGACCGTACCCCCCACCCGTGCACGTACGGACCGTACCCCCACCCCACCAGTGTACGTACGGACCGTACCCCCACCCGTGTATGAATGGAGCGTACCAACACCCCACCCGTGTATGTACGGACCGTACCCCCACCCCACCCGTGTATGTACAGACCGAACCCCCACCCCACCAGTGTATGTACGGACCGTACCCCCCACCCGTGCACATACAGACCGTACCCCCACCCGTGTATGAATGGAGCGTACCAACACCCCACCAGTGTACGTACGGACCGTACCCCCACCCCACCAGTGTACGTACGGACCCCCACCCGTGTATGAATGGAGCGTACCAACACCCCACCCATGTATGTACGGACCGTACCCCCACCCATGCACGTACGGACCGTACCCCCACCCCACCAGTGTATGTACGGACCGTACCCACACCCCACCAGTGTATGTACGGACCATACCCCCACCCCACCAGTGTACGTACAGACCGTACCCCCACCCGTGTATGAATGGAGCATACCAACACCCCACCAGTGTATGTACGGACCGTACCCACACCCCACCAGTGTATGTACGGACCGTACCCCCACCCCACCAGTGTACGTACGGACCATACCCCCACCCGTGTATGAATGGAGCGTACCAACACCCCACCAGTGTATGTACGGACCGTACCCCCCACCCGTGCACGTACGGACCATACCCCCACCCCACCAGTGTACGTACGGACCGTACCCCCACCCGTGTATGAATAGAGCATACCAACACCCCGCCAGTGTATGTACGGACCGTACCCCACACCCGTGCACGTATGGACCGTACCCCCACCCCACCCATGTATGTACGGACCGTACCCCCACCCGTGTATGAATGGAGCGTACCAACACCCCACCAGTGTATGTACGGACCGTACCCACACCCCACCAGTGTATGTACGGACCGTACCCCCACCCCACCAGTGTACGTACGGACCTTACCCCCACCCGTGTATGAATGGAGCATACCAACACCCCACCAGTGTATGTACGGACCGTAACCCCACCCGTGCACGTACGGACCGTACCCCCACCCCACCAGTGTACGTACGGACCGTACCCCCACCCGTGTATGAATGGAGCGTACCAACACCCCACCAGTGTATGTACGGACCGTACCCCCCACCCGTGCACGTATGGACCGTTCCCCACCCCACCCATGTATGTACGGACCGTACCCCCACCCGTGTATGAATGGAGCATACCGACACCCCACCCGTGTATGTACGGACCGTACCCCCACCCCACCCATGTATGTACGGACCGAACCCCCAACCCACCAGTGTATGTATGGACCGTACCCCCAACCCACCAGTGTATGTATGGACCGTACCCCCCACCCATGCGCGTTTGGACCGTACCCCCACCCGTGTATGAATGGAGTGTACCAACACCCCACCAGTGTATGTACGGACCATACCCCCACCAGTGTACGTACGGACCGTACCCCCACCCGTGTATGAATGGAGCGTACCAACACCCCACCAGTGTATGTACGGACCGTACCCCCACCCGTGCACGTACGGACCGTACCCCCACCCCACCAGTGTACGTACAGACCGTACCCCCACCCGTGTATGAATGGAGCGTACCAACACCCCACCAGTGTACGTACGGACCGTACCCCCACCCGTGTATGAATGGAGCATACCAACACCCCACCCGTGTATGTACGGACCGTACCCCCACCCGTGTATGAATGGAGCATACCAACACCCCACCCGTGTATGTACGGACCGAACCCCCACCCCACCAGTGTATGTACTGACCGTACCCCCCACCCGTGCACGTACGGACCGTACCCCCACCCGTGTATGAATGGAGCGTACCAACACCCCACCAGTGTATGTACGGACCGTACCCCCACCCCACCAGTGTACGTACGGACCGTACCCCCACCCGTGTATGAATGGAGCGTACCAACACCCCACCAGTGTATGTACGGACCGTACCCCCCACCCGTGCACGTACGGACCGTACCCCCACCCCACCAGTGTATGTACGGACCGTACCCACACCCCACCAGTGTATGTACGGACCGTACCCCCACCCCACCAGTGTACGTACGGACCGTACCCCCACCCGTGTATGAATGGAGCGTACCAACACCCCACCAGTGTATGTACGGACTGTACCCCCCACCCATGCACATATGGACCGTACCCCCACCCCACCAGTGTATGTACGGACCGTACCCCCACCCGTGTATGAATGGAGCGTACCAACACCCCACCAGTGTACGTACGGACCGTACCCCCACCCGTGTATGAATGGAGCGTACCAACACCCCACCAGTGTATGTACGGACCGTACCCCCCACCCGTGCACGTACGGACCGTACCCCCACCCGTGTATGAATGGAGCATACCAACACCCCACCAGTGTATGTACGGACCGTACCCCCCACCCGTGTATGTACGGACCGTACCCCCACCCCAACAGTGTATGTACGGACCGTACCCTCACCCCACCAGTGTACGTACGGACCGTACCCCCACCCGTGTATGAATGGAGCGTACCAACACCCCACCAGTGTATGTACGGACTGTACCCCCCACCCGTGTATGTACGGACCGTACCCCCACCCCACCAGTGTATGTACGGACCGTACCCCCACCCCACCAGTGTACGTACGGACCGTACCCCCACCCGTGTATGTACGGACCGTACCCCCACCCCACCAGTGTACGTACGGACCATACCCCCACCCCGCCAGTGTATGTACGGACCGAACCCCCACCCCACCCGTGTTCGTACGCACCCTACCCCAGGCCCACACACCAGCACCCTCACCCAACATCGGGCATGTACGAGTCGTACTAAGCCATAGCAAAGGACAGCACTGTACAACAACATGGCCCATGTACGCACCGTACAGACGCAAAAAAACACTCCAACTGAACCAGAACTAACCAAAAAAACACAAGGACAGTCAATCCGAGGCACACAACACCACAAAACATATCCAACAAGGACAAATATATCCTATACACTGACCTGCAACTGACAAACAGATAAACAGAGGCCCAAACCACTACCACTCCTTATAACACACCCACCCAAAGTTCAAACACAGCACACCCACAAATGGACCAATAAAAAGGCCCAACACACACAAACCATGATCCTTTGCAACAGATCCACTGCTGCCAGACCCCAGAGACAACGCACTGCACCATACTTCAACCATCAATACACCTTACACTTGCACTCCTTCACACAACCACCATCACAAACACACCCTCATCACATTCACACACACACACACCTGCACACCCACAACCATCCACACACACACCCATCCACACCCCCACAACCATCCACACCCACACCCCACACCATGCCCACCAACAAGAATCCAAAGTTCACAAAGGACGAGCTGGAGTCCCTTGTCGACGAAATCATCAGAGTCGAGCCACAGCTCTTTGGAACATTGGTCAGACGGACCAGCCTATCAGAAAAAACTGCCATGTGGGAGAGGATAGTCAATTCCGTGAATGCTGTTGGGTCCACCAGAAGGACCAGGCATGAGTGCCAAGCCAGGTGGTACAATCTGCGGAGGACGGTCCGCCGCAAAATGACGGACGAGCACAACCAGGCCAACATCACTGAAGGAGGGCCATCCCGCAGACCGGTACACTACCATCCTTGGGAGGAGAAGGTGATGACCACGCTGGAGCCGTTGGCATGTGACGGACTAGAAGGAGTCAGAGAGCCTGGTGAGTACACAAACTACTCACCTCACATGGGGGAACGCCATATACAACCCAAATACCAATCATGCACGCAACCCCCCCAAAGCCAGCACCGGACACAACCACACTCCAAAAACACACACATGCCACTAGCGCCTCCATGCCCCATGCCCCAAGCAAGGCCATGCCAAGTCACAGGCCACACAAAACACCAACACAAGACAGGATGTCCCCGATGCCCGGAGGGTGGGCCTCAAAACTAACATAGAGCAACTCGGAAGCACACAACAATGCCCTCAGCCCATATGGCTTAGGGCACAGCCATACCAACAGTGTATCCTCACACAGTACTGTTTTGCCTGCTAATGGTGGCCGTGTTGCAGGACGACATGGGTATGAAGGCACAATTTGCACATAACAGCAGCCAATGAAGACGCAGCACACTGAAAGAGTGTCAGCACACACCGCCACAGCAGCAGCGCACACTCAGACACTCCGCCCGATGGGTGCCCGCAGAGAAGAAACAAACCCACATGAACAAGCCAATGGCCTTTGCAAGACCTGCAAACTGTGTGTGCCCAGGAAGCTGGGCTGAGGTGACAGAGGGTGACACACAGAGGGAGGGAGAGGGGCAGAGAGAGGGACACAGACAGAGGTGGACACAGGGAGACAGACAGAGGGAGGGAGGAGGCTGACAGAGAGAGGGACAAGGGGAGACAGAGGGAGACGGACAGAGGGAGGAGGCTGATAGAGGGAGGGAGAAAGGGAGACGGACAGAGGGAGGAGGCTGACAGAGGGAGGGAGAAAGGGAGATAGAGGGAGACGGACAGTGGGAGGAGGCTGACAGAGGGAGGGAGAAAGGGAGATGGACAGAGGGAGGAGGCTGACAGAGGGAGGGAGAAAGGGAGACGGACAGAGGGAGGAGGCTGACAGAGGGAGGGAGAAAGGGAGATGGATAGAGGGAGGAGGCTGACAGAGGGAGGGAGAAAGGGAGACGAACACAGGGAGGAGGCTAATAGAGGGAGGGAGAAATGGAGACGGACAGAGGGAGGAGGCTAATAGAGGGAGGGAGAAAGGGAGACGGACAGAGGGAGGTGGCTGACAGAGGGAGGGAGAAAGGGAGACGGACAGAGGGAGGAGGCTGACAGAGGGAGGGAGAAAGGGAGATAGAGGGAGACCAAATCACCCTTGGGTGGTGTGGCCATGTCCGCTCGTCAGCAGGTGGACTGTGTGCATGTAGACAAGGTTTGGCAGTGCCTTAACCCCCCCTTCTACCTTTGATAAACACTAGGCCATGTGTCAATCTGTGCACGAGTACATCCGTGCTGCAGGCACAAACAGAACCGTACACCCAGTATACCTACCCACTGTGTTCGTCAGAACCCTGTCACAAATTGTTAAGTTACCTACCTGCATTCTCAAATTGCATGGAAAAAACACCATTTGGCCACGTACAGTGCAACACGTAAGGCGGGTCTGCATGGCTTGCTACGCCCGCTCACTACACTGCTGACTGCGTTCCCAAAATATGCATCAACTAAGATTGTGTCACACATAGGTAAAGTGTCGAAAGCTGTGGCCAAGGGACATACCCATGCACAAGTGCACTGTGTGAGGAATGCTAGCCAAATCCAACCACCCAGAGGAACTGTGCCAAATCAAAAATGAATGAAACATGGATGTCGCATGTAACACAATTAACACTGTCTCTCTCACACACAGGTCAACGTCGTCGATCTCCCCCCAACACTGGGGGGGAAGACTCACAGGACCAGGCTCTGCGTGAAGAGGACCCCAACGCCAGCGACGACTCTCACCACTCCGTGGATGACCCAGACCAACCTGGCCCCTCTGGTGTCCAACCACCTGCAGCACCTGCGTCAGGTACAACTGTGCCAACCACCACCCCATTCCTGCCACATCCCAGGAGACACCCAGGAGCCCTGCCCGCACACAACAACGCAGCCAGTCTGTCCAGGAGGGACAAGGTTCTTCGGGCACCCAGGAGGAGGCAGGCGACACCGCAAATGCCATCCCTCAGGGGTCCTGGAGACTCGATGTGCCCACAATGGCAGGCCAGGCGCAAGTGGGCAGGGGTGGTGGGAGTGGAGGACGGCGGAGGCCCGAACCTGCCCAGTTGGCTCAGGACCCGGCTATGGCACACGTCAGAACCATCCTGGACGCATACCGGCGTGACTCCAGAGGCATCGCCCAGGTAGTGGAGACCCTCAATGAGATGAAGGCCCTGCAGGTTGAGCATCATGCCAGGATGGAGGCAAGACATGCAGAGCACTTGGCGGTGCAGAGGGACTTGAGCCAATCCCTCCGTCAGATCGCCCAAAGCCTTGCAAACCCTCCCTGTGCCAGCAGGCGTAGAGCAGCACCAGCCCCAGGGAGGGAGGAGGAGGAGGAATCATCTGACGGAGCATCCCTTGCTCCGTCAAGCTAGGCGTCTGAGGGTCCCCGCAGGAAGGTGGGTCGTCCACGCAAGAAAACGTGAGAGTCAGCGGAACATCACCATCTCCCAGGTCACCTGGCCTGGCACATGGCCCTATGGCCCAACAGCAGCACAGCAGCAAAGGACATTCTCTGCCACATGGCCTTGCTGGTCACTGTCTGACCAATGTTGACAAAGACTGTGGCACAGACTCTGATGACTGTCAATGGCAAGGACACAAACTCCCCCTGTGAACTTTGGATTCAACACTCCCGCCAAGCACCTCTTGTCACCCCCCCAAACACGTACCCCAGCACTAATAAAATTCATCACAATCACAAGATGATGCCTTCATTTTGCATTATTCCACTACATGTGTGTGTTGTAAAGTCAAACCATGCCTGATTCCTGAATTAACTCCGAACCACCATACCCTGGGGTCTGAGTCTGGCACAGGACACACATGGGTCACAACGTACCATCCAAGACAGACATGGAGCACCATACTCACCCGTGATGGGCCCAAACAGCTGAGGGGGTGCCCGCACAACTGTGCCCACAGACCTATTTAGAAGAGCAACAGTCATGCGCAGAGGTCAGGGATCATGTGGAGTGTCCTGTGCTGGGAGTCCCAGGTATGTGTAGACACGTGGCAGAACCATGTCCTGCTTGCTTGAGTCAGGTGGATGTGGCGAATGGTGGGCCAGCCAAGGTTGGATGCATGGAGATGGCACAATAGGGTGTTGAATCACAGTGCCACAAGGTTGTGTTGTGGGTGGGGGCTGCATCCTGAGGGTGTGCGTGGATTGAGAAGGTCATCCTGCAGCTGGCAGTGATCCACTCCCCCCATCTCTGTTTGACGTTGATGTGGCCTGGTCGCCGGATGTAGTAGCAGAGCTGTGCAGATGCACCCTGGATGTGGACAAGTATCATGGGATTTCTAACGCACATGTCCGTAGAGTGAAGGGTAGGAGTAGACACGGATGTCATAGTTGACCTCGGGGATGGTCTCCCTCTTGCCTTGAGGTGGATGGAACTGGGGATCTAGAGCATGATGCAGAGTGTGCTGCCGCATGAGACACAGATGCTGATGATCAGCATAGCACATGTCAGCAAGCAATCCATGATGGACACCAGCTCGTTTGCGTGGACACTGGGTGCCCTTGCAGCAGGGCCTGCAGCAGCATGCGCCATGTCAAGGAAACAATGCCACAAGTAGCACACAAAGACAAGGATCTCAGGAAGGAACCATGCAAAAGGTGCATGTCAAGGAAGGAATGGCTGGTTCAACATGGCACACACACAATGGATTCACAAGCGGCACAGTGGCCGTCGTGGAGACTGACAGGCCACAAAACCTACACAGCCATGGACATCATGCACAATACAGAATCTAATCCCTGACAAACAGCTTGCCTCTTGCTACTCTACACATAGACTCATATGCACCATCTCTGAGAACAATGCCAGACATGCCGCATGCACATTGGCAACAGACCACCATTGACAGAGATGAGGCACCTTGGAGGCAGAGGGACACCTTTATTACTCATGTGTGTCGGAATGCCAATGCAACTCTGTCTACACATACACAGGTCATGTGGATGAAGACGTGGGACCAACACTGGCACCCCCCTTAGCACCACAGATGCTGGAAATCCATGGCACTGGCACACAAGTGACGAGTGACAGCTAAACACCTCCTGCTGCTCATGGAGAGCCTGCTATACACCATTGAGCCCCTAATGGGGAATTCACACATTATGTCAACCCAGTGCAACCCGTATGTTTCCGAGGCCAGTGTCACACACATTGATGGCTCCATCACAATCCCATTACAGATGACTGTCACAGAGTCTGACCATCAATTCAGGTGAATTCTGCTCCAGGTCATGTGCCCCATGGTGATTCTACATGTATGCCAAGTAACCAAACATGAACAGGAGCAGTGCACACACATTCAAAACAAATACCACTCCCAAAAAGCCGTGCTGCATCCCTTACCCGAAGGAGATTTTCAAACTTGTCCGTGCATGTAACGCTGATTCAGCACATGTTGCTGTGATCATGAGGAATAGCAGGAGCACAACAATGCCACCAGCAGACAGCATGCGCAAGTACCTGTGGATGGGAGACACACCAGAAGTCAGCCAAATGAAGTACATCCGCATGCATGTGCATGTACTCGACACGTATTAGGTTGTCAACATGCTAGGTGACAATGATGACTCTGGAAAAACATTCTTCTATTGCACCATCACTCGAATGACACATCCAAACACACCTCTGACTCACTTGGAAGACATGCAGATGGACACACACATTGCAACACATGCCACACACAGCCCAATGCGTGCACACTCAGACACTGGAACTCACCACTAAGCAAAGAAGTCGCGTATGAGCCGACTCCGCATGTCCTCTGCCGCATCCTCCTCCTCCACATCACTTGCCTCGTGCCCAAGCCCTTCATCCTCCACGGGTGGATGGTCCTGCTCATCTGGATCCAGGATGAGTGGCACAGCTTTCTCCACTGCCATGTTGTGCAGCATGCAGCACACAAGGAATATCTTGCAGACCTTCACCGGTGCATATTGGAGCGCGCCATCGGTCTTGTGGAGGCAACGGAAGCAGCTCTTCAGGAGGCCAAACGTCCTCTCTATCACTCGCCTGGTCCGCCCAGTTATGAACTCATCAAGGTGCTCCAACATGGCCTCTAAAAAATCATGCAGAACACGGCTTAACATGGTTTGGGACATCCCACCCACATGGGCAATGGTATGTTGAAAGGTACCCGTGGCCAAGAAATGTAGGGCTGCCAACACCTTCACCTTGGGTGTCAGTGCACCAGGATACCTGTGTAGCGGTTGGAGGTGTGCTGCCAGCCGTGTCGTTAAGTCCTGAATCAAACGTTGGGGGAAGCGGTAGCGGCGTATACAGTCATTTTCCCGCATATCAGCCAAGTACGGAATTGCTCGAGGGAGAGGCAGAGCCCTGCAGTGAATTAGAAGGGACAACAAAGAGTGAGTACAGTACACCATCAATGTCAATGTACTGAGCACATGGTCAACAGGCAATACACATATGCTACATACAGAGTCAGGTCTGTGCAATATGCCCTGGACACGTTTGCCAGCCATGTGACACTCCTACCAAGAGACAGCTCCAAACGTTTATTCTCAACCTCATAATGCCATGCCATGAAACTAGCTGTGGGCCAGTGTAAGTGAGCAGGCAGACGCATTGCAGGAGTTACAGACAACCAAATATGTGCAGAGGAAGGATGTTTATTGTACAGACCGGTTGCGGAACACTAGAGGCACAGGTCACATGTGATAGAAAAAGGACAGACCACACACCTTGCCATGAAGGATTACATTTCAAGAAAGATCCCACATACATTGAGAGGATGCAGATATGTCCTTGTTTTGAAACTCTGTGTCGACGCATACACACACACCTTACGTCAGATTCCACATGTGGCCTGGTATGCGTAACACTGTGCCATGGCCATCTACACACAGACACATGTTGGTTGCAGCAACTGCAGATGCATTTGACCAAACACCTACAGCAAGCTAATGGCAACACACGACACATACATGACATAGTCACATCGTGCAACGCGGGTAGTCACATGTCAGGTGTGAAAACCCCTGTAGCTGGCATCAGGGGACAGTTGCGTGTGTTGTTGACTGTGCCATGGCAGTGACGCTTTTCACAAGTGTTCTGTACTACATGCACACATGTCAAAGGAGTGAAGGGGATGTCTGGCACACAGTCCACCATCACACATGACATCTGTACACATCTCATCATACATCTATTGCCTTCACAACTCAGGAGCAATGTGCCACATTACAGCCTGACACACCTGTGCCCCACACATGTAGTACTGCACAGTCAATGCCTTGATGTCCAGCCTTGGACAAGTATGTCAGCTCTATTCCTTTCTGTGTGCTGCCTGTCACCACTGTCAGGTGTGAAATGCACCGTACATGCGCTCTGAGGGCGTGTGTACGTTCCCCATCACTATGGGAGTGCTGCCATAGGCCTACCCATAGTGAAACGGCCCGTACACGCATGTGTACGGGGCGTGTCACTATGGGTACGCATACGCGAGCAAAGCCATAGTGAAACGGCCCGTACACGCGCGTGTACGGGGCGTATCACTATGGGTACGCATACGCGAGCAAAGCCATAGTGAAACGGCTCGTACACGCGCGTGAACGGGCCGTTTCACTATGGCTTTGCTCGCGTATGCGTACCCATACGATACGCCCCGTACACACGCGTGTACGGGCCGTTTCACTATGGCTTTGCTCGCGTATGCGTACCCATAGTGATACGGACCGTACACGCGTATGTAGGGTCCATATCACTATGGGAGTGCTGGCTTATGCGTACGCCATAGTAATACGGACCGTACACGCGTGTGTAGGGTCCATATCACTATGGGAGTGCTGGCGTATCCGTACACCATAGTAATACGGACCGTACACGCGTGTGTAGGGTCCATATCACTATGGGAGTGCTGGCGTATGCGTACGCCATAGTAATACGGACCGTACACGCATGTGTAGGGTCCATATCACTATGGGAGTGCTGGCGTATGCGTACGCCATAGTAATACGGACCGTACACGCGTGTGTAGGTTCCAAATCACTATGGGAGTGCTGGCGTATGCGTACGCCATAGTAATACGACCCGTACATACGCGTGTACGGTCCGTATTACTATGGAAGTGCTGGCGTATGCGTACGCCATAGTAATACGACTCGTACATACGCGTGTACGGGCCGTTTCTATGCTTTTGGGGTTCCCTAGGGCCCTGGAACTCACCGTACCTGTGTGTGAATGTCCAAATTACATAGGGGACACATGAGGGACAAGTATAAAGCCCTACATGCATGCTGGTTGTCATGGAGACCGAGTTTCAAGTTTGAATTTTTTCATCAGTTGCCCAGCTAAAGTCGGTTTGAAAGAATCTACATTGTTGCAAAGTGGTTGTAGAGTTGACATCATGCTCATTTAAAATGCTAAGGCACTGACTGTGGTAGGTTTGAAGTGATTGGATAGGATGCAAATGTGAGTGACCAATCACTCTGTACTCCTGTGCATGAAACAGGGCAGCTAGGCAGATATAAGGCAGCCAGGTCCCATGAGAGAGCACTTGCCTGCACTACCTTTGATTCCACACCACAGCTGCTGCTCTGATTCCTCTGGCACCATGTCCAGGTCTGTGGAGAGGGCCCAGCCTTTCACCCACGAGGAGAACCAAGCCCTGCTGGATGTGATCCTCCCACAGTACCCCATGCTGTATGGTCGACCAGGGGTTCAGGTGAGTGCTGAGTCCACTAGCAAAGACCGTGCCCCTTTTTCGTGACTGTGACTTCTGCCATTGTGTCCAGGTGTAACACACATGCAATGTACTGTAGGGTGGGTCCCGGGTGGGGGAATGCCTAATGTCTCCCAGCCAGAGCAGGCTGTGGTGCATGTCTGCTCTCCTCACTTGCATTGTGTGTACTGGGACAATCACTGCATGTGGCATTACACATTCTGCCTGTCTAATCCTCCTGGGAATGTTGTTACTACAGTCCTAATGTGAATCTGTGCTCCCCCCAGTGTGACAGGTGGCAGTACCCACAGATGTGTGTTTGTTTAGTGTACCTGTGCTGACAGTGTACAAATGATGTGTTTGTCCCCTGGACATTGGTGGGTGGGTGTAAGTCCCCTGTCATGTGGGTGAGTGCATATGTGGAGTGTAGCACCACAGCTGCATGAGGGATGGATATACCCTGCCCATCTGATGTGAGCAGGGAGCAGTGCTGTGTGTCTGCGGTGATGGGCCAGCCCCACACCTGTGACACTCCCCAGTCTAGTGGCACATGTGCAGAGTGAGGTGTGTAGCTGCAGTCGGCAATGGCAGGTGATTGTCCTGTGGCTGTGTGTGTCTGTGTACTCTGCTGAGGGCGCCTCAGTGGCCTGTGGCATGTGACTGCTTTGAGGTGCTGCACATAATCCTGGTGTCGCTTGTGATGCACAGTGTGTGGCTGGATAATTGATTGTGTCGTACCCCTCATGCCACCTGTGTACTCTACAATGCCACCTAGTGCATTTTGCCTTCCACAGAGGAAAATGTCCCTATGACACAGGTGTAATGAGTTTGATGCATTCTATGCCCTGTTAAAACCAGCCAAATTGTCCTAATGTGTGTCTCTGTGACATGTCGCAGGTGTATTGATGTTGTCTCACTTTTTCTTCCTCACAGGTAAGCGCCTGTGCCAAGGAGCAAATCTGGAAGGACGCCGTCAGTGCCATGAGGCAGTCCGATGGTCGGAAGCGGCGCCTAGCCCAGGTGAGGAAATGCTGGCAGGATATCCGGTGCTGGACGCGGAGGATTGCACGGGTCCTGCTGGGGGACTCACCTGTGAGCCAAAAGAACCATGGGCGCCGCCGTCTGACCCACATCCACAAGCGTGTGCTGGCGGTCGTCTTCCCTGACATGGACAGGCGCTTACAGGAAAAGCAGCAGCAGGAAGGGGGTAGGTACATGTGTGTTTGTTGTGTGTCACCAGCATTTGTAAGTGCACAGTTGCATGGATACACTGCCAGGGTTTACATGTGCAGTGCAGTTCCTGGTCCCCAAAGTGTAGCGGTGCTGTCCTTCCTCCCTTCCCCTCCTTGCCATGTGTACCCTGGTCTGTGTGTAGTCACACTTGCACAAGGTTATCTAGGCTGGCAGTTTATCGATGTGCCCAATGCTTGCAGCTTCATGTGTGGGGGTGGTGTGTAACAGGTTTTGGGACCTTGCCTGTGCCCTGTCCAGTTCAGTACTTGTGGGGTCCATGTCAGTTGGCACTGATGCTGAGTCCAGACATAGGAGTGTCCTATTTTGTGGCCTGTGACATGATGTGCATGAGTGTGAGATATGCTGAGTGCAGGGATGGTGGCTTGTGTTGCAGTCAGTAACATTCAGGACCATGGAGTAGTGTGGCCACTACTGTCCCCTGGGGCATCTTTTCCTAGGTATCATGTGTGTAATCCAAAAATGTCGACAATCTCCGTGTCTACAGCATAGGTTGTGCTCTGTGCCATTGTACCCTGCCACCATTTGTATTTACGTGAACTCTGCTACATGTGTCCACTGTACAGGCTGACCAAATGTCCCTTGTTCATACTCACGGGGGCCAGTGCCTGTGTGTCTTGGTAAAATGGTCTGATGATGGCCATTTGTAGATGATGTATTTGTACCGGCGCACCTGGGGTTTTTTGTGTCCAATCAGGATTTCTTGCAGGCCATGTGTTTTTATTCCAGACTTAGAGATGTAAGTGCTTCCTGTGTCTCCAAAAATTGTCTCATGTAGGGGGTGGTTGGTGCGGGAAAGGCCTACATGTCTAAACCTGGAGTCTCCTTGCTAGGTCTGGGCAGTGTGTGATGTTTGTCTCGACATACACTCAAGGTGCAGTGACCCATTAATGTTGGGCATGTTTTTAAGTATGACCTTTGCAGCATGTGCCTACAGTTAATAGACATGGTTCCTGCTCATCCCTTTTTACGCCAACGCTGTCTGCCGCAGATGCTGTGCCGTATTGTCCCCAGTGCCTGGCTCCTCTGTCCTAATCCATATCATGTTATTTGCTTTTGTGTCATGCTCTCCATAGTTGCTCAGTGGCATGGTGGGTCAACCAACTGTGTGTTGCAGGGCCTACATATGTACCTTGTATTGTAGATGTTACTCATGTTGCTTTTCAGGAATAGCACTGTGACCTATGTGGATTCTACTCATGTGACATATGTATACAGGTGTCTCATTATTTTCTGTCTCTTCACCTTGCCCACAGCATTGTCGGCGGACACCGAGGGAGACACTGGCATGGACCGTGTGGAGGGGGCGAGCACCAGTGCCAGCAGTGCAGAGCTGTCTGGCACATCGAGTGGCACGGAGGCCGACGGGAGTGCAGCGGAGGACCTGTCCAGTCACACCACCAGCGACTATGACGCAGACGGGTCCAAGGCTGAGCACTCCGAGGGAACGGTGGCTGGTCCCACAGCTGACACCAGCACTCCATCACTACCCGCCCCCTCCATTCCGATCACCGGCCTCCCACTTGCTTGTGTCCCTTCCCGAAGTGCTCGGTCACCACATGTCTCCTTCTTGCCAGGCACCGCACCCCCTGCCCCTGTCTCCACTGCTGCCACCAATGCCGAGTCTGTGGACATCCTGCGGCAGTTGCGGGTTGCTCAGACTGCGACGCTTAATGTCCTCCGTGGCCACAGCCAAGTGCTGAACCAGATGGAGGCATACTTGGAGGGCATTTCAGCCGCACAGTCTGACCAACGCAACTTGCTGAGGTCCATAGACTCGACACTGACTGCAGCAGTGGGTCTCCTGCAGTGCTACGTCCCACCCCCTACCCCTGCCCCATCCACACTTCCCACTCCCATGCGTGTCCCACGTACACCAAGACGTCAGCATGCACGCACCCCACCAGACACAGGCACCAGACCAGCAGGGCAGGGCAAGAGCACACCTTCTGGCACGCACACACAGGGTGAGGTAGGCACACCCACTGGGTCGGGGGGCAAACGTAAGTCATGCAGCCAGAGTGGGAGTCCGCATTCCGCAAAATCCACTCCCTCCAAATCCACTCCCCTCAGCTCTCCTGGCCACGAATCCAGCAAGGATTCCTTCATGGCCGCTCTGTCCCTGAGCCCAACAGTGTCACCACCCCGCAAGCGGGCAAAGGAGTCCCCGGTCAGGGTAGTTGAGTGCCGCCCCCTGTCCACACCCTCCCCCAGTGGCGCTGCGACCCATTCATCCGCCCCCCCCTCCTTGGGGCCTGTGGTTCCTTCGGATGCAGGGGATACGCTAGGGGACCTTGCAACCGTGTTCAGCGCCATCCTCACCACCTCCTTTGGCGCTGCCCCACCCCCTGTGGTGGAGTCCTCCGTCCCTGCACCCACAACGCCTGCCCTTGCCCCTCCTGTCCCTGCGATGCCTGGTCCTTCCCCCCCACATGATGCCCCCCCCTGTGGAAGACAGGGTGGTCTGAACTGTGCAGGCAAGCTAGGGGACACGTGTCCCACTGTGTCCCCAATCCAGCTGTGACTTATGGACTGCCCTATGGGCTTTGTAAATATTGAACTTTCTACAAACAAACAATTTTTGATCATGCTGATTAAAGCCATTTTTGTTTCCTTTGAACACTACTGCTTTTCTGATATTGCTGTTGGTGGGGCTGCTACATGATTTTGGGTGGTGATCATGTGTTGGGTGTGTGGGAAATGTAGTAGTGTGCTGGTCATAGGGGGGACCCTGGTATCTGTGTGCCATCACAAGGTGTTAGTTAAGTTTCTTTGTTCATGTAAGCAGTTACTGCATGGTGAAATTGTCCCAAGGTGTGTTTCTTCCTCTGTGTACCCTGACATCTTCCCTGCAGGGTGTTTCCAATATGTTGTGCTGAGCTGTGTCTACATTAGCTGGGTGTGTGATGGACCCCTTCAACTTTGGCCATGCATGCAGAGCGATATCTCCACCTGCATCCTTCGTGGCATCCTTGGTGATCACTGTACTTGTGTATGTGGACTGTTGACATGACTTCATGTGGACATGTTCCCTTTTAGGCAGTATGCATGTGTGTACTCCCAGCCTCGCACACATGTGTTACATGTACTGCAGGGTCTTTGTGCACCTGACTGACAATTGTGGCCATTGGATCTGTGGGTACTCCAACCTTTTTCTTTCCATGGGCACTGCTGGGGGCCGCTGCACACACCCCTCCTGTGTTTGGACACTGCTGGGAGGACTCTGCACACACCCCTCCTATGTCTGGGCACTGCTGGGAGGACTCTGCAACCACCCCTCCCATGTCTGGGCACTGCTGGGAGGACTCTGCAACCACCCCTCACATGTCTGGGCACTGCTGGGAGGACTCTGCACACACCCCTCCTGTGTCTGGGCACTGCTGGGAGGACTCTGCACACACCCCTCCTGTGTCTGGGCACTGCTGGGAGGACTCTGCACCCACCCCTCCTGTGTCTGGGCACTGCTGGGAATACTCTGCACACACCCATCCTATGTCTGGGCACTGCTGGGAGTGATAGGCACCCACCCCTCCTGTGTCTGGGCACTGCTGGGAGGACTCTGCACCCACCCCTCCTGTGTCTGGGCACTGCTAGGAGGACTCTGCACACACCCCTCCTATGTCTGGGCACTGCTGGGAGTGATAGGCACCCACCCCTCCTGTGTCTGGGCACTGCTGGGAGGACTCTGCACACACCCCTCCTGTGTCTGGGCACTGCTGGGAGGACTCTGCACACACCCCTCCTGTGTCTGGGCACAGCTGGGAGGACTCTGCACCCACCCCTCCTGTGTCTGGGCACTGCTGGGAGGACTCTGCACACACCCCTCCTATGTCTGGGCACTGCTGGGAGTGATAGGCACCCACCCCTCCTGTGTCTGGGCACTGCTGGGAGGACTCTGCACACACCCCTCCTGTGTCTGGGCACTGCTGGGAGGACTCTGCACCCACCCCTCCTGTGTCTGGGCACTGCTGGGAGGACTTTGCACACACCCCTCCTGTTTCTGGGCACTGCTGGGAGGACTCTGCACCCATCCCTCCTGTCTCAGGGCACTGCTGGGAGGACTCTGCACCCACCCCTCCTGTGTCTGGTCACTGCTGGGAGGACTCAGCATCCACCCCTCCTGTGTCTGGGCACTGCTGGGAGGACTCTGCAACCACCCCTCCTGTGTCTGGGCACTGCTGGGAGGACTCTGCAACCACCCCTCCTGTGTCTGGGCACTGCTGGGAGGACTCTGAACACACCCCTCCCATGTCTGGGCACTGCTGGGAGGACTCTGCAACCACCCCTCACATGTCTGGGCACTGCTGGGAGGACTCTGCACACACCCCTCCTGTGTCTGGGCACTGCTCGGAGTGATAGGCACCCACCCCTCCTGTGTCTGGGCACTGCTGGGAGGACTCTGCACACACCCCTCCTGTGTCTGGGCACTGCTGGGAGGACTCTGCACACACCCCTCCTGTGTCTGGGCACTGCTGGGAGGACTCTGCACCCACCCCTCCTGTGTCTGGGCACTGCTGGGAGGACTCTGCACACACCCCTCCTATGTCTGGGCACTGCTGGGAGTGATAGGCACCCACCCCTCCTGTGTCTGGGCACTGCTGGGAGGACTCTGCACACACCCCTCCTGTGTCTGGGCACTGCTGGGAGGACTCAGCACCCACCCCTCCTGTGTCTGTGCACTGCTGGGAGGACTCTGCACCCACCCCTCCTGTGTCTGGGCACTGCTGGGAGGACTCTGCACACACCCCTCCTGTGTCTGGGCACTGCTGGGAGTGATAGGCACCCACCCCTCCTGTGTCTGGGCACTGCTGGGAGGACTCTGCACAAACCCCTCCTGTGTCTGGGCACTGCTGGGAGGACTCTGCACCCACCCCTCCTGTGTCTGGACACTGCTGGGAGGACTCTGCACACACCCCTCCTGTGTCTGGGCACTGCTGGGAGGACTCTGCACACACCCCTCCCATGTCTGGGCACTGCTGGGAGGACTCTGCAACCACCCCTCACATGTCTGGGCACTGCTGGGAGGACTCTGCACACACCCCTCCCGTGTCTGGGCACTGCTGGGAGTGATAGGCACCCACCCCTCCTGTGTCTGGGCACTGCTGGGAGAACTCTGCACACACCCCTCCTGTGTCTGGGCACTGCTGGGAGGACTCTGCACCCACCCCTCCTGTGTCTGGGCACTGCTGGGAGGACTCTGCACACACCCCTCCTGTGTCTGGGCACTGCTGGGAGGACTCTGCACACAACCCTCCTATGTCTGGGCACTGCTGGGAGTGATAGGCACCCACCCCTCCTGTGTCTGGGCACTGCTGGGAGGACTCTGCACACACCCCTCCTGTGTCTGGGCACTGCTGGGAGGACTCTGCACCCACCCCTCCTGTGTCTGGACACTGCTGGGAGGACTCTGCACCCACCCCTCCTGTGTCTGGGCACTGCTGGGAGGACTCTGCACACACCCCTCCTATGTCTGGGCACTGCTGGGAGTGATAGGCACCCACCCCTCCTGTGTCTGGGCACTGCTGGGAGGACTCTGCACACACCCCTCCTGTGTCTGGGCACTGCTGGGAGGACTCTGCACCCACCCCTCCTGTGTCCGGGCACTGCTGGGAGGACTCTGCACACACCCCTCCTGTGTCTGGGCACTGCTGGGAGGACTCTGCACACACCCCTCCCATGTCTGGGCACTGCTGGGAGGACTCTGCAACCAACCCTCACGTGTCTGGGCACTGCTGGGAGGACTCTGCACACACCCCTCCTGTGTCTGGGCACTGCTGGGAGTGATAGGCACCCACCCCTCCTGTGTCTGGGCACTGCTGGGAGGACTCTGCACACACCCCTCCTGTGTCTGGGCACTGCTGGGAGGACTCTGCACCCACCCCTCCTGTGTCTGGGCACTGCTGGGAGGACTCTGCACACACCCCTCCTGTGTCTGGGCACTGCTGGGAGGACTCTGCACACACACCTCCTATGTCTGGGCACTGCTGGGAGTGATAGGCACCCACCCCTCCTGTGTCTGGGCACTGCTGGGAGGACTCTGCACACACCCCTCCTGTGTCTGGGCACTGCTGGGAGGACTCTGCACCCACCCCTCCTGTGTCTGGGCACTGCTGGGAGGACTCTGCACACACCCCTCCTGTGTCTGGCCATGTACACTCCATACATACACAGGTGTGGGTACGGTCCGTACATACACTAGTGGGGTGTGGGTACGCTCCATTCATACACGGGTGGCGGTACGGTCCGTACATGAACTGGTGGGGTGGGGGTACGGTCCGTACATACACTGTTGGGGTGGGGGTACGCTCCATACATGCACTGTTGGGTTGGGGGTACGATCCATACGTACGCGGGTGTGGGTACGGTCCGTACATACACTGTTGGGGTGGGGGTACGCTCCATACGTACGCGGGTGTGGGTACGCTCCATGCATACACGGGTGTGGGTACGGTCCGTACATACACTGTTGGGGTGGGGGTACGCTCCATACGTACGCAGGTGTGGGTACGGTACCTACATACACGGGTGGGGGTACGGTCCGTACATACACTGTTGGGGTGGGGGGACGCTCCATACGTACGCGGGTGGGGGTACGGTCCGTTCATACACTGGTGGGGTGGGGGAACGCTCCATTCATACACGGGTTGCGGTACGGTCCATACATGGACTGGTGGTGTGGGGGTACGGTCCGTACATACACTGTTGGGGTGGGGGTACGCTCCATACGTACACGGGTGTGGGTACGCTCCATGCAGACACGGGTGGGGGTACGGTCTGTACATACACTGTTGGGGTGGGGGTACGCTCCATACGTACGCGGGTGTGGTACGCTCCATGCATACATGGGTGGGGGTACGGTCCATACATACACTGTTGGGGTGGGGGTATGCTCCATACGTACGCGGGTGTGGGTACGCTCCATGCATACAATTGTGGGGGTACGGTCCGTACATACACTGTTGGGGTGGGGGTATGCTCCATACGTACACGGGTGTGGGTACACTCCATGCATACACGGGTGGGGGTACGGTCCGTCCATACACTGTTGGGTGGGGGTACGCTCCATACTGAGGTGGGTGTGGGTACGGTCCCTACATACACGGGTGGGGGTACGGTCCGTACATGCACTGTTGGGGTGTTGGTACGCACCGTACATGCACGGGTGGGGATGCGGCCCGTACCCGGGCCTTTGGAACATGGGTACGGGCCGTACCGCCATTATTGGGGTGACGTAGGGGTGGGCGTGGTACGACTCGTACCCACGCTCTTAAGGCGTGGGTACGGTACGTACCGGACTTGTTGTGTTGCCGGTTCGCGTGTACATCCACTTCCGTTGCTGGACATTCCCACCCCCTCGAAGTGACCAGGCCCTGAAGGTCAGGTATGTCCAGGGCATGTATGATTTGTGACTTGGGTGGGGGTTTTGTATCCTGCCCCTGCCCCCCCCTTTGCCCCCCCCTTTGCCCCCCCCTTTGCCCCTGGGTGTTGTTCTGACCTTCTGCGACGTCTGCGTCGGTTCCTGTAGAGCAGGTGGACTGCTATGAGGGCTGGGATGACACGTAGGTTCGGGTCCATGGCTGTCCGTCGCGTACAGGTGCTCCTTGCGCGCGTCGTCCTGATTTCCTGGCAGTTTTTGGCAGGCGGAGAATTTTATCCGTGCGGGGTGACGTCGGTGCGGTTCGTACTTCCTGGTTCGTGAAACGCTGCCTGAAAGCGTCCCGTCATCACGTCGGCGCTTTCCCCGGATCACATTTGTATGTATATTTTCGTCGGTCGGTGTTTTGTACGACTCGTACGGAAATGGTGTTTCCGTGCGAGTCGTACTTCCATGTTTGTAATGTTTTTTTCCCGGGTACGAGTCGGACGGAGAAAACGCTCCGACCGACGGTTCGTACCCGGTTTTTCCAGGATCCGAATTGGCACCATAGTTGTGAAAATGAATGTTTAATGCACATTCAATGGAGTGTTGCATGCGGAGCAGTACAGAGCCATGCAAAGCCCACACTGTAGTGTAGGCCCGTGGCGGGCCATCCAGAATCCTTCTGTGAATGACATGTTCCTCAGTAGTGGAGGAGTTCAGTCCACAGTCTGATATCTGTGTCATGGGTGACCAGACAGAATATGGCAGTCCATGTCGAGGTCCTAGGTGAGTGTCGCAGAATGCATAGGGGGACAATGGAAGGGAATGATGCTGAGGGCAGAACCAAGCATTAGCAGGCCATATGGTGGACATGGATGCTACTGCTTCCATATGACCACGAGGCCAGATTGATCCGCAACTTCGTCCACTGCTGTTTCAGGTGCCTCACATGTGGGTGGTGGCGTTCCGTCTCCAGCACTGTGTGGCAGTGACACCGCAGGGGCCAGCGGTGGAATGTCTGCCGCACTGTGTGGCACTGACACATCATTGGCTGGAGATGTGGATAGAGTGGTAGCAGCAGCATGCATCGGCGCCAGCCCTTGTTGCAGCAATGCCATGAGGATGGTCTTTATGGCATTGAGGGACCCAGCCAACTCTCGCTGGTGTGCATCCGTGTCAGGTGCTGTTTCCACACGCTGACACTCCATGTCCTGCATGAGCTTCCGCATGAGTCCCAACTCCCAGGCGAGCTCGCTGGAGCCACTATGACTAGACTGTGGTTCTTGCCGCTTAGTCAGGACTCTGGTGATGTATGACATGGTTCGTTGGAGAGCATGGACGACTGTCGGTGTCCGTTAAGGACTGTGAGTGGTCCCTGATGGCATTTAGACACCCATGTATGGCATCTAGTTTGTCTGCCATGTGGTCGAACCTCACCTGCACCTGTTCGGCCAGCTTCTCCTGGTACCCCAACACACGGAGTTGGAAGGCCATGTGCTGGTCGTGGGGGTCCTGGGAGTCAGCTGTGGTGGTGGGTGCTGCCTGCTGTGTGTACTGTGCAGGGGTGGGTTCTCCTTGTAGCAGATGGGCTGCCCTGCTCCTGGAAGTGGGCTCTGGAGGCTCTCCACGAGCTGTTGGAGGGTGTCGGAGTCGAAGGTCTGGTTGTCCTCTTTATCATCAGAGAAGAGAGTTTGGGACTGCTCTGCAGGATGTGTTGTATATCCCTCTGAAATGTGAAGGGGAGATGCAGTTTAACATTGTGTTCACATGTATGTTGACGCATAGGACATGTTTACATGCAGACTGAAAGACAGTGTACATTGTGACTGTTTGTGGGGAGCTGCCTATGTGATGTGGTACAGTGGACATTTCTACCACTTCACAGATGTGTGTTTGTACTCGTACATTGTCAACTCACATTTCCCTGCAATGCCATATGTGATTGGCCAGTTACTGCACACAAGTGGGACCAGTTGTGTCCCCTTTTCTGTCGTGGATATGTTGCGGATTGTGGCACGTCGTTGTCTAATGTTGTTGTGCTCTGCATGTGATGTGTGTGCCACATTTTGGGGGAGTCGCCCTTGCAGCTCTGAGTTGGCTGCCCCTGGTCCCTTACATGCGGTGTGCCTCTGCCTTCTGGGCTTATACAGTGCTGGGATGTGGCATTCGTTGGTGCATTGGTATCTTGGTGGGAGTTGGAGGTCTGGGGCATGATTTGTCTGATGATATGCTGTGCTTACTTGTGCAATTGTGCCCATCTTCCCCCGTCCCCCAGTCCCTGGTCGTTACTCACCCTGTTGCTGGTGTCCAGTCCTGTTGAGCAGTGTCCAGGCCCCCAACTCCTGCCACCGTCTTCACACTGATGACTGTGGACACCATTTTCTCCATTTCGTTTAGCTCCTCCTGTGAAGCTGGACTGCCACCTCCAGTCTGCATTGCTGCCTTCCGGTTGTTTGCGAGCTTCTGCTTGGTTTTGCGCTTAACATAATTCCAGCGCCTCTTGACCTCGTCCATTGTCCTCTTCAGCACTCTTACTGCATTCACCTTGTCCATGATGGTCTGCCATATTCCATTTTTAGTTCCCAGTGACACAGTGGAGGTAACGAACAGTAGTTGATGGTGTTCTATCACCTCCATTATCAGGATCCTGTTTTCCTGCGGACTGAACATTTTCTTCCTACTCTTCTTCTCCTTGGCCTTCCCTGACCTCAAAGTCCCAGGCTGGTCCTCCGGGGGCTTGTGGGGTTCTGTTTGTCCTCTGCACTTGCTCCGGCTGACTCCATTGTGCTTCTCTGTTGTTTGGCTTTTGTATGGTTTTTTTTCACCTTTTGTAGTGCATTTTCCCACATGTCGCGAGGGGATTGCAGGCCTGTGGCTGGTTTTCGCTCATTTTTGTGTCGCTATTGGCGTCATAGCAGCTTTTTTGGCGTTGGTGTTTCGCATTTTTGCGGCGTCGCGTTGGTTTTTCCACATTGGTTTGACGCGTTGTCATGGGACTATCGCATGTTGCCGATTGCTTGGGAATACCACGTTGACACGGAGTTATTTTCCCCTCGATGGACTGCGATGTGGTGAGTTGCGATAAGCTACTCTTGCGGTAGTTATCATATGTTCTTGAGAATATACCCCAAAGATTCTTCCCATATCCAAATCCTATTCTAAACATCATTTTGATCCAACTGGGTTTCATTGGAATAGTTCTAAAATTAAATACCTAGGGATATGGTTCACCAACTCTATCTCGGACTCGATTAAAATCAACATGAAAGAAATTCTTGATCGGATTTCCAAACTACTCACTTCCTGGAATCCTCTTTTTCTTTCCTGGTGGGGTCGCCTAGATTCTATCAAGATGATGATCACCCCTATTATGTTATATATTCTTTCAATGATCCCAGTCCACATTCCTTCTATCTATTTAAAAAAACTTGACTCTCTGCTTTCCAAATATTTGTGAAACAATAAAAAATCGAGAATTTCTCCATCTCGTCTTATGAAACCAAAATCTACAGGAGGGGTACATTTTCTAAATTTTAGATTATATCATAAAGCCTTCTGTCTTAAACAAGTTTCCTATTGGCTCCAATCAAATATTGTTCCTCTCACCCCCTTTATGGGTAAGTATCGAGTGACGTCTCTGTTCCCCTTTCTCCTTCCCGGAAGTTCTGGCATTCACGGCTAAAACTAGTCTCACATCTCTCCCATTATTTAAACACACTTGCTCACTGTTAAGACCTTACTGTCAACCAAAGAGAATGTCTAAAAACTTCTTCTTGCATTCTCCTCTTTGGCATAATTGCTTTTTCATTATTAATAATAGACCTTTATTCTGGAGCTCCTGGAGATCTAAAGGCATCATTTGGGTTTGAGACATATTTGATGGCATTTCTCCTTGTTCTTTTCCGCAATTCCAAACTAAATTTAAATGTCCTCACTCTTATCAATATCCCCAAATTTATCTCTCATTTATAAATTTCTTGTTAGACCCGGCCCTCGTAACGTAGTCAGACCTGACCCCTGCACCTCACACCAGCCCCGAGCCCACGGCCTAGCCGATCCTTCCCACCAGAACACACACACCCGACCCGGACTTCCCCTGTCCGTGGCCTTCCTCCTTCGGCCATCCCGGGCTCGCGTGCCCACTTCATGCACCAAGATGGCCGCCCGGCCCCAGCGCGACCCTAGCCTATAGGCACCACTCCGGCTGGAGGACATCGCGCTCCCCTTGGGATGAGAAAGGGAGGAGCAGTTTCCATCACACCTCTGCGCTTCCCTGGGAAGGTGGGTTTCGATCGACCCGCCGGCCTCCCCGAGGGCTGGCTCCATGCCTGCTGGGTGTCTGGGACTCCTCCCGACCCGGCCCTGAAAGGATCAAAGGACAATGGCAGGAAACCCCCAACAAGCGACCCCCAAGTGACAAGACCCCTGCCTGCACAGACTCCGGACATCAAAGAGGAGTCGCCCTATAACAAGGGGTGCTCTGGGACTGTCCGGCAGACTCGCCTTGGAACACCTGAGCCCTGCTGAGTGACTCGCGGCTCCCCTGAAGATCGTAAGACCTCCGAACCTGTGCTTGAGCCCTGCTGAGTGACTCGCGGCTCCCCTGAAGATCGTAAGACCTCCGAACTTGTGCTTGAGCCCTGCTGAGTGACTCGTGGCTCCCTGAAGATCGTAAGACCTCCGAACTTATACTCGAGCCTGCTGAGTGACTCGCGGATCCCACAGACTCTCTTGGTCCCGCCGGACCCCACGACGACAAGCGTATCCCCCAGCTCGAGGATTGTGAGCTGTGCGCCGGGTACGCTCCTGCATTTTGATCCCTATCCCCAAAGACTGTCCCGCTACCTCCTAACCCCTCTCCAAGACTTTGCGAGCCCGCGCTCTACTTGTATATATTTTTCCTTGCTGATCATAAAGATCCTACCACTCCGATCTGATAAAGATTTGCTCTTAAGAACTCCTCGTGTGGTGTCTCTCTGTCGTGTGGTGCCGAGTGTACGATCCTAGATACGAGGTTCCTCCCCTGAGGAGTCTCCCGCCAGTACCCGGCTACGATACCTCGAGGGTGGGTCTCAGGGCAGTCAGGGCCCCCTCCGGGCCCCTCTGAGGTCGCCTTCTAACATTGGTGGCAAGCGACGGGATTCGGGCCCATAATCTAGAGATCGTACCGTGAACGGCTGACGCACTACCGACAAAGATGGCAGAAGGAAACACCGTGGTTCTCGTAGAAGACGACGCCAGTACTGTGTTCCGGGTGGAACAACTGGAAGAGTACACTCACAAAGAACTAAAGCAATTTTGTAAGGAACTCAGAATCGCTACCACTGGTCTCAACACCAAAGAACATATGCAAAAGGCACTGAAAGCTTGGGTGGATTCTGGAGCCTCCCGCCCAGAAGGAGCGGGGGAGCCCCACAACGAAGCTGGACCCTCGCAAGGAGAACGCAGCAGCAACCAGGTGCGAGGCTTCGTACCAGACGGGGGCTTATCCCCGGAGGAACTCGCAGACAGAGAAAAAAGTCGCCATCACGAGCTCGAATTAGCCAAACTCAAAATTGAGGGCGAGTTGAAATTAGCCGAGAAAAAGCTAGCAGTAGAACAGTTGCGAGTACAAGGAGAACTAGAAGAGAAAAAACTCCAATGAGAACACGAGGGAAGGAGACTTCAACTGGAACATGAACGCAGCTTGAAGGAAATAGAACTGAAAGCAAGAAGCGAAGAAGCGAAGAAGCGCGGCCCCCGGGGAACCGGGAGGCGGCCGCCCCGACGGAGCAGAAGGTCCACATCCCCAAGGATGTGGCCAAAGAATATTACAAAAATGATGACATTCAGCAGTGGTTCCGGGCCTACGAGGTCGCCATGACCTCCCATCGGGTCCCGCAGAAGGATTGGGGGGCGGGGTTATGGGGACGATTCCTGAGCGAAGGGAGAGACACCCTGCTCGACCTGCCCACCTCCATGCAGACCTCCTATGAACACATGAAAACGGCCCTCCTCACAAGGTACGGCCTCACCCCGGAGATGTACCGCCAGCGGTTCCGGGACTGCAGGAAGATCCCGGGTACCACCTGGGTGGAATATGTGAATTTCTTCAGCCGCGCCTTCGATGGGTGGATCAAGGGCAGCAAGGTAACCACCCTGGAAGAACTAACTGACCTTATGTTGTGGGAACACCTGGCTGCCAACTGCTTTGTGGAACTACGCCAGCATCTGCTCGACAGCAAGCTCACGGACCCGAGAAAGCTGGCTGTCGAGGCGGATCGCTGGACCAACACCCGGGTCTCCCGGGGCCCTGTAGGAGAGTACCCCCGAGCCAGTCAGGGACCACCCCGCCAGAGAGGGGGGGGAAACCAGGGAGGGCAGAGAGAGCCCCAGGCTAGTCCCCCAAAGTCCCAACCTCCACCTTTCCCGGCACCCCCACCAGCTGTATCCGGCCCACCCCTGAGACGGGGGCACCGGGTAACCATCACTTGTTTCCGTTGCCAGAAGCCCGGGCATTACGCCAACGACCCTGAATGCCCCATGGCCCTACGCACAACCCAGGCAGCACCCCCCGCTAGACAGATAGCCAATGTAGCCCTGGGGGAGGAGGTTGAGGAAGACGAGGAGTGGGAACCCGCCGCTATGGCCCTAGTGTCCTTAGGGGATAGAGAGATGGTCCCTGGGAGCCTCCTGCCCTCTAACACAAAGAAATATGGGCAACTCGTAACGATCAATGGCCACCAAGTAGAAGCCCTCCGTGACACCGGGGCCAGCATCACCGGTGTCCTCAGCCATTTAGTCCACGAAGACCAGGTCCTCCCCAACGTATTTTGCCCTGTCATTTCAGCCGACAACACAGAAAGCCTATGTAAGGTAGCCCTGGTGCCCTTCGAGTGGGGAGGGGTGGTCGGTAAACTGAAGGTCGCAGTGAGAACCTCCCAGCCCGTCGACTGTCTCCTGGGGAACGACCTGGAAAGTTCCCCCTGGGGACAAGTTGAGCGCAATACCCACCTAGGGATGCTGGGCCTCCCTGAGTGGGTGTGCGCCACAACTCGATCCATGGCGGCTCGACTGACCCCCCTGAGGGACGTCGACGACGCCCCAACCCCTGAAGGTGGGATAGCCCCGGCCGAAGGCCCCCACATTCCCCCACCAGAAGAGTCGATCGCCAGTGACGAACCCCCGCCTTCCGACTCCACCCCAGACGCTGAGTTAGGCGATCTGCCCGAATTAGCCCAGTGGCGCCACGAGGGGGGCCCCTCCCGAGAGGAGTTCTGCCGAGAGCAGGCTACCTGTCCCTCCCTGGTCGGGCCCCGGCAACAGGCAGAGGCCCAGGCCGCAGGCGACCATACGGGGACGCACCGGGTGTATTGGGAGAATGACCTTTTGTACAGCGAACAGAAGTCGGTGGAGCTAGGGTCCGGCCGGGTGCTGGTGGTACCCCTACGCTTCCGAAACCTCCTCCTGGGCTTGGCCCACGACGTTCCCCTCGCAGGTCACTTGGGTCAGGACAAAACATACAGTCGCCTCGTGACTCACTTCTACTGGCCCAGAATGAAAGCGGATGTGGAAGCCCACTGCAAGTCTTGTCCCACGTGCCAGGCCAGTGGGAAGAGTGGAGGGAAACGCAAGGCTCCCTGCCAACCCTTCCCTGTCATCAGTACCCCTTTTGAGCTGGTCGGAATCGACATTGTAGGACCTCTGGACCCCCCAATTTCCCAGGGGCACCGGTTCATCCTCGTCCTGGTGGACCATGCCACCCGTTACCCTGAGGCCATCCCCCTGCGCACCGTCACGGCCCCCGTGGTGGGCCGGGCGCTGATGGGGATCTTCTCCCGCATGGGTTTTCCCCGCGAGGTCGTGAGCGATCGCGGTACCAACTTTATCTCCCGATACATGAAGTCCTTATGGCAACAGTGCGGGGTGTCCTACAAATTCACCACCCCGTACCACCCCCAAGGAAACGGCCTGGTAGAGCGGTTTAACCGGACTCTGAAGGGGATGATCGCGGGCCTGGAAGAGCCCCTCCGGCGTAAGTGGGACCTCCTGCTCCCCTGCCTCCTATTCGCATACCGAGAAGTTCCCCAGAAATCCTTGGGTTTCAGCCCCTTTGAGTTACTCTACGGGCACCCCGTCAGGGGGCCCCTCAGCCTGGTCAAGGAAGAGTGGGAGGCGGCGCCCCGAGGCCCCCCCCCGAGACGTGTTCCGTTACGTCCTGACCCTCCGAAATCAGACTAGGAGGTTCCGGGAGATGGCAGAGGCCAACCTGGAGGCGAGTCAGGAGGAGATGAAGCGCTGGTATGACCAGAACGCCGTGCTAGTCGAGTTTCAGCCGGGCCAGCTGGTGTGGGTCATGGCCCCCGTGAAACCCTGCGCTCTCCAGGATAAATGGACCGGGCCCTTCAAAGTAGTTGAGCGGAAGAGCCCGGTCACGTACTTGGTAGACGTCCAGTCACCCCGGGACTCTCTCTGGGTCCTCCACGTGAACCGCCTCAAGCCCCACTTTGTGCGAACGAAGCTGAGCCTCCTACTGGCCACTGACGACGGGTCCGAAGAAGAGTCAGATCCGCTCCCTGATCTTCTGTGCACCAAGGAGAAGGACGGCTCCGTAGAAGGAGTGAACCTCTCCCCGTCTCTCACTCCCCAGCAACGTGAGGATTGCTGCCAGCTCCTCGGGCAGTTTCCGGACCTTTTCTCCCTGGTCCCCAAGGTCACCGACTGGTGTGTCCATGATGTGGATACCGGGGACAGCCCACCAGTGAGACACCGAGCCTACCGAGTCCCTGATCGGGTCCGGTCCTGTATCCAAGCCGAAGTCTCGAAAATGTTGACCCTAGGTGTGATAGAACCGTCAGACAGCCCCTGGGCCAGCCCCATGGTCCTGGTCCCAAAAGCAGCTGCCCCCGGGGTCGCCCCGGAACTCCGCTTCTGCGTGGACTACCGGGGACTCAATGAAGTCACCCGAGCCGATGCCCACCCCATTCCCTGAGCCGACGAGCTCATTGACCGGCTCGGGGCTGCTCGGTTCCTTAGCACCTTCGATCTCACCTGCGGCTACTGGCAAATTGCGTTCACAGAGGGAGCCAAGGAGCGGTCCGCCTTCTCCACCCCGGATGGGCACTATCGCTTTCGCGTGATGCCCTTCGGGATGAAAAATGCCCCGGCCACCTTCCAGCGACTGGTAAATAGAGTCCTGGCCGGGCTGGAAAAATTCAGCGCTGCATATCTCGACGATATCGCAGTTTTTAGTTCCGAATGGAGTGAGCACCTCCAGCACCTCCAGAGGGTGCTAACCACCCTACGCCAGGCAGGCCTCACCGTGAAAGCCAGCAAATGCCAGATTGGGCAAGGTTCGGTAACCTACCTGGGGCACCAGGTCGGAAGCGGGCAGGTCGCCCCTCTGCAGCCCAAAATCGACGCCATCCTAGCCTGGGAACCCCCCACTACCCAAACAGAGGTCCGAGCCTTTCTGGGCCTCACGGGCTACTACCGGAGATTCATCCGGAATTACGGCAGCCTGGTCGGTCCCCTCACGGGACTCACGTCCAAGAAGCAGCACAAGAAGGTACAGTGGTCCCCTGCCTGCCAAGAGGCGTTCAATGCCCTGAAAACGGCCATGTGTTCGGCCCCCGTCCTCCAGGCCCCCGACTACTCCAAAGAGTTTGTGGTACAAACTGATGCCTCCGAGCATGGCATCGGGGCAGTCCTCTCCCAGGTAAATGACCAGGGTCTAGACCAGCCCGTGGCCTTCCTCAGCCGAAGGCTGTTGCCCCGGGAACAGAGATGGAGTACCATCGAGCGCGAGGCGTTCGCCGTAGTCTGGGCCCTCAAGAAACTACGCCCTTACCTGTTCGGCACCCATTTCAGGGTCCAAACCGACCATCGCCCCTTGCGATGGCTCATGCAGATGCGAGGCGAAAACCCCAAGCTTCTGCGGTGGTCAATCTCCCTCCAGGGGATGGATTTCACCGTGGAACATCGCCCTGGGACGGACCACACCAACGCCGATGGCCTCTCCCGATTCTTCCGCCTCAGCGAAGAGAACCCCCAAGAAGATGGGTAGTTCTCTCCGGCTTTCAGCTGGGGGGGACGCGTGTTAGACCCGGCCCTCGTAACGTAGTCAGACCTGACCCCTGCACCTCACACCAGCCCCGAGCCCACGGCCTAGCCGATCCTTCCCACCAGAACACACACACCCGACCCGGACTTCCCCTGTCCGTGGCCTTCCTCCTTCGGCCATCCCGGGCCCGCGTGCCCACTTCATGCACCAAGATGGCCGCCCGGCCCCAGCGCGACCCTAGCCTATAGGCGCCACTCCGGCTGGAGGACATCGCGCTCCCCTTGGGATGAGAAAGGGAGGAGCAGTTTCCATCACACCTCTGCGCTTCCCTGGGTAGGTGGGTTTCGATCGACCCGCCGGCCTCCCCGAGGGCTGGCTCCACGCCTGCTGGGTGTCTGGGACTCCTCCCGACCCGGCCCTGAAAGGATCAAAGGACAATGGCAGGAAACCCCCAACAATCGACCCCCAGGTGACAAGACCCCTGCCTGCACAGACTCCGGACATCAAAGAGGAGTCGCCCTATAACAAGGGGTGCTCTGGGACTGTCCGGCAGACTCGCCTTGGAACACCTGAGCCCTGCTGAGTGACTCGCGGCTCCCCTGAAGATTGTAAGACCTCCGAACCTGTGCTTGAGCCCTGCTGAGTAACTCGCGGCTCCCCTGAAGATCGTAAGACCTCCGAACTTGTGCTTGAGCCCTGCTGAGTGACTCGCGGCTCCCTGAAGATCGTAAGACCTCCGAACTTATACTCGAGCCTGCTGAGTGACTCGCGGCTCCCACAGACTCTCTTGGTCCCGCCGGACCCCACGACGACAAGCGTATCCCCCAGCTCGAGGATTGTGAGCTGTGCGCCGGGTACGCTCCTGCATTTTGATCCCTATCCCCAAAGACTGTCCCGCTACCTCCTAACCCCTCTCCAAGACTTTGCGAGCCCGCGCTCTACTTGTATATATTTTTCCTTGCTGATCATAAAGATCCTACCACTCCGATCTGATAAAGATTTGCTCTTAAGAACTCCTCGTGTGGTGTCTCTCTGTCGTGTGGTGCCGAGTGTACGATCCTAGATACGAGGTTCCTCCCCTGAGGAGTCTCCCGCCAGTGCCCGGCTACGATACCTTGAGGGTGGGTCTCAGGGCAGTCAGGGCCCCATCCGGGCCCCTCTGAGGTCGCCTTCTAACATTTCTCAACTCCACTGTTCTGGAGCGATCTAAGACTAAGATAGAGCTCGCTTGGGAGGCCGACTTTGGTTGTGAATGGAGCAATGAATTTTGAAGCAAGTTATGGACCAGATCATTAAAAATATCCAGATCTGCATCTACTGCTCAATCTATGTTTTTTCTATATCACAGACTTTATTGCACTCCTTCTTCCATTGCCAATTTTACACACTCTAACAATAAAACCTGCTGGTCTTCTGATCATCCCTCGGCTGACCTCTATCACCTCCTTTTTTCATGTCCTCCCGTAGCTTCTTTTTGGTTACAAATTTGGCCTTGGATTCTGAATATTTTTTATCTAAACATTCCCTTTTCAAATACCCTCCTGTTTTGGGGAAGTTTATCAGAGTCACTTGGGATATTATCTCATGAATGTGGGCTGTTTGACCTCATGCTAGCCTTAGCTTTTCAAGAAATTACACTCAATTGGAAATGCTCAAATAAGCTCTCAGTCAAATCTTGGTGAAACAATCTATGTCATTATCATAGATTGCAAAAGACACACAATTGATGGATGGAATGTAGAACAAATCAAACCAGTCTCCCCCAGTCAAGAGATCTGGGTTAAATCCATCATTATTTTGCTCACCATGCCACCCCAGTTTAGACCTGGCCATGTGCAAATCAGACTTGACCCCGTACCTCATGGGAACAGTCCAGCCCGAACTGCCAAGCCAGATCCTCCCTGGACCGCAAACAAGCATCCTAGGACTGGTTTCGGAGTTTCACCCCTCTTCAGCCAGGATAGCTTGATTCCAGTGGCACAGTGAGCCCGGGACCTACGTCTAGGCATACCCGGCGCACCTAGGGCGAGAAAGCAAAAGACACACAATTGATGGACGGAATGTAGAACAAATCAAACCATTCTCCCCCAGTCAAGAGAGTCAAGACTGATTTGCATATGGCTGGGTCCAAACTGGAATGGCATGGTGAGCAAAAAAACTATGGATTTAGGCCCAGATCTCTGTACTGGGGTGAATGTGTGACATTGTTCTGCGTTCTGCATTCTGTCCATCAATAGTTCTTTTTGCAATTAGCAATTATCATAGATTGGGCACAGCTTTTGCCTCCCATTGTAATCCACAGATAAATAGAGAACTTTTTTGGTTACCCCTAACTGTTTACTTGAATAAACTCTCTATTTCTCAGATTTCTAGTAACCAGTCAGAAAACTTTCAACCTCCATGAGTTTCTTGTATTTCTTTCATTTCTCTGCTTTTTTCTCTCATGTTTAATATCACTCATATTGTAAATGTATTAACTGTACCCTCTTTTATTCTAATAAGTATCTATCGCTAGTTTATCTTCATTTATAGAGCATATTGTTTTTTCTCCATTTTCCCTTTCCCTCCCCTTCCCCCTTTATCTTTCCTTATGTAAACCCTAAAAATTGAAAATAGCTTTCTGATATGTATTATGGCATGTTTTTTATTACATGTGTTTCTTATTCTTAATATTGTTATATTCTGCCCTATTTTGTATGACGTACAATACATTATTAAAGCTTCTTAAACTTAACAAAAACAAAAACAAAAAATCAATGGGTGAGTATATGTGTGTACATCAAGGTTATAACTGTCACAATAACAACACCGCTATGTAGTTTCTCTCATTATTTTACTAATCCGGAGCCATAATACTTTGCCTGTAATGGTAAAAAGATATTGTCAGTTTTCAGCTTCGCATAGAAAGCACTAGCTAATCCTTTTCTTAACGACATAGCTGCTAAAATGGTGAAATGCTTCAATGCTCTAGTGGTCAGGAACAGTTAAGGCTTGTGTGTGAGTTGCGCGTGTTTGACAGATTTGATGGTTTTGGTTATCAGCAAGGCTGTTTTATTTTAGTACTGGTATGGAAGAAATTGACTTTCAGACTAATTAAGAAAGTGAGTGTTAAAAAAGTTGTCTTCAATTCCATTAGGATTGATAGCCATGTAAAGGACTGAGGTCATGGAAGGATCTACATCCAATGAGACTTAAGCCATTTTAGGAACTGCAAGGAGGTTGTGGTTGAAAAAAGATAGAGGACAAGTGATATAGCAGAAGAGGTTATGGAGCCCTAAAAAGTTGTGACTAGCAGCGCTTGGTGAACACTGAAAGTGATGAGGCATCCTCTGTCACCCTCCTGCCTTCTCCCCTCTTCTGTTGGTTAGAACATAGTTAATTTATTACTACTTTCATAGTAACATACTTTAAAACATATTTCTAGAAATTAGATTAATTATTAAATAAAAATATATTTTTTTTATTTTGTTTTAGCATGTGTTAGAAATGTTTATATTAATAATTGTTACATTTAAATACAGCTAGGACATATTTAGATTTAATCTGAATTGTACTTAATGTTCTAACAATGCAGTTGTACATGTGTTTTAAAATTAAATAATATTTAGTAACAAAAATACGTTTTGATTAACTTATAATAATAATAATAATAATAAAATATGTCTTGAATTACTTTTAGAAATTGCAATAAATATATCAAATGCATGTATATTCAGGTCTATAACATAAATATTAAAAGTATTTTTGATGCGCTACAAATAGGAAAATATAACTAGATATGCTTTAAGTTTATGGAAAGTTGTTTCATTATAATGTTTGGTTTATTTGGGTTAGAAAACATAAAAAATATATTTCAAAATTATAAACATTTTACTAGAGTTAGAAAAATTAAAAATAAGGAAAATAACATTTCTTAACAGTTTCACCAATAAAACATTGTAAAGAAAAGTTAAATGTTCTCATTTTTTAGTAATCCTTTTCATCCATATTTTGAGAACTTTTGAAAATGAAATAGGCTTTGTACGAAACAATATAACATTTAAAAAAGATTTTAATAAGATAATTAAAATACATTTCATTTTAACATTGACTTCAATATAATTGTATTCTATTTTGTAATTTTTATTTCTTTGACATTTTGTTTTCATTTAAAGTCCTTACTAAACTATTTGTTAATGTTATTACCGTGCAGATGTCAAGGATGGCGTATGAAGTTTTTTAGACTTTCCATTCAGGTAAGCAAACTTAAGTTGTATTCCTTTGCATTGTCAATAGTTTAGGCGGGTGTAGTTATAAATATTTTAAGTGTTTTTTTGCTTCAAATTAATCAATCAGTTAAGATATGTTAGTAGTCTTGTAGTGTATGTTTGGTTATTTATTGTAGGCCGAAAATATGGATTTCTTTTTGTTTATTTATCAAGTTTTGTTTAGCGCGAACTTGACCCAAGGGTATCAGAGTGCTCCTAATAGAGGTAATATAATGGAAATTACATGAGCTGCATATGGCATACATAGCAGAACAGTATACAAAAGAGGAGTAAGGAAGGCATTAGGATATGTGGATATTATAGTCTGGAGGTAGTTATGGTAGCACAACAGCAAGTATATGGGGTGCATAAAGGGTATTTAATAAGAAGATACAGATTACACTGTGATAATATATATACAAGAGAAGTACACAAATATTATGATATGTGGGCAAAATGGTTCAGAGGTAGATTAAATAGATGGATGTGTTTTCAGTTTAATTACTTTACATGTATACAAAGTTTATTTTGGGGATGTTGTGAATTTTCAATTGTTTTGGGGTGAGGTAGCAATATATGTTATGTTTTAATTTGCAGATGAAGAAGAGCATCCATGAAGAATATTTTTGGGAAGTTACTTTTATTTTTGTTTCCAATTGCTTTGATCATTTCCTTAATATTTTGTGGTTTGCTGGTTTTCTTTTATAATAATAATAATATTTTGGGTGGTGGGGTTAAATAATTTCATAGATAAACTGTTACTTGGAGTATTCATTTTATTATTGAGCACTGTATTTTTGAATTTTTAAGCGGAATAATATTTTGGATTTTCTGAGATGGAGCTGGACTTTTTCCTTTGGATTTCTACACCTGTAGAACTGTGAGATTTTGTTTTAATTGTTTTCTCTGGGAATAATATTGAAGTAGCAAATAAAGAAGAATTTGATGTGCCATAAATGCATTACATGCAATGCTTAAATAATGATATGTATATCATGTATGTATGGTTTAATGTGTTTAATTTTTTTAATGTATGTTACACATATGATGTTGTTTTCAAACAATCATCATTATAAATATAGTTAGTTAATAAAGTACACTAATTTAAAAGGTGTTAGGGAATGCTCTCTTTGATATATCTAGTATTCTTAGTGGAGGTTATATATTTATTTTTTGTGGTTTATTTATTTGTACGTATTCTGTCTATCACATTGCTTTTGGGGTTACTTGCTGGGTAGCAAATTTACTTGTGTAGATCTCCCCTCATGGAAATATATGCTTACAACTAACAGCCCTATTATGATTTCAGTTGGAGTTGCCTCTGACCGATACCGTCTCAGTGTGGGAACCGACCAACCGTAGTTCGGCGATTCCGAACACCGTATTACAATGCGACCGCAAACTCACAGTTCTCTATGGGAGCTTGCGGAAACTGCCCACAGCACAAGCTCCCGTAGAGAAATGGGAGTTTGTGTGAATCTCTGCACCGTGTGGCAGGCACCTGATGGTGCCTGCCACACAGTGCAGGGATTTTCAGGGGAGCTCTATAGGCGCCCTCCAGGCTTACAGCCGTAGCAGGGCCCCCGAAGTTGCTTTCCGACATGGCCTGTCAGAAACTGACATCCTAATCCTGACGGTGGAAACGCCGTCCATTAGGGATTATGTGGTGCTTCCGACTAGCCGATGGGCTCCTTGAGCCCATCGGAAGCCAGTCGGTTTGACCGGTCAGTTTACACTCCTACCGCCGACATTATAATTTGGCAGGTGGACTGTAAACCTATGATGTCAGTAAGTAAGCCTCCAACGATCGGTCAGAGGCTTACCGACCGACGTCGTAATGGGGCCCTAAGTGTAGATTTCCTTATTGATGGGATTCACATTGTCATTGTAGATCTATACCTAGATGAAGACTTATGGGTCTCCGTCCCACTCAAAGGAGGGTGTGAAGTCTCTTACAACTGAACTTACCACAACACAGTTAGTTATTACTAATAACTCAATGCTTCTATTTGTTCTCTCTGCCTGCTTGTGGAGACCTCTGCCACTGAATGAAAGTGAGCAAGATAATATTCTACACCTGAAGTAAATCACATACACCAGATAGATATTCACACTGCAAGCAAATAAACACATCCCAGAACCTAGGAAAATCATTGACTAGGACACAGACTTTATATTTAATTTTTGGGTGTATCACTACAGGTAACTAACTACATGTTATGCCACCTTATAACCTCAGTGGAGTGGAGAAGGCAGCCTTTTGGCCCAAAGTTGCTGACTCAGGAAATGTATTGGAGGAGCAGGAATGCACCACAGGGACATTAAAATGAAATGGAAGAATGAGGCGAGGTTGGTGAAGGAAACGTTATCCAGGATTCAGATAGCAAGGGCTTTTCTTGGAGTTAGACCTGGGTCTCCCCTCTGTCTCACCACCCTCAATGAGCGCTGCAAATCAAGCATGCATCCTGACCTGCTATATTATCTGCCTTGTTACGGAGAACACCAATATCATGCCAGGTTGGAAATATGGATCCCTCTATCCCAGCTAACTCTTATTAAGCCATTCATACTACTTTGCCCTACACTCACCACCGATTGCTGCATAGTGTTTCGTTTTCTTATATTATTTCGTTTTCTTATATTATCCCCATTACATGTTCTTTGGTTGCTACTGCTGGGGCAGGAATAGTTGAAGGTGGGACCACCAGTCTTTTAAGCGGATGTTTTGGGCTGTCCACTGTGTGGTTCATTGAGGCACACTATGTCAGTGCCGGACATGGGGAATGATTTTGCTTTTGCACCCAAATTTATGTGCCCTACTCCTAGGTGATTTAGGGTGCACATACATACAGAACAATGTGTTTAAGGGTCTGTGATGGGTTCACCATCAACATGCTGATGGACGCTGTTCAGTTTCCTGTTCTTCTTCAAGGTGCCAAGGAGGGCACACAGGGGCAGAACTGTGCTTGGGAGGCACAGTTTAGAGACATATGGGGGCATAGCACATGCAGTACAGCAGACTGCAGGCACAGATGAACGTGTATGTGATAGCCCTTCCAACCAGTTTAATCATCAAACATTTGAAAATTGGTGATAGTGGGCCAGCACCCCAACAGTCCCTGTTGATCTTTGTGATGATATTCAGTGTTAAATATCATGCCAATTCTTTATGATGACCTGGTCAAGGAAAGCACCCCAGCCGAGCTGTCTCAGTTATAGTATTTTGTTTTCAAACTAAAAATGATTTAATTGATTCACTGCCTCACTGATCCCAATAGAAGAAGGCTCAGATACCATACAAATACGTGCTTGTGGCAGCCACTGGTAAACACTGAAGAAAATTAGGCACTTTACTCGTCCACTACATATTATCAATGCCAATTTATCATGGGACTTCAAAGATGTATTTACTCTATTTAGGTTCATGCGGCCACTTTATTTTTATAAGCGGATAGAATAATTACACTGCTCTTTATGCACAATCCCACCCCCGTCATTTAGATTAAGTTGGGATTGTTTTTATTTGTTAGACTCTTGTACAAAATTCTCAACCCTGATCCTTAGATCCAACAGCCGAATAGGTAATATACTTTGAAAACACACTATTCATTTCTGTCAGCAGAGAAAATTCACACTTGATTTTTGTTTATTGATTGCCAGTTCAAAGTTACATATGATTCTATTTTAGATGATTTCAGCTCTAAGATCTGAGCTATTTTAATGCATGTCCAAAGTGGGCAATTGCCCAGGGCCCTCACCTTCCAAGGGGAACAAAGAGTCCCTACAGAGACTGCATGAGTTCTGGAAGAAGACAATCACACAATCATAGTCACCCATAAAGACAGCACCCTGTCCTGAGAGCCTCCGAAGACATAAAAAATTTCGAAGATATGAAAACATACATCTGATTCTCAAAGAGGGACATTTAACGTACCCCAAAGAGCTCACACAAACCCAGTGACAACCTGTTTAACCCCAAGCTTAATATCACAAAAGAGTCAGTGTCCATAAACATAGTGCATGTCTTACATAACCCATAGAACAAGCATTTGCAATGCAATAGGTCTCGCATTTGCAAGAGTTTGAGCTATTGGCATTGTAAATGACAGTGCCTTTTATTTAGGTTTTGAAAACCTGCAAGCGGTGCCTAAACACACACTTTGTACTTATAATCATTGCTTACGACAAGTAAGGCTGGCAGTAGAAGAGGCGCAGTTACTGCCCGCCTTGCTTCTCGTAAGCAACAACTATAAGTACAAAGTGTTTAGGCACCGCTTGCAGGTTTTCAAAACATAAATCAAAGGCACTGTCATTTACAATGCCAATAGCTCAAACTCTCTCATATGCGAGACCTATTGCATTGCAAATGCTTGTTTCATTGCATGTTTCATGGTAAAGGAGAAGCCAGTGGGACATGCTTTAATGAAATAAACTGCATTTTGGCCATGCAATGCAAGTAAGCAACTTTTGAAAATGCCTGTGTATAATACTTATGTTGGAACATTAGAGCCAGATATTTTGGCTTTGCCCATGCTTATTTGTTGTTGCAAATGTAGCACGGAAGCCTGGGAGGGATTAGCCAAACTCGAAAGTATGTGCAGGTTGGGCCATAATGAAAATGCATCTCTGTGCAGGTTCTGTTGCAACTTTAAATGTTTAAACTTTTTAATAGATGCCTTAGCTAAGACATTGTTCATTTGTCAGTATCTGCGGAATTTCGTAATTAGATGCCACATGAATTCTGATTCTATAGATCTACCTTCCGATTAATTAACATTTTTAAGTTGCTAGTCACTCAATAATTAATCATATAATCATAGTTCATGTTTTTAAAACATTAAATAATATGTATAAATATAAGTATTAATGTTTAGCATAGTAGGGTGGTGGGGGTGTCTCCCCGCTAATCTGAGAGGCCTGTCTTCGCTGCCGTAATTGTTTTGTGTTTATGGTGTCATGGTGGTTGGCGCAAGCGTGCCTCTTCTCCTTGCAAAGTGTCATTGCTGATAGTGTATTTCTGCTATAGGTCTGGAGACGAGCCGTCTCCGAGATCACTGTATGAACTTGCTACTCCAAGAAGTTTTGTGTTTGTTCATGGTGTGTGTCTGCTAGTTTATTTTGTGTCCGAGTATGATTTTGGGTGCGTGTTTGTGACGGTTTAGAGTTATGAGTGTTTGATGTGTGTGTGTTTGATGTGTTTGATCTGTGTGTGTGTTTCTGATGTGTGTGATATGTGTATGTGTATGTGTGTTTGATGTGTGTTTGGTGTGTGTGTTTGATCTGTGTGTGTGTTTGTGATGTGTGTGTTTGTGATGTGTGTGATATGTGTATGTGTGTGATGTATGTGTGTGTGTGTGATGTGTGTTTGGTGTGTGTGTGAGTGTGTGTGTGTTTAATGAGGGGTGTCGGTGCTTGTGTGGAAGTGCCAGTGTTCGGGACGGCTGCTCTTTTGCTGGGGCGTTACAGGGGCAGAGTCGGGGCAGGAGTAGGCTTGACTGTCCTTCAGAGAATGGCGTTAAGCAAGGAACGCCGGGCTCGAGGAGTTGGTTTTACCCTAGTTTATTTATGTAAACATGAGAAGGGGAGGGGATGTGGTCCGTCGGCTGCGCTGCCGACTTTGGTGCAGGAAACCAGGGTTCGAGCCTCAAGGTCGCGTCCACATCCTGTGATTCTGGGCAAATCACTTAATCTCCCTGTGCCTGAATATGTATGTAAATAAGGTGCTCATGTACAGCGCTCCAATACCTTCGGGTCGAGTTCGCGCTATATCTAAGATGCCAAAAAAAAAAAAAGTCAACAAACGGTTGGGAGAAGAGCGCGCTGTTTAAACAAAACGCGAACTGATGGAAAGTTCAACAAGCTGAGAACAGCTGTCTGCAGGGCTGCTTATCGCTCTTTGGCAGTGCGAGGGACTCGCCTTTCAACAGCTGGTTGCGTTACATGATAGGAAACAGACAAAGAGATTGTACATGGATTACAGAGCAACCTCTGCTAAACAAGCGCACGCGCCTTGCACTGCAGCGGGAGAGAGAGGCGGTGGGGTGCACCCGCGAGTGGTGTGCACGCGCTCCGTTTAGGAGTCGGGCAGCAAGCAACACCATAAAACTATTCATACCAGTTATAAATTGTTTCTTCAAGAACTGTCTCTGCATAAAGCTAGGTCTAAATCTATCAAAACCAGTAAAAACATTTGATAAAACCCTGGACACATCACTGTTAAAGTGTATTTCAACATAAAAAATATTAAACTGCTTTGGGGCCACAATAAGGTTTGAAGCTGCTGTGCCCTAGAATATCTAAATCTAATAGAGCGACAACACTCAGAATACGGTTCATTTGATTGTAGAGGTAAAATAAACAGCCATTGACGAAGCCAACACATCTGGCTTGCACTGTGTGACGAGATCAGCGCACTAACCAGAGGAGAACAGCTGAGAAAGGAGGATGCGTGTAACAGGAGGCAATAGACTGCAGTAAAGTGAAAGCAAATTTGTGCGCGCGCTTGGCGGGGAAGCGCATTCCAAGCGGGGAGTGTACCCTTTTAAGTACGATGCCAAATGGATTGCATGGCGGCACGATGCACGTGATTGTGCGCGTGCTCGCCATGCAATCCGCTTTTGGGAGCAGCTTTGGGAGCCCCTTACGAGAGTCTCGCATAGCGATTGCTATCGCAATAGCTATCGCAATAGCTAGGCGAGACCTAAAAACCATGCATTCTACAAAGAGGCTGCCAAGAGGCCCTGAAAGAGACAGGTAAATAGTGCAGACAGAGAGATCGTCAGAAGAGGCCGCTGTCACCTGCTGGATCCAGCTAGTTACTGCAAAGAGACAGGCAGCCATCCAAAAGAGACAGATGACACAATCAAAAGAGACACAAAGGCACAATTGACGAAAGAGACAGCAACTTAATCTAAAGAGTGGAAGGTCACTCAGTGAGAAGGAAATATTCTGGAACAAGAACGTTTTGTATGCCTTACAAACCTGTAGATAGCAGAGAGACATCAGATGTAGTCTAAAGAAATAGTCAGTGTTTATCACAGCCATGAAGGAGCTTCAGTAGATCCTTTCCTGTGCTCCTCACTGTCCCTCCTCATGTTCACTACTACTTCTTTCTCTGTTTTACAAACTACCTGTCCCCTGTACGGTACTTATCCACTGTCACACTCATGTACCCACATTGTCCCTCTCCATGTCCATCATAGCCTCTTCCCCCGTGCTTGCCACTGCCCCTGTGCTTACGCCTGACCCCCACCCTGTGCTCTCCACTGCCCGTCCTGCAAGTTCTGAGTGCCACTCCTTTGTGTTTCCTTTGGAACTTCTATTGACACCCTTTTCCATGCTCCTCTCTATTCCTATATTCCCTCTGTGCCCTCTCGTTGCCTGTGTCCCTTCCAAGTCAAATCTCCTCTGCTCCTCATTCCTATTTACACCTTGTGTCACTGTCCTTAATTCTACCCCTGAGATATCCCATGACCAAGGTGCCTTTTTCCCCATAACCCCTTCCCTTCCTAGGATACATTACTGGATAGCCTCTCTGGCTACAGGAGCCCTCAGCGAGAGGAAGATGCCGGTGCAAGAGAGCTATCTGACCTCCCTGGCAAGACAGTGGCAGGCTGGGCTCCCTGGGAAAGAGATGGCAGTAGGATACCTACTTGCCTAGATGGTCTTTCATCCTCAAGCCTGGGGGGAATTCTTGTGAGAAAAATACAGCACATAAGGGCGCTTGGGATTTGAAAGCCTCTTTACCACCCGAGGCAATCTATTGCCAGCCTAAGGCAGACCCTTGACAGTCATGAAGCTCCTACTGCCAGCCACAGCACCTCAAGAGAGGCTGAAAAAGTACTTGCCAGGCTCAGAACACTCTCAAAAGCATCCAGCAGGTTACACCCCTCAAATCCATAATCATCAGCTGTCTAGCAGTGACCAATCACCAGCTATCCAACAGGAAGCACCCTTTGCCTCTGCCCAGCACCGTCCCCAGTTGTAAAACTCAGAGCTCCTCTTTCACAGCATCTTCACCTGTTGCACTGAAACAACATCACCTGCCCAGAGCCCTCACCAAGCACTCTGCCAACCTCAGACATTTTATTTTCTACACACCAGGGAAAATCTGGGTGTATTGCTGCCAGTCCTAGCAGCTGCCCACTTTGAAGTGTGTGCCTCCTATTAGGTCCCTAACTTGCCGCCAGTTCTCTCTGCCCACCTTTCTCACTGGATGATCTGCAGAAAGGTAGTATGTGTGTTGGGAAGACCATGTTTGGGTGGGCCAGTGGTCAGGCCAGTAGGCTGGGCAGTTGGAAGAATACTATAAGGGTAAAAGGCAGGGCAGTGGATAGGCTAATGGGATGAACATTGAAGTGAGCTTCTTATTGGGGAAGCAAACTAGAGTGGAATCTGGAAAACCATTTCCATCAGTAACTTATATTTCATCTGGAGATGGTTCCCGAGCACAAGTGGTTTCAACAAAATATTTACATGCTACGCATTTTCCACACTTGTAAAGTGCCTTAATAGGAGGAAGACTCCACTGAGAATGTATTGTGGGGGCAACTGGGACTGGTAAGGCAGCCCTCACCAGTTTATCCCGTGTATATATGGTCCCCTTTTATAACAACATAGTGGTAGATCCTCATGTTGAACAGTGTCTCTGATCAAATGCCAATGTTTGTAAATGATATTCCTAACGGCATTACTATCCGTGTGGAATGTACTCACAAATATAATACCACAAGTGTTCCCTGTGTGTATACCAGGCCCTCTCCCTTGCTCTTTTGACAAGTTCAATGGGATAAGCTCTATCAGCAAATCGTTTAATCAATAGATTTCATCCTTAGAAAAAAATCTTTCTTTTTGATGCACTTCCTGCATACCCTCAGAAGTTGGCCATAAGGAAGGTTTTACTTAGGCTCCTAGAGTAATGGCTTGAATACATATGCAAGGAATTTCTCTTTGATTGTTTCCTGAACAATGTGGTATATAATGAACCCCCTTCAATTTATGATTGAATGATTCCTAGGGGAACACGTTTATGTTTAGTTTATTACCTTGTTCTTTGGAATACTGGGGGCTCCATACATTTTATGCGGTTTGCTGAATTTCGAGCCACGCAAAACTGATCAGTAATTTCATTTCCAATTCTTATATACTTGGGTACCTGATGAACACAAATTTAAATAGCCTAAACACAATTTCGTTCTATTGGATTGAAGTCAGTGGCAGGAACAACCAAATGCTGTCAAATTCTACTTTCATTCATGATTAAAAAAAAAATACATTATAATTCAAAAGACGCTCACATTGGATATAGTTCTTTGATCTGAATTTGAGTCATATCATTAAAAAGAAAGAAATCGGCACCGGTGTTTGCAAGTGGGTGGGGGTAATATTCATAGGCTTTTTAAAGCAATATTTTCAAATATTCAGGTTTTAGTCTTCTCAGAATCATGAATATTCATTTGGTGTCAATTCTTTGGGGTTTTGAAACACATAAAACCACATAATTAAATCATTGCCTTCAGAAATGCTGATAAAACCCATTGCCTTTCCAATACCCATACAAGACAACAGGGGCTGAGAGCTGGGGGCTTCAGAGATTACTTTGGCCACAAGCCAGTGTTTATCACAACATTTCCATCTGAGAACTTGCATTTAATTATTTGGTGCGAAATATGAATCAAAGTTAATGTTTAAGTTTAAACACAGTATAAATAATTTATCATGCACCGTAAGGGATTTCGCTCTTTTCAAATGTACACCGCATAATCAGATATTTTCGTTCGTGCCGTTTGGTGTCCCCAAATGTGGGCTTTGAGAGTTGTTAATTGATGCGCTGGGTACCTAAGTTAGGTCTACATCTTTATTGCCTAGTGCTCCCAAAGCGGGCATAATGTGTGTCTTTTCTGTACCTCTCAATTGTTTGAATATACTATGAGTGCCATTCACCGAGGTGGACTATGTGGCATAGTCAACCATGTGTAATTGATGATAATGGTAGGCAAGCAATTATGTTAGCCCACCTAGAACTGCACATCCCATATTCGCAGTGCAGAAGGGTTACAATGTTAACTGAAAATCACACATACAGCTTTCACTACCCAAATAAAATGAGTGTAATGTCATAAGGAAGCCTCATCTCATAAGACTCTGCATGCACCTTCTGTGGAAGAGCAACCTTTTTTTTTTACATCTAAACAGGCAGACACAATTGTAGTTATGTTTAAGTAAAAAGGTGTTTGATTTGAATGGTGCAGCCGGTGCAGTGGCACCAGGGCCAACAGTTCTAGGGACCCCCACTAAACTACATTTAACTACTAAACAGGCAGTCACAAGTGCAGTTACCTAGCATGCACTAGGGCCATGATTTCAATGGTGCAGCAGGTGCAGTGACCAGGGGGCCCAAAGCTCTAGGAACCCCTCTAAACACGAAATATTGCAATATTCTACTACTAAACAGGCAGTCACAAATGCAGTTATCTTGCAGGCACTAGGGGCATGAATGAATGGTGCTGCAGGTGCATTGGCACCGGGCTCAAGAATTGTCAGAACTCCTATGAACACATAAGATTGCTATTGCATCAATTCATTTTATTCTTTCCCACTTTTATTTTTCAAAGTTTTGCCATTACTTACCCCCACTAGAAAACTAGAAACAGCACAATATATTGCCTTTTTGTACATAAACAACTACATTACACTTTAGCAGACTTTCTGTCTTATATTGTGCAACTACTCAGCAAGCCACAACTTACAACAAATAACAGTTTATTAATAATCACATAGGCGAATGCTGATGCATTTACCAATGATTGTTAGAGCTCTGAAAACTGGATTAATGTCATGGCTGAGTACAAAAATAAAATGAACTCTCATCTGAGACTGTGAGATTATGATTTTCAACAACATTGAAAATGAATAGTTATTTTTATTGGTAGGCAAAGTAGGAGACAACAGGAGGATCCATGTTAAAGGGTGCCCTGCAGCATATGCTTAAAGAGGCGATGTGGCGTATGGGCCAGAGCTGCAGACTTTGGAAATGGGGAAGCAGTCACAGTGTTGGCACAAAATCAAGCGATTTTAAGCAAATAATTTAATCTACCCGTACCTAAAAATCATATATATATATATATATATATATATATATATTCACTGAAAAAAACATAGGTTTCAGGGGTGTTATAGTTAGCTGGACTTTTCACTTGTACAAAACCATTGAAATTCCCCCGTTATAGTTAGTTCAGCTAACTATAACTCGCGCGCCCGCAATGCACTGCTGATGACGTCACATATTACATCACTCATGACATGGTCAGTGACATCACTCATGACATCACTGATGACATCTCAAATGACATCACTGATGACATCACTGATGACATCATCCAGTGAATGTGTGTTTTTCTGAAAATTAAATATGTTTTATATATGTATATCTCAAGGTCGATGGAAGAATAAATGTGTATATGTATATAAGTGTCTAAATGGATGATTTGTTTTTGAAAAATTGATTGTGTAACTGACTGATTAAGTGTATCATAGTGAATACATGGCTTAGTGAGTAATGTTTAAATATGTAAATATCTGTATCAGTCTCTCACTTTGTGTATAAGTGGCTGCATGGGTTGGTGAGTAGCTACATGGGTGTCTATATAGGTTATTAGTTGGTTTTTTGAGTATCAGTCTGAGTGTCTGCATGGTTCGGTGGGGGGTATTACGTAGTGCATAGGTGCATGAATGAGTGACTCACTGTTTGTATGTGTTGAACACAGCATGTGTGCAGGACTGTATGGGTGGATGAGTGTGTGTATGGGTGTGTTAGTGAGTGAATGACTGTCTCAATAGTGTCTTTATGAGTAACTACATATGTTTTAAACTAGTATATGTGACTATTGGTGTATATATGTGAGTATATGTGAGAGTGAGAGATTGAAAGAGTTCCTGTATGAATAAGTATGTGTTTCTATAAGTGATTGTTTAAAAGACTAAGTATGTGTAAGTTTCCATAGAAGTAAGTATGGTGGTGTGTGTATAACTGTATATGCAAGTAAATGTATGTTTGATTCTTTATTAGCATGAGTGACTATGTGTGTGAGTAACTCTATGGATGAGTGGCATTGTGTAACAGGATGTATAGGTGTATGAGTACATATGATGAGTGAGTACATGTATGAGTGACTGTATAGGACTGTTGGTGAATGAGTGGATGTGTATGTGGATCTTAGAATTACTGAAGAGGTTGTTGTAACTGGTATTGGTATGTCCATTGTTTTGAAAATTTTAGTCTCTATTTTTGAATGTGTGTATCAAAGGTTATATTAGGGTGAGAGGAGGTCTGCCACTCTATCACAAGGATGATGTCATCAGTGATGTCATCAGTGATGTCATTTGAGATGTCATCAGTGATGTCATGAGTGATGTCACTGACCATGTCATGAGTGATGTAATATGTGACGTCATCAGCAGTGCATTGCGGGCGCGCGAGTTATAGTTAGCTGAACTAACTATAACGGGGGAATTTCAATGGTTTTGTACAAGTGAAAAGTCCAGCTAACTATAACACCCCTGAAACCTATGGTTTTTTCAGTGAATTTCTGAGGTTTTTTAAATGCTAATTCCTAACTATAACGTGCCTGAAACCTATGGTTTTTTCTGTGAATTTCAAAGGTTTTTAAATGCTAATTTCTAACTATGCCTACAGAGATAGGACATGAGAAGAAAGAAGAAAAAATGCACAGAAAGAAACAAAAGAAGTGCAGAAAGAAGCAACAGAAGTCCTCAAATACGAAGATAAGTGCAGGAAGAAGGATAACGTGCAGAAAGAACAAAAAGAAGAGCAGAAAGAAGCCTTGTTGCAAAATCATCCTGTACCCTCAACTTTTTCAGACGGATACTGGTGGTAACTGAGTCTGACTAACCAGTCCTAGAGCCAGTGCTATGTTAAAAGACACTTAGAATACAGTGAAAACACCTACATACACTAGGGAACATTATGCGTTGGGGTCCCCCTGTGATTAGCATGACCTCCTCTGTAAGCCCCTAGTGTATAATAGGGCATGGGGATTAAAACTGCCTCTTAAAACAGGCCACAGGGCGTTTTTGCACACATTAACTCAGGCCCCGTCCCCTCCCTTCACCACTGTGTAAACACGCCCTGTGTCCATTTTTAGTTGGGAGATTAAGTTCATTTGAATCCTGAGGGTCCCTAGGGTCCAACTAGCCCACTAGGTACCTCCAGTAAGTGCCACAGAGCTGCGTTGCAGAGAGGTGTAAAAAGTGGCACGGCCTGGACCACCTCTCTGCAATGCAGCTCAGTGGCGCTTACTGGAAGCACTTGGTGGGCTAGTTAGCCCCCAGGGGCCCTCAGTATTGAAGGGAAATTATATCCCCAATTTAAAACATGCCATAGTGCGTGTTTGAACACGTCACCTCAGGCCCCGTCCCCTCCCTTCACCACTGTGTAAACGCGCCCTGTGGCTGTTCTAAGTTGAGAGATTAAGTCCCCCTGAATCCTAAGGGTCCCTAGGGTCAAACTAGACCACTAGGTACCTCCAGTAAGCGCCACAGAGCTGCGTTGCAGAGAGGTGTAAAAAGGGGCTTGGCCTCAGAACACCTGGCTGCAGCGCAGCTCCCTGGCGCATACTGGAGATGCCTGTTGGGGGCGCGTTTGCAGAGTGCTGCACGGAGGGGGCATGGCCTCCGGCACGATGCCAGTCTTTTATTTATTTTAGTTTTTTAAGAAGGGGGGCTGTTTGGTTCCCCTTCTTATTCTAATTTATTGGCCCTGATGACCCCATCCCCCAGGGCCAGTCTCCTAATTATATTTTTTTGACCCCAATCCCCAGGGCCGGCCACTGTTTTTTATTATTTTTAAAAAATATATATTTATAGACACACCTAGGACATGCTGGACAAACCGTACGTACCTATCACCATGACGATTTGCGTGATATTCATTAAAAGGCGACTATGCATGCAATGAATCCACGTGGAATGTATTTACACCACTAGTGAAGCTCTGACATGTCTGATGCCCTACCGTGCCTAATCCTGGTAGACACCCTTGTCGTTTATTTATACAAACATGGGTAGCTATTGACGGGCACATTTAATACACATGCACACCAAGCCATTCAAAGGGGATTCGACAAATATTCGACCAAAACTATGCAAGAAACCCCCCTCACGGTTGATAAAACACACATCCACTGCCGGATGTGTAATACTTTTTATTTTACTCTCTGGAAAGGGGACGAACATCACTTGAGAGTCACAGCGTGCTCCTGACAGAGCCCAATGCTGTGTTACACCCACCATTGCCTGCCGAGTGCCACACACCTCTGTGTTGTATTCCACTAGCTAGTGCATATGCTATGACACTCTCTAGCCCATGTGCACTGTAACACCACCCCGTGAATATGTCATGCCACACTTGTCTTCGCACGGGTTATATTGCCCCATCTAACGTGCCTTTCTCGATGCCTATGTTATAACGCACAGTGCTATGCCATACATATTACAATCTGGGATCCATATCTTTGTCACAGTGCATATGCAACGTTACACTCCCCAGCACATATTTTATATTACAACTTTAGAGACTAGTTAGGTTACACAACACTGCCCTGTGCATATTACACTCCAAGGCGCATATCGCATAGCACGCGCTAGTGCCTGTGCTATCTCGCGCTCTCCAATGAATCTGTCATTGCGCACAATGTATTGCATATTATATTTCACGCCTGGTTCATCTTATATCACACTTTTTGGTGCATAGTTTATACCATACACTATATCTAGTTTTCATTTTCAATCGTGCTCTCCGGACTACGTTCTATATAACACTGTGTTCACCTACCCTTTTCACGGGCATTACATTTTGCGATAGGGGGTGGAGGGTCAGGGGGTGTTTCTGCCAAGTGAGCCCGGAGTCACAGTCACAAACGTCCTCTTCTTCCTGAATAAAAGTGAGTTTATGCTGCATACTTGTTCATATTTTAAGTAGTTCGCACAGACACAATGTTTTAAAAACAATAAACTTCCTAATACCCGCCTTCTCTGAACAGTTAGCTTGCTGCCCCATCCCCTTCCTCCCTATCCTCTGTTGTGTGAATCCATGGACTAGCCTCCTCCCTCCTGCCATGCATGGTCTGATGTGCTGCCACTGCCCTCAATTTAGTATGATGTACCAGTCCACTCCTCCTGCCCTCCATTGCCCAATTCTATGCCCCATCATTGACCTCCTGCTTAAACTCTGTGCTTAGCTTGCTGCCCCTATTCTCCTTCCCCCTGCCCTCCGATGTCTTTGTGCATGCCCCTGCTCCATCCTTTTTGCCCACCATGTCCCATGGACCTGCCACTCCTATCTACTCTGAGTGTTCTGTTGAGCTGCCACTCCCCTCCCACCTGCCTAGCATTGTCAGATGACTGTAACCTGTCCCTGCCACCTCCACCCTGCCTGTCCACATGCCATGCCCCTATCCTCTTCCTCCTGTCCTACATGGTCCATTGTACTGCCACACCCTTCTGCCCTCCCTGGTCTGTTGTGCTGCAACTGCTCCTCCTGCCTGCCCCGTGTGGTCTGTTGTGAGGTCCCTTCCCCTGAACTTTCTTGTCTGTGCACAGGTCCTGACCCTCCCTTCTATCCTCCATTGTCCTTTGTGCATGCCCCTCCACCCTCCTTCTTGCCCATCATAGCCATTGTGCTGCCACTAACCCTCCCACTTGCCATGCATGGTCTTCTGTGCTGCCATGGCCCCTCCCACCTTCCCTGTGTGGTCAGTTAGCTGCCCCTGACCCCCTCCCACCTTCCCTCCATGGTCTGTGTGTATGCCATCACAGTCTCACTGTTGCTCTTCATGGTGTGTCTTGCTTCTAGTGCCCATCCTGCCTGACCTCCATGGCTATCTTGCTGCTCCTGCCCTGCCCCCTTGCCCCCAGCCCTACTCCCTCCCTCCTGGCTTGTCTGTTCCATTGTAATGCCCCTGATCCGTCCCTCCTGCCCTTTATGGTCTGTTATGCTGCAGCTTTCTCTCCTGTCTGTCCATTATGGTCAGCTAGCTACCATTGCCTCTTGCCCCTCTGTTCTCTGTTGTCCATGTGCATGGTCCTGTCCCCTCCCTCTTGCTTTCTATGGATTGTTGTGCTGCACTCCCGTCCTGCATGCCCTGTGTGGTGTATTGTGCTGCTGCAAACCCTGATGCCTGCCCTGCAGGGTCAGTTTGGTGCACCTCTCCATGTCCCTCCTGTCCTCTGTTATCCAAGTCCATGTCCCTATCCCATTTCCTTCCATGATCCAATGTACCATACTTGCGAACATTTTGAACTTGGTAAGAGGGAGATTTTGAAAAAAAACTGGGGTATTGATTTTCCCCTTTGAGTTACATTGAAAAAGAGGATATTGTAGACAGGAGACAGATCAAATAAAGCCCATTTGAGCTTAAAAACATTGGACGTTTCCTGGCTGAATCGGGTCTGTTGGCATGTATGGTTGTACTACCATTGCCTCTTCCTTCTGCCCACAATGGTCTATTACATTGCCACAGCCTTGAAGGAGGGTAGATTTTGTATCACAGGGGGCCCCTGGCCCGTTCTGTCCACACCTGAAGTATGAGACCCTTGTCCTTGCCCTGCCAGCTGCATTTGTAGGCCGTATTAAATTGACCAGCGGGTCCTGTGTTGCTATATAATTATCCTGAGACATCCTTACCACTCAGCCAGCATAAAACCCCTGTGTAGGCCCTTCTGTTCAATATGTAGGCCTCTTTGTTAAATTGACCATAGCTCTGCAATTTTAGTGTATAGCAGTCTGAAGGCAGGTCTGCGAGGCCTTCTGATCCAAACTAGTAGCCCCCACCCTACCCGAGTGCTCCGTGCTCGGTATCAAAGTTCAACATCCCCCTGAAGCTGTCGACATACAGTAGGCTGCATCCTGGACTGGTACTTGCTTCCTGGGCAGGTTTCCCGCTTTTAAGGAAGTGGCAACCGCAGAGCGTCAAGTTAGGAGAACTGAGGAGATTTTATACATGAATATATTGAATTCCCGTACAATACCCATTATTTTCTGCTTGCTCTATGGAACTTACGATAAGCGATTGGCCTGAGAGACTGACCTTTTCACCCAGTCCATTGTCAGCATTAAGTGGGTAAATGACGAAATGTCTGGTAAAATCTGCAGACGAAGCTTTTGGGTAGCATACGTAGGTAGATGTAGCGTGCAAAGGAGCCCACAAAATGAAATAAAAAGGGAGCACCCACAGATATCGACGGACTACCTCGCCGTCTGTATGTAGGTTAACAGGCAGTGCAGGTTTTCCCCAAGAGCTGGGAGCTCTTGTCTTCCTTTGCTTAAAATGTCTTGCTCTGCTTTGCTTGAAGTATCTTATTCTATTTTACCTATATGAAATGTCATGTTATGTTTAACCATTGTTCTCTTTACTTTTGCATTTAAAAGATTTTGTATTGTAATTGCAGGAATGCTTGCTCTAAGAGTAAACGTGAGTGTTCCTAGGTAACATTTTCCTTGGTGTAACTTGTTTCTCATGATGCATTTATAGATGTGTTTTCTCTCTCTCTCTCTGTCAGTACATTAATTGAGATACAGAGAATATTATGACAGCTGTATGATTATCTGGATTCTGTATTTTGTACTTTATGTCTCTATTCTGCGGTTTCTTTGAAGTTGCATCTTCTCATTAAACTGCCATTGTATTCTGCCTCCAATTCCATGTCTCATATGTCTGTTTTCTTCATTTTTGGAGCAAGCGTTCCTAGGCACCGCGGCTCAAATTAAGGTGCCCCTTTTGTCCCTGACTCACTCTCCTGCTCAGTTCTGTGGTGGCTCCCGGGGATCTGGGGACCGCCCCTAGCTTCCTTGACCCGTAATAGATCTTCCCTCCAACAGCCTCTCTTGCAAGTCCTGTATTGTTGGTTTGTTGCCCCTGCCCCCCTTTCCACTGCCCTCCATAGTCTGTTGTGCTTCCACGGCCCTTCCTGCCTGCTCAGTGTGGTTAAATTGTTGCCTTTGCACCCTCCTACCTGCCTTCAATTTTCAGAGTCCGTGCCCCTGGCCTCTGCCTCTCAACAGTATCCTAATGAACAACTAGATTGCTAACATTCTATATTTATTACAAAAGTGTGGAACGCCTGACATCATCTTGATGTAATCAAAACTGTAATACCTAGAGCATTTCCTTTAGAAATTACATATATGAGAGGGTCTTATTGGCATCAAAATTATGGTTAGTGCTCTAAAAGACTAAAATAAGGACATATTTTCTGAGTTTTCAAATAGCGACAAAGCACTTTTAAATTATTTGTTATCTTTATGTTTTTTTATCCAGTTGACCACTTGATTAAATGTTGCACTTAGGGGAGAGGATGTGGTGTTACTTCCAGAACTGCAGACTTTGCAACTGGGGAACCAGGTTGAAGTTTCTGCTTCAGCTCGACATTCTGTGATTCTGGTCAAATCACTTAGTCTCCCCATGTCTACAACCAAAATGAATTTGTTCTTGTGTGATGTAACCAATGCTCATGTAAAGCACTCCAATACCTGACAAGTCTGCACTATATAACACTGCAAAAACACAAAATAATAAGTGTTCTGCACACTTCTGTCATTGGGCTATATTTGGGCTACATCTGGTTGATTTTGGGCTACATTTGGGCTCTTTTGTCTCCGGTGGCCATCTTGGGAGATTTATTTGTTATGAAGTTTCCTAATTTCCTCATGTACTGCAGTCTCCTCAGTAGGAAATGCTTTCAGTTTTTTACTTTGATTCCATCATGAAGGTATTCAGATATGTCACACATTTGCCATAAATTCTGAATGTTAGCACTCTAGTTGCTCATTAGATCACTGTAGTAAAACTACTGCACCATGGAGGTCTGCTCCTGGTATTAAAAGTGCATGTTTCAGTCTGCATGTCAGAATTTTTTAATGAAATAGAAGAGGATTTGAGAAGTCACCCAAAATGTGCCCTCATTTTCTTTCTTCAGCATTAATCATAATTTCTATGGCAAAATGAACCTCCTCATTGTGTTCCTTTTTAAATTAAATGTTTTAAGTGTTACCAGTTTATTCCAATCAAGATGGCTTCAGGTGTGCCATACTTTTGTCATAATGAAGACAGTAAGCGCTCTAGTTGTTTTTAGAACATTCTGGGACATTCTGTCATTGGGCTATACTTGGGCTACATCTGGGTGATATTTGGGCTACATTTGGGCTCTTTTGTCTCTGGTGGCCATCTTGGGAGACTTATTTGTTATGAAGTTTCCTAATTTCCTCATTTACTGCAGTCTCCTCAGTAGGAAATACTTTCAGTTTTTTACTTTGATTCCATCAAGAAGGCATTCAGATGTGTCACACATTTGCCATAAATTCAGAATGTTAGCACTCTTTTTGCTCATTAGATCACTGTAGTAAAGCTACTGCTCACCAGGGAAAACTGCTGCTGGTATTGAAAGTGCATGTTTCAGTCTGCATGTCAGAATTTTTTAATGAAATAGAAGAGGATTTGAGAAGTCACTCAAAATGTGCCCTAATTTTTCTTTCTGCAGCACTAATCATACTTTTTATGGAAAAATGAACCCCCTCATTTTGTTCCTTTTTAAATTAAATGTTTTAAGAGTTACCACTTTAATCCAAGCAAGATGGCTTCAGGTGTGCCATACGTTTATCATAAGTAGGACTGTTAGCGCTCTAGTAGTTCTTTGGAACACTCTGGGAAGCTGCAGTAGAACACAAAGGAATCAACTGACAGTCTCTGCCCTTGTTGGATGTACATGTTTTACTGAGAATGTCAGACTTCATTCTCACATGACTGAGAAAGATAATGTGAATTTACAGAAAATAAGCTCTCAGTTTAGCCTATAGATCACCTTCCAAACCTCTGTGGTAAAAGCATGAGAAAATATTTTTCTCTCAATCATGATATCCCAGCAGAAGGCTTTTTCACATGGTGAAATCACCTTAGAACATACCACAATTCCTAAAATGAGTATGGTACCATCAACAAATGATTTATAATGTAACTAAAGTCTTAAAACCTTCTATTAACTGCAATGCTTTTTAATGAGGGGCTATCATGTATATTGGTCCCAAGATGGCTGCCAACACTTCTTGGATGAAGTGCTGACAGCCAATCAGATCTCAGGATGAGATGTGTGGTTAGGCTCCGCCCACATATATATATGCTTTTAAATGCTATTTTCTCGGGAAATACTGAACAGATTTACACCAGACCTGCAAAAGGCACTTCCTTGACCTTATGGCTACCAAATTTCAAGTAATTCTGTTCAGCCGTTCGGGCTGTAGCTGTGTCTAAAGGTCCTATGGAAAAATGCATGGGGAAAACGCGTTTTGGGACCCCCCTTTTTTCTCGGCCCCTGCTTGACGAATCCCCCCGAGACTTTCAGGGTAGGAGCGGAGCGTAGCGCCCCACCTATTTTGAAAATTTCGCGAGGATTCGTCGACCGGCGCCAAAGTTATTCCAAATAGAATGTTGCGGATTTCCTATGGAAACAGGGTCCTAACTATAACTACCTACTGGCGACCGCCAGTAGGTAATATATATATATATATATATATATATATATATATATATATATATATATATATATATATATATATATTCAGTTCCACACTTTGTCCAAAACAAACAGGGCACTCCTCACCGGGACAAAATGAAAGGCACATCATGGCAGAGGTAAGCTCGTCCCCTCTTTATTCATAAATTTGCCCAACGCGTTTCAGAAAAAATTTCCTTGGTCACGGGCAGCAGCAGGATACAAATTTTCAAAAGACTGCACTAGGTTTGCTCTACATCCTCAATGATATCCCTCAGGTGAGTGTCACATGGTAAAGCAAAGCATGATGGTCAATGCAGTCCAGATGATACCATCAACTTTATCGATGCCGCTCAATTTGCATTATTATATTCAAAAACCCATAGTAAGGTAGAAGAAAACGAAGCATACTCATACATGTCACGTTGGGCAAATTTATGAATAAAGAGGGGACGAGCTTACCTCTGCCATGATGTGCCTTTCATTTTGTCCCGGTGAGGAGTGCCCTGTTTGTTTTGGACAAAGTGTGGAACTGAATAAATGACGGCGGTCCAGCCGTATACAGTGCACCACCGCCCGTTACTTACGGCGGGTCTGCGGCTTAAGGATTGCAAAGCCAAGCGGAACGCCGGGAGGCGATATTGACATGTATGAGTATGTATGTATAATGTGTCAGTCTGTAAAAGTGATTTTCACTTGCCAAAAAAAAAGAGCAGTAAGTGTGCTTTCAAATTGGCAAAGAAATTTCGTTTTGGGACTAATGTGAAAACATGACTCTGTGTGGAAATAGGAATTACAGGCAGAGATTTAATGCGTTTTGCTCTGGTGATTTCACAGTTGCATTAGTAGGAAAAAGGGGGAGCGATTTTTTGGTGCAGAAGCAGACTCTTAGCACACACCCAGCTGCTTGCCATGTATAATCATGCACAGTATTTACAAGCGAGTGGGGTTTTCAGGTTTCAGTCTGTAATGCAAATACATTCAGCATCACTAAGGCTGGTTGCCCTTGCTGGAATGTAGGCAGCCACCCAGGTTACACATGGTGGTGGTCTGAAAAAGCAGTTTGGACATGTGCATTTAAAAAAATCTGAAAAGTGGTTTCATAATGTGTCAGTCTGTAAAAGTGATTTTAACTTGCCAGAAAAAAAGAGCAGTAAGTGTGCATTCAAATTGGCAAAGAAATTTCGTTTTGGGACTAATGTGAAAACATGACTCTGTGTGGAAATAGGAATTACAGGCAGAGATTTAATGCGTTTTGCTCTGGTGATTTCACAGTTGCATTAGTAGGAAAAAGGGGGAGCGATTTTTTGGTGCAGAAGCAGACTCTTAGCACACACCCAGCTGCTTGCCATGTATAATCATGCACAGTATTTACAAGCGAGTGGGGTTTTTAGGTTTCAGTCTGTAATGCAAATACATTCAGCATCACTAAGGCTGGTTGCCCTTGCTGGAATGTAGGCAGCCACCCAGGTTACACATGGTGGTGGTCTGAAAAAGCAGTTTGGACATGTGCATTTAAAAAAATCTGAAAAGTGGATTCATAATGTGTCAGTCTGTAAAAGTGATTTTCACTTGCCAAAAAAAAAGAGCAGTAAGTGTGCTTTCAAATTGGCAAATAAATTTCGTTTTGGGACTAATGTGAAAACATGAGTCTGTGTGGAAATAGGAATTACAGGCAGAGATTTATTGCGTATTGCTCTGGTAATTTCACAGTTGCATTAGTAGGAAAAAGGGGGAGCGATTTTTTGGTGCAGAAGCAGACTCTTAGCACACACCCAGCTGCTTGCCATGTATAATCATGCACAGTATTTACAAGCGAGTGGGGTTTTCAGGTTTCAGTCTGTAATGCAAATACATTCAGCATCACTAAGGCTGGTTGCCCTTGCTGGAATGTAGGCAGCCACCCAGGTTACACATGGTGGTGGTCTGAAAAAGCAGTCTGGACATGGGCTTTTTAAAAAAACTGAAAAGTGGTTTCATAATGTGTCAGTCTGTAAAAGTGATTTTCACTTGCCAAAAAAAAAGAGTAGTAAGTGTGCATTCAAATTGGCAAAGAAATTTCGTTTTGGGACTAATGTGAAAACATGACTCTGTGTGCAAATAGGAATTACAGGCAGAGATTTATTGCGTTTTGCTCTGGTGATTTCACAGTTGCATTAGTAGGAAAAAGGGGGAGCGATTTTTTGGTGCAGAAGCAGACTCTTAGCACACACCCAGCTGCTTGCCATGTATAATCATGCACAGTATTTACAAGCGAGTGGGGTTTTCAGGTTTCAGTCTGTAATGCAAATACATTCAGCATCACTAAGGCTGGTTGCCCTTGCTGGAATGTAGGCAGCCACCCAGGTTACACATGGTGGTGGTCTGAAAAAGCAGTTTGGACATGTGCATTTAAAAAAATCTGAAAAGTGGTTTCATAATGTGTCAGTCTGTAAAAGTGATTTTAACTTGCCAGAAAAAAAGAGCAGTAAGTGTGCATTCAAATTGGCAAAGAAATTTCGTTTTGGGACTAATGTGAAAACATGACTCTGTGTGGAAATAGGAATTACAGGCAGAGATTTAATGCGTTTTGCTCTGGTGATTTCACAGTTGCATTAGTAGGAAAAAGGGGGAGCGATTTTTTGGTGCAGAAGCAGACTCTTAGCACACACCCAGCTGCTTGCCATGTATAATCATGCACAGTATTTACAAGCGAGTGGGGTTTTTAGGTTTCAGTCTGTAATGCAAATACATTCAGCATCACTAAGGCTGGTTGCCCTTGCTGGAATGTAGGCAGCCACCCAGGTTACACATGGTGGTGGTCTGAAAAAGCAGTTTGGACATGTGCATTTAAAAAAATCTGAAAAGTGGATTCATAATGTGTCAGTCTGTAAAAGTGATTTTCACTTGCCAAAAAAAAAGAGCAGTAAGTGTGCTTTCAAATTGGCAAATAAATTTCGTTTTGGGACTAATGTGAAAACATGAGTCTGTGTGGAAATAGGAATTACAGGCAGAGATTTATTGCGTATTGCTCTGGTAATTTCACAGTTGCATTAGTAGGAAAAAGGGGGAGCGATTTTTTGGTGCAGAAGCAGACTCTTAGCACACACCCAGCTGCTTGCCATGTATAATCATGCACAGTATTTACAAGCGAGTGGGGTTTTCAGGTTTCAGTCTGTAATGCAAATACATTCAGCATCACTAAGGCTGGTTGCCCTTGAAGGAGTGTAGGCAGTCACTGAGGATACACATGGTGGTGGTCTGAAAAAGCAGTCTGGTCATGGGCTTTTTAAAAAAACTGAAAAGTGGTTTCATAATGTGTTAGTCTGTAAAAGTGATTTTAACTTGCGGAAAAAAAAGAGCAGTAAGTGTGCATTCAAATTGGCAAAGAAATTTCGTTTTGGGACTAATGTGAAAACATGACTCTGTGTGGAAATAGGAATTACAGGCAGAGATTTATTGCGTTTTGCTCTGGTGATTTCACAGTTGCATTAGTAGGAAAAAGGGGGAGCGATTTTTTGGTGCAGAAGCAGACTCTTAGCACACACCCAGCTGCTTGCCATGTATAATCATGCACAGTATTTACAAGCGAGTGGGGTTTTCAGGTTTCAGTCTGTAATGCAAATACATTCAGCATCACTAAGGCTGGTTGCCCTTGCTGGAATGTAGGCAGCCACCCAGGTTACACATGGTGGTGGTCTGAAAAAGCAGTTTGGACATGTGCATTTAAAAAAATCTGAAAAGTGGTTTCATAATGTGTCAGTCTGTAAAAGTGATTTTAACTTGCCAGAAAAAAAGAGCAGTAAGTGTGCATTCAAATTGGCAAAGAAATTTCGTTTTGGGACTAATGTGAAAACATGACTCTGTGTGGAAATAGGAATTACAGGCAGAGATTTAATGCGTTTTGCTCTGGTGATTTCACAGTTGCATTAGTAGGAAAAAGGGGGAGCGATTTTTTGGTGCAGAAGCAGACTCTTAGCACACACCCAGCTGCTTGCCATGTATAATCATGCACAGTATTTACAAGCGAGTGGGGTTTTTAGGTTTCAGTCTGTAATGCAAATACATTCAGCATCACTAAGGCTGGTTGCCCTTGCTGGAATGTAGGCAGCCACCCAGGTTACACATGGTGGTGGTCTGAAAAAGCAGTTTGGACATGTGCATTTAAAAAAATCTGAAAAGTGGATTCATAATGTGTCAGTCTGTAAAAGTGATTTTCACTTGCCAAAAAAAAAGAGCAGTAAGTGTGCTTTCAAATTGGCAAATAAATTTCGTTTTGGGACTAATGTGAAAACATGAGTCTGTGTGGAAATAGGAATTACAGGCAGAGATTTATTGCGTATTGCTCTGGTAATTTCACAGTTGCATTAGTAGGAAAAAGGGGGAGCGATTTTTTGGTGCAGAAGCAGACTCTTAGCACACACCCAGCTGCTTGCCATGTATAATCATGCACAGTATTTACAAGCGAGTGGGGTTTTCAGGTTTCAGTCTGTAATGCAAATACATTCAGCATCACTAAGGCTGGTTGCCCTTGAAGGAGTGTAGGCAGTCACTGAGGATACACATGGTGGTGGTCTGAAAAAGCAGTCTGGTCATGGGCTTTTTAAAAAAACTGAAAAGTGGTTTCATAATGTGTTAGTCTGTAAAAGTGATTTTAACTTGCGGAAAAAAAAGAGCAGTAAGTGTGCATTCAAATTGGCAAAGAAATTTCGTTTTGGGACTAATGTGAAAACATGACTCTGTGTGGAAATAGGAATTACAGGCAGAGATTTATTGCGTTTTGCTCTGGTGATTTCACAGTTGCATTAGTAGGAAAAAGGGGGAGCGATTTTTTGGTGCAGAAGCAGACTCTTAGCACACACCCAGCTGCTTGCCATGTATAATCATGCACAGTATTTACAAGCGAGTGGGGTTTTCAGGTTTCAGTCTGTAATGCAAATACATTCAGCATCACTAAGGCTGGTTGCCCTTGCTGGAATGTAGGCAGCCACCCAGGTTACACATGGTGGTGGTCTGAAAAAGCAGTCTGGACATGGGCTTTTTAAAAAAACTGAAAAGTGGTTTCATAATGTGTCAGTCTGTAAAAGTGATTTTCACTTGCCCAAAAAAAAGAGCAGTAAGTGTGCATTCAAATTGGCAAAGAAATTTCGTTTTGGGACTAATGTGAAAACATGACTCTGTGTGCAAATAGGAATTACAGGCAGAGATTTATTGCGTTTTGCTCTGGTGATTTCACAGTTGCATTAGTAGGAAAAAGGGGGAGCGATTTTTTGGTGCAGAAGCAGACTCTTAGCACACACCCAGCTGCTTGCCATGTATAATCATGCACAGTATTTACAAGCGAGTGGGGTTTTCAGGTTTCAGTCTGTAATGCAAATACATTCAGCATCACTAAGGCTGGTTGCCCTTGAAGGAGTGTAGGCAGTCACTGAGGATACACATGGTGGTGGTCTGAAAAAGCAGTCTGGTCATGGGCTTTTTAAAAAAACTGAAAAGTGGTTTCATAATGTGTTAGTCTGTAAAAGTGATTTTAACTTGCGAAAAAAAAAGAGCAGTAAGTGTGCATTCAAATTGGCAAAGAAATTTCGTTTTGGGACTAATGTGAAAACATGACTCTGTGTGGAAATAGGAATTACAGGCAGAGATTTATTGCGTTTTGCTCTGGTGATTTCACAGTTGCATTAGTAGGAAAAAGGGGGAGCGATTTTTTGGGGGAAGAAGCAGACTCTTAGCACACACCCAGCTCCTTTCCATGTATAATCATGCACAGTATTTAGAAGCGAGTGGGGTTTTCAGGTTTCAGTCTGTAATGCAAATACATTCAGCATCACTAAGGCTGGTTGCCCTTGCTGGAGTGTAGGTAGTCACCGAGGATACACATGGTGGTGGTCTGAAAAAGCAGTCTGGACATGGGCTTTTTAAAAAAACTGAAAAGTGGTTTCATAATGTGTCAGTCTGTAAAAGTGATTTTCACTTGCCAAAAAAAAAGAGTAGTAAGTGTGCATTCAAATTGGCAAAGAAATTTCGTTTTGGGACTAATGTGAAAACATGACTCTGTGTGCAAATAGGAATTACAGGCAGAGATTTATTGCGTTTTGCTCTGGTGATTTCACAGTTGCATTAGTAGGAAAAAGGGGGAGCGATTTTTTTGGTGCAGAAGCAGACTCTTAGCACACACCCAGCTCCTTTCCATGTATAATCATGCACAGTATTTAGAAGCGAGTGGGGTTTTGAGGTTTCAGTCTGTAATGCAAATACATTCAGCATCACTAAGGCTGGTTGCCCTTGCTGGAGTGTAGCAGTCTGGACATGGGCTTTTTAAAAAATCTGAAAAGTGGTTTCATAATGTGTCAGTCTGTAAAAGTGATTTTCACTTGCCAAAAAAAAAGAGCAGTAAGTGTGCATTCAAATTGGCAAAGAAATTTCGTTTTGTGACTATTGTGAAAAGAAATGTAGTAATATATTTAAATAAAATAAAGGAATTTTTTTTTTAGTTTTTTTCAGGTATTGCTGAAGAGCAGTGAACAAAATTTAAGATGCCTACAAAATCCAGAGTTCAAAAAACGCAAAAAAAAAACCTATATTTGAAGACAACTAGAGGACCAAAGTTAGTAGAAGATGCTGATGTTGGGAAAAAGAAAAAATCTTCTGGTAAGCACAAAAAACAATTTCTTAAAAATATATTCAAAAGAATGAAAAATGTACAAAATGTCTGTACTCGAAAGGATGTTTTTTAAAAAAAAGGAGAGGAAAAAATTGACAATTTAGTTAATGCAAATATACCTTCAGCAACTGAAAAGATTTATATAAATAGAAAAACAGCGTTTAAAGAGATACGTAGAAAAATGTTTCAGAGAAGAGTTATGTCTAATTTGATGAAGGATGTGAAGAAATATAAGAAAAAGACAAAGTTTTATAAAAGAAAAAAAGAAATAGAAGCCATTGCAGCAAAGGCATTAGAATTAAAAAGGAAACTATTCATATTAATTTTGAATAGGATGCGTACATTAGACAAAATGGTTAATGTACTGAAATCACATAGCAAAAGGAAAAGAGTAGTGAACAGAACAAACTTTTGTAAAGTGTTTTTAGGCAAGTGGATGCATAGTAGTGAACCTTTTTTTAATGAAGAAAGCTATTTTCAAAGTAATAGTTTGCTGCATGCAGTTGACACCAGAGGTCGTTCATACGAAGTAAAAAATGGTTGCATAATGGAGAAGGAGATAATGGTTCCAAGAGATGAGGTACAAGTGATGGCAGATGAGGCAATGGGGAGACGTCCTAAAGCCCCAGTGTACACTTGGAATTGTAGTAGTATTTGCACTGTGCGTCAGGAATCTATTGACAAATTTCGAGAGTTTCTAAGAGAATATAGTAAAAAAAGTATAAAACAGAAGATTAAGGTGCTTCAAAGTCTGGATCCATGCAGAGTGAGAGAGAATACTGGTTTGCAGGGTCATTCTCTGGCTTGTCTATCTAGAAAAGTGTGCAATAGTGTTTTCCATCATTTTAGGATGCTGGCTGTTCATCATACTGAAATGAGAAAGTTTGTGAGACGGTTGTATTTTGCCAAAAGTCCAGCAATAAAATTAAATGAATTGAATAGGGCTCTGTTCCGAGGAACGGTATCAGATGTAGAGAAGGTTGTTGATGAAATTCAGTTTTGTTACTTTGGTCCTGAACAAAACAGTGCAGAGAAGGACACACTAAATGAGGAAGAAGTGGAAGAGAATGTAGAACCCTCTGTAAGTTACACATTTAATGATCACATAACAAAATTTGCAATTGTCTCTAATGAAAGACCAAATTTTACTTGTATTTGTTGCCGCAGAACTCATTATAGAAAACAAACTAGGAATGTTGATCTCTACAGAAAGAGTGAAAATGAAGATAATTATAAGTGGAAGGATTTTGCCACATATATATTTCTAGAAAATTGTTTTGATTTGGGTGAAGATCAGCGTATTTGTAAATACTGTTACAACAAGTTAGAGGAAAATAGAATGCCGACCAGAGCTGTACATAATAATTTAGAATTGGATGCTATTCCTGCTGAACTTTCTGAATTAAATACATATGAGTCTATACTCATTCAATGTGTTCATCCGTTCCAGACCATAGTACGTATGGAGCCCAAAACTGGTAAATTACCTCCTTCTGATTTACTGAGAGGTTTAAAAGGTAGAGTGGTGTATTTGCCCTTGGATTTGAAAAAAAATATGGAAACTATTGATGCGGATACTTTGGAAACTGAACCATTAGTTATTCTGGTTAATGGTGTACCTACAAAGAATAAGAAGATTTGGCAGGAGCTGGTAGATGTACGGAAAGTACAAAGAGCAAATTTGTATTTGAAAAGGAATAACAAATGGTATGAATCAATTTATATAGAAGAAGAAGAAGAAGAAGATTTACAAGAAGACACAGAAACACCAACTGGACAAATTGAAAAAGTGGACAAGTCAAAGGAAGAAGAAATTTATGAACATTTTAGCATACATCCTCTTCATTCAAAAGAAGTTATGGGAGACAATATTGATCTGTTTCAGATGAAGAAAGCAAAAGGAACTCCCGTGAGTGTATGGGAGGAGAGCTTGGAAGCTCGATGTTTTCCCCAGCTGTTTCCTAAAGGAAAAGGAGGACGATACGATGAACGTCCGGAACAGATTCCAGCTTCTGAGTATCGGACTACAAGACTATATGCTGAAGATCCCAGATTTCGACAAAGTATTCCTTATTTGTTCCATCTTTTATTTGAAAGCGACTTGTCTGCACTGTCTTATGCAGTAAATCACATTTTAAAAAGTGGAGTACATTTACAAAATGTGTCTGCTAAGGATTTTATGGAGAAAGTGCAGCACCGAGATGATCATTTGGAAACACAACTGATCAATCTGATGGCTTGTCAGCGTGGGACAAATGAATATTGGTACCGACGCCATGGTGAATTAAAATGCATGTTACGGAATTTAGGAACACCAACATGGTTCGTTACCCTAAACTGTGCCGAGTACGCTTGGGATGATTTACTGGATTTTCTACGAGAGGCAAATTCAAACATTAAAAACATCGAATACAAGACAGCAGGAGAACTGTGCTCATTGGATCCGGTTAATGTTTGCAGATATTTCAATCATAGATTTGAGGCTATGATGTCCTTCATCTGCAATAAAAAAAATCCACCTCTAGGAGAAGTAGTGGATTTCTTTTGGAGAAAAGAGTACCAGGCAAGAGGTGCTCCTCATATTCATATGCTGTTGTGGATCAAGGATGCCCCAAAGTTTGGAACAGATACTGATGAAGCAGTGTTATCTTACATTGAAGAATATGCAACATGTGCTATACCAAAAAGCACAGAAGAGAAAAAGTTAAAGGAGCAAGTTTTACGTTTCCAAAGTCATCGGTGTGGAAAATACTGTCGACGGAAATACAAGAGCAAAGATAAATACTACACTAAATGTCGATTTGGATTTCCAAGACCTGTTCTTTCAAATGGAAGAGTCAACAGTTTTATGTCAGCTGTGAGACATACTATCACAAGAAAATCACCTAAGAATACCTACAACCTAAAAAGAAAAGAAGAATCAAAAAATATAAATGACTACAACCCAGTCATTTTATCCATGTGGAACGCTAACATGGATATACAGTATGTAGCTGACAATTCCATTGCTGTTGCTCGATATGTAACGTCTTACATTACGAAATCAGAAAAAACAGAATTGAAGGAAATGTGGGAAGAGATTTCTCACGAGAAGACTGTCAGTAAGAAGCTGTACAGTTTCAGTTTGAAGATGTTATCGCATCGAGAAATTGGATCCTACGAATGTTCAGATAGGTTATCTTCTGCAAGTCTCTACTCGAAGTCAAGAAGAATAATTTGGGCAAGTTTAGGCCTTGCAGCAATGAGAAATCGGGTACTGAAATCTGTAGGAGAAATTGAATATTTGGCCGAGAATGACCCAGAAAGTACAGATATTTTGAAATCAAACATGTTGGACACTTATTATCCCAAGAGAAGTCAACATCTGGAGAACATGTGTCTCTATGAAGTGCTGCAGAACTACATTTATTCACGGAAAGCCGCAGAAGACATCAACAATGGAAAATATAAAGTCGTTGGTGAAGAAGGATGTTTGGTGAAGCAAACAAAAGGAAGTTTGATAAATCACACGAAGCTGAGTTGCGACACTACTGACAAGAAGGAATTTTACTACTTGGCTCTTTTACAGTTGTTTAAACCATGGCATACAGAGGATGAACTACTGGGAGAATTTCAAAGCTATGAAGATTCATTTAATGCTTGCAAAGACAGCATACAATGCAGTACATTCTCAACTTATCTGCAAATGTTAAATGAAGAAATTGAACAGGAAACTACAATTGCAGCAGAAATAGCTAGAGACAGTTCTCAGGACAGCCAAAGTTCAGGAACACTCAGTCAAGATCCCCTAGGACAACCAATCGTTGAAAATGAAGCATCAATAGCCATGAATGAAGTGGAAACGGCTATGAATCAAGCTCAAGAAGAATTTATAGACTTAGAAAATTTGGAAAGACAACTGAATCAAGAGCAGCAACAAATTTATGAAGAGATCAAAAACAAAATTGATCACTGATTTCTACATGAAAAAAAAGAGTGCTCATGCACATCATATCATCCAATCAGGATGTATGTAAGCGGACAAGCTGGAACTGGAAAAAGTTTCCTTATAAAAGTCATCAGAAGCTACCTACAGCAAAAAACAGATTCTACTTTGTCTTGTGTGGTTACTGCTCCAACTGGGTTAGCAGCATATAACATAAAAGGAATCACTTTACATCGTTTGCTAATGTTACCAGTGGAGCATGAGAACAAAATACAATACAACAAGCTAACTGGAGAAGCATCCTTGGAAGTTTCAAGAATATTGAAGAAGATGCAAGTTCTCATTATTGATGAGGTGAGCATGGTATCAAACTTAATGCTTGCCTTTGTGCATTTAAGAATGCAGCAAATTTTGAAGACAGACTATGACATGTTATTTGGTGGAAAACACGTCATAGTTTTTGGAGATCTTTTGCAACTTACTCCAGTTAAAGGACAACCAGTGTTTAATACTGTCACACATGAAGACACGAAGAAGTCATTAGGAAGCATCGGAAATACAAATATTTGGTCCTTCTTTGAGTACAAGGAACTTACTACTAATATGAGGCAAGCAAGCGATGAAGAATATGGAAGTATTCTGAAAGATATCAGAATTGGACTACTCACAGAAGTTGGCAAAAAAACATTACAGAGTCGGCTGCTACATAATTTATTTCCAAAGGAAGAAATAGTTGCAGAGAAAATATACAAGAATATTGCAGAAAACAAAAGTGTCATCTGCTTAATGCCAACTCTACGTGAATGCTCAATATTTAATGAGGAGCTTTTGAAATTGGAAAAGGAAGAGATCAGGAAATTGGAAGCAGTGGACAAAATTGAGGATGGAAGAATTACTGTCACAGTAACAGGCAAACTAAAAAATAAATTGGACTCACTAGAGAAGAACATCTCCAAAACAGCTGGATTAGAAAAAAATCTATATGTTTGCATGAACTGTAGAGTATTTTTAAGAAGAAATTTGGATGTTGAAAAAGGTTTAGTTAATGGAGCTATGGGAAGAGTTGTGGGTTTTATTAATTATCAGAAAAAAGATGGAATTGAATGTTTAAAAATAAAATTTGATCAGATAGAAGAAGTTAAAGATATTTGTCGTTGTACAGTTCGTTTCATGCTTGTGAAAGACTTATATGTACGTAGGAAGCAGTTTCCGTTTTCTCTAGCATATGCTGTAACTATTCACAAGTCTCAAGGATTGACTGTAGATTGTGCATTTGTGAACATTGGTTCAACTGTGTTCAAAGAAGGTATGGCATATGTTGCTTTGTCACGAGTGAAAACATTATCAGGTTTATTCATGATAGACTTTGATGATTCAAAAGTTAGTGCTGATACAAACTGTGTAAAGGAGTATAATAGATTAAGAAGAAGCTATGCTCCTCATTTAGGTCAGTATCCTGTGTTGGAGAAACGTGTAGTTTCTCGTAAAAGAAAAAATGAGAATATCTGTAATGAAGATGTAGAGAAGAGGAAAAAAAAGAGGAGTGATGTAATTGCAAGCAAAAAGAAAAAGGAAAATGAAGAACAGGTTGTAGGATGTCATTTTGAAAATAGCTCTGGTGTCAACTGCTACGCAAATGTAGTGCTGAATGTTGCATTTTATCTGGAAAGTTTGCAAGAGCAGATAATAGTAAATCAGGGAAAAAGATTCTGTTCTGAGCTGAGTCTCCTTTTTCAAAAGCTGAGTAAAGATAAAACTCAAATAGAAAGTGCTACTGAAATTAGAAAACTTTTAGATATATGTTCAGGACGAACACAGTTTTCTCAAAATGAACAGCAAGATGCACACGAATTTTTGATGTATTTTCTTCAGGTACTGGAAGAAGAAGGGGTTCCCATTGAAAATGTATTTGGTCTCTCTTATAAATGGGAACATAGTTGTGAAAACTGTTATAATATATGTGGCTCTAATGTTGATAATGAAAGGTTTATTTATTTGACATTGCCAGAGAGTAAAACAGTCACTTTTGCAAAATTAGTTAAAGATGCTAATCATAGCATGAAATGCGGTGAGTGTAAATCTGACATGTTTTCAACATTAATTTTAAAGGAATACGGACAGTATGTAATTTTAATGATGCAACGATGTAGAGCTGATGGTTCAAAATTGGATACTTTAATAAAGAAGTTTACAGGACAGCAATTATCAATTTCAGGAAAAACTTTTGTAACTTTTGCAATAATTTTCCATGATGGACCTACTGTTACTTCTGGACATTACACAGTTTATCTTAAATGTGAAAAAGGCTGGACACTGTGTAATGATTCCCAATTGATTTTCAAACAACGTTTGCCTTTTGATTTAGCAAATTCCTATCTAATCTTCCTGAAACCTAAATTTTAGAGAGATTTGGCAAGATCTGGACAAAATAATTTTACCATTTCACTGGATTACCATTGGAATTTTGTAAAAAAAAGATTTTTTAAATTATCATTTGGCCTAATGGAAAGATAACCAATTGTAATGTGGACTTTTTTAATTTTTAATGAAACTTTCAAAAACCAATAATTTAGAGATAATCGGTAACATCTGCACAATTTAAATTTTGGAATGTTATTGGAGTGCCATTGGAAATTTTTTCAAAAATGATTTTAAAAATTACTATTTGGCCATGCGGAAAAGTAACCAATTCTATTGTGGACTTAATAAATTATTCAAAATTTTTTCGTGAACCAAAATGTTACAGAGAATCGTTGAGATCTGGACAAATTAAACTTTAGAATTTTATTGGATTACCGTTGGAAATTTATTCCAAAAAGAATTTTAAAATTACTATTTGGCCTAAAGGAAATGGAATCAGATGTATTGTGGAGTTATTTGAGATATAATATTGTGATTATACTTCTGAAACAAACATATCAGACGGTATTTTAAAGAAATAAGTATTGGTATTAGATGATATTTTTTTAGAATATTATGCATTTCTATAATGTTAAGTTTAAGTAAAAAGAGATTCTGGGCTTTTTTAATACAATCTTTGAGATTGTTATTTTTTTTTGCCCGCTGTAAAATGATGAATGCAATTGCTTTCACAATTTATAGTGAAATGCAATATATTCTGAAAACAGCAAAAATAAGGCAAAAATATTTTTTGAAAAATATATAAATATGTGTACTGTATTATAAAATGTTTTAAAAATATTAATACTTTTTTCTTTTTTTTCAGATTGATATAGAAAAATTTCGAAAACTAGAACCATTTTTAAAGCAATTTTTTTTAAAACAAATGAATAAATATTTTTTTGAGTGGGTATGGTAAGTCAATAATAATAATTGTAGTCTCTCAAGGACCTTGTAATGTGATAATTGATTTTTAGTGTTTTTTAAAAAAAAAAATAATAATTACGCGTACGGTAAAAAAAAAAAAAAAAAAGTTTTTAAAAAACATATGTAAAAAAAAGATGAAAGATAAGGTTGGCTCTTAAAAGAGCCGTTGTGTTCATGCAGGGACAGAGGAAAGAAAGAATGGGAAAATTAGTCAAAGCGACAAGTGTGCTGATCTATTTTGTTGTTCACTAGGGAAACACTGGTCTCCCTATGACAAATTAGATCATGACAAGAGGCGCATCGAATATCAACCCTCTGAAATCGAGGGTTAATTTCCAGAGGGCCAGCAAAAGGAGATGCTCCCCCCACAGATGAAGGGCTCACCTGACCTGCAGAAGAAGGAGTCAGCCCTGCAGATGATGGTCCAGGCTGAGCTGCTGTGGATGTGCTTGGTTGACTTTCTGAAGAGTTACCTCCAAAAAGTCGAGCATGTGTCCTTCTGTGTACATCCTTGAGGTGTCTCTTCATGGTATGATTCCCAAAGGAATACTTCTTGTCAGGATTACCTCTTGAAAGTACACGCTTACACAGCTTACAAGTTACTAAGGGTGCATTTACTTTTTGCTGGCCTTCAGGAAAAGTAAAATAATCCCATACATAAGAGGGCTTTTGTTTCCTCGCTCTCTGCCTCAAGGTAGTGCTGCTAGTGCTAGCCTCACTCTCAGAAGAGCTCTGCTGTTCTGCCATCGTATCACAAAGACAACCCAGCTCCTTCTCCTAAGGGATCACAAGCAGAAATGAGAGGAATGGGTGTGGTGTAGGAGAGTTCTAGAACTGAAAGTAGTTTCAACCAATCAAAAGTTGTGTTTCATGATCACATGACCTACCGTACGCTTACGGTACGCTTACGGTACGCTTACGGCAAAAGTGCGCATGCGCGTAAAAAAGACACGCGCTTGCGCGCATGCGCATAACAGTCACTACCCGACACTTCCGCGTAACGTGCGCGTGCAGCGTACGCGCGCACGCGTCCCACGCGGAGTACGCGCGGCTACGCAAATTGCGTAACTATACGCAAGCAGCGTAGAAAAATTACGGGCGTTGCGTAAACCGTACGCTTACCGTAAGCTTACGGTACGCGTACTAAAAAAATAATTAAAAAAATAGAAAAAATGTACTGCAAATAAATTTTACATGTTTATTTTAAAAAATATATTAAAAAAAAACATATTAAAGAATTTTAAAAATTTAACCATAGTCTTTATAAAAGGTAAGAAAATTAAAAAAAAAATATGTTAAAAAAAATAGAAAAAAAAAAAAAATGAGCATTTAAAAAACCTTGCAAATTCACTGAAAAAACCATGGGTTTCACACACGTTATAGTTAGGAATTAGCATTTAAAAAACCTTAGAAATTCAGTGAAAAAACCATAGGTTTCACACACGTTATAGTTAGGAATTAGCATTTAAAAAACCTTAGAAATTCAGTGAAAAAACCATAGGTTTCACACATGTTATAGTTAGCTGGACATTTTACTCGTAAAAAACCAATGAAATTCCCCCGTTATAGTTAGTTCAGCTAACTATAACTCGCGCGCACGCAATGCACTGCTGATGACGTCACATATTACATCACTCATGACATGGTCAGTGACATCACTCATGACATCACTGATGACATCTCAAATGACATCACTGATGACATCATCCTTGTGATAGAGTGGCAGACCTCCTCTTCCCCTAATATAACCTTTGATACACACATTCAAAAATAGAGACTAAAATTTTCAAAACAATGGACATACCAATAACAGTTACAACAACCTCTTCAGTAATTCTAAGATCCACATACACATCCACTCATTCACCAACAGTCCTATACAGTCACTCATACATGTACTCACTTATCATATGTACTCATACACCTATACATCCTGTTACACAATGCCACTCATCCATAGAGCGACTCACACACATAGTCACTCATGCTAATAAAGAATCAAACATACATTTACTTGCATATACAGTTATACACACACCACCACACTTACTTCTACGGAAACTTACACATACTTAGTCTTTTAAACAATCACTTATAGAAATACATACTTATTCATACAGGAACTCTTTCAATCTCTCACTCTCACATATACTCACATATATAAACCAATACTCACATATACTAGTTTAAAACATATGTAGTTACTCATAAAGACACTATTGAGACAGTCATTCACTCACTAACACACCCATACACACACTCATCCACCCATGCAGTCCTGCACACATGCTCTGTTCAACACATACAAACAGTGAGTCACTCATTCATTCACCTATGCACTACGTCATACCCCCCACCGAACCATGCAGACACTCAGACTAATACTCAAAAAACCAACTAATAACCTATATAGACACCCATGTAGCTACTCACCAACCCATGCAGCCACTTATACACAAAGTGAAAAAATGATACAGATATTTACATATTTAAACATTACTCACTAAGCCATGTATTCACTATGATACACTTAATCAGTCAGTTACACAATCAATTTTTCAAAAAGAAATCATTCATTTAGACAGTAATATACCCATTTATTCTTCCATCAACCTTGAGATATACATATATAAAACATATTTAATTTTCAGAAAAACACACATTCACTGGATGATGTCATCAGTGATGTCATCAGTGATGTCATTTGAGATGTCATCAGTGATGTCATGAGTGATGTCACTGACCATGTCATGAGTGATGTAATATGTGACGTCATCAGCAGTGCATTGCGGGCGCGCGAGTTATAGTTAGCTGAACTAACTATAACGGGGGAATTTCATTGGTTTTTTACGAGTAAAATGTCCAGCTAACTATAACATGTGTGAAACCTATGGTTTTTTCACTGAATTTCTAAGGTTTTTTAAATGCTAATTCCTAACTATAACGTGTGTGAAACCTATGGTTTTTTCACTGAATTTCTAAGGTTTTTTAAATGCTAATTCCTAACTATAACGTGTGTGAAACCCATGGTTTTTTCAGTGAATATATATATATATATATATATATATATATATATATATATATCCACACAATGTCTCCCTTTTTCCTCAGAGAGGCGCGCCGACACCAGATGGAATTTGGCAAAATGCTTTTTATTAAATACACGGAGCCCTTCAGGTCAAGTACACCCAACGCGTTTCTCCTCTTACAAGGCTTGATCACGGGTGGAAGGTTTCTGCCTTTTGACTAACCGCGTGATATTCACCACTGCTTATATGTCTTTTTGCAGAATGAACTACAAACAGGTGAGTTTGTTTTTCTTTTTTTGAACGTAGCATGTATATATATATTGTTTTTTCACCTATACTGTCTATTTATACATGAGTCAGAGTTTCCATAGAAAGAGAGTTTTTTGTTTTTCTAATAACTTTGGCACTGTTTGACAACACTACACAATCCCTTTTCAAAAAAAGTTCATCCACCATAGATCCTTCTTGGAAAGGTTCGGGATGATCCGTGAAGAGGAGGTTGAGAAGAAGGTGGGGGTCCCAAAGCAGTTTTCCCCCCTACATTTTTCATAGGAAAAATTAGACAACAATACAGAAAAAAACAGCTCATCAGAATTACACCAAATTAGGCAAAAAGCTAGATCTTTAATAAGAAACTGTGCTTTTTGTGAAATCTGTTCAGTAGTTTTAGAGAAATTAACATTTCAAAAAATCATAGATATATTGTATTGGCAGTTGGTCCTGTGGGAGCCCCGTGGGAGTCCCATGGGACTGTGATTTTAAAAAACGAAGCTTTCTGATTGGCCATCTTGCTCACTCTGGAGCAAAACACGCAGACGGGAGATTGTGTTGTAATTGGCTGGTAGCAACCTGAACAAAAATATTATGGCTGCCTTTACAGAATGTTAGGACTTTGTCCCCATGTCCTGTACACAAATAAAATAAGGTATAAGGGGGCAGGGGAGGGGTACCCTAGCCCCAGAACTTATGGGGTGTCCTAGAAAGAACACCTTGGGGTCAAATTTTAAAACTAAATATTTTTGGGGGGCAGACAGGAGCCAATGCAGTCCCCATGTACTTCTGCTGAAGACCCTCAATCTCATGGTTCCAGTAGGACTCCCACTGGATCAGGAAAAAAAATTAGAAGTTATCTATAACCGGTGATTTTTTGCTTTTTAAATGGTGGTGCATTTTCGGTGAATAGATTTTGTCAACAAGGAAACCTCTGCAGTATCTCTCAATTAAAGAAAGTGTGCAGTTCAGTACATTTTCTAGACCTGACGTTCCTACATGGGTTCTCCATGTTTTGGTCACATAAGCTTGTTCACTGTCTCAGAGCTGCCTCTCTCAATCTCCTCTACATGAAACCATAAAACAAATGATTGAGAGAAAATTAATGACATTTAAAAGACTCTATCCATTGGAACTCCACTTGAACTTCAAGAAATGTTTGCGGTGCTTCAGCAACGGATTAAATATTTGCCTCAACCACACTACCGGAGGGCCATTGAGGATTAACGGATATGTGTCATTAATCAGCATCATGCATAAGGTGCCTAGACACAGAAAGGGATTTGGAAAGATGCTAGGCCTGGCAGGGATACCTCTATGGGCAAAAATACATGGTACCAGCATCTTCCATGTTTAAAGCTTGGTCAAATAAGGTCTAGATCCTAAACACTACTGATATGATGAGCAGCAACAAAGTATTATTTGTCATAGATGTAAAATAAAGCAATCCGTTTTGACCTTTTAGAGAAGACATCTGAAATCCGAATCTATTATTCAATCAATCAATCAATGAAACTTTATTCGGATCATTACAATCCATAAAAGTACAAAAAAAAAGACAGAACATTTATAAAATCATACAATAAAACAGAAAATACAGTTTTGCGCATGGGAAGTAAACCATATTACTTTAGGACATTGTTAACCGGGCGCGAACCGCAGTTTTTAGAAAAGAGCTCACCCGAAAGACAAGTGCATCGTCATCCAGGGACAAACTCATTGAGAATGCAAGTTCCAGGCTAAGGGGTTTTAGTTTTTTAAAATACGGGGTTAAAAACCATTTAATGTACTTCATATAAAATTTACAAAAAAATAGAAAATGTAAAATCGTTTGCCTACTCTGAGAGTCACAGGGGCATGGCTCAGCACAATGGTCATTAAAATTCCATAAGGGAAAGCTAAGTGCATATTTAATAGTGCCTGCCCTGAGGCGAAATATGAGGCCACGCTCCCAATGGCTCAACGGGAGAGTTAAATAGCTGGGTGTCGGATGAATTGTAAGATTACGGGCTAGATATCCACGGACACTAGGTTTCAAAGACTCCCTTGCTACCCTTTCCACGTCAAATAACATATAGAGTGCTTTTTTAAGTTCACATTTGGTGGGGAGCACAGTGGTAGTAGGTTTTAGGAAGATATTTTCAAGGTTCACGCTGTGGAATACGCTAGATACCCCTGATAACCAGGGGATGGCCTGGCCCCTGTCGCAGCGTAAACAATCCTCGATGATATCCCTAGTCAAAATGGCGGCAGGATTTTTCCAAATCGCCAGCCAAAAAAGGGCTGGGCGTGCACGAATAAAATCCCCTATAAAATGCAACCCCAACTCCCTATGACATATAAAATGTGGGGAAGTGATGGGAACACAGAGAAGTTTCCTACAAAATCTATGTTCCTCAGTAGTTAAATCGGAACAACTAGCAGTTCCCCAAACCTCAGCACCATAAGTAGCAACCGGGACACATTGAGTTTTGTATATTTTTAAGATAGCAGGCAATGCCCCGGTTAATTTTGGACGGGGGAGGCTCAAAATGGAGTTAATGGACTTTGAGAACTTACTCCTGGCGTGGGCTATATGCCCACTCCAGGAGTTGTTCGCAGCAAAGACCACGCCCAAATACGGGAAACTGCTAGTAGAACCCAATCTTTCAGCCCCCACAACTATGCTGCCAATATGGCACCTCTTCGGGCCACAGGACATTACAAAAGACTTTTTAAAATTGGTCTTCAAGTCTAGGGAATCCATGTGTGCAACAAAGCCATTCACTAAGATGCGTAAAGCATTTGGGGTGCGCCCCATAAGGACCGCATCATCTGCGTAAAGCAGAGCGGGGAGATGATTACCTTTTATGGTCGGGACATCGGTAGTTAGAGAAACCAGGTGTTTGTGAAGGCCGTTGATATATATTATAAATAATAGGGGAGCAAGGTCAGCACCCCTGTCTAACCCCTCTATTAACTCTAACTGGCTCAGAGACCTCGCCCCCAATACCAATCCTGACACAGGCCTTCAAATCTCTGTGCAAATAGGCCAGGAAATGTACCAAAGATTCGTCCAGACCGTAATCTAATAAGGCCTTCCATAATAATGACCTGTTGACAAGGTCAAAAGCGGTGGATAGGTCCATAAAGGCCAGATAAATTGGACAATTACGAGCTACGGTGTATTTGCCCAAAATAAGGTTCAGATTAAGGCACTGCTCTGCGGTTCCAACTTTGTTGCGGAAACCCAGCTGGCAGCTCTCTAAAATTTGGTTATCCTCGGCCCATGATAAAATTTTATTGTACAATACTCTCCCTAAAATCTTTAAAGTGTTATCTATGAGGGAGATAGGCCTGTAACATGCCGGTTGGGAACGGTCGCCCTTCTTAAAGATAGGCACTATTATACTAGATGACCAGGTTGATGGTGGTGGAGAAGTAAAAATTAAGTTCTTAAAAACATTCAGCAAAAGTGGGGCCCATAAGTCAGGGTGAGTCTTAATGATATCGATTGGGAGGCCATCTGGGCCAGGGGCTTTGTTCCCCGCGCTCTGTGCGATGGCCTCTTCCACCTCAGATAATAATATATCGGCCCGTGGGGGGCTATTAAATATTGGGGTTGCTGCCCCAGAGGGTGGGGTCGTGTAGATCTTAGAAAAATGGTCCACCCATGCAGCTCCAGGGATAGTGCAATCCATTGGAGTTGCAAGTTGGCCTGAACAACGCAGATCTTTAACAGCACCCCAAAAGATGTCCCCCCTTCCCCGGGCAGCTGTTTGCGCTAGTACCTCCCAGCGTTCCTCGAGGATCTCCTCCTTCCTTTTACTTATAGCCAGTTTGTATCGAGTCCTGGCGTTTTTTACGTCAGAGAGATTCCTCGGGCTAGCAGATAAGACTAGTCGCAAATCACGGTTGGCCAGAGAACACTCATGATCGAACCATCCCTGGTCGTCTGTAGAGGCGCGCAGTGGGATCGTAAGCTGTGCTCGAAGAGCTGAGCAGATCTTAACAAAGTTGTTTACTGCCCCAGGGTTAGGGCTTAAATCAGACAAACATGAGAGGAAAAGAGGGAGGTTATCTTTGACCAGAGTCTGAACGGTTGTCTTGACATTAATGCCCCTCCATTTTAATCTGTAATTGTTTGAACCAGTGGAGAGGTCCCTGGCACCACATTCCTTATTATAAACTGGTCGATGGATGATCTTCAGGCTGACCTTGATAGGATTATGGTCCCCTTGGGACATTGGAATAACCATAGCCTTACTAATACAATCTGCCAGCCCAGGGGAAATAAAAATGTAATCAATTGTTGAGGAGCAGTCTCTTCCTCTAAATGTGGACACTAGTGGGACGGTAGGGAAACGGTCCATAACATTCTCCAAGTTGTGTGTACTCAAAAAGGTAGTTAATTCTACACCCCTTTGGCACCCCGAGCCAAAGGGGTGCCAAAGCAAAAGTCTATTTGGAGCAGTTATAAAACTGGTAGATTTTGTTGTGAAAGGTCCAAGTAAGGCATAACAAGTTGTCCTGAGTCTTTGACGGGGTTGTCCCCTAACATGACAATGACACTTGAAATCTGATAAGGCTCCCTGTGATCTAGCTACCTTCATGTCTATTATTTAAAGAGCTTAAGCCAATACATGGCCTTGGGTGCTCTACAAAAACTCAAAATTAATTGGAAAAAATACCAGTATTGGAGCCACCTTTTGTAATTTAGGAACTACATGTTTACGAAATATATTCTATGCAGTCATAAACATTTCATAAAAAGGAATGTCATAAATTAGGAGTCAAATGTAGGGAAAGTATTAGATACAGAACACTTGTTTAACAACAACTTGCAAGAGTGTCTGTTTCTAAAATGGAGACTTAATGCTAGGTGGAAATGCTTAAGCTGCCGTTAGATTACTTGAATATGCCATCCAATTTCCAGCAAAGCTCAGCATGTCCAAGTTGGAATCTACAACAAAGGAAAATATCACGATGTAGCATGTAACTGTATTCATAAGATTCAATAACACAGTTTAGTCTGGGGTATGATTTAGGAGTAGGACACAGGGTGAAGACATCATTAAAAAGATGTATAACACATCTCTTCTTGATGACAGGTGCCAATGGTGTGGAGGTAGGATATTAGCGAATATTCAAATCTTAAGCTTTGCTAGATAATAGATTGTGAACAGAGTGGTGTAGTGTCCTGAGAGATAGGGCACTAGGACCCAGACGAGGGCAGAGGGCAGGAGAGGTCACCGGACACCAGTTCCGGTCAGAGAGGGCGAGGGGCAGAACACAGGAAGCAGGGACCGAGACAAGACGTGCAGCATGCTGGCTGCAAACAATATATACAATAAAAACCTTAGAAACTGACCTGGCTGTGTGGTGATCCTTGCAGCGAAGCGACGCGACAACTGGCGACGAGGCGGGATCGAAATCCACGCGTCGCGGCGACTGTCGGAGCCCACCCGGTCGCGGAAAGCAAATCGGAGCCAGGAGCCCACCCTGGTCCGAAGTGCCCAGCAGGAAAAAGAACATCGTTGCAGGAGCCCACCCCGGCGCTGCTAACAGAAGTAAGAGCAGCGCGATACTGAAACTGACGAGGCAACCGAAGGAAAGATTAAAATCCCTCCTGCGCGTGAGTTTCAACGAACGAGAGAAACGGAAAAAGATGACACTCTCCGAGCAGCCAGAGAAACAACGAGACAGCAAAGATGGAGACATGTAAACAACAACTGCACATGGAAGGGAGGAGTAAACAAGGAGGAGATGCTGGCTCTACAGAAAATAAGCGGGGAGCTCTCGGAGACAAATAGTGGAATTGTAATGAGGGGCACCAGGATAGTCATTCCAAGCTCACTACGACGCCAAGTGGTCAGCATTCCACACGAGTCACACAGGGGCATTGTGGCGACAAAAAAGCTGCTGAGTGAAAAGGTTTGGTTCCCGGGGTTAGATCGTCTAGTCGAAGATACGATTGCGGCCTGTCACCTCTGTCAAACGACAAGTACGCCTGCAAGACAAGAACCACTACAAATGTCGGAACTGTCAAGAGCTGTATGGACAACAATGGCTGCCGACTTCTTTGGACCTCTAGACACGGGAACTTACCTACTGGTCATAATAGATGAATACTCCAGATTCCCCATTGTGAGATCAGTCTCCTCAACATCAGCAGCCGCAACGTTACCTGTTCTGGACGACATATTCGCAGCCTGGGGCTCGCCAGAGACATTGAAAACTGATAATGGTCCTCCGTTCTCAGGAGAGGAATTCCGAAGGTTCATGGCCTACCTCGGAATACAGCACAGAAAGGTAACACCACTATGTCCACAAGCAAACGGCATGGTCGAAAGGTTCATGGGAAACATCAAGAAGGCAGTTAAGTGGGCGAAGCTGTCACAGATTTCCCTAGGCCAAGCACTGTGCCAAATACTGAGGGACTACAGAAACACGCATCATGGGTCTACAGGGAAATGCCCGGCGGAGCTAGTACTAGGGAGGACAAGCAGAACGAGGCTGCCGCAGGTAGAAGGACTGGCCGCGCCAGGGCACGAGAGCGTGGCAGCCAAAGATGAGGCAGCCAAGAAAAAAATGAAAGAATATGCTGACGGAAGACGACATGCCTTCAAATCACACCTCCATGAAGGAGATACTTTAATAGTACGACAGAGACAACAACGGAAGTCGGACAGTTCATTCGCCCAAGACCCGTTGAAGATAACACAAGTGAAAGGAACAATGATAACAGCAGAATCCGACAGCAGGCGAATGACAGGGAACAGCTCACATTTCAAAGGCTTGAAAGAAGAAAAGGACGAAGAGCACGTGACAGGCATCGAAGGGACAACACCAACAAGGGAGTGCAACGGAGCAGGTGCAGCAGAAGCCACCAGGCCAAAGGAGGGCCAAGGACCTGTGGAGAGGCCAAGAAGAGACATTGTGAGACCAAAGAGACTAATAGAAGAAATGTGAGATGCCGCTCTTGGCAGCATCTCACGGGTCACATCCATCGACACTTTCACATCTTGCAACAGACTATTAAAAAGAAACTGTCCCATTTTGATTACTAACTCATGCTACTTTCGTAATGTCTTTGTGACAAAGGGGGGAGATGTAGTGTCCTGAGAGATAGGGCACTAGGACCCAGACGAGGGCAGAGGGCAGGAGAGGTCACCGGACACCAGTTCCGGTCAGAGAGGGCGAGGGGCAGAACACAGGAAGCAGGGACTGAGACAAGACATGCAGCATGCTGGCTGCAAACGATATATACAATAAAGCCTTAGAAACTGACGTGGCTGGGTGGTGATCCTTGCAGCGAAGCGACGCGACAAGTGGGACTGGGGCAGCATAGCTGACCCAAGATGTATTCCAACGTGGGTGTGAGAAGAAAGGCTCTCGTGTGACTGTCTTCAATAAGATCTTACCCACAAGTGAGAGCTATTTCATAAAGAAATCATTAACTCTTTCATAACGTCACTAAGAGACCCAAAATATGATTCCTTGTGCATATGTTTTGAACATTATACACATTTTTGGTCGTCTCCACCCATGTTACATCATCAAAAATGTAGCATCTTTATTGTCACTTCATTGTTAAAAACTGTTGTTCAACTTTGAGTTGTCTTCCCACAATTAAATTAGATAAATCTTTTCGAAAAGTGTGACTGTCGTATTTCTATTTTAAGGTATGATAATGTTTCTATGTGCTTCTTGGCACATCATTAGCCAACGAGTTTTCTAAAAATCTGCTATGTGTCATCTATTAGGGGTGTTATCTGAGCACTAACACACAGTACAGCTTGCTGTTCTTTTCTAGCTTTAGCTCACTGTTTCTAAAAGAATCTTTCGTTTTGGGTTTGTAGTGAGACACAACACAAGTGATTTAAGTGCAAAAGCCCTGTAAGGGCCGTGCATGTTTATTCCTTAGAGCCTCATTTATAAAACTCTGAAGCACTCATTTGTATTGTGTGCTATCTGCTTTTTTCCCAAGAATGGTGTTTGAGCTAATTGCTTTGCATTTCCCATTAGGCAATTTCCTTTGCACAGGTCAGTAGCCCCAGAAACTATTGTAACCGGCAAAAGGAAATGAGCTACTGACAGTTCTGTTGTTTTGGTCCTAATTAAACAGAAACTCTCGACACGCTTTACACGTGGTCCACGTTAGACATTACACAGCGCTGTTTCTTCACACCGTCTCCCTTGTCCATGCTAATGCTAAATGCGATGCATAACACGAAGAGACCGGGGGGCCTCTTTAGCGGAGTGATACATCGTGTGAGAGGGCCAGCAGCCTTCTCTTATCCCGAGTCAAACGTTTACAGTTGGAAATTGTTTTATCTCGTTTCTGTTATTTGAATTCTTTCAGTCAGGGTTGTACTGTTGCCTGGTGGCGCCCAGTGCGACTATGTTTTTTGGCGCCCCCCCCCACAATGACCACCTCCGCAACAGATTCCCACACTACCACCCTTAACAGTCTCCATAACCACTCTCACTCAGTTTTATTTAATTAGTTTTATAGTGTCACTCATAAAAGTGAAGGGTGTGTCAGAGTACTTTACATTGTACACACATTACAGAGACAATCAATCATATGTGTGTAAATCAAAGAATAGGAAACGTTACTACAGACAGAGGAATAGGATTGATGTGCCATCCATACTGTTAGGCAGTTTAATTTAGGGGGGCTTGGTCTGAAGAAGCACAAACTCAGAATTTAAAATGTAACACCCAGCCACGGCCCGTATAGGGCGTGCCACCGGGCGGTGACGTGGGGCGGGGGAGGGGCAGGGTGGGGGGTTGTAAAATGCGGCATACGGACAATTTCAGGTAAGTAACGGGGGAAAAAAAAGAATTTTGTTGCGCATTTGGTGATGCAGCGCGCGCAACAAAATTTGTTTTATTTATTTTTTCCGTTACTTACCTGAAATCGTCCGTATGCCGCATTTTAAAACCCCCACCCTGCCCCTCCCCCGCTCCACATCACCGCCCGGTGGCACGGCCTATACGGGCTGTGGCTGGTAACACCATGGTTGAGGATTATCTTTGATAATCATAATTGATTTCTACCCCAATCAACACGTTGTACAACAATCAGATATTGAAAGTCTGGTGAAAAAATCAATAGCTCTAATCTATACTTGAAGTCTGCATTTCAGTTCTTTGATAACAGTTAATAGCTCAATGTTTTTAGTAGGCTTTTAACTTTTAAACTGCAAGTAACAAAAGGAAGTTTCTCACTAAAGCAGTACCCCCCTGACCTATTTACGTTATGTTCACTTGGTGATTTGCATGAAACACATTCTTTGCAGCAGGCACTTTTACCCTCTGCACTACCACATGATGAATCAAAAACATCCCCCTGTCAAAACTTCCACCAGACAAATTTCAGACTCTCTCCAGGTTGAAACATCAATCACCGAAGTTATCTTGACATTTTCATTATTAGCTGAAAATTGCCGGGAGGCCTGGAATGCTGCAGCGGGTGTCTTTAAAAACAATAAAACTAGCAAACAGGCGCCCCCATGCAAAGTCAGCACCCGGTGCGGTGGCACCGGTCGCACCGCCCTAGAGCCGGCCCTGACTGTTGCCCTTAGCTGTTTCGTACAGTTTCTCAGCTGAAATGCTCCATAGAAATAACTAATCACGACCGTGGGTGTTGTGAACAGGACAAGCACATTGAACTGTCCCATCAGTTGCAATGACATCATGCATGCAGTAGTGGTTGAGTACTTGGACGATGAAAGTGTTGCTATGTTCTTGGTACTAACAAATCAAAAGGAAAAAGTAAAGTAAAAGTAATAACTATGTCTTATTATCACTGCTAGTGGCAAGCGGGTAGTGTAGTTTTCTCGAAGGCATACAGTGGCGGGTTTGCGAGAAAACTCGTCGTCAGGTTTTGTACTGGGATTCTGTAAGGCTATTGGATTATAACTGCAGTAATGTTCCTATAAAAAATTATTTCATCTGGCAGTACTCACTGTGGTTGTCTTTTCGCACCTCTCAAAGACATCCATTATGGATTATGGCTGTGTGAAATATTTCCCAAAAGAGGGCCTTATTTAGATCTTGGCGGACAGGTTACTTCGTCACAACGGGGACAGAAATCCCATCCGCCAGTATATAAATCCCATTATATCCTATGGGATTTATATTTCATTTCGGCAGACGGGATATCCATCACCGCTATGATGGGGTAACCCAAGATCTAAATCAAGGCCTGAATCCAGATCAGGCCTTCCTTTTCTGGACGACGATATCTGCTGAAGTTGTGTTGTATCTGTGATAACCATGGTATCGTCTGGACCCATTTGGTATGAGTTACCCGAATGATGACAGGCCCGAGTATTAACTCTCTGCCTCCAACCAGTTCATCTATCCATAGTTTAATGAAACTACGTGTATGTGATTTTTACTCTACAGACCTTTAACACCACAGATCCCTGTCACCTCCAGTTATGTATGTTCTATGCCCTTTGCTGAGCCAAGCATACTATTTCTGTAAACCTGTAAATGAGTTTTACTGAACGCCCCAAAACTTGTACTTGGATTGACAGGTACTCAGTTCATTACTGCCATGGGCAAAATTACTAACTTGTCTCTCTACCTCATCACAGGTTTAACTCTAGTAAGCTTGCTGTGCACCAAAAAAAGTTCTTCCTTAGAAATATAAATAGGCCAGTCTCCATTATTTCTTTTTAGGTTTGGATTTTAGTAGTGTACCTGTCAAAACGACCTGAAGCTTACAATATACTGTTGAAGTGGACTGTGGGTCCTCCACTTTGAAGTGTTGGCTTTTTTAAACCAGCCTCTTTCAGCCATTGCCTTCTGACTTTTTAAACATGTATTGGCTCAGCCCGGTGAAGAATTCATCTCTCTCCAAATGCTATTGGCTGATTTGATGCATTCTTTTGCTTACACTTTAGTGGTTGCATTGAACTACATGAGGTACAGTTTTACAAAAGTTGCCGCTACTGTTTGCTTCAACTGGCACCCTCTCGTGTGTACCTCTTTAATGTGATAATGCTGCATGTGTTAGCACAATTAATTTAGACCTAGTGGCTTTAACAATGCTTATCTACAGTGTCTCCTCTTTTTCAGTCTCTATTCCCTAAGTCTATCTAAAGGTCCACTGCCTTTATCTTCCTCTAATTTCTGTCTCAAATTGGAGACAAGTCCTTTCATTCTCCAAAAACTGTTGAGTCTGACAAGTAAGTGGCTCTGTTGTAGGTATTTGAATATATATTCCACTTAGGTCCTATGAGCCAGCTGAACAGGTGCCCCCATTGCTTTCTTAGAGCTTGTAAGGAACAGATGTGTAATCTCCAGAAGCATATAGATGAGTGATAAGTTCCTGGTTGAATCACATTGCTTAGGGGTCCTAATTTACATAAACTGTGGCCTGGTGCTGCTCTCGCAATAAAATATAGTACCAGCCAAATTGGCGTCAGGGATGGATTTGGCTAAGAGGAAATAATGTATAGAATTTGTCTCCTGTGGAATAACCGATTTTGTTTAATAAGCATCATTTTCACATAGATGATGAACAACATTTTGATATGTAATTTATAAATACTTTTTGAATGACTGTTTTCTTCTATAATTTTCTGATATCATGGAAAAAAGAAACTATAGTTATATGTCATAACTTTCTAGTGCCCCAAAAGGTAATGATACACATCCATATCTCGCTCACGAAGCCTGCCAAGCTAATACAATATGTAACATCTCATTTGTTTGATAGTAGTTACAACTTAATAGAAAAGTTGACTGGGAAAGTCAGCTTCATCTAATAGGTATAAGTGAAGACTTCATCAAGTCAGGCTTCAATGTCCATGGATTTCAAAATACTTTAACTCAGGGGATCATTGAAGCACAGGCAGGGAAGCCACCAAGTAATTGGTGCAGAGGAGGCTCTGCCTTGGATGGCGTGGGATCAATCGCCTGCCTTTTCTAGCCTTTGTCCTAGGCGTGAGAGCTATTTTCTGCCTATGGTGGTTTTATCTGGCATAGCAGGAGCATTTTCAGTGAAACTGACACATGCTGTCCAGCTTACCACTTCATGGGAGCATGACGATGACAGACCAACCAGAATTTGTATATATATTCCAACCATAAGCCTCTCAAACGTGGGTTTTGTAAAATCAGTATCCCTCATGTGTTGGAATTTTTCTCCCAGCATGTGAGAGAGACTGAAGTCAGAACTGCCGTGCTTCATATTGCAATCCCAGGAAGAAAGAAATAGCATTGGAAGCCTAGCCCTAAATACGATGGTATTCGGATGTCAGGAGATGGTGGTCAAAAGTGACTGGCCAACGAGGAAGGTGGTTCCGATGGCAGAGGGGAAGCTTGAAGCTTCATAGTTAGAAACCAAGTGGTTCCCCTACTTATAAAGGAGGCTGGAAAACAGGGAGGTGGGTCCTTGGGGCATCTGCTGATTTTTAGCGGATTCTGTGTTGCAGCCCGTTCCTCCTATAATTGCGCAACAGGAAGTTTAAAAACGTGTAGGGTGGACATCTCCTTTGGGAATGTGTCTTTCTATTAATTTTGAAACACTGTCCTTTTTAGCACTGCTGGTGTTGGAGGCCTGCCAAACAGTCCCAAAACCAATTTCCTACAAATACTTGACTCCTCATAACAGCTCCCATTACTGTGTACTTCTTGTGAGTCATGGGCATGTACGCTCACCATTTACTTGCAGTTCAGATTTCGTAAACACAATCTACATGATGTAAACCTCAATAATATATGGATTCTTTCTTTCTGGCTTAAATCTGTAATCAGATTTGACCTGTTTACTTCACGCTTGTGCCTTTTTAGAGATGGAACAATGTACTCAACAACAGTGGCCTAATGGGATGCAAATTTGGCTTGGGTTTCTGTTCTTCTGCAAAAGAGACAGATTCTTCTAACAACTTTTTGCTGTTTTCCAGGAATGGCAGCAGCAACTTCATTTCAACGTCGGTCTTGTCAAAAGCAAACAAGATTGAAAGTAAGATGGCTTGGAAGTGCTGCTATGGCAATTTATAGTCAATATGACAAATCAGACTTGTTCTTTTTGATGAAGAGGTATGGAGTGTGATGAAGCAGATAAACTGCTGAATCTCTAAGCTGGCACATAAAACCAAGTTTGACACCTTTGAGAGAAAAATTACAAATGTACACAAATTGTGCCACCTATACCTTGAAGAAATTTTAGAAACAGATCCTGGAAAGACTAAGTTCCTGCATCCTAAAAGCATGCCGATAAATAATTGGTAGATGAAAGCATGTGCATTAAGTAACATTGGTTTATAATTTAACCTGCTTCAGTTGCTTATTCCATGGGTATCAAAGGTAAATATGATGTACTTAGGATTTACAAGATTTCTAATAATTCTTATCAAAATAACTGTGTGTGTGAAAAATGTATAAAGACTAATACGGTTCAGAGATTCACGTGCAATATTGAAAAAGGTTTCATGTTTAAACTCCATATTTACATATGTGAAAATGCGCTCCCAGTGAGAAAGGAGGAAAGGGTACATGCTTCAAAACTTTTAGAGAATAATCTTTATATATGTACTAATGAGAATTAATAGAAACTATATTAATATTTGATGTTTTGAAATGATTTTACACTTTGGTATTTTAAATATACAGTAATATGCCATAGTTACACAGGCTAATTAAAATTAAACTAAAATGCTTTATGTGCGTAAATAAGTTGGACGGAAAGACGTAGGGTTTTAACGACTCTAGAATGTAACATATATTCCCATCATTTCATATTCAATATTTCATGAACTAAATTCAATTAAGGCCGGCATTTTCCCTATTTCGCTTGATTCTATTCACATGGAAAGGCTTCATAAACTTACAATGTGAAATGAAACCATGTTTCATAGGGAAGGTTCCCATGTGCATACTAGGACTCCTTGCAAAAACTACATTACTTTGGAAACATCTGCCTTGATAAACTGTCTTCTTGAACTCGCTCATGTGCCTTTGTTAAAAGACTATTGTTTAAAAATTATACATACTGGATGGTTCGACAGCTTATGTGATGACCACCACCTTTTTGTATATTATGTGTCTTCTTTATGCTGCATGACAATCACCCTATACAAACTGACTAATGGACTGAGTGGTCTTGCCAGATGAGGAGACCCAGGAGGTGTCACCCCAGAAATTGAGGAATATATTATACATTGTGTGATGGAGAGACGGGGAGATCTTGCTCCTTGGCGGACTGAGGTACACATCATTCATTTCTTTGTGGACTCATATGCTCTGTGCTCTATTCCCAGAGTCCTTTTTTTCATGGTAGAGAACAGTGAGCTGATATGGTTCACATCCTTTCCTAAACCTTTAGTAGTCGATGACTTACAAGAGATATATTTGATTATTCTGCACTCCTAAATTTAAATGCCTGATATTGATGTATTTGCTCTTCTTAACTTACTGATAAAAATCTAACTTCAACTAAATCCTGTTTCTGTCTTTCCATGACTTGTCTCCAATAATTGATTGTACATTCCAATTGAGTATTAATGAGGTATGAGGTATGGGAATTCTAACGGAGAGATCTCTGGTTGGCAGATACTAATGTTACTATTCTGTATAGCTCTAACTGAAATATTGGTTTGCATGATTTTATTTTGATTGAATCTCTTCAGGCGATTTGGTCTAGCTGTGATAATTCTGAATTTGTATAGCGTAGTTTTGAGAATTATATATATCTATATATACCAAATTACGGGTTTGTAGGCCAGTTACCCAATTTCTGGTCCTCGTTGGATAACTGGATTGGATTCCCCATATCTGACCCCTCTCAGCACAATTCAAGATCCATCAGAGGACCAAGTAAATGAACCTCAGGTGTAGTGTTAGGAGATAAAGTGAGACAAAGTAAATGGGCCCAGTGGCACTACAACAGGTGCAATAGCTTCAGAAGACATGGACCGGGGACAGGGGCAAGAGATTGCCAAGCTTGGACTAGGCAGTGTCCTGTAGTTTCTTGATTTGGTAGTGGCAAAACGATATAATTGAAAAAAGGATGTTGTAGTTCTCCTCATAGAAATATATATATCTGTTATTAAAAAATGTTGAAATTTCATAAAAACACTCTTTCGAAGAGACATTATGGTTTTGATACTAAACCTAAAAAATATTGAAATTCACCAGTTATTGAGAGCAATTCAAGAGGGTTATGGCCATTGAGCTGTGGTACTCAGAAGATTGAGCAGAAGACTGAGCAGAGGTTATGGATGGAAGTCACACTCTTTGTCCCTAACTTGCTTTTCATGGAAAAAGGTCATGCATTGAAGGTCTGTGGACTATGTTGACAAGCTGCAGGACATTCCTGATTGGCCAGTCTGTTTATTCAGAGTTTGCTGTGCATGGCTAAAGACCACAGACAATTACACTCTGGTGCCAAAGATGACTGGTGTCATGCTGAGCTTAATAAATGCCATAGAAACGTGGGGCAGGGCATTGTGGAATGGCACATCCTAGAACCAAAGCCATTGAGTCACATGGCTAAATGACATGCACAGCATGCTCTAGTGCCACAGAGTGGCTGCAGGGCATAGCCACAGGCTATCACCTGTATGTAGAGTACCCAAAGCTTGACCTAAAGCACTGCACAGTGGGTTCTGGGGCTACAGGGGCTAGGTAGATGGCATGGTTAATGGCCCCTCATATTGCTGCTTTTGGCTGGAGGTTGTATTTAGAAGGATCTGGGGCCACTGGAGTCTGCGCTTTGTATGGCTTCAGGAGACTCTACGGGCAGGGCCTTCAGTGCATGGTTGAAAGTCATACGCTGCTAGCTTTGGGGCTAGGGACACTGAGCCCAGGCTATGGTTAAATACATTTCCCTTTTCTCCATAAGTCTCTGGGCAGAGGGCTACTAGGCTATGCAGTGTACATGTACAGTTTTTCCAAGGGTCTACTGTTTTCTTTCTCAAGACCACTCAACAGCAAGAGAGATTTGGCTATGCCACTGAGCCAAGGGAGAGATAACCTTAACGTGCTCCAGAGAGATATGATAATAGCGGCAGCACCAGTTCACACTGAATACTAAGTAACATCACCCTCCCAACAGTTGCCTCCCTTAAATCTCTGCAGAACCTACCCAGCCACCATACACCTTTACCTCTTGATGCTTGGTCTATACCTCTACCGGAAACAGTTCCTAGACATTGCCCTGATGACATTTATGATATTTTGGCCTGGATGGGCCTGGATGCAAGGCCAGTATGTAATACAGAAGCCTAGTCTATGTGCACAGCGAAGCGACACAAGGGAGGTTTGTTGCACTTGGGCCAATCATGCACAAATGCAGAGTAAATTATGAGGACAATGCGAGATGTGGACAATTCCTGGCATCTATGGTAATCACATCATGTTTTCAGAACATTGCATTTTTGCTTATCATATGTCTTTAAAAATTGCCCCTGCAGTTATCAATATGATGTTGTTTTATTCAGGAGATGCTGATGTTTCAATATGTAGCTTACTTGCCAAACATACCTATGTTGGCATTTGGTTCATAATTCTCTTGCAGTGCTTCTGCTCTTTAACTAATGACCATCCTGCAGAATCACACTGAATGAGTAAACCATTTTGTATTGAAAACTAGCCATAGAGGATATCTCCCATATAGTGGCACCATGCTGCAAAATGGAGTTCAAGCATCTCAAAGCCTGCTTAGGCTATGTATGTGTGCATTGGCTGCACCCACCTATGATCCCCAAAGCTTTCTGTCTCTTCGAAACACTGTCCAGTACTGGTGGAGAGTTGGGTGGAAAACTCAGTGGCCAAGCTTTCTTACATACAGATCACCAATTGTTTAAAAGGAAATACCATGTATAAGTAGCCAAACCTTGACTTAAATGTTGCAAGTCATGCCCCACCCTCACTGGTAACTTCTTTGCCTAGAATGTGTGGGCATAAAAACAAGCATGATTGGGTCTCGGCTACAGAGAGCTTTAGCTATCTGTTGGCAAGACTTTTTTATCTCCAACACACACATACTTATAGCGTGCTATGGGTCAACCCATTTTTTCTGGATTGGCTGTTTATGTTGTCCATCTCACTACCCTGTACTTGACTCAATAGTTTTCCTCTTTAGTCTTCTAATTGCACTGCTCAAGAGCATTGTTTCTGACAGTGCTCTGATTGTATAATGTTTCCTTCCACTGCTGATGTCAACCTTATTTTTTGCAGTGGCTGGAATAAAATATTTTCTGCCCCTGCTCCCCAATTGCCCTGTCTTCTTCTCATTTTCCTGTGCTACCAAACAGCCTCTTGCCCCTGCTCTCTTGTTTTCATTTAAAGCCCATTTATTCACGTTTTTAACCTGCTGTGCTATTGGGCTAATCCTTTAAAATATATTTAGACCGTTTTGAGGTGGCCACTCATGAGTGCACATGTGCACACATGTGACATGGGCCCCTACAAATTTCTTTTATTTATTTTAACAACTCTCATTCATAGAGGTTGTCATACATCCACACACATCCACAGTGGCCTGTTTGCAATGGATTTATTGAAAAATGTCAATTTATCCAAAGATGGACACTGTGGGCTCTTGTGCACCCGCGGCTACCATCTTTGAACAGTATTTGTTCACTCATTACAACTCCTTTCAGAGAAGCCTGTAGTGAATGGATGTACATCTGTGAAAGCCATATTTGAATGAATGAGTGATGCTTTTCAATCAGTTCAGAGATGGTATTCGCAGATGCACAGACTATCTCGATGGCTAGCTAAGCAAAAAAGCAACGGTAATATCATGAGAAATATTGACTTTACCAATGCTTCCTTTTGCATTTATGAACAATATTTTATTGTTATAGCTGTAGTAATTACACTGCTTATTTTATTAGTGGTGAATAGTTTTTCTTTGCAGTGGTTGGAACCAGAATTGATGTGGTCAACTAGGGGATTCTTCTTCTCCCTCAGTAGAAGGTGGTAGAGGTTGAGGGAGGTGTTGAAGGTGGGCCTGTCAGTGGTGTTCTTGCTTGCATGCGACCTTCTTTCCATATGCTTTCAGTCATGTTTTGCTGTTCTCAGTTCTTCGGTATTCCATCTGGCCTGTTTGTTAGATCTCCTGTGCCTGTTGGTCTTGATGGGCATGATGCAGCCTGCACTGATGCTTATCCAGGTGTTGAAGTTCTTGATAATCTGGTCCAAGTTTGTGGCAGCGTCCGGGTTGGGAGTGCTGAGGGCTTTGGTCAATTTTGTCTCTGACACTTTGCTCCAGTTGTGGTGGAAGGGTGTTGGGTGGCATGAGGGTGGAGGTATGAGGGCTAGAGATGCTGAAGTGGATAATGAGGTGGTCAGTCTAGGTGGGTTCAGTGACATGGCTGTACTTGATCCATTTGCTGGAGGTGAAGATGGGGTCCAGAATATGTCCTGCGGTGTGAGTGGAGCCGTTGAAGAGTTGGGTGAGACCAATGTTATGCATGCTGTTGAGGAGGTTGCCAGTGTTGTGATTGTTGAGGTCATCAATGTGGAAGTTTAGATTGTCGAGGAAAATGTAGTCCTTGGAGTCTATGGCGAGTGATGGATGAAGTCAGCGATAATGTTTCAGAAGCTGGTGCACGGCACTTGGCATCTGTCGGTGAGGGTCCCCTGATGGTGGATTTACCCTCAGTTTGGAGTTTGATGTTGAGTTGGTCCATGGTTGTGATGGAGTTGTCCGTCAGTGTGGTGCACTTGATAGATTCTTTGTGGATGATGTTGATCCCACCTCCTGGTTTGTTGATGTGGTCCCGGTGCGCGATCTTGTATGCATTGGGTGTTGCTGTGGTGATGTCAGGGGCCAGAAGAAAGGTTGAGCCAGGTCTCAGGGAAGAGAAGACGTCAGGGGAGAGGGTGGTGATGAGGTCCCATAGCTTGGTGCCTTGCTTGCAGAGTAAGCGTGTGTTTAGGAGGATGCAGGCCAGCTGCTATAATGCAGGTGTGGAGTGTCTGGTGGTGGGTGCTGTGTTGGAAGGTGCGTTGATGTAGCAGCTGAAGTTGCAGTGAGTGCAGATGGAAGGCCCTATCATGCAGTGAGGTGATGCACGGTAGCAGTGTTAGCTGAGGTTGCCGTTGTCCATAGAGTGGAGTTCGCAGACAAGTATCTGTAGAGGGGCGGGGCCTGTGTACCATTAAGTAGGTCCTGCGAGGTGGAAGGAGAGCTGGATGGCAGTGGGTGGGGCTAGGGGAAATCAGTAAATGCACAAGGTGGGAAAAAGCAGCAGAAACGAGGAAAACAAGAAACAGGGGAAAAGAATGAGACAATTAGACAAAAAGAGGATATTAGCGAGAGAGGCAACAGAGGCAGAGAGACAAAAGAGGATATTTGTGAGGGAGGAAGAAGAAGAGATTAATACAGTAGGGGTAAGAGGCCAAGTGGAGGCAGAGGGGAGAATGAGGAATGGGGCAGTGTAGAAGACAGAGCAAGAGATAGAATTAAGGAGGAGAAGGCAGAGGGTAACAGTGGGCAAGGTGCTGGCTCACGTTTGTTTAGGGGTGAGAGAGCGAGGGGGAGAGCTGGGCCTTGGAACCTGCTCCTGATTAGACTAAAACTAGGCCTGGGCGAAGCACTACGCTACGCTCGCGTAGTTTGCGAAGTTCGCGCTACTTCGCACTTCGCGAACTGCACGTAGCACAGTGCGAACACGCGTTGCGTAGTGCTGCGGTCATTTTTTGCTTGCTCGCGGTCCTCAACGTCAAGTTGGCGACCGCGAGCAAGCAAAATGACATCCTGGCGAGACTTTTTCCTTGTTCGCGATCGCGAGCATGGAAAATAAACCTCCCGGCGAGATTCACAACGCGAGAAGGTCAGGTTTCTCATTGCGAGGGGTCGCGTATGCTCGCGACCGCTCGCGATGAGAAACTACCAGTTCGCGTTGAGAAAGCTGCAGCTCGAGGAAAAATCTACTCGAGCAGCAGAAAACTACAGCTCGCACTGTGCAAGATGCCATTTTCAATGATTGCACAGTGCCGGTTGCTTGTCCGCACTGTGCAATCATTGAAAACAACATCTTGCACAGTGCGAACATGTTACTTCGCAGTTCGCGAAGTGCTACGCGTAGCTCGCGTAGTGCGAACTTCACTTTGCGTAGCTTCGCGAAGTGCTACTTCGCGAACTACGCCCACCCTAAACTAAAACCAGGGGCACTGCTTCCACAAATAGACATTTGTCACATTGTACAAAAGTGTTCGAGATTTCAAAGCCTACACAAGGAGATGTCTGAAAAGTTTCAGCGCTCCGTCCGTCATCTCTTTGTGTTTGCTAGATTTCAAAGCCTGTCAGTGCACTATGTAGATTTTCATGGAGAACATATATTTTCTAGTGAATGTACGGTGGATATAGACCCCCACATATCTAATTTACCATGGCATGGAAATTGTTTGGTATGTGGCTGCATCAAATGATATAGAAATTACACCTAAATTGTCCCTTGTCACGAACTCGAAGGCCTGTTTGCAAATTAGGACTGGCTTGCAGCCTCTTTCATGGTTGAGCCAGATTTAGTGTAAGTAAAACTTTGCACTAGATTTCCTGAAGGGATTTGAAATTTTCTGCACACTGTCCAGGTGCTTCATGTTGTGTCTGGCAATCCAAATTTTTGATATGTATGGCATTGGATTGCAAATGTGGGACCCCTTATTAGCAATTCATAGCTCATGCAGAGTTCATGGTCATAGTGCTTCAAAAGGGCAATGCCCTCCATTACCAATGAACAGGGTATCTCATAGACCATACTGATAACACCCATTCTTATTCACCTGCCACTACATACATCCAGGCCCTCACATCCAGATACATAGGGCAGTTCAGTATCCATCGTCTATAGCAGGCCCCACTCATTGCATGGATAATGTGCATTGAGCAGGTCAGTCTGTTATCATTTATTCAAAAAGACCCAAACCCATGGCAAAAACCTACCCTGGTTAGAAGAGTCTAGCATCCCTCTACAGCGCAAACAACCTTCAGATTTTTTTTAATTTCCAATGATACCTGGGTGTGGTGTTCTTTTCTGTGACTTTTTTTCTTTTTAGGTCTGCCGAGACAATTCTTTAGCTGTTATGTGGAGAATATTCAAAAACAACACGGTTGATAAGGGCTCTCTGCAGTGCTTAATTTGAGCCAGTGGTTTCCAGTGCTCTGCACGACACTTAATTGTCAACACTGACGGTTGTGACAATCTGACAAAAGGTGGCGCTGTCTGGCTAATTTAGAGATGACTACAACAGCAGTTAATTATTAATTCAATATACATGAAAAAGGACTCCTACTTGCCGCCCAAGCCATTCTTACAGCTGTGGGGGCCTGAAATAGCCCGAATTGTCATACTTGTGGGAGGGTGATGGTTAGTAGTGTTATTACTATCATTGGCAGCATGGCAGGGGCAGTGTATGGTGCAAGCTGCAGTGGCCTCCTGACGAGAGCCTTGACACTTATTTTTCTTTTTTTAAGGTAAACACTGGCTCGATATATTCCCGAGGGTGCTCTCTGCCAGACTCATACCCCAAATGTTGCAAGGAAATGGCCATATGCCATTGAAAAGGAAACACTTCACCGTGAGCCGTGAGCGACAACCATACCAGCCATGGCTTCAAAGTTAGGGGAGGGTCTGTTTTTTTAACGAATTTCAGAAAGTGAAATATTCAGTGCCTGGTTTTCTCTTATCACCCAAAAATGACCATTTAAATGAGACGGGACTTATATGACAACTTAATGCCAATAAAAAGTTATCAGTTACAAATGGCAACTAATTCATCGATCTTGGATACATTAAAGGCAGACTCAACCCGCCAGAATCATATACTACAAATTGTAAGGTACGAGCAGATTTCTGCAACAAGATCATACACACACCAAGCTGTGCAACTGCCTCACAGAGGTAAATTCCAAAGTGTTTTTTATTCAACCTAATTCTAATAGTGCAACCTAATTTCAAAACTTAGCTTTGAGCTGCAGTGATCAAAAACATATTCATTGTATCACTGTTTCCACGGCGGCGATCAGGCATTTGAATCATGGCATTTGTTTTGAATAGATTGGTATGTCTCCCACCCAAATTGCAGTATTATTCAACAATATTGCTTCGAATTACAAAAAAAAAAAAACTTTTTCCAGGATCAGCCGATGATGTATAGGATGCGGCTAATGTGTGTATTTAACATTCAGCATTTAGTATGGTTATCGTGTTCCAATGCATCTGGAAACAGATCTACTTGTCTTCTGCTTTCCCATACATCGGGCTCTTTTAAAAGACAAACTACCATCAATGACGAATTGACTCGGAGCGATGTTATGCTATCAGTGTGAATTAATGCTTCCCCAAGGCGCACTAATGGCTTTTATGACATAATAACTTATTTCACTAAGCCAATGAGAATAGCAGCCCATTCCAACGATAACACAGAGCTGCTCATGCAGCAGCGGGGAACTTCCAGGGTAGCTTCAGATGTTTCAAAATGTTATTCATCTTTGACTCGATTGGAAAAATGGAAAGGAAACAGAGCTTTTTCAGCATTTTAGTCCGAACAGTGTTATGTTTCAAAACCTCTGTGTGGGCCATAATCATTTTTCAAAAGGTAAAGAACAGAGCGAGGAAGAACATATGACCATCCTTTTAACATCGCTGCATTCAACTTAGAATGAAGGGAACATTAACAATTTACTGTTCCAACAAATGCAGAAAATGTCTGTCAAACTTGTGATTAAATTAGAAAGATGCATATAACACCTAAAGTGTGAATATAGCGAGTATCCCAGGAAGAGTGGGTAGGAGGAGAAAGAAACGGGGTGTGGTGGAGTGGGGCAGCTTGAAGGTGCAAGCTAGAGTGTCTCATGGTGCCACAACAGGAGACAGAGGTTGTTTGTAAAAGACCATGGCGCGATTCAGAAAGGTAGACTTCGAAGTTTGGTCTAAACTTAGACCAAACGTCTACGTTTAGGACTTTGGGAATTCACAAATGGCATTTATGAATAATATCTTCATGTCCGTAGACAGTCTTAAACTTAAACATTTGGCCTAAGTTTAGACCAAACGTCTAAGTTTACCTTTGTGAATCGGGCACCATGGATGTAGAATGGGTGGCACTGGGAGTTCACTAGTTGTGAACAAGCGCCAATGTACAGGGATGATTGGGCTTGCATGAGGCAAAATGGGTTTGAGATTCTCATCACAGTTTTGCATATTGGAAGAGGAGAAGGTTTTGCATATTCTGGGTGTGTCTGGGGAACCAAAATCATACCTGGCAAAAATGCTCAAACCAGCCTTGCTCCCTTCATCGTCTTGGCCAATCTCTCTATTTCTACCCATCTATTCTTTTTCTCCTCTTCTCTCCTCTCTCTCTCTCTCTTCTCCCTCTCTGACCCCTTTCTTTCTCTCTTCCCCCTCCGTCCCTCTCTTTCTTTTCCTCTAGAAGCCTCCCTGATCCTGCTGCAATTCACCTCAGGGAGCTGGGGAAGGTGTCAGAGGCAGAAGGAGCATCCCTGGGCTATTGACACCGGCCTCTAAATGCTCCAGCCCACTAGGGAAAAGACAGGTGGAATACATGGCTTGTCTGGCCCTGTGAAAATTAGAAGGGGTGTAGGTTTTGCCTCCGGATTAGGCAATGGATTAGGCAATTTTGTTCTCAGAATGGAAACTATCCTATTGAACCAGTTTTCCACATAAATTCCTGCACAGTTTCCTTCACTATTAGAACATTTCCCAGGATAAATCTGAGTGGGGAACAGTGTCTGGAGAAAACTCGAAGGTGCCAATTTCCCAACAAATCTGTAAACCTGATTCGGCCACAATTTTCCATTTGCAGAGAATCAGGGTTGATGAGAGCCTTAATCAGCATTGGAAACCTGCTAGATGAACCAATGTATTTACACATGTTTGACACGCAAATTGAGGATAAAGAACTTGTGATGCCCTTGAAGTGATTGATTTGAAGAGATTGTTCAAAACATTCAATAAGGTTTGTGAATCACATTTTAAAGCCAGTACTGATTCAATCCAGCTTTGTATAAAACAAGAGGGCTGACTCTTCCATTAGTACCTTTGCATTTGTACTTTTTCTAGTGCCTTGTTGTTTTTCCTAATTTTTTGGGGAGTTTTATATAGTTCCTATCTGGTTGCGGGCACTCCTTTTCCAGTAAATATTGCATTTGGATTTGTTAACAGGTTTTTTGACAAATCACAACTGTGACATCATTGGAGGAAACGAAATGTGATATTTATGGAACAAAATCAAAATATTGAACTGTGAATTGTTTACTTTATGATTTTGTGATGAACATGAAATGCTTTAAAGAATGTAAGAGTTTTGTGAACGGTGATGTTACAATTCATGTGCAGGTGTGCCTTCAGGAGGTACCTCTTTACCTTCCTGCACATGAATTGTAACATCACCGTTCACAAAACTCTTACATTCTTTAAAGCATTTCATGTTCCTTACATGACAACTGAATTGAAATCACATACATGTTTATGGCAAGATTATTGAGAAGGAAGGTGCATTAAGATTTCCAAAATATGGTAGCTTTGAGACTAGAATTTTTTAAAGATTGAAAGAAAAATTTTACAAAATGAAATCGCCCCCTAGACCTACACTTTGAAGCTTTGAATATGTGGGAGAAAGTTGCAGGAGAGAAAAAAAAGGAAAAGTATCAGAAGAAGACCAAGAGAGCAATGAGTTATTATGCAGATGCTCGACGGGATGAAGAACAACAGAGATGGAGGAAAGTCATATTTAAAGGGACTACACTATATCCAGCTATTTCCACAGAAATGCTGGAAAAAGGAAAAAAGACAAAAATCTGGAAAAAGAGAAAGAAGAAAAGGAAAAAGAGACAGATAGTGATTCAGGAGACAATATTTTAGAGGAAATGTTAGCTGCACGTCCCCCGCCTTATGCAACACCAAATGTCAGTACTGGAAATAATGCCCCTATGAGCAGTACGAGCCGTACATTAGCTACTGCCCCTATAGAAGTCAGTATAGTGCAAGTTGAGAGACCCCTTCAGACACTTCAGATTGCCCTACCATGTGTTGCCCTGCCACAGACTAGTATTCCACCTGAGATGACTATATCTGTTACAAATGGTCTGGTGCACGTGGTGCAAATAACAACTATAAAGACAGTGCCTAGAACAATTGCAAATGCTCTAGTACATTTTAACCTGACTCCAGAGTCACAAGGAGCTGTAGGAGGTTTACCTATGACAGGATTTATCCCGACTTCTCAAAATTCACAGATTGTTGAATGGAGACCACCCAAGACGGTTTAAGCACTAAGCGATAGGGGAAGGATTGTATTTACAACAGCAATATCCCCGGGGCAAACACATTTCTATGAAGATGGAATCCTTCCATTGTGGTTTGAGGAAGCTGCAGGGACAGAGAGGACAATTCAAGTGGTTAGCCCAGAACCTAAAAAATAGAGACCATTAAATATTCCCCAAATAAAAGTTGAAGTGGAAGAAATTATTAGGGGATGTTTAGACTTAAAATATTTAGGTACATACCAAGAAAAAGAATAGATTTGCCTGGGTAAAGAAATTACAAGACGAGCAGCAATTACACATGATATGGTGACCAAGTTGGCTCAGAAAATATGAGGTTTATCTTTCTAAAAGCTTTCCTTAGCAGAGGAGTACAGGATTCAATTAGATGATGCAGCAATTGAAACAATGTGCTATTCAGGAATGCAGTTGCACATTACCAAATTAATAAACTGTATCAATAAATATAGCGATTTTTAATAATTAGAGAGCAAATAGGCAAGAAAACAGGAAAAGTAAAAAAACAATCTGAGTTAGGAGGGGAAAATAAGGAACAGGATGATGAAGGAGCTTCAGCTTATCCACTGAGAGAAATAGTGGGAGGAGTATATGTCCATGTCCTGAGAAGCAAAGGTGATCTTGCAGCTTTTATAAACAATATTCTAAAATTAAGAGACAAGCCTGTGTAGTGGTACACACAAGTTGATAGATTTGTGAACATTTCGAAGGTACTGTAGATTGATTTGAAAGTGTTCTGTGATATTGTGGTGCCAAGTGACTTGTGGGCTGAATGTAAGATTGCTGTATAATGACCATGTGAAGAGCCAACGAGAATGGTAGGCACAAATGGACCATCTCATTTAGTTATGGAGAAATATGAAACAGTGATTATTTTCTTGAAAGGCAAAGTGCCTCTGAACGATCTTGACTGGTTACATATAAAAATAACTTCACAAGAAACGAAAGAATCAGTGCATGAGTTCTATGAGCAGTTGTTGCAGGTTTCAACAGCACAGTGGGAAAGAATACCCAGACAAGAGTGACATAGGAATGTTTGTATCACTGTTTGTAATAGGGTTGAGACCTTAGATTAGTGCGCATATACAACAAAGGGTAATCTACTGGCAGAGTAAATCACTTGATGAGATCCTGAGGTATGTGAAATATTGCTGTGATGAACAAGAGTTAAATCAGAAACTATGTTGGCTCAGACAAAGATTGGTCAGAAAGTTTTCTGAACTCTTATTTTGCAGGGAATAAAGGAGGTATGCAAGGTGTTGTTGTTCCACAAGCAGGATTTCAGAGTAATCCAGGAGTATTTGGTGCTTCACAAGGGAGAGGATGAGGGGTTCCAATTGATACATGTTCAGGAATGGGTGTTGCAGTGCTGAAGAAGATGAGCCCTTGCCATATTTGTCACAGGATCAGGCATTGGAAGAGAGAGTGTAGGTTTAATCCTGATAATGCAAATGGAAATGTGCAAACACAAAGGAGTGCACATACAGCATATGCCAGTACAACAGAGGCAGGTGTCAATGCAAAAACAAGTTCTAATGATACAGGTTCTGCAGGCCCAGATGATCCCACAAAATATGGGTAATCCAAGATTTAATTTGAACCAGATTCCAGAAGCAAATTTAAACCCTTTCCAAAATCAGAATCAACATGTATTTCAGCAATTGCCTGTGTTCGATAATGATGGTTCAGGCTCTGACACTTCTCAATGATGGTGCATGAGGAAGATTGTGTGCTTGGCGCAGTCTTAGAGGTAGACCAGAGTGGTCGATTCGTTGAAGGTGAGGTGAATGGCCATCCCTTATCATTTCTCATTGATACAGGTGCTACCAGGACCACTGTTAGAACTTTAGAAGTCCCATACCTACCCCTCGTAAGAAAGAAGATCCAAGTTGTAGGAGTTTGAAATAAACAGATTACACATCCTGTTTCAGAGTAGGCTCTGGTAAGAATAGGCTCATTTGAGGAACTTCACCGGTTTGTTTTCTGTGCCTCGAGTCCTGTAAACCTGTTAGGGAGAGATTCATTGTGCAAGTTAAATTGCACAATCTATTGCAAACCAGATGATGTGGAGTTTTGAACTCATGAGGAAGATGCGGAGTTTCAACAAAAAACAGCAGTTGGATTGTTTCCATTAATGATAGTTAAAGAATTGCCCTATGATTTGAGAGAGCCTGTGAATCCAGAAGTGTGGGATTTCACAGGAAAAGATATCGGACTGATTAAAGGTGTAGAACCACAATGAGTTAGCATAAAGGCAAATACAGTGTATCCGAGAACACCACCGTACCATCTGACCCCAGAAACAATTGCAGGAATTACTCCTGTAATAGAAGACATGATACAGAAAGACTTTTGAAGGCATTGATTGGGAGTCCCTATAATTCTCCAATCATAGGTTTACAGAAACCCAATGGAAAATAGAGGATCGTCCAAGATCTTAGAAAGAGCATGATATAGTTGTTCCATATTGTCCTTTTGTACCAAATCCAGCCACAATACTATTTCAAATTCCATGTACTGCATGATGGTTTATTGTCATTGATCTTTGCCAGGCTTTCTTCTCAGTGCCATTGGACGATGATAGCCAGATTCATTTTTTCTTTTATGTTTCAACAGAGAGTTTTGGCATGGTGCAGAGTACAACAAAGGTATACAGAGAGCCCATCAATCTTTAACCAGATCTTGAAAAAGAATCTGGGATCCATACAGATGTCCTACAGATCACAGTTATTGTACAGTACATAGACAATCTAATTGTGGCATCTGAGACACGAGAAGATACGAGTAACTTGTAAGCAATATATCATTGCATTTGTGAATCACCTGGCTGAGAGTGGATATAAAGGGCATAATTACGATGTCGGGTGGATGACACCGTAGTGGCCTGGAAACGCCCTGCCATAGGTCAGCAGTTCCAGTCTCACAATTCGGATGTGACCGCACATAGAGTGGTCAGAAACACTTATTTTGCTTTGGAAACATCCCTGCACCATGTGGCAGTGCCCTTCAGGCCCCATCGAGGAAGACCAGGGGGTGGAGGCCCTGCTACAGCTCTTAGAAGTCCAACCGCCAATGAAAGGGCAGTCGGAAAGTGCCATCATAATCCCAACGGCAGAGGCGAGCCTGGTCCACTGTCATTAGGGATTATTGTGCCTTCTGACACACCGACCGGCTCCTTGAGCCCATCTGAAGTGCATTGGAATCCCTCTGTAGGTTTCACTCTGACCGCCGTCATCCTAATACGGCAGTTGGACTGAAACCTACGATGTCGAGCAGAAAGCCTCCAACTGCTGGTTGCAGGCTTTCCACCAAACATCGTAATGACACCCCCTACGTGTCTCCAGGTAAACTGCAGTACTGTCAGAAAGAAGGTCAGTATCTGTGGCATATAATTGAGAAAGGAGTTAGGAAGATGTCACCAGAAGCAGTGAAAGAAATTCTTCAGATGAATCCACCTAAAACTCAGAAGGAAGTCAGAATGTTTTGGTAATGGTTGGCTACTGTAGACAGTGGATACCAAATTATTCCTTCGTCTCAACGTCTTTACTGAGGCTGACACACAGGGATGTACCTGGGACAACGATTGCTGAAAGTCTTCCTAGAGCTAAAAGAAAAATTTGTCATGCCCCAGCGCTAGGAATGGCAGATAACAATAAAGAGTTTACACTATTTTACGGTGAGAGGGAGGGCTGCACTCCCTCAGTGCTGACTCAAATGCACAATGCTGCTCGAAAAACTGTGACTTACTTCCCGACGTCTCTTGACCCTGTTGCCACAGGACTGCCCAGCTGCTTTAAACTGGTTGTCCCAGTGGGCACTAGTCTGGAAACGAGAGATAGCAGAGTGATGGGATATCCTTTGACTGTAATGGTCCCTCACTCTGTGGAGTTTCTATTGACCTGAACAAGGACCCAATACAAGTCCCTTAGAAGACTCACTAAATATGCACAAAGACAATTGTCATCAGAAATGGTTGTGATAGAGTGATGTAACATTTTAAATCCTGCTACTTTATTACCTATAAGTGACACTATTTGTGATGAAGTTGAACATGATTGCCTGATGGCACAAATTTATAAACAAAGCCTAGACCTGATATTAAGGATGAACCTCTGATTGAGCCTGACCATGTAATTTTTGTGGATGGCTCATGTTTGAGAGCAGCTTAGGCTGTATGTACAATAAATGATGTCATTGAAGCTTCATGCCTTCAAGGGGTTTTCACAGCATAAGTTGCAGAATTGATTGCCCTTACCAGAGTGTGCAGTATAACTGCTAAAATGAGAGTGACCATATTCACAGATAGATAGTACAGCTTTCAGATTGTCCATGATTTTGGGCAATTGTGGTCACAAAGAGGTTTCATGACCACTCTAGGAATCCCTATTAGGAACATGATGCAAGTGAAAGGTTTGTTGAAAGCACCCTAGTTGACTGCAGAAGATGTATTTGTTAAATGTGCAGAACACCAAAATGGTAACAACTATATTGTCAAGGGAAATAGGCATGCTGATTCGGTCGCACGGTACTGTGCCCTGCTGGCCTGCACATTTAATGGACCTTTCACATGTGAGTCTGAGGAGGACACTTCATTTTGTAAGTTGATGACAGCAACAGATACTTGGGATGAATTTAAAGGAGTACAAGAAAATCTTCAGAAGCAGAACAGCAAAGTTGGATCAGAGCACTTTGCAAGAAAAACACAAAAGACATATGGCTGTCAGACGATGAGAGACCAGTGTTACCTGATAGTTTGCTGTTTCCAATGAGATGATAGTTTCATGAATTCACACACATAGGGAGGGATGCCTTGACACAACTCTTGAGGCAGAACAGGTTTAATCCCAGGTTCAGAATGCTTGCAGACGAACTGTACCATAGCTCTGTGACATGTCAACAAATGAATGCAGGGAAGAGAACACACATTACACTGAGTCACATAGGGAGATCAGGTGGACCCTTCAACAGAATGCAGATAGACTTCATTCAAATGCCCGTTGTTACTGGGCTGAAATATGTCCTGTCCTGGTCATAGAGTGTCTTCTCAAGTTGGGTCGAAGCCTACCCAACCAGAAGAAAGGACAACCTCACTGTGGAAAAACAGTTATTGCGGGGTTTGATTTCAAAGTACGGCATGCTAGTCTCTCTAGAATCAGATAGAGGGACCAACTTGAACAATGAGATCCTGAAGATGATTTGCACAGAGTTACAGATTGAACAAAGATTGTTCTCAGGCTATCAACCTGAGGCTTCAGGTATAATCGAACAGATGAATGGGACTATCAAGTCTCGACTAGCTAAAGTCTGTGCTTCAACATTACTGAACATGCCAGATGCTTCACCTTTGGTGCGAATGAGCATTCAGAGTATCCCTGATATTAAAACTGGTCTATCTCTGCATGAAATTCTCATGGGACGTGCCATGAGATCACCTGCTGTACCTGCAAATGCACTGTTGAACATCACAGATGATATCATACTTGATTACTGCACAGGACGGGCTGATGTGATGCATTCTATTTCTTACCAGGTTGCAGCTGTGGCTAAAGATCAGCATTGAGAACAGTGCCACAACCTCAATCCTGGTGATTGGGTTGTGATAAAGAGGAACTTTGGAAGACTTGCTTACAACCGAGATGGAAAGGCCCCTTCCAGGTGATCTTAGTGGCTAATACTGCTGTGAAGTTTGCTGTAGTTTCAGATTGAGTGCACGCCTCACACACCAAGAAAGTGAGAAACTCAGAAGGACAATTGTGTTCTTTGATTATGAACGAAGAGCATTAGTAACTACACCCCCACTAACTGAGAGACTACAAAGCGCAGTGGTACCAAGATCACTACAGGAGCAACAAGAAGAAAGGGGTGAAGATTTGCAGACTGCAATACCAATACAAGTGCCTACCGTCTCACAAAATGGCATTGATGTTTCTAATGAAGTAGCAGCAGAAACTGATCCTAGAACTGGAAACATAATTGTGCAACATCAATACAGCAAGAAGATCTGCGTGGAGGAACAAGCACTGAATAGAGAAGAGACACCCGCGAAGTTGAATGGCCACAATGCTGTAATCAAGAAAGACTGAGAAAGAGCATATCAGTCGATCCAAATCCATCAACTATTCCTAAAAAGGCAGATTCAAGTGATGAAAGTGATACAGAAGGGAATCAACAAAGCTAAGAAGATCTAAAAGAGCAAGCATGCCTTGTAGGTCTTACCCCGTGGACAAAGTACTGAATGTCGCAGTGGAGGAGTGGTGTAATGTGAGTTCCAAACTGTTTGAACCTCTTTGACATTACCACAGTAAGCATTGTTTGGATAAAAGATACTTGGAAGAACGAACTGTGCAATTCCAAAGAGACATTGAAAAAGCTTAAAACAATGTTTAAAAGAAATGAAAGAGACTGACATTAACTAATTCCTATATTTTTTTAAATGAAGATTTGCCTAGGCCTGAGTTTGCTTTAGAAGAGTAGGGATAGCAATTCAGAAGAACATGGAGTATGGTTGAGGATTGTCTATACGACAATTGTTTGCTGAAAGAAGCTACTTACAGAATTTTGAGCTGAACTCTTAAACCTGGCTGTATCCACTTTGGTTCTAGACAGACATGTGTTTTCTTAGAAATAAGTGTATCTATAATATGTGTTTTCGATTTTTGTAATAACAGTAATAAAAAAGTATAATAGTGCAAGTAGGATTTTATTTAACACCAGAGAAAGATATTAGATCTGCAAATGCAACACAAATGCATACTTACATGAGTTATGAGGAGCAATTGAAGGCTTCATTTGCTGAATACAATAGAGAGGATTCCACAACTAATGTTTATTCCAGATTAGTACAGGAATACAAAAATGCCATGGGAGCAAAGGATTGTTATGTCTCTGCTCAACTTGCATCATCGGCATCAGAAGAAGTCACAAACTATCACATACCATTGTCCTATGCAATTTTATGTTGAATACTACTTTCACTTGTATATAGACAAGAACATTTTGAATATTTGTATTCTAACTATGACACAATACTTTCAAAAGTGCCTTTAGTACAAAGCATGAATGTACAGCCTCAAGCAAAACAAATGGACAAAACTTGGTATTACATTATGCCACAAAGGCCTATAGATAGTGTAAAGCCTTAGCAAGACAATTTAACCTGCTTAATGAGACCATTAGAAAAAGTTTTCATTATGGCTTTAGAGAAAGGAAACACTATCATAACACGTTCTAATGACAAACATAGTGCTGTTTTGAAAACTGGTTGGAGAAGAGAAGATACATTTAGAAAGAAAATAGTTTTCTGGAAATTAAGATTAGACAGTCTACATAAAGGAAAAGTTTGTGTTTACAGAAGAAGGACACCCAAACGAACTAGAAATGTAGGGATTAGTAGCTATGAACATACATTTGAATTAAGAGAGGGAATATGACAAATTTTACAGGGCGATGAATCTGCAATTCCAGGAGTTTATTTTATTTGTGGACAGATTACTTATTTTCTGCTGATTGTGAGAGTATTTGCTGTTTAGCTGTGCTATTTCCTAAAATGTACCATGTGAATAGTATAGATGCATTAACAATGACACCAACACACAGACACACATGTAGTGTAGAATGCGGAGGTGAACTATTGGGAGACATATTTAGTGCAATCATTCCACCTGTAGAAGTCATATTGAATGATGAAAAGATTAGGAAACTGCAAACTATTGTCAACAAGCTGGCAGCCAGGACTTCTGGAGATTTATTAGTTGTGAAAACTGATGGCCCAATTCACAAAGGTAAACTTAGATGTTTGGTCTAAACTTAGACCAAATGTCTCAGTTTATAACTTTGGGATTTCACAAAGGGCATTTATGAATACTATCTTTATATACGCACTCGGGGCGGAGATCCGACACGAGTGCGGTCATAAAGATAGTATTCATAAGCCCTTTTTGAACTCTCAAAGTCATAAACTTAGATATTTACATTAACAATGTTTTTGGAGCACACATGCACTTCTGTGATCCAATTATGTATGCAAGAAACAAAAATCAACAAAATTCAGTTGGGCTCTTGTTGTTCTCTTCTTTTAATGTCATCAAATTCCAATCCCTTACGCCAACGTGTTTCGCCGTGGTAGGGATAACCTCAGGGCTTAGAGTTTCTCAAATACGTTTCTCATTAAGGGCATATATCCGTGTTATATCCATCTACTTTATTCTTTTTAAAATCGGACATTTTCCATGATGAAAACAAGCTCCAAGTCTTCCAATATTAATAGTTATGGCGCAACTGGATCCCAAGTCCGCTATGTAAGTGTCTCATCGGCCAACATTTTTGTAATCTCCAGTCCGCTTATATATAGTGTTCAAAATCGTTTTATTTCAAATCTCAGTAGCCCAGTGAAATGACAAGCTGCCACCGCTTTCTCTCCCGACTTCTAGTTTACACCTCCGTATCTCTACACCCGAGTATAGGCGTAGCACCAAAATGTATTATTCGTTGAAGTGAATCAAGTGTAATTACTATATGAGCGCCAGCATATCCTGTACACAGTATTGAACTTAGATATTTAGTCTGAGTTTAGAACAAAAGCCTAAGTTTACCTTGGTGAATCGGGCCCTGAGCTTATAACAATTAGATCCGGGGTTATGCAGGAGCGCTTAGCTTTAGGTATTTTACTCGTAGAAAAAGGTGGAGTCTGCAAGATGATCAAATCAACCCATTGTTGTTTGTACATACCTGACGAGAGTAAGAGAATTGAAGAATTTGCAAAGAACATTTCAGACTTAAAACTTGATTTAGAAGAGTTGGAGACACCTAGAATTTTTGGAAATTTTGGATAAGGGATTTTTATAATTGGAAATTTGATTACAACAGCCAGAGGAGGTATTTTGAAAGCTATGCTTATGCCAATACTAATAATAGGGCTGTGTTTGTTGTTCCTGTTTGCATTGTGCAAAGAAAGAAAAAAAAAAGATTTGAAAGAAAATTTGATTTAAGCAACAGCATAAATGATGACTACCTGAGTCATTGAAATGTCAAAGTCTAAAGCGAAAATGACAAGATTCACCTGATGATGAAAGAGCTCACATGTGAAAATTATGATAGTATGATGGTTAAGATAACCAACAGATGGGGGATTGAAAAAGAAAATTAATTACGGCGCATTTTTCAGAAATCACCAGCTATATTTACAATGATTATTTACAATTTGAATTAATGACAGATTTTAAATGTGCAAGCTGCACTAGGAAGCCATAATTATAGGTATGGGCCTCAATAAATTCTCAAATACAAGTTTTCTTTTGACTAGAAGTGAACTGGATATTGATGAAATATGCACAATGCAATTTTGAAACTTGAACTTAATGTGACATGCTTAGAAATATTCGTCATCACTGCAAAATGTTCCAGTTTAGCAAATGTATTGCTTTACTAAGCAACACATTATTTTTAATGACTAAACTTCCTATTAAGTATTGTACACTTTAAAACAGCATTTCATGTTAATTAAAAGCATTACTAAACTGTATTTTGCAAGTTGATGTTTCAATTCTTTAGTGTAGTTCATTGTGTATGCAATGAAACATGTAAAAGTAGAAGGTTAACTGTGTTTGTTTCCTATGATAATGGAAAGTTATCAATTCAAGAAGATTAAGATATGAGATGTCTGTAACAAACTTTGCGATAAAACTTTGTAAGCTACATATTTTTTTGTGGGAAAGAAAGAGCTAAATCTGCTGTTAGATGAATGCTATTGATGGTTTGCACCAGAGGAAGGAGAAGCCTGTTACACAATTTGCAAAATATTATTTGGCCTTTTTTTTACTAGTGCGTGTTCCCAGTTAGTTTCAATCCTCTCAATGCTTCTCATTCTGAGTCCTGATTCTCCAACGTCCCAGACCAATTCCTTTGATGGCTGTGGCTACCGTTGCTGTGGATGACCCTTGCCTTACTTTACCTGATTACTCGTACTGATAAGACTCAGCTTTTCATGCGCTCTACTAACTTAAATTCTGATCTTTAGAATAAGGATTTTGGTCCTTTATGGAAACTAAATGCACTAATTGAGCATTTGTTCTAGCCACTCTTTTTAGTGCGATTTCTGTCAACTTAATTGATTTATTGACTAATCTGAATACAGAGAATAAAATAATGTCTTTTTGAGAAATAAAGCTTTTAAAACTACATGTAACGCTCATCATTAACTGAACTTACAAGGTTTAATGAGATTCAAATGATCATGATGAAAAAGCTCCTAATTCAAAATACAGCAGCAAAGATCCATCACCTGAGGTGATTTACCCAAAGGAGCCAGTGCAGGAATGGGGCTTGATCCTGTATGAAGTTGTGAAGTTAAAGGTTGATCCTTATTTATTTAAATGTCCCTGATCAGTTCCGTTGGGAGTAACCTCCAAGTGATGAAGGCTACAGGTTGGTCTAGCTGCTCTTCATTTAGCTGTGAAAGTACTGCACCTACGCCATGTTCTGAGGCATTTGTATGAATGATAATCTCCTTCGAGATATCACGGTCCTTGAGCAAAGGGGCTGTGCACAATGCCTGCTTAAGGAAGTCAAATGCTTTTCGGCTCTGTCCAGATCACATTTCTGTGCTGCTTCTTTGTCAGTCAAGGGAGTAACAATGGTGCCATCTCCCTTGACAAACTGCCTATAATACCCAGTGAGGCCCAAGAATGCTCAGACTGGGGTTTGGAAGGCTTCCTGGCCATGATAGTCTCAATCTTGGCCTGGAAGGGCTGCACCATACCCCTGCCTATCAGGTGTCCCAAGTACACCACAGACCCCTGCCCTATCTAGTACTTACTGGCCTTGATAGTCAGGCCTCACTGTTGCGGAGCCTGAAGCACTTCCTGGAGGTGAAAAAGTGGTTCTTCTAGCTGCTACTGCAGACAGCTATTTCATCCATATATGCAGCTAATAAAGCCTCCATTCCAGCAAGGACCTGGTTCACCAACTTATGGGAGGTGGCAGGGTCATTTTGGAGTCCAAGGGGCATCACCCTAAACTGGTAGTGTCCCTCTTCAGTGGAGACAGCTGACCTCTCCTTGACTCCTTCTGTTAGGGTGATCTGCCAGTACTCTGACATAAGGTCCAAGATTCTTAAGTACTGGGCATTCCCTAACTGGCCAATCAGCTCATTAGCACGGGGGATGGGATAGGCATCTGTCTTTGTGTCTGAGTTTAACCTTCTAGAATACATACTGAACCTGAATTCAGGTGGGGTGCCTGGTGGGGCAGTGTTTGTTACTAGAACCACAGGACTGGACCAGGGGCTACTGGATTGTTCTATCACTGCCAATTCCAGCATTTTAGAGCCTTCACTCTTAGTGCTGGCCCTAACCTTATCAGACAACCTGTAAGACATATTCTTTACAGAGAGGTTGTCTTCTGTGTCCAGATCATGGGTACACATGTGAGTAGTCCCGGGGATGAGGGAAAACAGAGAGAAGTACTGCCCCACACTTGGTGGCAGTACCTCTGCTATTCAGGAGTCAGACTGGGGAAAAGGATTACTCCCTCCCCAGACCCATCTGTCACCTTGGAGGTCCTGGAGGGACCCACAATTTCTGCCCAGGACTCAATTCCATAGTGAGTGACTTCTAGGTTGTCAGAAGCTTGCTTCCACAACTTAGCCATTTGGCTTCTGAAGGCCAAAGCATGAATGCAGCTCACTATATGCTAGGGAATCTTCGTGGGAGCTTGCTCCCACCCCTCCTTCACCAAACTTAGAGGTCCTCCGACAGGGTACCCATACAGAAGCTCACAGAGGCTGCAGCCCACTCCCTTTTATGGTACTTCCCCGGAGGCAAACAACAGGCATGGTAAGAGGATGTCCCAGTTACTCTTCAGGACCTCAGGCAGGCCTTTAATTATGCCTTCCGGGGTCTAGTTGAATCTCTCAACAAGCCCATTTGTTTGTGGGTGGTAAGGAGTAGAGACCTTGTAGGTTATCCCGCTCTCCCTCTACATTGACTGCATGTAAGCAGGCATGAAGTTGATGCCCCTGTCAGAAACCACTTCCTTTGGGAAACTCACTTGGGTAAAAATCCCCATCAGGGCCTTTGCACTGCAGGTGCAGTCGTGATCCACAGAGGGATTATCACTGGGTACCTATAGGCATGATCCACCAGAACAAGGATAAACCTGTTGCCTGAAGCAGTCTAGGGATCCATGGACCCAACAGAATCAATGCCCACCCTCACAAACGTTGTGCCAATGACAGACAAGGAATTAAGGGGCGCTTTGAGCCTCTGCTCTGTCTTCCTACTGGCCTGGCAGGTTACACATGTCCTACAGAATGCATCTGAGGACATTTTGATTCTAGGTCAATACAAATGGGGGATAAGCCTTGCAAAGGCCTTGTCTTGGCCCAGGTGGCCTGCCAGGGGAAGTTCGTGAGCCAGCTCCAGTAGGAAGGCCCTATAGCATTGGGGACCACCAGGGCCCTTGTTGTCCCATGCACAGGAGTCTTAGGCTCATTGTAAAGAGGTTAACCTCCAGTAAATGTGATGACTCCCAGAGGCATCACCTGCTTCATGGGCTTCAGCCTGTCTGTCGCCTAATGCCCTCAAGGGTTGGGCACTCCCTCCATGCCATACAAAACTCCTCCTTGGTGGGTCCTCCTTCCACATGCCATCCAGCCAGCTCAGGCATGTCACCAAGAGGAACAATGACTCCTCAGTGGGCTCTTGGGGGGCCACCAGAGGTGCCCCATCCACCTCACTGGGAAGACATTCAGGGGCTGTTTTCTCACACCCTCTGCCTTTCCCCTTCTTAGCAGTTGGCTGGGCCATTATTCCAGGCTCCAGCCTTTTTTTTACTCCTATCATGTGCAACCATGGACCTTGTCATTGCACAGCACAAATCAGGTAACTCCAACATCTCTATATGAGCCTTGAGCTCCATTTCCTTCCAGGTAGTGTGCTCGGGCAAGGTCATCAGCACACAAACAGTCCACAGGCAAGGCAGGTCTCACAACAATGTTCAGAAGACCTGACCCCTCCACTCAAATGGAATAAAGGCCAGTGGAAAGTGACCCTCTCCGTTGTCAGCCACCAGACCCTGGTGGAATGCACTGGCAATCATCTGCTCTGGCGATGCCAGATGACTCCCTGCCAAAGTCAGGCTGGCACCATGTCCACTGATGGTGACCCATCACCTATATTTTGTAGTATTTGAGGGCACATGGATCTTAGGAACCATCTTACTATCACCCAGGGACACTAAGGTAACCCCACGACACCCCACCATTAACTGGGACAAACTCCCCTAGCACTACACTGGCCACTCCTGGAATCTTTCCACCAGTGGGAGCTGGTACTCTTTTTGGACACTTGGGATCCCTCTTGCAGTGTTCATACTAAAAACACTCATAACACATGATGGGCTTGAGCTGCTGACTTTTGCTGTGTAGTTTTTCTTTTGGTGGCCATATTGGGAATGAGAACCAGACCCTTTCCCTTGTGAGTTGTTTTGGGGCCCTTTAGAGAACTGTCTTTTTCTCTCCCCACCTCCTTCTTCTTCTGGTGGGAACCCTGACCACCCTTCTTGAGAGTCCCTCAGATGCCTTCTTGGACGCTCTGGTGCTGACTCAGATATCCTCCGCCTAAGCAAGCTTCATGGGGTCTATAAGCTTGCTACCTACCAGGTATTGGCACAGCTCTGGAAAACAAGTATCAAGCGTGTTATCCTTTTAAAATATGTTGTACAGCCCTGAATAATTATTAACATTGCTGCCCCTCACCCAGCCCTTCAGTGCCTTACAAGCATAATCCAAGAAATCCATCCAGGTCTATGTGGAGAGTTTGTGGCTGGCCCTGAACTGTTGCCTATACTTTCAGGGGTCAACCCAAACTTGCTGACTAGGATGGCCTTCACAGCAGGGTAGCATGTGTGGTCCTCCACTTCTAGTGTAAGGAGAGTGTCCCTCCCCACTGGGGGCATGGACCGCCATAAACTACCACAACAGTTACAGAACCCCTCTGGGACCTTGTCAACTCTCAGACCCACTTCATAGGCTGCACAGCACTTATCTATATCATCCTCCACTCCATAACTGGGCAACAAATCCTTGGATATCATGACTCTTGAATCACTAGTGGACACTGAAGTTATGATGCCACTATTGTTGTACCCCACTGATAGGGCTTGTATGTCCAGCTCTCTGAGACTCAGCTGATGGGACATCTTCCTCTCCTCCATGGCTTGTCTTCTCTCCTCTAGAGCTTGTTCTTTTTTCCAACCTAGCAAGTTTTTGTGCCTGCTCCAATGTGGCACACTCCATTTTAAGTTTCCTTTCCTCCCTCCTATCTGCGATCTTCTCTGTGGACAGGTTCTTGGAGGAGACACTGCTCCCTGCTCTGGAGATCGCCACTTTTTCCAGCAAGTTTCTGCCCCCTTTCAAAGGCATTTCCTGAGCCACCTCAGACTCCAGAATCAGGTCATCCTTCTCCTCTGGAATGTCCTGCTCCTCCTCCTCTGGGACCTCAGACCCTGCCTTAAGGGCATCTGCTCAGGCTCTCAGACCTTTCTGCAGTTGCACCTTCTGGGTGTAACCTCTCATGGAAACATGAAAGTCTTTGCCACTATCTTTAAGCTAGGCCACAGTATATGATTCTGACTTGGTCAGCTCAAAATCAATGATTCCAGAGGAAAAATGAATGAAAGAAAAAGAAACGTATATAGCACACTAAACCCCCAGGTATTAAGGAATCAGGTGTGGCATCTCCAGAGAGAGACATTGTTTAGAAAAATAATTTAAAAGGCCAATCAAGGAGAATTGAAAAAGGCTCGAATTGATCATAGTAGAGAGTTGTAATGTACAATGAGGTATTGCACAAACACAAGTCCTATCCTCAACGCTGATCACCAATGTTAGTAATTGGGTTTCTTGTTGGCAGAGGTACACACCCTGTCCAAGCAGGAACCGCAATCCTAGTCTGGGTAAGCTAGATAAACACTGAAAGATAACCTGTGCTTACCCTCTGGTAGTTTGGCTCAGAGCAGTCAGGCTTATCTAAATAGGCAATGTGGAAAGTAGTTGTGCAACACACACATACACAGTAACACAATGAAATCACCACAAAAAGATTAAACTCAGCTTTTGAGAAATAGACACTCATTTTATAAAAAAATCAAGACCAAAGCGACAAAAATCCAATAAGCAGAAGTTGAGTTATGAATTTTTAAAGAATAAAAAAGCGTTATGGCACTTAGAAGCAATTAGTGCCTATAGGGGTTATCTGGTCGCACTGGTCCGGGGCAAAGTCAAAAGTTCAGGTAGACCACAGTGGGGGCACAGGATAGCTAAAAGACCCACGCAGGCCTGATGAACAAAGCACATTATCCTGGTAGCAACACAGAGATGCGGGGGCAGTTGAGGGAATGCATCAAGTGATGCATCAATGTCAATCCTCTAGGTGAAATGATGCATCAATATTCTCGATACAGTGGAGTTGATGAGTCAGTTCTGAAGATGAAGCACCGAACTGAGATATGTTGGTTCTGAAATGCGATGTGCTGGGTTTCTCCACGTAGTCGGGGGATGTGTCAATCTCCAAAGACCGCTGCGGCGTTCCAATGCTTCAGGCTCTGGAGTCGATGTTCTGGTTCAAAGAGCGATGTGTCAATTCTACTCCAGCAACAGGGCAAATGGACAGGTTCTGCTACCCGTAGATTGGAGATATGTTGATTCTTCTGGTGCCCGTATCTGGGTCCACTTCCAGTGAACCAGGCAATGAATGAACAGGGTTAGAGACATTGATATCACTGAGTCTCAAGCAACAGGAGGCAAGCCAACACGCCCTTGGTGATCACTTAAGTGCAAGGCAGAGTCCAGCTCTCCTCAGGAGAGTAAGAAAGCAGCAGGCAGCAGGGCAGCAAAAGAGAAAGGCAGGCCTTCCGGGTCAGCAACCCAGCAGAGTGTCAGTCCTTGATACAGCATAGCAGTTCTTCTCACAGAGTCCAGTTTAAGGTCTAGAAATGTCTGATTTGGTGGGGTCAGAGACCCAGTACTTATAACCACATGCGTTTTTTAAGAGGGGGGTGACTTCAAAAAGGGTCTTTGAAGTGAACAAGTATCCTTTTTTCCTCAACTCTGGCTCCAGACTATTTGAAGGGGGTAATCAACCCTTTGTGTGGGGTTAGGCTACTCCTATTCAGATGTGAATGTCAGCCCCTTCCTCCCTTTTTGCCCAGGAAGAGCCATCAGAATGCAGATGAATGCAGATGAGTACTCAGACACAGCTAACCTTCCTGTGGTTGTAGCTGTTTAGAGGGAATGCACAAGGTGTAGCTGTCACCATCCCCAAACATGTATTGGAGACAGGCTGCAGGCACAAAAAGCAGTAAGAGCAGAGAAATACTCACTTTCTATAAGTGGCATTTCTAAAATGTGAATTCCAACTTGACCAGTAAATAGGATTTATCAATACCATTCCAAAGATATAAAACATGATGCAGCAACTTATTTCTAATCAGGAATTATAGCTCAAAAGTGTATTAAGAAATTCCCAATGTTAACCCATGAGAGGAGTAGGCCTCACAGTAGTGATAAATCAATGTGGGCCTTTGTCACTACCAGCACATTCAAAACTCAAAAGTAGAAGTCCTACCTTTTACTTACACAGCACCCTGCTCTATGTCCTACCAAGAGCAGGGTGCTGCTATCTTAGGGGTGACTTATGTATAGGTTATGATGTATGCTCACTCATGCTCTGTTAAGGGATGACATTGTGTTTGTATGTCATTAGGCCATTTATCATTGTTGTGAATTGTGACATATACTTAGTAATTAGGAAGAGGATTGCAAGTGTGAATTTCACTGAATGTTGATAAAATTTGGGTGAACATGTTTCTTGGTCACAGCTCACTATACACACATTTACTAGGGTTGAAGTCAAAATTCTGTGACAGACACTCACTTTCATGATGCAGGTGCATATATATAACCGTAAAGCTATCGTGCCTCTTGTGTAGCTGACTTTGGGTTCCTCCGATTTCTTGACCTCCAATGTTGCCTTTCACTCCAAACACGGAGAATATGGTCATAATATTTTGCCATGCTTTTGTACCTATGCTTAGCTACAAGCTTACAGATCCTGCATTTCAAGGTCTGAAATCTCCTTTTGAGGCCCTCAGATTCACATGGATATATTAATACAAAACTGATTTTGCCCCTTAAAAACACTTGAACGCGGTTGATGACTCTGAAAGGAATCAGAGTCATCAACCGCGTTCAAGTGTTTTTTTAGCATAAGATGGTCCATCAGATGGTGCTGAGTTCTCACTACCACCTTAACTATGTCTTCCTGCCAAGGAAGTTATGACTGATGACAGCACTGAATTTTGTTTGTCATGTTTAAACTGCTTTGGCCAAACAAAATGATTGGGTGCACACTCCATACCGGAAGGAGGAGATGGTGTGCTTTGGGGGGTGCCTGGATGTCCTTATGTGTACTGCTTTGGCTGTTTCTCACTCCAGGGAGTTTGGATGCCTGAAAACTGGTACTTCCTTGTGTTTTGCACACACACGATTTATTGACTATGTTATTTACTGCATGTGGTAAAAAGCAGCTGTTCAGTATTTAATGCATGTAAAGTTAAATGTCTATTTTTTTTTTGCATGTGGCATATAATGATTCTGCTAAGCACGGAAATTAATCATAATCACTCTTATTTAGTTCACACAGTATTTACTGAACCCCATGCAATGTTTGTGCAGTAAGTGACAGCACCAAGGCTAGCGAATTAAAATGTCATGGCTTGAGAGGCAGTGGTTTCTCCCAGACCAATGTGTCGGAAGAGAATTACCGACTGCTGTTCAGTTTAGATGCAGAAAGCACTCAGCATCAAAGTAACAAGTGTGACTGGAATGAAACTGTTGCAGTACTTTGCATAGAAAGCTTGAGGATTGTTGCAAGAACAATAATTTATGTTGCTCCTACTTCTCTTCATCTTGTGCAGTGGTTTGTATGATCAGTTCCTGAATCTTCATTGCAATAATATTTGGATTTGTTTATTCTGGTAATTGCAAAGCTCATTGCTCTTTGCAGACATAGACATCCAACTCAGCCAAAATGAAACAAAGGGAGCCAATTGAACCTTAAAACTGCCTTGGTTCAACTCTGTTGGTGAACAGAATGCTATTGCTGTTATAGTCAGAATATAGTACATTAAAACATTTGCAATCTCTTCGACCTCTAGCTATGAGTAGCAGGAAATATTTCCTACATTTAAAAAAGGGGCATTTTTTCTCAATTTCAGGGAGTGCAGGCAGTGCAGTGTCTCTGGATAAAATGTAATTGTGAAAACAAATTTGAACTCCCATCCTAAAAAAGCACATTATGCAATGGCCTCTATTTTAAATCGGGGTGGGTGATAAACTCCGCTCTGCCGGCGGAGTTCGCGGAGTTTTGCCCCATTACACGTGTAATGTGGCGCACCGGCAAAAGTCATCCAACCATTTTTTCCCATGCACGGCTCGCCATCGTTAAGTTGGTGAGCACAAGTGAGAATATGCGTCCCATAGTGCGATTTTTGGGTGCTAGAATGCCGTCTGGCAAGATTTTCTCAATGCAGCAGTCACGGTAGGTGACACCGTTCGCGTTGCGAAAGCTGCCACTTGAGTAGAATATGTACTCGTGCTGCAGAAAGAAACAGTGTACTATAAAAGTGTTTTAAGGAGCAATGTGTTTCCCTTTGCCATGCTGAGACACAGCAGTGTACTGATAGAAATATCTATATTGGAATTTTCCCACCATATACCAAACATCACCACAACACAGGACTGTGTATGACTGTGGTGACAAGTGCACAGCTGATGTCAAAACTGAATTTGCATAAGTTCAGAAATGCATTTGATGAGGTGCTATCTCGATTGCTGATTGTAAAATAACTTGGTACAGAGGCCTATGTGAAACAGTATATATTGACACACACACATGCAAACACATTAAAGATTTGGATATTAAAAAGAAGGCACAACTTAAGGGGGGGCGGTCTATATGAGAAGAGCAGCCCTTGTGCTAGTGGAACCTGGGCACCCAGTATATACTGAAAACAATGGTTAACCTGGAATTCGTACCAACTTTGTAGATTGGCAAAAAATGTCTCCTAAGCATACAATTAGTGTAGTAAAACGACTAATACACTCTGGCATTATGAATTATTTTATTTGAACCAACCAAAATATCAACTACATTACAGTGCAGTAACTTGTAGACCACATAGAAACTGTAAAAATATCACATGCAAGGTGCAATAAACAGATACGTGTTTGTAAAATTAGGCAAATATTTTCTTTTTTATTTCCTTTGCCATCATCTGAAGGTTTGTGCAGCTCTGTCATGGTGTCGAAGTTAAAAGTGGGAGAGGGGTAAGAAAAGCTTTGAGTGGACTAGACATGCTGTCAACCTGCCACATTTCAGGCTGATTCATCAAACAGTGTTAAGGTTGTTAGTAAATAAAAACGTTTGCACCGCCTTTAACTTTGTCGTAGTCTAGGCTTTCCAAACATAGCCTTCTCTATGCCATCAAAATCCTTGCACAACTGGTTTAGTGGGAGTAGGGACTTGGAAAGAGTCTGACCTGAAGTCAAAACTTGTATCTGTGTCCACTGTGCATGGTCTATAAGGTACTTTGGGTAGGATAAAAGAGTCTGTTGCACATGGTCAAGGGCCATGTGTAACATGTTCGAATGGATGGAGACTAGGTGCAGGGCCTGGACATGTGCCAAGCCCTGCACAGAAAGTTCGCTGTGGATGGTCAAAGGCCATATGCACATGTGCACTGTCAAAGACTGTGCAGAGGATTTGGGCGAGAAGCGATGGGCGCAGAATCATAAACCATCCCCAAAAATTCACGGATGAATATATGTCACAGGAGAGTTGTATTTAAATAAGTTAAATAAAAAACAATTGTTAAAAAGATGAATTTCATAGTATGTAAGTACCTGTAAATGCACAATTTCCTTCTTACGTTCGCCTTCGTTGGAAAGGCTAAAGTCTTCCTTGTGATCCCATTTCTTTGAACAGGATCTTGCACACTCATAGGCACAGGGTGAATGTGCAAGTTGTAATAGATTGCCACCAGGCATCTTCTGTGCATTATCACGCAGCTCTATTTGGCCTCCCTCTCCCCAACCTCTTCAGCTATTTGTATTTTGGAGTACAGATAACCAGTGCTTAATTTGAGCCGGTGGTTTCTGGTGCTCGGCACCAGCATTTAATTGCCAACACTGGTACTTATGACAGTCTGCCACATGGTGGCACTGTTTGTCTAAAGATGAGCACACAGCAGTTGTTTATTAATTACATTTAAATTTAAAAGGATTAATGCCTACTGTCCAAGCCATTCTGATAACTTTGGGGCCTGGAATAGTCTGAATTGTCGTTCTTGTGGGAGTGCGAGGGTTAATAGTCTTGTTGGTACTGTCACTGGCAGGGCTGGCAGTGACTGGGTGGTACAAGCTGCAGTGTCCTCCTGAGGAGGGCCCTGGCACTTATTTTATTTGACAAATTAAGCACTGCAGATAACTCAAACTTTTTGTCTGTGTGGCTGTTTCACCTTACATGCAAACAGGATGTTCTGCACTTCCCCAAGTTTCAATGCTAGTAAACCTCAGTAATAGTTCCCTAAGACGACTTCAAAAGCAAACCCAAGAAGTCGATGTCCAAAGCTATCAGAACAGCAGATCAAAGTGTGAAAAGGGATTAGCGCGAGCTTCGGCAGACTCCAATCCAAAGTCCTGTGCATTAGAGAAGGTCTTTTTTGAAATGGTAATTGGCTATACCTGAGCTGAAAACACAATTAAGTTAATGATGTGTTCATCTTGCAGGGAATTTAGCATCAATATTTGTGTTGGTTAATTATCTTGAAGACAGCAATTGTGTATAATTAAGTAGCTCTTTATGAAGGCACCGGGGTTTGCTACCTTCTTAAGTGGTCACAGTTACCCTATAATTAGCTGGCAGGAATTACATTTGCATAGCAGACGGAAGGAGTGTACATAACATAATGTCAAATGTGTCAGAAAAACCTAAAATGGAAGCTGTGATTAATTTAGCCGAGACCACATTGCATAATGAGACTAGAGGCCTTAAAATTGTTTAGATGGTATATTATACCAACCAAGTCTTGTGTTTTCGTCCCTGGGAAAGCTGTGATACTTATTTTTCTCAAATATATCTTGCAGAGCTATTTTTAGAATAAGAATGACTTTCGAGAAGAGCTAAGCTGATTTAACAACTATGTGAATTGAAGACATGCCTATACATATCATTGAATGCATGTGAAAACTGCACCTATGCACATTTCTGTGAGCAAGGCATGTATCAGCGTCAGAGCTTAAAACATAATTGTGAGAGGATCCTGCCTTGATTTGTTAATGTACTTCAAGCCCTGATTTTGAAGGGGTGTGTGTGTGTGTGCGTGTCTGTTGTATTTCGGTATTTGTCAGTACATGTGTATGTTCATGCCTACATATAAATATTAAACTATACAAAATGTTTAGAAGATACATTCTCTGTCATGCTTTATTTGGTAATCAACCTCAAAATAAAAAAAAAAACATATATTGCCATTATAGCTCGCATTTTTATAGCTATGAAACAATACAAACAAAAAGTAAAACTCTTAATCCCTCATTAATATGCACGATTAAGGCAAGTATTGGCACTGCCACTGAGGCCATATGACTGAAGCAGTTCCAAAAGAGCCTTCCCACCAGCTAGGGCACCTAGCTGTTTGATTAGTTATCTTTTATCTGACTGATAGTTTCCACTCTAATCACTGAAACCTCCTTTTAATGGTGTGTACTGCACTACCACATATGTTATGCTATATTACAGTTTCTTGTAGAGCGCATAGATACCCAGACACGGGCTTCCCAGCGCTAACAGAAATCATGAGAAAAAAGAATGCGCTGATTAAATGAACAATGAGTCTTTCCTTGCTTTCAGAAGCTGAGCAGGTTTCCCTTGGCTTTTAGGTGAATGGGGAGAGAGTTCCAAAGCTTGGGCACCAAGTAGGCAAATGACTATCCTCCACTTCTGGCCCTTTTAATTCTGGGAGAACCAGAAGGAAGCGGTTGTTCGACCTTAGCTCTTCTGCATTGTTATGCGGGACAATGAGATGACTAAGGATGTGTGGGCCCTGAGAATGTTTACTTTCTGTGCAGTGCAGAGAGCTTTAAATTTGATTCTTATTCTTACCGGCAGCCAGTGAAAGCTAGTCAGAGCCAGGTGTATAGACTGTGATTTTTGAAGGCACAGCAGAACTCAGGCTGTGGCATTTTTAATAACCTGCAGTTTCCTGGTGACGTAGGCAGAGCTGCTTAGGTACAGTGAGTTGCCATAATCTAAATGTGAAAGTATAATGCCTTGTACCACAGTTTTCCGAGTTTCCGCAGGGAGCCATTTGAGCGTCTTCCTAAGGGCTCTTAGAAGACCAAAGCGTGTCCCTGCTATTTTCTTAGCCTGGAAGGCCATGGTAAGATTTTTATCCAGGAAAGCTCCCAAACTCCTTAGTTCTGATTCACCCAGGCATGAAGGTGAGAGGAGATGAACCCAAAGGAATGGATTATTCCCCACCACCATGACCTCCATCTTCTTGCTGTTTAGTTTCAGGCAAGTGGTAGCCATCCATTTATTCACTAGTTCCAGTCAGATAGACAGATCCATCACAGTTTGACTGAAATGTCAATTTGGGTGTCATCTGCGTACCTCTGTCCCTGAGGGTCTGTGACATACACTTTCCATAAAGTCATGAAGGTCTCTGCCATACACCCAAGATGTTTTAAAATAGGAATGTTCATGCTGTGATCTGAATTCAAGAGCCAGATGCACTACATTTCTGGTCGCAAAGTGTTACAATTTGTTACTCACTATGATTGGTCCCACTTAATTGGAGGGTGACCTGCAAGGGTCAGCAGACCATTAACTATCTTATTGCTTTTAAAAAGCTACTTTTAAAACGTTTAAGTGCAAGTAAGCAGTGGTTGCTTGGACCACTGCCTACCCCCCCCCTAAAATGTGTACCTCAATATGCAAAAGGGAAGGGGTCCAAAGGAGACTCCTTCCCTTCTATAAATAAGTTGTCCCTCCAACTTGGGCCTCTATAGCTTATTAGTGACTTGCAACTGGAAATTTGGTCTCAAACACTCATAATATGCACCTTCCAAGAAGTGTTTGTAAACGTATTTATTTATTTTAGAAGTTTTATATAGCGCTGGCCTGGCCCGAGGGTATCGGAGCGCTTTACAGAGGATACATTGCAGAGATTACATTTCTAAACTTGTCATAGGAATCAGTAAAACTTTACTCACTCCTACAATGGGTGTAGTACATAGGGAAAGGTTTTGGTGATTTTCAACTCACATTGTATTCGACCAGCTGTGTAGTTCACCCAGCATAAAGAGGTGTTACCAAGTAATAGGAAAAGTAGTCCAGCAGGATTGATCAAGCTAGAAGAAGACACTCTGTGGTCAAAGATGGTGTTTATAGGGTAGTTGGTGCTCTACCTAATGAGAGGAGTTATTTAGTCAAGAGAAGTCCTATCTAATGTCAGGCGGTGTAGGTTAGTAGCAGGAGGTGCTGTCGATTGGAGGGGTTTAAGTTGCATGGAGATTAAACGAGCAGCGGAAGGTGTGCTGGGACACGGGGTGCATGCTGTCTAGTGACAGGCATGTGGTCTAGTGAGACAATGAGTGCTCTTGGAAGAGACATCCACCGCAGCACAGAATGTGGGACCTAAAGGCAGAAATTGAAGGGTTCTTTAATGACACAGAGCGGGCTCGTTCCAGCAGGTGTTTTCCATTAGTAACATGTTATCAAGTGCAAATAGCCTCGTTTTGGTCTCCTTACAGGTGTAGAAATTGACTAGAGATATGTTATCTTTCCCACTAACTAAGGATCTGGACTGATATCCAATAAGTCTTCAGTTAGGTCTCCTTATGGCCTCTTGACGCATTGCGTGTTAAGGTCGCATGACTTTATTTCCCCATAACCTGGTTACTCTCATGTCAGAAGCATTCATTGGAAGTCAGTCTGTGGACATCCTCCTATGACAGATTTTGATTTAAGCTCTCTATAGAGTCAAATTATTAATACACATTATTTTCCATTTAATAAGTATCGAAAAAATGCATTTGACGTCCAAATGGTTAAACAAGGGAAACAAACAAAAAGAAGCAAAGGTCAATTACCAGAGCACATGGAAGAAGCCATACATTGCTTAGGCTCTGCCCTCTTCCCTCAGGGAGGCCATGTCAAAGGTTCTTGAAGTCCCACGCTGCAGCTTTTGATCTTGGAGCATCCACAAACATTGTTTTGTTTTGTGTGCAGCTCAAACTAATGAAGTGCCCCACTTAGGGAGACTTGCTGAAGGGCTGCTAAGACACGTAGCAGAACTGCCCGTGGGCACGAGGCAGGAACTCAGCATCTAACATTCTGTTTTCTCCAAGTATCAGAGGCGGAACAGACTGAAACATACTGTGCTCCTTTAGGAATGTGACACTTCAATTATGCTTTGAAAAATCAGCATCTTCCACTGGAGACAACATCTGGAACGACACAATATTTGACACATTAATAATACAGACACGCTACGTGTTGCACTGCTTGCGAATGAACTGTGCACAGCTAATGATTGCTTGTCACCTCATTAAAAAACAGTATGTAAATAGATGTATTCAGATGTTATCAAGCTTTGTAAGATATTGAATGGCAATTTCATAACTTCAAATGAATATTTCTCGGCGCCATCCCCGATCTATTGAATTTGCATATCTAATGAGGGTGTGCAGTCTCCTTCTTTATTGCCAGTGTGGCACCAGCCTCGTTAAGTACTAGGCTTGGGCAAAGTTTAAATTATGCCGGTGCTATTCGCATAATTTTGGGATCTTCTCATTATGTTTGCTATGTAAAATTCCCAAAAGTACACCATTACGCTACTTCGCGTAATTGCGCGCCATTCACGGTAACAATTAATCGCCAAACACGTTATTCACAGTAAATATATACTGCACAGGCACAGGAAGAACAGAACATTTCGTCTATAATATAGTGTAAAATGACAGATATGCATTTTGTGTAATTACGCATACTTTTGTGTAAATTTGCCAACATTTCACACAATATAAGAGAAAACAATTTATGTGAATTTCACACCCTCCTACTAAGGACCTGATGCCGCACTTGAAAGTAAATGTGCTGGAAGGGCTGCTTCAGTACTAACATTTCCAGCAGACACGTTGCTGCATATTTTGTTCTGTTCCTAGAGCTTTGGGGTTTAACTTGGGAGAACCATTTTTTTTTTCTTTTCAGAGTTTTATATAGCGCGAACTTGACCCGAATCCAATAAGGTATCAGAGCGCTTTATATAGCATCACGTTACATTAGGACACACATTCATTCTTTGTTTGGCACGGGGAGATGAAGTGATTTACACCGAATCACAGGATGTTCAGCGTCATTACCGAGACTCGAACTCAGTTCCCCAGCTCCGAGGTGGAGCGCCCTAACCGTTAGGCCAACTCCTCTCCCCATAGTTGCAGGGACTAGTTTTCCGACAGTAAAAGGCTGTCAGAGGCACCAGAGCTTAGTCTGGGATTTAACAGGAAGTGTGAGGAGATACTGGCACATGCCCTGTTAATTTTTGGGGATCTTTATATTGATACATAATGAGAGGATGTGGTGTTAGGGACAGAGCTGCCAACTTTGGAACTGGGGAAGCAGGTTTGAGTCTTGGCATCGGCTCAACATCCTGTGATTCTGGACAAATCACTTACTCTACCAGTACCTAAAAAAAGTGACCCTGTGTAATGTTACTGGTGCTCATGTACAATACATTTGGATCGAGTATAAAAACCTGCAATAATAATAATTAAAAAAAAAGCGGAATGAAAAAATGGCTGTTAAAAGACTCATATGAACATTGCCGGTGTTTAATCCAGACTGCAATAGGAAGTTCAAAGGAAATAAATGTAATTAATTCTCTGGCAACTGGTTAATGCAAAGGAGAAATGGTCTTCCATGAGATCTGAGAAAAACGTATAAGCTCATGCATGATTCTGCTGGCACCTTAGCTGTGGTTGTGCATCAATCAGCCATTAGCCTCACTTGGCAACACATTACTCCCCTACCTTGGACCCCCATGTATAACCTTCAAGAAAATACTTGCTTAGAGCATCCAATTTGCTGCTAATTTTTCTGTGATGTGGAGCTATGTAGCCATGGGGAGTAGGCATTCCTACATGACTGTGATTAAGGTAAGAACCAGTTATTTCCTAATCAAGCATGCAACATCCATCCTGGCATCAAGAGAAGATTGTACTTGAGAGGGCGGCACTTTAACGAATGAACTAAGCATAACAGTAGTGAGTCATGGAACCAGAGATCTATGAGCACCATTGTGCATTGAATCATGCAGTGTGATTCTCCTGTAGCCATCCTGCCATCTAAATAAAGAATTATACTCAAGAGAAGTAAATGAGTATACTGGTATTCAACCTGGGAACCTAGAGCATTGCAGAACATTGACGTGAAATAGTCAATGCGATTCAGCCCACAACCAAGAACCAATAATTTGATTGGATGTTTATGTGTGTGTCATAATCAGAACACACTACACTCTGCTTGAGCATAAAGTACTGAGACGGATCTGGCTCCATTATGGATATATTTACATGTCACAGCACTTGCGCTTTTGTTTAAATGATTATCTCTTCAACAGATGTTCAATAAACTCCAAAAAGGAGTTATATCTACCACAGATCAGCCTAAATGATATGTCTGTAAAAGCTTGGTTTTTATTAAAGTTGTTGATGTGAGCCATCTGCTTCTGCCTGGCTGTCCCTTTCAACGATGATCTGGACAGAAATACATGATAATAAAGAGTCCAATGCATCAATACATGAAAAATTTAATAACTGAGCAGCAAATTCAGAACTCCTTGGTTGCAGAGATCAGAATCATAAGCGTTAAAAATGTTAAGTGATTTGTGGTGAAACTGAGTTGAAATCTTTCACCATATATGCTTATAAAATGCTAGTTAAATTCAATCATGCTACATTATATGTTCGACATTTATCTGTAGCAGCCTTGGATGTCTCAGTATGGGCTGATTAGAGTTAATCATATGGTGCTGAGGGGTCTCTTTCAGAAAGATCAGAATACTTCACAATTTTTGACTCCTCCTAGGAAGACAACTTCATATTCTTTAAGCAGGAGAAGACTCATTTTTCCACAATGGGAGAGGTGCATCCCTACTGACTCCAAATTCAACATGTAAGACCGTTACTCAGCCACACATGGGGTCTCTTTGCAGTACAAGGACAGGGGTAGCAAAGATTCATATTAGTTCTTCTATCTGAAGATCACACATTTTAATGCACCAAATTCAACTTTTACTAGATTTTGGCTAGGTCAGTTTCTGTAAATTTGATTTAGAATAGTTTATAGATAGCTTGTGTTTGTTGCATTTTAGGATATAGGCTTTTTCCTATATAAAGCATTGCTAGGGCCTACTGAGTTTGTAACAATGATGGGCATTACGTTAAAATTCCTATTGTAAAAGGAAGCATGTTTAACTGTGTTTAGTAGTTGGTGGTTTGAATCTGACTACCAAAGGTAGACCCATTACTTCCAATACTCATCTGTAGGTTAGCCTCCTTGTTGAAGAGACCAAAACTGGAAACTTCATCAGGTAAACTGCTTGCAAAATGTTGATGAGTGTCAGGCCATGTTCAGAAGGAAAAAAGAAAATGTGTTTACTCAAACTGAAATGATGGTATGCCTAGGCGTTTGACCATTTAGTGACTATTTTAAAAAGCACATGGACTTGCAGCTGTCCAATAAACTGTGGCCATTTCATCATTGCTAGGAACAGAAGAACCTTTGTAGCCATGGACAAGGTTCAATATGAAAGTTGTAGATTTTCCAATTCCTAGACATAGGTGCCAGCAACAATGGATAATTACCAGAGAGTCTCAGAATGTATTAATATTAGATTTTGACTTTTCCACAGTTCCACTGGCCTCTGAGAAGATACATAGGGTCCCATGTAGCGGTTGTCAGATACGAGACATCTATAAAAAATGGCAGATGCAGTATCCCTCAAACAAGTGGCTGCCGTCTCCATTTAGAAATGGGGGGACTTCAGAGATTCTGCTGGTGGACTCTCACCCGGCTCCACAATCAGAAACCTTTGATCTGGCAGACCATGCACTCACTACTGGACCACTGACAAACAATGACAGTCACCCCACCTTGTTTAGGGCAGGTCAAGCATCACTCGATTGTGAGGCATTGTGGTCTCATGCAAATAAATAAATCAATGCCCCTTAATGGCAGGAAGACAACAGCCTGGCTGGGATATTGCTTTTTTGTTTTACTAATTCAAACTGCTTGGGGAATTTGCTTGAGTAATACAAAAAAAAGTCTGATGAGTGGGGTTAAAAAAATGGCATTTGTCATACTGCTCTGATTGCAGCAGATGCAGTGTAGATAGGGAAGTCCCTATCAGACAGGTAGGGGTCTCAAAGAATGGAGGATGATTCTCCACTGGGGTGTGAACACTAAGCCCTTTGCTGACCACCAGATCTTAATGAGGCTCTTCTTATGCAGAGAACCTCTAGTGAATATCTTTGAGTGCTGAGGATGTCTGGTGCTGCAAACCTCATTTTTAGTGAAAACTCCTGTTTGGGCCAAAAGAGAATTACAAATCAGGTGCGAATTCTGCCTGATGCAGGTGTCTGCTCCTGAGACTTGTTTGGCCGGTAAAATAAGCTGCAAATTGCAGAAGCAAATTCTGCACATTGGAATAGAGAATAAAATTAACTATGAATGCATTATTCTCTACGCAAAGGTGCCAAATTCAGAAGCAAGTGCAAATTTCATGCCTGTAAATTAGCACACTCAACGTTATTGCAAAGTAACACATGCACAATTTGCACCTACATTGCGCAGCCCTTACGTAATCGGACCCCGAGTGTGAGGAATTTAGTCTCTGAAAGGGAAGGTTGTGGCCTCTCTCAATACTTCTTTACCCCAATCAACAAGATTATCTATTTTGATACTAGAACTTGTTACAGTCTTCCAAGGCATAGTACCTCCTCCTCATATTACCACAAAGCTGTCTGACAACCAGTGAATATAGGGCCTCAACCGACGTCTGACAGTGGTATTCAAAGTGGTGTATGTCAAGACCCCTCTCTACTTTTCCAATTCCTTTTCCTACTATACACCAGCACTTAACATAAGATCCACTCACATCTAAGCCAGCATGAGGCATCTCCATATTTTGATTCTTCCAATTTCTAGGCTCTCTTCTCTTGAACTCCCTACCATTAAGCATGTGCACAACTGCATCTCCTTAGGACAAAAATCTTTGAAAAATATTTCACTGCAGCCAGGGGCACTGTACTAACTACAGTCTCTCTGTCCATACTCTGTAAATATGAATCTTTTCTGTCTGCATACACCAAAAGCCCTAGAAATATTTTATTTTAGATGCATGTCTGACTTGATCAACGAGATTAACTAAACAAGCAAAACGAATCTGCAGCACAACTGTTTGATTTGGATTTATGTTACCACTACATCCTTACTGTGCATCAGTTGTTTGCCAGTTAAAACGATTTTGATGGAAAGCGGTACCCCTGCTGGTTCCACAAGTAGAAGCATTACACCAATGGGCAAAACAGACTGGTGCTTTAGGTTGAGGTGCATCAGACCATGCGCCATATTTAGAGCAGAAGTTCCAATGCACAGGTTTTTTTTTATTTAGGACCACCAGGAAAAGCCTGATTGTCCTGAAGAGAACAATGACCCCATGCTCTGGGAGAAAACTCACAGGGAGTGTGGGTCATTTTTTTGGTTTTACCAAAACAAACTCCCTCAGCAAAAAAAACATTTGCTGAGTAGACGCATGAAATATGGCAGCCATTGGCAGCAATTCAGTACGTTTTGAACATGCTTTTGTGGCGGCTCCTTTGAAGGCATATAGATCACTACCAGGTGGGTGAAAAACTCTAAATATGATAGTTGGGCTTCTGTCTGGGCAGCAGAGGTCATTACGTTTGAGGGAGATGTGCACAGTGTGGGCATCAGACCTCACAGTTCGATTGGGCTAGAAACATAACGATTGTGCTATAACTACGCCTGATGTAATTAGGTGTGGCAATAAGAGAGAGCTTAGTAGGAACTTTAGGCATCTAATAGAGATGGGGACAATAAGCCAATGTGTAAAACCTGAGTGGTGGCTTGCCTAAGGAAAGGAGCACAATAGCCAGTCAAAGTGAAGAGATACAGGATAGCCTGTATGGTGCAGGATCAATCACACTGAGTTACACCCAATCGAGGGAAGGATCAGACTATGCAGACGTGGATCCTAAGGCCAGTGTGCAAGGTGATGAGGGTAACAGAGGCAAGTGACTGGGGAGTTGTCACTGCCCCAAGACCCTAAGAAATGGCATAATGTCGGCGAAGATCAATGGTTGATTTTGATGCAAACAACAAAGAGTACTACTGTAATCGCAAGTGGAGTTGGATTTTTGTCATTTTGTTTTGTGTTTGCATAATACTACTATTAGTATGCACTAGTCTCTGTGCCTACCATTTGCCTATGGCCTCAGACTATCTATTACCACACGCTAAGGAGCTCATTTATAAGCAAGTGACACAGTGCAGCACAACAAGTATTTAGGTCAATACAGTGCATTCCTGTCCTTTCCCTTGCGCCCTTTTGGAAGCCTAGCGCCAATTCAGGCACCATTGCACCCTGGTGCAAGCGTGCCTCTGTTGCATGCAGGATTGTTTTTGTGCAGGAAGGGGCAACTTCCTGCACAAAAACAATCCTGGGAGGCATATTCCTCTTTCTCTGTCTGCTGCAGAATGCAGCACACATATAAAAAGGAAGAAACAAGGAGAAATAGAGATATTTCTCCTTGCTACACATCCCCTGGGAGGGTGTAAGATTTTGGCGCATTCCCATGTTTACAAGTTCTTGTAAATCCTGGGATGCATCAAAATCCATGGGAGTTGCGTTTTACGATAGTGTGTTTTCATCCATATATTTATATATTTCACATGGCATTGTGCCTTATTTAAAGCTAGTGTTATTTTTACAGGTATATTCATACATGTCTTTTCATGGCAGGCTCACCGCCATGAAATGGCTGGCAGTGAGAAAACTCATAATATGCCTGGCCGTGCCGAAGTAACACCGCCAGCATATTACTGCCTCACATTGCTGCAGCACCGCTGAGAAATGGTAGTTCCCTTTTGGTTGCAGCGGTGGGCCTGTGGCGGTCCTACCGACAAACTCTTAACAGGGCAGTCAGACCGTCATTGCGGCGGTAGCCGCCCCCACCAGTTTGGCGGTCTTATGGACCGCTAAACCCGTAATCACCCCCTTAGTAGGAAAGGTAATTCTTTGGAACGCTATGCAAGATGTATACAGATTATGCTGTCTTCCAAACTGATGGTGTGCCCGCTCTATTTAGATTTGGGTGGATCATCATATTTCCACTGCTGGTGCCCCTGCTGGGTCTGGCAGTGGAAAATTTACACTGATGGCTCGATGGACATGGGGTTGTCAGTGTAAATACATCACGCCACCCTCCCTATTTAGAGCAGTCGATCTGATGTATTTTCTTTCTGTTCAGAAATGCCAGAATAGTCCTGGAGATTCCAAGCAGAAAAAAAGAAATATGGCCCCAATACACATGGAGAAAACACCCAGGGCATCTGGGTCATTAATAGTTAGTATTACCAAAACAAACCTCACTGCAGAAGGTAGTTTCTGTAAAACACAAACGTTTGCTGAGAGGCTACATATAACATGGTGGCCACTCAAAAGCTATTAGTTCCTTAACACGAGCTGCCATGGCAAAGATTTGTTTGAATGCGTAGAAGTCTCCACCAGGCCAGCGGAGATCTATTAGTGAATGGCGGACAGCCCGTCAAGCTCTAAATAAGGGCCTCTAGGAAAGTAGGATCTGCTTTCTTAGTTACCCCCACTTTCTGCTGGTGTTGTACTGTTTTCTGACTAGTCTGACTGGGATCCTGCTAATCAGGACCCCAGTCTCTGTGCTTCCTCCCTAAATTGTCTATGGTGAGTACCTTGTTACATTTTTAATTGGCTGCTGGTGTACCCTACTAAGTCCCTAGTATATAGTACTAAGGTACCTAGGGCCTAGGTACACCAGGGGTGTATTATGTCACCCAAAAGGAACCCTCCAAATGCTGACTACAGGCCTGCCATTGCAGCCTGTGTGAGTTGGTGCTTGCACCTCTCATAAAAGATATGTCTGCTTATATCTAACCTCACTGCACTTAAAATCTCGAAGTCACCCCTCTAGTAGCCCTTTCAGTTCTAAAGGCTGAGTGCTTGGTTCTAAGTGTGAGGGTGCACCTGCATGAGCAGGACACCCCTGCAACCTTCAGAGTCCCTTCTCCTGGGTTGCCAGTGAACCAGCCATTACAATCTATAATAGAGTGGCATGCGTCATTACGCAATGACCATCTCTAAACTGGCTGGAATGAACCCTGTCATGTTTGGTATCAAACATGTTGGAATCATGGGAGGTATGATTACATTCACTGTAAAGCTCCTTTGGGAGGCCCTCAGTGCTCCCGGTACCAGTCTTCTAGAACCGGACCTAGGGCTGCTGCCGACCTGAGACATGATTCTACCCTCCTGCAGCTGAGCCAAGCTCATGCAGGGGAATGCAGAACAATAGGTATACTGTCACAGGGAGGTGTGACCATCTCCTGGACGGTTTAGTGTATTGGGACAGGGTGGGGGTGCTTGCCAGTGCAACTCAGACTGCTTGAGGGGCACATTTGGTGCCCTCCTTGCATACTCCAGCTCAAACCAGTTCGGGGAGCCATGGCTCCTGCTCTGGCACGGAACTGGACTGTGTCCTCCCCACTGTCGAGCCCCTCCTCTGGGAGGGACCCCTGAATCATCCCAACCCTTTCCTTAGGGTACTTAAGGGCTTAAATGAGGGTGGGTCCCTAGATTCATTGTGGGATTCGGTTCAGATCAAACTCCAGGTCCTCTTCAACTGTCTGGAAATTCTGACCGAGCCGTACAGACCGCATCGGACTGCCCGCATCTGACTTTTCCTTTGGAACTGCGACTGCAACCAGGAAGACTCCATTTGCTTCTGATCTCTTCATTCTGCAAGCCTGCTGCACCATCAGTGTGCGTGCTCCATACAGGTCCTTTCCATGTCCTGTGGACATTCAAAGGCACCAGAAGGGATCTATCTTGGAGTGAATTAGTCACTCCCCTGCATCCGCTGGCACCGCAACACAGCTGACCAATTGCTGACTCTGGTCTCCAACCGGGTCGGTAGCACAGGTGACGGTCCTGCAACCCCCTCAAGGCCTGCACTGTCTTCAGACCAAGTCAGAGGCCAGGATCCCTCGTCGATACCGCCGGAACGGAATCCCTGTTCACCGAGTCATCTGGCTGTTGCTAAGACTGGGTGACTCTCGATTCAAGAGATCTTCGGGCCCTGTTGAGGGTCTTCTTTGATTCCAGTAGACTACCGTGCTTGTTCGGGTCTACCCTGACTTACTTGAATGTGGTGAGTCTCTTGGACCTTGCTGGTCCCGACACTGTACTTTTTTGTCTTCTTCCATATGTTGCTGTTGCCAAGGCCTGCTATGCTCCCGCTGGACACCGACCCTCTGGATATTGACTTCTGATGTGGGACAGCTCGTACACCATTCCTGGTCTTCCTCAGCGCCACCTGTCCACGTAGTTGCAGAGAGAAGGGCACCGTCAACTCTCTTGCAACAGCTGACATTGGTGGGCACTTGACGCCCGTGCCCACCCGTCAATCCTGAGCAGCATAGACTCTGTCCCCTCTAATTGCAGGTACTACACTTCATGAATCCACCTTTGGATTCCACCGTACTCTTCCACATTCTTGCCAGCAGCATCTTGCTTGAAGTCCTCCATTGGAGTCTACGGCAGCCCCCAAAGTCACTTTGTACCTATGCACCTGGCTTCCATGGGGCAGGTAACCTGGTCTCCTGGGTATCCATGCGCGGGATGACTCTTGAACCGTCCATCTTCCATGGGGTGTCTTCAAAGTCTCCTGGGAAGGGTCCTTGTTCCTAAGAATTGCAACCGTGACTTCCCTATTCATTACCTTGAGCATGCGGTCATGTATTCACTTGGCACATGGCCTTCGTGGGGTTCCTGGGTCCTAACCTGGGTGGTTCTTTGGTTTCCCAGCACTTCTAAGTCTTCTGGGTCCACTCTTGACTTCAGTCGTTAGTTGCATTCGACTATTTTTGTATATGGTTTGGCCTTCCCCTGGAGTTCACTGTATTTTCGTGCTATTTACCTGTCATATTATCAAAGAATTGTGTATATTGTTATAATATGTCCGGTTAGAAGATATTGCATTGGGTTAGTGAGTGTCTGTAATAAATAACTATTTTTATAACTATACTGTGTGGTTCTTTTTCACTTAATCTGCATTATAAGATTAGATACTGGTGAAACAAGCTGTTTTACACTCCTCCTAGACTAAGCCTGAAGGCTGCTCTCCACAGCTACCACTTAGAGAGCTTTCTAAGGTTGTCTAAACCACTAAAAACACCATAAGGGTTGTCTGTATTGGTGCAGAGTGCTACACTTGAAAAGGTATGACCATATACCAAGCCAGCCTTCTACAGGGCCTATGGTATCTCTTTTGATAATGTTTTTGTTCTGCCTATTCTGTATTGCTGCAATAGTTATGATATTTGCTACTATTATTATGCACAAATATCATGCTGTAGTTTGGTTCCAATAAAGGCTCATTATAATCCTATCTCAATCGGGAAAGGAGTTTAAGAGCCCATAAAAATACAACTGTCGTTTCTTGCAGGTTCATCTGTTCCTAATGTGAACTCCTGCCAGGATTCCCTGCTCCAGATGGTAAGTTGGCATACCTGCACAACATAGGGGCAGAGAGAAATCTACTGGGTGTGACGCAGATTAGCTAGGTTAGATACAATATAAGGTAGCTAAGACTGCAGGAGAGGCTGTAGATGGAAAGACCAGGGCTATAGCAAGTGCGGGAGAGCATGGCAATGCAATTGCCTAAAATTAGGGCTAGGAAACTGTTTTAGCAAATTGGCAAAATAGTGTGAGTGGTTCCCTGGGCAAAATCAAAACAAAGTAATAACCTAGTTCACATTGAGCGACGACATCTGGTTATGGTGCAAGGGAAGAAAGACAATGAGTTTTGCTCCTTATCTTGCTGCAGGAGTGGGGTGCTGCTGCAAGAACAAAGGCCAGGCAGGTTTAGTTTGGGAGGTCACTGGTAATATCATCAGCAATATATTTGATATCGTTTGAGCAGTGCATGGTGGGTGTAGGTGTCGTGGTCTCTCTTACCATAACAGTGAATTTTATAGATGTGTACATTTTGTATAATCCATATGATGGTCTTTCAAGTGAACTTATCTAAGGTAATTTTTATATTTATTACAAACATTATTTTTCTTCTGCATAATCAATTAAAGAACGCATTTAACAAATGGTTTACAGTGCATTTGTTTGGTTTTCAATTATATAATGTAACACCTTGCTGAAGCAAAGACATACTATGTACAATCTTTGGCTGTGTAAATCTGTCTGTGGATGCAGTTAGGAGGCAAACTGCACCCAATTGCTGTGCCTACAGTAGACATTTTGCCTTGTCTTTCTCATGCCCAGTAAATGCTGAATGCAGCACCAACATCAAGCCATATATTCCTAAAACACTCTATGATTGCCCTGGACTGTGGGGAGGTGAGAACTGGGCACATCTTTGACTGTGCTCCGAATCAGCCACGAGCAGAACATGTCCTCCAGAGTAAATTAACATATTTTGGGTTGAAAGGACTTTGGCTTGACCGTACTTTAGCCTTGCTGTCCATAACAAATATTGTACCCAGTTTCTGTCCAGGCACACCTGGCACCGAGCTCCGGGGTGAGAATGGTGGCAGCAGGATTGTGGTTAACAGCACTGGGTGGAAGATGTTAAATTTGTTAACCATGCAAATAGCATAATTTCCAAAATAATAATACGCCCTTTCCCAGATCGCATTATGTCCATAGGATGTTATCTACGATTCCAATCCACCATTAAGTAAGACCTTTTTCCTGTGTAGTCAGGTCCTATTAGAACCTCTTATAAAGTAGGAATCCAAAGTAAAGGATAAGTTGCAGCACTTTTGTTCCCTTCTTTTTCATCTCAGTCTTCATACTGGGACTTCCACTTTAGACCCTGATTTTGGTCCTTGTAGCTGGAAATATCTATTGAATTCTTCAGTTTTTCCTCCTATTCCCCAGGAAGAGTTGGAGTTGTGCTATTCTCTTATTTTCTATTCTTCAGCTTCATTCAAGATTCATAAGATTGCCAAGGAGCTTTTTTCCCTTTGTGGGGTTTTCACCTGAATTAACCATTGTGTCTATGGTGGCACCATGGCTGCTGAGAGGAGTTATCCGCTTGTCTGGCAATCTAGAAGCAGACTCAACAGACTAACCAAGTGTCTAGTCCTTAGCAGTATGGTCTGGCCTTCTACCATACACTCAGCCCCAGTGTCTGCTGCACGTGGCCTTCACCCTGTACATTGGGCTCCAGGTGCAGAGAATGGATTTACTTTAAACAATGTCTGTGTGTGCAAAAATGTGATCTTTTTCACTTTTATTAAAGACAAGTGTTTTTAATAACAGGAACACATTTCTACATGCTATGGAGCTGGCAAATACACTTGATTGCACAGACACAACGTGTTACAGAAGCATTAGTATGACCACACTTGGACCTTTAGCAATGGACTTTGTCACTGAGAACATCAACAAAAGAGTGCAGTCACACACACAACCACTAGAGATGGTATTGAGTGTGCATCATTGATTCAGGTCTTACATTTGTGACGGAAGATCTCTTTGCAGCCCCGAATGGCCATCTGGAAATGTCCTGTGCTACAGTACCCCATTTCGACGTGTGCATGTCTTGTTTGTTGGCTCTACAAGGAGGGAGGCTTCGCAGAGTTCTCCCCCCCTGCCTTACACACTACTATGCTTTTCTTTTCATGTCCTATCCTGCAAAGAGACCAGGCATTGCATAGCATTCTTTCCCTTTGTATTTGTGTTGCATTATTTTCTTTCTGTCACGCTTCTTGAGTAGGCCAGGCCTTCAGCGGCGACTGGTCCCATTCAGGGCTCATAGAAATACGTCCAGACAGAAGGAGGCAGCAATGAAGCGTTAACGGCTGCAGGGAGTTACAAACTTCAACGACCCCCAACACCAATGAACACCACTGGCCCCAAACAGAAGGAAGATCAATGCCCACAGACTGCTCGAGCATCTGCTGTCTTCTTGAATGGAATAAAAACTTGTACACTAGTATTTTGTTTCCACTCAGTATTTGTATATCTGGTTCCTGTACAATGCTTACTCCTTGTAATGGGGTTAAGGCGCACTATATCAAGAATACTAGAATAAATGGCCAATGGAAGTTTTAATCATGATGGCCTAGGGAGGTAATAATAATAATAATAATAATAATAATAATAATATACAATATTATAATACAAAAATATAATAATACTATAAATTAATAATATAATATGTAATAATATGCAATAATTTCGAATGATAATAATAGAAGAAATGGCCAATGTTATGATGACAACTGCTTGGCTATCTAAGCCTAGCTCATGGACTAGTTGTTGCAAGCTTCCTCCTACACCCCCGGGTAGTTGTTGAGGAGTGAGAACACACCAGACTACTATCAGTTTCTAGCCTCCCAATGGCTTCTGGAGCCTGCCAGAAGGTCCCTGATGAGAAGGGGAGGCAGAAAGTATCGCTGAGACACCAGGAGGCCAGGGTTCCCTCTTACAGTGCATGCCAGGACAGCGAATGCTTCTTGAGGACTCTGTCACTCATCCAGTATTCACTCTCCGACTAACATCACATTATTTCTACTCCTGCTAAGAGAGACAGAGGGAGGAAGGTAGATGTGAAAGAGGGACAGGCCCATATAGGTGGCCACCATTCACCAGCAAGGGTGGAGAGCAACAGAAGAGAGCCCATGGAGGCTGTTTTCCTTGTTAATCTCTTTTTTGCATTCCAAGATACTTCACAGTAGAGTGCCCTCCTTAGTGAGGGTCACTGACCCCAAAATAATAGATATATGAAAATACATACGCTTGAGGCAAGATATCTATCTGTGGTTTTCTAAAAGGAGTTGATTAGGACAGCGGACAGGTAGAACGAAGGCGCCGGCGGAAGAAGTGAACGCTGGGGCACTCAGTCCTCAAAGCCTGGCATTTGTGGCCGGAGAGAGGTCACAGTTTGTGGGTGATGATTGGCTGTGACAGTTGTCTGTGTCAGCAGCAGTGAATGCTGGAGGCACTCAGTCCATTGAACCTCTTCACTGATCTTCCTCCAAAACAGTATGCACCCCATCACTGCTACTGTCAATGGAAAGAGGTCAAAGGCCACTGGGAGACTCTTCACTGGCAACATCAATTCATTCTGGGGAATCTAGTGCCTCTATGACCTTCCGATTTATAGTTGTGTTATCTTTTAAAGATTACTTTAAGAAATAGCAAGGCATCTTGGCCATTAAAAAATATTACATGACATTCCAGGATATGTGTAACAGCAAAAGCACTTATATGGTGGCAACTTATTTCCGGATGGATTCCCCTTGCTTTAACACGTTGATAGAGTCCATTAGTCAAACATGAGCACAGTGGAGTGTGAGAGAGGAGAGTATATGAAGAGAGAGAGTGAGAGACAGGCGGAGAAGAGCGGGCACAGCAAGAAAGAGAGAGAAGTGTAGGTGGGAAGGGAGTGTAATAGTGCAGGAAGAGATATACAATAATAGCAGTAGGTAAGAGAGGGAGGAAGAGGAGTAAAGAGATGAGACACACAGACAGAAAGAAAACGAGAGTGGGAACGAGAGAGAGACACTGAGAGAGAGAGAGTAGAAGAGAGAATTCTGTGCCTCATATTTTTCTGTCTCTCAAACCTAACTGATGATGAAGGCCGCGGTGACATTTGCACCGACCACTTGCATTTTCTTCCCTGATGCCACTTCCATGGTACAGTAAGCCTGCAGCACTGACAATAATGATAGTCTGCATAAACTGAAGAGGGTAATAGGAACAAAGCTTCACTGTAATTGCCATTTCATTATTTGCTAACAGTTAGTTATTCAGTCATGGGGAAGAGATTGCAGGGTAATTGGTTGACAATAAGAAGCGAAACTTACATTTCACAACTATTATCTGTTTGCTTCTTGGTCTTCGAACACGCATTCGTGTTTTGATTTAACAACTGAGTATGACTGAAATACGAATGTCGAGCCCTCGGATTCTTCATTTCTGATACTTCGAAAATGTTCTTTAAAGAGTGAGCTATCACACTAAAGCAGATTGTCACCAATTAGCTGCCGAATTAACTGCAGAACAGTGTCTCTTGCCACCTCCCCAATCTCACTGTCAGTGTCAATGCTTCTCAAAGGGAACCTCATTCTTTACCAACACTAACAGCTAGAGGGGATCAGCAGCATTGGTGTGACATACAGGGTCTTCCTCCCAATGCCCTACACTTTGAATATTATAATTTATGACTGAGCAAAAGCTCCTAAATAATACAGAAGCATCACTTTGGTTTCATTATTGTAATAAGAAAGTCGGATTGCTCTTGTTTAAGTTGAATTGTGTAATGGCATATAGCTCGACAGATATTTTCTTTTATATCACCACCATCGAATTCTTTGTCAAATACATCTTCTGATATAACCTTTCTATTGTCTATGCCCAAATCAGTGGTTCATTTAAAAAACATATGTGAAGCCCCCACCCACAATGTTCCAAGCATGCTGCCACCACTGGATGGGTCTCTTGTATTTAAGGTAGACCTTGCCTTACCTGTTGAAGTGCTCTCTGTGCATACTTGGGATGTGGCTGCACTGAAGATGATTCTTGTGTGCACATTTATCTCTGCTCGCCTCAGCTGGAGTACGAGGGCAGCTTGAGCTACCCTCAAGCAAAGGGCCCTAGTACGCGAAGATAAGGGCTGGTAGGACACAAGGGCAAAAACTGGCACAAATTAAGTGCTGGGTATTGGCTTTAACCTGCCAAGCCAAGTATCTATCCTCCCGGAATCACTGTTTCTCATGCACATTCTCATATATATTCATTCACTAAAATGCTTTGAGTAGTGGAGTCTACACCACGTCTTTTGACCACTGATAACATCAAACATTAAGTGAGTTAAGACACATTTTTTACTTTAATTACATCATATCATAGGTCAAAAGGCCTTTAATCCTGTTAGCATATCAGGAAATGACATCACCGATGGGATGATATTTCAGAGGCATAGCCATAAAAGCCCAGTTATAGCCACTAAACTCCGACTCGCTCTATCAAATGCACAATTACAGCATCTCTTTAGCATTTGCATTTTGTTTGTCTTGCATTGGTCATTTTAGAAATACCATTTTGAACCACCATGTACGATTTCATGACAGCTAGCAGTGTAGCTTTGAGGGCCTGAAGGTTTCTAGGAAGTTAAACCAGTGGAATGGTCAAATGCTTTAAACCTGGAAGATGCAGAGAGGTAGATTATTTCAGTCTTTAATGTGCATAGAAAAAAAGATCAGCAACACCTCCAACAACTTCGACCCACAGGCGGACCCCTCCACCGTCACATTCCTACTGCTCATCAAGACTAACCCCCGGAACCCCACCTGCCCCACCGCAACCACTTTGGAAACCTCAATGACCATGCGCTTTATCCACTAAAGAGCACAATCAGACCCCTTCTCGCATCATATCTGCACCATGGGACGGGGTCCTATGAGTGCAGCTCTGAATGCAATACTGAACAGCTCCATCAACACAGCCACTTTCAAGGATGCCTGGAATGATGCCACGGCGCTATCCCTTCTGAAGAAATCCTCATTGGACCCTAAAACATTAGCCAACTACCAACTGATCTCCTTGCTGCCTTACACTGCTAAAGTTATGGAAAAATCATCAACACGCTGACCACCAGAACAACCACCTGCTTGATCACCCTCAATTCGGATTCAGGCCGCACCACAACACTGAGACTGCACTCATTGCTGCCACAGATGACACCTAACTGATGATGAACAGAGGAGACATTGCAGCCCTCATCCTACTCAGCTTATCTACAGCTTTCAACACTGTCTCCTACCCCATCTTCATTCATTGACTCAGTGAATCCGGCATTCAAGGATCCACTCGCCAGGCTCCTCTAAACCTTCAGCCTGGCCCATACACCTACACTACCATCTACCTCATCTGTGGATAACACAAGGATCTTCCTTCAGACGCATGCTCTTCAACTCCTACATCTGAACTCTTACTAACATCATGTGGACCCATAGAATCAACATCATCTCCTATGCCCATGACACACAGCTTATCATTTTCACTCTCTGACAGAACATCCATCACCTGGAACAACTTCACTGACTGTGTCCAAAGTCACCAGCTGAATGAAGACCATCTGTCTAAACTGCAACACAAAAAACTGAAGTGGTGTTCTTCTGCAAGGACACCTCATATGGAGGTTCACCTGGTGGCCAGCAGATCTAGTTCCCCGTAAATTGGATGGCTCATGTATTCAAACAGAGCATGTTTGTTTGGACCACAATAGGGATGTGTTAGCTAGCATCATTTTGGCCCCAGTGCCAGGACCAAGGGAGAAAAGAGAGTCAATGGGACCTTGGTATAGGACGATGTATTGAAAGTAGTCACAGGATGTGGAACAAATATTTTTTTCGTGCAAGCAGGGCAGGCACACCTGCGGTCAGAGTGCAACCAGAACAGTAGAACCAGCTCAGGCAAATACAGTACTGTGGCACAAGAGATTTGGGTGCAAACTGAACAGTAGCTCTAAAGAGGCCCTTATGATGTTATGTCATGTCACGTTACGTCATTTTATATTATTGTAAGACATTGGGTTACTGGTTGAGTAAGTGAACCCCTACTCAAGCAGCAATCACAATTATTGTCTGAGTGAAATATAAGCAAACCCCAAATGAACCTGTGCTTAACCTGGTAGCTTGGAACAAAAACAGTGAGGTTTAACTTAAAGGCAATGTGTAAAGAATGTATGCAGATCTCAAATAGTAATAAAGAGAAACCACAACAAAAGAAAAAATCCAAGCTACTTTAGAAGAATAGAGTACATTTTAATAAATGATCTGATACCAAAACAGCAAAAATCCAATTTGTAGAACCGGAAGATATGCAATTTTAAAGGATTTGTGAACATCAAGCGCTAAGAAGGAAAAAATGCCAAATGGGGTTATCTGGTCGTGGCAGAACAGATCCAGGTCACATGTTTGGGTCGACCACGATGGAGTACGGGCAAATACAGGAATGAGTTTAGTCCGCTGAAATGTACTTTATGGGTCTAGGCGTTGAGATGCAAAGTCCTTGCGTCTAGCTGCGTGGGATGGCGTTAAGGAACCGTCGACGAGGAGAGGTGATGCAAGGTCCGGTGTTGCAATGCATTGCACAATGGCAGAGTCAATGACGCGAGGAGCTGGAATGCGAGGACTTGTACTGAGATGCACCTGTCTCGATGATGAGCTGCATCGCTCTGGGCCAGAGTTGATGGTGGGCTGCTTGGAGCTGCGTCGAAATGTGTGGAAATACATCAAAGAATGTGTTTATGTTCCTGTAGCTTGAACAGGGGGCCAATCAACTGACCCTTGGAGATTCATTGGATTCCTGGGTCCACACAGACAGGCTAAGTTAAGCGGGGCAGCTTACAGCAGCAGGAGAGTCTATGTATAGCAACAATTGGCCTTGGGCAGCAAAGGAGGCCTTGGGCAACAAGTAGATCAATCACCGGGGCAGACTTCACAGATAGGCAGTCCAAAGGTCCAGAGATAGGTGTAAGGGTCCACTACTTATACATGGTACCCACTTTGAATTGGGAGAAGCTTCTAGAGTCCTCCTCCTACTGAGGTGTCTGGAATTTCCTTCCTCCCGGTCCTGGCTCCAGCTTGTCTGTGGGCACAAAAGACTAGTGTGAAACTCTTTGTGAAAAGTCTGAGGCAAAGTCATTTTGATGTGCAAGTATGTTAGGTGACAGCCGCCTCCTTTATCCTGACAGAGATAGCCCATCCTATTTCCCTTTTTATTTATTTATTTTATTTCCCTTTTGTCCCACTGTCTGGGAGTAATACACAAAAGCCAACTGCCAGCTACACCTAATCATATGACCCAGGATACGGGATGCAAGCACCAAATGGTTGGAACAAGAAAAAGACAACTTTCTAAAAACGGCATTTTCAGAATTGTGAATTATAGTCCAACTTTACCATTAAAGAAGGTTTTAAATTACAATTCTTTAGAGACCAAATGTAAGGTAACCCAATTTTATACTATGGGAGGAGTGGCCACACAGTAGTGAAAAACGTATTTAGGAATACTTCTATATCAGAACATGTTAAACTTAAAAGCTTATTTCCAACCTTTTAAGTACAATATACCCTGCCCTATGTGCTCTTTAGGGCCTATCCTTGGAGTAATATTTGTATAAAAAGGATGTTTTAGGCCTGGCAGAAGGTTTATGTTGCCAGGTCGAAATGGCAATTTAAAACTGCAAACACATGCTGCAATGGCAAGCCAGTGACATGTTGAGAAGGCTATGCAAGTTAGTGATGCAGGTCTACTAATAGCATTTAATTAACAGGCCCTGGGTAAATGTAGTCCCACTTTACTGGGGACTTCCAGGTTAATTAAATGTTCCAATTGGGTGTGAGACAATTTTACTATGGAGAGAGCGCAAGCACTTTAACAAGGAGAGAGTACATCACCACTGGTTGGCAGTTGTGAAGTGCACAGAGTCCTAAAAGCTAACAAAAATTGGTTCAGAAAACAGGAGGATGAAGGCACAAAATGTGGGATTGACCCTGCAGATAGTGCGAGGTCCAACAGTTATGTTATTGTATTATGTGTTATGTTATGTTATGTTGTGCTTTGCTTTGCTATGTAATGTTATGTTACATTATGTTCTGTTTATTTATTTGAGGAGTTCTACATAGGGCAAACATGAGGTATCAGAGCGCTGTACATAGAGCAGTCTTTTCATATATGTATGGATAGGGAATAAGTAAATAATAAATTAAGAAGGAATAGTAGGAGCGTTTGTAGGTTTTCTTTTTCTTGTATTTTGTAGGTTTTCTTTTTCTTGTATTTTTGTGGCTTCAACAATAGAGAGTTTGTGCTTCTTAAGGAGCAACTACACCAGGAAAGTTTGATTTGTTTGGCCAGGTAGACCGGAGTGTTATGGTGACTGGATTCTTGCTTCAAAGGGCCATCATTTTAGATGCTTTAGGATGGGAGTAATGTGGTCAATTCTTCTGGATCCTGTTATGAGCCTGGTAGCTGAGTTCAAAGTGACCTTTAGCGGAGTCAGCTTTACATTTGTTAATCATGCAAGAGTAGCAGATCTGTACTCTTGTGCTGAGATCACTAGAGATTGTAAAGTTAGTTTAAAGTAATCAGGGGGCAGGAAATGTTTGCTTTTCCTTAGAGTGTTCAGTTGGTGATTGGCTGCCCTGGTAGTTGCATTGATATCATCTTGCATATTCAGGCATTTGCCTAAAGTTATACCTAAAGATCGAGTAGAGTCAATAATATGGGGGGGAACAGTTGAGAGCTGTGAGTTGTTTGAGCGTTTCTTCATTGTGATTGTGGGGAGTGATCAAAAGAAGTTCTGCTTTGAGGGTGCTAAGCTTGAGGTGACTACGAGTCAGCCATAGTTGGGTTTACAGCAGGGTGCAGTTGAGCACTATGATATCATAGGGTGAAGAGATTTTCAAATATAATTGTGTATTATCTGCATACATATGATAATGTATGTTTCAGAGCTTCAAAATTTCGGTAAGAGTGTCCATGTACAGGTTGACTAACATGGGTGAGAGAGTGGATCTTTGAGGAACTTCTAGTGTGACTGGTGTGATGTCCGATACGGTTGGTTGACTTTGATTCTCTGAGCTCTGTTTTGGAGGAACTAAGTAAACCAGTTTAAAATGGGACCAGATAGCCTCATCCTTTTCTTAAGGAGGTCAATCAAGCTGTCATGTTTAATCGTATGAAACACAAAAGAGAGATCAAGAAGTATAAGTAGACAGGGTTTGTTCTGATCTAGCAGTCTTAGTGCATTGTTGATAATGTATGTCAGAGCTGTGTCCAAGTCTTAAGCCAGATTGGCAATGGTCTTGGTGTTGAAATTGTTCTATGTGGTTGCAGAGTTGCAGGTGTACACATTTCTGAAGTAGCTTTGCTACAGCTGGGATGTTGGAAATTGAATGGAAATTGTTGGGATCTGACTCGTTCGCTGTTGGTTTTTTAAAAATTGGGTTGACAATTAGGAATCATGCCCTGAGAGAGATGAATCTGATAATCTACGTCCATTGCGTAAGTGAGGGTGAATTAAGATCTTTGATGAGCTTGGCAGGCAGAGAATTGTTAAAGTGGTTGGAGGGTTTTATTGATGTAATCGATGTGAATAGCTCAGTTTTGTCAGATATTTTGAAAGAAGACCAGGTAGCCAATTTGGGTGGAGAACTAATTCCAGCTTGGCAGTATGGTGCATGGTGACCCCAAAGGGGGCTTTCCAGAGCGCTTGACAAAAAAATGGTAGGAGAAACTGGGGCAAGATGGAAAATAAGAACAAACATATCTTGAGATCATTGCAGAAAGTCAGTAGGTGATTGAAGGAACATTAATTAGATAAAAGATTGTGCCAGAGCTTGGGGAGAAGAATACGAAAGCAACAGCTGCCTATCTTGCCCATTAGAACTGCAAAACTGTGGCCAGACTATGAGGTGAAAATCGGAGTGGTCTAGTGCGGCTGTAGGTTTTCAATAGGGATTTGAGGAAAGGATGGCCAGAATAATTCAGAATTCAATGTGTGACACAGAGTGCCATACATTGGATCTATTACTCCTTGAGGAGCCAGTGAAGGCAACGTGGATGAGTAGATATCACATGAGTTTTAGGAAGATATCCAAGGAATCTTACTGCAGTATATTGGACCAATTGAAGCCTCTTTCTTGATGACTTTGTGGTACTAAGATATTGTATGTTGCTGTAAACAAAACATGATATAGTAAAGGCTTGAATCATTGTCCTCTGGGTAGAGGGGGCAAATATTCACAGAAGTTTCTTAAGTCTCCAGCTCATGCTGATGCATAAGGCTGTCACTTTCTTTATTTGTTGTCAAAAGATAGATTGCTGTCAATCCAGACATCTAAACTGATCTGATCAAAGGCGTGGGGATTGGAGGATTCCTCTGCACTTTCAGCCACCAGTGAGAGCCCCATAGGTGTTTGTTTACCCATCGCTACATCCTCTGCTTTACTGGGGTACAGCTTAAGGGAATTAAAGTATATCCAGTCTACCACCTGGGTCATACAGTTCCTAAATTGTCAGGAACCCTGATCCTCAGCAGATGTGAAGGATGGAATCAATTGATTATCATCTGCATAAGAGATCAGTGAGAACCCATACAATTCTAAGATGCTCACCAGAGGCAGCACAAAAATATTGAATAGCGTGGGGCTCGAGGATGATCCATAAGGCACTTCAAATGCTAGCTGACATTTGGTAGAGGTGAACGAGGATGATACAAATTGAAAAGAGCAACCTTCCAGAAAAGATGCGTGCCAAGTAAGTACTTCATCACAGATTTCAAACTCTCTCAGCCTCTTAACTAACACTTTGTGTGAGCCTACATTGAATGATGCTCTGAGATCTAAAATTCTCAGTGAGGCTTAGCATACTTTATCCTCTTTCTGCCTGAGCTCTTTGGTAGCAAACAGTAGAGTAGTCTCCACACTGTGGGAGGACAGAAATCTGTTTGACAAGGATGTAGTAGTTAATGACACTCCAAATGCTGCCTATTATTGATTTTCTAAAGTACTTTTGCCAGTACCGGGAAAAGAGAAATTAGGTGATGATTTTCAGGTAGCATATGATCCAGAGGAAGATTTGCAACAAAGGTAAAACTGCTGCATGTTTCCAACAAGCTAGTTCCCTCAGCATATGAATGTAAAGATTGAGAATATGAGAAAAAAATGGAATGAGGACTGATCCTGCCATTTTAAGCATTCTCTGAGGTTTTGGGTCTGTCGGAGAGCCAGTTTTTATGGCATGAAGAATATTTTTTAACAGTGTCAAGATTATATAAATTGAAAGCTAGTAGACTTGGTCTGGTGTACCTAGCCTGGCATCATGCACTAGTCTGGGTAGGTGCTGCTATACACTCATACTGTGAGAAGTTGGCATAACTATCAGTCATGTTTTTTCACAAAGTAGTCGCAGCAAGTTACATTTCTCCTCCGACATCTCTGGATTAGGGCTCTTGTCATCCGAATTGGTCAGTGCTACCCCAATAAAGTAGACCATCACCAAATTATGGGACCCTTCGATTCTTGATGCATAATGATTGATGTTTGCCTTTCTGGCAAGTTTCTGATAACATTTAATAGCAGGCAATTATGTATTTTTGGCTGTAAGATTATAAGATTTTCTCCAGGCCCATTACAGGATTTGGCAATCTTTTTTCCAGTCTATCAGAGTATTATCAAATCATGGAGCATACTTTTTTTTAGTTAAGACTGTGAATTCAGGGATAAGCATAGTCAACGCTAATGTGATCTACAGATTAACTTTTTTTACTGAGAACTTGATGCTCAAGTCAAGAAGTGGTGTTGGAAGAGTTTACAAGATAGCCAAAAGTTGACTCATTCAGTTTATGCCAGCCCCTGGTGACTCGGGCAAAGCTGCTCCTGGTGGGGTGCCAGTTTAGTTGGAGGGTTATCAGGACCAGAGATGTTCAGTCCAAGTCATTTGGAAAGAGGTGCTGGTGTTCAGCAGGTCGAAATTAGTGGACAGGATAAGGCTATGACCTACCAAGTGGGCAGGTTCTTTGATGAGCTGGACTAGTTGGACTAGCTGCATCTATTTGAGTTCTCTTACCAAATTTAGGTTAGGGAGTGATTTGTATTATCAAAGTGGAGATTAAGTTGTCACAGCATGCTGAATTTAGAGAATGTTAGCGCAAATGGTGCAATCACACCTGCTAGGATATCGAGGAAAATCTTTTCCAGCATAGAAGGAAGATATGTAAGTGCCCCAGAAAATGCAAAATGTTTGGTAAAAGTAATGTAAAACAGAACGCTTTCACAGTCAGGTTTGTATGTTGGTTCAGCTGCCTGTATGAATTGACATAAAATGTATTACCATGCCATGGGCAGTCATTCAACCAGGTTTTAGTAAGAAACATGCCTCTGGTTTCCCATCGATAATAAAGTAAAAAGTCTCAGCCTCATCCCTTACCATAGAGCGAACATGCGATACTTATCAGTAATCCTCCCCCTCATTGGTGTTGACGACTGAAGAGGATTTCAGCCAAAAGTCATAATTCTTACAGCAAGTAACATGAGAGGTTAATAGAATACATTCAAGTAGGTATGTATTTGAAGTCATTAGTGGTATTTATAAAGTATGTGAGGCCTGTGAGAGGAGTCAGGTGCCTCGCGGTTCGGGCTGGACTGTACCCATTGGGTCAAGACTGATTTGCATAAGGCTGGGTTCAAACTGGAATGGCATGGGGAGCAAAAAAACGAAGGATTTACGCCCAGATCTCTAGACTGGGGTGAATGTATGACAGTGTTTTGCATTCTGTCCATCAATTGTTCTTTTTGCGCTGACCAGCTAGCACACTCTTGAAATATCCCCCTAATATGAAACAACCAAAATGGATTCGAAAACACATCTCGCTCCGCAACTGACCACAGACCAGGGGGAACGCAAAACCAATACTGAGCAGTAAGATCTCTGCAGGTAAGTTTGAAAAAAATATATAAGTAATTTTTAAAACATCAAAGACAACAAATCAATGTACAAGTACCACCCATGGCACACTATCACACTTATCAAGTGCATGTCCGCATATCAATTGTATCTTTATAATGAATGTGGCATGTAAGAGGAGTCATGTTGCGGCTGTCTAAACTAAACACTCCCAAAATGTGGATGAACCAAATGTTTGCCAAAATGCAACTCACTCCTCAATTAACTGCGGACCAGGGAGAAACAAAAACAATCAGCAGTAAGGAATTTGTAGGTAAGTCCTCAAACTTTTTTTTTTATAAAAAAGCTATTTTTAAAACAGCAAATACAAACAAACAAAGTGCAATTGCCACCCATGTCTCACTTTCATACTTATTAAGTACACATCAGGGCATTGGCAGTATCTTCTTGTGAGTGGTGCCTCTAAGATGGGTCAAGGGCCAGCTGCTTAGACCGCACTCTCCCATAATATCCCCCTAATATGAAACAACTAAAATGATTGCTAAAACTCAACTCCCTCTGTAACGGACCACCAACCTGGGAGAACAAAAACACCCCAATCATCATTAAGAAATCTGCAGGTAAGTCTTGCAGCATTTTTTAAAAAATTTTTTTTTAAAGCAATTATAGTGAGTGGGGCTTGTAAGAAGAGTCATCTGCCAGCTGACTAAGCCACACACTCCTAAAATGTCCGCCAAGCATGGAACAACCTCTGCAACTGACCACGGACCGGTAAGAACACAAAACCAACAATAAGCATTAAGAAATCTGCAGATAAGTCTAACAACATTTTTAAAAAAGCAATTTTTGAAACAGCAAACACAACAAAACAAAGTACAATCGCTACCCATATCTCACTATCATACCAATCAAGTGCACGTCTGCACATCTGCTGTATTTTTATAGCGAGTGTAGCTTGTAAGAGGGAGCATGTGCTGACCAACTAAACTCAACACTCCTAAAATATCCCCCGATAAGAAACAACTAAAATAGTTGCTAAAACACAACTCCCTGTGCAATTGACAGAGGATCAAGAAGAACACAAAAACAACAATCATTAGTAAGAAATCTGCATGTAAGGCTTTCAAAATGTTTTAACTGGATTTAATGAAAAGCTATTTTTAAAACAGCAGACTGGTTCTTGCAAACATGTTTACTCTTCCAGCAATAGAATATCAAACCCCAGGTTTTGCCATGAGAATTCAGGCCAGCGAACTGGTTGTGAAGGGGTACATGATGTCTACAGATCTGTATTGTTTTACATGCAAACCTGACACTCTCTAATGTAATGATCAGCATCTATGCCCATTCTGAGCCACCAAAAATGCATACTACACAACGCCTTGAGGGCTGTTGTCCCCATGTGTCCCTTGTTGTAAGAGGAAAGAATATTTAAGAGAATAACCTGGGAGAGACACATACATGGGTACAAAATGCAAATCTATTCTTTCCACTTGAGTCTGCACTCACTTGGGCAAAGGAATGTACAGGATCAATTAGACATTTAACGGGGGTCCAATCTTTCAGCACATATTTCTTCACCAATCTCAGCTCCTCATCTTTATTATCTTCACCCCACCACAGTTCCTTATCTATGTATCAATTTGAGGGTTCAAACATCACTCAAATTCACCACCACATCAATTTCCTCACCCCCGTTGCCATGGATTTCTTCATTCTGACATGGCTTGCAAGATAAAAAGTCTGCAGGTTGATTGTTCTTTCCAGGGACATATTGAGATTTGAAACATAACTCCAGCAGTTTATAACTAAATCTGGCAATCCATGCAGTGTACACTAAGCCTCCACCTGGAGAAAAAATGTGGACAAGGGGTTTATAGTCAGTCTGCAACCTGAACTTCTTTCCCCAGGTGAAATGCATAAATGACTGATTACCCAAACAGAAGACAAACTTTCCCTCTGAATGGAAGCAGAGCTCGGCTCTGTCGAATTAAGGGATCCTGGAGGCAAAGGACCCATTCTTCATTCCCATGTTTTTGGGACAAGACAGTTCCTAAGCCTTATAAGCTGGCATTCTTTAGATGGTGCACTGTCTTTCAAGACAAAATGTTTTTAAATTTGGGTCTGTGGTGAGCTTCTCCTTTACAGCTTGCTGAACTTGTCCCGCACAAAGCAGTCACCTCTTTCTCAATAGTTTGGGGAAGAGTTGCATAAGCGTAGCAAAGGTAACTATACATTTTGAGACGTTTTGCACAACTTCACGAATGACAACAACATTTCTTTGTCAGTGAGTGGTGGAGTATCCTGCAGAAGGCTTCTATGCCAGTGCCAAATATTTCCATTGTTGGACCTGGCCCTCTCTGCAGGGTCATCCCAAAACATTTGACCTTCACTCCTCTTATTTGTATTAAATTCATTTTTGCTGCCCATAGGACTCTGTGTACTTTACCACTGCTAACCAGTGCTAAAGTATGTGTGATCTCTCCTTCAAACATGGTAGAATTGGCTTACACCCAATTGGCATATTTAACTTACGTATAAGTCCTTAGTAATGTAACACTACATGTGCCCAGGGCCTGTAAATTAAATGCAGCTAGGGGGCTTGTTGCACTGATTGATTAAACATGTCTCAGGCATGCCATTGCAGCCTGTATGTCAGTTTTAAACTGCCATTTCAACCTGGCAAAATAAACAATTTCCCAGGCCTAAAATTCCCTTTTTAATACACATGTCACCCCTAAGGTGGGTCCTAAACAGCCCATAGGGTAGTATGCATTGCAATTACAAAGTTGGACATGTACTTTTAAGTTATACATGTACTGGTAGTGAAAAACTCTTAAATTCATTTTTGCCTACTGCAAGGCCTATCTTTCCCATAGGGTAACTTTGGAGCTGTCTTATTACATTTTCATAAGTCTAATTTCCCAATGGGAATAAGTGCCTTCTTCATGTTTGGGTCTCTGGATTTCAAATCCTAGCTTATGGTGAAAGCGGATTTTAAATTGCCATTCTGAAAATGCCACTTTTAGAAAGGTGCCATTTTCTTGCCATAGCCATTTAGTGCCCGTAGCCAGTAACTAGTCACATGACTGGGTGTAGCTGACGGTTGGCGTTGTGTGGTCCACCCAGACAGCCACACACAATAGGGAGCTTAGGTGTGCCTACATGTCCCATCATTGGCAGGATGGGAATAAGGAGCTGGGCACAGCCCCACTTGCACCTGAATAGGCTGTGGCCTGCCTCCACGCAAAGGGCTGCATACCCCCTGTAGTTAGTCAAAAGGAAGCCTCTAGAAGGTTATCTCCCATTTCGAAGGCACAACCGAGTATAAATACTGGACCTCAGACACCAACTCTTCAGTACACTTCTGACCCGTGGATACTCTGCCAGAAAAAAGGACTGCTGTGCTGCTCAAGGATTGCTACTCTGCTGGACTACACTCTACTGGATGCCATCTTTGCTGTCCTGACCTACAGCCTTCTGCCTCCTGCCTGGGTGAGAAGGACTGGACCTGCATCTCTTGAACCCAGAACCCCAGAGTGACTCCAGGGGCTTGCTGGCTGGACTCTTGACTTGAGCTTCGGGGATAGAAGGCTCCAACAACCTTGCACCTGGACTCTGCCATCTGTGAGTCTAACCTGCCAAGTGGTACCACCCCAGTCCTGGACCCTTGGAAGTGAGCCTAAGGTGCTTACCTGCCTTTGTGGATCCAGCAGTACCGATGCATCTCCTCTGCTGCATGGAGCAACCCTGAGCAGAACTGACGCATCACCAATGCTGCGTGAATTGAGCCACTCACAAAGACCTGCATCGCATCGCAGCTCTTTGAAACCACCACATTGGCCTGACCCCACATCTTGGAACTGACCCATGGCTTTTGCTGCATGACGCAGAACCTCACAATGCTCTGCAAACCTGGATTGAAGGTACTTTGTTCAACGGGCCTAACTGGCTCCCTTCAGCCGGCCCGCACTCCATCGTGGTCGGTCTGAACTTGTGACTTTCTCCCAGTCTAGCCCAACAAGATAACCACAGTTGTTGCTTTACTTTTTGCGCATTGTTTCACTAAAACCTTTAAAATTGAATATCTCCAGTTCTATTGACTGGATTTTTGTCATTTTGGCCTTGATTTATTAATTAACTTAAACCCTATGTTTATAACATGTGTGGGATCTTTTGTAAGGTCTTTTAACTGTTTAACTGCTTTAAGTGTTGCAAACATATTTTAAACGTTGCCTCTAGATTACGACTGACTGCTCTGTGCACCGGGGGTTGAAAACAGGTTAATTTGGGGTTTACTTGTGCGAACCATGAGTACCATTGAATTAGGTAACAATAAACATCTGTTATCCAGTGCCAAGATGCCCTTCTGGGTGAAACTGAGCTTTACAAATACATCTGTTTTGTTATGTTATGTGTTACCCTGACAAGGATTGTGGTTGCTGCTTGACCAGGGCTCTCACCTCAGCCAACCAGTAACCCAATTTCATACACCTCTAAATTGTAGTATTTCCATAACATCATGAAAGACATCAACATCTCTTTGGTAGCGTGGTGGAGCATCCTGGATAGGCATAACAATGCCTGAATTTGATACTAAACCTGTCGTAAGTACTCTACATGCTGTTTGGGCAACTTACATTTTTCTGCAGACAAGGTCTTTCGTAATTAACTATGAACAAAATTCAGACAGAACAATGTGATGCTGGTCATCACTTTTGATGAAAACCAAAATGTAATTCTGAAAAAAAATTTAGCCATGCATTTGAAGAGATGAAACATAGCACACTGAAACACAGTATGCTTCTGATGCTAGGGCAAACAGCAGCCCACAGTATTTGAACAGTATAAACAGTGTGAGCAAGACAGTGAGAGAATTTGCCTTTTAGGAGAGTTGCCATTGATGCTAGGCTTATTTAAGGTGAAAAATAACAATACTTCATCCAGGAGTGCAAGGATTTCATTTAATCTAGTTAAGAAAATGATGTCAATGACATTTGAAGCATTCAAAAGATGAAGATTGACGCAGAGACTTAATTTACCATACTTCTTTTTGCCACAACTATGGGGGAGACCCAATCTGAAGAGTCAGTTTCTTCTGTGATCTTATCCTTCTTGATCCATCTAGCAGCATTTGTAGATCACCCCCACATAAAGAGGTATGCCTCATAACTTTTGCTTCACTGTATTGGTTCCTACTTGCAGCTTAATGCAGTGAGCATATCCTTTGAGCTTGCCCGAATTGTTAACACTTGTGGAAATGCTCTAAAGATCTGTAGTCGTGGTCAGATTGGTTGATGTCCAATACAGGTTCATCAGCACATGAACCAAGGGTAATTTGGAGTAACCTTTCAGTGTAAGGATACATACTCCTTTATGAGCTACAAAAATCTTTGTTTGTAGTGGCACAGTCCTTGATGACTATATTTCAGGGGAAATGTCCTAGGAAGTCTATTCGCCAACCATCAAAGGGGACAGCTCTGACCTCAGCTGAAAGTAGAGAGGTCTCTTTGCTTGCCAAGACAGACTCAAAACATTCCTTAGTGATGATCATGAATGGGGACACAGAGTTGGCCATGAGTGTTACTTTTTCCTGCAGGACTTGCAATGTATACATGGGTGGCTCACCTTGACTGTCCTTCTGTATGCTGCTTAATTTTATACCACCAGCACCTTATCATCATATTATATGTTTTTCTGCTAGACTTATTGTCATTACCCCCGGGGCTTCTTCAGATATCACTGCTACTTTATTTTTAGGATACATTTTATTATCACTACAAACACTGGAGAAGTGACCGTATCTGCCACAGTTGCTACACTTGCCGGTTGAGAGCTGGCCACATGATTGCTGTTGCCAGAGCAGGACATCAAATGTGCTTTTACAACACATGCGATGTAATGGCTATCCACATCGTTGTGAGGTAACTGAGGCTCTTCCGTTTCCTCACAATGCCTTGCACCGCCCCTCAGACGTTGCTGGAACCAGGAGAGTGGAACCATGAGGAGAGAGCAGTAAGGGGGTTTGAGGGTAGGGGGAGGGTCGTGCTGAGGGTAGCGTTTCAGTGTAGAGATCATACTGGAGGGCGGGGGAGGGTCGTGCTGGAGATAGTCTTTTAGGGTTTAGGGTAGTGCTGTGGTGTGTGTGTAGTGCAGGGTAGTGCTTTAGGGTTTAGGGTAGTGTCAGGGGTTATGCAGGGTAGTGTTTAAGTGTAGGGAGCGGACTGGGGGTCGGGGGAGGGTTGTGCTGGAGGTAGCATTTTAGGGTTTAGGGTAGTGCCGTGGTGTGTGTGTAGTTCAGGGTAGTGTTTTAGGGTTTGGGGTAGTGTTGGGGTCGTGCAGGGTAGTGTTTTAGTGTAGGGAGCGGACTGGGGTTTGGGGGATGGTTGTGCTGGAGGTAAGGTTTTAGGGTTTAGGGTGGTGCCGTGGTGTGTGTGTAGTGCAGGGTAGTGTTTTAGGGTTAAGGGTAGTGTTGGGGTTTGTGCAGGGTAGTGTTTGAGTGTAGGGACCAGACTGGGGGTTGGGGAGGGCCGTGCTGGGGGTAGTGTTTTAGGGTTTAGGGTAGTGCCGTGGTGTGTGTGTTGGGCAGGGTACTGTTTTAGGGTTTAGGGTAGTGTTGGGGGGTTGTGCAGGGTAGTGTTTAAGTGCAGGGAGCAGACTGGGGTCGGTTGTGCTGGAGGTAGTGTTTAAGGGTTTAGGGTAGTGCCGTGGTGTGTGTGTAGTGCAGGGTAGTGTTGTTGGGTTTAGGGTAGTGTCAGGTAGTCTTAATGTAGGGAGAGTACTGGGGTCAGGGAGGGATGCACAAGGGTACTAAATTAGGGTTTAGGGCAGGGAAGGGTAGTGTCACTTCCATTGCATACTTTTACCACTTCACCATGCATGTCTTTGCGTTGTAATGGTATGCGTGGTAAAAGCATATGCGTGGTAAAAGCATGCGATGTAATGGCATGCCGTTGTAATTGCAATGCGTAGAAATACCTGCATTGTAATGGCACACGTGGTGTTAGTACGCATTGTAATGAGTCACATTCCTGCCCCAGAGTGGGTGTGGAACATCTACGAGAGTTAGAAGCTGAAGGTGGAACAAGAGAATAACTGGAGGGGTCACAGAGTGAGGAATGAGGCATCACCTAAAGGTCATGCTTGTCAGGCATGAGCTAGGCAGAAGAGTCAAAGACGAAGGAGGCATTTAAAAAACACAAAGGTATGAATGTCCAAAAAGTGTGTTAGGCTTTGTACTAAGCTGGTAGCACTTGGACAGCCAATGCATCACATAATTTCACCAAAGTTAGCCTGTTATATTAAAGCCTGAAAGGCATAGGGATTAATCAATACTTTTTAGCGAGAATAATTAAGAAGCAATACACATGTAGCATTCCCATGAATGCCATTAGGAACCGATAAACAGACAAATAAAACGTTCATGAGGTTCTATAGGCACAACCAAGAAAAGAAGGTAAAGGGGGAAAGAAAGGGAACAGAGTGGGACAGGATTTAACAGCGAATCGTGCTCACTCAGCACCTTGTCTAAGTCTAATACAACTTGAATTCTCTAGAAACCTCCAATATAAATATTTGTGTATATATTTCTGGGAACCATTGTCTCAGTCTGTGGTATTAATCTTAAACTGTTGCATTTTATGCCTCCTACCTCCACTTTGCTTATCTGGGTTTTTACGCCCTTTGACATGCATAAGCCTTTGTTGAGGTGTACACTACACTGCTTTAATATTTGTTCATTCCCTGTCTTTCTATGTCAGTTGCACGCTCAAGCTTGTTAACTAAAACCTTACTGTGCAACTGAAATGCACAAGTCACAGATTCAGCTGGAGCAAGTTTTTCTTACATTTTCTATATGTTCTCTTCCTATGTACATCTCGCCTAGGTTGCCACGTATTATAACCGCATATCACATGACCATCAATTACTTCATTTCCTTTTAAGCTGAACACATGACATCCTGTTCTCATTTACAGTATTAGTATGATGATCACAACTGCTTCACTTTGAATGTCAAGTTTATTTCCATTTCATTCTTGGGAATCCATATAGACAGGCATCTCCTTAAGTCCCTGTCCTGAGTTTCTTTATGCCCCTCCTTTGCCATTCTCTCAGTCATACCTGGATTCACTAATATCTCTGGACAAAAAGGGAATGACTCTGTCACCTCTGTGCTACTCAGTGGTTGCAATTCATCTGAAGTACTACATAACCTAGTGTCAGTCTCTCTTCTGCAGTGGTACTAGAGCGCAAGGAAGGTTTGATCATTGAAACACACTCGGGGTTTCAAGAACCTGGGATTTCTCGAAGGATAAAATTGAGAGAGGTCCTGAGTAGCTCTCAAAATGTAAGTTACCTCATAAACTAACTCTGTACTAGCGATTATTTCAGGGTTATCTGTACAATATTTTTCTTTTGCCATTTGCCCCTTCCCTGATTCTACGCCTGACTTCACTCGCATCAGCCTCCTCCTTCCAAGTGCCTCATATTCTCTTCTTCAGGCACCCAAAAAGGGTATCCCCTGCATTCACACAGACATCTGTCATGAGGACAAATACACAAAGAAACACAGAAATCCTGGGACATGCAAGACCAGCCTATTTGGGAAAGAAGCCAATGTTTCAATGAAGGCTGTACAGACTACATAATATTGACATACCACTAGCGTATTAGCATCACTACTACTGTCACTCCAAACACTCTTCTTGCGTGACCAGCTACTACAATGATAAAAAAATACCCTCCCTAAAATAGCAATAAACTGATCGTAAAGGAGAAAAGCTGAAGCAGGATTGGCACAGAACATGCCCCGCCTCCCAGTGTCAAAACAATGTAAGTGTTTGTTAATTGTCTCAAGTTTGCAACTACAAAAATTCTTAAACTTGGCCTCATTCCCTCACCCACAGTAGTCATCCTTTGTTTCTGGATTGCTGTTATTTCCTTTCCTGTGACCTCCTTTTCAAAACTGTGCCTGAATGTCGGCTACTTTCTGCAGCATGATTGAGCACCGCCTCTTTGCCTCCGACGTTCAGTTCAAGTCCTGTATGTGGTACCTGGGTCCGCATGGCAGAGTGCCCTTGAGTGATTGTGCTCTCTGGCCTCTCTTCTTAGCCATCCTAGGTGTCCCCAATCTTCCTTTTTAAATTTTCTATCCACTACTTGAATTCTCCCTGTTTGCCCTCAATACGTAACGACTCCACATCCCACTTATTTCAACTTAAGGTCGTTATCCATTTTATTAGGACTTGAAATGTACGGGTTACATATCTTCTTAGTCACTTTCTAAAAACGTGTATCTTTCTCTTTTCCATCTTTCATATTTTGCAATAATTCAACCTACCTTTCAGTATGTCGTTGTTAAAGGTTCTGTAGACATTTGAAGTCATTCAAGTGTTTTTTTTAACGAAAATATATTCGCAAATCACCCATAGAAGCACCATTTCCAAACTGGAAATGAAGTATTTTTCAAAAACATTATTCACAGATCTCTAGCAGAAAAACATCTTAACCGAGCAAGAGCCGTGAGAAGCTGCCCCAATGTTGTGAAGATACAAAGATATCGCATGGACACGTCTGTAATGCCTCGGAGACGGTGCTGCGCCCATGCTCAATTACTTTTAGGCTGAATAATAAGTCTTTATTACAGTCAGTCAAAGTGCTGCTTTTCAACTTCTGAATGGGCGCCATAATTACCCAATGCAACTTGTCCGAAAATCAGATTAGTAATTAACAGAAGCCAAACAGACTGGCGCGACTTCCTGAATATGTCCCCTTAATGTTAAACATTTGCTTTGTGCATGAAGGGTTTGTTTGTAAATTTCTTGCTCGCGATGAGAGCTTTTCCGTAATTAGGTCCTGTGGGACAGCAGAGTTTAACAGTTAAAATATAATTGCGGCCCTATGAAATGTGAAATCCGCGAGTCTGACTACTGTAGAAGCTTAATTGTACTGTAACAAGAACAGGAACCTCACATTTCTTATCATGGCAGAGAAAATTGGGGTTCTCCTAAAAAGCGCTGTTTGTACATTTATTAATAATTGTTTCCCAGAGCAACATTTAAATTCAGTAAGTTAGTAAGCAGATCTCTGTTCTGATACTTCCTTGTGGTAGGTTTTTGTTGTGTCATTTCATTATTATTGTTTTCAGTCACTGCTTTTTGGGGGCCATGAATAGCAAATGTACTTATATTTGTCGCATCAGATAAACCATATTTTGGCAACTCGAAAACAGATGCGCATGCGTGTTTTACAGGCATTACATGGTGATTGGCTGCTCTATTTCACTGAAGGCTGACTGTCACGAAGCAAATGAAACCACGGGGTATGTCCACTAACTGTTGTCACGAAGCAAATGAAACCACCGGGAATGTCCACTAATAATATCTAGGAGCGTGAACTGAATAAACCCTCTAACAATTTAGGATGAGTGTCACAGTTGTCCCTCCATCCATTAATTAGCTTTTGGAAGTACCACTTAGCCCCTTTCCAGCTCTGAGGCTATCCGAAATTTCCCCTCAGGTAGCCACAACTGTAAATTTGGGCAGTAGGACCCTCTAGAGCTCAATGTATTCCTCAAGTAAAACAACAGCGAAAATCCTGTTCTGGCGAATGTCTTTCGGTGAAACCTTTTTCAGGAAATGTAAAAAAAATAATGAAAATCGCGTGGTTAACAATTCCAATCTGAGGAATATCTTTCATTTAAAAATTACATCTTTACAAGTTGTTTTTTCTGTGAAACATAATGTTGGGGCTGGTAGGGTTTTTGCCAAATTTTTACCACTAGAAACCAATTTCAACAGCTACCAGTCCCTTTCGCTGCATAAATATGAACATTTTGCTAATTTATAGGTGGTCCTCTCTCTCTGATGGACCTTTTTGAGTTGACAGGAAATGACAATGATAAGACAGATTCTAAACCTCACGCAGACCTAAACAAGGAAAATAATTCCAAATCACCATAATCAAATGATATAAAAAATGGCAGACTCAGATTACTTATCAACTTGCTTTAATCTAATTTTAGAGAATATGTATGTTCATCAAATACAATACAGCTCGAATCATGGATCACCACACAAGAGAAATAACAAATTAATAATTCTGGATAACATCTCTCAACGAGCAATGAGTGAGTGGATAGGAAATGAGACAAAAGAGCATTTGCAAATAAAGTTAATGCAAATTCAGAATAATCTTACGAACCTAGCAATAACTATAGCATAAAATGTTAATAGTCAGAAGAGCTACCCTCCTCCCGTAAGAGTAAACTGGGGCACCCTAACGAAGATATGAGGAGCAAAGTTAAAGAGTCAGGATCAGCAGAACAACAACCAGCCAGTCAGTTTTGTAAAATACATTTCTTTATGGATAACTACTTTAGGTGACTTGTAAATTAAGTCCATGATCTCAATGATTCTCAATGTAACAAATTCATCAGCTGTAACATAATGAACTCACATCAGTATTCTGTTTTCCTTCTGGCAATATGCTTTCACTTCCTCACCACTGGCAATACCATAAGACCATATGTGACTCAAACGATACACAAAATCTGTTCAAGTTGAGGAAAATGTAAACTACAGAATATCATGGTACACTGCTATCATAGACAGAATATCAAAGGGTAAAATATCGAAAGGCAATTATGTATGGATTTTCTATAACTAACTCAATTTCTGTGCATCTTGACGATGTTTATATCTTCAAGGTACATAGATGTGGAGTGAAGAATAGTAAATGTATATTTCCCTAAAAGCACTTACCTTTCAATATTTTGCCCCTCAATATTTTGTCCATAGTATTAGTGTGCCACAATATTCTTGTACTGAAAATTCCAGAGTTCACTCCCCTTGAATGGATGACTCCATTAATAGCATATAAATCAAAGTCTAAGTCCTTGATCTCTAGTGTTATCCCTGAACACCTCTCTGTATCCAGGAAGTCTTTGATAACTCCAGATGATGGCAAGATGAGTTCCAAGCTCTTGGCAACAAGGGTTAGGCTACAGCAACTAAGTTTCTTTGAAAGGAATGCTCTGAAACTCGAGGAACATAAACTGCATCAATTCAAAGTGGTGGCCACCACTGGAAGTCATGAGAGTCCCGTGGCCCTGTGGGACTTCACTTCTGCGTTTTGCTTAGAATAAGCATTTCAGCTTTGACGCCTCAAATCAGGTGCAGCCCGTACTCTGTGCCACTGCTGACCTCCTCTGCTGTACAAGATTGTGCACCTAAGAAGTACAGAAAAGTGCATCTCTATGCCTGCCCTGTATGTACTGGTGAAAGCCGGCTGGGGATAATGACACTAACTCTGAGAACCAAAACTTCACTTTAAAATGTTCTTTTTTATGTAAAACAGGTAACATAGTCCAAATGAAAACAAGAAGTGAAATTACAACTACAATTGATTTGATTTTATTTGAATACTTTTTAGAGGATAGGAATGAACTGGCAGTAGGAACCACCACCTTGAACTGAAGAAGTGCCTGGTTTCTCTTGTCGAAAACCAAACTCTCAAAGATGTTCCAGGTTGTGTTCCTTCAAGAACGACCTTCGCCTGCTGATGCCCCTTTAAACCAGCAAAGAGAAGCTCCAGCGAGGTGAAATATACCTATATCGAGCATCAGTGGTCAAAAGATGCATTCACTCCCTGAAGCTTCAAATGAAGGAAAACCCGAGTGGGATGAGCACAAGGCTGGCTCAAGTCACAAGCAGCCTCAGCAGAATAAGGATCAAAGGACATTCTTCACTTAGGTTTCTCAAATGATTGAGGAGGACAGTATCCAAGGGAGTAAAGCAAAGAGTCCTTCAGAGGCTGAAATGGTAGAGCTGTAAATGTCAAGACAATAAATATGACAAACCCTTGACCAGTCAAGGTGGTGAACTTATTCATTTGGTCTTCAAATGTGGAAGGAGAAACATATCACTAGTTTCTATGAAAAGGCTTGAGAAAGCTCCAGATGCCCCTTTTTGGTTTCATGAAAATAACCCAGACCACCCCGAGTTAGGACCTGCAAATTAAGTCACTCTAACTGCATCTAGAAATATTGTTGATAGCTAGGTATGGGTACCATGAAAACTTGTGAAGTCTGATCAGCAGCATGGGGTTCTTGACCTTTGTGTCAGCAAAACACAAAGAGTGAACACAGTTTCTCTTTCTCCTTGCCAGTTTCTATCTTAGTTGAAGAGATGTTCCCCACAATGCCCAGGAGGTTCATTCATAGTGATTGATTATCTTTCTATAGACTTAGTATTAGCAAATGCCATCTTCCTCTTTTCTGAATTGGCAGTATTGGTTGCCCGGTTACAGATTGCAGCCCATAGGAATTGATGGAACCTTCATTCAGAGAAGTGATTTCAGAGAAGTGTGAAGCAGAGAACCCTAGATTATTGGGAATCTCGAATTTATGGTCTGTATGTTCTGCTTGAGTTCAAAAGCTGTAGGCTAAATTTCGCTGCTAGTAATATGATGGATGGGATCTCTGCCACATTTTTGATGAAGTATCCCAAATGCCAAACTCTAAATAGGAGCCCAACTTTAAAGAAGAGTGAGGCCCAACACAGTCAAAATTCTCAAAGGCACAGAAAATGAACAATTCTGAAAGGCTGCAGAGTGTATGCACAATGTTCTGTTTGAACTGTACTGATATAAAGGTCTCATTGACAAGGAACCAGCATGCAGCCAAGGAACATTATGTGATATGCCAGTATACCAAGATGTTCTTGTCTGATTTGACTCATGGGATCTCTTTAGCACATCACCTTGTCATGAAGGCCTTGGTGTTCTGGCCAAACATTTCAATGGACCCCAGTTGGTTACCCTGCAACTGGATTCCCTAAAGCTTAAGGTCTCAGGATTGTAAATGCATCAGGGCTAGCTAGGGATTTTATTAACATATTTATAAAGTGGTTTTACCAAAGAATTTGTTTCAGAGAGAGATGCAAGCATCATATTGGCTTGTATGAAAGGAACTTGGAATGGCTATGGAATGATCTATAGGCTTTCTGATAGTTTTCACTACCAGACCATGACTTTCTAAAATGTGCAACTGATTCTGAAATATATGATGGCAACTTTAGAGAGTTGACTATCTTGCTACCATTTTCATACAGGTGCCAGGTCATGCAAAAAAGTCTTCCCACTCTCAATACAGGTATGCAGAACCGAATCTTGGCTAGGCCATGGTTATTTTGATTACCAAATAAAGAACTCATTATTGCCCGTATCCTACCAACAGACAGATCGTTAGAGAACAACAAACTGAAATGCAAGTAGTGACTTGCAAGTTCTGTGATTCATAGTGGGTAATGCTTCTAAGTAGTGCAAAAAATAAAAAGGGGAATAAAGGAGACAATATTCATCGATACACAAACAATGATTGTTGTCCCCTTTCCTTTCTCTCGCTCTCTCACTTTCTCTCTCTCTCTGACTCTGAAAAAAAGCTAAAGAGGCTTTATATGTATTGTATATCCCTGTCAGTCAAGTATTCATCTCTGGCACAAGTCATAGCACCAACTTCCCCAAGAGCACTAACAACCCTCTTCCAGCTGGCCTAATAGATTTTCACAGCAGATTATTCAAATCTCGGGGCAATATATGCCTCCAATGCGGTACTACACTGTGCTATGAACCATTGCTTAAATTTCACTCAATGTTGCACTCATATCAGTTCTGCTTTTAGTATATTTATCTCCATATGTGATAGGCAGCCTGGAACAATGTTTGGCTAGTTTCTTTTCTTGGTTTTCACTGGCATTTGTATCTAGCTCATTTCTCAGTCTGAGACCTGGCAGTTTTCATTGTCTTATATGAGGAGGCTTGTAAAGTTGTCAGTCTAGCAGAAGCTCACCATAAAGACGAGAGAGCTGAAATGCCATACAGACACTCTGAATGCTCTCAGATCCAATTGAATGAGTAGATTTCGAATAACTAGACATCCAGCTATAGCATGGGTACTCGCAAACATTTTCCCAAAGACCTCAAAGTTTGGTCTGTGATGTAACCAAGGGCTGCATCGATGCCAGTAGGGTGGCAATCTGGAGGGGTGGGGCATGCGGTAAGGTGAGTACAGGGAAAGCGATGCATATACATCTAGTGGCTGAATTGCACAATGTGAAACCAGAAAACCTGCGATTTATCCCAGCTTCCCCACTTTACCAAATTTTGTGCTCCTAGGCAATTGTTTCATTTCACTTTCCCTCTTTTTTTCTTTTATAATCACATATAAGAGGACCTTGAAATACATGAATTCATGATGTGCGCAGCGCAAAACCTTCTCCTGTGTTTCATTTAATATAGCCTCATAGCCCGCCGTAGCGGGCTATACCGGCTATTAAAGGCCCACTGCATCGTTAAGGGCCCGAGCCGAAGGCGAGGGACTTTAACAAAGCAGCGGGACTTTAATAGCCGGTATAGCCCTGCTACGAAGGGCTATAAGGCTATTAGAACATTCTGCCACTAGAGGGCAGAATGTTCTAACAAATAAAACAAAGCCTTCAGGGAGCGTGAGGGGATTCAAATCCCCTCAGGCTCCCTGAAACCTTTGTTCACAGCCACAGCTGTGAACAAAGACACATTGGAATGTTGGAGCTATGGGCTTATACCAGCCATTATAAGCCCGGAGCACTCCATTGTTTTCAATGGAGCTGCCAACATTCCAATGTTCTAATATAGCCTTATAGCCCGCCGTAGCGGGCTATACCGGGTATTAAAGGCCAGCTGCAGCGTTAAAGGCCCGAGCTGAAGGCGAGGGACTTTAAAAAGGTAGCAGGACTTTAACAAAGCAGCGGGACTTTAATAGCCGGTGTAGCCCAGCCACGTAGGGCTATAAGGATATTAGAACATTGTGCCACTAGAGGGCAGAATGCTCTAACAAATTAAACAAAGGCTTTAGGGAGCGCGAGGGGATTGAAATTCCCTCAGGCTTCCAGAAGCATTTGTTCACAGCCAGAGGTGTGAAGAAAGAATCATTGGAATGTTGGAGCTCCGGGCTTATACCAGCCATTATAAACCCAGCGCACTCCATTGTTTTCAACGGAGCTTCCAACATTCCAATGTTCTAATAAACTATAATGTTGTTTATGTATAATAAGAGGCCACCCTAAGAGTGCACATAACAACTGACTTACCTCTTAATTCATTATTGGCATTGTTGTCAGCGTGGAGAAAGAATGTATGTTTTTAAATTCATATTTGCAAACTATCCCTTACAAAAATACTTCTCAATGAACTGATATAATCTGAAATATATTAAGGTGAAATAGTTCTACATGTTAATGAAATGCACTTTGTGAGATTTTGAAGAAACCTTATCAAATTCTTTCCCTTTTGCTGCAAGATGACTTTGAAAATGAAGGTGGTTCTAAAGTTAAGTGGTACAGGATAATCTAGTTACTTCTTTTATTCAACTACAAGTGCTGAGTGGAGTGAACAGCAGCCCAGAGCTACTATTGATCAGGAGTCTGCAAGTAAAGGTCAGGAGGGCAGCACGCGGCCCCCGGGCAGTACTTTGAGTATCCCTGAGCTACAGGAATACTCTCCATGAGCAAGGTGCTATTGGAACATGGAGGCAATCATCCTGGAGACCCAAGGATGAAACAAAATCTGCAGGCCAGAACTGGAATCACCAGCTGAAAAGAGGAATGGCCAGCGGCAGCTCCTCCGCTAAGGCAGAGGAGCTTTGCCCCACTAAGTGTAAAAGGAAAAATAAAATGACAATAACACAACATTAATAACATTATGTTATGATCATTCTTCAGAGACATGAAAAACTAACTTCATGGAGTCGATAGCAAAAAGCATCCTTTATTTGGGAAAGTTCCAAGCGACCTGATTGGGGATAATGTGTGTCGCGCCTGTTATGTAATGTTGTGTTTACCAGAGCAGATTCTTTACAGGACCCTTCCATTCTCATAATACACAGTGTGCAGGGAATGAAAGTCCACCAAATGACAGGCAAAAGGCACTTATCCACCCCAAACATATCCTCAACAAGGCAAAACCACTTGTTACATATTTGCAAAAAACAATTGTACTGTGCAGCATGCTACATATTTGCAGACGATCATTGCTACAGCTAGACCACAACTATGTCAGTGGATAAATAGCTTATGTCATACTACCTATCAGAGAAATCACCAAACTATCCCTACTTTCTCAAGCACAGGGGACAGGATTCTTTCATATGCAGTTTTCAAAGCCCAGCCATCACAAACTGATGTTCCACAGCCTTGGTTGTTGTGTCATTTAAGGAGATGTTCAATCTCCAAAGAAACTGGAAACCTTTTTCAGCGTCTGGTACAAGCAGCTTTATTTGTCTGTTGAAGGGCTATTGTTTCCATTACATTGCAGGTGCTTAGTGGGAGTTTATTTCAGCTTCTTGTTCAATTTTTGAATGGGATTTGTTGACTATCTAACTATCCTGCTTCTGGTTCTACTGCTTTCATTCCTGTTTAGGTGCAGATTCCGATCCGGGTCGGAAAACACTCTGACCGAGACGGATCCGGAGTGTTTTCCAACCGAGCCGGAGTCCTGCAGTCCGACCGAGCGAGTACGATGCGGCCATATGCTGGCGGACTCTGCTCGGTCGGACTCCCATAGAAGTCAATGGGAGCCGGTCGTACGACGCGTACATGGGCTCCCATTGACTGAATGGGTACGTCGCAGGCAAGTGTGGCCCCTACAGTGAGTATGCGTCGGTGCCATCCGCACCGTACATGCCTGTGTTGGGGAGACCCATGGGTCTCCCCCTGTGTCCGAGTCGTAGGGCTGCGGTGGACAGGGGGTCCGACGCGGACCCCCAAAGGCAACCACTCAGACAATTTGCGAGCCGGACACTCCGGCTCGCACAGGCTGTCCGACGCGTGCATCGTACTGACTCGGTCGTGAATCGCATCCATTGCACGCCACGGTTAGCTTCCGACCGAGACGTACAGAGCGGTTCGGACCCGGAAACGAGTCGGTCAGTGAATTTCATGAAGCTCGCATCATACTTGATCGCTCGTACAGCTGTGCGAATCGGGCGGAAAACACGCGTTCGGTGCCCTTCCGACCCAGATCGGAATCGGCCCCTAAGTGTTTATCCCACCCTGGAGCAGTTTGATCTCACAGTGCTTTGATTAGTTGAGGTATCCTTCCACTGCTGACGTAGGGCATTGCATTGCAGCCTATGGGAGGGACTATATTTTACCCCTGTCTCGATGGTCTCCCCTCTCTTAGTGACCAATCCTTTTGTTATTATTTCCTCCTTGTGCCTCCCACCCGGGGTCCCCTTGCCTTGCCTCCCTTTGCTAGTTGGTGGCTGGCAGCTGCATTCTCTGGGGTGGCCATCTTAAAACGTTTTTCAGCACTTCAAGATGGCCATTCATGTGTGTGCATGCATATGCATGAATGGTGGAATGGTGGGCATCCGACAATGTTTTTAAAAAAAATTTAACACTCCTTGAATGGGAAAGGGACATTTAAAATTAAAGGCTTTAAAAGATGTCCACTGTGGATGAGCACAAATTACATCTGCCATAAAACAAAAAGCATTAACAAAACCTATTGGTTCCACTCGGATACATATTCGCTTTGCTAGTGTTTGTTTCAACTATTTTCAGTGCTACAAAGTGGCAATACTTCACAAGCCAGGGCTTTTCCTCAAATAAATACATGAGTAAATAAAAATGAATTTCTCCTTGTGTTCAACGTTAAAAGTGGTAGACAAGTCCTGTAAACTGGCATCGCAAGCCGTGATGACAGTATTTCGATGGCATGAGAGCCGCAGTATTCAGTCCTGAGCTGGAAAGCATACATGTATATATCCCTCTTTCACTCTGGGGATTGCGATGCATGTATCCCGGCCCCGTCTGCCTCCCAGTCACCACCAGCAAGCGACCGACTGCTCAACATTAGTCACATTTAACGGAGCCTCATGATTTCATTTTCACTATATTACCATTTCCGCCAGGCCCTCCAAATCCTGTTCCCAGGAATGGAGCTAAGAGCCCGATTCCATTTCTGTTTCAATTCAAGACTTAAAACTAATCTTTGTTTTTTCAGGCTTTTAGGTGAGACACTCACCTTAATCCTCTTACGTTTGTGCCTTGAAGTCATGGCTGTTTGTCCGGCTTAGGGTTTCAAGAGCCCGGCTCTCTTAGCATCTTGATTCTGGAGGTCGGTTTGACCTTCTTAGGTGATCTCTTTTACTATCGCAACTGTTAATACTTCTTAAAGCTGTCTGTTTTTTCTGGCCAGGTCCTACAACGGTCGCTTTGCAAACAGCAAATGTTTGCTGGTGAGGCCAGCATGTCAGACTATTGAAAGGAGGGTTTGCAACATTGCTTCATTTTAGTGGAAATGCACTTCTCTGATACAATATAACCTGGTTTCCAGAGCCTGGTGTATACGTCCACTTTTCCTTTATTTCTGTTTGTAGAGAACGGTACTGTGACTGGACGTAATATCATATATTTCATGCAGATGTGCTTGAGCTTAATAGTTTTCACTATGTGTCAATGAATTATGGACAGCTGTACCATTTTTCCATTTGCAAAAAGAAAATTCATAGGTGCAATCATCGCGAAGGAGGTCACCAGAGAGTAATATTATATTATATCATATGATGTCATGTAATGACTTGACATGCTATATTATATTATATGATATTATACTGAGAAGGTGTGTTTCGTAATGTGTGATAATTCCCCCAAACTAGGCTTCAAGATTAGAATTGAGCAATTAATTGTATCTAGTGTACTGCAGATACACTTATATAGCCAGACTCAGACAGAAAATAGACCCGTGCACCAAAAGGAAAGAGGCCTGCAATAAAGGATTAGAGACTTAAAACAGTGGCCCATATTTACAAAATAAGGGGCAGATTTGAACTTGCAAAGACAAGCTATATAGTTGTGTTTTTTAAAGGTGTGAGAGACTGCATGCATTTGTGTTTTCCAGGGGAATTGTTTGTAATAATATCACAGAAATGAACAGAAAAATGGCGACTGGCCCATTAAAAAGGCCCACAAACAGTCAAAAACATCCCTCACACTGATCTACCTGGCCATCCCTTCTGGCACTGCTAAATTGCCCTATTGGCCAGTCCAAAACTGTGTATAGCCCTTCATATATTTGCCAAGACGTACAGAAGCTTCTGGTGGCCAGGTTGCATGCTGCTCTGTAAGCTGAGGGCCGGTCCTAGGATTTTTGCTCCAAGGCTAGGCAGGGGAAAGTGTGAGACCCTCTAATTTCAACATAACCTAATAGCACAGAAAGAGAATTCACAATAACATCACTTGGTTTTTCATCATAACGTTGAACATTAAAACCGCTTTACAAGTATCTTCTAAAAGCATCAGTGAAACGGATAACATCATAACAACTTAATTGAAACGAATAACTACATGCAATAGCCCTTTTCAGTGGATATGCATTGCATCAATCTAACTCTATAGAAAAGCTTTCCCTTGCCATTTTATGACAGGTCAGGTAGGTTTGAGCTGGGGAAAGGTGATTATAACCTGTTTTTATATAGCACTATATTAGCCATTGCTTTCGTTTCTAAATGCAGAAATATCAGATTACCCAATGTATCATGCTCTCTTTACCGCCCTCTTAAAGATAGAGGTCTCAGCCTGCTTAACAGGATTCAAGCTCAAAAGTATAAAAATGTAAAGAAGAGAGGGGCAAAGGAGAGTGGAGAGACAATGAGAAATGGTAAAAAGAGCAGTGATAAGAGAAAAAGTAAAAGCAAGAGGCAGAGGAAAGAATTGGGGAGGAATAAAAGAGGGGTAACAGAGCAAGAAGAGGAAGAAAACCAAGCATCTGAGATGGAAAACAGTGGCTAAGGGAAAAGCCATATGGAGAGGGGGAGAATGAAGTGTGACTTCAGAGGGGGTACATATACTATTTCCACTCCAGTCTGTTCAACAGTAGGGAAAGCGTTGGACTTCGGGGGCGTTACATTTCTATTCCCACTCCAGTTCATGCAACTGGAGGGAAAGTACTTCACTTCAAATACATAACATATTTTAATAACCTACTAATTTATAACAAATATAAAACTCTTAAGATGAACATTATTAGTTAACTCCCAAAAATAAATTACCTATTGGTAGTTTCCAGTAGGTAGTTATAGTTAGGACCTATTTTGCTTAGGAAATCCGCAACATTCTATTTGGAATAACGTCGGTCCCGATTGACGAAACTTCACGGGATTTTCCAAACTTTTGGCCAGCTCCGGTCTGCTCCTATCCTGAAAATTTCACAGTGATTCGTCAAGCGGGGGCCGAGAAAAAAGGGGGGTCCCAAACACATTTTCCCCATGCATTTTCCCATAGGACCTGTTGACGCAGCTACAGCACAAACTGCTGAACGGAATTACACCAAAATTAGCAAAGAGTTAGTCCTCAGTTCAGACTCGTGCCTTTTGCTTAAATGGTGTAAATCCGTTCAGTAGTTCCTGAGAGAATTAGAGTTAAAAAGATAGATATATCTGGGCGGAGCCTAACCACACATCTCATCGTGAGATCTGATTGGCTGTCAGTACTTCATCCAAGAAGTGTTGGCAGCCATCTTGGGACCAATATACATGATAGCACCTCATTAAAAAGCATTGCAGTTAATAGAAGGTTTTAAGACTTTAGTTACATTATAAATCATTTGTTGATGGTACCATACTCATTTTAGGAATTGTGGTGTGTTCTAAGGTGATTTTACCATGTGAAAAAGCCTTCTGCTGTGATATTATGAATCATGTTTGAGAGAAAACTACTTTCTCATGCTTTTCCCACAGAAGTTTGGAAGGTGATCTATAAGATAAACTGAGAGCATACTTTCTATAAATTCACATTATCTTTCTCAGTCATGTGAGAATGAAGTCTGACATTCTCAGTTAAATATGTACATCCAACAAGGGCAGAGACTGTCAGTTGATTCCTTTGTGTTCTACTGCAGCTTCCCAGAGTGTTCTAAAGAACAAGTAGAGCGCTAACAGTCCTACTTATGACAAACGTATTGCACACCTGAAGCCATCTTGATTGGAATAAAGTGGTAACTCTTAAAACATCTAATTTAAAAAGGAACAAAATGAGGGGGTTCATTTTGCCATAGAAAGTATGATTAGTGCTGCAGAAAGAAAAATTAGGGCACATTTTGAGTGACTTCTCAAATCCTCTTCTATTTCAATACCAGCAGCAGACTTCCCTGGTGAGCAGTAGCTTTACTAACATGATCTAATGAGCAACTAGAGTGCTAACATTCTGAATGTGTGGCAAATGTGTGACACATCTGAATGCCTTCTTGATGGAATCACAGTAAATAACTGAAAGTATTTCCTACTGAGGAGACTGTAGTAAATGAGGAAATTAGGAAACTTCATAACAAATATGTCTCCCAAAATGGCCACCAGAGACAAAAGAGCCCAAATGTAGCACAAATATCACCCAGATGTAGCCCAAGTATAGCCCAATGACAGAATGTCCCAGAGTCTTCTAACGAACAACTAGAGCGCTAACAGTCTTACTTATGACAAAAGTATGGCACACCTGTAGCCATCTTGATTGGAATAAAGTGGTAACACTTAAAACATTTAATTTACAAAGGAAAAAAATGAGGGGGTTCATTTTGCCGTAGAAATTATGATTAGTGCTGCAGAAAGAAAAATTAGGACACATTTTGAGTGACATCTCAAATCCTCTTCTATTTCATTAAAAAATTCTGATATGCAGACTGAAACATGCACTTTTAATACCAGCAGCAGACTTCCATGGTGAGCAGTAGCTTTACTACAGTGATCTAATGAGCAACTAGAGTGCTAACATTCAGAATTTATGGCAAATGTGTGACATATCTGAATACCTTCTTGATGGAATCAAAGTAAAAAACTGAAAGCATTTCCTACTGAGGAGACTGCAGTAAATAAGGAAATTAGGAAACTGCATAACAAATAAATCTCCCAAAATGGCCACCAGAGACAAAAGAGCCCAAATACAGCACACATATCACCCACATGTAGCCCACATGTATCCCAATGATAGAAGTGTGCAAAACACTTATTTTTTGTGTATTTGCAGTTTTATAGTGCAGACTTGTCAGGTATTGGAGTGCTTTACATGAGCATTGGTTACATCACACAAAATCAAATTCATTTTGGTTGTAGACATGGGGAGATTAAGTGGTTTGACCAGAATCACAGAATGTTGAGCTGAAGCAGAAACTCCAACCTGGTTCCCCAGTTAAAAAGTCTGCAGCTCTGGAAGTAACATCACATCCTCTCCCCTAAGTGCAACATTTAATTAAGTGGTCAACTGGATAAAAAAACATAAAGATTAAAAATAATGTAAAAGTTCTTTGTCGCTATTTGAAAACTCAGAAAATATGTCCTCATTTTAGTTTTTTAGAGCACTAACCATTATTTTGATGCAAATAAGACCCTCTCATATATGTAATTTCTAAAGGAAATGCTCTAGGTATTACAGTTTTGATTACATCAAGATGACGCCAGGCGTTCCACACTTTTGTAATAAATATAGAATGTTAGCAATCTAGTTGTTCATTGGGATACTGTTGAGAGGCAGAGGTCAGGGGCGCGGACTCTGAAAATTGAAGGCAGGTAGGAGAGTGCAGAGGAACCAATTTGACCACACTGGGCAGGCAGAAAGGACAGTGGCAGCACAACAGACTATGGAGGGCAGTGGAAAGGGGGGCAGGGGCAAAAAACCAACAATAAAGGACTGGCAAGAGAGGCTGTGGCAATATAATAGACCATTGTGGGCAGAAGGAAGAGGCAGTGGTAGTACAACCATACATGCCAACAGACCCGTTTCAGCCAGGAAACGTCCAATGTTTATAAGCTCAAATGGGCTTTATTTGATCTGTCTCCTGTCTACAATCTCCCCTTTTTCAATGTAACTCAAAGGGGAAAATCAATACCCCAGTTTTTTTCAAAATCTCCCTCTTACCAAGTTCAAAATGTTCACAAGTACGGTACATTGGATCATGGTAGGCAGGAGGAATTGGGGTAGGGACATGGACTCGGATAACAGAGGACAGGAGGGACATGGAGAGGTGCACCAAACTGACCCTACAGGGCAGGCATCAGGGTTTGCAGCAGCACAATACACCGCACAGGGCATGCTGGATGGGAGTGCAGCACAACGATCCATAGAAAGCAATAGGGAGGGGACAGGACCATGCACATGGACAACAGAGAACAGAGGGGAAAGAGGCAATGGTAGCTAGCTGACCATAATGGACAGACAGGAGAGAAAGCTGCAGCATAACAGACCATAAAGGGCAGGAGGGACGGATCAGGGACATTACAATGGAACAGACAAGCCAGGAGGGAGGGAATAGGGGTCAACACATGGAAACAGAGGGCTGGGGGCAGGGCAGGAGCAGCAAGATGACCATGGAGGTCAGGCAGGATGGGCACTAGAAACAAAACACACAATAGAGAGCAACAGTGAGACTATGATGGCATACACACAGACCATGGAGAGAAGGTGGGAGGTGGTCAGGGGCAGCTAGCTGACCACACAGGGAAGGTGGGAGGGGCCATGGCAGCACAGAAGACCATGCATGGCAAGCGGGAGGGTTAGTGGTAGCACAATGGCTATGATGGGCAAGAAGGAGGGTGCAGGGGCATGAACAAAGGACCATGGAGGATAGAAGGGAGGGTCAGGACCTGGGCACAGACAATACAGTTCAGGGGAAGGGGCCTCACAACAGACCGCGTGGGGCAGGCAGGAGGAGCAGTTGCAGCACAACAGACCAGGGAGGGCAGAAGGGTGTGGCAGTAAAATGGACCATGGAGGACAGGAGGAAGGGGATAGGGGCATGGCATGTGGACAGGCAGGGTTGAGGTGGCAGGGACAGGTTACAGTCATCTGACAATGCTAGGCAGGTGGGAGGGGAGTGGCAGCTCAACAGAACACTCAGAGTAGATAGGAGTGGCAGGTCCATGGAACAGGGTGGGCAAAAAGGATGGAGAAGGGGCATGCACAAAGACATCGGAGGGCAGGAAGAAGGAGAATAGGGGCAGCAAGCTAAGCACAGAGGCTAAGCAGGAGGTCAATGATGGGCCATAGAATTTGGCAATGGAGGGCAGGAGGAGTGGACTGGTACATCATGCTAAATGGAGGGCAGTGGCAGCACATCAGACCATGCATGGCAGGAGGGAGGAGGCTAGTCCATGGATTAGGAACTTTATTTTATTACTTAAAATATGAACATGTATGCAGCATAATCTCACTTTTATTCAGGAAGAAGAGGATGTTTGTGACTGTGACTCCGGGCTCACTTGGCAGAAACACCCCCTAACCCTCCACCCCCCATCGCAAAATGTAATGCCCATGAAAAGGGTAGGTGGACGCAGTGTTATATAGAACATAGTCCTGAGAGCACGATTGAAAATGAAAACTAGATGGTATAAACTATGCACCAAAAAGTGTGATATAAGATGAACCGGGCGTGAAATATAATATGCAATACATTGTGCGCAATGACAGATTCATTGGAGAGCACGAGATAGCACAGGCACTAGCGCGTGCTATGCGATATGTGCCTTGGAGTGTAATATGCACAGGGCAGTGTTGTGTAACCTAACTAGTCTCTAAAGTTGTAATATAAAATATGTGCTGGGGAGTGTAACAATGCATATGCACTGAGACAAAGATATGGATCCCAGATTGTAATATGTATGGCATAGCGCTGTGCGTTAGAAAACATAGGCATCGAGGAAGGCACGTTAGATGGGGCAATATAACCCGTGCAAAGGCAAGTGTGGCATGACATATTCACGGGGTGGTGTTACAGTGCACATGGGCTAGAGAGTGTCGTAGCAAATGCACTAGCTGGTGGAATACAACACAGAGGTGTGTGGCACTCGGAAGGCACTGGTGGGTGTAACACAGCATTGGGCTCAGCCAGGAGCACGCTGTGACTCTCAAGTGAGGTTCGTCTCCTTAGAGTAAAATAAAAAGTATTACACATCCGGCGGTGGATGTGTGTTTTATTAACCGTGAGGGGGGTTTCTTGCATAGTTTAGTCCAATTGTTGTCGAATCCCCTTTGAATGGCTTGGTGTGCGTGTGTATTAAATGTGCCCGTCAATAGCTACCCATGATTGTATAAATAAACGACAAGGGTGTCTACTTGGAGAGTACCCACCGGCGGGGGTGCCGGGATCAGACACGTCAGAGCTTCACTAGCGGTGTAAATACATTCCATGTGGATTCATTGTATGCATAGTCGCCTTTTAATGAATATCACGCAAATCGTCATGATGATAGGTAGATACGGTTTGTCCAGCATGTCCTAGGTGTTTCTATAAATATATATTTTTTAAAAATAATAAAAAACAAAGGCTGACCCCGGGGGATGGGGGCCCCGGGGCCATAAGTGGCCTGAGGAGGAGGGCAATGTAGCCCCCCTCCTAAAGATTTTTTTTTAAAAAGGCCATGACCCGGGGGTTGGGGTCCCCGGGGCCGATTAAGGCCTTGGGAGGGGGGCCACGCGGCCCCCTTCCAAATTTATTTTTTTCAACAAAAAAAATTAGGATGCAGGCCCTGGGGGATGGGGTTCCCAGGGCCAACAAATTAGAAAAAGAAGGGGGGCCACACAGCCCTCCTTCTTAAAAAATAAATAAATAAAAGACCGGCATCGCGCCGGAGGCCACGCACCCTCCTTGCAGCACTCTGCAAACACACCCCCTGTCCAGTTGTAAGTTGGGGAATTAATTCCCCTTTAATACTGAGGGTCCCTGAGGGCCAACTAGCCCAACAGGTATCTCCAGTATGCACCAGGGAGCTGCGTTACAGACAGGTGTTCTGAGGCCACGCCCCTTTTTACACCTCTATGCAACGCAGCTCTGTGGCGCTTACTGGAGGTACCTAGTGGGCTAGTTTGACCCTAGGGACCCTCAGGATTCAAGGGGACTTAATCTCCCAACTTAAAACGGCCACAGGGCGTGTTTACACAGTGGGGAAGAGAGGGGAAGGGGCCTGAGGTGATGTGTGCAAACACGCCCTATGGCGCGTTTTAAGTTGGGGAAGTAATTCCCCTTCAATCCTGAGGGCCCCTGGGGGCTAACTAGCCCACCAGTTGCTTCCAGTAAGCGTCATTGAACTGCGTTGCAGAGAGGTGGTCCAGGCCGTGCCACTTTTTACACCTCTCTGCAACGCAGCTCTCTGGCGCTTACTGGAGGTGCCTAGTGGTCTTATTGGATCCTAGGGACCATCAGGATTCAAGGGGACTTAATCTCCCAACTAAAAATGGCCACAGGGCGTGTTTACACAGTGGGGAAGGGAGGGGACAGGGCCTGAGGTGACGTGTGCAAACACGCCCTGTGGCGCATTTTAAGAGGTAGTTTTAATCCGCTGCCCTATTATATACTAGGGGCTTACAGAGGAGGTCATGCTAATCACAGGGGGACCCTAATGCATAGTGTTCCCTAGTGTATGTAGGTGTTTTCACTGTATTCTGAGTGTCTTTTAACATAGCACTGGCTCTAGGACTGGTTAGTCAGACTCAGTTACCACCAGTATCCGTCTGAAAAGGTTGAGGGTACAGGATGATTTTGCAACAAGGCTTCTTTCTGCTCTTCTGTTTGTTCTTTCTGCACGTTATCCTTCTTCCTGCACTTTTCTTTGCCTTTGAGAACTTCTGTTGCTTCTTTCTGCATTTCTTATTTTTCTTTCTCTGCGTTTTTTCTTCTTTCTTCACATGTCCTATCTCTGTAGGCATAGTTAGAAATTAGCATTTAAAAAACCTTCTAAATTCACTGAAAAAAACATAGATTTCAGGCATGTTATAGTTAGGAATTAGCATTTAAAAAACCTTAGATAGTCACTGAAAAAACCATAGGTTTCAGGGGCGTTATAGTTAGCTGGACTTTTCACTCGTACAAAACCATTGAAATTCCCCCGTTATAGTTAGTTCAGCTAACTATAACTTGCTCGCCCGCAATGCACTGCTGATGACCTCACATATTACATCACTCATGACATGGTCAGTGACTTCACTCATGACATCACTGAAGACATCTCAAATGACATCACTGATGACATCACTGATGACATCATCCTTGTGATAGAGTGGCAGACCTCCTCTCCCCCAATATAACCTTTGATACACACATTCAAAAATAGAAACTAAAATTTTCAAAACAATGGACATCCCAATACCAGTTACAACAACCTATTCAGTAATTCTAAGATCCACATCCACATCCACTCATTCACCAACAGTCCTATACAGTCACACATACATGTACTCACTCATCATATGTACTCATACACCTATACATCCTGTTACACAATGCCACTCATCCATAGAGTTACTCACACACATAGTCACTCATCCTAATAAAGAATCAAACATCCATTTACTTGCATATACAGTTATACACACCACCACACTTACTTCTACAGAAACTGACACATACTTAGTCTTTTAAACAATCACTTATAGAAGCACATACTTATTCATACAGGAACTCTTCCATTCTCTCACTCTCACATATACTGACTTATATACACCAATAGTCACATATACTAGTTTAAAACATATGTAGTTACTCATAAAAACACTATTGAGATAGTCATTCACTCACTAACACACACATGCACACACTCATCCACCCATACAGTCCTGCACACATGCTGTCTTCAACACATACAAACAGTGAGTCACTCATTCATGCACCTATGCACTACGTAATGCCCCCCACCGAACCATACAGAAACTCAGACACTCATACTGATACTCAAAAAACCAACTTATAACCTATACAGACACTCATGTAGCTACTCACCAACCCATGCAGCCACTTATACACAAAGTGAGAGACTGATACATATATTTACATATTTAAACATTACTCACTAAGCCATGTATTCACTAAGATACACTTAATCAGTCAGTTATACAATCAATTTTTCAAAAACAAATTATCCATTTAGACACTTATATACCCATTTATTCTTCCATCGAACTTGAGATATACATATATAAAACATATGTAATTTTCAGAAAGACACAAATTCACTGGATTTTGAGATGTCATCAGTGATGTCATGAGCGATGTCACTGACCATGTCATGAGTGATGTAATATGTGATGTCATCAGCAGTGCATTGCGGGCGCGCGTGTTATAGTTAGCTGAACTAACAATAACGGGGGAATTTCAATGGTTTTATACGAGTGAAAAGTCCAGCTAACTATAACGCCCCTGAAACCTATGGTTTTTTCAGTGAATATATATATATATACATACATACATATATATATTATCTACTGGCGGTCGCCAGTAGATAGTTATAGTTAGGACCGAGTTTCCATAGGAAATCTCAAAATACTATTTTGAATAACTTTGGCGCCGGTTGATGAATCCTCGCAAAATTTTAGAAACTAATGGGGCGCTCCGCTCAGCTCCTACCCTGAAAGTCTCGGGGTGATTCGTCAAGCGGGGGCCGAGAAAAAAGGGGGGTCCCAAAACGCGTTTTCTCCATGCATTTTCCCATAAGACTTTTAGTCGAAGGTACAGCCCGAACGGCTGAACAGAATTGCTTGAAATTTGGCAGAGAGGTAGTCCTCAGGTCAGGCATGTGCCTTTTGCATATATGGAGTCAATCTGTACAGTAGTTCCTGAGAAAATTGCAGTTAAAAGTACATAAATATCTATAAGCGCGCACCGTGCGCGCACCCTTACGTACGCGAGCGTAATTCTGATTGGTGGTTACATGTCAGTCAACGTTCGAATCGGTCGAAATCAGGAAGTGTCGGCCGCCATTGTGTTTGTTTTGGGTGCGACACTGAAAAAGAGAGGTGGCGAACGTGAAAAGGGGGCAGGGTAGAGAGTTCCTGACCCCCTAGCCTTTGTCAGGGGGTCCCTGAAGGACCCCGAAGGGTGAAAAAAACATTTTTTTTTTAAATCACGGGGTGCGCCCACGGTGAAAAACCTTAAAAAAAAATATAATAATACATACATAACTTAGCATTTAAAAAAACGTACACATTCACTTAAAAAAACATAGGTTTCACACACATTATAGTTAGGAATTAGCATTTAAAAAACCTTGCAAATTCACTTAAAAAACCATAGGTTTCACACATGTTATAGTTCACTCTTAAAAAACCAATGAAATTCCCCCGTTATAGTTAGTTCAGATAACTATAACTCGCGTGACCGCCACTCTATCACAAGGATGATGTCATCAGTGATGTCATGAGTGATGCCACTGACCATGTCATGAGTGATGTAACGTCATGAGCAGTGGATTGTGGGCGCGCGAGTTATAGTTATCTGAACTAACTATAACGGGGGAATTTCATTGGTTTTTTACGAGTGAAATGTCCACCTAACTATAACATGTGTGAAACCTATGGTTTTTTAAGTGAATATATATATATATATATTCACTGAAAAAACCATAGGTTTCACACACGTTATAGTTAGGAATTAGCATTTAAAAAACCTTGCAAATTCACTGAAAAAACCATAGGTTTCAGACATGTTATAGTTAGCGGAAATTTTACTGATAAAAAACCAATGAAATTCCCCCGTTATAGTTAGTGCAGGCAACTATAACTCACGCGACCGCAATCCTCTGCTGATGCTAGTACTGTATTTAGACACTTATTTGCCCATGTCTTCTTCCATAAATTTTTAGCTATACATATATTACAAATATTTTTTTTTCATAAAGACACATATGTCATCAGCAGAAGATTGCGGTCGCGTGAGTTATAGTTGCCTGCACTAACTATAACGGGGGAATTTCATTGGTTTTTTATCAGTAAAATTTCCGCTAACTATAACATGTCTGAAACCTATGGTTTTTTCAGTGAATTTGCAAGGTTTTTTAAATGCTAATTCCTAACTATAACGTGTGTGAAACCTATGGTTTTTTCAGTGAATTTGTACGTTTTTTTAAATGCTAAGTTACTTTACGCAATTCGTGGCGTGCACGCCCACTTAACGCAGTTCGTTCCGTGCGTGCACGGTGCGCTTCGCGCACCGTGCGCGCACAGTGAGCACGCGGTGCGCTTCGCGCACCGCGCGCCCACTTTACGCAGTTAGTGCCGTACACGCAAGGTGGGCACGCAGTGCGCTACGCGCACCGCATGCCCACGTTACGCACCGTGCGCACATGGAGGACATATTATGCGCTTCATTTGTGATAGGTAATCTGTTAATTTTAATTTGTAAGTGATGACAATAATATGCCATGCACAGAGAGTGTTTTTTTTTTTTTTATTAAAATTTTTAGAGTAAGCGCACCGTACGCGTACGGTAAGCGTAATCGGCGAAATTTTCAAAAAATAAAAATTTACCGTTTTTGGCCTTGGGGGATCTTTGAGGACTCAACTAACATGGCTATGTGCATGGGCGCTGTCTAAACAGCCCCTTTATATGTTTTTTGCCTTTGTTTACAGCCCCCCCCTCAGAGTGCGAGAGAGAAAATGGCGGCCGCCGCTTCCTGGTTTCGACCGATTCGAATGTTTACTTAGATGTAACAGCCAATCAGAATCGCGCTCGCGCACGCCACCGTACGCGTACGGTAAGCTTACGGTAAGTGCACGGTAAGCGCACCGTAAGCTGCCACAGATATATATATTGATTTAAAGGCTATTTTCTCAGAATCTACTGAACAGATTTACACCAAACCTACAAAAGGCACTTCCTTGACCTGAGGACTACCTCTCTGCCAAATTTCTAGTAATTCTGTTCAGCCGTTCGGGCTGTAGCCCTGTCTAAAGGTCCTATGGAAAAATGCATGGGAAAAACGTGTTTTGGGACCCCCCTTTTATCTCAGCCCCCGCTTGACGAATCCCCCCGAGACTTTCAGGGTAGGAGCGGAGCGTAGCGCCCCACCTATTTTGAGAAATTCGCGAGGATTCGTCGACCGGCGCCAAAGTTATTCAAAATAGAATGTTGCGGATTTCCTATGGAAACAGGGTCCTAACTATAACTACCTACTGGCGACCGCCAGTAGGTAATATATATATATATATATAAATAAAAAACAATTAAGCTATTTACATGATTATTAAACAATTGAATAAATATCAGTTACATAAATTGTTATTTATTTATTACTTAATTACCTTTCCATATTATACCCCCACAAATCTAGCAGCCCACACTTAAATATAACTAAAATAAATATTAAATAATTATTAATAAATAAAAATTAATTGTTAATCAATTATTACTTAATTAACTTCCCATAATATACTCCTTCAAACCCAGAGGCCTGTACCTATTATATACTTAAACATATGAATATTACACAATGTACATAATTAATAAACAATTAAATAATGAATCAATAATCAATCTTTCTTTGTTAATTATTACTGAATTGCCTTCCACCCTATACCCCTACTAACCCAACAGCACACACCTAATATATAATTTAATAATAAGTTAATAATGAATTGTTTATTGATTATACTTAATTAACGTCCCACCCTATACCCCTACAAACCTAGCAACACACTACGACACTATAACTTATCATAAGCAAATAAATTAAAAATTATTATTCACTTTAAATTACAAACTATAATTAAAAATATTATTACCAACTATACAAACAATAACAAATAAAATTCATATATGAATAAAAGCACATAAAGATTAAAAAACTATATTTTTCACAACTAGGTTTTTTTAAATGATATTAACAACGATATCCTTGACAATGATATTACTTACCAGTAAAAATCGATATTCCTGACAACGATATTTCTGCATCACAATATTTTTGTATCACAATATTTTTTCTCGAAATTTCTGTAACTCGATATTTAAAATTTGATATTTTGCCCAAATACCATATTTGTTTTCACTTTCTCTTCCTTCTGTTCCTAACTTTACCCAGACCATCTTGGTCTGTCTAAAACCTATTTTTTTATTTTCATCACCAACAATGCTGCTCTCATCTCCTGTCCTTTATAACCTCCTACTTTATTTCTTACACCCTCTCACCTCAAGGTTATCTCATGTCACCTGATCTTCATTCTCTGTACTCTCCTAAAGGCTCACAGACATGTTGACCCTAGACTTGGGAAAGAGCACCAGGACTCTTAATAAAGGCCAATGAGAATGTTAAAGAGTCAGGTACATGTTAGTAAAACCCTTACACAAGACTTGGCATTTATATGATCCTGCCTCAGCACATAAACAAATCCATAGACAGGTCATATGGCGCTTCTGTGGAGGGTGAAATGTAGGAAAAGTGATGTGTCTGTAATGTGAGCCTGTCCTGGGCCCAAAGCTGCACATGTGTTGACACTCATTAGTCATCTTTAAGATTTTGAATGACTTGCTGCATTAGATCTACTAAGTTTAGGGCTGCATTACAGATCACACCACTTCAGGAGAGACAGACAGAGTTTGTCCGATGAAGGCTGATGTGGGGCATCCCATTGTCATGCACTTATGTGGGGTCATATGTCACTATTTACTTTGCACATGCCAAGGCCTGACCTGGTTGTGCTTAGTTGAAAGCCTGTGATTTTGTAGTTGTTCTATGTGGGTAGGGTTTTAGTGGTCTGCATGAAACTGTAAGTATATGTTATTTGTTCTGTTACCTGTTTCTTTCTTTTTATTATGTTTTGCTCTTTTGTTGTTTTTGGGCCACCCTGTAATCTTTCATGATATAACTACCTGAGGATATCATAGTAGTAGACTCTGTTATCCTATTTTAATTACATTCTTGGTTATATTTTGATGATGGAAATCTAGTTTACTTTTGATTGTTCTCTCCTCTTCTCTAAATTCCTATCTCTTCCATAGAAAAACATCATGGGCTGACCAGTAGCAAAAAGGAATTCCGATGCACCATCTCCCGCAATGACAATATATAATATATAGGGCTTTATTTAGATCTTGTTGGATGGGTAACTATATCAAAACTGTGACGGATATCTTGTACACTGAAATATTAATCCCTTAGGATATAATGGGATTTATATTTCGGCGGACGGGATATCCACCATCGTTGTGATGGAGTAACCTGTCCGCCACGATCTAAACCAGGCCCATAGTCACCAGACTGGCTGGATGCAGAGGCTTGCTGTAGCATCAGAACATTGTTAGCTCAACTCTATTTGTTTGTTTGCTCCTTTTTTAGCATTCAGGGTCTAAGTTGGTATACCAATTGACTTTATATTCTAATTGAAGCCAGTGACTTTGGGTTATATTTAAAGTTATCTCCAGTAGAAGCTGCGTTTTTTGACCTTGTTGAATATTTCTGGATGACCCAGTGATGTCATTGCATTAGTGTAACAGTATCTGGGTTAATCAACATTCTGTTTTTCTGTCCTTAGTCCATTATTAAGGTACAGGGTATTTTTACTACAGCCCCATTAGAGTATTCCTGTCAAGACATCCAAAGAACAAATGTGATTAAGTTCCTTTATCGAAAAAGGACAAAACAAATTGTCTGAAAAAATGAGAAAAACCTATTCAGCATCCAGCTGACAACTCTTTCTTGTCCCTGTGCATTTGAGATTAATTATATTTTGATCCACACCACTGACTTTGTAACACCAGTGTGTTCTAGCAAGTTGAAAACTCACAATGGCAAATGGTTCAATGCTGACCCTGCCAAACACAATATGAAATGTATCCAAGATGAGATTAGCTGACGATGTTCCCTTTTGACAGGACTTCATCAGACATCAATGTTTTCTAACACAGTACAAAACAAGCTCTTTTCTACTCTGAATCAGTTTCCCGCTGACATAATCAGGTTGCATTAAACCACATGGGTTCTAAAAGCACAAACAATCCGAGGTTTGTGAACTGCTTCACCTACAAATGAATTGAAAAAATGTCATAGATCAATTTTCACAGACAAGGTCAAAGTATTTAGGATGATAGGTAGGCCACACAGCCCGGCTAGTTGATTGATCCCAGCCCAGGCAGGACCCAGTATCAATAAAAACAAAGTCCCTGATGCTCTTTAGTATTGTACCCCTCGCAACCCCATGTCCCATGTTTCCAGAGCTTTGCAATAATCTTTTGTGAGTCTTTCTCAACTTTGAGGGCATGCCTTTAACTTTGCGATGGCAGAGTCATGTACCCACATCTTGTCAGATTATGTTTGTCCTTCGATTCTTAAAGCATTCCTAATATTTTTAAGATACAACATTGGGTCAACAGTCTCTGCAAGAACATTTGCCTGGATTGATCAATAAAGTTCAACCTCATTTTGATGGGCATGATGTTTGATTGTCTTTCACAGAGACTTAGACAATCAAGCACTGCTTTATATTTTCTTTGTGACCATTATCAGCCAGGTATTTGTACTAGGAGGCTTTATATCTCTGCTAGCTAGCAATGGTTCTATTCTGTCTGTCACTCTCTTCAGTTGACCCTACTGTTTTATGTTGTTAGTCAAGTGGGCATGCCTATTGATACTAGTATTTCTTTCTTTTGGTATGCTGAAAACACACAGATCTATTTTTGTGTGAAAGAGTCTCTAGATCTATGATGCGTTTATGCCTAGAAGCAGACTTGGGGACTTATTTAGGACCTGGAGAGGGCTGCCACCAAGTTGCTTGTTTGGTGGAGGGCTGGCTTTCACCAGCCAGCACTGACCTGCAAACCATTCTTTAGTGTTCACCACCTCTTTGGAAGGAACTTTTCACAGATCTCACACTGAAATAGCTGATGATTTTTCAGGGAAAATGCAATGCCAGCTGAGTTGTCGTATTGCTGTGTATTTGCCTGCATTATTTTCCGAACGTAACCCTTAACGCTGTGGGTGTGTGTGGGGGGATTTTCTAAAAAACAAAAAACCCAATGTCGCTCTCATGTCAAGTTTTTTCTCCCCGTGCATTGTGTGCTGTTTCTAACCACTATTAGTGTATCTGAAAAATCACTGTTGGAAAGCTTGCCCCAGACAGGAGGGGCCTTCCAATTCTGCAATGCCAGCAGTCGCCTAGTAGGTGGAACACTAGTTGAGGGTTTCCAACATTATAGCTGAAAGGAAATCCCACTCAGAAACTCATTGGTTACCTTGACTCTGAATAAGATGGAAACATCAAGAGATGTGTGAAAGGGGACAATCCTTTGGCCTTCAGCGATCATCTACTCATGAATAAACAGTAAACTCTGCTTTTCAAGGAGATTGAAACCTAAGTACCCATTTCTAAATTATTCCTAACGTTTCACAAGGCAGCATGGGCATGATGCACAGACAGAAAGTCTTCTGCCAGGAAGAACAGTGGAATGGGGCTAGAAATCAAAGGTTCTCCCTGCTAATAAAATAGTGTCCCCAGCACATTGGGCCAGTTGACTTCCCTTAAACCTATGAAAAAGAAATCAGCCACAGTGTTAGAAATGGGGGGCTTTAGTTGGCAATGGTTTGCACCTTTGTCCAAATAGGCACCCTTGCTTCTAGTCAGGGAAAAGGGATACACTTCTAAAATAACCCCTGCTCACCCCCTTGGAAGCTTGGCTCGAGCAGACAGGCTTATCTCAGAGGTAGCGTGTAAAGCACTTGTGAACACATACAGTAATACAGTGAAAACACTACAAATGGACACCACACCAGTTTAAAAAATAAGTAATCTTTACTGGACTTAACACAAGACCAAACGACCAAAATCCACAATACTGTAATCAAAACAAGTCTATAAAATAGTAGAAATAGCTTAGTTCAATGTAGATGGTAAATGCAACACTTTACTCCCAAAGTACCTTGGATGCGTCACGCAAAAGAAACAAAAAAGTTGCAGGGAAGGTGATGCGTCGGTTCCTTGCTTCGGGGGAGGAGATGCGTCGGTTCCTTACTGCAGCTCAGGGGAGGAGTTACCGGAGTGGAGGTGATGCGTCAGTTTCTTACCGTGTTCTAGTTACAATATGACAAGATGGCACCTCAATGTGATGCGACAATCTGGTGCGATGCGACAAAATGGCGTCTTCGATGCGATGCAACAATGTGGATGCAATGCGTGCACGCCCGACGGCCGTGCGTCGAAATCGATGAACTTTGGAGCCATGACAGGACCTGTGACACGCTTCTCCGGTGATGCGATGATGACCTCTGCGGTGGCGGCACGCTTCTCCGGTGATGCAACATGCTTTGTTTGCGATGCGATGGAGATCAGCTGCGGCGACGGGACACTTCTTCGGCGACGCAACGCCGACTGCTGCGGTGCCAGCACGCTTCTCCTCGTTGCTTCGCACTGCCAGCTCCCAGTGACATGCAGTCTCTCAGACAAACAACAGCAGGCAACTCTCTGCAGGTAGAATTCCCAGCAAGGGAATTCAGGGGGAGCTGGTGGTGAAGTCTTTGTGGCCCTGAGACTTCAGAACAAGAGGCAAGCTCAGCTTCAAGCCCTTGGAGATCTTCCTCAATATTATTAAAGTACAAACAAAGTTCCTTTTCTCCTTTCTTTTCAATAAGGTAACCACTGCAGGCCAACCCCAAACAGTCCCTATCGCAGGGGCAGTCTCCTCCTTCAGCTTCCTTGTTTCTTCTCCTTGGCAAAGGTTTGTCTTGATTCCCAGAAGTGATCTAAAGTTCTGGGGTCTGGGCCCCAATATTTATACTGCAAAATCCTTTGTTCTCCGAAGGCAGAGAGTGTCTGTACCTAGTCAAAACCAGTTCTATCCTCCTGGGTGCAGCATCCTGGCAGGAGGTGGAGACAGCATTGTTTGAGAGCAGACCTGGCCCAGGTAGCTGAAAGGAAATCTCCTCCCCTTACTCTCTATTCTATGAGGGCTCAGGTCAGTGAAAGGATATCTCTGCCCCCTACTCTTTATTCAATGCAGGTCCTATTCAGCCCAGCCCTGACCCATCAGACTGCTGGAGCCAAGGCCCTCTCCAACACCCTGTCACTCATAAACCAGACATGGAATACACAAACCCAGCAGAGACATACTGGATGGTTTAGGCAAGAAAATACCTATTTTCTAAAAGTGGTATTTTCAAACACAGAATGTAAAAATCACCCTCACTAAAACATGTATTTTACCATTCTGAGTTCAGGCATACTAAACTCGAATTTCCACCTTGTTCCCTGGGTCAGTTAGGATTATAAGATGTTACACTGCCCATTCTGGCCTATAGGAACAGGTAGCCTTGCAATAGTGAAAAACGAAATTAGCTGTAATTCACTATCAGGACATGTCACACACATCAGGGCATGTCCTTCCTTTCACAGACAATGCACCCTGCCCATGAGGGTACCTTGGGCCTCCCTTAGGGGTGACTAACATGCAGAAAAGGCATGTTTAGGGATGTGGCAAGTGGGTGCAATTGCAAGTCGACATGGCAGTCACAGACTGCACATAGGCACTGCAATGGCAGGCCTGAGCCATATTTTACCAGCTGCTTCTGTGGGTAGCACAATCAGTGCTGCAAGGTTAAGTCTAAACTGATGATTTGCATTTTTAGCCATGTGTTAATTTGCTGACGAAGAGTCGGGGCTTCATTTAGAGTTTGGCACATGGTTCACATTCCACTAGCGTGGTCGGGGGCATCACTCCTGTCACCCTGGTGGACTATCACCCACCATATTTAGAGATCTCTCCCAGCCTGGAGGAGATTTCTATGCTTTTAAAGGTGCAGCTGCCTTGGTGGTTATTTGAAGGCCCTAAAGGGTTTGCTGAGTGACCACCATGTTTCATACCACAGCACTGCAATCTTTTGTATTTTAGAAAACAAACTCTCCAATAAGACTTTAATTTTGTAAAACAAAATACTAAAGACCCTGTAACCTGGTTAATTTTTTTCTTCTTTTCTGCTCCGGACCACCAGGCTATTCCTGGTTGTTCTGAACAGAAAAAAAGTACATCAGACCATTTACTATAAATAGGAAGGGTGGTGTGCTGTACTGACACCAACAGCGGCAACTCGGTCAAGCTGTTGGTGTAATATTTCCACTGGCGAAGCCAGCTGGGGCACTACCAGTGCATCTATCAAAATCAACTTTTCCCTGTCTATCTTCAGTAATGGAAAAATAATGATCCAGGCGTCTGATAACATCTAAGAAAATGTTGTTCTCCAAATTTCAATGCACTTTCCATTCATAAAAGAAATCCAGCTTCCTACTCATTGCAGACAGCATTTACTTCTCTCTTCCACTCCTAATTCTTTTGATATGGAGCCTAGACTCAATTCACAGCCTCTAGACCCCTCCTTCTTTTCCCATTTTTTATACACTTTATGAATGACCTTTCCTTAGATATTCCTCAGTCACCTCCTCTACCTTCCTCACAGTCATCTTCCCATGTTTTCATTCACCCTGCATCCTTCCCACTGACCTCTTTTGATCACTCCTTGTGTGTATTTCATTTTCCTGTTCCTCTTCCCACCCCCCACAATTTCCCTCACACTCTAGTCAATGCTCGAAGCTGATTGTGGGCTATCCCTAATGCTTACCCTATCAGATTTCACACTTAGGTGCCGATTCCGATCTGGTAAAACCCGGGTACGAATGGTCGTACGGAGCGTTTTTTCTGTCTGACTCGTACCCGGGAAAAACACCTTATAAACTTGCAAGTATGATTCGCACAGAAATACCATTTCCGTACGAGTCGTAAAAAACACCGACCGGCAAAAAAATACATACAAATCTGATTCTGGACGGCGCATACGCGACGTCCGGACGAAGTCAGGCAGCGTTTCACAGACCAGCAAGTACGATTCGTGCCGACGTCACTCCGCATGTAGCATTTTTTACGGGAGCCAAAAACTGCCGGGAAATTGAGGACGACGCGAACAAGTATGCGACGGACAGCCATGGATCCCAACCTACGCGTCATCCCGGCCCTCATAGCCTACCACCTCGTGTTCCGAGACCGACGCAGACGCCGCAGAAGGTCAGAATAACACCCAGGGGCAAAGGGGGTGGTGTGCAAGGGGCAGGAAACACAACCCACACCCCACAAAAAACAAAGATATCCTGCACAACAATCACCTCCATGGTCTGGTCACTTCGGGGGGCGTGTCCACCAATCCCACGTCCCGCCACAACGGAAGTGGACATGGACGCATACCCGTCACCACCACAATGGTGGTACGGGACGTCCCCGCACCCCTCAGAGCGTGGGTATGGGCCGTACCACGCCTACCCCTACATCACACCAACAATGGCGGTACGGCCCGTACCCACTTCCCAAAGGCATGGATATGGCCCGCACCCCCAAAGTTGGGGTGCCGTAGGGGTACGAGCCGTACCCAGGCCATCAGCGCGTGGGTACGGCTCGTACCACAACAGTGGACAGATACATAGGGGTGTGTGCCTATCACGACCAGCAGTGCTCAGACAAATGAGGGGTGGGTGCCTATCACGACCAGAAGTGCCCAGACAAATGAGGGGTGGGTGCCTATCACGACCAGCAGTGCCCAGACAAATGAGGGGTGGGTGTAGAGGACCCCCAGCAGTGGACAGACATATGGGTGTGGGTGCAGAGGACCTCCAGCAGTGGACAGAGACATGGGGGTGTGTACATCACCCTCCGTTGAGCAAAACTCCATGGGTGCATGAAGGCATCCACAATGTGCGACAATGTTGAGAGTGCCATGACAACACATCACTGACAGCAGTGTCCCACTCCCATGAGGATGGATGTCCTTCCCCCACTGCATGACACACCACATGTGGGTGTGATGACAAATTACACATGCATACCCACCCCTGGCGGAGGCAGCACAATACACACACTGAGATCATGCAACAAGACTGTATCCTCATGTTAAACACCACTAAACTAAGAGAGCCTAAGGGAACACACACTGTCACCCACATTCCAGGACTGATAGGAATGTACAGGTGCCGGGGCAGCCAACAAGTTGTTGCCTCCCATGGAAGGAAAAGGGTGGAGTACACATAGATACAATGTCCACAATTGTCAGTCAGGTGCCCAAAGACCCTGCAGAACACGTAGCACATGTGTGTGAGGCAGGGAGTACACACATGCATAGTGTCCACATGAAGTCATGTCAATATACTCCATACACAAGTACAGTGTCCAGCAAGGATGCCACAAACGATGCAGGTGGAGACATTGCAGAGCATACATGGCCAAAGTTGAAGGGATGTGTCACACACCGAGGAAATGTTGACACAGCTCAGCACAACAATTGGGAAAAACCCTGCAGGGAAGATGTCAGGTGCCACAGAGGAAGGAACACACCTTGGGACAATGTCACCATGCAGTAAGAGCTAACATGACCTAAGAATATATGCAGACACCTTGTGACGGCATGCAGATACCAGGGTCCACCCCATGAGCAGCACACTACAACATTTTCCAGCCACCCAACACATTATCACCAGCCCAACTCAGGGAGCAGCAGCACCAACAGCAATACCAGAAAAGCAATAGTGTGCAAACGAAAAACAAAAAACCACATTCAGCATTTCGAAGAAAATTAGCTACAGTACACTATTGACCAAGCCCATAGGCCACGCCAGATGCGAAGTCCTGGAGGGGGACACGTTGGGACGCGTCTCCCCTAGCTTGCCTGCACAGTTCACTGTACCATATCATCCACAGAAGGGGGGGCATCATGTGGGGGGAAGAACCAGGCACCGCAGGGACAGGAGGGGCACGGGTAGGTGTCGTGGGTGCAGGAACGGATGACTCCACCACAGGGGGTGGGGCAGTGCCAAAGGAGGAGGTCAGTATGGCGCTGCACACACCCGCAAGCTCTTCCAGTGTCTCCCCTGCACCCGAAGGAACCACAGGCCCCAAGGAGGGGGGGGGTCGGAGGGATGGGTTGCAGCGCAACTGGGGGAGGGTGTGGACAGGGGGGGACACACAACTACCCTGCCCGGGGAATCCCTCAAACGCTTGCGGGGTAGTGTCACACTGGGGCTGAAGGACAGACTGGCCATGAGGGACTCTTTGTCCGACTGTTGGGCAGGAGAGCCAAGGGGAGTGGTTTTGGAGGTAGTGGGTTGTGAGAACTGCGGACTCCTACTGTGACAGCGTGGCTGCTGTTTGCCCCCCGACCCAGTGGCTGTGCCTTCTCCCCCCTGTGTGTGCGTGACAGGAGGTGTGCGCTGGGCCTTCCCTGGTGGTGTGCTGTCTGTGTCTGGTGGGCTGCGTGCATGGGGACGTCTGGCTGTGTATGGGACAGGCATGGGATTGGGAAGTGCAGATGGTGCCGGGGTAGGGGGGGGACGGAGCACTGCAGGAGACCCACTACTGCCGTCAGTGACGAGTCCATGTACCTCAGCAACATCCGTTGGTCAGACATCGCTGATGACATGCCCTCCATTTACGACACCATCCGTGTCAGCAGCCTGGTGTGGCCATGGAGGACACGCAGTAGCGATGTCTGACCAACCTGCAACTGGCGCTGATATCCACAGACTCTGCATTGACGGCAGCAGGGGAGACAGGGGCAGGGGGTGCGGTGCCTGGCACGAAGGAGACATGTTTGGTGTACCACAAACTCCCCTCAGAACCCAGAGCCCCTTATCCGACTAGCTTAGTGTCCCATTCGTTATCCGAGGTTGAGTCCCAATGTATTGTGGTAAATTTTAATTACCTGTACTTAATTTATGCGGTAAAGTTCAATAAGGATAACTCAGAATAAATAAGAGGCAGAATCCGTGATATTTGAGGTTTTAAAAGGGGTTTTATTCCTTACAAAGGAATTGGTTCGAACCAGGCAATCGGGTTCCGTCACCACGAAGGTTCGGGAAGGGATCGAGCATACTTTATTGACAGGTTACCATATATATAGTCAATGCATTACAGTAAAGGCAGATGCAGAAGGCGTAACAGTTGAGAGGAGAGATAAGAATACACATACGTAATGAAAAAGGCGTTACAATAGGCGTGCATAAGGGCGTGTACTAGAAACGTCATTATGAGGATGACACAGGTGGGTGGATCCATAAAAGAATCCTACAATGTCAGCAGAAATACATGGCAGAGATGCGCGTGCAGCAGCATGACGTGTGATTGACGTGTAACTGGAGGGTGAAGGGGACTTGACATTTAGCCCTTCATGAGGAGACAGAAGTCTGGGATGTCAGAACAACCTAATCCCAAATCGTATCTAATATCTTGTGTTTAAGGAACTGTATTATCTGGAAGGAAAGGTCTCTCGGGCAGAGGCTATCCTATACTGACTGCTAGTGCGTGTATAAGCGTCTACGTGTCTACATGAGATGCGAGGGAGCATGGGCCTACCATGGTAACAGGAGCTATGAATTACTTGCACGGAGACAGTAAGGCCGGGCCCTTTGCTCTGTAGCTGGAGGGATGTTTACCTAAACTACTAGACAGGAATGTATTTTTTGAGGAGCGGAGCAGATAACTTGAAGGCTAAATACAGTCTTGGCAGGCAACAGGCCGAGCCGGGCACCGTTAGCCGCGCAGGGAGTAAGACAAAGGTCATGGATACAGATGCAGGTCCAGGCTGGAGCATTCAGAGGCAGAAGGCAGGAAAAGGCTCGATGGCAGAATTCAGGCCTAACTTGCCATAGCTGAAAAACGTGAAAGGTGCACCATATAAAGACGGTGGCAAGGCATACTTAGGAACGGAATATTCGACCCATTCATGGTGGATCTGAAAGAGGACATATTAACGTTGGACACAAATGTATTTGCGTCTTCATAGCTGGAAGTGGAGGGAGCATACATGTACTTGTAGCACGTACATGGAGCCGTTGGGGTCTAAGATAGGGGACACAACTGATCATAAAAATTCATATTTCCTCATTCCCTCCTTGTCCCCTACGGACCCTTCATGATATATCGATCCTCATGAATCCATCAATCTGTTCATGTAACATCATTTGCTCTTCTTTCTTCTTACAGGATTTTGAATGAGAACTTGAATGTGGAATACATGATGTGGCACACAGGCCGCAAATCGCTGGCCCACATTGTAGACACAGGCAGCAACTGAATACTATGAGAAGGGCAATACCTAGGAAGGATAGGACTTTCCATCCCCAGGCTGACAACACACTCCAGAACCAACCGGACCAAGTCCAGGTGCCTGGATTCTGGTGTATCTGACTTGCAATCTCATGAAGACGAGTTATGGCTTTATATACTGATGGCGCGTTTTCTGGAATGAAAACACAGCAACTCGATCCGATGACTCTACAGGCTCCGCCCATATCGGCCAGGATGACGTCAAGGACAAGACGATTTTGGAGAACAACAATCCGCATCGCAGACTGCTCCTCCGTTAAGTTGCCTAGGGCAGAAGTAGTTTCATTCACTACTGCTTCAAGGGTTCTGGTTAATTTTCGTATCAGTTTACTATTAGAGACAACACCTATGTAGGGAAAGAGACCTTTATTGAAGTCTGTGTATTGTTCCCATGCCGTTTCAGTGTAGTCGACAATCGGGAGATCTCTCTGGGGTCTATTGTGTACTAGATGGGTATTTCTATGATAATCAGGAGGGGCTAGGAAAACAGGTGGCAGAAGGAATGCAATGTAACAGGTACCATCCCAATCTAGAGGTAAACGTATATATGCGGTATGACCACAAATGAAGTAGGAATGACGGGAAGCTCTAAATGTAGACTTGCCTTGATCACTGAATTCGATCACAGTAGTACATTTACTATGACCCAGGTGTACTGAACCATTCTTTCTTGCACATAATTCACCTTTGACTGGTAATACTGACATAGCAGGCAAGACTGGCGCAGCTTCGGATTCTACGTTCAGAATCATGAGGTTAAGTGTAAAGTTACCTAATCCATATACTTCATTTTCTAGATCAGTTCCTGTCCTTTTGGGAAGTCCCTCTTTGTTAGGGTAGCAGGCTTTAAGCAAAACTAAGTTCAGGTTTCCCCATACCCAGTTGCCCTGGTAAACTACGGTATTTGAACCCAAAGAATTAATCAAACTAAACCATGCACCACAGGAACCATTGTGTGTGAACGGATACGGAAAGAGGGGCAGAACTCCCTTGTATTTCTGGTAGGGAGGGAGTCGGCCACATATCCAACAATTTGTAGCGTTGTTGGCCTGATGGGAGTGATGTAACATACTAATGAATGTGTTGTTGCGTAGCGCAAGTCTGTAGGGCAACTCATGCGGAGGTAATTCGCTAAAAGAGTGTTCGGCAGTAACATTGAAAGCAGAATGTGCACGCTTGAAAATAGGGTAGTATATGTGCAACAGTATACTTGCAGCAATAATCAGAAGATTTAGAAAAAACATAATCAATAATGTCACTATACAGTGACTACGAAGTGATTTACAATATGCACGTTTCTTGAGCTGTTGCTGTCTATCTCTCTCTCTATTTCGGTCTAGAGGATACATGTCAGAAACTAATTTAACCGATTCACCTAGGAGAGGACTTAAACAATTAAATTGTCTGACTTGCTAGACCTTAGTTTCAGTTTATATTCCTGGGAAGCAGTTTTCTCGACCAGGGGGAGTTTCGAGTCAGTCTGTGGAGGAGGGCAGGGCTGAGAGTTCAAATCAGAAGGCAGTCCGTGAAATTTCTTGATGTGGCTCGAGTGCAGCCAACCCTTGCGACCCTCAATCTTCACTGCGGTCCTCGTGGTCAGAAGTACTAATTTCGGCGTTTGCCAGCGAGGCTCCAGCGGGCTCCTCCTGTCGAAATTTCTTATAAACACGTAATCACCGGGAACCACTTCATGGGGCTTCACCTCGGTGTTGTCGGGAAAGGCTGCAGCTACCTGTGAACGGCAAGATTGTAGTGCAGACATCAAGGAAGCAAGGTAATCTGTCAGCATATTACAATCAACATCAGTGATTTTACGAGGTATAGGCGTCCCCCACATATTTGGTGGCCTACCGAAGACCACCTCGTACGGGGATAGCCCTGTTCGAGAATGGGCTATCATTCTCATGTAAAAGAGCGCAACTGGTAAAGCTACTATCCAGTCGACGCCTTTCTCTCTGCAGATTTTAGAAAGTCGAATTTTCAGAGTCTGATTATGACGCTCCACGAGACCTGCTGCCTCGGGATGCCGGACACAGTGGAATTTTCACTGATAGCCTAACAGGAGTGTAATGTGTTTCACTAGCTCGGATGAGAACGGCTGACCGTTATCTGAGTACACGATACGGGGCAAACCATACCGTGGGAAGAATTCACGAACCAGCTGCTTGGCAGTGGTCGGAGCAGTGTAATCTGGGACTGGATATGCTTCTGTCCATCGGGAAAGTGCGCATACAACTACGAGGACATATTTGAATCCTCGACAACGTTCCATCTGGATATAATCCATCTGGAGGACTTCAAAAGGGTGATCGGGAGGTTGAAATCCACCTTGCTCTACAGGAATGCTTTTACCTGGGTTGAACTGACAACAAATCATGCAAGTACGCACTTTCTGTTTGGCTGCTGCTCGTAAGTGTTTATTGAACCAAATGTTTTGAATACTGTCTAGCATAGCTTTCTCTCCTAGATGCGCTGGACTATGTATTGTGTTAATGATAACTTGAACCATGGAGTCGGGGAGAAACCATGTAGATTTTCCCTTCGTCATCCATCCCTGATCTGTTTGGATCCCTCCTAGTTCAGTCCATTTCTTGATTTCCTCTGGTGTAGCATGTGTCTGTATGTCAATTACATCAAGGGCGGGATCCCTAACTGTCATGCAGTGTGTCGATGTCGGAACTATTGTCTTTGTCAAGTCAGTTGCATGAGTCCGATTCTGTGCTGTTTGCTTAGCTGTTCGGTCTGCCAGGTCGTTACCCTGGGAAATGATATCGGTCACTTTTGTATGTGCCTTGCACTTCATGATAGATATCGCAGTAGGCAGATGTATTGCATCTAACAGACCTTGAATGAGGGGACCGTGTTGAATGTTGGCACCGTGAGAAGTTAAATAACCTCTCTCTCGCCAGAGGACTCCGAAGTCGTGTACAACTCCGAATGCATAACGTGAATCTGTGTATATGTTAACTCTCTTATTTTTGGCTTGAATACAGGCTTGTGTCAGAGCGATGAGCTCTGCTGCTTGAGCTGACAAGGTGTCAATACAATTCGTTTCAATAACTTCGGTGTCTGTCGTGACTGCGTAAGCGGCCACTAACTCTCCTGTACTTGTTCTCATGCATGAACCATCCACATAAAGTGTCAGGTCTGGATCTGGTAATGGAATGTCTGTCAAGTCTTGTCTGGGTTTCGTCGTAATAGTAATGACTTCAATACAATCATGTGCCAATGGGTCTGTTCCACTTAATGGCAAAAGTGTGGCAGGATTTAATGTACTACAGCGTCTGATTTCTATGTGTGGCTGAAACAATGTCAATTCATAACCTGTCAGTCGTGCTATAGTCAAGTGCTGGGTCTGTGTTCGGTTTAAAAGAACTTCCACGGAATGTGGAACTTGCACTGTCAATTGATGTCCTAATACTATGGAATCGCTTTGTCTGATCGCTAAAGCTGTCGCTGCAACTGATTTCAAGCACGTAGGCAGAGCCTGGGCTACTGGATCTAATGTGCTAGAAAAGTAAGCACACGGTTTGTGTGAACCTGCTTGTTCCTGAGTGAGTACTGACAAGGCAGTACCTTCGCGTTCTGTGACAAATAGTGTAAAAGGCTTACTGTAACATGGTGTCGCTAAAACAGGTGCTTGACATAGGGCTTTCTTTAAGTCTTCAAAAGCTTGTGTATGTTCCTGAGTCCAAGGGAGGACAGTCGATGTCGCTGCCTCCTGGGTTGTCAACTGAATGAGTGGCTTTACTAGAAATGCATATTGGGGAATCTATTGTCTACAGTACGAAGTGAGGCCTATGAAGGCCCGCACCTCCTTTTGTGTCTTGGGTGGTGACATGTTTACAATTAACTGGATGCGGTCAGGTGTGAGCTGTCTCCCCCCTTTGGACAGCAAGTGCCCAAGGTACACAACTTGCTGAACACAGAATTGCAGCTTCGAAGGGGACACCTTGTGCCCCTTGTCGGCCAGAAAATGTAAAACCGTCAGTGATGCTTTTTCACATTCGGGCTCGCTTCGGGCGGTGATCAGCAGATCATCGACATACTGAAGCAGGGCAGTGTTAACAGGCATGTGGATACTGTCAAGTTGTCTTTTCAGTGCTTGGCTATAGATGCTGGGGCTTTCTGTGAATCCTTGAGGTGCGCGTGCAAATTTGAAGCTTCGTCCATTTAAACAGAATCCGAACAAATATTGGCTTTCCGGATCGATTGGGACGCTAAAGAAGGCGTTCTTGAGGTCAATTACAGTAAAGAACGTTGCTTCTGAATCAATAGCCGTCAATAATGAAGAGATATCTGGAACCACGGGATACTGTGGTACAATGCATTTATTCAATTCGCGCAGGTCAATAATTAATCGATAAACTGGGGGCGCATTTGGATCAGTACGTTTAAGAATTGGAATGATAGGAGAATTACATACAATGGAGTCGGTTTCCACAACCACACCTTGTGCAATGAGCTTGTCAATGATTTGCAGCAAAGCCACTACAGCATCTGGAGGTAACTTGTATTGTCGAATTCGTGGTAATACCACTCCTGCTTTGAGTGTGACTCGATATGGTGTAATGTGCATACAACCTACATCAGTGGGGCCTTGTGGCCATAAATGTGCAGGGACATTCTGTAACCGGTGATCTATATCTTTCAATACGTAGTGACCTTTAAAGTCACGCAAAAATAGTCATACCCCTTCCGGGGAACAACATATTACAGCTCCTAGAGCTTTCAGTGTCTTTATACCTAACAAGTTTTCTGGGCATGATTTTGTAAGCAATAAATCTGTAGTCCGTGTCAATGGACCAACTGCAAGAGGAAGAGGTTGCGATACTTCGTTAACAATAGGCTTTCCTGAAAATCCAAGGGAAACATTCTGTGAGCCTGAGAGGGGTGCCCCTGGAACCTCGTCGTGACTTATAGTTGTTCTGCTTGCCCCTGTATCAATTAAAAACTTTCTGTCTTTCCCTAATACTTGACTATGTACATAAGGACCCTCTTGATCTACGGGAACCTCAATAAGAGGCAAGCCAACCTCCCTCTCTAGGCTGTTTCATGTGTATCGCTGATAATCGGGATAGTCATTTTGTGCATACTGGTACATCTGTTGTGTCGTGTTTTGTGTTGCGGCACTAGGCTGTGGCAGTGGTGCTGCTACGGTGTGTTGTGAAGCTTGCATAGGCTGTACATTCTGAGGTACTTGTGGTTGGATCTGATCCTGTCTAGGTGGACGCGGTCTCTCCTTGGTTTTACCCGTAGAGATATTGTGTTTCAGAACTGCACAATCGTTTACATAATGACCTGGCTGTTTACAATAGTTGCATGTCCCTTTAACAGGAGCCGCTGAATTACTGGACTGTGTCGCACCCTTTTTATGACCGTCAGCTGGAACTGACTGAGCAACGAGCATTTTCATTTTCGTATCTTTCATACGTCTTTGTTCGTGTTCTTGTTCTTCTCTAATTCTATTCTGGTGGTACTGTAACATTTGTAACATTTGTGACGGGGAATTAGCTTGCCAAGTGCTCTCGACTTTCAATACTCTGTTCTTAACCTGGGGTAGGGAATTCTCGACTAATTTTGTTACAAAAAGATGTGGATATGAATCGCTACTTGCTTTCAGGCCGCTATTAATACCAAAACATTTTTCAAATCGGGAATAAAAATCACTAGTGTCTTCATCGGGTTTCTGTTTGCAGGCTGAGATTGCACCCCAGTCTTCCTTTTTCGTAGTTAATAAACGTGGCAATACTCGCACTAATAATCCTGGTAACGCTTTAGTTTTGTCCCCAAGCCCTAGGCCTGGAGTTCGGGTATTTTCTTTGTTTTCTAATGCAGTCCAATCAATCTTTTGCTCTCCCACCTCCCATTCTTTTTCTTTGAGTTTCTCGTAAATACCGGCAGGCAATAATACTTTTAATATTTTCATAATGTCAGGATAGGTATAATCACCCATGAGTAACATGTCTTTTATTTCACGGTGAAAACCTGCTGGATCTTTGTCATGGCTAGGCACTAATTTTTTCATTTCCAATAGTTCTATTTTAGTTATGGGCGTGTACACAAACACGCGTCTAAAAGTATCATCATCATTTCTAACTGGGTGCACTTCGCGTAAGGGATTCTGTCTGTCTATGTAATACATTTTTCTTTCCATGGAGGGAGCTGGATCAAGCTGTGGACACAGGAAGGCACTGTATCTGTGCCGATGTTCTAGAATTACTTTAATTAGATCGGTACCTAGACCTCTCCATTTCTTCATGAGTAGTTCTATCAGTATATCAGGTAGGGGACCAGGATCGGAGTGTTGGCCTTTATACAATATAAGGAGGTGTTGTATCATGTACATACCAGCTAAACGCTGTTCGTCTGGTGAAAGATTCAAAAACGTGTGTGCTAGCGCGTCATCACTATATTTATCAGAACTGTCAGCCCATTGTACTGCTGACCTGGCTAATTCTTGTTCATCCATAGAATCGAGTACATGGTACCCCATTCGTTCTTGAAGTATTTTATCAGTAGCCTGAAATAAGTGTTCGGGGGTCTTTGGATTTGACATGGCTGCTTGAAAAATTCTCTTACTTTCTGGACGTATCGGACGCATTGAATTATTAAATGATCTTCCCTTACCTACATAAGCTATCATTTCTCTAGCTGGTAATTGTAATTGTCCTGTTGTCGTTTCTGGTTGTTACTCTTCCTCCGAGGATTCAGTCTTATCTGCATCTAGTTCTCTTTCAGGCTGTTCTCTTTCACGTATTTGTTCTACTGTTTTTCGGATCCTTCGGTACATATTTTTTATACTATTCTGTTTATCATGTTTTCCGTCTGCTATATTCTGACCCCATTTGTTAAGTGCTTTCATTTCTTCCGGGTCTGCACTAGGCCTATCTCTGTTTCTTATCAGGCAGTTTATGAAGAAGCGTAACAACAGTTTTTGCGTGTCCACTTTCTGGTATGCCATGGCCTCGCCAATACTTTCGGGACCTTGCCCTGTTTGGACAAAGTGATATATTTTGTCTAGATGATCAACCATTCCTGGTAGTATCATTAAATAGTTCGCAACTCGTCGTAGACGTACTGATGATAGCATCATTCTGTCGTCTTTACCGGGTACTGGATCATATCTACAGTCTGTAAGAGGCTGTTTAAGTATGTCGTAATTCGCTGTTTGAGGTGTACGTTGGTGTGCTAAATCCCTATAAGTCAATCGATGTGTTGGTGGTGGCGTATGAAAACCTCCTGTCGCACCTCCTGAGGTGCTAGGTCCAAAAGGATTTGTTGGGTGTAAGGTAGGGAGAATAGGTGCAGGAAGGAGTGGAGGAACAGGCGGAAGGTTTAGAACGGGAGGAGTAGTATGTTGCTGCAGAAGTGGGGGCAGATTATCTCGGGGTCGAACGCCGTTAGCAGGTGGTGTTCGTGGCGGCGGAACATTAACATATTCGGGGGCTGCATCGTCTAAATAGGAAGAAAGGAAAATGTCCTTTGCGGTCTTGTGGTGCAATTTAGTCGGAAGCAATGGAGATGGCAGATCTCTTGGTACTTCCAGGGTGGCCTTAGGTAAACCCTCGGCCAGAAGAGGATACATACCATTCATAAGAGTGTTTCGTTGTCTGTCTATTTGTTCTGCTTTTACTCGGATACCTTCCTCAACTAGTACGTTTTCTCGGGCTTTGTCTGAATCCTCCTTACTTTTCTCTTCTTTTCTGAGCGCTTTCTCTGTGCGTCTATGCGATTCTTTACGCCATAATTCAATGGCATCTTTCTGTGACTGTCTGGCTTTCTTTTTCCATAATGCTTCTTCTACTCTCATGATGCAATCTGCATCCCATGTCCCAGCAGCGGGCCATCTCTGATTCTCTGCTAAATCCTTGGTGTAGTCCACCCACAAATCGAGATATAATACGGCATCTAGGCCATGTTTATGGTACATAAAGTACCCTGGAGTGTCCCTAGGTGGAATGGGAACGGCTTCCTCGAGTATCCCTTTTCTAGTTTTTATCTGTCTTAATTTTGAAAAGAACGGCATCTTAAACCTTGCTACTTGATTCTTACTCGGACTTGAACACAATAAACACAGTAATGAAGATCGAACAATCACTCATACCACGACATTTAAAACATATTAAGATATTTTAAAACGAACAACAATAATTAGAATAAAACTAGCTAACTGCATAATACTGGATGTACTGCTAAACAGTACAGATACACCGCTAAAACAGTGCAGACCAGGTCTGTGTACCCAAACCCCTCTTGACCGGCACAAATTAATGCGCACGTCTAGATGCGTCCCCAGCAACGGTACTCACCGGGAAGCACGGAACGGAACGGAAGGCCTCGGAAACTCTGGACTGGACTGGACCGGACTGGACTCGACTCGACTCGTGACATAGGTACTTCGGAACTTCGGAACCTGGTGGGCCTCTGTATACCTCGGATCTTGCTCTCTCAGCTAGGCTCTGGTCGGGATCCTCCGCACTCCTCATCGCCTCGTCTGGGTGTTGATCGCAGCCTCAGCCACCTCCGTTGGCCTGAGGGAGGTACAGGAAATCCTGCGGGTACGCGTAGTTGTCCGTCCGGCTGTGGCAGGAGACCGGGTCTGCAACGCACCTCTGGCGCGTGGGGTGGGGGAGGAGTCCCTGTTCGGGCGCCAATTATGTGAAAATTTTAATTACCTGTACTTAATTTATGCGGTAAAGTTCAATAAGGATAACTCAGAATAAATAAGAGGCAGAATCCGTGATATTTGAGGTTTTAAAAGGGGTTTTATTCCTTACAAAGGAATTAGTTAGAACCAGGCAATCGGGTTCCGTCACCACGAAGGTTCGGGAAGGGATCGAGCATACTTTATTGACAGGTTACCATATATATAGTCAATGCATTACAGTAAAGGCAGATGCAGAAGGCGTAGCAGTTGAGAGGAGAGATAAGAATACACATACGTAATGAAAAAGGCGTTACAATAGGCGTGCATAAGGGCGTGTACTAGAAACGTCATTATGAGGATGACACAGGTGGGTGGATCCATAAAAGAATCCTACAATGTCAGCAGAAATACATGGCAGAGATGCGCGTGCAGCAGCATGACGTGTGATTGACGTGTAACTGGAGGGTGAAGGGGACTTGACATTTAGCCCTTCATGAGGAGACAGAAGTCTGGGATGTCAGAACAACCTAATCCCAAATCGTAGCTTGTGTTTAAGGAACTGTATTATCTGGAAGGAAAGGTCTCTCGGGCAGAGGCTATCCTATACTGACTGCTAGTGCGTGTATAAGCGTCTACGTGTCTACATGAGATGCGAGGGAGCATGGGCCTACCATGGTAACAGGAGCTATGAATTACTTGCACGGAGACAGTAAGGCCGGGCCCTTTGCTCTGTAGCTGGAGGGATGTTTACCTAAACTACTAGACAGGAATGTATTTTTCGAGGAGCGGAGCAGATAACTTGAAGGCTAAATACAGTCTTGGCAGGCAACAGGCCGAGCCGGGCACCGTTAGCCGCGCAGGGAGTAAGACAAAGGTCATGGATACAGATGCAGGTCCAGGCTGGAGCATTCAGAGGCAGAAGGCAGGAAAAGGCTCGATGGCAGAATTCAGGCCTAACTTGCCATAGCTGAAAAACGTGAAAGGTGCACCATATAAAGACGGTGGCAAGGCATACTTAGGAACGGAATATTCGACCCATTCATGGTGGATCTGAAAGAGGACATATTAACGTTGGACACAAATGTATTTGCGTCTTCATAGCTGGAAGTGGAGGGAACATACATGTACTTGTAGCACGTACATGGAGCCGTTGGGGTCTAAGATAGGGGACACAACTGATCATAAAAATTCATATTTCCTCTATACAGAAAACCCAGAACAAGCGACTTACAATAATCTCAGGAATGGTGGGAATCAGAAATACCTGTTCGTCATTATTCTCAGATCAGTCCACAACAGAATAGACAAAGACACGGTAAAGTTGTTACAATATCATAGACAATGAAAGGAGCAATCATAAGAAAATGACAGTGGAAACAGCAACCTTCCTGTCGCCAGTAAACTAATAGTAGTATCATTAGACTAACAGAAGGTCTCTAGGCTTGAATGGGGGACCCCCCGCCGTACAGATCAGCTCCGTGGAATCACATCACAGGATCAGCTAGTCTCTTCTCCTGCGAAAGTTCTCCATCACAATGAAACTAAAACGTGCTGCACTGCAATATGAAAAGCACTCGTCTATCAGGTATCTGCAGCTGCGTGCATGTAATGGCTAAATAGTGGGACGATCAACCTGCACACAACAACATGCACCGTCTAGTCACCCAGACTGTTTGTGTACACAATGTACAGTACAAGCTTGCTGCGAAGGATGTCAAACAACAGACAGTTCTCATGTGAAGCAAACTCGAGTAGGCATTTTTCAATTAATAACACGCAACTACAGTGTCTCGTGCAAAAGTAGCAAAATTGGCAAGATGGCTTTCTAACAACTAACGCGGTGGGGCTAACTTAGCATTGTACATAGGGAGATAGTAATCATCACTACACCCCCCCTTGTTCGTACCGCTAACCACTAGGGGCGCAAATTCAAGAACGCAGAGTTCAAGTTTGATAGAACGGAACCAAGGGCATGAACTGGAAGTCCATAGAAGGGAAGCGAAAAAGTCAGAAAAGAAATTTCAATTAAGAACGATGTTGCAGGAGAATTAACCATGTAAAAGGGGAAAAAATATAACATCGATGGATGCACCATGAAATGAGCAGAGCTAAAGTCAATCCATCAAGGTATAAGCACAATAAGTTGCAACAGCTTCCAAGAGGAAATCATTTGAACATTCCGCAAAATTATCTGCCATCCAGTTCAGCAGGGGGAAAGAACACACGTGTTCCTCAACAATCGGGGCATCCAGCACCATTTGTGGACAACAGGTGGGGACATCAAGATAACTTCTGGATAAGAATTCAGTTGCAGCCGTTCTGATGTCCCAATTCCCTAGGACTCCATGTGCTGCAGCACAGGCCATGATCCTGACGCCAGAACAGTCCAACTCATGAGCCACTAAGGGGCTCATCAGTCGATCATAATCCGGGGCAGGAGACACCGAGTTAGACAGGCACAAATCCAGAGCCCATTTGAATGGACAATCTAGGCAATGAAAGACAGGTTGCACACAGGTAAAGAAGGGAAACCGGAAGGACAATCCATAGGCAATGCTTAAGGTCGCCAGCGGCAGAGTGCCGTAGAATTCAAGCATCTGTTTCCGAAGATGGAGCAGCCGGGGCATGCTGTCTTGTAACGCAAGTTGTGCAGCCTTAGCGTAGTACGCAGATCAATAATAGCACCCCAGCTACGAGGGCGAGAAGCAAAGGGAGACCTCCGAAGACGCTAGAAAAAATCGAATGATTAAATGCGGGGATCACACCAAACATAGTTTGGAAGGAGGTCACGAGGCCGGAGCCCACAATTTAGAAAAAATCAGCCAGGCCACTTGTTGACGAGGCATGAAAGATAGTCTGAATCAGAGTCCTAAAATGTAGTGGGAGATCAGTGTTCAAAAGCGCTTGCACCTCTGTGCGCGTGTTAGCTACGTGAAGGACAAATGTTTCTCGGGATGAAGTCAACACGACTTGTTTTTGAGACAATAGAGCCCTTATTCTGCTCATCTTGATGAACTCTGCTTTCAAGGTTGGTATGGAAGGCCAGATGGATACATCGAGCTGGCCATGCGGGGGTGGGAAAAGGACGTTATTACAGCAAACCACTCGTAGTGATACAGTCACGATGTGAGGAATTCCCACCAGCATCCCACAGCAAGCTTCATCATTGAATAGCACATAACTACCGTTAGCAAGCAGCGTACAAGACGGTGTCATAACTGGCACACGAATCCCTTTCAGAATACAAGCTAAATTATGAGCGTGTATATTACAAGCACCATGCAATTGAATGTGCCTACACACCACAGACTGATCCGGAGTGGAAGTGCACCCTTCACCTTTTAAATACACCTCCTTGCCGTCTTTCACGCACCTGTTGTCGCCTAGCATGGACACAAGGGACCCGAGCAAGTGGGAGGGCGGTGATGGGAATGGAGGGTGCCGTAAGAGATGGAGTGCTGCTTTCAGCTCTGGGAGCAGTCTCCGTCCCCTCTGGGAGCTCTGCCTCGGACCCGTCAGTGTCATAGTCGGTGTTGGGACTGGATAGGTCCTCTGCCTGACTCCCCTCGGCCGCCGTGCCACTTGCTGCGCCAGACTCCCCAGCACTGGTGGCCCCGGTGCTGGATCCCTCCCCCACGTCCGTGCCAGTGTCTCCCTCGGTTTCCCCCGACAATGCTGTGGGCAAGGTGAAGAGACAGGAAATGATCAGACACCTGTATACATATGACACATGAGTCCAAACTACATAGGTCACAGTGCATAGCATGAACAGCAACATGAGTAACATCTACAATACTACAAACATATGTAGGTCCTGCACCACACAGTTGGTTTACCCACCATGCCACTGGGAAACAATGGGGAGCATGACGCAACAGCAAATTACTTGATATCAATTTATACAGAGGAGCTAGTCTCTGGGGACAGTCGAGCACTGCATCACTGGCATGGCACAGTCACCTACACCCGCAACTGTTCCCTGATGCCAGGTACACGGATAATGACACCTGACATGTAACTACCGGCGTTGCACGATGTGACTATGTCATGTGTGTGTCATGTGTTCCCATGAGCTTGCTGTAGTTGTTCCGTGACATGCATCTGCTGTTGCTGCATCCAACATGTGTCTGCGTGTTGATGGGCATGGCACACTATTACGCACACCAGGCTACATGTGGAATCAGACGTAACGGGTGTATGTATGCATCGCATATGGATTTGCGAGACAAGGACATATCTGCGTAGTCTCAATGTATGTGTGATCAGTCTTGACATGTACCCCTTCATGGCAAGGTGTGTGGACTGTCCTATTTCAAGGACATGTGACTTGTGCCTCTAGTGTTCCGCCACCTGTCTGTATGATAAAACATCCTTCTTCTGCACATATGTGGATGTCTGTCACTCCTGTAATGCGTCTGCCTGTTCACTTACACTGGCCCACAGCTAGTTTCATGGCATGTCATGTTGACCTTGAGCACCCACGTGTGTAGCTGACTCTTGGTAGGAGTATCACCTGGCTGGCATACGTGTCCTGGATGCATTGCACAGAACAGACTCTGTATGTAGCATATGTGTATTAGCTGTTCAACATGTGCTCAGTTCATTGACATTGGTGTAGTGCTGCACTCAATCTTGGTTATTCCCTCCAAATGTCTGCAGGGCACCGCCTCTCCCCCGACCAATGCCAGACTTGGCTGCCATGAGGGAACATGACTGTATACGCCGCTACCGCTTCTCCCAACCGTTGATTGACAACTTGACCGCAAGGCTGGCACCACACCTCCAACCGCTACACAGGTATCCTACTGCACTGACACCCAAGATGAAGGTGATGCCAGCCCTACATTTCTTTGCCACGGGTACGTTTCAATTGATCATAGCTGATGTAGGTGGCATGTCCCAGACCATGTTAAGCCGTGTCCTGCATGATGTGTTAGAGGCCATGTTGGTACACCTGGATGAATTTATACATTTTCCAACTCGTGAGCAGTTGACAGGTGTCAAGGGTGAGTTCTATGCCCTGGGAGGGATGCCCCATGTCATTGGGGCCATTGATGGGACACATGAGGCTTTGGTACCACCACAGGCACAGGAGGTAGCCTTTCATAACCGCAAACATTACCACTCCATCAATGCCCTTGTGGTATGTCTTGCTAACATGCTCATATCCCATGTCTGTGCCCGTTTTCCAGGATCAGCACACGATGCCTACATCTTGAGGCGTAGCAGGGTGCCTGAAATGATGCTGCAGCTGCGCGACGAACGTGCATGTCTTGTTGGTGGGTATACTCTGTTAGTCCTGTATTTTGCGGTATCTTAATATCTTAATGCTTCTCCTGACCCACTTCTGTCCATGATGTTCCATGTAGGGGACACTGGCTATCCCAACATGCCATGGCTGATGACGCCTCTCCGCAACCCCAGAACAGCCGCAGAACACCGGTACAACGACACCCATGGGCAGACGAGGCGCGTGATTGAGAGGACGTTTGGACTCCTGAAGAGCAGATTCCGGTGCCTCCACAAGACCGGCGGCGCCCTCCCATATTCCCCGATGAAGGTCTGCAAAATCTTCCTTGTGTGCTGCATGCTGCACAACATGGCAGTGGAGTAGGCCGTGCCACTCATCCTGGATCCCGATGGGCAAGATCATCCACCCGTGGAGGATGAAGGGCTTGGGCACGGGTCAAGTGAGGATGAGGAGGAGGATGAGGATGAGGACATCCGGAGTCAGCTTATCCGCAACTTCTTCTCATGATGGTGAGTCCCTGTGTCTGAGTGTGCACGCTTAGAGCCTTATGTGCCATGTGTTGCAATGTGTGTGTCGAGCTGACTGTGTGCTAAGTGACTTGGAGGTGTGTTCTGATGTGTCATTCAAGTGATGATGTCATTCCACAAACTTTTGCAGGAACACAAAATTCATTAATAGCATGGTGACAACATCATTCCTGTAGAGTACATGTACATGTCTGCAGATTACTAGCTCTTCGCTGACTTGTTGTGTGTCTGTCCTCCCCAGGTTCCTGCGGCTGTCGTCTGCTCATGTCATCATTGCCCTCCTGCTATTCCTCATGAGTATTGCAACATGTGCTGGATCAGAGTTACATGCACAGACATGGTGAAAAGTCATTTTGGGTAAGGAGTGCAGCAAGGCGTTTTGTGGGTGGTACGTCTTTGTGATATGTGGGGACTGCTCCTGTGCATGTTGTGTTACCATGCATACATGTCGACTCACCATGGGCCACATGACGTGTTGCATGGCTCCCATGAATTGATAGTCACCCTTCCTGACAGTCATCTGTCATGGATTGTGGATTCTGATGAAGGCATCAATGTGTGTATAACGTTCCTCAGGAACATACGGGATGCTAATGGTGGACATGGTGTGGGACATCCTCATGACAGCCTCAATGGGGAATAGCAGCCTCTCAGTTTGCAGCAAGGGGTGTGAGGCTCAACCCCTTCACTTGTGTGCCAGCTCAGTAGGATTTACCACATCTGTGTGTTGAAGGGGGTGTCCAGTGTAGGTCACACATGTTCAGCCAAATGACCTGTGAGTCTGTTCCAATGGATGCATTTCCATTAGTGTGAGGCTGAGTAATAAAGGTGTTCGTCACACTCTAAGGTGCCTCATCTCTGTCAATGCAGGTCTTTTGCCACTTTGCATGCGGCATCTCTGGCATACTTGCTGTAGATAATGCATAGGAGTCCATGTGTAGTTTAGTGACATGCATGCAGTTGCTCATGGATTAGGCTCCCTATTGGGCATGAAGTACATGGTCGTGTATGTTTTTTAGCAAGGTCGACCACACAATGGGCCATCAACAGCTGCTGAGGCTGTGTCTCCTGTGCGCAGGTCGCCCTTCAGTTTCCTGATCCGGTGTAATGGCTCTTTGGTGATTGTGCATGCATTGTCTCTGGGTGTGCCATGTGACACTGGACACTCCTTACTTTACACACGCGCCTGTTGCAGTTATCCTTCTGACATCCTAGTCTTTGTGTGCAAAATGGGGCATTTTGCAGGGAGATGGTGCTTGCTGCTGCGGGCCCTGCACAAGCACCCAGTGGCCACCCACACAAGATGGTGTGCATCATGTTTGGCTCGCTCACATATGCCATGCTAGTCCACAGCATCTGGACCTCATGCTGCAACGCCCTCTGCATTATGCACATGATCCACAGATAGATCCACTACAAGTAAAGACAGACCATCCCCCAGGTCCATGACAACATCCATCTCATATACTGCCCTGCCCTCTACGGAGCAAAGACATCCAAACTCCAAGGAAACTGGTCCACTTCCAGGGGGCATCTGCACACCTCAGCTTCAACACCCTGTACCCCAGCCACCTCACCGTCCACCATAGATAGCTGCAATGGATCACTGTCTGCTGCAGGATGACCTCCACACTCCCCACCCACACTCAGAAGGCAGTCCACAAACCCAACCCCACGCCAACCTTGTACGTCTGTCATCCTAGAACCCGTTGGTCCATCTCCGTGCATCCAACCTTGCCCTGGCCACCGTTCTTCACATCCACCGTACTCCAGCATACAGGACATTGTTCTCCCACCTGGCCACACATACCTGGGACTCCCTCCCCAGGTACCTCCACATGAGCCATGACCTCTACGCCTTGATGATAATCTCCCAAATAGGTCTGTCCGCACAGTTTAGCAAGCACCCCCTCAGCAGCCAGAGGCCATCACAGGTGAATGTTGTGCTCCACGCCTCCATTGAATGATACCTTGTGACCCATGTGTGTCCTGTACCAGACTCTGATCCCAGGGTATGGATGGCTGGAGTTAGTTCAACACTCAGGCATAGTTAGACATTTCCACACACATATGTCATTGAATAATGCCAAATGACAGCAACATCTCATCTGCAGAACAATAAGAATTTATTTTTGGTGGGGTGAGTCTTTTGGTAGATGTGCTAAGGTGCTCTACCGGGTGCATAGAATCCAAAGTTCACAGGGGGAGATGGCATCCTTGTCAGTTGGAGTCATCAGAGTCCAGACCACAGTGTTGGTCATCATTGGTCAGACTGTGACCAGCAAGTCCATGTGGCAGAGAATGTCATTGGATGAGGTGCTGCTGTTGCGCCAGTGGGCCAGGTGCCAGGCCAGGTGACCTGGGAGATGGGGATTGTCCGCTGACTCTCACGGTCTTTTCCGTGGACGTCCCACCTTCCTCCAGGGACCCTCAGATGCAGGCCTTGATGATGCTGGGGACGCTCCGTCAGATGAATCCTCCTCCTCCTCCCTCCCTGTGTCTGGTGCTGGTCTACGCCTGGTGGTACAGGGAGGGTTTGCCAGGCTTTGGGCGATCTGACGGAGTGATTGGCTCACGTCCCTGTGCACCGCCAGGAGCTCAGCCAGTCTTGCCTCCATCCGTCCTTGGTGTTGTTGATGACTGGCATGATGCTCGACCTGCAGGTCCTTAATCTCATCGAGGGTCCCCTGCATCCCGGAAAGTCTGGACATGACCTGGTCGATGCCTCTGGTGTCATGCCGGTATGAGTCCAGGATGTTGCGTATGTGTGACATACCAGGGTCCTGAGCTGGCTGGTCAGGTTCGCGCCTCCGCCTGCCTCCACTCCCACCACCCCTGCCCACACGAGCCTGGCCTGCCGTTGTGGGCACATCAGGTTTATGGTCTTGAGGTTGTCTGCCTCCTCCTGGGTGCCCGGTGAACCTTGTCCCTCCTGGTCAGACTGGCTCTGTTCAGTGCGAGCAGGGCTCCTGGGTGTCTCCTGGGATGTGGCAGGAATGGGGGTGGGGGTTGGCACAGATGTACCTGATGCAGGTGCTGCAGGGGCTTGGGCACCAGAGGGGCCAGGTTGGTCGGGGTCATCCACGGAGTGGTGAGAGTCGTCGCTGCCGGTGGGATCATCTTCACGCTGAGCCTGGGACTGTGATTGTTCCCCCCCATTGTTGGGGGGAGGTCGATGACGTTGCCCTGTGTGTGAGAGAGAGACAATGTTAATGCTGTTTCATGCCACATCCATGTTTCATACATATTCAAGTTGACACAGTTCCTCCAGGTAGTTGGATGTCCCTAGCATTCCTCTCAGTGTCCACTTGGGGATGGGTATGTTGCGGGGGACAGATTGGGATGTTCTCCTGAGTGTTTGACCTGTAGATTGTTGGCTCTGATGCTTATTTGGCTCTGGTTTGGTCTTGTTGTGTCACATGTCCATTGTGGGAGTGTGTGAATCCGTTGCCTGCCCCGGGGGTGGGTGCTTGTGTTATGGAGGGGGGGGGGGTGTGACCGGGCGTGCTGTTGTGTGTAGTGTGAGTTGTCATTGGGTCTCCCAGGTGATGTGTCTGTCCCCTCATGGTGCATGCTGGCATGACAGTGAGTGTGAGTTCCTGTGCTAGATACCTGTGCTTGTGGAGTTGGTGTTTGAGTGTACAGTGGTCCCAGGAGGGCCTTGTGCTGCATACTGCAGGGCCCAGTGTCAGCTACCTTGTCAGTAGTTTGACAGTCCCTGTGCATTGTGCATAGGTATGTACCTATGCCATATGGGCTGAGGGCATTGTTGTCTGCGTCTCATTTCCAGAATGTGTTGTGTGGGGCCCACCCTCCCAGCCTTCAGGACATCCAGTCTTGTGTTTGTGGTTGTTGTAGCCTTGGACATGGCCTTGCCTTGATTTGTGAAGGGTGCATGGAGACGTTAGTGGCATGAGCGTGGTTTTTGAGTGTGGTTGTGTGCGGTGAGTGCTTGGGGGTAGGTGCATGCATTTGTTGTAGTTGGGGTGTGGATGCCATTCCCCCCCATGTTACGTGAGTTGTTTGTGTACTCACCAGGCTCTGCGACTCCGTGTACTCCCACTGGCGGTAGCATGGCCATCACCTTCTCCTCCCAGCGATGGTAGTGTTCGGGTCTGCGGGGTGGCCCACCTCCAGTGATGTAATCTGGGCATATTCTTCATTCATTTTCCTCTTGACTGCCCTGCGCATATCGTACCACCTGGCTTGGCATTCATGCCTGGTCCTTCGGATGGGCGCAACAGCATTCACTTATCGACAATCCTCTGCCACATGGCAGATTTTTGATCTATGATGGTCTGTCTGACCAATGTTCCAAACAGATGTGGCTCGACTCTGATGACTTCGTTGACAAGGAGGTCCAGCTCCGCCGTACTGAACTTTGGATTCTTGTCTGTGGGCATGGTGTGGGGTGTGGGTGTGGGCGTGGATGTTTGTGGGTGTGTGGGTGTGAATGTGAGTGTGTGTGTGTGAATGTGAAGAGGGGGATGTTTGTGGAGGAGGTTGTGTGAAGGTGTGTGAGTGAAGGAGTAGCAAAGGTATGAGTAATGTGGGGTTGTTTGTGTGTGGGCTCTGTCAGCAGTGGGTCTGTTGCAAAGGCTCATGGTTTGTGTGTGTGGGCCCTTTTTATTGGTCAATTTTTGGGTGTGGCTGTGTTTGAATTTTGGTGGATGTGTTATAATAGGTGGTTGTGTTTGGGGCCTCTGTTGGCCTGTTTGGATGTGGCAGGTCAGTCATTGAGATGTATTTTGTCGTGTACACGTGTTTTGTGTTGTTGTGTTGTTGTGTGAGTCGATTTGACCCTCCTTGTGCTGTTTTACAGTGTCCTGGTTCTGTATGTGTCTTTTTCGCGTAGGTACGATCCGTACATACGCGATGCTGGGTGAGGGTGCTGGGGTATGGTGTTGGTGTGCGGCGCGTACATGCAGTGGGGGTACGGTGCGTACATGGGGGGTGCGGTACGTACATGCGGTGCTTGGGTACGGTGCGTACATGCGGTGGGGGGTGCGGTGCGTACATGCGGTGCTGGGGTACAGTGCGTACATGCGGTGGGGGTAGCTGGGGGTACAGTGAGTACATGCGGTGGGGGTACGGTGCATACATGCGGTGGGGCGGCTGGTGGTACAGTGCGTACATGCGGTGGGGGTACGGTGCGTACACGTGCGGCCCTGGGGATCGGCACGTACATGCGGAGGTACGGCGCGTACATGAGGGGGTGCTGCGCGTACATGGGGGGCACGGCGCGTACAGTTGCGGGGCTGGGGTGCAGTGCGGACAGGGTGGTGTACGGTGCTGACATATTTGGGGGTGGGGGGGCTGTACGTCTCGTACACGGGCATTAGTTTACCCCTGTACATGTGTGCTACTGCGCTGGCTCCGTACGGGCCTTTTTACGTGCGATTGTGTATTTGGACGGACGGTCGGGATCGTACTTGCGCGCTCGGACTTGTGTTTTACGATTTGCACGTGAAACTGTCCGGATCACTTTCGTACACTTTTCCCGACGATATTCGGACGTGAACACTTTCCGACGCACTCTCGTAGACTTTTCCCGACGCTATTCGTAGTTATTTTTCACGGACGAATCGTACTTGCCAGTTTGTATGGTACGTGTACGACTCGTACGTAAAAAAATACGAATACGGGTCATACGCAAATTATTTGTACCGGATCGGAATCGGCACCTTAATCTTCTATCAAGACTCCCCCTACTTTTGTTGTCACTCATACCTATTCTAAAACTTCAGCCTCAATAAACAGAACAAACATATTTTCACTTCTTTGCCCAATCATTGTCCCTAAGGCCTCTATTTTTCTTCTATGTTGGGAATATCAGATCATTACCTTATGGCTTCATCTCCCAAGGTTTCTACCAAGCCTCAGATCAACTCTAATTGCACTATACAATGACCCAAGCAAGGGACATCCTAAGGATTTTAAGGGCCACTGTTCGGACCAGCTTTGAATTTATGATCCAATTTCAGATCTTATATGCCCTCTTTGGCAAGGCCACTGACAGTGCATATGGACACTCGTCCAAATTCTAAATGTTTTTACATGTAATATTCAGAGATGGTAATGTGTGTTTTCAACATTATAACACAGCAGCAGCTCACTAATATTACTGCAAATAATATCTCTTATACCGTACAATTTAAGGATAAATTAAAGGAAGACAGCACTTAAAACATTATGTTTAAAAATTATTCAAGACCATCAGGGCAAGACTCTGAAGAACAGCGCTGGCTTTATCAGGGGGCTCTCTGAAAAGCAGGGGCCCTGGTCCAGAGCCACATTGTCCATGCCTTAAAATGACTCTGACCCAAGCCTCTGAGTTTCCTTCATGTTCAGTACGTTTGATCACTCTATGAATGTTTCTTCTCACAATGGTTCTTATAAGCTGTACCCCAATTCTAACAGCACCTGAAATGGTGATGCTACTTCAGACATCTTAAGAAATGTTCTAAGTACCATAATGTATAAAATGTTGTCTCTATCCCGGGAGGTCAAACGCATCTCAACAAAATGACTTAAGTTTAGGATCCCAACCTTCAAGGCTGTGTTGTCCACAGAGAAAGAAAATGTCTCTATACAAGATTTATGAGGGTCGGGGTAGAAACATGGTGGCCGGCTAAAGAGTCCAGTCGGGAGTACCGCGGATCACTAGGCAGAAGCAAAGCAGGAACATACCCCCCTGAAACAGATAACGAGATGGAAATAAAAAATATAATGTATGTGCACTAACCGAGCAGTTGAGGAAGTGCAGGAGCCTTGAAAAATCCTCACTCATGCGAGAGCAGGAGAGGGTTCCTCCACGCGATAGACAGGAAGCTCTGCCGTGGAGAGGGTGCGGCATCGGCGCATGGGCGGTGGCGGCCTCAGTGCTATGCTGGAGTCAGCTAGCGGCTGCTAGGGTTCCCTTCCAGAGCCAATGGGAAGGTCGTGGGGGTTGCGGAAGCTGCAGAAGTTGCAAGGCAGGCTCTGGGATTAGGGCAGTCGGCCCCGGTGGAAAAGGAATTAACGATCCCCTCACAACGTGCATGACACCGATAAGTGACCGGAGAGGGGACTAGAAAAATCTGCAAGTCACCTCTGCTATGCTTGCGTCCTCTTCAGATAGCAAAGGTAAAAGAAAAAAAGAAGAAACAGCACATCTACAGGGGAGACGGATAAGGGCTGTAGAGGGAACCGGCGGATTAGCTACTGTTTGAGGAATAGGGAGTTTGTATCCAGTATCCCTGTGGTAGAAAGCACGAAAAAAAGCCCAATTATAGTGTCCACAGCAAGGAAGCAAGAGGAGAGCCGGAGACTTGGGTAGTTTCGGGACATAACCACCTTACCCATAGCACCAGCTAATGGTAAACAAGCAAACAAGTGGGCACAAGAATAAAAATAACGCCTTCCCTGTGCTCCTTTTTTAAAGTACAAGCGAAGCAGGACATAGCAAACATAACAGTTAGCGAAATTCAGGTAGATCCAGAGAGTATGCCCAAGGCAAGTGCAGGTGCAGAGATGCAAAGAAGTCTAGAAAGCCCCACAGGGGAGCGCTGGTTGTCAGCAATAGGTTTCAAGTATTGACCCCGGCAGGGCCAGACGAAGAAGTTCCACAACAAACAATAAATAGCCTCGCAGGTGGACTTAAATGATATAACCCAACAACCACTGCCACAGATACAAAAGCAGGAAGAACAACTAGAAATGGAGAAGCTGATGGAAACCTTAATCACCGAAATGAGAGTGAACTTCAAAAAGTATGAGAAAAATCAGGAACAAATACAGGAAACCTGTGAAGCCCTCAATACTAAGGTAAATGCCCTTATGGAAAGAGTGCTAGAGTTAGAAACCTCTTTGGACAAATTAGGAAAAGAAGTAGAAGTTAATCAAGGCAAGATACAGATTTTAAAGTCTAGTGAGAAAGAACTGAGAGACAACATTTAAACATTAGAAAATAATGCTTTGAGGAATAATTTAAGGGTTCTGAATGTCTCGCAAGGAATGGAAGGAGAGGACATCAAAGTATTTGTGATCAAACTTTTGAAAGACTGTATGCCTGGATTAGAAGAGTCAGGCCTAGAGGAAGATATTCAGAGAGTACACCAATATCCTTTTAAAAGGGGAAAATGAGGAAAAACCAACAGAAAATACTAGTTAACTTCTTATGTCTTGAAGGAAAAAATCCTGGTTGAAGCTTTGAAAGCTGGTACTTTCTCTAGAGGGGACAGCACAATCCGCATCCGCTCAGACATCTCAAGAGCGACACAGTATAGGCACTGGGAATTGGGTCAATTCATACAGGAACTTAGGTCCCTGGGAGCCACTGCACAAATGGGTTGTCCTGCCTCTCTGAAAATGATGTGGAGGAACCAAATGTATAACATTAGAGAGCCAAAAGAAGTGGGGGAGTTCATAGATCAAATGAAAGCACAGCAGAAATAGTAGCAAAAATAGGGGGGGGATACAACGAGTAAAACAGAGATGCCTAGGGAGAAAAAGTACTCAAAAGGGCAATTCTGTTTTGCCCAAAGAAGGAAGGGAGGATTTCCCAGGGGAAGGAGGTGGGTGCATGGACAAGCCAAAACAAATTCAATCAGGATTATTTTTTCACAAGGTGTAGGAGCATATGGGAGAAAAGAGAAAAAAAATATGTTGTGTCCTCTGTGCAATGGAATAGGCAAGGTAGGTTTCTTATTTTTGGCAATGACAATACTTGGCATATGGAGATTAACATAGGCGAGAGGGGATGGCTAATCTCATGACACTTAATACTATGACCTGGAATGTAAACGAATTAAGAGTTAAGAATAGAAGTAAATAACATCTTGGAATGCATTAAAATAGTGAAATGCGAGATAATAAGTCTTCAGTAGACACACTTACTGAAGAAGGAATGGGAAGAGATCATGAAAACAGTCATGCTGTCTTAAAGGTGTGGCAATAATATTTAAAAATACTGCTAAGTTGTTGAATGTGGAGGCCATCAAAGGATTTATAAGAGGCAAATGTTTACATGAGTTGACCCATGAATTAATTGGAGCAAAAGACTTAGCTACAGAAGGGAAAATTCCTCTTTCGTACTTACCTTCGATGCAGCTAAAGCTTTCGATCAAGTAAATTGGCTTTTCCTGCATAAAACGATCAGTCATTATGGGCTAGGAGATAGATTTCCAAAAACAGTGACTGATATATATAGGAATTCTACTGTAAGGATCTTGATAACTGGAAATTTAACAAAAGAGATACACATTAGCTAATGCAATTAGGAAATGCAATGAGATTATTCCTTTTCAGACTCAAGGTTGGGTGAAAAAAGTGTCACTCTATGCGGATGACCTAATGTTTGTCACAAGCAGCTTAACATCAGTACTACCAAACATCAGGGATATTTTGGTGAGCTTTGGAGAAGTCTCAGGATATCAAATTAATCAGCAGAAAATGGAAATAATGGAGTGGAACTCCCCATCTCAATAACAACCAATCTGAGGATAACATAAGATATCGGGGGTGCTGATAACGAAAAATATAGACGAGTTATCCCAAGCCAATTTCAACGTTAAGGTGGCTGAGACAAGAGAACTTATAAAAACATGGGCTAGCTTACAACTATCCTTCAAAGGGAGACCTAACGCATTAAAGATGGCAATGCTCCCTAAGTTTACATACATCTTTAATACCATACCACTGGAATTTAAAATGGCCTGGATTAAAAAAACTGCAGGGGTAATTGAATAGTTTTATTTTGGCAGCTAGGGGTGTGAGAATAGCCGGGAGAAAACTGAGAATGAAAAAAGAACAAGGAGGTATTGCAAGCTAGGACTTCCTACTGTGTAGTCGGGCTTTCCAATTTAAAAACATCAGAGCACTTCTTATTGAATATGCTGCATATCCACCACTAATGCAAGCAATGACAGCAGAAAGCGCTTTCTTTTTCAAATTTGGGCATCCCAAATATTTAAAAAAGATTTGGCTAAAGACTTTGCTATCAGCTTGTTAGCTTTGGTATCAAGTTAGAAGACTGGTTGGGATCCCTTACTACAGTACCCATGCTCCCATTTGGGATTCCCCAGGAACTCCAGTATGCCTATAAGGTAAGTTATTGACCCCCTTAAAGGAGGCAGGGATTATGGAATGGGGACAGCTGATCAATGATGGAACTTTGATAGGCTGGGAAGCCCTATCAGCAAGCACAGGGGGAAGACTGTCCAAGTTCAATTATTATCAATTGACAAGCTGGGTAAATGATCTGAGGAAAGATGGGGTGGGAAACAACAACTTAGAGGAGGAGCTACAGAGAGGCCCAATAAAGAAAGATGTATCCAAATGGTACTGGTTCATGATTCAGGCAGGGGAAGAAGATTTTAGACTGCCGGAGGAACTGTGGAAGAGGGACCTGACATTGCAGGATGTACAGCATTTATGGCTACTTTATGGTATACAGCGAAATCTGCACCCCTCAAAAAGAACTATCTCTTCACATTACATAGAGCCTATTGGACTCCGAAAAAACTATAGAAGATGAATAGTGGGGAAGTAAAGACGTGCCCAAATGTGGAGAAGAGAGAGCTGATGGCATCCATATGTTTTGGCAGTGTCCTCAACTTCAACGGTTCTGATCCAATGTGTAAAAGGTTCTACATGAAGAGATGAGACAAGACATTGGGTTAAGCGCAGAATTAATTTTCTTTGGGGTCTCTATAGAACATACCTTGGAACCTAGTTTACCACGATTAAATAACAGAGAAACAAGATTGTTATTCGTATTCGTTTTTCTTGCTAGGACGAAGATATGTATCAGGTGGATTCAAAATGATCCCCCAATGCAGGATGACTGGCTACTGTCAGTACAGAGGTTTAAAAATCTAGACTGTAGGAGGGGCAAAGTAAAAGAACAGCTTTCTGGAATATTTTGGATTGGGATAGAGTTAAGAAACTAGGGGGCATATTATCAAGGTCCGGCGTTAAAATTATCGCCGCTTTATCGGCAGAAAACTGCCGCTAAAGCGGCGATAATGGGCTTGATAATATGCCCTTGAGAATTCCAATAGAAGCCCATGTTCACACCAGAACATGGGCTTCTATGGGAATTCTCTACGGCATATTATCAAGCACATTAATGCCGCTTTAGCGGTAGTTTTCTGCAGATAAAGCGGTGATAATTTTAATGCCGTCCTTGATAATATGCCCCTAATTAGTTAAGGAGAAGTTGCATGGTGGGTGGGAAGTTCAATGATTACATTCTGTACCAATAAAGTATGGGACAGGGGAGCTGTTAAGGTTTTCTCCTGGAACAGAACCTCCCGCTGGAAAGGGATAATGATAAGTGAGTCAGGCGCTTCAGAGAAGGGGGGTTTTCCACCTCTGCTTTCTTACGGAGGGAGGTTCTTGGAAAAATATGACAAAGAGGAACCCAATGACCTTTCTTTAGCCACTTATTACTCAATGAGAACAAAATAAATAAAATAAAAAATAAAAGATTTATGAAGGCCTATCCAACCTGCCTCAATCCTAACAATATACATAGCTCTCATAGACCTGTCCCTCCTCTTCACTCTGTGAAAGGTAATTCTTTACTGAGAGACAAGTTTCTTTTGATGCAGGCTAATTCTGAGATTCATGATATTCAAGGTCTGATTGAGTATTCTAAAAGCAGTTCTTCTAGTCCAGTCAAACATCATACTGATATCACTGGCACTATCGTTAAATTGGACCTCGATCTCCTGATTTTGATAAAACTTGTCCTAATACCACTTCACATCCTATTATGGACCTACTTCTTCCACCAGATGGCTCTAAACAGGTATTTTAAAAATCTCTATTCAATGTTGACAAGCAGCTGTTGACTCCTTCCCTTGTTTCCAATGCCTTATCACGCCCAGTTATAAGGCTTCCAGGGGCCGTATAATACATATGGTGCACTTGCCCTGTTTGCACCATGATGCACCTTTCAAAATGTGCACCAGGTGCCTACAGGTAAAGTGCACACTATTAAGCAGAATGTGCTGCCCATAGGGCATTCGTGAGCTTACGCTGCCTTCCGGGGGCAGCGCATTCAAGTGAAACATGGAGTGGCTGCTTCAAAACCACTCCGTGGTCCACTGTCACTTTCTAGAGGGGAGAGAGATCCCCTTGCAGGTGGGTGCAGGGAGTGACGAAACCTGCCTGTAGGGGGATGTCTGGGGGTTCTAAGAGACCCCCTTCCCACCCAGAGGGCTGCCTTTAGGAGGTACACTGAAAGTGCGCCACCTTTTGTGGAGCACTTTTAGTGCGCCTCCCAAAGGCATGTTTGCCTCTGTGCCCACGTTGTTAATACAGTGAAGTCATTGGCGCTCAGGCAAATCCTGCAACTTTCATGCAGCGTCAGGATTGGCCCAGGGAATTCTGGGAGCCTGTGCCTTCAGTGCACGGTGACGAAGCCAAAGAGGAGCATAGGAGCGTGAAACAGGTAAGTTCTTTTATTATTTTATTTTGTTGTTGTTGTCTGTCCTGGTCTCCCTTTTACCTCTGTCCCGCCACTTTGCCCAGACACCGGCCGCTACTGAATACTTGGGACATCATGAAAAATGTCCATTAGTCCATGGATGATTATGGACAGGACAGAGCTATGGCACTGTAAAAACATCCAAGACATGTTCGATATGTTATTAAACATTCAGATATTACATAATTACTCCATTTATTAACAGTGTTTCTTTTTAAAATTCAATTGCAAATGCATCTATTGTCAGTCACTAAATGGTGATGTGCTGTGGTATATAACACATTAATAATAATAACAATAATAATAATAATAATAAATAATGTTATTTAGATTAGCATTTGTTAACAACGCCTTGGCGGCCTGCCCACAACTAGCAATGAAGATGGTTGTAAAAGGTCATTATTGTTTAAAGAGGGGATAAAAAAGCTCATCAGCTGCTTTCCCACAAACTGAGCGCTGATTTCCTAAATAACTAGAGCATCGTTAATGACCCCATCAAAAGAAGTGCTTAATTGGGAGTGTGACAAGGGCCTCAGCAGAAGGGTTAACGCCGGAAGTCAATTTGCCAATCGCAGAAATGCAAAGCGGTCCACGATCTCATTATGTGAATAATTCCTACTCACTCCTTCTCATTCATAACATTTTCTGTTTATTTGACGATTGTAATGTCCCGGCATTCGCGCATTGCTCACATTCCAGGCCCTTGGCTGATTACCAAATCTTCATTTATACACTTCAGAATCCAGTCAGCTACAGCAAATTGATTCGGACAGTTGTCACAGAAGTGTTCAACAAATAAGGCTTCAAAAGTTTTACCCTGGTAGACATGTGAGGACTGTCTTTGATGCCTATCCCCTGAAAAACAATTTAAATGAACAATTCCAGGCAGGTGTTCCATTGAAGATGTAAAAATGTGTGGAGGCAGAGATTAGGGAAGAGTTGCCTCTGGAAACTTAAACTGGCATGTATATCTTAATTGTCGGGCGCACCACCTGTCAATTTAGCAAAGCATTGAGTTACACTTTCTAACAAGTAATGTTAAACTGTTTTTTCTAGCAGTCATTACTACACCACATGTTGCCTTTTCATCCAAAAGTCATCTGCAGCTGCTCCGGGTTAATTAGAATGGGATGTGGCACTGGAGCCATGCTTTCTATTTCAAGCCAGACCATGACTTGAGTTCTTATTTTCAACCTCTTTCACTCTTTTTTTTTTCTTGCTGCTAACTTAAATACAGGAAGTTGTTAACAAATGTTCTTTACTGAATTGAAATAAAAGCATGCATCTACCCTAGGGAGTCTGCAAAACAACCTATCATGGCTGTAAACTGCAAATAAAGAAGAAAAATGAGAGACTGCTTTAGTTAGTTGTGTCATACCCTTTTTGTATTTTTTATTTAATACAGCACTAATGTGCCTGATGTAGGATTGCAATGTTTACCAAATTTGTGTTTGCAATTTGTGTAATGAATCGCATTTACCGATTCGGCAATCAGGATGTACTAAGAAATGTTTTAGTCATAGCAACTTGTATTTTATCATACTTTTCAGTTATTGATTTCCAAATTGCGATTCGGTAAAATTTACAAATGATTTTTCACTTCAGTTACTAAATTGCAATTTGCGATTCGGTACTTAGCGACCGTTGCACTCTCTGCGAATGACGACATCACAAGCAGGAAGAGACCAGAGACCTAATGTAGGCCCAACTCAGGCCAACCTCTATCGCCCACCAAACTTTCAAAGGTGCCCTATTCAACCCAATGTCAATAAGTATATGTGGGATACAGCAGACTCAGGGACATCTCATTAGATTCTGTAGGGCGGGGGGCAATCATTGTGTCATGCCACTGGAAGAGATCATCTTTATTGTCCTCCTCAGCCCGGGAGCATGTAAGAGATCATGCCAAACATGGAGCTCTGATTTGTACATCGTAATTCTTCATCATGCAACCATTAACTGAACATACTGCTTCACAAACTTTATTAACCACACCAGTCATACCCACAAGATTAGGTAATACTTATAAGGAGTCTGCCAAGGACGACTAGAGGCCTCATACACAAATATCGGACACAACATCTCTCCCTTTATTAAATAAAAAGTAAAAACAACTATATACACAAATACATATTATAGGTCCGTCATGAGTCATCGAGGTACTCGTACCGGTCTTCCAGATCTAGTTGTATGAGATAAAGCAGGGTGCACCTTCAGCTGACATCTTTGGAGAAGAGTTAGATACTTGACTGGGGCACTCAGGTGGACTTGCCTCACCCATGCTGTCTGGAGCCAACAAATATTGAGGTAAATGCTTAACGTGTGGCAAGACTCTGGTTATGGATTTTCCAGGTTATTGGCAAGTTACCATATGTCCTATGCTCGCCACAACTCTTAGTAGTTTAGCATCAAATGGAGCATTAGTCTTGTGTGTCTGCTTTTGCCTGACAAGAACTGGGTCTCCTTTCTCAAAGACCGTGTCTTGAGCTCAACGGTGCTTATCAGCATAAGCCTACATTTTTCATTTATGAGAGATGTCAGTGACATGAATCTCATCAGTCTATTGACCAACTGGTGGTGCATTGTGGTATCTTTGTTCCAAGAACTCTCCTGAACAGTAAGGTGGCAGGACTTTCTCCAGTCGTGAAATGAGGAGTGGAACGGTAGGCACAGACAGCTGGACATGAAGCTGACTTGAGGTTGATTTCTTCCAGTGCAGCATGCTAAACGACTGTTTACAAAGTACTCATAAATTGTTCAACAACACCATTTGCCTGTGGCCTCAGAGGTGTACACTTCTGATGTTTGAGGTTCAAAGGATTAAGAAGGTCTTCGAACTTTCAGCTATTGAAGGGTGGACCTTTGCCAGATTTGAGAATGGAAGGGACACCCATGTTGCGAAAATGTCGTCCAGCCTCTTGATGACTCTGTCATGTGGGGTTGATGATGTCTTCCAATACAGTAAAATGTGAGTACTCATCAACAACTACCATGAAATGATGCCCATTATTGAGGTGTCTGACGAAGTTGCCCACTATCCTCTCCCACGCTTGCTTAGGATGATCAGACATGTTCAGAGGGTGCTTAGTCATTTTGGGAGACAGGCAGTTGCACAAACTTTCAGCTGTCTTTCAACTCGTTCTTCAAGGCGTGGGAATCACACTCGATCCCTGAGGACTAGTTTCAGCAATGCCACAATGTCTTTCATGTGCCACTCAATAACGTGTTGCCTCAGGCTTCCAGGGATAACTATTCTCACCCCTCTTAGTATGACACAATCATGTGTAACAGAAAGTTCTGCCTAAACATTCTTGAATTTCTTGTACTCATCATCTGTAAGAGGTTGAGTATGTTTCCTCCATGATTACATTGCAATGATCTCTTTAAGCTTAAGCATGTCTTTGTCAGTACTAGTAGCTGTCAAAATCTGTTCAATAGAAAGAGATGCACTTGACTTTACTATGCAATTGATATAGGCCTCAATCACTTTGGACATTGTACTATGATGCTATAGCCGAACTAGTGAAAAGTAGACTGCAGGATTCTGATCCTTCCCCCGTTTGGGCACACAAGTGTAATCATGCTCCTGCAGACACAACCCCCACCTCTCGATGCAAGTGGGCATCTTGGCTTTCGGACTTCTGAAAATTGTGAGCAATGCCTGATGATTCGTGACAAGTGTTAAATGCATTCCCTACAGCAGAAATACATGTAAGTGCTCACATGCCCATACTACAGCTGAGCTTTGTTTCTCAGGTTGATAATAACCATGTTCATTTTGAGATAGACTCCGGCTAGCATAGGCCACAATTTGTCTCTGAGCAGTGCACTGTCCATTGTGTTGAGAAGAGAATGCGCCCAACCCTATTGGGCTTACATCTACCACAGTCTCTGTATGCAATTGCAGATCAAAGTACGCCATTTCCGTAGCATTTTCAATTGCGTGTTTTATTTTCTTGAAACTTCGGTCACATTCAGATGACCATTCAAAGGAACATCTCGCTTTGTTAGTTCTCTTAAAGGGGAACTCCCAGAGGCAAAATCATGAATGTACCTGGATCAGTAGCTGACCATGCCTAAGAAAGATTGTAGCATGGTCACGTCTTCTGGAGGGCAAGTAGACAACAATGCTTGTACCTTTTTGGGGTCAGGAGTCATTCCCTTTTTGGAGAAAACATGCCCAAAGAACTTGAGTCTGTTTTTGCGAAACTCATGCTGCTCTGCATTTAATGTGAGACGTGCATCAGGAAGCAGGCGGCAAACTTGTGTGAATGCTTTCTCATGTTCCTTCCTTGTAGCCCCAAACACCAATATGTCATTCCTGTAGTTAACCCTTTCGCTGCTAGGCCTTCTCCCCTGTCCTAAGCCGTTTTTTGGCTGTTTGGGGTATTTCGCGTTTAGGTCCCTATAATGTTTTGTCCACATAAGGTATCCGTGCCAAAGTTGCATCCTTTTCTCAAAACATCATGGGGATTTTAAAGGTACCAAGGGAGGGGACCCAGAATTTAACCAAAATGCAGCAATATTATTTTCTTTTTAAATGGGGAAATAGTGCTGCAGAAGAAAGTGTCTGGTTTTTTCCCCTGCAAATGGTATAAACAAAGGGGTTGTGGTGCTGAAATTGCCATCTTCCCAGCTTTCAGGGACAGGTAGACTTGTGTCAGAAAACCAAAATTATCTACACGGTTTTGGTATTTTACTGGGGCATAGCCTATTTTTGCTACTTTTTGTAATTTCAATGGTTAAAATGGGTGTGAAAGCAATAATGGATCCTAGAGCGCTATACAGTTCTGAAAAGTAGACAGCATTCTGAATTCAGCAAGGGGTCATTTTTGAAGATCCTTCATGTTTTTTTTTTTTTTAAGAAACAAAAAATATGAAATATTGAAAATTAGTTGAAAAAACAGACATTTGTGCCAATGTTTTTACCTGTAACTTCTTCTGAGTATGACAGATTTTTTAAAGCAATATACCGTTACATCCGCTGGATCGTTCTGGTTGTGGGGATATATAAGACTTGTAGGTTTACCAAGAACCCAAGGAACCCAGTGCCAATAACTGATCTGCGTCTTGCAATGGTTTTTCATTGTGTACCCTTTATACAGCACTTCATTTGGTAAAATATAAAGAGTGAAAAATAGGTAGCAAGGACACCTATGTATTTCCAAAATGAGAACAAAATATAGAGTTTAGAAGTAGTAGTTAATTGCACATCGCTGATATTGTGGGTACCCATACTAGCATGTGAAATATAGGATATTTTTCAAAGTGACTTCTTTTTTATACATTGTCTTACATTTGAAAGGAAGAAATGCATAGAAAGTCAATAGATAATAACAGTTGCTCTACAATTCTGTGTCTTACGATAAAACTGGTATCTCACTTGTGTGGGTAGGCCTAGTGCCTGCGACAGGGAACGGCCTGAAACGCAACATGGACACACCATATTTTTACAGTGAAAACGAACCCTTTTTTTGGAATGTGCCTAGCTGTGGATTTAGAACCCTAGCTCTGCTGGCACCTAGGGAAACCTAGCAAACCTTTAGGTTTTTGAAAATTAAGCACCCTGGGGAATCCATAATGGAGTGACTTGTGTGGCTCTCACCAGGTTTTGTTATCCAGAATACCCTGTAAACCTCAAACTTTGTCAAAAAACACATTTTCCTCACATTTCTGCAGTGGAAAGTTCTGGAATCTGCACGGATCACAAAATTCCACCTACCCCACATTCCCCAAAGTCTCCCAATAAAAATTGTACCTCACTTGTGTTGGTAGGCCTAGTGCCTGGAACAGGTAACAGGCCAAAATGCAACATGGACACACCTCAATTTTAAAATGAAAACTGACCCTTTTATTGCAGAGTGCCTAGCTGTGGATTTTGAACCCTAGCTCAGCCGGCACCAGGGGAAACCTAGCAAACCTATACATTTTTAAAAACTGGAAACCCAGGGTAATCCAGGAAGGGGTGACTTGTGTGGCTCTCACAAGGTTCTGTTACCCAGAATCCCTTGCAAACCACACACTTGGCAAAAAAAAAAACATTTTCCTCGTAATTCTGTGATGGAAAGTTCTGGAATCTATCTGGATCCACAAAATTCCACCCACCCCACATTTCCCAAAGTCTTCCAATTATAATGGTACCTCACTTGTGTGGGTAGGCCTAGTGCACGCAGCAGGAAATGGGCCAAAACGCAACACGGACACACTACATTTTTACAGTGAAAACTGACCCTTTTTGCAAAGTGCCTAGCTGTGGTATTTGAACCCTAGCATGCCGGCACCTAGGGAAACCTAGCAAACTTATACATTTTTGAAAAATAGACACTCAGGGTCATCCAGGATGGGGTGACTTGTGTGGCATTCACCAGGTTATGTTATCCAGAATCCCTTGCAAACCTCAAACTTTGTAAAAAGAAACACATTTTCCTCACATTTCTGTGATTGAGAGTTCTGGAATCTGTGTGGATCCACATAATTCTATCCTCCCCATATTCCCCAAAGTCTCCCAATAAAAATGGTACCTCACTTGTGTGGGTAGGACTAGTGCCTGCAAAAGTTAATGGGACAAAACGCAACATGGACACACCCCATTTTTACAGTGAAAACTGACCCTTTTATTGCAAAGTGCCTAGCTGTGGATTTTGAACCCTAGCTCAGACAGCACCAGGGGAAACCGAGCAAACCTGTACATTTTTAAATACTGGAAACCCAGGGTAATCCAGAATGGGGTGACTTGTATGGCTCTCACTAGGTTCTGTTACCCAGAATCCCTTGCAAACCTCAAACTTTGTAAAACAAACACATTTTCCTCACATTTCTGTGATGGAAAGTTCTGGAATTTGTGTGGATCCACAAAATTCCACCCACCCCACATTCCCCAAAGTCTTCCAATAATAATGGTACCTCACATGCGTGGGTGGGCCTAGAGCCTGCGGCAGGGAAGGGCCCAAAATGTATTGTGGGGACATCAAAGGGCCAGATGTATCAACATTACATTTTTCGAGTCTATAATAACGAATTTTACCGATTCTCTATTATAGACTCGCAAAATGCAGTTTATGTAGGAATTTGCTAATATTTTCCGATTCGCAAATAAGGAATGGCTTCAGATTAATTTCTATGGGCCAAGAGGCCTATAGGAATGAATGGAAATTGCATGCGCAATTTGCGAGTACCCAATAGGCGCATTCAATTTAAAGGATGCAAGGGTTCCAAAAGGACACCCTGTTGCACCCCTGAAATGTGCATGTGTGAACATGTGGCACACATACATGCCCTAGGGGCAAATAGGTGAGCGACATGGCACTTTAAAAAATGCAAAAAACTGAATTTTTCTAGGAAATCACAAATTATCACCCACTTGAAGTAGGTGGTAATTTGCGAGTCCTTGCAACAATATCGCAATTTGCGATGACTACTAGAATAGCATTTAGGGATTCGCAAATTGTGATCCTCTAAATTTGTGTGCAAAATAGGGATTTGCAAATTTTGCGATTCCTAATGTTGCAAGTCGTTTTTTTCTTCCCTACTCTGCACACTACGAACTTGCGATCGCAAACTGTGAAATTCTGCGAATTAAAGCATTTGCGATCGCAATTTTGCTTGATACATCTGGCCCAAAATTACCGATCACAAAAAGACCTGGTTTTGGAAAGGGCCTCATCCGGGTTTTTGGCCCCGCGCTTAGTGCTTAGTAGACATTTTTTAAAACTAGACTCCCGGGGGAGTCCAGGGAGGTGTGGCTTGCATGGACTCCCAATGTTTTCCTACCTAGAATCCCCTGAAAACATCAAATTTAGCTGAAATCTTTTTTTTCTCAAATTTCTGTGTGGGAAAGTTGTGGGATCACCGGGCTGACACAAATTTCCCACCACCCAGAGTTCCCCCAGGTCTCCCAATAAAAATGGTAGCTCACTTGTGTGGATGGGCCAAGTACCCACAACAGGCATGGGCCCACAACATATCATGGAGACATCAAAATGACCAATTACAAAATGACCTGGTTTTGCAATGGGACACCTGTGTTTTTGGCCTCGGCAGCTATCGAGGGATTCCTACTAAACCCACACATTTCTGATAACTAGACACCTGGGTAAATACAGGGAGGTATGCCTTGCATGGATCCCCCTATGTTCTCCTACCCAGAATCCACTGTAAACCTCAAATTTAGCTGAAAAAATCAAATGTCTCTCAGATTTCTGGCATTCAGAACACGCAGGCCGTCAGCCAAACTCCAGTTTACAAACACACAAATTCTCACTAGTTTCTAGTGTTTTTTGCCCCAACTTGGGTGCAGATGAGAATAAAAATTTCACTGAAATATGTGCCTAAAAAAAGCGAGCGACCCTTACCTATGGGGCTTCTCACTGGCATGTCCATAAACATATCTCTGGTGCCAAGTGGGCTTTCTGCCCCCCTTGAGGGGGCAGAGAATGGGCTATTGCCCCGATCTGGCTTCCAGGGGGGGTGCAGAAAGACTTCTTTGGTGGTGGGGCATTAGCATGCCCATTCTCGGCAGCCCCCACCCCTATGTAAAAAAAAAATCCCTGGTGCCTAGTTGGCTTTCTGCCCACCGGGGGCAGATTAGTGACTATTGCCCCTATCTGCCTCCCAGATAAAGCAGAAACACTGTGGCTAATTTTTACGGGGGGTGGGGGCATTGGCATGCCCATTCTGGGCAGCCCCGCCACACTGTATAGTAAAAAGCATAATCCCTGGTGCCTATTTGGCTTTCTGCCCCCCACGGGGGAAGATAAGGTGCTATTTCCCCCACCTGACTCCGGGGGGGGGGCATAAAGACTGTGCCATTTTTTATGGGGGGCATTGGCATGGCCATTCTAGGCAGTCCCCAGTCCTATATATAAAAAAAGCATAGTCCCTGGTGCCTAGTGTGCTTTCCCCCCCCTCCCCCCCCAGTGGGGCAGGTCAGGTCCTATTGCCCCATCTGCTTCCAGGGGGGGGAAGACTGTAAACATTTTTGGGGGGTGGAGGTATTGACATGCCCATTTTAGGCAGCCCCACCCCTATATACATAAAAGAAAATCCCGGGTGCCTTGTGTGCTCTCTGGCCCTCCCCGAGGCGGGCAGATCAGGGGCTATTGCCCCCATCTGCCTTACGGAGCAGGCAGAAAGACTGTGGTAAATTTTGGGGGGTAGGGGCATTGGCATGTCCATTTTGGAAAACCCCTACATATAAAAAAAACAATCTGTGGAACCTAGTGGGCTTTCTGCTCCCCTAAGGGGCAGGTCAGGGGCTATTGCCCCCATCTTCCTTCTGGGGGAGGCAGGGCAGACAGACTGTGGAATTTTATTTGGGGGGTGGGGGCATTGGCATGCCCATTTTACACAGCCTCCACCCCTATATACATGAAAGAAAATCCCTAGTGCCTAGTGTGCTTTCCGCCCCCTGTGGGGGCAGATCAAATTTTTTTCTGGGATGGGGGCATTGGCATGCCCAGTTTGGGCAGCCCTCACCTCTGGAAAAAAATAGCTTTTTCCCTGGTGCCTAGTGGGCTTTCTACCCCTCCCTCCCGGGGGGGGGCAGATCAGGGGATATTGCCCCCATCTTCCTCCCGGGTTGGCAGAAAGACTCTGGCAATTTTTGTTTTTGGGGGGGGGGGTGTGGTCATTTGCATGCCCATTTTGGACAGCCCTATGTATAAAAAAACAATCCCTGGTGCCTAGTGGGCTTTCTGGGCCCCATGGGGCAAGCCAGGGGCTATTGCCCCATCAGCCTCCTGGGGGGAGGAAGACTATAGAATTTCTTTTGGGGGGGGGACATTGACATGTCCATTTTGGGCAGCCCCCACCTGTATATACATAAAAAGAAATCCCGGGTGCCTAGTGCTGAGGGGAGGGGCAGATCAGGGGCTTTTGCCCCCAAGGCTGTGGGAATATTTTTTGGGGAGTGCGGGCATTGGCATGCCCCTTTTGTGCAGGGTCGACCTCTACGTCTTAAAAGAAAAACAATCCCTGGCACCTAGTGGGCTTTCTGCCCCCTAGGGGGCAGATCAGGGGCTATTGCCATCTGTCTCTTGGGGGAGCAGAATGACTGTGGAATTTTTTGGGGGAGAGGGCATTAGTATGCCCATTTTGGGCTGTCCCCCTATGTGCATTTTTTAAAAAAATCCCTGGTGCCTAGTGTATTTTCTGCCCTCTGGGGGGCAGATCGGGGGCTATTGCCCCCATCTGCCTCCCAGGGGGAGCAGAAAGGCTGGGGAATTTTTTGGAGGGTGTTGGGGGCATTGGCCTGCCCATTTTGGGCAGCCGCCACCCCTACGCATAAATAAAAAACAATCCCAGGTGCCTAGTGGGCTTTCTCCCCCTGGGGGGGGCAGAAAGACTGTGGTATTAGGTGGGAATGGGGGCATTGGCATGCCTATCTCAGGCAGCCCCCACAAAAAATGTGCTAAAAAAAAATCCCTGGGGTCTAGTTCGCTTTCTGTTAATTGACACGATTTTTTTTAACTTGTGATTTTATGTTCCTGCACTCACACGTTACTGCTTTTTACCTGATCATTGTTATTATACTGCTACTTTTTAGGTCTTGGCCTGACGTCAGCAGCGCATGCACTGCCCTCGTCATACGAGCCTTCTTGGAATCGATACGATTCCAGAAGCCTCATCCCAGCTCTGCCTTCAGCTTTCATTCGTGCGCATCGTTTGGTGTCACAAATTATGCCAAAGGCAGAGCAATGATTGCACTGAAGGCATGCCAATCTTTCATTGTTGCCACCCTATCTCCTTTTAGGCACGCCCACCGGGACTGAATTGTTTACGGGCGGATTTACACTCTTTCCTTTAAAGGACTCAAAACACTATTTTTTTCTCATTTGCAGCGCCGTCCACACACTTGTAATGGCCGCTGACAGCCTCTCCTGCTTCAGCCCCCCACCCTCGCAAAATGTGGAATTCTGCTGCATTATCAACGCACCTTATCTCTCTGGTGTTTAGCTTTTTAAAGCAATCTATTCATGCATTCATTTGCGCATAATGATGAACTGACGAGTATATTTTGTGTGAGGCGGGGTTGGACTACAGAGGTATGTTTGAATGGTCCTAGTTAAGGATACAATGTATATTTGTAATACATGTTCTGGTTTGCGGACATGAACCCAGTGGTCTTCGGGGTAGTTAGCCAGGCCTTGGAAGAAACGTGGGCTCTCGTCACACAGGGAGTGCAGCGTCATCTTAGATCTTGCATGGCAAGGATGCAACGAGCCCCACTGGGACACTCACCGCTTAGAGGTGATGCAGACACACCACAGAATGAACACAAGTGCCTTTTGTGTACCCCGCATGTGCGTCTGTTGTGACTTCGCGCTTGTGCCCTGGTGCTGTGCAGACGGAAGAAGGGCCGCAGGAAGCAGGGCTGCGGGGACAGAGGCACCTGGAGGGTACTCAGCCTTTGTGTATATTATCGTGACCCTCTGTCGGGCAGCAGCTCAGTGCTGAATTTAACGATTGGAGGAAATGGGACCCCCTGATGTACACACACGCGGTGCATCAAGAGGCAGAGAACCAGGTCAGCAGAGCTGCTGTAGAGCCAGAGAAACCAGGTCAGCAGAGCTGCTGTAGAGCCAGAGAAATCAGGTCAGCAGAGCTGCTTTAGAGGGAGAGAACCAGGTCAGCAGAGCTGCTTTAGAGCCATAGAACCAGGTCAGCAGAGCTGCTCTAGAGCCTAAGAACCAGGTCAGCAGAGCTGCTCTAGAGCCAGAGAACCAGGTCAGCAGAGCTGCTTTAGAGGGAGAGAACCAGGTCAGCAGAGCTGCTCTAGAGCCTAAGAAGCAGGTCAGCACAGCTGCTCTAGAGACAGAGAACCAGGTCAGCAGAGCTGCTTTAGAGCCAGAGAACTAGGTCAGCAGAGCTGCTGTAGAGACAGAGAAACCAGGTCAGCAGAGCTGCATTAGAGGGAGAGAACCAGGTCAGAAGAGCTGCTCTAGAGCCTAAGAACAAGATCAGCACATCTGCTCTAGAGCCAGAGAACCAGGTCAGCAGAGTTGCTTTAGAGCCAGAGAACCAGGTCAGCAGAGCTGCTCTGGAGCCTATGAACCAGGTCAGCAGAGGTGCTCTAGAGCCTGTGAACCAGGTTAGCAGAGCTGCTCTAGAGGCAGAGAACCAGGTCAGCAAAGCTGCTTTAGAGCCAGAGAACCAGGACAGAAGAGCTGCTCTAGAGCCAGAGAACCAGGTCAGCAGAGCTGCTTTAGAGGGAGAGAACCAGGTCAGCAGAGCTGCTTTAGAGCCAGAGAACTAGGTCAGCAGAGCTGCTTTAGAGCCGGAGAACCAGGTCAGTAGAGCCGCTCTATAGCTTGAGAACCAGGTCATCAGAGCTGCTCTAGAGGCAGAGAACCAGGTCAGCAGAGCTGCTTTAGAGCCAGAGAAGAAGGTCAGCAGAGCTGCTCTAGAGCTAGAGAACCAGGTCAGCAGAGCAGCTTTAGAGGGAGAGAACCAGGTCAGCATAGCTGCTCTAGCGCCTAAGAACAAGGTCAACTCAGCTGCTCTAGAGACAGAGAACCAGGTCAGCAGAGCTGCTTTAGAGGGAGAGAACCAGGTCAGCAGAGCTGCTCTAGAGCCTAAGAACCAGGTCAGCACAGCTGCTCTAGAGCCTAAGAACTAGGTCAGCAGAGCTGCTCTAGAGTCAGAGAACCAGGTCATTAGAGCTGCTCTGGAGCCAGAGAAACCAGATCAGCAGAGCTGCTGTAGAGCCAGAGAAACTAGGTCAGCAGAGCTGCTTTAGAGGGAGAGAACCAGGTCAGCAGAGCTGCTTTAGAGGGAGAGAACCAGGTCAGCAGAGCTGCTTTAGAGCCTTAGTACCAGGTCAACAGAGTTGCTCTAGAGCCAAAGAACCAGGTCAGCAGAACTGCTTTAGAGCCATAGAACCAGCAGAATTGCTTTTTTTTTTTTTTTACAGGACGGTATTTTTTATTTAGGTTGCTAATTAATTTCAAGAGAGTGCAAACCGCTAGTTTACATCATATAGAGTTTGTGCTACTTTAACCAGGCTTGGAACATATTGTGTCAATCAATACGAAAATGAGCAAATCAATTAACATAGCAATAACTAATTTATTTATTAAATCCTACTTATAATAAATCATACAATCCATGTTGCCTGCATTTTTTTTTTTTTTTTTTTATTCACATTTTGGAAATGCAATCAACATTTCAACATACACTTTTTATTCACATTTTGGAAATGCAATCAACATTTCAACATACAAAACCAAAACAATTAGGTCGTGGTACAATATCATTCGGTCTCTAGGACCTCCCCAGCTCCCCTCAGGTAGTATCGTTATGGTATTAAGCAGCCATCCCCTCCCTCCGTCTTCCAACATTATCACTCATTTTGATGTATTTGTAAATAGTCAATTAGGTACATCCAGTAATCACGTGGTCTCGACCCTCCTGGAAGCTCTTCCTCATAAGTTTTGAGTGTGTCCTTACAGTAAGTTAGATCTTTGAGCCATAGCTGAATAGATGGAGCAATCCTACTGTTCCAGCAGAGCGATACACGCCGTTTGGCCATCAGAAGCGCAATCACAGCAAATTTACGTTTCATAGCTCTCAGACCAGGCACTATCCCCAGCAAACAAATCTTTTCCGAACAACCCAATTTCGTTCCCATCATTTCTCCCAACATGTCCGTCACTTTTACCCAATAATCCGCCACCCCTGCGCACCTCCAGGCCAGATGGCAGAAGTCCGCCCCCTCCTCCCCACACCTGCGGCAGCGCGAGTCCTCCCGTAAACCATACTTGCAAAGCCTAGCCGGTGTGTAATAGGTCTGGTGCAAATATTTGTAATGTAGCATTCTTAAATTTCCATTAGGTGTCAGCATTTCAGTTAATGAACAGGTCACCTCCCATTCCTCCAGTGTCAAGTTGTCCTCTAACGCACTGTTCCATCTGTCCAATGATGCCTGCGTAGTGTACGCAATATCTTCTTGCAACTTACTATAAAGTCTCGACACCAGTTTTGTGGCAGATGGCGTGGTCAACACCAACTGCAATGCTTGCATTTGTGGCGGCTCCTCAGGGAAAGAAGGGTAGAGCACCCTCATGGCTTTTTGCAGTCTGTAATATGTAAATCTAAACATTAGTGTTTGATTACTAACATAGGTAAGATCGCTTAGTTCCTGATACGTCCCATTAAGGAACAGATCCCCCATTGTGGTCAGTCCTACCCGTCTTAACAGTCCCATCCCTACCTCCTCCTGGGTCACCGACAATGCTGGATGGTGTAAAAGGGGCAAATCCGGCGCATACAGAGGTAGTTTACCCGCTTTCCTCCCCATTGCCTGCCATGCTTTATTCGTCGTATCTATTGTGTTGATGTCACGTTTATGCAGCGGTGCTCGCTTATGTGGGAGTATTGCCTTTAGCGGAACAGGAGCTGCATCGCCCTCCTCTACTGCTGTGTGTGTCAGGAACGGCACAGGATGATACCAATAGTGCGCAAACTGCGCCTGTGCGCATAAATAATATAACAGAAAATCCGGCACTTTAAACCCACCTTTCGCATATGGTAACGTTAGCGTCCTCAGTTCAATCCTAGCATGTTTGCCCGCCCAAATCAATCGCAATACCATCGCTGTGATTCTACGAAACACTTCAGTTGGTGGTGGTATCGGTATATTATTGAATAGATACAGCAGTTTGGGTAATACAACCATCTTGACAATGGCCAGCCTATCCGCTAACGACAGGGGGAGTTGTATCCAGCTCTCTATTTTCCCCTCCAGCGTTCCCACCACTCTACCATAGTTCGCCCGGATCACCTCCTCTGGATCCCTATGATACCACACTCCCAGATATCGCACCGGGTCAGATTGCCATTCTATTGGGTAGTCCAGTTGATGCGGCCGAGTAGTGTCCGATAGCGGAACAATAATCGATTTCTCCCAATTAATGCTAATCCCGGACGTCTGCGCAAATCGCACATACTCCCTCAGCAGTGCATTTAAATGCACTTCTGAATCTCTCACATATAGGAGCATATCGTCCGCATATAGCGATATGTGGAGCGGGCGCTGCGGGAACTGCAACGCTGAGTAGTGATGCTTCTGTCGTATTCTACAAGCTAACGGTTCCATCGCCAGTGCGAATAGCAATGGGGACAGTGGGCAGCCCTGTCTCGTCCCCCTGCATATATGTATCGGGTCTGACACATATCCATTCACTCTCACTCGAGCCACCGGAGCTGTGTATAGTAGCTGTATCCATTGCAAAAAGCGCAGCGGAAATCCCATCCGCCGCATCACCTTGCTCAAATACGGCCATTCCAGGGAATCGAATGCTTTGGCCGCGTCCAGTAGGACCGAAGCCGCCTTGGTCGTTGGTTGCAAATAGTGTGATAGTGCAAAGAGGGTACGTGTATTGTGCGTAGTTGATCTGGTGGGGATAAATCCCGACTGATCCGGTAGAATCAATCGGGTCATCAGCGGCTGTAGCCGTTTCGCCAACAGTTTGGCCAGAATCTTGACGTCCACATTAATGAGGGAGAGTGGCCTGTACGATTCGCAGTGTTCAGGGTCCTTTTTTGGCTTCAAAAGGGCAATAATAAGCGCTTCACGGAGCGTTGGCGGCAATCGCATCTGGTCATGGGCAGTTCCGTACATTTCCACCAGATGTGGAGCTATTTGATCAATGAATGCCTTGTAAAATTCCCCCGTGAACCCGTCAGGGCCCGGTGACTTCCCATTGGGGAGAGTTTTTATCACCTCCTTCACCTCCTCTACTGTAATAGGTGCCGCCAAATATTCTCTATGGTCATCTGATAGCCAGGCTATCGCTACCTCCTCCAGATAGTTCCCTGTCTCCTCCTCCGTCGCTGTCTGCCGTGACTCGTATAGCTTACCGTATGTGGCTCTAAATTCCCTTAGAATGTCTTGTGCCCCATATTTCATGTCTCCATGCTCATCTCGTACCCCACGTACCGCCTGTGGCACTTTCCCCGCGCATATTTTGGCCGCCAACGCTCTACCCGGCCTGCCACCCTCGCCGTAATTCCTGGCCACGTGTCGCTTCGATATATATTTTAACTCATCGTCTGCTAGCGTTTGGTATGCAGTTATGTGGCTTCTGATATCAGCCAGTAATGTCGTGTTTTGGGTACATTCATATTCTCTCTCTAGCACATTAATTTTCTGCTCACATGACGCCAATTGTTGGCGAATATCCTTCAGTATGCCCGCACTCGTTCCAATGCAGATCCCCCTAATGGTGGCCTTAAACGCCTCCCACAGCAACCCGGGGTCTTCTGTGGTTGGCGCATTTAATTCAAAGTATTCCGTCACAGCCTTACTAATTGCGTCTTCGTACAAAGGGTCAGTGAGTGCTCTTGCATTAAATCTCCAACTAAATGGGGGGGGTGTGTAATTCGGTATCTCAATGGTGAGCTTCACCGGGTTGTGATCCGAAAGTGTCCTGGGCAAGTGGCAGATGGATCTCGTCCACAGGAGCACCGCCTCGTTTCCCAACCAATAATCTATCCTGGACCAGCTACCACTAATCGCTGTCGTATGTGTCGCCTCTCTACTCTCCCGATTTCTTGCTCTCCAGACGTCCACCAGCCCCCTATCCTCCATTATGGCCCGCAATTTTCTCCTAGCCCTTGTATGCGGTTCAGTGGTGTTACTCGATCTGTCCCAACCGTCCTGCAACGCTATATTGAAATCTCCCCCCCATATCAGTGGTATGTCAGGTAATTCCCCCAATCGCGTCCACATCTCATCATAGAAGTCAGGATCATCAATATTTGGTCCATAAGTATTCACTAATGCCACCTGCTGACCCCGTAGCCGTCCCACCACTAGTACCAAGCGCCCCATCTCATCTTTATGTGTGGACTCCACCTCAAACTGCACCCCTTTCTTGATCAGTATCATGACTCCTCGGGAATAGGAAGAGTATGATGAGCATTGCACCGTCTCCGCCCATCTACTACCCACTCGCATAGGGGCCTTCGGTGTCAGATGTGTTTCCTGCAGCATTGCAATATCAATGTTATGTCGATCTAAATATGCCAACACCTGCCTTATTTTCTTGGGGTTGTTCAGCCCCCGTACATTCCACGTCAGTAAAGATAATCTAGTATCTCGTAGTGCTTTACTCTCCATCTTACCCCCATTCAGTCCATACTGGTGCAATCTCTATGCAGTCGTCACCCCCACCGCAGTCAACCTCACGGACCCTGCCTACACCTCGTGTCATAACATCACCCTTCAGATTGTTGTTGCAACCATCGTACCAAAACCTAAGAAACAAACCCCAATGTCCCCTCCGCCTCCCCCCACCCACTTTAGCAACCCAACTCTGCCAAAGACATTTCCCATTATCCCGTAACAGTACAACCCAACTTGATTTGGGGAACTCCCGCGTGAGGGATCCACCAAGAGCGCACTTTTCCATCCAACCTAATGGATGTGGTCAGTGTTATAATCTCTATACATGCCAAATCCCAGCACATCTCTCAACTTCTAACATAACAGTTATGTATCCGAACATTTATGGTGCTATCAGGTAATCCATATCTCATACAACAAGTATTCACTCCGGCCCACCTTCCCCCACAGAGCTCCTGTACTCACGTCCGCCATGCCTTACTTTTCGGTGCTCGCGTCAGGGAGCCTGTGTACAAGAGATCAAGCAGCAGTGTCTGCCTCTTACCACTCCCTTGCGCTCTCCCTTGCAGTATGCTGTCCGGTCTACACCCACCCCTCAAAAGATATATGAGTCAGCCGACAACATGTAGTTCACCATGTTTCATCCCCAGCACAGCCTCTACCGTTATCACCCATTGTGGCAACCAGCACACTTATCCATGTAGTAGTCCTCAGTTCGAGTCTATGGCGGGTTCCGCTCGACGTTGTTCCTTTCGCCGATTGACAGTCCTTTTGATGAAGTCCTGTGCTTCCCTCGGCGTCTGTAGCAGCGTTGTTTTCCCGTCGCAGGTGACCTTCAAACGCGCCGGGTATAACATAGCATAGTCAATTTGCAACTCCCTGAGTTTCTTTTTTATCGGGTTGAACTCCTTGCGTGCCATCTGCACCGTTATTGTAAAGTCCGGGTAGAACTCCAGCTCGTTTCCCTGATAGCTGACCTTGCGTTTTTCTCGGGCTATACGGAGGACAGTGTCGCGATCTCGGTAGTTCATGATCCGCGCCACTATAGGTCTCGGAGGCAGTCCCGGCTTCGGTCGTGGTGCCAGGGTTCTGTGCGCGCGTTCGACTAGGAAGATAGGTGACAGGGATTCCACTCCACATACAGTTTTTATCAATTCCTCCACATAGGTTTCCATTTTGGTTATGTTCGTGGACTCCGGAACTCCCGCTATTCGTACGTTGTTGCGACGAGACCTCGCTTCCAAGTCCTCCGCTTTGTTTTTTATCACGTCCAGCAGTCGCTCCATGTCCGTACACTTTTGGGTTGTGGCGTGCGCTTCGTCTTCCACCGCCGATATTCTGGTCTCCGCTTCCACCAGCCGTTCCCCGTGACCATCCAGCTTCGCCGCCATATTGTCCACGCGCAGCGTGATCGAGTCAAGTTTTCCATGTATATCCTGCAGGCTTTGCCGTATGGCCTGGAGGGCACCCTCCATTCCCACTGGCGCCGATTGTATCTCTTCCGCAGTCTCCTCCGACGACGCCGTTTGCGCTTTCGCCGCTTTTTTCGCGTCAAATTGGAGCTTCGTCTGGCCTCGGTCTGCTTTTCCCATAGCGCCACACACCCTCGCACACGCTTCAAGTCGCGGCCACTGCGCCCTCCGTTCCGTGAGTGGTTTATGTGGTGCTCGCCTCTGGGTTCTGCGTCTGCAGGTGGCTTCCTTCAGCGCTTATGGCTTTCCGGGCTCCCCGATTGCCCCTGCTCACCCTTTGCCAGTCACCTGAACCAGGCGCGCAATTCACCCTACGCCAGGCCTGTAGCGCCCCTGTCAGCTTCCCGTTCAACATGCTACCGGCATCTGTTGTGGCTCCCTGTTCGGCCTTACCCCCTCGATTACCGCCAGTCTCCTCCGCGCGACGTTATGTGTAGCGAGGTCGTGTCTCAGTCGCCGCCTTCAGTAACCGCATATCCACTGCCTCTGTTCGCTGCGCACTAAGGGCCGTCCGTCTCCAGCCGTTCTTAACATGGCGGGCGCCATTTTACATTCAGGGCGTCTTTTCGCCAGCTTCGTTCACCCCTCTCCTCCGCGATGCCAGTTCAGGGCCGCAGCTCCAGAGATCCCCAGCTTCCAGCCAGCAGCTCCCCAGAACAGCGACAGTGACTCACCGCGGCTCCGTAGGCGATCCCTGTTAGTTTCACCGCTCACCGCTTTGCTGCTCCAGCGCCGCCATGTTGTCTGCCCCTCCGCCAGCTACGATCGTCCGGAGTTTCGCGTTCTGTGACTGTCTGCAGCATCAGTGTCTCAAACTTCACAAATTTAGTCCAGCATATATTAAGGGGCTGTGCCCTCGTTTTTAGGGCGCTAGGATCGCCGCATGCCGCCGATAGCTGCCGTTTCCTCACACCGACCAGCGGAGCCGACTTAGCAGGCGGCCATCTCGCCGTGCGCCCTCTAGCGCCCCCGGGTCAGCAGAATTGCTTTAGAGCCAGAGAACCAGGTCAGCAGAGCCTTCGTAGAGCCAGAGAACCAGGTCAACAGAGCTGCTCTATAGCCTAAGAACTAGGTCAGCAGAGCCGTTGTAGAGCCATAGAACCAGGTCAGCAGAGCTGCTCTATAGCCTAAGAACTAGGTCAGCAGAGTTGCTTTAGAGCCAGAGAACCAGGTCAGAAGAGCTGCTTTAGAGCCAGAGAACCAGGTCAGCAGAGCTGCTCTAGCTGACACTGACTGACTGACACTGACTGACACTGACTAACCGACACTGACTGACACTGACACTGACTGACACTGACACTGACACTGACTGACACTGACTGACTGACTGACACTGACTGACACTGACTGACTGACTGACACTGACTGACACTGACTGACTGACACTGACACTGACTGACACTGACTGACTGACACTGACTGACACTGACTGACTGACACTGACTGGCACTGACTGACTGACTGGCACTGACTGACTGACATTGACCGACTGACACTGACTGACTGACACTGACTGACACTCACTGACTGACACTGATTGACACTGACTGACTGACACTGACTGACTGACACTGACTGGCACTGACTGACACTGACTGACTGTCTGACACTGACTGAGACTGACTGACACTGGCTGACTGAAACTGACTGACTGAAACTGACTGACTGACACTGAATGACTGACACTGACTGACACTGGCTGACACTGACTGACAGACGCTGACTGACACTCACTGACTGACACTGATTGACACTGACTGACTGACACTGACTGGCTGATACTGACTGACACTGGCTGACACTGACTGACACTGACTGACACTGACTGACACTGACTGACTGTCTGACACTGACTGACACTGACTGACACTGACTGACTGAAACTGACTGACTGAAACTGACTGACTGAAACTGACTGACTGACACTGACTGACTGACACTGACTGACTGACACTGACTGACCCTGACACTGACTGACACTGACTGACTGACACTAATATTGACTGATTGACACTGACTAACATTGACTGACTGACTGACTGACAATGACTGTCTGACACTGACTGACTGACACTCACTGACTGACACTAACTGACTGACACTGACTGACACTGACTGACTGACACTGACTGGCACTGACTGACTGACTGACACTGACTGACTGACACTGACCGACTGACACGGACTGACTGACACTCACTGACTGACACAGATTGACACTGACTGACTGACACTGACTGACTGACACTGACACAGACTGACTGACTGACACTGACTGTGACTGACTGACACTGACTGACTGACACTGACTGACTGAAACTGACTGACTGAAACTGACTGACTGACACCGAATGACTGACACTGACTGACTGACACTGACTGACACTGGCACTGACTGAGACTGACTGACTGACACTAACATTGACTGACTGACACTGACTGACACTGACTGACTGACACTGACTGGCACTGACTGACTGGCACTGACTGACTGACATTGACCGACTGACACTGACTGACTGACACTGACTGACACTCACTGACTGACACTGATTGACACTGACTGACTGACACTGACTGACTGACACTGACTGGCACTGACTGACACTGACTGACTGTCTGAGACTGACTGACACTGACTGACTGAAACTGACTGACTGAAACTGACTGACTGACACTGAATGACTGACACTGACTGACACTGACTGACAGACGCTGACTGACACTCACTGACTGACACTGATTGACACTGACTGACTGACACTGACTGGCTGACACTGACTGACACTGACTGACACTGACTGACTGTCTGACACTGACTGAGACTGACTGACACTGACTGACTGAAACTGACTGACTGAAACTGACTGACTGACACTGAATGACTGACACTGACTGACACTGACTGACTGACACTGACTGACCCTGACACTGACTGACACTGACTGACTGACACTAATATTGACTGATTGACACTGACTAACATTGACTGACTGACAATGACTGTCTGACACTGACTGACTGACACTCACTGACTGACACTAACTGACTGACACTGACTGACTGACACTGACTGGCACTGACTGACTGACTGACACTGACTGACTGACACTGACCGACTGACACTGACTGACTGACACTCACTGACTGACACAGATTGACACTGACTGACTGACACTGACACTGACTGACTGACACTGACACAGACTGACTGACTGACACTGACTGAGACTGACTGACACTGACTGACTGACACTGACTGACTGAAACTGACTGACTGAAACTGACTGACTGACACCGAATGACTGACACTGACTGACTGACACTGGCACTGACTGAGACTGACTGACTGACACTAACATTGACTGACTGACACTGACTAACATTGACTGACTGACAATGACTGACTGACCCTGACTGACACTGACTGACTGACACTGACTGACTGACACTCACTGACTGACACTGGCTGACTGAAACTGACTGACTGAAACTGACTGACTGACACTGAATGACTGACACTGACTGACACTGGCTGACACTGACTGACAGACGCTGACTGACACTCACTGACTGACACTGATTGACACTGACTGACTGACACTGACTGGCTGACACTGACTGACACTGACTGACACTGACTGACACTGACTGACTGTCTGACACTGACTGACACTGACTGACACTGACTGACTGAAACTGACTGACTGAAACTGACTGACTGAAACTGACTGACTGACACTGACTGACTGACACTGACTGACTGACACTGACTGACCCTGACACTGACTGACACTGACTGACTGACACTAATATTGACTGATTGACACTGACTAACATTGACTGACTGACTGACTGACAATGACTGTCTGACACTGACTGACTGACACTCACTGACTGACACTAACTGACTGACACTGACTGACACTGACTGACTGACACTGACTGGCACTGACTGACTGACTGACACTGACTGACTGACACTGACCGACTGACACGGACTGACTGACACTCACTGACTGACACAGATTGACACTGACTGACTGACACTGACTGACTGACACTGACACAGACTGACTGACTGACACTGACTGTGACTGACTGACACTGACTGACTGACACTGACTGACTGAAACTGACTGACTGAAACTGACTGACTGACACCGAATGACTGACACTGACTGACTGACACTGACTGACACTGGCACTGACTGAGACTGACTGACTGACACTAACATTGACTGACTGACACTGACTGACACTGACTGACTGACACTGACTGGCACTGACTGACTGGCACTGACTGACTGACATTGACCGACTGACACTGACTGACTGACACTGACTGACACTCACTGACTGACACTGATTGACACTGACTGACTGACACTGACTGACTGACACTGACTGGCACTGACTGACACTGACTGACTGTCTGAGACTGACTGACACTGACTGACTGAAACTGACTGACTGAAACTGACTGACTGACACTGAATGACTGACACTGACTGACACTGACTGACAGACGCTGACTGACACTCACTGACTGACACTGATTGACACTGACTGACTGACACTGACTGGCTGACACTGACTGACACTGACTGACACTGACTGACTGTCTGACACTGACTGAGACTGACTGACACTGACTGACTGAAACTGACTGACTGAAACTGACTGACTGACACTGAATGACTGACACTGACTGACACTGACTGACTGACACTGACTGACCCTGACACTGACTGACACTGACTGACTGACACTAATATTGACTGATTGACACTGACTAACATTGACTGACTGACAATGACTGTCTGACACTGACTGACACTAACTGACTGACACTGACTGACTGACACTGACTGGCACTGACTGACTGACTGACACTGACTGACTGACACTGACCGACTGACACTGACTGACTGACACTCACTGACTGACACAGATTGACACTGACTGACTGACACTGACTGACTGACACTGACACAGACTGACTGACTGACACTGACTGAGACTGACTGACACTGACTGACTGACACTGACTGACTGAAACTGACTGACTGAAACTGACTGACTGACACCGAATGACTGACACTGACTGACTGACACTGGCACTGACTGAGACTGACTGACTGACACTAACATTGACTGACTGACACTGACTAACATTGACTGACTGACAATGACTGACTGACCCTGACTGACACTGACTGACTGACACTGACTGACTGACACTCACTGACTGACACTGACTGACTAACACTGACTGACACTGACTGACTGACTGATACTGACTGACACTGACTGACTGACACTGCCTGACACTGACTAACACTGACTGACTGACACTGACTGACACTGACTGACTGACTGACACTGACTGAATGACGCTGACTGACTGACACTGACTGAAACTGACTGACACTGACTGAATGACACTGACTGACACTGACTGACTGACACTGACTGACATTGACTGACTGACAATTACTGACTGACACTGACTGACTGACTGACACTGACTCACTGACACTGACTGACACTGACTGACTGACACTGACTGAAACTGACTGACTGACATGACTGACACTGACTGACTGACACTGACTGACACTGACGGACTGACACTGACTGACACTGACTAACATTACGTCTCGCCTTTCATTAAGTTAAAGCCATTTGCTTTGCTGTACAATACCATTAGCAAAGCAAATGGCTTTAACTTAATCAAAGGCGAGACTTATTGCATTTTCAATGCTTGTTATCTTTCTCTTCGGCTATTATGAATCTTGTAGAGCATTTGCCATGCAAGTGTGCTTATTATCATCGCAGACAACCCCACTGAATTGTGCTGTCTTGCGATACATGCAAATGTCCCTTTACCAAGAGCTCTGGCGCTTGCACTTTGAATGTGATTTTTGACACTTTATATCTAATGTACTATGAATTATGCATTGCACAGTCTTTAATCTTGCATGTCTGATGATGATATATCTACTGAATTTATTGCCACCTTAGCCTCTTCAGCAGGGAATCGAGTCATAATGGTAACAGTGGATTCTTTTTCAAAAATGGTACACTTCACTCCTCTTAGGAAATTGCTATCAAAGATTTGGAACACATCTTCTTACAATAAAAATTACGCCTCCACAGTCTTACTCATGTAATAGTATCAGTTCAAGGTAAACTGTACATATCCTGTTTTGGAAAATATTTTTGCAAATCCCTACACATTGAGGTCACATTGTCCTATGGTTTTCATCCACAGACCAATGGTTAGACAGAATGACTTAACTAGAGTCTTGAACAATGTGTCTGAAGTTTTTGCACTTCTACAGAGTGACTGGCCAAACTTTTTGTCTCCTGCTAAATTTTCATATAACAATTCAGTCCATAGTGCATCCAAGACAACACCATTTTTTCTGTTTGTATGGGCTTCATCCTCAAACCTTCTCATCAGTCCTACAGGGTTCTGTCTCATTTCCTGCTACTGCTTCTTTCACGCTTCATCTCCAAAATGTTAGGTGTAAAATGTTCCTAAATGTAAAAGAATCCAAGCGAACAATGAAAATTTCTTCGGATGCCCATCGACTTTGGCCTCCCATTTATCAAGTGGGAGACAAAGTGTGCCTATCATCCAAATACTTTTCTGCTCACCTCTCATTGACCAAATTTAAACCACGGTTTTATAGACTGCGGTGGCAGTCTTCTGTGCTGGCGAACCGCATGCTGTCGCCATCGTGACGGCTGGGTGCTGCTGAGCGGATTAGGATGTTCCAATTGTGCTGGAAGTGTCCTGTAGGTGGAAAACATTTTATTTATGTAAAACACATATATGTTGTATATGTGAACATATGTGTATGTAGGTTATCTGTAGTGAGCGTATTTTGTACATTCTGCATTGCACCCCACCAACCTACACACACAATGCAATGCATACCCACACGCCACGAACACCTACCTTCAGCTCCATCAAAATGGGGTGCCGATCCATCACAGTCAAGGTGCAGCAGGTAAGGATGGACCTTGGTGAAGGAGTAGAGGAAAAAATCATAGGCTATACCCTACCAAAAGGTGAGTTTTCACACCTTTTCGTCTTATTTGCTGACTCAAAGTAGGAGGGATTTCATCCGGAATTCCCTTCAAAACAGCCCATATTCAAATCTGTAAGGAAGGAATCCTGGTTGGAGTTCCACTGCCCCCTGCTTCTGCCCATCCTGCCGGGGGGGGTGGAGCAAAGTCCTGGCAGAGCCAGAGGGACCGCGGCGGTCTTCTCTCCCTTTGCCAGCCAGCATCTCAATCGGGCAGGTTGACCTCCAGGGCAGCGGACAGGAAGACTGCCAAAAATGTGCACTCTGTCGAATCATGCCAAGATGTAAATCAGGTCCTAAGAGTTTCTCTCAAAATGAATCTGAGAAGCAACTATGAATAACTCTAAGTCGCATAGCTTCTTCATCATTAAAGATATTGAATTTACAGTGTTTGATGAGTGCATTAAGTCTCTCCACAAATTCATCAATGGCTTCTCCAACTTTTTGAGGTTCTTGAATAAAAGCATATCTTTCGTAATTAACGTTTGGTAATGGATTGAATTTAAAGATTACATATTTCTTTAATCTGACAATGTGTAATTTCTTCGTCAGTTCGCAGCAATTTTTTTATGACTTCTTTCACACCATTACCAGCAAGATTTATGAGATATTTGATAATCTTTTTGTTATCAGTCTCTTCAAGTGCATCAATGAAATCATCAAATGTCTCTATTCATGCAAACCATTTATCGCCATTATTTTGCTTTTTGGCATTATCAAAATGTAGTGGTGGTTTCAGGAACCCCATCCCTCATGACCTGACAATCTTATAGTGGGTGCCCCCAGGACATCCACACTCCACTGGGACTGTGGGTGAAGCCTGAATGTCCCCACGGTCCCTTCCGGCTCCCTGCCTCCTGTGGAAATGGTATTGCTTTCACACACAGAAAGCTGCTGGAAAGCCAGCTCTGTATCTGTGAAAGCAATTTTGCTCTGCTTCCAGCAAGCCAACAAGCAAGAACATTTTTAATGCTCTCACTTGCAGGAAATGGAGCGTTTGCTGTGGCTTGGCTGGAACGGTAAAGCTCCCACCAAGGCACAGCAAACAGCTATGCCCTGGGGGTGGACACCTGGGTCATATCAGGAGCATCCCTGTGGGAAAGCGGTCCCCAGGGCCATTTACGGCCATGCAGCTCCCTCACCTTTCTTATTGTAGGGCCTGATCCAGAGAGGTGGAGGTCCCCGAGACCAAGAATTGGGGGCGACCGTGGCCCAAAAATAGCAAATTGGGCAGAAGGCTAGATCTTGACCAGAAAGCATGCTTTTTGTGGTTTGACATAAATGGGTTCAGTAATTTTAGAAAAATTAAAGTAAAAAAATATATATATTTCATGACATGGAGGACCTGCCTATCTGACAGATCTCTACATAAGATCTGTTAAACCGGACAGCCTTAGTGTGGGCTTCTCCCAAACATGTTGCCTTCCTTCGACAATTTCTGACATCATGTTTGCTGGTATTAGGACTCTGTGCTCTTTACCACTGCTGACCAGTGCTAAAGTGCTTATGCTCTCTCCCCTAAACATGGTAATATTGGTTCATCCTCAATTGGCATATTTAATTTACTTATAAGACCCCTGTAGAGTGGTAATACATGTACCCATGCTACTAGTAAGCCTGCAGCACTGCTTGTTCCACCAACGTAAGTAGCGCTCTAACCATGTCTTACGCCTGCCATTGCAGAGCCTGTCTGTGCAGTTTACACTGCCTTGTGGACCTGGAAAATAAACCTTTTGACAGGCCCACACCTTCTCTTTTAATACATATAAGCCACCCATGTGGCAGGCCCTAGACAGCCCTGAGGGCAGGGTGCAATGTATCTAAAAGGTAGGACATGTACTATCAAGTTTTATATACCCTGTAGTGAAAAACTCTTAAATTCGTTTTTCACTACTGCAAAGCCTATATTTCCCATAGGATAATATTGGGATTACCTTATTACATTTTATTAGTGTCATTTCTAAATGGCAAAATACAACTGATTCAAGGTTGGTTTCTCCGGAATCCTAATTTAAAATCACAATTTATGGTGATGTCAAGTTTTAAATTACTGTTCTGAAAATGCCACTTTTAGAAAGTTTTACTGAAGAAAGGGGGGTTTGGCCCAAATACAGACAACTAGATAGGGCCTGTCAAGACAAAAAAACATTGTATCTAGCTGTCACATTAAACACTGTTTTTTATTGGAACAGACTCATACCAATCACTGATTAAATTGGTCTGTAATATTTATTTTATCTTCATTCATATTTTTTATATAATTCATTTACTTTTTTTCTTTTATGCCAAAAGACAGGGAAACCATTATTAGTTTTCATAATAACCATACTTTCATATTTAAATCATAATCAAACATGAAACACATTTAGAAACAAAACAGGTCCTGCTGTGCGGCAGAAAAAATTGACGTATCACCTGCTCGGGACGTGGATATTCGACGCAGTGCCTGTTTCACCACCACCGCATTGACCTCAGCGCATCCAGATTTTTCACGCATCGCACCTGTGCGCCAAGTCTTCATTGAAGTTGCCAAGGAGTAAGGAACCAAGGCCGCGTGTTCGGAAATTGACGCTTTACCTCCCCTCACAGTGAGAAACCGACACATCAGCCCCCTGGTGCTGCAGTAAGGAATCGATGCATCACGTTCCCCGGTAGTTAGGTCACATCTGGCGGTCGCATCTGGCGATTTACCATTGCGGCGGGTGCTGCTGGCTGCAGAACTTGCCACAATGTGAAATAGCCATGTTGTGCATTCCCCTGCACAACGTGGCAGGCACTGCGCGGTACCTGCCACCTTGTGCAGGGAAATGGAGGGGGTAACATGGGTACCCACCAGTGCACAGCTGACCCCCCCGGGGGCCCGCAATGAGCCCCCAAAGCCAGTCTCCACCTGCCTTTTTGCAGCGGAGAATCCGCTGCAAAAAGACAGGCAGAGAGGTCCATTGTAATCATGACGGTAGTGCCTGCACGGCACCGCCACAATGATTGCCTGGTTCTGGGTTCCGCAAGGCAGGCGGAAAAGAACTGCCTTTCAGAACCGTGGCGGTCGGACTTTCCGATCTCCATGGAACAATAGTGATTCCAACCGCCATCCTAATATGGCGGTGGGTAAATCACATTTTGATGGCGGGCAGATCGCCACCACTGGGCTGGTGGTGGTGATACGTTTGCCATCGTAATCAGCCCCCAAGTGTACTGGCGCCTCACCTCCCCTGCACCTGTTTTTGTCCTAGATTTTGACGTATCCCAGACACTTTGTGCTAATAGTGACGTATCCATAGTTTTCTATGATTTAAAAATTTGAAAGCTTTTAAAAGTGGTATCTTTGCTTGTGCATGTTGAGTTTTTGTTGTTGTGGTCTTGTTTTACTTAGATAACGATTGGTTATTTTTTTAAACTGGTGTGGTGCCCATTTGTAGTGTTTTCACTGTGTTACTATGTGTTTTTTGCACAAATGCTTAACACATTGCCTCTGAGATAATCCTGACTGATCATGCCAGGCTACCAAGGGGGTGAACAGGGGTAATTTTGGGTGTGTACCTCCCTTACCCTATCTAAAAGGTACGGTCCCTACTTGGACAGAAACCCCAGTTCTAAAAGTGAGGGGAATAAAATAAAGAAATGAAATCAGAATTAATTAATGAGCACCTGAGGCACTTACATAAATATTTTTCTATCTAAGTGACACACATTTGTTTGTTGACAATTAATTATCATACTGAAATGCAGTTTTAAAATGCACATTTGCTACAAATGATGCTGGGGGGGGGAAATCCTCAAAGTTACAATCCTAAAAAAATATTTTGGTGCTGTCTGTTGTGGTTAAAAAGTGGAAGTTTCCATCTCTTTCTTCAACTTAACTTCTTTTGTATAAATATCTTTCCATACATAATCTATAGATCTATTCCTCCTCAAACTGGCTTTGATTGAGGTTTGTGTTTAATAGGTTTGAGGTTATGAATACCAGGTGAACAATATAAATGTACAGCTGATGGCCATGCACAGTCCCTGCGACCACAAAGCAAGTGGGAGTAGGAGTTGGAAAAATAACTGCTCTTATAATGAACCCCCTTGCACATGTCCGAAGTTTATGCAGAGTGGCAATGACAGCAGAGCGACTGGATTAATAGCCTGGTTCTGGACCAGAACAGATAGTCAACCCCTTTTTTATGAAGCTGAAGGCCCTGCACTCTTCCCTTTGACCACAAGTGGATTTGGTACAGGGCCTGGTCATTGGGTTGAAACTGCGTTGACAATCTGCTGCACATGGTCGAAGGCCATGCTCAGTTGCCATGTTCTATTAGGGGATTAGATGTAGTTTATCATAAATAAATCACTGAAAATCTTTGTAAAACTTACATTACTGATGTCATTGACAAATGTATATATAATCCTCTAGTAAATTATGGAAAAGCCTGTCAAAGTGACATTATGATTACAATGCAAAACCAAAAACATACTCATATTTGCTACTTATGAAAAGTGGTGTCAATCATGGCTAACTCCCATGCCATGAGCTCTTCTTAACCTCGCAGAGTACAACTGTGATGAGATCTCAAATGGCACCACTGATCAGATCCTTGATTTCGCAAATAACATGATAGATAGCTTCTCAGATGAAAACACACATGGCCTCATTTATGGTATTATTGCCATCATGGCAAGAGCAAGCATATTGCAATGTGAAATGTGTGTCTGAGAGCAGACAACAAATAAAGTCTCCAGACCTCAATGTATTCCTCCAAGGAACAGAACATACCTCAACACTCAATACAGTTAATTTTAGGCGAACGATGCCAGCAAAATAACTAGATGCAAATGGAGTGTATCTATGATGCAATGAGATGGTGGGAATAACCTAACATCTCAGACATCGGAATGAATGACCCACACATGTTGTTGCAACTGACAGGAATGTTAGCAAAGTAAGACTGTATGCATAAAAAATGACTATATACAATATAATTCATAATTCAGGAAACAATGAAATATGAGTATACATAGGATTCGTAGGTCATTGATCAAAACACTTATATACAGGAACCATATTGCCTATAACAAAATGTTTTGGGCCCTTGCTGTCGCAGGTACTTGGGCCTCCCACACGAGTTTTATCGGGAGACCCTTGTGTTTTGGGCTGTTTCGTGTCGCTAGTTTTCAAAAATGTATAGGTATGCTCGGTTTCCCAAGGTGACGGCAGAGCTAGGGCTCAAAAACTACAGCAAGGCACTTTGCAAAAAAAGAGTCATTTTTCACTGTGAAAATGTGGTGTGTCCACCTTGCATTTTGGGCTGTTTCCTGTTGCGGGCACTAGGTCTACCCACACAAGTAAGGTACCATTTTTATCGGAAGACTTTGAGGAAAGCGGGGTGGGTGGAATTTTGTGGATCCATGCAGATTCCAGAACTTTCTACCGCAGAAATATGAGGAAAATTTATTTTTTTGGACAATTTTTTAGGTTTGCAAGGGATTCTGGGTAACAGGACCTGGTGAGAGCCAGTCAAGTCACCCCATCCTCGATTTCCCTTGGTGTCTAGTTTTCAAAAATGTACAGGTTTGCTACGTTTCCCTAGGTGCCGGAAGAGCTAGGGTTCAAAAACTACAGCTAGACACTTTACAAAAAAAGGATCATTTTTCACTTTGAAAATGTGGTGTGTCCACCTTGCGTTTTGGGACGTTTCCTGTCACAGGCACTAGGCCTACCCACACAAGTGAGGTACCATTTTTCTCGGAAGACTTTGGGGAACGCGGGGTGGGTGGAATTTTGTGGATCCACACAGATTCCAGAACTTTCCACCCCAGAAATGTGAGGAAAATGTGTTTTTTTGGACAAGTTTTTTAGGATTGCAAGGGATTCTACGTAAAAGAACCTGGTGAGAGCCAGTCAAGTCATCACATCCTGGATTCCCCTGCGTGTCTAGTTTTCAAAAAGGTATTGGTTTGCTAGGTTTCACTAGGTGCCGGTAGAGCTAGGGTTAAAAAAAGACAGCTAGACACTTTGCAAAAAAGGGTCATTTTGCACTGTGAAAATGTGGTATGTCCACTTTGCGTTATGGTCGTTTCCTGTGGCAGACACTAGGCCTACCCACACAAGTGAGGTACCATGTTTCTCAGAAGACTTTGGGAAACGCGGGGTGGGAGGAATTTTGTAGATCCACGTAGATTCCAGAACTTTCCACCACAGAAATATGAGGAAAATGTGTTCTTTTTACATTTTGTAAAGTTTGCAAGGGATTCTGGGTCACAGAACCTGGTGAGAGCCAGTCAACTCAACCCATCCTGGATTTCCCTGGGTGTCTAGTTTTCAAAAATGTATAGGTTTGCTAGGTTTCACTAGGTGCCAGCAGAGCTAGGGTTAAAAAACTACAGCTAGACACTTTGCAAAAAAAAGGGTCATTTTGCAGTGTGAAAATGTGGTGTGTCCACCTTGCGTTATGGCCGTTTCCTGTGGCGGACACTAGGCCTACCCACACAAGTGAGGTACCATTTTTCTCAGAAGACTTTGGGAAACGCGGGGAGGGAGGAATATTGTAGATCCATGTAGATTCCAGAACTTTCCACCACAGAAATATGAGGAAAATATGTTCTTTTTATATTTTGTTAGGTTTGCAAGGGATTCTGGGTCACAGAACCTCATGAGAGCCAGTTAAGTCAACCCATTCTGGATTTCCCTGGGTGTCTAGTTTTCAAAAATGTATAGGTTTGCTAGGTTTTCCTAGGTGCCGGCAGAGCTAGGGTTAAAAAACTACAGCTAGACACTTTGCAAAAAAAGGGTCTTTTTTCACTGTGAAAATGTGGTGTGTCCACCTTGCGTTTTGGGACGTTTCCTGTCACAGGCACTAGGCCTACCCACACAAGGGAGGTACCATTTTTCTCAGAAGACTTTGGGAAACGCGGGGAGGGAGGAATATTGTAGATCCACGTAGATTCCAGAACTTTCCACCACAGAAATATGAGGAAAATATGTTATTTTTATATTTTGTTAGGTTTGCAAGGGATTCTGGGTCACAGAACCTCATGAGAGCCAGTTAAGTCAACCCATCCTGGATTTCCCTGGGTGTCTAGTTTTCAAAAATGTATAGGTTTGCTAGGTTTTCCTAGGTGCCGGCAGAGCTAGGGTTCAAAAACTACAGCTAGACACTTTGCAAAAAAAGGGTCATTTTTCACTGTGAAAATGTGGTGTGTCCACCTTGCGTTTTGGGACATTTCCTGTCACAGGTACTAGGCCTACCCACACAAGTGAGGTACCATTTTTCTCGGAAGACTTTGGGGAACCCGGGGTGGGTGGAATTTTGTGGATCCACGCAGATTCCAGAACTTTCCACCACATAAATGTGAGGAAAATATGTTTTTTTTGGACAATTTTTAAAGTTTGCAAGGGATTCTGGGTAACAGAACCTGGTGAGAGCCGGTGAAGTCACCCCATCCTGGATTCCCCTGGGTGTCTAGTTTTCAAAAAGGTATAGGTGTGCTATGTTTCACTAGGTGCCGGCAGAGCTAGGGTTAAAAAACTACAGCTAGACAATTTGAAAAAAAGGGTCAATTTGCACTGTGAAATTGTGGTGTGTCCACCTTGCGTTATGGCCGTTTCCTGTGGCGGACACTAGGCCTACCCACACAAGTGAGGTACCATTTTTCTCAGAAGACTTTGGGAAACGCGGGGTGGGAGGAATTTTGTAGATCCACGAAGATTCCAGAACTTTCCACCACAGAAATGTGTGGAAAATAATATTTTTGGACAATTTTTTAAGTTTGCAAGGGATTCCGGGTAACAGAACCTGGTGAGAACCGGTGAAGTCACCCCATCCTGGATTCCCCTGGGTGTCTAGTTTTCAAAAAGGTATAGGTTTGCTAGGTTTCACTAGGTGCCGGAAGAGCTAGGGTTAAAAAACTACAGCTAGACACTTTGCAAAAAAGGGTCATTTTGCACTGTGAACATGTGGTGTGTCCACCTTGCGTTATGGCCGTTTGCTGTGGCGGACACTAGGCTTACCCACACAAGTGAGGCACCATTTTTCTCAGAAGACTTTGGGAAACGCGGGGTGGGAGGAATTTTGTAGATCCACGCAGACTCCAGAACTTTCCACCACAGAAATATGAGGAAAATGTGTTCTTTTTTACACTTTGTTAGGTTTGCAAAGGATTCTGGGTCACAGAACCTGGTGAGAGCCAGTCAAGTCAACCCATCCTAGATTTCCCTGGGTGTCTAGATTTCAAAAATGTATAGGTTTGCTAGGTTTCCTTAGGTGCCGGAAGAGCTAAGGTTAAAAAACTACAGCTAGGCACTTTGCAAAAAAAGGGTCATTTTTCACTGTGAAAATGTGGTGTGTCCACCTTGCGTTTTGGGCCATTTCCTGTCGCGGGCACTAGGCCTACCCACACAAGTGAGGTACCATTTTTCTCGGAAGACTTTGGGGAACACGGGGTGGGTGGAATTTTGTGGATCCACGCAGATTCCAGAACTTTCCACCACAGAAATGTGAGGAAAATATGTTTTGGGGGAAATATTTTAGGTTTGCATGGGATTCTGGGTAACAGAACCTGGTGAGAGCCAGTTAAGTCACCCCATCCTGGATTCCGCTGGGTGTCTAGTTTTCAAAAATGTATAGGATTGCTAGGTTTTCCTAGGTGCCGGCATAGCTAGAGTTAAAAAACTACAGCTAGACACTTTGCAAAAAAAGGGTCATTTTGCACTGTGAAAATGTGGTGTGTCCACCTTGCGTTATGGCCGTTTCCTGTCGCGGGCACAAGGCCTACCCACACAAGTGAGTTACTATTTTCTCAGAAGACTTTGGGAAATGTGGGGTGGGTGGAATTTTGTAGATCCACACAGATTCCAGAACTTTCCACCACAGAAATGTGAGGAAAATGTGTTCTTTTTATATTTTGTTAGGTTTGCAAGGGATTCTGGGTCACAGAACCTGGTGAGAGCCAGTCAAGTCAACCCATCCTGGATTACCCTGGGTGTCTAGTTTTAAAAAATGTACAGGTTTGCTAGGTTTTCCTAGGTGCCAGCAGAGCTAGGGTTCAAAAACTACAGCTAGACACTTTGCAAAAAAAGGGTCATTTTGCACTGTGAAAATGTGGTGTGTCCACCTTGCGTTATGGCCGTTTCCTGACGCTGGCACAATGCCTACCCACACAAGTGAGGTACCATTTTTCTCAGAAGACTTTGGGAAACGCGGGGTGGGTGGAATTTTGTAGATCCACGCAGATTCCAGAACTTTCCACCACAGAAATGTGAGGAAAATATGTTTTTTTGGACAATTTTTTTAGTTTGCAAGGGATTCTGGGTAACAGAACCTGGTGAGAGCCGGTCAAGTCACCACATCCTGGATTCCCCTGGGTGTCTAGTTTTCAAAAAGGTATAGGCTTCCTAGGTTTCACTAGGTGCTGGCCGAGCTAGGGTTAAAAAACTACAGCTAGACAATTTGCAAAAAAGGGTCATTTTGCAATGTGAAAATGTGGTGTGTCCACCTTGAGTTATGGCCGTTTTCTGTGGCGGACACTAGGCCTACCCACACATGTGAGGTACCATTTTTCTCAGAAGACTCTGGGAAACGCGGGGTGGGAGGAATTTTGTAGATCCACGCAGATTCAAGAACTTTCTACCACAGAAATATGAGGAAAGTATGTTCTTTTTTACATTTTGTTAGGTTTGCAAGGGATTGTGGGTCACAGAACCTGGTGAGAGGCAGTCAAGTCAACCCATCCAGGATTTCCCTGGGTGTCTAGTTTTCAAAAATGTATAGGTTTGCTAGTTTTCCCTAGGTGCCGGAAGAGATAGGGTTAAAAAACTACAGCTAGGCACTTTTCAAAAAAAGGATAATTTTTCACTGTGAAAATTTGGTGTGTCCACCTTGTGTTTTGGGCCATTTCCTGTTGTGGGCACTAGACCTACCCACACAAGTGAGGTACCATATTTCTCCGAAGACTTTGGGGAACGCGGGGTGGGGGTAATGTTGTGGATCCACGCATATTCCAGAACTTTCCACCACAGAAATATGAGGAAAATGTGTTCTTTTTACATTTTGTTAGGTTTGCAAGGCATTCTGGGTCACAGAACCTGGTGAGAGCCAATCAAGTCAACCCATCCTGGATTTCCTGAGTGTCTAGTATTGAAAAATATATAGGTTTCCATAGCTGTCGGCAGAGCTAGGGTTAAAAAACTACAGCTAGGCACTTTGCAAAAAAAACGCCATTTTCACTGAAAATTTGGGGTGTCCGCCTAGCGTTATGGCCGCTTCCTGTTGCGGGCACTAGGCCTACCCACACAAGTGAGGTACCATTTTTCTTAGAAGACTTTGGGGAACGCGGCGTGGGTGGAATTTTGTAGATCCACACGGATTCCAGAAGTTTCCACCACAGGAATGTGAGGAAACTGTGTTTTTCTGGCCTCTTTTTTAGGTTTGCAAGGGATTCTGCGTAACAGACCCTGTTGATAGCTAGTCAAGGCACCCCATCCTGGATTCCCCTGGGTGTCTAGTTTTCAATAACGTATAGGTTTGCAGGTTTCCCTAGGTGCCAACAGAGCTAGGGTTAAAAAACTACAGCTGTATACTTTGCAAAAAAAGGGTCATTTTTCACTGTGAAAATGTGCTGTGTCCACCTTGCGTTTTGGGCCATTTCCTGTCGCGGGCACTAGGCCTACCCCCACAAGTGAGGTACCATTTTTCTCGGAAGACTTTGGGGAACGCGGGGTGGGTGGAATTTTGTAGATCCACGCAGATTCCAGAACTTTCCACCACAGAAATGTGAGGAAAATATGTTTTTGGGACAATTTTTTAGGTTTGCAATGGATTCTGGGTAACAGAATCTGGTGAGAGCCAGTCAAGTCACCCCATCCTGGATTCCACTAGGTGTCTAGTTTTCGAACATATATAGGTTTGCTAGGTTTCCCTTGGTGCCGGCAGAGCTATGGTTCAAAAACTACAGCTAGACATTTTGCAAAAAAAAGGTCATTTTTCACTATGAAAATGTGGTGTGTCCGCCTAGCGTTATGGCCGTTTCCTGTCGCGGGCACTAGGCCTACCCACACAAGTGAGGTATCATTTTCTTAGAAGACTTTGGGAAATGCGGGGTGGGTGGAATTTTGCAGATCCACGCAGATTCCAGAAGTTTCCGCCACAGAAATGTGAGGAAATTGTGTTTGTCTGGACACTTTTTTAGGTTTGCAAGGGATTCTGGGTAACAGACCCTGTTGAGAGCCAGTCAAGTCCCCCCATCCTGGATTCCCCTGGGTGTCTAGTTTTCAATAATGTTTAGGTTTGCTAGGTTTCCCTAGGTGCCAACAGAGCTAGGGTTCAAAAACTACAGCTATATACTTTGCAAAAAAAGGGTCATTTTTCACTGTGAAAATGTGCTGTGTCCACCTTGCATTTTGGGCCGTTTCCTGTCGCGGGCACTAGGCCTACCCACACAAGTGAGGTACCATTTCTCTAGGAAGAGTTTGGAAAATGCGGGGTGGATCCACGCAGATTCCAGAACTTTCCACCACAGAAATATGAGAAAAATATGCTCTTTTTTCCTTTTTTTTAGGTTTGCAAGGGATTCTGGGTAACAGAACCTGGTGAGAGCCAGTCAAGTCACCCCATCCTGGATTCCCCTGGGTGTCTAGTTTTTAAAAATGTAAAGGTTTCTAGGTTTCTCTAGGTGCCAGCAGAGCTAGGGTTAAAAAACTACAGCTAGATACTTTTCAAAATAAATGTCATTTTTCACTGTGAAAATGTGGTGTGTCCACCTTGCGTTTTGGGTCGTTTCCTGTCGCGGGCACTAGGTCTACCCACACAAGTGAGGTACCATTTTTCTTGGAAGACTTCGGGGAACACAGGGTGGGTAGAATTTTGTGGATCCACTCAGACTCCAGAACTTTCCACCACAAAAATGTGAGGAAAATATGTTTTTTAGACATTATTTTAGGTTTGCAAGGGATCCTGGATAACATAACCTAGTGAGAGCCAATTAAGTCACCCCATCCTGGATTTCCCTGGGTGTCTAGTTTAAAAATGTATAGGTTTGCTAGGTTTCCCTAGGTGCAGGCAGAGCTTTGGTTAAAAAACTACAACCAGGCACTTTGCAAAACAAAGGTCATTTTTCATTGGAAAAATATGGTGTGCCCACGTTGCGTTTTGAGCCGTTTCCTGTCGTGTACACGAGGCCTACCCACACAAGTGAGGTACCATTTTTATCAATAGACTTAGGGTAACAGAGAATTGTGGAGTAACCGTTATTACCGATTGACTTTCGATGCTTTTCTGCCTTGCAAATGAAAGACAATGTGTAAAAAAAAAGAAGCCATTTGAAAAATGACCTATAATTCTCATGCTAGTATGGGCATCCCCAATTTCGGAAATGTCCAAATATCTACTGTTTCTAAACTCTATATTCTGTTCCCATTTCAGAAATACAAAGGTGTCTTTCATACGGATTTTCCATGTATACATTTTCCCAAAATAATTGCTGTATACCTGGTGCATAATAAAAAACCTTTGCAAGACGTTGCTCAGCTATTGGCTCTGGGTTCGTTATGTTCTTGGTGAACCTACAAGTCCTATATATCCCCACAACCAGAAAGGTCCAGCAAATGGAATGGTATATTGCTTTCAAACAGCTGTCATAATTAGAAGAAGTTATAGGTGAAAACGTTGACACAAATGGCTGTTTTGTTCAACTAATTTTCAATTTTTCCTATATTTAACTGTTAGTTTCTATGAAGAAACCTTGAAGGATCTACACAAATGACCCCTTGCTGAATTCAGAACTTTGTCTCCTTTTCTCAGATGTATAGCTTTCCAGGAACCATTATTGCTTTCATACCCATTTCTACCATTAACTGGAAGGAGGTTGAAAGCACAAACAATAGCAAAAATAGTCTATGTCCCAGAAAAATAGCAAAACTCTGTAAAAAATGTTGGTTTTCTGACAAAAGTCTGCTTGTCCCTGAAAGCTGGGAAGACAGTGATGGTGACACCACAATCCCTTTTTTGATACCATTTGCAGGGAAAAAAACAGACACTTTCATCTGGATCCCTTTTTTCCCATTTTTCCGAACAAAAACACAATTTGATGCGTGTTCTTTCGCTGTGTGCAGTATGGACTGGGCACCACATGATGTCAAAATGCAATTGGGGGCGAGAGGTACGGTAATGAGGGGATGAAATAATCATGTTTAAAAAACTTGCCTGTTTCTATTGCCAGCGCTGATGCCCGTCCCGGTGCTTCTCTCCCACAGTCACTGAAAACCACAGGCTCCCCACCCAATCCAGACACCGCTCTCATGCTATGACAGCTGTACCAGGATTTGTCTAAGCAGCCTCTTCTGCTGCTCAGACAGTGCCTGGGAGCCTGCAGCTTTTCTCCAACCCGGTTGCAGAAATAGCAGTGCGCATGTCTGTTTGGCCGGCCTAAGACGGCATGGCCAAACTTACATGCAAACTTCTAATTGCCCACCACTCCTCTCGTTCATGGCCTGGCCCCGCCCTACTGAGACAGGCTAGTCAGAGGCAGCAGTCACAGAAAAATAAAACATTTTATGGTTTTATTATCATTTTATTTTTCTGTGACTGACTCTGACTAGTGGGATGACGCTCCACCGCCATTTGGAGGAGCCGCCCCTTGTTTTAATGTACGACAGTGGAGGCTGACAACATGGTCGGCCTCAGGCCAAGCTTCCTGCTCTTTGGACATATGTCCACAGAACTCACTGCCTATGTTCTCTGCTTCATTAGGATATGCAAATCCAGCTCTGCCTGCAATTTGTGCAGAGCATTCTTAGCTGACACCAATTCATTGGGGTCCAAAAACCTGATCATATTTTCATATTGCATTCATGGGTGTGTGAAATATCTCACCTTGCATTAAATTTCGGCAAATCTGCCTGAATTTAACAGAAGAAAAGTATATGGTAGTTGCGTACCATGCAGGTTTTGGTAAGTATGTTGTATTTACAGTACCATGCTGATTGTGTTACAGCAAGCACCAAAATCTGCATTTCATTCCCCCAAATTTCGTGATAGGTCCATTTTATTACATCTGATAAAAAAACAAACCACGCAGGATCGTTATTAATGAGGTGCGATAAATAGCATCTTGATTTCGACCGACTCTGGATGGAAGATGACACACACATTGAGTGAAGACCAATTAGAGGATCAGAGATGCATGGGAGACAATAAGAGCCAGATTGTGCAACAGGAAATCAATGCATAGAAGAGCGAATAGAGGCACTTTAGGGAAAAGGTTGGAGATCCAGTGGGGGAAACTAAAAAGCATTTAAAGACTGTGAGATAAACACTGAGGGAGTCATAGAAATACTTAGGCATATTATCAAGAAACGGCGTTAAAATTATCGCCGCTTTAGCGGCAGAAAACTGCCGCTAAAGCGGCGATAATGGGCTTGATAATATGCCCTTGAGAATTCCAATAGAAGCCCATGTTCTGGTGTCAACATGGGCTTCTATCGGAATTCTCCAGGGCATATTATCAAGCCCATTATCGCCGCTTTAGCGGCAGTTTTCTGCCGCTAAAACTGCGATAATTGTAACGCCGTGCTTGATAATATGCCCCCCTGAGGCAGGTGAGAAACGATAAAAGTAAAAAAATGGGAACCAACGAGTAATATTGACGTATGTCATAAAATAGCAGGTAATCGTAAAACTGTACAGGAAAAAAGCGTTCTGTTTTTCTTTTTGAAGTGTTCGAAACAACTGCGTGTTCTTTTCCATTTATTTCATGTGCCGCTGGTTGTCCATCGCATATCAGAGGCACATCTATTGAACGTGAGCGTCCAAATGTGTCTCGTGGCTGCTGAGAACAGGAGCTGCTCTGCGTCAGCACTGTGCGTAGAATGTGGGTGTGAACTCATCTCGCTGCAGCGGCGTGCTGAGAGGAAGGGGTGTAGCTTATTCCGCCTGGCAAAATGTGTCCTTTGATTGTTATCTGCCAGCAATTCTCATCATTTTCTAACATGACAGGTGTGTTTGTTCAGTGACGAGCGGTGCTTCAAGCACAGGGACGAGGTGTGGCTGATGAGTCCCCGATAAGCCCCGGCACAAAAAGGCCACTGTGTCGGTGAATGGGTTTGCAATGTAGCTTTTTAATTTCATCTCTTGAAGATGTTTCCCTTCTTTTCATTCAGTACCCCTTATCTCCTCCTCTGATCTCAGCAGTGCAGCAGGCTTTCAAATTGAACAACCCGTGTTCAAAATAGGTTCCTTTTCTTGCAACATGATGTACCTCATTTTCTCGGCAAGCCCTCAGCAAGGTCACACCTTTTTAATTTATTTTCTGTAAGAGAAATCTATTTGCATGATAGAACAAGGACTAGATATAGCTAGAGGTCATTCCTTGAGCTAGCCATGAATAAGAGCAGGATTAGAAGCGCTGAACATCACAGAGCAAGCCCAACCCCATTATTCTTAGAAATAATGCTCAGTTCTTACCATGTAGGACAAATAAAACACAGACTTCATGTAAGCAGGTGAATGCATTCTTTTTTGATTAAGCCGTTCGAATCTGGTACGTCTAATTTTCTATGAAAAAAATAAGTTGAATTTATAAATCTGACTTGTATCAAAACATTTTAAACACATTCAACTCACGAAAATTATACTAATGCATGTTTTGACATAGATGCTTAGTTATGTTCACGCTTTTGACAGTGTTAGGGTCTGATTTTGATGTGAGCGAGACAGAGACCTGCATTACAAACCAATATAATGCAAATCTGCTCACTCTGTATTCTGTATATGTGAGAAAGTAAAGTTTGACTCCGAGGTGGCAGAGCAGTTGACAGATGTGCCATCAGGAATGTGACTGCACTTTCAGGATCCCATGTCTGATCAATTGCCCAGTTCCTTAGCGGGTACAACTCAATTGTTGCAGTGTCACAGCATTGCAAGAATGCCATGTAAACCATGGGTTTGTGGGATAGAAAGTCTGTCAGAGATGTGCCAGGGGAAAACTCTGAAGATGTGAGATAAACTTGCAGTGTTGGTGATGATTCAAGATTTGAAAAATCATAATACACAGCAGATTTACTGATTAAAGACACAAAAAGCTGGATGTGCACTTTGCACACGTTGAATGTGTTGTAGGGAGAATAATGAGCTCCGTCAGAACCTAAGGACCACTTCTTTTGTTCTGTGTTGCTGTTGCCAAGCTTTTGATTTGCATAATTGTAGTTCTACTTAACTTCTTTAGGAGGTTGGGTCTTCCTGTTGCCATTCTTTTTTTCACCAACATGGTCTTGAGAGTGGTGTACCTAAATCTGATTTCAAATTTGTGAGTTAGCTGCCAATATGGTCCTCAATGGACAGATAACGTGGTGTTTTGGCCACCCTAATTTCCACCCTTTCTATCGAAGGAGAAATATGAATCAGAGGATCATTGCCTCTGTGGTATATGAAAATGATGCAGAATATGGTTAGAGTTGTAAGGAGAGAAAGCGTATAATAAAATATTTACTGCACTTTTGATGCAACAAAACTTGTGAAGCAGAGCTATGGTTCTGCCTAATGAAGTGAGATTTTAGGGTGCCAAAAATAGTCTTTTGCCCATGTCCAGAGTCCACAATGTTTGGTTTGGCAAAAAGAAGGATCGATGGAGTGCTGATGGAATATCGCACTGGATAGAGTCAACGAGTAGCGGCAAAAGCAAAAAAAAAACTCATCAGAAAGATAAAAAAAAAATTCAAAGGGAGGTATATGAGAACTATGGACCATTATGCAGAAGCTAGATGAGATGCTCAACAGAAAATGTGTAAAGCAAATGTATTACATGGAGCTCAATTGTATCCGGTGTTAAAGGTTGAATAAGGTGCTATGGGCAAGAGAAGAGAAAAAAAGTAGCATTTAGAGACAGAAAAGATTGATCCAGGGAAGGAGGGAGAAGCAAGTGACATAGATAATGAACCTTTGAATGATTTATTGATGAATTGTCCACCACATAACAATGAGACACAGAGTGGGGACATGACACATACTAGTACAGCTGAGAAACCTAATGCTCCTATAATGCCATAAGTACCAAAGGAACCTATGCTTCTTTCCCCTGTGACAGAACAGAAATGTCAGCTCCTATGAACCCAATTGATTCAAGTATTCCAGATGCTTTGACTGTTCGCGTAACTATTGGACCTGTTGTGCCCCTTTATAAGTCTGAATTACAGGTAAATATGGTTCACAGTTTGACTGTCCCCACTGCAGTAAATAAAGTACGTGTAGTTCCTCAGACCTCACAGCAAGATCACTGCTTCATACAATTATCTGAGGTGACTGTGCCAATGGGTATTTCAGTTTCAGATGCATCCGTACAAAATGCGCAACCTGGAATAAGTGCAAATGAATGATGGAAGCTTAAATTAAATAATACAAGAGAGCAATCAAGGTTGAGGCCTCAAGAATCTGAAGAATAGCTTAAAGGATATGACCCGAATAATCGGATTAGAGGAATAGATCCAGCTTCAGTTCCAGTTTCATCTATGAATTCAGTTCCACTGCAAACTTCGATTTCTAGTTCAGCACCTACTTCAGATTTGGTTGCCGGTTCAATTTCAGTCCAAAATCTAGTTCAGGAAAATAGAGCACCCATGGAAGTGAGCCGGTTAAAAGTTGAATATGAAGAAATGATTCAGGGAGCACTTAGCCCTTCAAGATTAGACATCTACCAGGAGGAGGAACTATTCGTCTCTGTAAAGACATTACTCGATTAGCGAAATTAACATATGAGAGATTAGTAGAATTGGCTCAAAAATATGGTATACTTATTCAAAATTCAAAGATATTACAAAAATCAAACAGATTCGATTTTACTGACAAAGACATTTTAAAGATGAGGGCACCAGGAAAGAAATTGCAGATAAAAGTGCTAATGATATTAATCAGAAAATGAGAGGGAAGAGACAAGTTGGAAAGTAGATGGTCGAAAAAGAAGGACATAAAGTGAGTTAGAGTGCAGTCACCACCTGATGTTTTTGATGGTAGTGCAGAGGAAGCACAAATGCTCCTTTTGAGAGACGTACCTGGACGAGCTTTTGTTTATATACCATGGACAAGACAAGACATGTTCTCATTTACAAACGATTTCCCTAAATTGAGAGAAAATCCTGTGGAATGGTACAGACAAATTTAACGTTTTGTGAAGATGTCAAAGGGCTTGTGGATTGATTTGAATACTCTGTTTGAGATTGTTGTTCCAGGATATTTGTGGGCTGAAAGCAAGATTACAATGGAATGGACTGAGTCAGAACCAGAAAGGGATCCTAGAACAGGAGCACCATCTCTAGTAGTAATAAGGAAATACCAGCAGGTGATAAATCACCTGAAGTCCACATTTTTCACAAAAGAGATTGATTGGTTGCAGATTTCCAGGACGACCCAATAACCAAAAGAATCAGTACATGCTTTGAATTTGATTTTAGCACAGGCTTTCAAACAGCATAGATTGGACAATATCGCAGATAAAGATGTGGAACATTTTGTTTACAGGTTTTTGATCGGTTTGAGACCTGACATTTTTAACATGATCTGGCAACAATTACTTTGTTGGCAGAGGAAACCGTAGGTGAGATTCTGTGCCACACAAAATATTGTGGTGTTGAGATTGAGATGAAGCACAAGAAGCTCAAGGAGAGTTTAATGATTGCCCAGATAAAAGCAATCCAGAAAGGTCAAAATCAGATGGGTTTTCATAACACAGTACAGGTACAGGGAGGTTATAATCAGGCTCCAATGATGCAGGGTATTAATGGTTTTCAACAGCATCATTTTCCGTTCCAAGGTAGAGGTCCTGGTATTCCTGTAGATCCTAGAACCGGTGTTGCGGTTTCGCTTTTGAGGAAGACAAATCCATGTCATGCTCGCAGAAAATTTGGACATTTGAGACACAAGTGTAAGTCTGTTATAAATAATGTAGTGAATCAGGTGCAGGATGTGGAATATGCACATCTCAAGGGAACACCTCAAGGGAACAGACTCAATAGATGCCTGGACAGAGAATGCAGAATTCTAATGTACCACAGCCAATGCAAATGCCCCAAGCTCCAATACCAGAATACAGAATGTTCAGGTACAAAGATACAATGTGAATCAAAATCAGCAGATGAATAGAAATTCTTTCCAGAATCAAAATACACAGTAATATTTGATCCAATTGGAGGATAGTGACCACAATCCGTTAGCATGACGGTACTTGAGGGGGGAGGAAGACTGCATGCTTGCTGCTGCCTTAGAGGTAGACCAGAGTGGTCCTTATGTGGATGGAGAAGTGGATGGGATTACATCCTCATTCCTTGTCAACAATGTAATGCTCCTCTTCAAGGTGCCAACTATGTTACAGTTGGCAACAATTATGCTGATGAGATGGCAAGACTTTGTGCCTTTAATGCACATACCTTTAATGAAGAAATACTGAAAGACACATCTGACATCACAGATTGTAATTTACTTTTGTCAACTTTAGATACCTGGGAGGAAGTGAAAAAATTGCAGGATGAGGTGACAGAAGCAGAACAGCAGGGTTGGGTGCGAACAGGTTGCACCAAATGAGAAGATTATATGTGGGTTTACATTGATGGCAGACCACTGTTGCCTGTCAGCCTATTGTCACCAATGGCAAGACACTATCACAGTTCTGCACAAGTTGGGAGAGATGTGTCTTTTCCAACAGGTGTGGTACAATACTAGATTCAGAGTAACTGCTGAAATGCTATGTCGTCGTTGTGTAATGTCAAAATTGAGAAAGTGGCCAGGAGGAAAGAATATACAGGGAAAATAAATTCTCAATAGAAGGCGAAATATTCCTCTATTGGTAGTACATAGTCCTGTTCTTCATAAGCAAGCAATTCAACAAAAATAACAATCACATACCACAGATCACATAATTTAATTAATGTAATCTAGGGATTACTTCATCCAAATTAAAGGTTTTTTTTTCATATGCAATGGAAATATTTACACACATATACAAAAGACATATTTTACACACATATATAACACTTATATACAAAAATGGCAAAAGGGATAACAAAGAATGTTTAGAGTAGTAATAGGAAATAATAACAACAATATCAAGTTCCTAGCACCCAAATTATTAGAAAGAAAGTGTTCACCTATAACCTATAGGTAATACACTGGGAGGAAGTCTTGTTAACACAATTGGCTCTAAGATCACTACAGAGCCTCAATCAAAAAATTGTGCATGAATTCTTCTTAGAATAAATCGTATAATTTTCTCATCAGACTCCTCGAAACAAAATCTGTCGACGCGGGCGCGTTTCGGCCAAATGAAACATCACGGCCTCCTCAGGACAGGGGTGAAGAAAAGTGACCTAAACAACAAATTCCAAAGAGGTGAACAAACATAAATGTCCATTTATAACAAAAACTCTCTCAACCTATGTGCCTAACACCGAAAAAGCCCGAACTGATACCAAAGCAGGGTATAAAATAAAAAACAAAAGAATAAATCAAGCAAGGAGAACGAAAAAGAATTTAGAGAGCCACCATGAAAGAGGAAAAAATCAACCATCTCCGAAGCAACGTGTGTCACACTAAAAAATCTATTAATACCTAGTTCTAGAAAAGGAGAGAAAACAGAGATATTGTAACCACCACTCACCAGTCTTGAGGTGGACCCAGTCTCACCACTAAGAATAGATCCCAAAAGTATATTCCAAGTAAAGACCAAAGTGATAATCACATACCAGAGTTCCATCTGTCAGCACTAATCCAGAAGAAATAAATCCAACTACGGCAGAGGGGTGGTGCAACTCTTTTATCCTAATCAAAGGCACACCTCCAGTCCCTCAAATAAACTATGTGGTGCCAACTTCTTTGGGAGACATAAATCTAAAGGGAAAATCGAGAGGGATACTAAAAATAAAGTCGGCCATTCCTCAGAATAGCTAAAATACAGAAAGTCAAAATACACGAATCATTCGCGCAGAAACACTGCCACAGGTGAAAATACAAGGCCCCACTAGTATTCTTACCTTCACACAAACGGGGACCGGCACGGTCTAACGGACCTTCCTTCTTCGTATTGGCACAGAGTACCGAGCCCTCCTCGCAGTCTCGATAATGACTGCAAATCGGCGTCCCACGTGATCGGGACCCGAGCCAAACAACTCAAGTAGAAAGCGGACTAATCATGCCACTGCCTGCTGAAATTAACATGGAAATAGGACAACGTGAACCCACTGGTGATAAACGAATATATATGCGGAAAATACGATAGACATAATCTATAGAGGTTAGCCTTTCAAACCATATCCCGTATGGCGCTCAAAGGAGTAAATGTGTAGAGAGAGAGTGAATATCTCATAAGTAAAAAATATAAACAAATAAAAAAATAATGTGTATACAGCGCTATTCAAATCCAGTCACTAAAAACAAAAAAACAACAACAAACCGGTTATAGGGCCACCAGTAGTCCCATAATCAGCACAAAGTACAAAGAGACCCCAAAGCAAATAAAGGTAATAAAAACGGGGGGAAGGAGAAGAGACCTTAGTGACAAATCGGGCATTCAGTGTAGGCACAGAGAGGAGCTCACAATCTAAAACTCACATTAATACCAACATGTAGGAGAGGAGATTATGTACCAATATGTGTTCCCTAAACATATTACGGATCCATATAAAATATATACAAATACTCAGACAGGAAGTGTCAAGGGACTGTACAGGATATACATTATTACTAATCGTAAATCAGTACAAAAGTAGATTGAACAGGGCAAAAATAGAGCATCCAGCTTACCAAGTATACAGACGAGAACTAGATCAGTGCCCAAATTTCATCACGATCATTAAGGCCAATGTTTGCAGTGTGGTATTTTTCGATCATACATGCCTCAAGTTTGTTCAAAAAGGCCTGAAGGGTCAAAATTTTAGGAGCCTTGACCACCAAGAGCACAGACCATCTTATATCATTTTCATTATGATTACACTCCACAAAGTGTTGAACAAGCGGAGCTCCCTGCGTCTTACAGCGTATTCTGGACTGATGCTGTATCACTCTCATTTTAACAGTTTGTGTAGTCTGCCCTATGTATACCTTGTCACACGGGCACATAAGGCAATAAACAACGTTTTTAGTGTTACAGTTTGAAAAATCATTTTGGATATGGTTTTTTCCATTCAGCATCACAGATTTCGAATTAGTCGTGTATGGGCATACTACACAGCCATTACATTTAAAGTGACCCACAACTGGTGGCAAACCTAGCATATTTCTTAGGCCTCCTTTCGGTGGTTTCGTACGAGCAGCTGTTACCAAATGTTGACGTATGGACCATTATGCAGAAGCTAGATGAGATGCTCAACAGAAAATGTGTAAAGCAAATGTAATACATGGAGCTCAATTGTATCCGGTGTTAAAGGTTGAATAAGGTGCTATGGGCAAGAGAAGAGAAAAAAAGTAGCATTTAGAGACAGAAAAGATTGATCCAGGGAAGGAGGGAGAAGCAAGTGACATAGATAATGAACCTTTGAATGATTTATTGATGAATTGTCCACCACATAACAATGAGACACAGAGTGGGGACATGACACATACTAGTACAGCTGAGAAACCTAATGCTCCTATAATGCCATAAGTACCAAAGGAACCTATGCTTATTTACCCTGTGACTAGGAGAACAGAAATGTCAGCTCCTATGAACCCAATTGATTCAAGTATTCCAGATGCTTTGACTGTTCGCGTAACTATTGGACCTGTTGTGCCCCTTTATAAGTCTGAATTACAGGTAAATATGGTTCACAGTTTGACTGTCCCCACTGCAGTAAATAAAGTACGTGTAGTTCCTCAAACCTCACAGCAAGATCACTGCTTCATACAATTATCTGAGGTGACTGTGCCAATGGGTATTTCAGTTTCAGATGCATCCGTACAAAATGCGCAACCTGGAATAAGTGCAAATGAATGATGGAAGCTTAAATTAAATAATACAAGAGAGCAATCAAGGTTGAGGCCTCAAGAATCTGAAGAATAGCTTAAAGGATATGACCCGAATAATCGGATTAGAGGAATAGATCCAGCTTCAGTTCCAGTTTCATCTATGAATTCAGTTCCACTGCAAACTTCGATTTCTAGTTCAGCACCTACTTCAGATTTGGTTGCCGGTTCAATTTCAGTCCAAAATCTAGTTCAGGAAAATAGAGCACCCATGGAAGTGAGCCGGTTAAAAGTTGAATATGAAGAAATGATTCAGGGAGCACTTAGCCCTTCAAGATTAGACATCTACCAGGAGGAGGAACTATTCGTCTCTGTAAAGACATTACTCGATTAGCGAAATTAACATATGAGAGATTAGTAGAATTGGCTCAAAAATATGGTATACTTATTCAAAATTCAAAGATATTACAAAAATCAAACAGATTCGATTTTACTGACAAAGACATTTTAAAGATGAGGGCACCAGGAAAGAAATTGCAGATAAAAGTGCTAATGATATTAATCAGAAAATGAGAGGGAAGAGACAAGTTGGAAAGTAGATGGTCGAAAAAGAAGGACATAAAGTGAGTTAGAGTGCAGTCACCACGTGATGTTTTTGATGGTAGTGCAGAGGAAGCACAAATGCTCCTTTTGAGAGACGTACCTGGACGAGCTTTTGTTTATATACCATGGACAAGACAAGACATGTTCTCATTTACAAACGATTTCCCTAAATTGAGAGAAAATCCTGTGGAATGGTACAGACAAATTTAACGTTTTGTGAAGATGTCAAAGGGCTTGTGGATTGATTTGAATACTCTGTTTGAGATTGTTGTTCCAGGATATTTGTGGGCTGAATGCAAGATTACAGTGGAATGGCCTGAGTCAGAACCAGAAAGGGATCCTAGAACAGGAGCACCATCTCTAGTAGTAATAAGGAAATACCAGCAGGTGATAAATCACCTGAAGTCCACATTTTTCACAAAAGAGATTGATTGGTTGCAGATTTCCAGGACGACCCAATAACCAAAAGAATCAGTACATGCTTTTAATTTGATTTTAGCACAGGCTTTCAAACAGCATAGATTGGACAATATCGCAGATAAAGATGTGGAACATTTTGTTTACAGGTTTTTGATCGGTTTGAGACCTGACATTTTTAACATGATCTGACAACAATTACTTTGTTGGCAGAGGAAACCGTAGGTGAGATTCTGTGCCACACAAAATATTGTGGTGTTGAGATTGAGATGAAGCACAAGAAGCTCAAGGAGAGTTTAATGATTGCCCAGATAGAAGCAATCCAGAAAGGTCAAAATCAGATGGGTTTTCATAACACAGTACAGGTACAGGGAGGTTATAATCAGGCTCCAATGATGCAGGGTATTAATGGTTTTCAACAGCATCATTTTCCGTTCCAAGGTAGAGGTCCTGGTATTCCTGTAGATCCTAGAACCGGTGTTGCGGTTTCGCTTTTGAGGAAGACAAATCCATGTCATGCTCGCAGAAATTTTGGACATTGGAGACACAAGTGTAATTCTGTTGTGAATAATGTAGTGAATCAGGTGCAGAAAGTGGAATATGTACATCAAGGGAACACCTCAAGGGAACAGACTCAATAGATGCCTGGACAGAGAATGCAGAATTCTAATGTACCACAGCCAATGCAAATGCCCCAAGCTCCAATACCAGAATACAGAATGTTCAGGTACAAAGATACAATGTGAATCAAAATCAGCAGATGAATCGAAATTCTTTCCAGAATCAAAATACACAGTAATATTTGATCCAATTGGATGATAGTGACCAGAATCCGTTAGCATGACGGTACTTGAGGGGGGAGGAAGACTGCATGCTTGCCGCAGCCTTAGAGGTAGACCAGAGTGGTCCTTATGTGGATGGAGAAGTGGATGGGATTACATCCTCATTCCTTGTCAACAATGTAATGCTCCTCATCAAGGCACCAACTATGTTACAGTTGGCAACAATTATGCTGATGAGATGGCAAGACATTGTGCCTTTAATGCACATACCTTTAATGAAGAAATACTGAAAGACACATCTGACATCACAGATTGTAATTTACTGTTGTCAACTTTAGATACCTGGGAGGAAGTGAAGAAATTGCAGGATGAGGTGACAGAAGCAGAACAGCAGGGTTGGGTGCGAACAGGTTGCACCAAATGAAAAGATGATATGTGGGTTTACATTGATGGCAGACCACTGTTGCCTGTCAGCCTATTGTCACCAATGGCAAGACACTATCACAGTTCTGCACACGTTGGGAGAGATGTGTCTTTTCCAACAGGTGTGGTACAATCTTAGATTCAGAGTAACTGCTGAAATGCTATGTCGTCGTTGTGTAATGTGTCAGAAACAAAACCTAGGAAGGAAAATACAAGCTGTCATGAGTCACATTGATAAATCTGCAAGTGCTTTCAACTGGATGCAAATGGACTATATTGCAATGCCCCTTTGCAAAGGCTTGAGATATATTTTGGTCACTGAGTGCATTTTTTTCAAAATGGGTTGAAGCCCATTCTATTCGTAAGAATGATAGCTTTACTGAGGCAATATTACTGTGCAGGGAATTGATTCTGAGGTTCGGATTTCCGGCTTCTCTTGAGTCAGAACACGTGCAACTCATTTTAATAATGAGGTCCTAACAAAGTTATGTGCAGTACTACATGTTGAGAAGAAGCTCCATTGCAGTTACTGACCAGAGGCTTCTGGGTTGCTTGAGCAGACCAATGGCACATTGAAATCCAGATTGGCAAAAGTATGCGCTTCTACATCTCTGAAGTGGCCAGATGCATTACCTCTTATGTTGATGAGCTTGAGAAGTACTCCATATAGGAGGAAAGGATTGTCATCCCGAAAAATTATCTTGGGACATGGGATGAGGCTGCCAGCTGTTCCTGCAAGCGCTCTAGTCAACATAACGTATAATATGATTTTGGACTTCTGCAAGGGCCTCGCTGATGTGATATGTTGTGTCTCTTACCAGGTTGGAGAAGCTGCTAATGTGGTCCAACGAGAGCAGTGCAATGACCTCAGTTCGGGTGACTGGGTAATGGTGTAGAAACACAAGCGCAAAATGTGTTTGGAACCTCAATGGAGGGGGCCATTCCAGGTGACTCTAGTCACCAATACCGCTGTGAAGTGCAGAGGTCTCCCAAAATGGGTGCATGCCAGCCACACTCGCAGAGTCCCAAATCCCCTTGATGATACAACAGCACCTGTTCCTAATGTGCCAATGGTAACAGTGAGACAGAGGGATCAGGTTAGTCAAATTGTTGGGGACCAGCAACTTACTGGAACAACACTTGTTTGGCCTGAGGGGGGTCCAACAGAGTCAACTGTATGTACCGAAGGGTCGCAGCTAAGAGGGTTAACTATGAGAGGTACAGATCCTTAATGAAGGGCCTAGTGCAGTAAAAAAGTGAGTTGTACCCAGAGACCATTGCCCCAGAAGAGGTGAGATCTTGGGAAGCTGTCTGATCGCAGGACGAGTACCACCAACTATTCCTGAAAGTTCTGAACAATCAGATCAAATTGATACAGATGATGAGCAAACAGCTGCGGGGAGATAAAAAAGAGCAAAGGTACCAAGTCAAAGGTACGCATCTTCTGAATGGGCTTATTTGGCTGCTAATGATTGGGAACGAGAGATCTACAAGTATTGCACTAACAATAAGAGTCCACATGAAAAAGTATTGTTAAAGGGTGCATTGGGGAAATTAATGCCATCTTAAATACTGATTATGACCCAGTATGCATCTTAAGGAATTTTATGTTTATTAACAAAGTTATTGACACTATGTTTACAAAAATTGGCTCGGGGAAAACTGTTCACAATAAGGGGTGGTTTGATCACACCTGTACTGTAATGCTTACCGAACTAAAGCAGGCCTTAGCAGCTAGGCCGAGAGATAAGAAAGCGGTAATCCAACTGAAATCTGATTATAAATTAAGCACAGGAAGGTAGAGTTACAACAAGAGGCCTGGGAAAAACTGACAGAGGCAGCGGAAACTTCTAACTGTGTGTTATTTTGGGCAACAGTTAATTCCCCTTTTCTTAAAGACGATATGGCCCCTGAACTTAAATCTAATGTTTCCAGTGAGGAATGGGTAGCTCACTTTTCCACTATATTTAAGTCTGACAACCCCCACTGTGTTAATGATAGTTCTTGGCCTATAGTCCCTCTGGATTTCACGATTGCCGAGGTCGAACAAGGCATTAGTTCTAGCAAAGGGGTGAAGGCCCAGGGGCCGGATGGGGTTCCCATCGATGTGTATAAAACTGTCCAGATGCTGTGGAGCCCCGTGTTAACTATTGTATTTAATGCTGCCGTGAGCAACGGTGTCCCATCAACCTGGGGGGAATCCATTATAATCCCGATCTATAAGAAGGGGGATAGGGGGGGATGCAAAAAATTACCGCCCTATTTCCTTATTAGATTCCTCTGTCAAAATTATGAGCAGGATACTGCTGGTAAGGCTGGAGGAATGTGCAGAGGAGAAAGGTATCATGGCCAGCACCCAGTATGGCATTAGGAGAGGGCGAGGAACACTAGATCAGTGTTTCAACTTAGATTTGCTTATTGGGAAGTATACCCAGACTAAACAGGGTTCTCTCTACCTCTGCTTTGCAGATCTAAGTAGTGCTTTCGACTTGGTGGATCACTCCATTCTTTGGGCGAAGCTGCTTGAACTTGGAGCCCCGGAAGGTATCATTTTCTTTCTAGCCCGGTTGTATGATAACCTTCAAACTAGTGTCCGCTACGGCATAAATGGGGAATGCACTCCTAAATTTAAGGTTAGGAGTGGTATAAGACAAAGTTGTGTCCTTGCACCCTTGCTTTTTACACTTTTTATCAATGAAGTAGATACAGTTTTAAAAAACAATCAGTGCCGAAGCTCCACAGGTCAATGGCCTTGACGTGCCAGTATTGTTATATGCGGACGATGCCGTGTTACTGTCCAGGACCCCCATCGGCCTCCAACGTTTGATTGACAGGTTCTCAGTTTTTATCAGGGATAGCAAACTGCTTATAAACAAAACTAAAACTTATACTATGATCTGTGGGGGTGGCCGCAGGAGATCCCACTCCTTTTTCATTGATGGACAGAAAGTGCTTCAAGTTGACAAATTCTGTTACCTGGGAATCACCTATGCCAGAGATCGAAACTGGGCACATGAAATTACCAATGTGCGGGCCAAAATGGCCAAAAGTGCCCATGGGGTTTTTAGATTTGCGGCTAAGATAGGCGACAGACGCATCAGGGATATGTTGCAGATTTATCAATCACGATGTGTATCAATTGCCTTATATGGGGCTGGGGTCTGGGGACACTGTTCTAATGGCTGCCTGCAAATTGAGGAAAATATTTTTCTCAAAAAACTTTTGTGTTTACCAAATTCTGCCCCAAATGATTTAACCCACAGAGAATTAGGGATCAATTATCTGTCAGACTTGATATCTTTGAGACCGTTAATGTTATGGCGCTCGATCTGGCAAAAGGAGGAGACAGCCCTGAATAGATCTGTAATTAACGACTGTCTCTCTCTGGATAACCATTCTAAGATCCCATGGTTAAAATACATAATACACAGTTTCCTGGAAATCTTTGATATAAATATTTTGGTTGACCCATATGCTGCCGTAGCAATGTCAAAACATGAGATGAAGAGCATATTCATAAACTACAAGGCAGAGAGGTGGGTGAGTGGCAATGGTTTACTGTCCACCTGCATGTTTTATAATAAATTTGTGGGTAACGAGGGATTTCAATCATATTTAAGTCAGGTGACCAGACCCTCGCATAGATTTGTCGTTGCTAGGTTTAGGCTCGGGCTAGTACATCATTTGGTGGCCTTCCCGTCTCCTAAAAAACACCCGGTTGGCCCTTGTCTCTGTGACGGTCAATCTAAACAATGCACTTTGCACTTTCTTTTGCTATGTAACCTCTATTGGAATTTCCGTATTGTTTATTTAAAACCGATCCTTGTAAAATATGGAGTTCGTACTGTTAACGATGCTATGAAACTGCTTTTTAATATGCATAATCCGGATGTTTGCTTTTTTACTGCTACCTTTTTATACAAATCAATTCATGTTAGGAAAAGTATGATGTTTTAAAATTTTGTGTGTCAACTGAATTAATTACCCCTGCATTTTTGCTTGCTTATGTATGCATGTTATTTCGTGCTTTTATGGTCATTCTTGATATGTACCGAATAAAGCTTTATGAAATGAAATGAATGAGTCCACATGAACCTACTTGAGATGAACTATGTTGTTGATTTGAATTTTAATCTGGATGTACCGAATGATGGACTGACACAGTTTTTCCTGAATATACTCATCAACAAAGCTGATATAAGAGACGTTCTTTATCTGAGAAGATTTCGAGCTTTGCCATAATTATAGTGCCAAGACTTTGTTGAATTGCTCAAACCACTGCTGCTATTTTTGATTATTTTTCTTTTTTAGTTTAACAATCTAAAGTTGAGAAGCCATGTGACCTGACACTGGAAGCTCTTTCAAATACAAATGTGTGTATACTGTGATTCTTTCTATTATTAATTACAATGCATAATTTTTAACTTTGCCACATTATGTTTTTGTGAAAGATTCTAAGCCTACTATACCTTCTGGAACCAATAAAAAAAATATTCTGATTCTATTGATTTGAATGACAACTATCTAGTCAGAAAATGTTTGGAAATAGATTTTAGTTCAAATGTTTATACTATTTTGCTTAGCAGATATGTAAATACTATGGATGTTGGTGATTGCTACGTTTACATGTAAATACCTTCATCTGTTACTGAGGGGGTAACTTAACATAGCTTACCTTTAACATATGGAATTTCTTGTAGTGTGTTAGCTAGCTTATTTTATGGTAGTGATAAATTGCATTAATTCTACTCTAATCAAAATCGGATCTTTTCTGAACTTTCTGTGCTTAAATATTTAAATCCGTATCACAATGTTTCAACAGCTGAAAGTACGGGTGACCTCTTTAGACCAACTAAATCTTTGGATTCGGCTTATGCAGTTAGAAATAACCTAATATGTAAATCAGGGAGAGCTAATAAGAGTCTTATAAATTTAGTGAAAAGTAGATGAGCTAATGTAACAAATTATATTAATGCATTACCTAAATTAATTCCTTGGAGCTTACCACAAGAAGAAAAGCAAATCATAGAGGGAATGGTTTCATTAGTTTTTAAAGCTGGTAACACAAAAGCAAACTTTGTATATACAGAAAGAAATCAAATGCTAATACTGTTTTTGTAAGACTTATTGAATGTGAACATCCATTTGAAATGTATGAAATCTGGGGAAGATATTTAGAAGGTGTAGATCCTATTTTCCCATGGGCGTATTATATTTGTGGGAAGAGTGCCTATTACAAACTGTCAAAAGGATGGTATGGAAGTTGTAATTTGGGAATAGTTTTCCCTAAAATTATCACGTTAAGCTAATTAAAGAAGAATTTGTGGATACAAATGCGAGAATGAAAAGAAGTGCGAGTGCAAGTGAAGTAGTAGGTGATATATTTGGAGTTCTAATACCTTCAGTAGGAGTAGCATTACTTACTTGCCACCAGTAAAACAGGGGGGTTTCTGTACTAGTTGAAGAAATGATATTAATAAGATCGATGGTGATTCAAAATCGACTTGCTCTTGATATTCTTCTTGTGAAGGAGGCCGGATTCTGCCGATTGTTAAAGGTCCAATATTGTTGCAATTATATACCAGACAGAAGCAAAGACTTAGAAGGTTACATTAAAAACATTACTGACCTAAACAAGAACTTGAAAGACTTTAAAGCTGATGGTGCCTGGATACAATAGGTAAGGGATTATCAAATGTTATCAACTGGTTGGGAAACTTGTGGAATGAATTAGTGATTTCCATCTTGAGACCTTCAGTGGCGATCTTTTTGTGCCTAATGCTGCTGATATTGTCATTCATATTATACAGATACTTAAAGAATTAAAATTAAGCAGTGAAAAGAACAAGAAATGATCTTGATGTGGAGGATGAACAATGTAAATACTATAACAAAATTAAAACTTTAGAAGAGAGAAGAAGTAAAAGGTTAAAGACAACACACCCACACACCCATAATCTGTGGTGAGATCTGATTTGGTAGAGAAGGTGATGGCTTGATTTGCCATCAGAGTGGGGCCCTGATGATGTAGGAGTTTAAAAATTATAATACACAACACATTAACTGAATAAAGACATGAAAAGCTGGAAGTGCACTTCACACGTAAGGCACAGTGACACATGTAACTTAGACAAGTGTAGTGGAAGCTCCGTAAAAGGGTGCTTTAAAATGCAAGATGAAGAAAACATACATACAAAGCAATGCTAATACTTACAAATGAGTTTAACTAATGAATTTCTTATTAACATGTTGTTTATTAATGTTTACTGCTATTAATAAAGTAGCCTAGTGTTTCCATTGCCTTTTATAAGAATGCACCATTTAGAAAAGTAGGTGCATAAATATGCAGAAACTAGGTACAATCATGAGATTTTGCCTAATGATACTAGAGATTCTATAGTTTATGAAAAGTGAAAAACAAATTTTGTAGTTTGAATTTAGAAAGTCATATACTTATATGAATATTGAGAAGAATTGTGGTAGTAGGGTATTTCTAGCGTTAGCTATTTCCATGTAATAATGTCTGATGAAAGTTTTTTATATTTCTTATTAGAAATGTTTTATGTAAAATATTTTTGATATTGATTTAGAGTTTATTTCATTTGTCATTTTAATGCCAACTTAAATGACTTTTTTGAAAATGCTTTTTCTCTAATGCTGACATTTCCTCTAACCTAATACAATGGATAATTTACCACTAGTAAAATGTTGCTTTATTTCTTCTGTACATGTATACTTTTTGACATTCCTAAATGTTTCTTCAACATTCACAGTGAAATATGTCTGTGAGAACAGGTATTGAGCTGTTGCTAGAGATGGTTACTTTGTATTTTTTTTTCACAAATGTTAGGCATACGTGACCTTTCAAATCTTTTGTTTCTCATGACTAGCATGGGAAAGTAGCTTACTGTTGCACGTATCCTAGGTAACATAATATGAATCTGAGCATATGACAGTCTTTCGATGATGATGTGATGCTACATCACTGAAATCTTGTTAGAGACTTTATAAAAGAAAAAATGCCAAAGGAGGGGCAACAAGCCACCCTTCTGATTTTTCCTACTCTGATACCCAGACGCTATGCTGATCGATTTATGATGATTACTAAGAACTATATTTTTACTTTGTTATGTTATTGCTTGTTATTAAGATGCACAAGCCACCCTGAAAGTGTCTCTTTCAACAAGTTAAAACAGCATAATACGGGACAGTTAAAAATGAAGAGCTAAAACAGGCATGTTTTAAAATAATTTTTAAAATGTCTGAAATTAGCGATCCTCATCAACCATGATGCCCAGGTTGCTGGTCACAACCTTAAGAGTTGTGACAACACTCAAATAGAATTATCACAATCTTGCTTGTATTATGCTGCAGACAGTTTTGCTGCATTCATGTGGCAATATCATTCATACAGTCTCCTTGATAGATTCTGGATTAGGTCCCATAGTGATGACAGGCTACATGTCATCTACATAAGACCTCAAACCCATAAGATTTTATCACTTGGGCTAGAGGTGCCACATAAATGTTGAAAAGAGTGGGACTTAATACAGATCCCTGTGGCACTCCCCGATCAAGACGATGGTTTATGAGACAAAGGACTCAAACTGTACTGCACTGGTGCGGTCACTCCCAAAAGTCTTCAACCATTCCAAGGCTTTCCCTCCAACATCAATCTCTCTCAGTCGTTTAATTAAAACTACATGAGAGATGGTGTTGAATGCCGCCAACAGATCAAGAAGGACCAACATGGATGAATATCCATCATCCACTTTTGGACTGCTTTTCTGATGCCACAGTCAGTAGCTGATGGACTCAGAACCTTCTTCATCAAACCATTTCAATTTCTTTTTCCTTTATTTCTTTTGTTCTATGCTAATGGACTCACCCTTAGTGGACTTAAATGTGAACCCTTTCCCCTTCCTCTTTAGGATTTGAACTATTAGACAAACAAACTATCCGTCTGCCTTTAATGGTAGATGGGACTCTGTAACTCTGTAATCTGATTTTATAATAGCAATCCAATAAAGCCCTGTAATGCAAATATGATATTCCTAACCGAAATTCTGAAAATATTGCTTATTGATATGGATTTTGAATCTTTAATACAATAACCAAATTCTTCCATTTAAACTGTGCTATTTTTCTGATGATTTAAATGCATTGTAGGAAGAACCAACAAGCTCTGTCTACATCAAGTATTACTTTTTTTGTTCTGTGTTGCTGCTACAAATTATTTAATTGTAAAGGGCCCAGCATGGCAAGAATAGTAAAGAAAGTAAGCCTTGAATTAAATTTTACAATGCTTGCGCTACCACATGGATGCTCAAAATATATACATCAGTGTGAACAACAACCACAAAGGTAGCAAACTTTAGACTGGAGGGACCTTTCTCCACTACAACCACACCTAGATGGTCAGAAAGCAATTTATTTAAATGAGCCATTTACAGATTTCATTAATGTTATATGACTCTCAAAGGCTTCATCTGATTGCCATGGAAGGGTGGGGATTGGAGGTGCAGAGAAAGGTGCCACAAATAATTTACATGAGACACAAAAGAAGAGAAACAGGTTCATGATGGTTGTGAAGAGTGACTTTTGAGCCGACTGTTCCATTAATTGCAGCTGTACAGCCTAAGAAATGGAGGGTTTTAGGTGTGGGGCCATTTTGCTTTAGACCTAGGGCTACATTGGACACTTCCACTACTATGAGTCATTCCTTAAACATATAATGACTTTACAGAAATAAATTGGTAGGGAACATTATAGTCTTTGAGGAGCTTTTCCACAAACATTTCCCCAAACATGTTAAAGAAAACTAGGAATCTTATGAACTAGCTAAAGTTTAAACAATAAAGGTTTGTATGACCAACTGCATTTCCTCCAGCCATGAATGCTTAGTTTAGGGATGACGTTATTTATGTGATTAGCCCTAATTTCAGCAAACACTGTGCCATCTGCTTTCAGAAGTGATATCATCAAGTGCGAGGAACATAGTTTAGGATTTTGTTTGATGAAAGGCTCAATCGCTGGCCCAGAAATCAAGGATGTTGGGAAAACTGAAGGTGCTCTAAGTTACCTTGAGCAAGAGAGGAGCATTCAAGTTTTGGAATAACCTTGAGATTGAAACAATTACTCCATATTGCCTGTCATTGTATTATAAGGGCCAAGCTTCTAAGAAGCCTGAGAACATTAGTTCTCTTAGGCTCTTAGTTCTTGTAAGCACAGAGCCCTAAAGTGTAGATATGAATTGATTAACAGATTTTTCTCTAAACGTTCTATTACCTCTTCCTGATATAATTTAGAATAATAGTACACAACTGTTGTTTACATAATTAGAGGATCCTCATCCTCATCTTCATCTTTAATACATTGAATCATAGTTTCAGTTGTATTCTCCTTAACTATAAATGCCATAATGAACCCTGAAAACTAAGTGAGAACTAAGTGACTTCATACGTCTTTGCCATTAATGATTTTGCCAAGTAGTTTTGTAAGCTCATCCAAAAGATATAGTTTGTACTTTTGTCACTGCAAACTGTGTAACAAAAGGTGAAAATATCTACTTCATATGATTTCATGAAACTACCAATTACAAATGCCCTCATCTGCTGTTTTCACATCTGATCCCTCAGAGCGGTCATCATGAACAAAGTGGTGAGCAAACCTATCTTGTGACAACCTAAATTATCTGAAAAGAACCAGGTATCTGTCACCCTCCTCCACAGTAATTAAGAATTATGTTTTATCTGATGACACCCTGACCCCTATTCTCTCCATCATCAAGCACCACAACAGGGTCCAATCAAGTATGTTGTTAACTAGTTGATATCACAGTTATTGATAGCAAAGATATTGATAGCAAAGAGACAAAGCAAGCTGTTTAGTACAGGCACATTAAAATACAAGTCAGTCTTGAACTCTGGGAGGGTGACAAAACAATTGAGCTTCCTCCTAGCTTTGCAGTTGCTTCTGGACTTGAATATTCAGTTGTCCTGGTCTACCTAGACCTCAGATATAGTATGAGAAGTTGTTCCTGTGCTGTATTTTGCATTTAGAATAAGAAGTTACAGCAGGTAGGGAACACAAGACACTCCCACAGCTCAGATGCAAAAAGCATTTCCAAGATAGTCCATTGAAGTGAAGTCTGGGGGTTTGTGTATTAGGCCAAATTGCCGACTGTAGAAAATTCATTTTTAAGACATCTATTATGTGTCCTGCATAGCGCACCTACATTTTCGATGCACAAATAACTGGGTGTGGGGTATATGACAGATACAACGCCATGTTTCCCACCCTCTTCATAGCAAGATATTTGGACAAGGCTCGCGGCCAAATTAAACAAGGAGATTTTAAAATACTGTTTTACAAGCTCCTATTTCCATCATAAGGTCACTTTTTATTACGTTGTGGTGGCGATATAGGCTTCCCCTTATTTACAAGGCAAAGCTAAGCCACTCAACATGGCTTAATGCTGCCTTGTAAATATGGCCCCCCTTCACGCTATACTTAGCGTGAAAGGGGTGGGCAATTGGTGTTGCGTTGGGTGTTCACCGCAACACCCATTGATTTTGGCGCTGCCCCACATTTAAAAGGGTGGCGTAAATATGGGGTAGCGTCAAAATTAAGACCAGGGAATACCTGGTCTTACCCTGCCGAAACAAAGAGAAATGCTTTATTTCTCCTCATTTTTGCTGTTTCTATGTGTGCTGCGCTGTGCAGCACACATAGAAACAGTAAAACGCCATTGATTGTTTATGTACAAGAAGGTGTCCCTTCCTGCACATAAACAATCATTAAAAAGAATGACGAGTTGTAACTTCTATGTGTGCTGCATTCTGCAGCACATATAAAAGTTACAAAACGCCATTACTGATTGTTAATGTGCCGGAAGGAACACCTTCCTGCACATAAACAATCTTACCCTGCAGCGCAGGCCCCCTTGCACAATGGTGCAAGAGTGCCTGCATTGGCGATAGGCAGCTAAGTTTAGCTCCAGCACAAGGTCAAATGCAGGGCTGCACCATATTGTTGTAAATACGGTTCAGCCTGTGTTTCAGAAGTGGCAGAGAGCAGCATTAAGTCAGGAAGGCTAACACAGCGCTCTGGCACTTCCTTGTCCATATGCCCCTGTACGTCTTTGGGTAGGTCTCTGCAGATTCCTTGGCTTAAGTATATCAAGGAGCTATCCTGGAGCCAAGGCAGGAGTGAGCTTTATAGCTCCCCTTAAGGAATTGTGAGGTTAGACCACAAATGGGCTAAAGAAAACTTTTGTCGTCTCAGGTCTACCTCTAGAGAAGAGAGCGTCCTTTTGAAACCCTGAGTGCGTACCCACCTCTTGTTGAAGTCCACTCCATTTATCGAGCCTTATCTTTTTATTGTAAAAAGCACATATGAGTGATTCTTGCTGACCAGATTTATGCTTGGTCTCTTTAATTTTTTGTTGTCATACCCCCGGGTGAGGAACTGGGGTCACCCTTTGAAGTCCTGCGGATGGGACAATCTGCCTCCACAGGACACTGTGCATTTCAAAATGTTTTGCAAATTCTACGGGGTTCCAGGGAGGCGTACAATATACCATTGCTAAAAAGAATGAATTTCCTTCAAGTGCATTCTGACATTTTGTATTTGCAATTGTTACCTGAAGATGTTATTTTTAATGTGGTATGCTTTTTGAAAACCGCTATGAGATTGAAAAAAACCTGTGATTGATTTTGAACCCGTTTGATAATGGATGTTTTTTTATTGAGCTGTGTATGTTTTGGGTATCATTCTTTTTATTTAATTGTATTCATATTATTGTATTTTATGCCTGAGGTTTTATTGTGTATGCTCTGCATATTTTAACCATGTTCCCTGTTGCTGTATCTTGCTTTTAAGGTTTCTATACAAAGAACCGAATAAAGCTTACATTGATGTGATTTGATCCTAAAACACACCTTTCTTTGTGCCTGACAAGTGTGAATGGTGATGCAAGTTAGTATAGGTCGTGTTAGATTTTGAACCTCATTCAGTCACTCTAGTTCATACACCAGGTCAGTTGTTTTATTTTTGACATGGTGTTTCTCTTATCATTAATTAATTGGTATTATTTAAATACATGTGAATGTCCTCAGCAATAACTATCTCAATTTCACTTGTTTAATTTGTTTGTGCTTTTTGTAGGTCTGTCTTTTGGTGAAATTAACATTTATTATATCAGAGGCGGAATCATGTATTTGTTTTATTTCAAAACTTGTTTGGCGTTATATTCTGCTTTGAACCTGATTTTCAGTTTCTTTCCTGCAATAGTTGACGTAGAATGTTCTCACAGTGCATATTATGTGAATTGCTCTCTGTGACTCACCTATATAATTGACATTCTATAAATGGTCTAGGTGTCTAGTAAAGGCAAGGGTAAACGCGTTATGCTGTAAGAAAGCAGGAATAGTAAAGCTAATGTATAAACTACTTCTGTAAAGCAAAACACACTCTAATAGATGCTGCACAAAGAATTCAGCTGAGAAATTAATAGAAACTTAGATCAGAAAGGGGATGGTGGAATGCTTGAATTAATGATACTCACTCTTAATCATTCTAGGCCACATTCCGATCTTTTGATTTTAGCTCAACTGTTCTATTGCAGACCGGGACCAACCATATGCAAATACATTTTAATCTACCTCCTCACAAGATGATCCTGGCCAAACAGCCAGACCATATTCCTATGAATGCGAACAGAAACAACCCCAGAGCTTTTTAAGCTTGGATTGGAGGACATATAAATCAAATCAAATCAGGTGTTTGTTAAGCGTTGCTACTAACCCGTAGGGGTCTCAAGGCGTGGGGGGGGGGGGGTTGCAGGTTCCAATCCATCAAGGAGGGGGTCTGTCGAAGAGCCAGTTTTTGAGGTTTCTTGCGAAGATGGGGAGCGATGTTATCTGTCTGAGGTGGAGCGAAAGGTCGTTCTAGGCTCTGGCCGCGCGGAAGGAGAAGGAGCAGCCTCCCGATCTGGTCTTTCTGGTGCTGGGGACCATGGTGTAGGGGAGCTGGGCTGGTCGTAGGGTCCTTTGGGATGCGTGGAATTTGAGTCGGCTATTCAGGTATGCTGGTCCGGTGTCGTGGAGGGCCTTGTGAGCGTGTTTTAGCAGCTTGAAGGTGACTCTAGCTTTGATGGGGAGCCAGTGGAGTGTACACAAGTGCTGGGAGATGTGGCAGTGTCTTTGCAGGTTGAGGACCAGTCTTGCGGCGGCGTTTTGGATGTTCTGTAGCTTGTGGTGAGGTTTTTGTTTAGAGTGCATTGCCGTAGTCGAGCCTGCTGGTGACCAGGGCATAAGTGACGGTCTTTCTGTGTTCGAGGGGGATCCATTTGAAGGTCTTACGTAGGAGGCGGAGGGTATGGAAGCAGGAGGATGAGACATCATCTTGAGCCCCTTGTCAAAATGAGATTGGGTCCTAAGTCTGGGAATACTTCCTCTACTTAGGCTGACTCACTTAGACCATACACAAAGTGATGGATGGGGTGCTTGAATTACGCTCAGACACCAACCACATGAAAGTCAGTCTCCTTGCCCCATTCCTACAGGGATGTTCCGACCAAACTGAACAGCTGGGCTGTGTCCCCCACCCCCTGATAGGGAATATAAGCAATCCAAACAAACAAAATGATCATGCCATTGGATAGATGCATATTTAATATATTTTCCCAATATGTATTATTATACACCTTTCCTAACAGGGTTGTTCTTGAACATTGCTGCACCCAAGCTTATGAATTCTCCCTCTGAAGGGATGAGTAATTTGTTTTTTTTATGTTCAAGCTCAGGAAAACTTGCCATTGTCTGATCCTTTATATTATCTGATGTTTCCTGGATATTATTGTGAAGTGGGCATGTCTGGTATGAAATTTGCGAATTATGACTGAAATATGTGAGAAGATAGAAGCATATCTCACCAACATGCGTCTTTACCGTTGAGGGTTTCCAAAGGTTCTGGTTTTACATCCTCAGCAAATGTTTGACCACCTTGCGAAAGCTGAGGATAATGTCACTACAATAAGAAATGTTGTCTATAGTCTTCATATTTTCTCAGTATGCTGTGCCCATCCATCGACTCTTACACAGATGATGCCTCTTTCTACCCAATCCACCAAACGCACTGCTCGTGTCAATGGTCCCTTGACCATTTCAGGCTGAAATGACTAGTTGTAAAAAGTATTGGTCATATGAGCTCCAAGGCCAGCCATACATTTTAATGAGAACTCTTGTCTAAGCATGGATTTTGACTCTTTAGTAATTCATCTGGCGCTGGCTCCAGCTCTCTGCGCCATGCAATGCATCCTCAACTGAGCACGGTAGGCTGCTGGAGTGCAAGGGCGTAGGTTCTTCTGCTGGAATTTTTTGCTATTTGTTAGTCCATCTTGAAATCATACTACATATAAATCATAATTTTCTAATGTTGAAACATGTCCCCATATGAGGGTTTACTGTGCAGAATTGTCATGACACATTCAGCCCATGTTGAACTATTCTCACACCCTGTTTAAAATTGTTAACGTGGGAGAGATGGTGTAAGACAGGAATTTTGCCATTTTTAATCAAAGTTGTTATTACCAATAAAAGTAGTTATAGTACTAAATATTTATTTAGAAAAAAAGGTTTTATATAAATATAAATAATTTGCATATATAAAAATTGTAAAATCTGATAGCTTAAATTACAACAGTGCAATAATGACATAGTTTAAGTGACCAAAACAATACATTCCTATTAAATCAAGCATACTCCTAACATTTTGCAATTAGTCAACAGTCCCTATGAAACTTTTCTAAAATGGGAAATAACTTGTTTTTTATAACACTAATATATCTTGTGATAGCAATCATTCTGCGAAAATGAGGCCCGGGTGGAGCTCGCCATGCTACACGGAGTTCTACAAGCAGTGGAGTGCATTTGGTCACGTGGTTTGCATGGATTTTCTGCTCCGGGTGTTTGTCACGTGCTGTAAAATCAGGACGAATGGCACCATGCAAGAGGGTCCTACATCTTTGCTGCTCGAGTTGATTTCCTACTCGAGTGGGAGCTTTCTAAAAGTGAATTGAAGGTTTTTCAGTCCTAGCGGTTGTGACCATCCACGACCGCCTGCATTGAAAAATCCAACCGCCCACGTTAAGAAAACTCACCGGAAGGTGGATTTTCTCGCTAACACTCGCCAAGTGGAAGTTGGCGGGCACGAGCGAGGAAAAAACTTTTTCGGAACTCTGCATGCTCCACTGACCATGGAGTGTGGAAAACTCTGCAAACTCTGCGAACGGAGCGGAGTTTACTGCCCAGGCCTAGCCAAACTGTGTCATTGAGAATAACGTGACTAAGGCATCAATCTGAGGTAAAACTTGATGGGTCCGATTCACAGAACTAACTTAAGACAAAATCCTAAACTTACTACCATTGTGGTATTCACAGAAGGCACTTACTCTTTTTGGTATTCACAGAAGGCACTTACTCATTTCGGTATTCACAGAAGTTAGGAGTCCTAACTTTAGGACTCCTAAATGCCTTCTGTGAATACCGAAAGTCATAAAATTAGGATTTTTCTCAGTTTCGTAGTAGTATAGTTAGGACTCCTACCTTTAGGACTCCTAAATGTCTTCTGTGAATACCGAAAGTCTTAAAATTAGGATTTTTCTCAATTTAGTAGTCCTAAGTCTAAACTTAGGACTACTAAATTGAGAAAAATCCTAATTTTAAGAATTTCGGTATTCACAGAAGGCATTTAGGAGTCCTAAAGTTAGGAGTCCTAACTATACTACTACTAAACTGAGAAAAATCCTAATTTTAAGACTTTCGGTATTCACAGAAGGCATTTAGGAGTCCTAAAGTTAGGAGTCCTAACTTCTGTGAATACCGAAATGAGTAAGTGCCTTCTGTGAATACCAAAATGAGTAAGTGCCTTCTGTGAATACCAAAATGGTAGTAAGTTTAGGATTTTGTCTTAAGTTAGTTCTGTGAATCGGGCCCGATATCTTCAAAAAAATGGACGAAGGCTTTGTATCCTTTCCTCCATAAAAAAGACTCTAAGGTCGCATGTACAATCATCATTATTTTGACAAATTCTCCGCCACGATATTCTCAGAATTGGATTGATTCCTATACATTACTGTAGAATTTGATGAATTTTTCTTTTGTCTGGGATTTGAGATTATTAGAGAAAAAAACCTTTCCTCTCCCAGACTTTCGATTGAGTGCATTAGGAATTTTTTAGTTGACAAATACTTCATATACTCTTTTGGATGGCTTCTCTAGCAATTTCACTTAGAAGACCTTTTATCTTTGCTGCAGAAAATAGTTTATCCATGTTGAGAATATCAATGGCCTAAATCAGAGTTAAAGGCAAAATTTACGATTTGAAAAGAGAACTAGCCAGAAAGATTCTGGGCATCCTTCAAAATATTGCCAGGGAATATATCACTATCCTCGTTCTTTGCTAAAGAAAGTAAGAGCCGTAGTGCACAAGATTGAAAAATTTCCTAGCTAACGTAACGGAAAGTTTCAATTCTATTAAGGACTCGGAGGCGAGGATTATGCTCTAGCTTTCTTTAATTCAATCAGCAGCACTTCAAAGTTAAACAAAAAAACACTGTTCCCATGAGCCACCGGGAACATGACACAGAACAATAGAGCGTCCATGGCTAGACAGTCCGACATCCATGCACCAATCACAGGGCTCCTGGGAGTATGTAGTCCTCTGTCTCTATCCATTCCTCCTCTTTCGTCGCTGTAGGCCAGCCAGTCCCAGATCCTCACAAATCTTGTTTGCCAGAATCGCCTGCAGAAGCAAAGCACAGCGTAAGCGAGAGCATTGGCTAAGGCTTAATCCCACAGGGGAGGAAGGCAGTGAAAAACATTCAATGGCTACATGATAAAATCCAACATTCAGAAAGAAGACCAATTACTTACCCCAGTACGAGGGCGGGAAAGGTAACCCCAGAACTGGTACCCTGGGTGGGATAATCCTCGCCTCCGAGTCCTTAATAGAATTGAAACTTTCCGTTACGTTAGCTAGGAAATTTTTCATTCTGTGTCAGGACCGGAGGCGAGGATTATGCTCATTTAAAGCTTGCTCACCACCAAATGTGCCATATCCAGCATTGGTTTGAAATAAAACCGTTTAAAGGTGGAATCCGAAGGCCAATCTGCTGCATTGAGACTGTCAGGGTAAACGCTTTAGAGGCCATGGCCCCTCTGGTAGAATGGGCACCAAAAATGCGGAGGTCAATGCCCGCCTCCTGCATCACCCACCGCACCCAACGGGCTATCGCGGGGGAGGAGACTGCCTTGTGAGGCTTCTTCAGTGCGATAAGCAACTGTCGTTCTCCGGGAGGGCGGAATTCGGCCGACATTTCTTCGTAAGCCTTGAGGCAAGACACCACGCAAAGCTTTGGAGAATCCGGGAAGGCAGGATAGGAAATGGAGGTGGTACCGCATTTCGTCCGCCTCCGGATAGTGAAAGTAACCCCGGAAGGGGAGAAAATCCTGCCTGAGACATCCAACGCCTGGACGTCCGAGACCCATCTACAAGATATAAGACAAAGAAGCATGGCCAGTTTGGCTGAAAGTTCCTTCCGGGATAGAAACTGGTTTGGTTGCCAAGACAAGAAAAGGTTCAGGACTTGATTGATGTCCCACAGTTGGGAATAACGAGGCTCCGGCGGCAAAGAAAGAGGGATGCCCCAAAGAAGGAAACAAACCAAAGGGTGCTTGCCCACAGAGTGAGGCATCCACCAGGGAGTGGCCGGCCGAAATGGCTGAGCGAAAGGTATTAATGGTTCTATAAGCCAAACCGTCGTCAGCCAAAGCAACCAAAAAATTCAAAATCGAAGTCACATCCGCCGCCATGGGATTGAGATTCCGGCGCATACCCCAACGAACCCAACGCCTCCAAGTGGATCGGTATCGCTTGACCGCACTATCGGCCCAGGCCTTGGACATGAACCTCTCAGCCATTCCCAAAAGTCCCGGGACCGCCCACCGTCCCCGGAAATCCACCACGCCATCAGGGCAAGGGATCCCTGCGCTATGAGCGGATGAGGAACTCCGTTGGGATCGAGGAGAAGAGTTGGGAAGCGAGGTAGTGGGATTGGAAAATCCCAGGAAAGTTCAAGAAGAACTGGAAACCAAATTTGAGATCTCCAAATCGGTGATATTAGCACAATGTCTGCCCCCTGGCGACGCACCTGGGCTGAAACCCTCGTCAGCATAGCAAACGGGGAAAGGCGTAACCCGCCTCATCCCTCCAGTCCTGGAGAAACGCATCCGTGCTCACTGCCAGAGGATCTGGCCGCCAACTGAAGAACCGAGGCAGTTGGAAATCCAAGCGGGATGTGAACAGGTCCACTGAAAACGGACCCCAGATGCTCTGGAGGTCTGCAAACACACCCGGGTGCAGCTTCCACAGGCTCACGTCCTGAAAATGCTGTGAATGAAAATCTGCCACTTGGTTGTCGTGACCCGGGAGATATTCCGCCGTGATGGAAACGTGATGGTCTAGGCAATACTGCCAGAAATTCGCCGCCAGGTCGGAAAGTGCTTGCGAGCGGATACCCCCAGGTGGTTGATGTAACGCACCGCAGATATGTTGTCCATCTTGAGGAGGACGCAAGAACGGACCGAGTCCTTAGTCCAGCACTTGATCGCGAAGGAGTCCGCCAACAGTTCCAGACAGTTGATGTGGAGCCGCTGCTCCTGTGGCGACCATACACCTCCGGTAGCAAACTCTCCACACCGTGCGCGCCATCCGGACCTGCTAGCGTCAGACTCGATAAGGATATCGGGCGCGGAACCGAAGATCACTCGCCCATTCCAGGCGTCCATATTGGCAAGCCACCACTGGAGCTCTTCCCTGGCCTCGGCCGAGAGGACGACTTTCTGAGAGTACGACCTGAAGGAGGTCGACCGCCATCTGAAGGTGAGTCGACAATACCCAAGGACATTGGGTCATAATCAGGATGTCGTCCAGGTAGACGATCATTCGCATGCTAGACGCCCTCAAGCGTTCGATCACAGGCCGAAGAACCTTGGTGAAACCCCAAGGGGCGGATGAAAGGCCGAACGGAAGTGTGGTGAACTCGTACACCGTGTCCCACCAAGTGAATTGCACGAATCTTCTGTGAGGAGGGAAAATCGGAATCGCGAGGTAAGCGTTCTTGAGGTCCAGGCACGCCATCCAATCGCTGGGCCTGAGGAGATGGATGCCCTCCATCTTGAAATGGCGTTATACAAGCCACGCATTGAACTCCTGCAGATTGATGACTGGACGCTGCGTTCCGTCGGCCTTGTTGACCAAGAAAATATTGCTGAGGAAACCTCTGGGGTGCGGAAGCGCCTCCACGATCGCCTGCTTGTCTAATAAGGCGGAGACCTCCTGGTCGACCAGCGCCATGTCGGCAGCCGAGAAAGAGAGAGGGCGTGGGGGGAACCGGCTGTGAAGGCTCCCCGTGGAATTCTATCTGAAACCCTCAGATCATTTGAAGCACCCATGCGTCCCCCATGACAGAAGTCCAGGCCTGGAAAAAATGCGCCAGACGGCTCCTCACTTTTAGAAGGGAAGAAGGGAGAACACTCACCAGACGAGTTGGAAGCTCCACTGCCCCGACCGCCTCTGTTTTTCCCTCGGCAACCTCTGGTCAGGTAGAAGTTCCCAAATCTGGCTTGATCTTGGTAGTTGCCATTACCGGAGCCGTGCCCTCTGCCCTGATTAGGACGGCCGGACGAGCAGCCCCTGCCTCGTCCGGCACCCCGGAAAACACGGGGATGGAAAACTTTTCTGATGGAAGTCTGGGCCCTGTCTAAAGAGGTAAAGGTATTAACAAATGTGCCCAATTCTTTGATAAAGGGCTCTCCAAAAAGACCTCCCTGGGCTACGGAGCCCGCCTCGGAATCGGCCAGGTCTCCAAGTTTGGGGTCCACCTTAATGAGTAAACTCCGGCGTCTCTCCGCAGTTGGCGTTCCCTAGGAACACGACCACACGCTGGGCCCAAGCAGATAGGGTATCGGGAGAAATCAGGGAGCCTGATAGCTTGGCCTCCTCAGCCATATCGAGAATCTTTGTGGCGGGCCCAAGGACGTCAAGAAGCTTGTCCTGACAAGCACGCCAGGACCTGTCAATACCCCGCTTGGGGTCCTTGACAAACTTTTGCAGGAACGACGCCATGCGGGGATCTATCTCTGGGGTAGCAGCCACCTTCCCCTCCAGCGAAGGCCGGGGGCATTCCACCCTGCGACAGCTTCTGGCTGGGGCCTCTAACGGCCGGCGGATTCTGCTGGTGACATACTGGGCAACTTTCTCCGAGGGGGCCCAGTCTGAGGAACGGGGGTGTAGGATATCGTCGGGGTCCAGCATGTCAGCGCAAAGATTTTGCACGTCGGGGGTCGGGTCTGGACGGGACGGTTGCCAGGGACGGGATGGGCCTGCCTCGTCGTCAGCATCATCCACTGCATCCCCTGATGGTGTGGAAGTCACCGGTATGGGATTGCTCGCTAAGAACGCCTGCTTAAGGTGGGCAAAGGCATCCATATCCACCCCAGCATCCCTAGGGCGTTTAGGGGGAGGGGGCTGAGTGTTGGTGGGGGTACCACCGGTACCAGGTGAGGTAGGAGGAAGGGTCTGCGCCTTGGCTAATGCCGCACAAGCCTGTTCTATTCTGCGGGACAGGCGATCCTCCAAGGGCCCCATGGCCTGCTCTACCGCCTTGTGGATAGAATCGTCCACAGCATCATAAAAATCCTCATTCCACTGAAGGGCCGTGAGGGGATCCTCCTCCCACTGATCGTCCTGCTGATAAGCTTCCTCGTCGTATGTCTCCATGTGTACAGCAAAGGAGCGTCAAGCAGGTGAGTGGGGCCAGAGAGGGTAACCTCTGTATGAAGGGTGGGCTGGGTGTCAGCCTAAATGAAGTGCGGGCAGTGCTCCCTTTGAGGAAGGGAATGAACCCCCTGGACAAACAGCCCTGGTGCAATGGTAAATCTTAGGGCAACCTGCCAAGTAATATGTGGGTCCCAATACAGACTCCCTGCTAGAGCGTGTATGTAGGCCTAAAGATTACAGACCCCCCAGGCGATTTGAACCGCCGAGAAACTCACTGCCTAATGGCAGATACTGACTCGCGTAATGCGAGCGCTCACAGGGGGGGCGTGAAAAATAAACACTGCCTCACGGCAGGAAACAGGCCACAACAGTGTAAGTTGGTAGGCAAGGCTCCTCGGCGAAACGTCTCTGGCTGAGACGTTTCGTCGATGAGGCGCTCACCAGGCACCCTCTAGCAGCAGGAGGAGCACCGCGAGCCTGAGCACCACAATCAACGGCCGTTAGGGAGTCCAACACTCCCATGGCCGGACGAGGGAAGAAAACAAATAGCGGTTCCCTCACTAACGCATACAAGGGAAAAACTCAATTTCCTGATAGAAATTACGCAGCAAGCTGAGAAAAAACAAACGCGCTTAAAACTGACAGAAATTACGCAGCAAGCTGTGAAAAAACAAACACGCTTATTTTGACACGATAATCAACGTGCAGCGCGTGAGCGAAGCGCGTTCAGTCAACAACAGTCATGCTTGTACATATTAGGCATGAAACAACATTCCTATCCGCCAATTATTAGGGAAGGAGAAACAAGGCACTTATCTGGCTGCAGCATTAAAGAGAGAGGAGGAATGGCTATAGACAGAGGACTACATACTCCCAGGAGCCCTGTGATTGGTGCATGGATGTCGGACTGTCTAGCCATGGACGCTCTATTGTTCTGTGTCATGTTCCCGGTGGTTCATGGGAACAGTGTTTTTTTTTTTAACTTTGAAGTGCCGTTGATTGAATTAAAGAAAGATAGAGCATTATCCTCGCCTCCGGTCCTGACATAGAATTAGCTAATCTACTAATAAAATTGCTACTTTAAATTAGATTTTGATAAACTTTTTCCTACAACTTTTTTTATGGTGTACTAAATGTTATGGGTTGAATATACACTGGTAAAGTTAAGTGAATTGAGGCTCTCTACTGAAACTATTATAAATGCTAACCTGCCAATCATTGAAGCCCTCCTGGAGGCTAGGCCATTGCAAGCGGAAACAATTTTTCATGCAGAATCAAGATGAATGAAGGCCTTTGGCTCGGCCGGAGTATTTGTGTGGCATGAACCATACTAATAATAACACAAGCACTTTCCTAGACAATGTAATTTGTTCAATCAAAGCTTCTAGTAATCAATGATAGTGCTGGGGCCAAAAAAAACATGAACTAAATGCTATATCTTTTTCATAATTTCCACTGATGACTACAATAAAATATATTCAAAAGTATAAAGCATGCTTTGGACTTGACTCGCCTCCAACAATGGGTGGATATAAAGCAGGGTTCTCCAAAGTCGGTCCTGGAGGGCCAGATCCTTGCCAGATTTTCAGCGTATCCCCATTTAGATAAATATAGTTATCTTAAGAAACTGGCATGGATCTGGCTCTCCAGGGCCGACTTTGGAGAACGCTGCTCTAAAGGATGTGGCTAAAAATCTCAGTAGAGAAGAATAAAACAAGAGTTATCACTACATCAAATTAGGGCATTGCATCTTTATTTGTTTTCTAGTACTGCTTGTCAGACTTGGAGCAATTTGTTTCATTTTGAGGCCCCCCACAAGCTCCTGGTCAATGGGTTAAAGTTCATGGAACCCTCTTTAGGCATTAATTATGCCTCACTCCTGCCGGAGTGACGTTTTTGCCTTTTTGACTGCCCAGTCTAGAAGGAGCTGGGAGGAACAGGCCTTTTGTTTGGCTCAAGCTACGGGTTGCACATAAGATGGGGCAGCTAAAACTGCCTGGGATCGCTATTGATGCTCATGGGGGTGCCTAAGCTGACACTTACTAAAGAATAGTGCAACTGCAGGTATGAACCGAGAATTATTGAGCTACTTAGCAAGTTTGAGCATGCGCTAATGAACTGAGTGATGGTGCAAATGTGAACATGCATTAAGGGGTAATCTATGCTGGTGCAAATGTAGAGAAGCTTCAAATACTTCTAGTAATGGTGAAAATGTGGGCTGACACTCTGGGGGCAAATTTAGAAACATGCACTCTGCATTCATGAGTGATGGTGAAAATCTACACCTGCAGAAAGGATTATTTATTGATGGAGCACACAGTCATGCATTATGGATTACTCACAGATGGGGCAAATATAAGCAAGCAATTGGAATGAATTAGTGGGAAGAAAATCTGAACATGCACTAACAAATGCGGAGTGATCAGGCAAATGTCAAAATGTATAACTCTAGACGTATAGTGGACATTACTGGCACAACAGTGCCCATTGCTGTATAAGGCTTCACTGTATTGATGCAGGTGGTTCTTTAAAAATTGTGGGCATTCTTGGTGCAGTGATGGTCAGCTCTGGTGTCAGACACACACTGTCACGATATTAGTAATTTGTTCAATTGTATTGATATTATCTTCACAGCTGTCTGAGGCCTCGACCAATAAAACGGCTGCAACATCTGCATCCATCCTGCAATGACTCATCCGCCACCATGCTCTCACGTATTTAACCATTCATCCATGCACCAAAACATTTATCCATCTCTCCATGCACATTAATTTATCCCTGCAGTTACTCATTTATGCATCCATGCCCTCACTCATCCATCCATCCATTGACTTGTAATATCTACCTGCCCTTACAAATCCATACAATCTTGACAATCAATTAGCAAGCACTTTCACTTCTAAAATAGCCAGATCTATTGGCTTTTGCCAATGCTTCTAACATTGTTGGTGGATGATTAACATAATGACGGTAGCACAATATGAAGTGCCTATCTGTCAATCCTTCTACCACCAACGATAATTACTGGATGCCGGAGAGAGTGCTTTACTGCCTGCATAATCTGTAGCTACACAACTACCAAGATTATCTCCCAGCGGATCATTACTTTTCTCAACCAATACTTTTGCAAAAGCAATATATTTTCTATAGTGTGGGAACCAAATGCAGAGACTGTCACCCACATCATCATATCAGGTATCACATTTCAAATATATATTTTCTTGCCCTTTAAATCTGCAAGACATGAAAACTGAAGGTTAAGACATGAAAGCAGAAGGTGACCCGATGACTCCATGTCAGGAAGGACACAATGCTTCAGTCCTGGTCTCTTGCAAGTCACTGTTTTTAGGCCTCTTAGTCCAAGTGGACAAACTGAGGTGGAAAAAGACCACAACTCCCAAAATTCGCAGTTATAAAGTGAAAATCCAGGACTGTGGCGCTGCATTATTGGTCGCATGGAGTGATCTGTTAGCCTTACATGAAAGACATCACATATAATCCAGCACAAGGTCGATCGATAAGAACCAGCCATTTCTAATGTAAAGTGGAGTACAAAACTACGAAATTTGGACAAATTATCGAAGCGACCTGTCTCCCAAGGTAACAAATGTAATTCTCTTTATCTAATGTACTTGCATCACTTACCAAAGATTGCACCCAAAGCTTTATATGTATAACTCATACAACTCTGAGCACTAAGCAAGGCCATGCACCAAGGAGCAGTGACGTAGCAAGTAAGTCATGGGTCCGGGTGCAAAGAGAATAACAAAAAAATGCTGGAATTCGGAAGGGTGGGACCCAAATGCCCCGGCCCCTGTTTCACTGCACCTGCTGCACCATGGATATATATTCCTCTGTCAAGGAAACGTTTCCCGTCTTGAGCGTAATAGTCGCGCTTAACAAACAAACACATGATAACAAACAAACACCTAATAAAACAAGAGCAGATGTCTTTACCTTTTTTTACTTTTAGTCTTTTCAAAACAATTCGAGCTAGAATGTATGTCCTACACAATACCTGTATAGAATTACAATGCATGCCAGAGAAGAGGCAGTGATCAGGAGACTCATAAATAATACAGATGGCTCCTTGCCTTTGTGACTCCAAACGCATGTTTCAGCAGAGAGCCAGCACGCGTCATATTACACAAAATTGCTGTTTTGCCACAAGAGACAGGTTCAAAATGGCACCGCCAAATGAGTGTTAAGGTTGTCTCTTTGCCTGTTATACCAGATATAACACTTGTCAAATAACGCAGGTGGCCCTTCAGCATCTCCCGGGTGCTTCTACATTAGGGGGCGAGTTAAAGTGCAGACTTTATTTTCAGCCAAAGCTTTTCTTTGAAATGGTTTCCACTGAAACAATCAACATTGTAATAACAACTCAGAATGAAATCATATCTGGGAAGAAACAGCCTGCTTGAGTGCAGGAAGGATGCAGGTAAGCCTAATGTACCAGGGTACCAATTGCCTACAGTGTGCTTGGGAATGGTTTACAGAGAAATAAACAACGTGTTCTTTATTGTGGCACAAACAGGCATGCATGCAAGCATTTCCTGACCCAATGCATACATTGGCATCTGCCCTCTCCCCTAAGTGATCTTCCACACTGGGTTTTTTTGTGAACAAGGTTGAAACGACATGCTCCGAGTATTGTGCCCATTAGCAATATCAACTCCATTGAAAGGATTTTGCTTTGCAGGATGTTCCCATCATTTTCTGCTGATGTGATAACAAATCTTACCCCGCCCACCTCTACTGCAGACCCCTACCCATAAGTCCTTCTAAGGAGTTTTCTGAGTTTTACAGACCCCCTTTCTTTATATCACTGTTTCTATGGGCAGCATAGTGGTATAATGTATTCAATATAAAGGTGAGGCAAGGGATTATGGGTCACCCCATGGGTATTATTTACGCTTATTAACTGTTGACTCAGATCGAGTCAGAATGGTCACAGCTTCCACACAGCATATTTTATTGAGCTCTGAGGAGTCATCTCTGCTAAGAAACTTCAGCCTATTGTGGGTTCATAGGAGGAATTTTACATCTCTTCCACACCTCTTCCCGGATGAGCACTTGCTGAGAGTTGTTGGAGCTCTCATGGAAATTAGTCTGGAGGACTGTGAGGCAGCGAAAAAGTAGCTTTTTAAAACTTACATTTCCTTAATATTTATTAAACATTCAATTTCACAATTGATTTGGATTTTTAATAAGCATTAATACAGTTTAATTATTATTGTACCTGATCCAATTCTTGTGATACAGTATTAATATTTTCTATCTGTACCCTGGTTTTCTACATAAGGCAGCTGAACCTGCCACAATGAAAATAGCTTTTAGGGTCTTGTCACTATAGTGACACGGTAATATTATTTTTCTACTTGTTCCACTTGTAAATACTATGGACTCTGCCTTGTGGCCTACAAAGCCTGCATAGGGGTGGCTTACTAATATTTAAAAGGGAGGTCTTTACATGTCATTTGTTTTATTTTGACAGGTTGCACTGCACGTTTTACACAACAGAAGTCAGCTTACACAGGGAAAGCCTGTATCCATGTTTGCTGTAGTGGGTGACACAATAGGTGCTGAAGTCCACAAGAGGTATTCAACTTCCAGTCCTTGGGTTCACTCTCTACACCATATACTAGCAACTTACAGGTAAGTGAAATGTACCAGTAAGGAATACACCAATTTACCCATGATTAAAGGGGAAACACAAGCACTGTTCTACTGCTTAGCAGGGGTAGAGTGCACAGAGTTAAAAAACACACAGCAAACATATTGCCCAGGAAAAGGCCAAAAATGTGGGGTGACTACGCACAAAAAAATGAATTTACTTCACAGTGAAAAGGTTGCTCATCATCTTGGATAGGGAAACCCTGGCAGCAAAAACTGTGAAGATCACTATCTTGGTTACAAATGAATATAAAACTAACCACACACACCAGCACAAGCAAATTACATTGCAGGTACAAGAAGAGGAATCAAATGGCTGAAATCCTGCCCTTGATCCATTTGACATCTTTGATCCTCAGTATCACAGTACTGCCTTTTATGAACTCTAAGCCCAGCATCCTGCTTGAACGCAGAAAAGCTAGTTTCTAAGTCAAACCTTACGGGCCATCATGGAAACAAACACACAAAAGCCCACCCACAGTCCTGGGAGAAGCAAATGGGGGCCCTTGCTGCATATTAAGTGTGCCAATCCTGCAGATTCAAGGTTGCTCTCTTTGAATTCTTTCGGCAGATGTAACAGATAAGACAATAGTTCAACAGTTTAAGCAACCCAATGAATGATTATAGTGCTGGAAACCTTTCTGAAGGCTTCAATATATAAATGGTAGTTTCCTCACCCAAATGTGAACGTATCTTGGTTTAAGTAAGACATTTCAACGTAAAGGGGCAAGGTGCACAGGGATAATGATCTGAATGCCTGTTGTAGTCAGGGTTTAAAAATGTGACTATTGTATGCATATGGTATGTATGTATATGGTATTTCTATAGAGCAAATCAAGCCAAAATGCGGTGGAGTATAAGTGTTTAGTCTGATATATTTCCAAATTTTAACAAAGTTTGAACGAATGTGGCTATAAAGACCAGCACAAAGATGTTGACATAGGTCTATGGCAGTACTCTGATCACACAATTTAAAAGTGTTTACAGTACACCAATTAGTTTCAGATGTGACAACCACAAAGCATTCACAATGGCTCATTTTTCAGTCTTAAAACCTTTTATTCCTGTCTAACACTACGCCGTGATATCTTTATTGCTATGTATGAGTAAATTCCTTTATCGACTCTAGTGGTGGGTAGTCGGCATTTCAAGACTTGATTAGCCATGGAGGTTTGTGACCTCCCACAAACACATGAGTTGATGGCCATTCACTAACTCTTGAAACCCCGAAACCGGTCCCCGGATGCTTATTTCCAGTCCAGGGAGAACCTGGCCTGGCAGTTTGAGCTGGACTTTTCCCATAGGGCACAAGGTCAAGACTGATTTGCATATGTTTGAGTTCAAACTGGAATGGCACGGGGAGCAAAAATACAACGGATTTAAGCCCCGATCTCTGTACTGGGCTGAATGTATGACATTGTTCTGTATTCTGTTAATCAATTTTCTTTTTGCATTTACTAACTCTTGTCAGACTCATTCAAACTCTGCAAGTGCCCTGAAATTTACTCGGTTCATGGTATGGAGTATTTATCTTTTTAGGGTGAGAAGAGGATTAGAATATCTCAACCGACACTTGGGTGCAGAGGAAGGGGTTATACCACCCAGAATATAATTTCCCCAAGAATAAGTTGTGAAATTGCACATCGAAGCTGAATTTCTATTAGGCGGAATAGCACCATGTGTACAATTCTACATCGGGGATATGCCAATCCCAAAAATACGGAATTCATATGACTATCCCAGGAATATGCCTGGAAGTTTTAGAATTGTACAACATTCTAGGTGCAACCTGGAAAAAACTGGAATGTTTTGTGAATCCTTGAAATTTGTTCAACTATGCCAATGCCAAAGTGAAAACCCCCAGTTGTAGTTTAATGTATATTATTGTGAGTAGGAATCAGACACAGTGGGTTCGATTCATAAAGAAATCGTAGCTCTGCACCTGTAAAAATAACTCTTATGCATAGTGTATATATACTGTTTCCCCTATTGACATATCTCTTTGTATTACATCTGCCACGCACACTGCAGATTAGGTTATGATATTTTTTACCAAATAACAATTGCACAAATAACTGTGAATAATCAATACGCATTGGAGAAAGGCAACTCTGCTGTGTGGTTGCAATTTTTTACCACACATGCAGAAACCACTTCCCAACACCCAATAACATTTTGGAGTGTCCATTCACAAAGAAATTCTACTCCAGCTCTTTGCTGGTGCAAATGACTGACCATTTCCAGGGTGGCCAAGGTCGAGGAGGAATTTGTTCATGCCAACCAACTCGGGATTTTTGGATGGTTACACACTCTGAAGTTGAACTACACCTTGATCTGCCCATGTCCCAACCTTTGCATTGGATTTACTACTGTATAAGTGTACGTAGGTGTGGTGTAAAATTGTGGAGTAGTAAATGCATTCACGCCTGATAGTAAGTCTATTGTGGATACCTGAAAGACATAAATAGAGCCATTTTGGACCATAGCTTTAGGCTTATGGACCAAAATGACTTTGCCAATCAGACATACTGTCATTTAACTTAGCTGCAAGTCAGCAGTGCTTTACAAACTATAACCTTAACGTTACAGCGATCACTCAGAAAAGGCAAATCGACTGTGGCAAGCAGGTCAGGATTGTCTTCTGAAACATCTTTTGTGATTTGTGTTAGAATTCTTCAATTCTTAAAAGTGAGTGCTAGAATTTTCCCCAGACAACAAATCATAAAAATGTTCATATGTGTGTGGGACTTGGCAGTAGAATCTACTCTATTCGTTTGAGTCAATTTTCGCTCTAATAAATGTTTTGATTAGTGCAAGCGTGCTCAGTGGGAATATATATATGCTGTGTTTTGCTTCACATAGATCCCTGTATATATTTCTACAATATCAATAACAGGCAATTACTGTGCCGCAGAACATTCTTATATATATATAAACATATCTATCTAGCTAGGTTGATTTCACCAAATGTGAACGGTGGCGTCATTACTCCAGGCATCAATTGACCATTATCGGAGATGCACAAGAGACGTTGATGTAAACAAGTGATTTAGATCGCCATGATGAAACAGTTCAGATGAGATCACGCGGTGAGCAGCAATGGGCGTACAGTGGGTGTATGCCATTTAGGAATAACAGTAAATATGGTTAAGCTAAAGGGAAAATGTGAACACAGATATAATGTACTGAGATGGCCAGACATTCTGCTTAACTTTAGGTGATAGCATGTTTTGTGATTGATATTAGATCCCTAGCATAGGGAAAAAATTGAATTACCTAAAATGAGAAAAGAATACCTTGGTTTAGAGTGTCAATTAGCAGTGGGAAAAACAATCTCGCGAAACACAAAGATGAGAAATGCATCTGTAGAGAAGTTTCACTCATAGGATAGATTTTCCCTGGGTTTCGTGAGTCTGTTATGCCTTGTGAAATTCCAGTGTTATTGGAGATTTCTCAGTTTTGAGTAGATTGCAATGCAAGCAATGTATAATGAAATGGTAGATGGGAACAGTGAACTTGGGTTTCATAACATGCCAAAACACTTTTCAAAAAAGCTAATTGGGATAAATTTTCATTTTCTGCAGGCAAAAATACCTTTCGCCCAGACCTGGTTGCTGTATTTCGGCATTTGACCATCTATGCGGTACATGCATGCATTTCATACATCCTAAGTAAGCATTGGCAAAGCAGTAAGTCAATCACTTGCTGCCACCTTTTGGTTTTGTGAATGCCTGTTTTGTTGTGTTGCAAACAATATTGTTGAAGAAATCTCTGGCTCCTTGTCAATGTTAAAAGAACATTGCTTAAAGCTAAAATATTTTTGGGTTCCAAAAAAGCATACATTGCCAAAGTAGGGCCTGGAACTGAAGGGAACTACATTGTGTGTGGATGTGCTCCTTGTGAAAGATCAGAATACCTCACTCCCAGTGAAGTTATCCAATGACTGAAGTGGGCAATCCCATTGCTACCCTGTTGCGTGCTGGATTAGGTAAAAGACAAATGTGAATTACAAAATAACATACCACTGGATGTAGAGGGCTACAATAAAAGGCACTAGAAGCAACAATATTATCCATATAATGTTACTAAATTCAGGTGGTCTTGTCTAACGCTAGACCTAAACAGGACACATGTTTTATTCCTTTATTTATAAGGATCAAATGTGTACAAAGCTTCATCAGGACACTCAATTTCTTTCTTTCTTTCTTTCTTTCTTTCTTTCTTTCTTTCTTTCTTTCTTTTTTACATTTTATCTTGAGTCAGAATGCACATATCATCTTACAGAGTTAGATCACATATTAATACATATCATCAGCTTCTTCAATTAACAAAAGGAAAGAAAAAATAAACCACAAAAACCAAGCTAGAGAAATAAATATTCATAGAGCAAAGATCAATTGCCTTACTCTACCCCCTACCAAAGTTAACCCACCAATTTTATTATTTTGCTATAATGTCACGGTCACAGGACTCCTCAGGATCTGGGCGATGCTCAAAGGCGTCCACCTCCTGACATCCCAACACTCTGACTGAATATACACAGAGGTGCCGATCACAATCCGGTAAAAACCGGGTACGAACCGTCAGACGGAGCATATTCTCCGTCCGACGCGTACCCGGTCGTCAAAATATACCAACATGGAATTACGATTCGCACGGGTACACCATTACCGTACGAATCGTAAAAAAGACCGACCGAACAAAAAACACCTACCAATGCGATCCGGGAAAGCGCCGACCTGACGTCGGGACGCACGCAGCCAGCCATTCACGACCCAGGAATCACGATTCGCACCGACGTCACCCCGCACGGTGAATATTTTGCGGCAGCCAAAAACTGCCGGGAAATCAGGACGACGCGAACAAGGACCACCAGTACGCGACGGACAGACGGCGACGCGAACAAGGAGGACCAGTACGTGACGGACACACAGGACGACGCCACCAAGGAGGACCCGTACGCGACAGGACGACGCGATCAAGGAGGACCCGTACGCGACAGGACGACGCGAGCAAGGAGTACCAGTACGCGACGGACAGACATGGACCCGAACCTACGAGTCATCCCTGCCCTCATAGCAGTACACCTCCTCTACAGGTTACGACGCAGACGCCGCAGAAGGTCAGAATAACTAAGGGAGGGGGGAAAGTGGGGTGGGGTGGGGGTGGCACGACCAGGGCAGGCCACAAAACAACCACATGAGTGACACACTACACATGGCCTGGACATACCTGACTCCCATGCCCTGGTCACCACGAGGGGGTGGGGGCGTGTCCTGATAATCCAGCGACCGCCACAACGGAAGTCCGTCACCACGCGAACCGGCAACACAACCAGACAGGTACGTCCCGTACCCACGCCTGAAGAGCGTGGGTACGAGTCGGACCACGCCCACACACGTCACCCCAACAATGGCGGGACGGATCGCACCCACGTGGCAAAGGCCTGGGTACGGGCCGCACAAACATCACATAGCGTGGGGACGGATATGTACGGACCCTACCCCCACCCCGTATGCAAGGAGCGTACCCCCCAGCCCAACAGTGCAAGTACGACCCGTACCCCCACCCGCGGACGTACGGAGCGTACCCCCAGCCCAACAGTGTAAGTACGACCCGTACCCCCACCCGCGGACGCACGGAGCGTACCCCCAGCCCAACAGTGTAAGTACGACCCGTACCCCCACCCGCGGACGTACGGAGCGTACCCCCAGCCCAACAGTGTAAGTACGACCCGTACCCCCACCCGCGGACGCACGGAGCGTACCCCCAGCCCAACAGTGTAAGTACGACCCGTACCCCCACCCGCGGACGTACGGAGCGTACCCCCAGCCCAACAGTGTAAGTACGACCCGTACCCCCACCCGCTGACGTACGGAGCGTACCCCCAGCCCAACAGTGTAAGTACGACCCGTACCCCCACCCGCGGACGCACGGAGCGTACCCCCAGCCCAACAGTGTAAGTACGACCCGTACCCCCACCCGCGGACGTACGGAGCGTACCCCCAGCCCAACAGTGTAAGTACGACCCGTACCCCCACCCGCGGACGCACGGAGCGTACCCCCAGCCCAACAGTGTAAGTACGACCCGTACCCCCACCCGCGGACGTACGGAGCGTACCCCCAGCCCAACAGTGTAAGTACGACCCGTACCCCCACCCGCGGACGTACGGAGCGTACCCCCAGCCCAACAGTGTAAGTACGACCCGTACCCCCACCCACGAATGCAAGGAGCGTACCCCCCTGCCCAACAGTGTAAGTACGACCCGTACCCACACCCGCGGACGTACGGAGCGTACCCCCACCACACCAGTGTCAGTAGACTCGTACCCTCACCTCTAATGCAGTGTGCGTAACCCCACCGTGTATGTGCCAAGCGCACATATCCAGAAATCGGAGGTGTGTGTGCAGAGTCCACCCAGCAGTGCCCTGAGACAGGAGTGGTGGGTGTGGAGTCCTCCCAGCAGTGTCCAGACCCAGGAGGGGTGGGTGCAGAGTCCTCCCAGCAGTGTCCACACCCAGGAGGGGTGTAACACATGTGTGTGATGCCACAATTACCCACATCCATACTGCCTACAAGGGAACATGTCCCCATGAACTCATGTCAACTGACTCCACACACAAGTACAGTGATCACCAAGGATGCCACGATTGTTGCAGGTGGAGACATGGCCATGCATGCATGGCCAAAGTAGAAGGGCTCCGTCACACACACAGCTCATGTACACACAGCTCTGCGCTAAACATTGGGAACACCCTGCAGGGAAGAAACTGGGTACACAGAGGAAGGAATACACCCTGGGACAATTGAACCATGCAGTAACTGCTGACATGACCTAAGGAAGTTAGCCAACACCTTGTGATGGCACACAGATCCTAGGGTGGCCCCAAAGAGCAGAACACTACTACAAATCCCACACACCCAAAGCCTTAAACACCACCCAAAACAATGTAGCAGCCCCACCAACACCAATACCACCATAGCAGGAGTGTGATAATGAAAAAAAAAATACGCTTTATTCAGCATGAGCACAATGTCCGTGGATCAAAGGCAGTTCAAAGTCAACAAAGGCCATAGGGCAGTCAATGATTCCCAGCTGCATGGGGGACACAGTGGGATGTGTGTCCCCTACCTTGCCTGCACAGTCAAATGCCATCGTCTTCCATACTGGTGAGGGCATCAGGGGGGGGGGAAGCAACAGGCACCGCAGGGACATCAGGGCAAAGGGGCGGCGTTGTGGGTGCAGGGATGGAGGACTCAACCACAGGGGGTGTGTCATGGCCAAAGGCGGAGGCCAGGATGGCACTACACACCTTAGCAAGGCCCTCCAGGGAGTCCCCTGCACCCGAAGTGACCTCAGGCCCCAAGGAGGGGGGGGGTTCAGAGGGATGGGTTGCAGCGCCACCGGGGGAGGGTGGAGACAGGGGGGGAGACTCAACCACCCTGACCGAGGACTTCCTTGACCGCTTGCGTGGTGGCGTAACTGTGGGGCTCAGGGACAGAGCGGCCATGAAGGAGTCCTTGGGGGAGATGTGGCCAGGAGAGCTGAGGGGAGGTGATTTGGAGGGAGTGGATTGTGTGGAATGCGGACTCCCACTCTGGCTGCGTGTCACACGTTTGCCCCCCGACCCAGTGGGTGTGCCTATCTCACCCTGTGTGTGCGTGTCAGGAGGAGTGCGGTGGACCTTCCCTGCTGGTGTGGTGCCTGTGTCTGTTGTGGTGGGTGCATGCCGACGTCTGGGTGTACGTGGGACAGGCATGGAAGTGGGAAGTGTGGATGGGGCAGGGGTAGGTGGGGGGAGGTCGCGCTGCAGGAGACCCACTGCTGCAGTCAGTGTGGAGTCTAGGGACCTCAGCAAGTTGCGTTGGTCAGCCTGCAAAGAATGAATGCCCTCCAAGAATGCCTCGATGTTGGTGAGGGTTTTCCCGTGGGAATGGAGGACATTCAGGATCGCAGCCTGACCAACCTGCATTTGCCGCTGGATGTCCATAGACTCAGCATTGGCGGCAGCAGTGGAGACAGGGGCAGGGGGTGCGGTGCCTGGCAGGAAGGAGACATGCGGTGACCGGGCACGCTGGGAAGGGACACGAGCAAGTGGGAGGCGGTTGGTGGGAACTGAGGGGGCGGTGGCAGGTGTTGTTCCACTGTCAGCTGCTGGTGCAGCCTCCGCCAACTCTGAGACATCCTCCTCGGACCTGTCAGCTTCGTAGTCTGATGTGCCAGTCGACAGGTCCTCGGCCACACTATCCTCCGCCTCTGTCCCACTCGATGTGCCAGCCCCGATGTCACGGCTGCCACTGGTGCTCGGTCCCTCCGCCTGGTCCGTGTCCATGTCTCCCTCTGTGTCCCCCGACGATGCTGTGGGCAGGGTGGAGAGACAGAAATTAATCAGACACCTGTACACATCTGTCACATGAGTCCAATCTACATTGTCAACATTGCATAGCCTGAAGAGGCAGATCCCTAACATCTGCAAAACAAGGTACCGATGTAGGGCATGAAACACAGTTGGTTGAGCCACCATGCCACTGAAATACCATGGAGAGCATGAGACAATAGCTGATGACAGGAAACGGAGTCTGACATAGCACCCAGGCCCTGGGGACAATCCTGCACTGCCTCTGCACCACACAGCGTTTGTGAAAATACCTATGACCAGGGACAATATCCATGAACTTGAGACACATGCTGCATAGGTAATGCTGCAAACATGCCCAACATAACTCGGTCACTGCACCTTGCGTGTGTGTCCAGTAACATCACACACTGTCCAGACCCAGCAATTAGGAATCAGGATTTGACACATAGGCATTGCCCGCCCCAAGCAACCCCCACACGATGCTAATTGCTGAGACACAGGTGGCACCAACATCTCATAGTCTGGGTGATAAACACAGTGGCAGGCAAAAGGCAAGATTGGACGCAAAACAGCAAAGGTGCGCCTGTACAAATAATGAGGTACCAGTGGCCATCCTCAGATGAGTATAACAAGACACACAGGCACTGGCAACTGTGAGTATGAAGAGGGACAATCAGGTCAGGCTGCACAGTGGACACCTGTACATAATAGCACGTCTATATACATGGTGACAGGGGACAATGGCACAGAGCACAACCTACGCTGTAGACAGTGAGAGTGTCCACGTTGATGATGACACAAACAACACTGAGGATAAGGTGCCCCAGGGGACAGTATTGGGCACGCAACTACATGCTACTGAATGGGAATGACTGCTACACACGTCACCATCCCTGCACTATGCGTAGCGCACACTCATGCACATCATGTCACAGGCCACTACATAGGACATGCGCGCTGTAAGGCATGACACATGAGAGACCAACTCCCATGTCTGGAGCCAGCATCAGTGCCAACTGACATGGAACCCACATGCAGTGAACTTGACAGTTCACAGGCAAGGTCCCACAACCTGTTACCCACCACCACCACCCATGATGCTACAGTCATTGTTCTCGTGGACAAAGCGCCAGCCTACATTACCTTGTGAAGGAGTGACTACACACAGACCAGGGAACACATTGCAAGGAGGGGAAGGGTGGCAGGGGCGCAGCGCTACACTTGGGCAAACTGGATGGGCACAGCACCTTTAAACCCGGCCAGTGAATTAATGCCACTGTGCCCTTACAAATGCTGGTGACACACAACAAACGCACATGTACCTACCCCCTTCCGCCTGCTGCATCGCCTGTAAGCGCCTCTCCAGGTCTGGAAAGACCACCGGCAGCACACGCCTGTGGAGGTGGGTCAGACGGCGGCGGCCGCGGTTCTTGTGGCTCTCAGGTGAGTCCCCCAGCAGGAGCCGTGCAATCCTCCGCGTCCAGCACCGGATATCCTGCCAGCGTTTCCTCACCTGGGACAGGCTCCGCCTCCGACCATCCACACGCCTCACGGCACTGACGGCGGTCAGCCAGATCTGCTCCTTGGCAGTGGCGCCTACCTGTGAGGAAGTACAAGTGACACCACATCAATACACCAGCCACATGTCACAGAGAGACATATGTGAACATAATAGCTGGTTACTACATGGCATGTAATGCAGCCAACGCATTGCACCTCTGTCATAGGGACATCATCCTCTGGTGAGGGAAAAGGCAGCACGTGCCATAGTGGGTACTCAGGTGGAATGATGGCAATGTCACAATCAATGATCAAGGCTCACACTGTGCATCACACCCACACCTCCTGTCTCAGGGCACTGCTGGGAGGACTCTGCACACACACCTCCTGTCTCAGGGCACTGCTGGGAGGACTCTGCACACACCCCTCCTGTCTCAGGGCACTGCTGGGAGACATCAGGCACCCCCCCCTGGTACCCCCCCGACAGTACATGGCATGTGTGTGACACCGGGTCACAATGCCTGAAGACACAGTCACAACATAGGGACAGTCTGTGGCAGTGGCCTATGCACTCACCTGATACCCTGGTCGCCCATACAGCATGGGGTACTGTGGGAGGATCACATCCAGCAGAGCCATGTTCTCCTCCAGGGTGAATGGCTGTGTCCTCTCCACAGCCCTTGACATGGTTCCAGGGAATCAGTAGCAGCAGCTTGGTCGACAAATGCAAAGATGTGCAGGCAAGTAATCCCTCATGGGACCTGGCTGCCTTATATGTGGCCTTCTGCCCAGTCTCATGCACAGGAGTACAGAGTGATTGGTCACTCACATTTGCATCCTATGTTTCCACCAATCCCTTCAAACCTAGCAGTCTGTGGGTTCTCTATCGGTTTCATTCTCCTGCATGATGTCAGCCCCACAAACACATTGCAACAAAGTAGAAGAATTCCAACTGACTTCTGCTGTGCACCTTCCAGAACAAAATCGAAATTTGAACCTGGTCGCCATGACAACCAGCATGCATGTAGGCCTTAATACTTGTCCCCTATGTAATTAGGAGAATCACACACAGGTACGGTGCGTTTCCGGGCCCTAGGGCACCCCAAATGCATGGCAACGGCCCGTACATGCATGCCTACGTTCAAAATCACTATGGGTCTGCACGCGTATGCGTACACGTAGTGGTACGGACCGTACACACGCATGTACGCTCACTATCACTATGGGTCTGCACGCGTATGCGTACACGTAGTGGTACGGACCGTACAAATGCCTGTACGCTCACTATCACTATGGGTCTGTGTACCCGTAGTGATAGTGAGCGTACATGCGAGTGTACGGTCCGTACCACTACGTGTACGCATACGCGTGCAGAACCATAGTGATAGTGAGCGTACATGCGAGTGTACGGTCCGTACCACTACGTGTACGCATACGCGTGCAGAACCATAGTGATAGTGAGCGTACATGGGAGTGTACGGTCCGTACCACTACGTGTACGCATACGCGTGCAGAACCATAGTGATAGTGAGCGTACATGCGAGTGTACGGCCCTCTCACTATGGTTCTGCACGCGTATGCGTACTCGTTGTGGTACGGACCGTACAAATGCCTGTACGCTCACTATCACTATGGGTCTGTGTACCCGTAGTGATAGTGAGCGTACATGCGAGTGTACGGTCCGTACCACTACGTGTACGCATACGCGTGCAGAACCATAGTGATAGTGAGCGTACATGCGAGTGTACGGCCCTCTCACTATGGTTCTGCACGCGTATGCGTACTCGTTGTGGTACGGACCGTACAAATGCCTGTACGCTCGCCATCACGATGGGTACACATACGGCAGCACTCCCACAGTGATTGGGGAACATACACAGGCCCTCTTAGCAGCAGTACGCCGGTTTGTACACATCACTGTGGTGATAGTCGACACACAGGTAGGAATAGGGCGGACATACTTGTCCATGGATGGACATACTTGTCCAGGAATGGACATCAAGGCATCGTCTGTGCATTACTACATGTGTGGGGCACAGGTGTGACAGGCTGTGATGTGGAACATGCCTCCTGAGTGGAGGAGGCACCAGATGTATGATGAGATGTGTACAGGTGTACTGTGTGAGGGTGCAATGTGTGCCAGGCATGCCCTTGACTCCTTTGACATGTGTGCATGTCGTACTGCGCACTTGGGGTGAGCGTCACTGGCATGGCACGGACACCAACACACGGAAGTGTCCCATGATGCCCGGTACAGGGGTCATGACACCTGACTTGTCACTACCCACAGTGCACAATGTGACTATGTCATTTATGTGTCCGGGATTTACATCAGGTTGATGTTGTAGCACCCTCAAAAGCTGCAGCCGTTGCAGCAACCAACATGTGTCTGTGTGTAGATTGTCATTGCACACTGTTCCGCACACCATGCCACATGTGGTATCTGATGTGAGGTGCACATGTATGCATGGGACACGGAGTAGCGTGACAAGGCCATGTCAGCATCCTCACAAGGAATGTGTGGTGAGTCATGACATGTGCACCTTCATGGCAAGGTGTGTGGGCAGGCCTAGTGTAATGTCATGTGACCTGTGGCTCCGGTGTTCCGCTACCAGTCTCTACAATCGGCATCCTACTTCTGCTGATGTGTGGGTGTATGTCACTTCTGTCTTGCGTCGGGCTGTTCACTTGCACTGGGACACAGCTATTCCCATGGCGTGGCATGGGGAGGTTCTCAATCACCGTGTGTAGCTGGGTCTTGGAAGGAGTGTCACCTTGCATCCATACGTGTCCTGGGCATGTAGCACATGCCTGACTCCCTATGTGGCATGTGTGTATTGGCAGATTTACATGTGCTCAGTAGACATGAGTTGTTCTCGTAGTGCACTCACTCTTCCTTGTCACTTCCAAATTACTGCAGAGCGCCTCCTGTTGCCTGAAGAATTCCAGACTTGGCCACCATGCAGGAGAATGACAGGATCCGGCTCTACCGCTTCACCCAACCGTTGATTCTGGAGCTGACGGCGAGACTGGCACCACACCTGCAACCGCAGCACAGGTATCCTACGGCACTGACACCCCAGCTGAAGGTAATGGCTGCCCTACATTTCCTTGCCACGGGTACCTTCCAATATACCATAGCTCATGTTGGTGGCATGTCCCAGAGCATGTTCAGCGGTGTGCTGCATGATTTCTTGGAGGCCATGTTGATTCACCTGGATGACTTCATCAAGTTCCCAACCCCTGAACAGATGACTGAGGTCAAACGTGGTTTCTATGCCCTGGGAGGGATGCCCCATGTCATTGGGTCCATAGATGGGACACATGTAGGTTTGGTACCACCACACGCACGGGAGGTGGCGTACCGCAATCGGAAGCACTACCACTCCATCAATGCCCTTGTGGTGTGTCTGTCCAACATGGTGATTTCACATGTCTGTGCTCGTTTTCCAGGATCAGCACACGATGCCTACATCATGAGGCGTAGCGGGATGCCTGATATGATGATGCAGCTGCGCAACGAACGTGCATGTGTTGTTGGTGGGTACAGTCTGTCTGTCCTGTATTCTGTTTGGCCGAGCAGCACTACCGCTTCGCCTGTTCTAACGATATCCATGTGCTTTCCATTTAGGGGACGCTGGCTATCCCAACATGCCTTGGCTGCTGACACCTCTCCGCAACCCCATCACGCCGGCCCAGCTCCGCTACAACACCGCCCATGGCCGGACAAGGCGAGTGATAGAGAGGACGTTTGGCATGCTGAAGAGCCGATTCCGGTGCCTCCACAAGACCGGCGGCGCACTCCCATATGCCCCGGCGAAGGTCTGCAAGATCTTCATGGTCTGCTGCATGCTGCACAACATGGCAGTTGAAAGAGCTGTGCCCCTCATCCTGGATCAAGATGACGAGGACCATCCACCCGTGGAGGACGAAGGGCTTGGCAATGGGGCTAGTGATGTGGAGGATGTGGAGCCGCAAGAGGACATCCGGACTCGGCTCATACGCGACTTCTTTGCTTAGTGGTGAGTACCAGGGTCTGAGTGTGCACGCATTGGTCCCCGTGTGGCATGCGTTGTGATGTGTGTCTCCACCTGCATGTATGGCACGTGGGTCAGAGGTGTGTGTGGGTGTGTCACTGGAGTGATGGTGGCAGTGATGGTAGTATTTCCCCAGACATAATTGTGACCTAGCATGTTGTCATACATACATGTGTCGAGTACATGCACATGCAAGTGGCTGTGCTTCTTGTGGCTGACTTCTTGTGTGTCTCTCTTCCCCAGGTACCTGCGCATGCCGTTTGCTGGTTGCATTGTTGTGGCACTGCTATTCCTCATGGACATGGCATCGTGGGCTGACTCAGCGTTACAGGCACGGACACGTTTGGAAGTCTCCATGGGGTAAGGGATGCATCTGGGGTGTATTGGGTGTGGCAGTTGTTCACGATGTGTGCACACTGCCCCGGTCGGGGTTTGGGTCCTCTGCAGACATGTGGCATCCCCATGGGACACGACATGCAGCTGGGTACACCTGAATAGATGGGCTGCCTGGTTGTCAGTCATCAGTGATGGGATGGTGGATTGTGATGAAGGCATCAATGTGTGTGACACTGCCCTCGGACACATACGGTTAACATTGTCTTGACATGGCGTGGGACTTCCACATCAGCGGATGTATGGTGTATGGCAGGCTCTCCGTGAGCAGCTGTGGGTATTTAGCTATTATCCGACACTTGTGTGCCAGTTCCATGGCTATCACGCATTTGTGCTGCAGAAGGGGGGTGCCAGTGTTGGAGCCACATGTTACTCCACATGATGTGTTCATGTGTACTTCAAGTTGCCTCTGCAATCCCAAACACATGACTATTAAAGGTGTCCCTATGCCTCCAAGGTGCCTCTTCTCAGTCAATGCTGGTGTGTTGGCACGGTGCATCCTGCATGTCTGGCATGGTATTCCCTGATTGTGGCTATGTGTCAATGTGTCGAGTGGCAAGATGCAAGCTGTGTGTGTGTGCTGAGACTGTGTAATGGGCATGATGTCCATGACTGTGTGGGTATTGTGACATGTGCCATCCCCATGCATCCAACGTTGTCCATGACCCCATTCTCTGCATCCACCGGACTCAAGCTTGCAGGACATGGTTCTGCCACCTGTCTACACGTACCTGGGTGCCCCCCAGGACACGGGCCAGGATCCCTGACCTCTGCGCATGACTGTTGCTGTACTCAATGTGTCTGTCAGCACGGTTGTTCGGCCACCCCCTCAGCTGGTTCTGACCATCACGGGTGTGTATGGTGCTCCATGTCTGTCTTGCCTAGAAAACTGTGACCCATGTGTCCTGTGCCAGACTCAGGCCCCAGGGTGTGGATGGTTGAAGTGAACAGATGACTCAGGCATGTTTAGACTGTACAAGACACATGTTAGGTAATAATGCTACCAGCAGGCATCTACTCTTAATAGTGTGATTTATTATTGGGGGGGGGGGGCCAAGTGAGGGCCTTTCCGGGATTAGGGAATCCAAAGTTCAGTAGGGGAGTTGGTGTCCTTGCCATTGGAAATCCTCAGAGTCCATGCCACAGTCTTTGTCAACATTGGTCAGCCAGTGACCAGCAGGGCCATGTGGCAGAGAATGTCTCTTGATGCTGTGATGCTGTTGCTCCAGTGGGCCAGGTGCCAGGCCAGGTGTCCTGGGAGATGGTGATGTAGCAGCCACCCTCACGGTCCTTTCCGTGGACGACCCGGCTTCCTGCGGGGAACCTCAGCAGCAGGCCGTGACGACGTCTGGGATGCTCCGTCGGATGTTTCCTCCTCCTCCTCATGATCCCTCCCTGTGGGTGGTGATGTTCTCCGCCTTCTGGCACAGGGAGGGTCGGCCATGGTGTCGGCCATCCGACGGAGTTCAGCGTGAATCCCCTGGGACGCCGTCACTTGCTCAGCCTGTCTGTCCTCCATCCTCCGTTGGTGTAGCTGTAGACAGGCTATTAGCTCCGCATGTTGCTGGGCCTGCTGGACCTTGATCCCCTCGAGGACGGACACAACCTGGGCCATGCCCGTGGTGTCCTGCCGGTATGAGTCCAGGATGTTACGGACATGGGAAAATACCGGATCCCCAGCCAACTGGTCAGGCTCGCGCCTCCGCCGCTCTCCACTCCCACCACCCCTGCCCACTTGCGTCTGGCCTGCACTTGTGGGCACATGGGGTCTCCGGGACCCCTGAGGGGTGGCATTGGCGTTGTCGCCTGCCTCCTCCTGGGTGCCCGGGACACCGTGTCCCTCCTGGCGAGCCTGGCTGCATTGTGGTGTTGGGGCAGGGATCCTGGGTGTCTCCTGGGATGTGGCAGGAGTGGGGGTGGTGGTTGGCACGGTTGTACCTGACGCAGGTGCTGCAGGTGGTTGGACACCAGAGGGGCCAGGTCGGTCGGGGTCGTCCGCAGAGTGGTGAGAGTGGTCGCTGCCGGTGGGATCGGTCTCCTGCAGATCCGGGTCCTGTGAGTGTTCCCCCCCAGTGTTGGGGGGTGCAGCACGACGTTGACCTGTGTGTGAGAGAGACAATGTTACTTTTGATCCATGCAACATCCATGTTTCATCCGTTACAAAGTTGGCACATTTCCTCTTGGAATTAGGATCTGTCTTGCATTCCACTCACAGTGCACTTGTGCATGTGTGTGTCCCTTGGGCACCAATTTGGCCCCTTTAACTATGTGTGGCACAGTCTTACTTGCTGCGTCAAGTGTGACTGCAGTCAGCAGTGGAGTGTGCATGTGTGCCGAGCTATGCATTTGCGCCTTCCTTGTAGCACTGTACATGTGCACATGGAGTGGATACACACACTCATATGATGCAGGTGGCTGTCCTTGTGCTCGTGTACAGGTTGTGACATGGCCCTGCGTTTTGCCATGATGAAGAGGGGGGGTTCTGGCACTGGCCACCCTTGTCTACATGCACGCAGTCCACCTGCTGACGAGCAGACATTCCCACACACCACAGGACTGATTTGCTCTCCCTGTGTCTCCCTCCTTCTCTGTCCCCCTCTCCCTCCCTCTCTGTCCCCCTCTCCCTCCCTCTGTGTCCCCCTCTCCCTCCCTCTGTGTCCCCCTCTCCCTCCCTCTGTGTCCCCCTCTCCCTCCCTCTGTGAGTCAGCCTCCTCCCTCTGTCCATCTTCCTGTGTCTCCCTCCCTCTGTGTCCCCCTCTCCCTCCCTCTGTGTGTCAGCCTCCTCCCTCTGTCCATCTTCCTGTGTCTCCCTCCCTCTCAGTCCCCCTCTCCCTCCCTCTGTGTCCCCCTCTCCCTCCCTCCGTGTGTCACCCTCTGTCACCTTGGCCCAGCTTCCTGGGCACACACTGTTAGCAGATCTTTGAGTGGCCCTTGGCCTGTTGATGTGAGTTTGTTTCTGATCTCCAGGCACCCATTTTGTCTGCTGTGTGTCTGTGCGCTGCTGCTGTGGTGGTGTGTGCTGCCACTCTTTCACACTGTTGGCTGTTCATTAGCTGCTGGCATGTGCAAAACAGTGCCTTCACCCCCATGTGTTGATGCAAGGCATCCGCCATTTGCTGGCAAGTCATTCCTGTGTTGGGACACAGTGTTTGTCTGGCTGTGACCTAGGCCATATGGGCAGAGGGCATTGTTGTCTGCTTTGGAGTCGCACTATGTGATTCTTGGTGCCCACCCTCCCGCCATCCGGGTTACCGTGTCATGTGTTGTTGTCTTCTGTGGCCTGTGACTTGACATTGTCCAGCTGGGTGCATGGGGCATGGTGGCAGCAGTGGCATGTGCCTGCTCATGGAGTGTGGTTGAGTAATGCGATGGCTTGTGGTGTTTGCGTGCCTGTTATTAATTTTGGTTGTGGTTGCAGTTCCCCCCATGTGAGGTGCGTTGTTTGTGTACTCACCCGGGTCTCGGAGTCCTTCTACTCCTTCAACTGCCTCCACCGGCAGTATGGCCATCACCCTCTCCTCCCAGGGATGGTACTGTACGGGTCTGCGGGAGGGCCCTCCTCCGGTGGCGTTGGCCTGGTCGTGTTCCTCCTGTCTCTTGGCTCTGACCCTCCTCCGCAGATCGTACCACCTGTTCTGGCAATCCTGCTTGGTCCTCCTGGTGTCCGCAACAGCATTCACAGCATCGACGATGGTCTGCCACATGGCTGTTTTGGCTGCCTGGCTGGTGCTTCTGACCAATGTTCCAAAGATCTGTGGCTCGACTCTGAGGATTTGATCAACAAGGACCTCCAACTCTCGGTGACTGAACTTTGGATTCTTGGTAGTGGGCATGGTGAGGGGTGTGGGTGGGGATGGTGTGGGTGTGGGGGGTGTGTGGATGATGGGGGGGGGTGTGGATGGTTGTGTGTGTGTGTGAATGTGATGAGAGGGTGTTTGTGAGGGTGGTCGTGTGAAGGTGTGCAAGTGTAAGATGTGGTGTCGCTTGTAGTCTGGTTCTGTGGTGTCTGGCAGCAGTGGGTCTGTTGCAAAGGCTCATGGTTTGTGTGTGTGGGCCCTTTTTATTGGTCCATGGGTGGGTGTGGCAGTGTTTGAATTTTGGGTGGGTGTGTTATAAGGAGTGGTGGTGTATTGGGCCTCTGTTTGTTTTTGACAGTTGCAGGTCAGTGATTGTGTTATTTTAGTGGTTGTTGGCCATGTTTAGTGGCTGTGTGCCTTTCGAATGGTGTATTGTTGAGTTGTTTTGTTTTGTCCTTGTTGTGTACGTGCGTTTTGAGCGTGTGTACGGTGTGTACATGGGCCATTTGGTTGTACGATTTGGTCCTTGTGTGTGTCTTTGTACGACTCGTACATGCGGTTGTGATGTTGGGGCATGGGGTGCGCTCCGTACTTAGGAGGTTGTGTTGGGGGTGCGCCAGGAACGTACTGGGGTGGGGGTACGACTGGAACGTACTGGGGTGTACATAGACGGTGGTACGACACGTACAGGGGTGGGGGGTGTACATTGACGGTGGTACGACACGTACAGGGGTGGGGGGTGTACATTGACGGTGGTACGACACGTACAGGGGTGGGGGGGTGTACATAGACGGTGGTACGACACGTACAGGGGTGGGGGGTGTACATTGACGGTGGTACGACACGTACAGGGGTGGGGGGTGTACATTGACGGTGGTACGACACGTACAGGGGTGGGGGGTGTACATGGACGGTGGTACGACACGTACAGGGGTGGGGGGGTGTACATAGACGGTGGTACGACACGTACAGGGGTGGGGGGGTGTACATAGACGGTGGTACGACACGTACAGGGGTGGGGGGTGTACATTGACGGTGGTACGACACGTACAGGGGTGGGGGGGTGTACATTGACGGTGGTACGACACGTACTGGGGTGGGGGTACGACTGGAACGTACTGGGGTGTACATAGACGGTGGTACGACACGTACAGGGGTGGGGGGGTGTACATTGACGGTGGTACGACACGTACAGGGGTGGGGGGGTGTACATTGACGGTGGTACGACACGTACTGGGGTGGGGGTACGACTGGAACGTACTGGGGTGTAGGTAGACGGGGCTGTGACACGTACTGGGGTGGGGGTGTGGCTCGAACGTACTGGGGTGTAGGTACACGGGGGGTACGACACGTACTGGGGTGGGGGTGCGACTGGAACGTACTGGGGTGTACATAGACGGTGGTACGACACGTACAGGGGTGGGGGGGTGTACATAGACGGTGGTACGACACGTACAGGGGTGGGGGGTGTACATTGACGGTGGTACGACACGTACAGGGGTGGGGGGTGTACATTGACGGTGGTACGACACGTACAGGGGTGGGGGGTGTACATTGACGGTGGTACGACACGAACAGGGGTGGGGGGGTGTACATTGACGGTGGTACGACACGTACAGGGGTGGGGGGGTGTACATTGACGGTGGTATGACACGTACAGGGGTGGGGGGGTGTACATTGACGGTGGTACGACACGTACTGGGGTGGGGGTACGACTGGAACGTACTGGGGTGTACATGGACGGTGGTACGACACGTACAGGGGTGGGGGGGTGTACATAGACGGTGGTACGACACGTACAGGGGTGGGGGGGTGTACATAGACGGTGGTACGACACGTACAGGGGTGGGGGGTGTACATTGACGGTGGTACGACACGTACAGGGGTGGGGGGGTGTACATTGACGGTGGTACGACACGTACTGGGGTGGGGGTACGACTGGAACGTACTGGGGTGTACATAGACGGTGGTACGACACGTACAGGGGTGGGGGGGTGTACATTGACGGTGGTACGACACGTACAGGGGTGGGGGGGTGTACATTGACGGTGGTACGACACGTACAGGGGTGGGGGGTGTACATTGACGGTGGTACGACACGTACAGGGGTGGGGGGGTGTACATTGACGGTGGTACGACACGTACTGGGGTGGGGGTACGACTGGAACGTACTGGGGTGTACATGGACGGTGGTACGACACGTACAGGGGTGGGGGGTGTACATAGACGGTGGTACGACACGTACAGGGGTGGGGGGGTGTACATAGACGGTGGTACGACACGTACAGGGGTGGGGGGTGTACATTGACGGTGGTACGACACGTACAGGGGTGGGGGGGTGTACATTGACGGTGGTACGACACGTACTGGGGTGGGGGTACGACTGGAACGTACTGGGGTGTACATAGACGGTGGTACGACACGTACAGGGGTGGGGGGGTGTACATTGACGGTGGTACGACACGTACAGGGGTGGGGGGGTGTACATTGACGGTGGTACGACACGTACTGGGGTGGGGGTACGACTGGAACGTACTGGGGTGTAGGTAGACGGGGCTGTGACACGTACTGGGGTGGGGGTGTGGCTCGAACGTACTGGGGTGTAGGTACACGGGGGGTACGACACGTACTGGGGTGGGGGTGCGACTGGAACGTACTGGGGTGTACATAGACGGTGGTACGACACGTACAGGGGTGGGGGGGTTTACATTGACGGTGGTACGACACGTACAGGGGTGGGGGGGTTTACATTGACGGTGGTACGACACGTACTGGGGTGGGGGTACGACTGGAACGTACTGGGGTGTACATAGACGGGTGGGGGTATACATATACGGGGGGTACGTGTCGGACGTACGGGGGCTGGGGGGAGTGTTGGGCGCGTATGCGGGCACATGTCTCCATGGTTGCTATTGGTGTTCGGTGCGGACGGTGTTTTTTCCATACGGTTGTAGGCTCGGACGCACGGGATGGATCGTGATTCCTCGGTCGGACTTGGATTTTTACGTTTGTAAGGTAAATCGTCCGAGGACGTGTCGGACACATTTTCCGACCCGAGGACGTGTGGGGAATGATTCCCGGTGCGGGTCGTATGGACTTTTTACCATGCGAATCGTGATTGCCAGTTCGTACGGCACTTGTACGATTCGTACGGTAAAAAGACCCGATACGAGTCGCACGGGGGAATTTTTTACCGGATCGTGATCGGCACCAGAGTGTAAAGGCAATCAAGCGAGGGATAGGGATAGGGTAGGTGCAGCATTGGAAATGGGAGACCTGTAACAAAATAAGCAGATAATGAATATGATACAAAAGACTAAACTACACTCATATTATCTCACTAGTGCTACTGTAATACCTTTGACAGATCTTCCCTGGCGACAACAACTTCCCTCTGTTAGTAAGATACCTCTCTCACTGTAGGGAACCATGTATACACACCTAGAAGCCATACACAGTCCATTAATGCTCTGTCCTCATTTCCATACATTTAAATATAATTAAACTCATCCACATACATACCCTCTGCCTTGCACCCTTATAGCCAGAAGAAAGGAAAAGAAAAGACCAACTCCATGTAAGTACCTTGGCAAAAGAAATGTTGTTCTGCAAAAAAAAATTTGCGTAGTCCAAGAGATACTGCCTCGCTATGGCATCCAGGCAGTTCACAGAATGCAATACTCAAAAAAGGGGGTAACCAAATCACATCCGTAATAGTATTCCCCAACTAAAGCTTAAGAACCAATATAGGATAAATGTCTCCGCATAATCCAGGCCCTTGACACCCAATAACTATAACCAATCCTTTTCCCCTCTTCCGTTCCAAGAAACAAAGGTAGAACAAATATCAGCCACAAATATCTTAGCGGTAATTTGATTCCCACAGAAGCACCAACCTACTGAAGATGCAGAATCCTCACCGCAGCCACAGGCGATAATCTAGGCGGTGGAAACAAGGTGGGCCGTACTCGATTGGCCCATGAGAGGTGCTCTCCCGCTGCAACCGCAGGTGATAGATCCCCAAGTCAATTATCGTTCCTGCTCGGCCGGGCAGAACAATCCTTCCTCTAACGGAATCCGCCCAAGGCAGGAACGAGGAAGAAACACACAGTGCTTCGGACGGAGAGCACTGATCCAAGGTACGAGCAGAAAGTAGGCAGAGCTGCCGCTCTGCAATCCGGAACTGCACAGACAATCAAGAATCACGTACAACGCTCCATGCGTAGTACGTGATTATACTAGAATTTGATCCCTCCCAGAAGGACGGCCTTCTGGGAGATGTAGTCCTTCTCTTTGGTAGGCGTGCAGATAGTCAAGTCCTGACATATCAATTACATACACTGTAGTTTGGACCAAATCTTAACCACTTTTGTGACTCGTCCATGTGCCTTAGCTATTGACCAGAATTCAGCAACTCAAGGTGGTATTACCTCCACCCATGCCCTCGCAATGCATAGGCGTGCAATAGCTGTAATGATTGATGTCAAAGATTTAAGATTATGGCTGTCACTCCTCTGTAAGCCAATTCATATCTCTTTGTAATTTAGGAAAAAATTGAGCCCCATCTGTGTAGATAACAATCAAAATAAACGATCCCAGAATTCTTTTAGGGCTGGACATTCAATAAACATATGTACAATATCTGTTGCATAAAGGTTGCATTTTAGACAATATTCACGTTATGAATTCATAGAGGATGTCCATTTGGAAATATGTTCCTGTTTGTGATAAAGCACATATACCATTTTAAATTGTTGCATTTTGAGATTCACTGATATTGCTTGTGCCTCTTGTATATCTGATCCCATTATTGTAATTGCTAATCATTGGCTCCATTTTGCCACTATCTGCACGCTTTCGTCTTCACTGTGCGACATAAACTTCCAATAGAACGCACCTATGTCGCTTTTTGAAGATTGATAAAGTAATAAATAAACTCCAGAGATCTCATGGTCATTAATAAATTCACATTTGTGAATAAGATAACCCCTGACCTGGAGATATTTCAAAAAGGATCTTTGCGGTAGACCGAATATTTCCTGCAATGCAGTAAAGGATCGGAATCCCTGGCTATCATATAAATGGCCCAAATGTTGTAGTCCCCTACCTCCCCAGGCTTGCCCCACATAGTCATGGAAAATACTGGGGAATAATGGATTACCCCATAGTGGAGTAAGCGTGTGAATGGTTGGCAAAGATAATTTAATACATATTTTGCGCCATACTAGAACTACATCCCGAATCACCTTAAATCTTACCCTTTTAAAATAGTTAGGGTCTGTTAGCTTATGCATTTCGTACCTGTTATCTGGTCCTAATGCTAATTGGGAGCCAACTGAACACATACTAAAATTATCCCCAATCAATAAGGCCCCGAATTAGTAAGTTTAACTTGTATCCAAAAAATGCCCCAAATCCTTCTGCTTCCATAGATATGCAGTTCACAGCAGTACATGGATTGGTAGCATATACTGCAATGTCATCTGCATAGGCGGTTATTTTCAATTCAACTCCATGTAGCCTTAGTGGGTGAATATCCTGGATCAGCATCAAGTGTTTAATATAGGGTTCAATATAAAGGGCGAACAATAATGGGGATAGCAGACACTCCTGACGCGTCCCCCTAGATATAGAAAATAAAGAGGAGAATTTGCCCCCAAGTACAATTTTGGTCCTTGGCTCATTGTATTATTTCGTTACAACAAACAAATGATGGACGGAATGCTGACAATGCAGACATTCTCCCCCAGTCAAGAGATCTGGGTTAAATCCATCGTTCTTTTGCCCACTACGCCACCCCAGTTCAGACATGGCCATATGCAAATCAGTCTTGACCCTGTGCCTCATGGGAACAGTCCAACCCAAACTGCCAAGCCATGTCTTCCCTGGACCGGAATCAAGCATCCTAGGACCGGTTTCTGGCTATCAGCCATCATCAGCCAGGATAGCTTGACTCCAGTGGCGTAGTGAGCACGGGTCCCACGTCTGGGAATACCCATCCCACTTAGGGCGAAAAGCGTTACAACAAACAAATGATGGAGGGAATGCTGACAATGCAGACATTCTCCCCCAGTCAAGAGATCTGGGTTAAATCCATCGTTCTTTTGCCCACTACGCCACCCCAGTTCAGACATGGCCATATGCAAATCAGTCTTGACCCTGTGCCTCATGGGGTGGCGTAGTGGGCAAAAAAACGATGGATTTAACCCAGATCTCTTGACTGGGGGAGAATGTCTGCATTGTCAGCATTCCGTCCATCATTTGTTTGTTGTAACGCTTTTCGCCCTAAGTGGGATGGGTATTCCCAGACGTGGGACCCGTGCTCACTACGCCACTGGAGTCAAGCTATCCTGGCTGATGACGGCTGATAGCCAGAAACCGGTCCTAGGATGTTTGATTCCGGTCCAGGGAAGACATGGCTTGGCAGTTCGGGCTGGACTGTTCCCATGAGGCACAGGGTCAAGACTGATTTGCATATGGCCATGTCTAAACTGGGGTGGCGTAGTGGGCAAAAAACCGATGGATTTAACCCAGATCTCTTGACTGGGGGAGAATGTCTGCATTGTCAGCATTCCGTCCATCATTTGTTTGTTGTAACGCTTTTCGCCCTAAGTGGGATGGGTATTCCCAGACGTGGGACCCGTGCTCACTACGCCACTGGAGTCAAGCTATCCTGGCTGATGACGGCTGATAGCCAGAAACCGGTCCTAGGATGCTTGATTCCGGTCCAGGGAAGACATGGCTTGGCAGTTCGGGCTGGACTGTTCCCATGAGGCACAGGGTCAAGACTGATTTGCATATGGCCATGTCTAAACTGGGGTGGCGTAGTGGGCAAAAAAACGATGGATTTAACCCAGATCTCTTGACTGGGGGAGAATGTCTGCATTGTCAGCATTCCGTCCATCATTTGTTTGTTGTAACGCATTGTATTATTTCGGCACTATATACTGATCACCAATGCCGAAGGCTCCCATGGTGACCCAGAGTGCCTCCCAGGTGACTCTATCAAAGGCCTTCTCTGCGTCCAGCATTATCATTCCCATTCGTTCTTGCATTTTACCAGAAGCATCAAAAGCGGCTATGGCAGTATTGATATGTGCTGTCACTTCTCGTCCAGACACAAACCCATCTTGTTGTTTGGAAACTAACTCGTGCATGAAAGGAGCAAGATGCATGGCTAAGATTTTTGAAAATATCTTTGCGTTTGCATTCAGCAAAGATATTGGCTGATAAGAAACTCTATCTTCCGGTGGTTTGCCCTTCTTAAGAAAAAACGCTATGTTCGTCACCCCCCATGATAATGGAGCGTCTCCACTGCTATGATTGTATGACATAATTTCGAAAGACAAAAATTCGACCTACAAAAATATCGCAACAAAAATATCGTGGTCAAGAATATCGACATCCTATCTACAACATGGTAAGTACAAAAATATCGATAATTTAATATCGATGTCAAAAATATCGTAATTCAAAAATATCGTTTTTTTTTTAGTTTAAAAAAATATGTAAAATAAACCAAATAATACTTATAAATCAAAGAAACATAATTAAATATATTGTATAATATGTAAAATGTATAATAAATATAAATAATTAAATGAAACTTTAATGAAACATATATATAATATATAATATATACACTTACTTAATAATTACTTTTAATAATAATTTCTGTAACATATAAATTATTAAATATTTATTTAAATTACCAATACATCTATACACATAAAACAATAACATTAATAAATATTAAATAATTACATATAGCAAATAATAATCAATAATTTTAATTTTAATAATTTTTATTATTAATTATATATTACAATAGCTAAAATATTACAAAACATATTTAATATCAGACACAATAAAACTACTAGTCCAACTTCAACAAAAACAACAGTAAGGAAAATGTTGGATAGCGTAGGGGTAAAAATTACTATTCCAACTCCAAAGAGTGCAACAGTAGGGAAAGCGTTGGATAGCGTAGGGGTAAAAATTACTATTCCAACTCCAGAGAGTGCAATAGTAGGGAAAGTGTTGGATAGCGTAAGGGTAAAAATTACTATTCCCACTCCAGACAGAGCAACAGTAGGGAAAACGTTGGATAGCGTAGGGGTACAAATAACTATTCCAACTCCAAAGAGTGCAACAGTAGGGAAAACGTTGGATAGCGTAGGGGTAAAAATTACTATTCCAACTCCAGAGAGTGCAATAGTAGGGAAAGTGTTGGATAGCGTAAGGGTAAAATCTACTATTCCCACTCCAGAGAGTGCAACAGTATAAAAAACGTTGGATAGCGTAGTGGTAAAAATAACTATTCCAACTCCAAAGAGTGCAACAGTAGGGAAAACGTTGGATAGCGTAGGGGTAAAAATTACTATTCCAACTCCAGAGAGTGCAATAGTAGGGAAAGTGTTGGATAGCGTAAGGGTAAAATTTACTATTCCCACTCCAGAGAATGCAATAGTAGGGAAAGTGTTGGATAGCGTAAGGGTAAAAATTACTATTCCAACTCCAGAGAGTGCAATAGTAGGGAAAGTGTTGGATAGCGTAGGGGTAAAAATTACTATTCCAACTCCAGAGAGTGCAACAGTAGGGAAAGCGCTGGATAGCGTAGGGGTAAAAATTACTATTCCAACTCCAAAGAGTGCAACAGTAGGGAAAGCGCTGGATAGCGTAGGGGTAAAAATTACTATTCCAACTCCAGAGAGTGCAACAGTAGGGAAAGCGCTGGATAGCGTAGGGGGAAAAATTACTATTCCCACTCCAGATAGTAAAACAGTTGGGAAAGCACTAGATAGCATAGTGATTCTATGAACATTATAACCAATTCAATAATTTGTTATAAAAAAATTGCATGTTAACAATGTTTTAAAAAAATAATTATTATTAAATACCAATTATGTAAAATAAATATTTTAATAAATAAATTTAAATTACATCCCACACTATTCCCCCTTTAACACACAACACACTACACATACAAAATACACAATAGATTTAAATATCAATTTATCTCTTATTTACAATTAATAATACATTCTTTATAATTAATATAGTTATTAATTCACTAATTAATACATATTAACTACGAAATTACAAATATTCACCTATTAATTATTAATTAACAATACATTAATTAGCAATAACAACAAATAAAATACAATAATCAATTATTTATATTTACTATATTTAACTAACTAATAACAATTAATTAATAATAATTACAAATAAATAAAATATATCATTATTTATTTTATTTTAATTACATCCAACCCTATTCCCCTATAAACCCACAACCCACTACACATAAAAATTCACATAATTAATTTTAATTATCAATTAATCACTTAATAAAATTAAATCACCAATTAATTACTAATTCACAATCAATTAATTAACTATAACAATAAATAAATATTATTAATAAACGAATTATAATTTATATAATTAACCAAATAATAAATTATTTTTACAATTAATAATTAATTAAAAATTATTTAATCTATTAATCAAATAATTACCAATTATTAATTGATTACCAATTAATTAATCATAAATACCAATTAAACAATACATATTAATTCATTAATTATAATTACATTACTTCCCACCCTATTCCCCTATAAACCCACAACCCACTAAACCTAAAAATTCACATAATTAATTTAATTATCAATTAATCACTTAATAAACTTAAATCACCAAATAATTACTAATTAACAATTAATTAATTAACAATAACAATAAATAAATATTAATAATAAAGTAATTATAATGTATATAATTAACCAATTAATAAAATAATTTTACAATTAATAATTAATTAACAATTAATTATTCAATTAATTACCAATTATTAATTAATTACCAATTAATTAATCATAAATACCAATTAAACAATACATATTAATTAATTAATTATAATTAAATTACTTCCCACCCTATTCCCCTATAAACCCACAACCCGCTCTGATACTAAAACGCTAAATTAAATGTAAAATAATTATAAATCTCTAAACATTTATTTTTAAATGTATTAAAATACATTACAATAATCTTTAACATACAAATAAAATACATATTAAATGACATTACACTAAATAAATATCGATATTATTGACATCGAAATTTTTACTTACGATATTACTTACATCGATATTAAGTACTTCGATATTATTAACTTCGATATTACTTACCTTGGGATCGATATTCTGTCCATCGATATTCTTGACTTCGATATTCTGTACCTACGATATTAAAAACACGATATTATTGTAGGTCGAAATTTAAAACTCGATATTTTGGCTAAACACCCACTGCTATATATGTAACAAAAGGCAGCTAATCAGAGAAAAATTGGCAATTTATAAACCTCTTATTTTGAGTATCACAGAAACCCACCTAGCATATAAAGATCGGCAGGTACTGCACCAGTTGGGTTATGACAGAATAGTCAGCACATCCCAGACAACCGCGATACGAGGGGTGGCTATAATGAAATATAAAAACCTGGCAGTTAAAATTGTCAAAACCTCCTCAGATAGCAGAGGGAGATGGGCTATCGCAAAATTGGTGATCAATACACAGAGGTATACTATTTGTGCGGTTTATGGCCCGGATTTGGATGAACCTGATAAATTTGATTTTTTAAACTTGGAACTGCTGGATTGGGAAGGGTAATTGATAGTAATGGGGAATTTTAACTGTGTCACGGATTATAAAATGGATTCTACTAACCGTCAACCTAGTATTCGTATGAGTAAAACTAGAGACTCAATTACAGAATTAAAGAGGCTACATAGGTTAAGGGATGTGTGAAGAATGTTACACCCCCAAATACCTGGCTATACGTATCACTCTATACCACATAACCAATAATCTCGCATAGACATGATGTCAGTAAGAGAACAGGCGCTAGAGAGGGCAAAGTAGAGCTATGCCCGAAGATCATATCTGATCACAACGCAATTATACTGACTCTGTGATCCACTCAAGTGGGACTAGAAACGCAATGTTTTTCTTGCTTAACAATTTGGAATAACGACAATATTTGAAAGATCTACTAGTCGAATTGTTTCAGACTAACAAGGGTACTGATTCCTCATCTATTGTGTGGGACTGTATAAAAGCATTTATTAGGGGGGTTACACTCCAGTTTATCTTAAAACAGTATAAAAGCAGACAACTGGAACTAAGTAAAATGAATATATGGTGTTACAACACATGCAATTACAACACATGCTTTTACAACGCAGTCTTTACATCGCAACTACCATTACATTGCATGATTTTACAATGCATGCCATTACAATACATTTTTAAAAACTACCATTACAATGCATACCATTACAACGCATGCCATTACAATGCATAATACTTTTAGGGCAACAGTAGGGTAAGTGTTGGATAGTGTAGGGGTAAAGATTACTATTTCCACTCCAGTGAGTGCAACAGTAGGGTAAGTGTTGGATAGTATAAGGGGACAAATTACTAAGTGTTGGATAATGTAGGGGTAAAAATTACTATTCCCACTCCAGTGAGTGCAACAGTAGGAAAAATGGTTAGCTAGTGTAGGGGTAAAAACTACTATTCCCAGGTACCCCAAAACCCATACCCACCCTAATACTAAAAATATTTCTATTACTGACCTTATAATGCGTTGTAATGGCATGCGTTGTAATGGTATGCGTTGTAATGGCATGCAGTGTTGTGACATGCGTTGTAATGGCATGCATTGTAATGGCATGTGATGTAAAGGCAGTTGCATTGTAACAGTTGTGTTGTAAAGGTAGGTCATTGTAATGACTGCTTTGTAATGAATGTTTTCCAAGTAAAATACGAAAGGAGTGTATGGATTTGGAAATGCAACAAGCGCAGGCAGCTCGTGGCGACGACTCCTGCGTACAGGATATATACCTTAAGTTAAGGGAGAGGCGGCAAATGGCTAATCGCAGGATCATTGAGAAAGCGGCGGCTAAATATCATAAGAATAGAATTTATCAGTATGAGTACGGTGAGAAAATAGGACCTGTTTTGGCCCATTGGATAGCAGATAAAAAAGCATGTCATGCTATTCAATGCATTACAGGAGATGATGGAGTCAATCATAAGTGCCCACAGCTTATCGCTGATCAATATGCTGCTTTTTATCGAAAGGTTTACAGTGTATCATGTAATATAGAACAACTATTTGGTTGAGAGCCAGATCCATTGGTTAAAGTCCACACAATCCTCTCTATTGGCTGCAAAAATGGAGATAGGTGAAGTTGAGGCGTCAGTGAGAAATTTAGCATGAAGGAAAGCCACTGGGGATGATACTATTCCCCTTGAATTTGATAAAATATTAATAGATGTCTTAGCCCCTGAATTTGTAGGAAATGACACGCATAAATACTGAGGATGGATAACATCAGTGAGGTGTTTGTTTAATTGAGCTGTCTTAGCAAGAGTTACCGGGTGGTCCAGAATGTACAGGGATCTGGCTTATGTTGGTTTTGGGTGCATAGTTTAGTAGGAGTAAATCTGTAGAAATGTATTGTCATTAGATGTTTGTGTAAATTTAGGAGATACGTCTGACATACTAATGCCATGTTCAAAGTTAGATATACTTGTTATTCTCTGACACATAAGCAGGTTATCCTGTTTTAGGTTTAAACTTAAAATAACTGATAAACAATACGAGTTAGCCCTCAGCAGTGTAAACATTACTATACTGAGAAACACCTGCACAGCCACAAACTATAGTGTCATTCAAAGAAGGAAATTGGGGAGAATTAGTCATTTTTATTTCTTTCTGAAGGGGCTAACACAATGTATCTTTGTTATGTTATGTTACTTGTATTTTATAGCACACTATCTCTCGTGCGGATAGCCTGATACTTTACAGGAGATGGAGGCTAGCCTTATGGGTACTTACTTGAAGAGCCAAGTCGTCAGCCTCTTGCGGAATTTAAGAAGAGAGGAGGCGGCTCTGATGTGGTGGGGAAGGTCGTTCCATGCTTTAGGAGCGATGTGCGAGGAGGCTCGACCTCCTGATCTGTTTATGTTTATGTTTGGGAGGTGTGCCAGTAAGAGTCCCGCCGAGCGGAATTGCTGTGGAAATATGGATTTTTCTGATCAGTTATGTCCCCTATCTTGGACCCCAACGGTTCCATGTATGTATCACAAGTACATGTATGTTCCCTCCAGTTCCAGTTATGAAGACGCAAACACATGTGCGTCCACCGTCAACATGTCCTTTGTCAGATCCGCCATGAATAGGCCGGATATTCCATTCTTAAAGTATGAAAGGCCACCGGCTTTATATGGTTCACTTATGCCATTTTTCAGTCCAGGCAAGTAGGCCCTGATTCTGCCATCGAACTCTTCTTGCCTTCTGCCTCTGAAAGCTCTAGTCTGAGCCTGCAACCGTGACCATGAACTTTGCCTCATTCTCTGCGTGGCTCACGAAGCCTGACATCAGCTTGCTGCCTGCCAAGAACTGTATTTCACCTTCGAAATTATCTGCTCCGTTCCCTGCCCAATGCATTCCTGTCTAGTAGTTTAAGTAAACATTCTTCCAGCTACCGAGCAAAGGGCCCGGCTTCTCTGTTTTTATGCAAGTAATTCATAGCCCTGTTACTATGGAAGATTCCTGCCCTCGCATCTAGTGTAGACACTTAGACGCTTGTGCACACACACACAGTCAGTATAGAATAGATTTTGTCCAAGAGTCCTTCCTTTGTGGATAACATAGTTCTTTAAACATGGGATGTTAGATATGATTTGGGATTAGGTTGACTTGACCCTCCAGACTTCTTGTCTCCACATGTAGAGCTAAATGTCAAGCCCCCTTCACCCCCTAGTTGCACGTCAATCACACGTCATGCTGCTGCGCACGCATCTATACCAAGTATAATCTTATAGATCCACCTATATATGACATCATAACCAATTATGTTCCTTTTCACTCCTCATTACGCCCATTTTCGGTTACGCAGGTGAATCGTCATCTTCCTTATCAATTGTTACGCCTACCGCATTCGCTTCATTGTATTGTATGTTCTATAAAAGTCATTTCTTGTCAATCATGTATGTACTTCACTTCCTGAACCTTCGTGGTGACGGAACTTGGAGCAACCGATTATAATCGTTCATTGGAATAAAGCCCATTCCGAACCTCTAATACCACGGATTCTGCCTCTTATTTACTGAGCTATTTTATTATGTTTCTGTATCAAATTAAGTCCCGGTAATTAAATTATTTACCACATGAATGGCGCCCGAACAGGGACACTTTCTCATCTCACGCGCCGGCGGTGAGTTGCAGGCCCGGTCTCCTGCCACAGCTGGACGGACAATAACGCGTACCAGCAGGATTTCCTGTATCTCCCTCCGGTCAAGCGGGGGCGACTGAGGCTGCGATCAACACCCAGACGAGGCGGTGAGAAGTGCGAAGTATCCCGACCAGAGCCTAGCTGAGAGAGCAAGATCCGAGGTATACAGAGGCCCACCAGTTTCCGAAGTCCCAAGTCGAGTCCAGTCTCCGCAGTGTTCGAGTCGAGTCCAGTCCGGTTCAAGTTCAGTCCAGTTTCCGAGGCCTTCCGTTTCCGAGCTACCCGGTGAGTACCATTACTGGGGAGGCTTTCTGACGTGCACATAGTTTGTGCCGGTCAAGACGGGTTTGGGTACACAAATCCGGTCTGCACTGTTTCAGCAGTGTATCTGTACTGTTTAGCAGTATATCAAGTATATAATTCAGTTAATGTCGAGTATTATGTTTAGTGATTTAAGTTTTCCTTAGATCATCATCATTATTGATTGTTCAGGTAAATGTTAAATGTTAAATGTTTTAAGTACGTTCTGCATATTGTGGTATGAATGACTGTTCATTATCGTGGTTACTGTATTAAGTTTTGTTTTAAATCAAGTAGCAGATTAGTTCTCAATATGCCGCTCTTTTCAAAATTAAGACAGATCACAACAAGAAAAGGGGTACTCGAAGAAGCCGTTCCTATTCCTCCTAGGGACACTCCAGGGTACTTCATGTATCATAAACATGGCTTAGACGCTATATTATTTCTTGATTTATGGGTAGACTACACCAAGGAATTACCAGAAAGTCAGAGGTGGCCCGCAGCGGGGACCTGGGATGCAGAGTGCATCATGAAAGTCGAGGAAGAGTTATGGAAAAGGAAAGTCAGACAGTCACAGAAAGATGCCGTTGAGTTATGGCGTAAAGAATCTCATAGACGTACAGAAAAAGCACTCCGACAGGAAGAGAAGAATAAAGAGAGTTCAAATAAAGTTCGAGAAAATCTATTAATTGAAGAAGGTATCCGAGTAAAATCAGAGCAAGTAGACAGACAAAGAAATGCCCTTATGAATGGTATGTATCCCCTTCTGGCCGAAGGATTACCTAAGGCTACTCCAGAGATACCAAAAGACTTGCCAACCCCATTGTTTCCAATAAAGGTACATCCTAAGGGGCATCCTAGAACCGCAGAAGATGTTTTTCTTTCCTCATATTTAGATGACGCAGCTCCCGAGTATGCAAATTCCGCCCCACATAGACCGCCTGCCAGGGAGGTTCAACGCCAAGATCCAGTACCCGTATCTCTACAGCAACGAGTTCCGGCAAGCACATCTGTTTCTACATCTGTCCCTGCAGATACTTCTATAGCTGTGTCCACACCTATAGTTGCTGTATCGCGTTCAACAAATCCTTTCACGCCCGACACCCCAGACGGGGCTACGGGAGGTACTAGCAACACTTTTTCTACGCCACCCAGAATAAATAAACTTACTTTTCAAGAGTCAGGACATTCACGTACACCCAAACTCATAAATGCCCGCACGCTTAAGGAACTTCTTGTAGATTGTAGATATGACCCTGTGCCCGGCAAAGAGGACGAAATGACCCTGGCATCATTACGTATCAGACGAGCCGCGGTGTATCTAGGGAAGTTACCAGGAATGACTGCGCATCTAGATAATATATATCATTTTGTTCAAACAGGGCGAGATTCTGAATGTATTAACAGAGCTATGGAATATCAGAAAGTGGAGATACAGGGGGAACTGTTACGTTTCCTCATAAATTGTGTGATCAGAAATCAAGACCGACCAGGGGTAGACCCGGAAGCAATGCAAATTCTTACCAGATGGAGTCAGAATATATCAGAAGGAAGACATGATAAGCAGAATTGTATAATAGCCATGTGCCGAAAGATCCGAAAAGAAATAGAACGCCTACACGAAGAAAGATTAGCGGTAGACCAGTTCGAACAAAGCGAGGAAGAAGGATCAGGACTGCCCACAGGACAGTCAGACACTATAGCCTATGTAGGTAGAGGAAGATCTTGTAATAGTAATAGATGTCTTATTGACCCGATACGTCCGATATATCCAGACAATAACAGGAGTTTCCCAACACCCATAGTCCATATAAGGTCTAACGAGCATTCGTTCCAAGCAGCTGACAAATTACTCCGAGAACGAAGGGGTTATCATTTTCTCGATTCTATGGATGAACAAGAATTAGCCAGGTCAGCTGTCCATTGGGTGGACAGTCCCGGAAAATATAGTGATGATACAGTAGCACGCACATTTTTGAATCTCACCCCAGATGAACAGCGTTTAGCTGGGATTTATATGATTCAACAACTCCTTATACTATATCAGAGTCAGCATTCGGACCCTGGTCCCTTACCTGATATATTGACTGAATTACTCATGAATAGATGGAGAGGTTCAGGTACTAAATTAATTAAAGAAATACTAGAATCAAGAAAGCAATACATTCTTTTTGTATGTTCAGAACATGTTTCACTACCCATTAAGGAAAGAACCACGTATTACATGGACAGACAGAATCCTCTACGAGAAGTACACCCAATAAAGGGCGAGGACAATGAGTTTAAACGCGTATTTGTATACACGCCCATATCAAAAATAGAATTGTTAGAAATGAAGAAAGTGGTACCCAGTCATGACAAAGATCCAGCGGGTTTTCACCGAGAAATTAAAGACATGTTACTCATGGGAGAGTATACCTATCCCGACATTATGACAATATTAAAGGTATTAATGCCTGCTGGCATTTATGAGAAACTCAGGGAAAAAGAGTGGGAGGTAGGAGACCAAAAGATAGAATGGTCAGTATTAGAAGCAGAAGAAAAGGCCCGAACTGCAGGAGCAGGACTTGGGGATAAAACTAAAGCACTACCAGGTTTATTAGTACAGGTACTGCCACGTTTATTAACTACGAAAAAGGAAGATTGGGGTACAATTTCAGCCTGTAAACAGAAGCAAGATGAAGACACTAGTGATTACTATGCCCGATTTGAAAAATGTTTTGGTATAAATAGTGGCATAAAAGCAAGTAGCGAATCATACCCACATCTGTTTGTAACAAAATTAGTAGAAAATGCCCTGCCCCAAGTAAAGAATAGAGTATTAAAATTCGAGAGTACCTGGCAAGGTAACACTCCATCACAAATGTTACAAATGTTACAGTACCATCACAATAGAATTAGAGAGGAACAAGAACATGAACACAGACGCATGAAAGACACAAAAATGAAAATGCTAGTTTCTCAGACAGTTCCAGCTGAAGGACATAAAAAGGGTATGACACATTCCGGTGATTCAGCAGGACCTGTAAAAGGGACATGCAATTATTGTAAAAAGCCAGGTCATTACGTACACGATTGTCCAGTTTTGAAACATAATATCGCCATAGGTAATACAAAAGAAAGACCACGGCCACCTAGACAGGATCAGAATGAACAAGGAGCTCCGCAGCACGCACAGTCCATGCCAGCTCCACCACAGTCTGTACAGTTTGTGCCAGCTGCACCAGCGCTGCCCGTTGCTGCCACACAAACCACGACACGACAACTGTACCAGACCGCACAGTATGACTATCCTGATTACCAACGATACGCATGAACCAGCCTAGAGAGGGAAGTTGACTTACCCCTTATCGAGATCCCTGTAGATCAAGAAGGACCTTATGTACATAGTGAATTGTTAGGCCAAGACAGAAAATTTTTACTCGATACAGGGGCAAGTCGAACGACCATAAAACGTAGTGAAGTTCCAGGGGCACCCCTCTCAGGCTCTCAGAATATCTCCCTTGGTTTTTCAGGAAAACCTATTGTTAATGAAGTGTCACAACCTCTTCCACTTACGATAGGACCTTTGACCCGAACTACCGATTTATTGCTTACTAAATCATGTCCAGAAAATCTGTTAGGAATAAAAACACTGAAAGCTCTAGGAGCCATAATATGTTGTTCTCCGGAAGGAGTAAGATTGTTTTTACGTGATTTTAAAGGTCACTATGTATCTAGAGACATGGATCCCCGACTGCAGACTTTACCTACACATCTATGGGCACAAGGCCCTACTGATGTTGGTTGCATGAATATTACACCATATCGAGTCACATTAAAGGCAGGAGTGGTACTACCACGAATGCGACAATACAAGTTACCCCCAGAGGCTGTAGTGGCTTTGCTGCAAATCATTGACGAGCTCATTGCCCAAGGAGTGGTTGTGGAAACAGACTCCAATGTATGTAATTCACCAATAATTCCGATTCTTAAACGAACAGATCCAAAGGCCCTGCCAGTATATCGATTGGTTATTGATCTGCGCGAATTAAACAAGTGCATTGTGCCACAATTCCCTGTGGTCCCTGATATCTCGTCATTATTGACAGCCATTGATTCCGAAGCAACATTCTTTACTGTAATTGATCTTAAAAACGCCTTTTTCAGCGTCCCAATAGATCCGGAAAGTCAATATTTGTTCGGATTTAGTTTAAATGGACGTAGCTTTAAATTCTCACGCGCACCTCAAGGATTTACAGAAAGCCCCAGCATCTATAGCCAAGCACTGAAACGAGAACTCGACAGTATCCACATGCCAGTTAACACTGCCTTGCTTCAATATGTCGATGATCTGTTGATCACCGCTAGAAGCGAACCCGAATGTGAGAAAGCATCACTGACAGTTTTACAATTTCTAGCTGAAAAGGGACACAAGGTGTCCCCTTCTAAGCTGCAATTCTGTGTCCAGCGAGTTATTTATCTTGGACACTCGCTGTCCAAGGAGGGAAGGCAGCTTACACCCGACCGCATTCAGTTAATAGCTAACATGCAAATACCCAAGACACAAAAGGAGGTGCGGGCTTTCATAGGCCTCACTTCATACTGTAGACAGTGGATCCCCCAATATGCATTTCTAGCAAAATCGCTCATTCAGTTGACAACACAGGAGGCAGCCACATCGACTGTTCTCCCTTGGACTCAGGAACATACACAAGCATTTGAAAGCCTAAAGAAAGCTTTATGTCAAGCACCTGTTTTAGCAACGCCATGTTACAGAAAACAGTTTACACTCTTTGTTACAGAGCGCGAAGGTACTGCCTTGTCAGTACTCACACAGGAACAAGCAGGAGCACACAAACCATGTGCTTATTTTTCTAGTACATTAGATCCAGTAGCTCAGGCTCTTCCTGCGTGCCTGAAATCAGTGGCAGCGACAGCTTTAGCAATACGACAAAGCGATGCCATAGTGTTAGGACATCCATTGACAGTTCAAGTACCACATGCGGTAGAGGTTCTTGTAAATAGAACGCAAACACAACACTTGACTATAGCGCGACTTACAGGGTACGAACTTACATTGTTCCAGCCACATATAGAAATCAGACGCTGTAACACATTGAATCCTGCCACACTTTTGCCAGTAATCGGAACAGACCCACTAGCCCATGACTGTATTGAAGTTATTACTATAACAACGAAACCCAGACAAGACTTAACCGATGTCCCATTGTCAGATCCAGACCTGACATTGTATGTAGATGGTTCATGTATGAGAACAAATACAGGAGAGTTAGTGGCTGCTTACGCAGTCACAACAGATACTGAAGTCATTGAAACAAATCATATAAATACTTTGTCAGCTCAAGCCGCAGAGCTTATCGCTCTGACACAAGCCTGTATTCAAGCCACAAGTAAAAAAGTCAACATATACACTGATTCACGTTATGCATTCGGAGTTGTACATGACTTCGGCGTGCTGTGGCGAGAGAGAGGTTATTTAACTTCCCACGGTGCCCACATTCAACACGGACCCCTCATTCATGCTTTATTAGATGCGATACATCTACCGACTGCAATATCAATTATGAAATGTAAAGCTCATACGAAAGTCACTGATATAATTTCTCAAGGCAATGATCTAGCCGACAGAACAGCTAAACAGACTGCTCAAACACAAACATCCGACATGACAAAGATAATAGTCCCAACGCCGACACATTGTATGACAGTTAAAGATCCTACTTTTGACGTAATTGACATCCAGACACATGCTACACCAGATGAAATAAAGAAATGGACCGAATTAGGAGGGATCCAAACGGATCAAGGATGGATTATGAAGGAAAAGTCTGTGTGGTTCCTTCCTGATTCAATGGTCCAAGTTATAATTAACACTATACATAGTCCAGCACATCTAGGAGAAAAAGCTATGCTAGATAGCATTCAACACATTTGGTTCAATAAACATTTACGAGCAGCAGCCAAACAAAAGGTCCGTACCTGTATGATCTGTTGCCAGTTCAACCCAGGAAAAAGCGTTCCCGTAGAACAGGGTGGATTTCATCCTCCTGATCACCCTTTTGAAGTCCTCCAGATGGATTATATCCAGATGGAACGATGTTGAGGATTCAAATACGTTCTCGTAGTTGTTTGTGCTCTTTCCCGTTGGACGGAGGCATACCCGGTTTCAGATTACACTGCCCCGACTACTGCCAAACAGTTGGTTCGAGAATTCTTCCCACGATACGGTTTACCACGTGTTGTTCACTCAGATAACGGCCAGCCGTTCTCATCCGAATTAATGAAACATGTTTCACTTTTGTTAGGTTATCAGTGGAAATTCCACTGTGTCCGACACCCTGAGGCAGCAGGTCTCGTAGAAAGACATAATCAGACCCTGAAAATTAGATTGTCCAAAATATGCAGGGAGAAAGGTGTCGACTGGGTAGTAGCACTACCAGTTGCACTCTTTTACACAAGAATGGTAGCACACTCTCGAACAGGGCTATCCCCGTATGAAGTGATCTTCGGCAGACCACCAAATATGTGGGGGACGCCTATGCCACGAAAAATAACTGATATTGACTGTAATATGCTGACAGATTACTTAGCTTCCTTGATGTCTGCACTACAATCTTGTCGTTCACAGGTAGCTGCAACCTTTCCCGACAACACTGAGGTGAAACCCCTTGACGTAGTTCCGGGGGACCTCGTTCTTGTGAGGAATTTCGACCGAAAGACTCAGCTGGAGCCCAGGTGGAGATCACCCAAATTGGTCCTGCTCACCACAAGGACAGCCGTGAAGATCGAAGGCAGAAAAGGATGGGTGCATTCAAGTCATATCAAGAAATTTCATGGACTTCCTTCGGATGTGAATAGCCCACCTCGTGTGTCTTCACCCATTGACTCAAAACTACCTTTGGCTGAGGCCAACAGTCAGGAACTTTATAAATTAAAGCTCAGGCCCAATGAGTCGAGCAATTTGATTGTTTAAGTCCTCTCCAAGGTGAAGCGGTTGAATTGTCTCTGACATGTATCCCTTGGACCTGAATAGAGAAAGCACCCGAAAAACGTTGAAACGACAGGCGTACTGTAAATCACTGCGTAGTCGTTGCATAGTGACGTTATTAATTTTGTTTTTCTCAAGTTTTTTAATAATTACTGCAAGTATGTTGTTGCACATATATTATCCTATTCCTAGACATGTTTACAATGTTGCTGCTGAACATTCTTTTAGTGAATTACCTCCGCTTGAATTGTCATACAGATTTGCGCTGCGCAATAACACTTTTATTAGTATGTTACATCACTCCCATCAGGTTAGCAATGCTACAAATTGTTGGATATGTGGCCGACTCCCTCCCTATCAGAATTATAAAGGAATTTTACCTCTCTTTCCATACCCGTTCACACACAACGGCTCCTGTGGAGCATGGTTTAGTTTAATTAATTCTCTAGATTCGAATTCTGCAGTTTATCAAGATAACTGGGTATGGGGAAATTTGAACTTAATTTTACTTAAGGTCTGCTACCCCAACAAGGAGGGACTTCCCCAGAGAACAGGAACTGATCTAGAAAACGAAGTGTATGGATTAGGTAATTTCACGCTTAATCTTATGATCCAAAATTTCGAATCCGAAACTACTCCAATTTTGCCCTCTATGTCAATATTTCCAGTAAAGGGTGAACTATGTGTAAGGAAAAATGGTTCCATACATATGGGCCATAGTAAATGCACGACTGTAGTAGAGTTTAGTGATCAAGGCAAGTCCACATTTAGAGCTTCCCGCCATTCCTATTTTATATGTGGTCAGACGGCATATGTACGTTTGCCTCTAGATTGGGATGGTACCTGCTACATTGGATTCCTTTTGCCACCTGTTTTTCTAGCTTCTCCTGATTATCACAGAAATACTCATTTAGTACACAATAGAGAAAGGAGAGATCTCCCAATAGTCGATTACACTGAAACAGCATGGGAAAAATACACAGATTTCAATAAAGGTCTCTTTCCCTATATAGGTACTGTTACTAATAGTAAGCTGATACGTAGATTAACTAGAACCCTTGAAGCAGTAGTGAATGAAACTATTTCCGCTTTAGGCAATTTAACAGAAGAGCAGTCTGCTATGCGGATTGTTGTGCTTCAAAATCGTCTTGTCCTTGACGTCATCCTGGCTGATAGGGGCGGAGCTTGTAGGGTCATCGGATCAAGCTGTTGCATTTTCATACCAGAAAATTCGCCATCTGTATATAAGGCCATAACTCGCCTTCATAAGATTGTAAGCCAGATACACCAGAACCCAGGCACCTGGACTTGGTCCGGTTGGTTTTGGAGTATATTATCCACCTTTGGATGGAAGGTCCTATCTTTCCTAGGTATTGGCCTTCTCATACTATTCAGTTGCTGTCTATGTCTACAATGTGGACCAGCGATCTGTGGTCTGTGTGCCACATCGTGTATTCCACCACCAAGAATTCATTCGTCACGGAAGAAGAAAGAAGAACAAATGATGTTATATGAACAGATCAATGGATTGATGAAGATTGATATCTCTTAACGGGCAAGTAGGGGACAAGGAGGGAATGTGGAAATATGGATTTTTCTGATCAGTTATGTCCCCTATCTTGGACCCCAACGGTTCCATGTATGTATCACAAGTACATGTATGTTCCCTCCAGTTCCAGTTATGAAGACGCAAACACATGTGCGTCCACCGTCAACATGTCCTTTGTCAGATCCGCCATGAATAGGCCGGATATTCCATTCTTAAAGTATGAAAGGCCACCGGCTTTATATGGTTCACTTATGCCATTTTTCAGTCCAGGCAAGTAGGCCCTGATTCTGCCATCGAACTCTTCTTGCCTTCTGCCTCTGAAAGCTCTAGTCTGAGCCTGCAACCGTGACCATGAACTTTGCCTCATTCTCTGCGCGGCTCACGAAGCCTGACATCAGCTTGCTGCCTGCCAAGAACTGTATTTCACCTTCGAAATTATCTGCTCCGTTCCCTGCCCAATGCATTCCTGTCTAGTAGTTTAAGTAAACATTCTTCCAGCTACCGAGCAAAGGGCCCGGCTTCTCTGTTTTTATGCAAGTAATTCATAGCCCTGTTACTATGGAAGATTCCTGCCCTCGCATCTAGTGTAGACACTTAGACGCTTGTGCACACACACACAGTCAGTATAGAATAGATTTTGTCCAAGAGTCCTTCCTTTGTGGATAACATAGTTCTTTAAACATGGGATGTTAGATATGATTTGGGATTAGGTTGACTTGACCCTCCAGACTTCTTGTCTCCACATGTAGAGCTAAATGTCAAGCCCCCTTCACCCCCTAGTTGCACGTCAATCACACGTCATGCTGCTGCGCACGCATCTATACCAAGTATAATCTTATAGATCCACCTATATATGACATCATAACCAATTATGTTCCTTTTTACTCCTCATTACGCCCATTTTCGGTTACGCAGGTGAATCGTCATCTTCCTTATCAATTGTTACGCCTACCGCATTCGCTTCATTGTATTGTATGTTCTATAAAAGTCATTTCTTGTCAATCATGTATGTACTTCACTTCCTGAACCTTCGTGGTGACGGAACTTGGAGCAACCGATTATAATCGTTCATTGGAATAAAGCCCATTCCGAACCTCTAATACCACGGATTCTGCCTCTTATTTACTGAGCTATTTTATTATGTTTCTGTATCAAATTAAGTCCCGGTAATTAAATTATTTACCACATTGCCATGACAGTATATAAGGTAGCAGCAAGAAAGACTGACCTAAGAATATTATGCTTGAATTGCGTTGTTTAGGGATATTACTAAAATAGTGTTTCTTCTTCATTCTGTTTCCTTTGGTTTTGTGTGCTTGGATGAAAGGTGTAGGATTACGAAGCATGTTTTTGGTCTGAACTAATCATTCCATACAATGTACCATACAATGTAGAGAATCTGTGAATACCAAAATCATAATTGATCTTTTGGCAGTGTTTAATTATTTCACTGATTGGTGAAATGGCTGGCACCTAAGAATCTTTACCAATATGTACTATCACATTTACCCACGGACACACAATGGGTAAAACCCTTTGATACATCATACCCCTTTTAGAACAAGTTTTAGAACTTGCCCCTAGGCCCCTGACTTTAGCCATTCAATATAAGGTGTAGTGACAGGTACATGTGAAAGAGAGCTGCCATCATCACATGGGATAGTTGTACAAACATAGCACAAGACTTTTTACACATAATCTAAATTCATAGCTGCAAGGTGTGATACCTTCAGCTAATTTGACCTTTTTTGGCTTTTTATCTAACTGCACTTTAATGCTGGGGTTGTTAAACCCATTGTAGCAACATTAACAGCAAATGTTCATGTATCAGAATACAATGCAGTGCCTCTTAAAAGGATTGTACTTACAAGTAAGACATTTGCCATTGGGACACTTCGCGCACCTATGAATGTCCACACAACAGCAGCACCATCTTAATGTAGTCAGTCAGAGAGTGCAGAAAAACAATGGAAAGCATGCTTAAAGCATCATGTGTCAGATGCCTTCGAATGCAGAAATGCTAATTAATCTGGTGTAATTCATAATTTTAAAGGTTTCACAACGTGCTACGTACTCTGTTTGCAGAGTTGACTGCTCCCACAATATCACAATATTCAGTAAGGAGTAGGTGAGTGATCTCCAACTGTGCCCAGGAATTTGTTTATGAAAACATTTGAATATAGCACTCTTACTTTTTTCTTCTAATAATAGCCTGTAAACCTGACAGAGACAGGTCATCCTCTTTCACTATTTTCTATTTTATTTACGCATGCACTAATGTATTTTAAATATATGCATGTATAAAGTGTGATTCTACGTTAAAGTTTGATCATTGTTAGCAAATCTTATGTTATAATTAAGCGTAGTTAAAGTGTGTTTACGTTAAGTCAACCATAGTTAATATAGGCCTTCATTTAACCAGCTCATGTTAAGTTGAAAAGTTTGGCTTTTTTGTTTTGTTTTTCACTATTTCTCTCATTCCAGGAGCTTAACCAAAGTAGCTTGAAAATATTAAATGGTTGCAATTGTTTTAGGTTCTATGTGAAAGGCTTATCTTTATAAATTTCACCAAATGTAGACTAAAGAGCTGTCTACATCTGTGCCTGGGATGGCCTGCCTGCAAAATATCATCCTGTGTGAGATATGTCCTGAAGGCCATATATCTGTGAGCCTCCTTTGTGTGATGACTGGGATGGAGTGCAAGTTTACCTTATCAAAAAATGGCAGATTTTGATTGATCCACACATTTTGGGAACCATAGGGAGTTGTACTTCACCTTGGAAATTATAAGATCAATTATGAATTTCTGAGTTAGTTTCAGATAATCCTATCTACTCTTTCAAGAGCGAATACCCCTTCTTTCTTTCTCTCTTGAGATCCTATGCCTACTTCGCCCTACTCATAGAGTTAAATTCTTGCGCACATCTTTTCTCCTTTGTCTGATTGTACCTTCATTTGGTTCAGCTATTAGAAGTCTTACTTGCTGGGACCAGCTGCTTAATTTTCCCCATCCTCATCTGAATCTACAGCTTTGCTTTAGCGAATTTCCATTCAAGGCAACGAAATGTAATTGAATTTGCATAAGTCTATCTTTAAATAACTTGTCCTTGTATTTGCTATTTTGACTTGCTTTCGATTAACTCCCCTGGCCTAGACGGACCATTATGCGGTTTGTTTTAACCTGACTATCACCAATAAAGATATTGGCATTTGTAATTCCCTGAAGATCATTACTCAACGTCTTTGGTGGAAATTGTATGTTATAGCTTTTGATCGGGTACTGAATCTACAAAAACCTGACCTTAATGGTAGTATCGAGGTTGCTACTGACAATTTCAATAATTGGATAGACTCACCAGCCACTAAGATGGCACCGCCAAAAATTACTAAATGTTTTCTCAAAACTACTACTGCTCCATGGCTGTCCCTGGAGTTGAAAAACTCAATCATAAATGTAGGGCCCTGGAAAGAAAATGGAGAATTAGCTTTGAAGAAAAGAAAAAAGTGGAACATGAAGCAGCACTAGTGAATATAAAAAACTGATTATGGTGGAGAAATCAAAATATTTAACGTAAAAAATATGCTTGGCCAAGGACACTACCAAAGAAGTGTTTAAGACTGTCCCATTCCTATCAAGCTATAATAATTCTGAGCCTATTGCTCCCTCACAGTAGCCTTGTAATAGGTTGACATTATATTTCCAATCTAAGGTATCAAGGGTTTACAATGATTTTTTTATCATTTCGAATATGTCTTGTCTAGAGAAGGCAGTTGGTCCCTTTCTCTCCTCTCAATGCAGTTAATCCAGTAACCTATTGCTGGATCATGTTACCCCTTTCTCTTAGGAAAGGACTCTGGGTCTTCTGGGATCTATTACATAAGGGTCTCCTTTGATCCCTGCCCCCTTTCAATCTTGCATTTAGTATCAGGAATGGTGGCTGAACAGCTCACCATTTTACTTAATCAAGTGTTAATATCAGGCGTCTTCCCTACATAGTGGTAGCGGGAATCAATTTGCCTATTGATGAAAAAACCTACTCTTCACCCTAATGACACTAAAAGTTACTGTCTGATATTCAGATTACCTTTGCCTGCTAAAATCCTGGAAAAGGCACTCAATTCAGAATTAATTACCTTTATTGATACTCAGAATATCTTGGATCTTTCTCAGCATGGTTTCAGGCCGTCTCACAGCACTGAATCAGCCTTGCTGGTTGCTATGTAGGAGATCCTAATACAAGCGGACTCAGGTGGGTGGGCTGCGTTCATTCTCCTTGACCTCTCAGCCACATTCAATATGGTGAACCACTCTGTGTTAATCAATAGGCTTGAGGGTATCGGGGTCAAAGGTGTGGCCCTCGCCCTCCTGTGCTCTGTTCTTTCAGGCAGGGAAACCAGGTAAACTCTTGGAGAGTTTGCCTCAGGTTTATTCATCTTGCCTTGTGGGGTACTGCATTATTACCCACTATTTTTAATATTTATGTTGCACCACTGGCAGAACTTATTAGATCGTTCGGCTTTGCTGTATTGTCATACACAGATGACACTCAAATTGTAGTGTCTATTTCATCTGATGCTAATGTGGTAGCGGCCAAATTCACATAATGTATGCTTAGTATAGTTACCTGGATGCAGGAAAACTACAACTTAACTTTGAAAAAATGGAGGCTAATCTTTTTGGTTCTGATCTGTATTTCTGGAATACCTCTGGGTGGTCCCCATCTCTTGGCAAAACTCTTGGAACTTGGTTTGATGGATAACTTTTCTTTTCAGATCATGTAAATTAGATCACATCTTCTTGCTTCCATCAGCTCAGGATTCTGAGGAAGGTGTTTCCTTTTATTCCGGTAGACTTGCATAAGATGGCCATCGTTGCAATTAGTTCTCTCTAGAATAGACTATTACCACATCCTTTTATCTAGGCATTCAAAAAAAGTATCAGGTGAAACTTCAATCACTTCAGAATGTAGCTGCTCCTGTGATTGCAAAAAACCCCAAGTTTAGCCCGATTTCCAAAGGCATTAGTGACTTCCATGTTTACCAGTAACCGAGAGGGTTAAATTTAAAGCCCTCTGCATTGTTCATAAGGCCTTGTATACTTGATGTTCTGAATTTTTTCAGCAGGCCTTCTCTTGGCATGCACCGAATCGCACTCTAGGATCCAGCACTACAAAATTAGTAGTGGTCCCCAAAATCAAGAAGTCAAAATGGGGAGGAAAATGTTTGTTGTTTTTGGCATGTAGGCTGTGGAATTCCTTACCTATTACATTGCGATTGCAATATAGTATTTCTTCATTCAGAAAAATGTGAAAGACCTGGCTTTTCTCTGTTCATTATTACGAGATCTATCTCAGTTCTATCCAGTAGGAATGCTTAGTGTATAGACGCCTTGGCAATTGCGTACTTTATCAAATTTGAGATCATGGAGGGAGCACCAAGAAAGAAGTCACACTCTGTTAAATAAGTCCTTTAAATTTCTTGTATTCTTCTTAGTGACACAGACGATAGGACATCAGCCAACGTGTTTCGTTCTTATCAAAAGAACAACATCAGGGTTAGATATTTAAAGTGAAATACTCCGAAGCATCAAATGTTTAGGATCCGAATATATTTAAAAAAAAAGAAGGAGCCCCACAATAGGGGTTGTACGTAATGCACTCCAGCCACGGTAATCTGAGATCTCTCCTTCGGATGGGGGTCAGGTATTCCCGGCGATAGTATATACTTTATAAAATCGTTAATGTAATGTAAAGTCATTATACTAAACCATGCTGTAATAAGGTGATTATTGATTTATGACTCATCTGAATGATTTGATTTGATTTGTAAATTTGTTAATCTGCTAATAAACCGTCTTGATTCGCAAATCTGCTCTCAAAGATGTGCTTCAATGTCATTGAGATGCTATTGAACTGTTGATGTCAAGCCTCAATTTAAGATAAAGGTCCATCCACTAGAGTGCAGATGTACTTGAACTTGCACCAAAGATTTGTACAGTGCAAACTCCATCCTGTGATGCTTCACAACTGATAACGTTTATTGTTGTCTTTCAACTACACTATTTTTGTGTCCGGTGCATAATCATCCATAAAGTTCTCCTTTGTCCTTTGTTTAAAGCAATCACTATCAAATGTATTCGACCAGCAATGGTCTCTGTTTTTCCACTGAATTTACAAAAAATGGTGTTGTCATTAATGGATGTCTTAAAGAACTGCAAAATGTAAAAATACTGTAAAGATTCTTATCATAATCTTCACTTTTCTTTCCTTGTACTGTGTTGCTGTGTTATGTATGTTTATATGAACTGTATCGTATACACATCTCAAATTATGAATTATATGAAAAATGTCCAACAACCAACTGTAAGGGCCATCTGTTGCATTTTCTCCCATATTAAAAAGCCTCTCAAAATAACAAAAAAACATGGGGGAGTGGAGTTAGGCAATCTTGCCTGGTCCCCAAGCCACAGATATAGGACCATATAATGTTTAATTTGTTCACACTCTAATCAGGGATATATGCAGCACTCTGACCAGACGCAAAAATATGTATCTCTTATCATTCTGTGAAGAATCCTAAGGAGATACTGCCATTTGAGCAAGTCAAATGCCTTTGTTACATCCAAAAACTCTTCAGTGACCTGCAGGTTAGGTATTTATTGCTTAATATCATGAATAACTCTAGAAATAATTGTGTGTGGCCACTCTGGGCAGCACCAATAGAGGCACAAGTAGCATTAGTTAGCTTTCTAGTATTTAAGGAGGAGTCTTGTTGTCCATGTTTGTCATGGTGAGTGGCCTGTAAAAAGCACAGCTTATGCTGTTTTTATTGAGCCTGAGTAGCACTGTAATAACGGTCTCTCCGGTGCAGGAAGAGACAATTCCACCCTTAATGAACTCATCATACAAAGAAAGAAGCTTTTGGGATCAGCAGATAAATGTATTTATTCCTTGTAAAACTAGGAAGAGACCATATCCATATGAATGGTCTTGCCTTCAGCAAATCCTGTAATCTCCAAATGGATTTGACCCAACGTGAATGGTTCAGAGATGGTAGTGTCATCTGTCCAAGCCAAAGTGGTATTTTTATGAAAATGTCCAATCTGGGTACCAGACAAACACAGCTTGGAGTGGTGTGAATCAATGTCAGAATCAACAAATGTTCCTATTAAAGCCTCATTGTCATATATTATTGAATGTTTGCCTCTTGAATGCTAACCACATTACTACTGGACCTGGAATTCTTGATACGCCATGCCAGCATCCTGCCAGGTCTTTTCCCTCTTAATGTTTCTAGCAGTAGCACCCCCCAAAAGAAACCTAACATATTTCACACATAAAAAACCTGCAGGCTGCTAGAGTGATTTGCATGTCAACAGTGTCTTACCTTTGTTAGCGGGCTATAGACCTATCATTTAAATTTCTAGGTGGTCTAATATATTAACAACGCTAACATCTTTAGAGGTGTACATTCTCCAGATGTATGCACTGAATGTTTGCCAAATTGTTTGATGTGAACACCGCCTTGGTAACCCATTACTTAACACATAATCACACAGAAAAGGATTTGGTTTGGAAGAACATTAAACAGCCCCGACTTCCAACATGGGGTGGTGGTAAATTGGAAAATTTTCTTACTCGTTATGATATCGCTGGATCTCTAAGTGTAATACTGTCAATAATGGACTCAACACAGTTGATGAATGGAACAGTTTGATGACTATTTGATTGACCTGGGCATTGAGGTATGTCTTGCAATTGAAATGGACTTTATTTTCAGCTTTTTCTTTTTCTTGTCCAATCCAGATATAGATGTATTCCCTCAGTTCTCCATCTGCAGGATAAGTCATTTAAGACCCAGGTAAGGACTTGTTCTCCTCTTTACTTTGACCATTGTTGAATTGTCCGCCTTTAGGGTTAATTTATGCTTTGTGGGGTAGCATTATCTCTGTAAAACTCTTCCTTTTTCTTCATAATTTATCATGCTTAGTTCTTTTATTCCATTTCATTATTACAAATTGTACTCCCCGATTGAGTGGGAAAGTGCTACATGTAAAATATGATAAGGCTATTAGGAATCTTATTTTTCTTGCTTGTGGTCGATCATATCAAGTTTTTCAATGATTCAGTTCAAGCCTCATAAGCATTGAAACCGTCCAAGTATACCCCTCAGTAATTACTTCTTGAGGGTTTGTTGAGGATTTTTTTTACTCTTTAAGCAGAACCTCGCTATTTCTACTCCTCCTGTCTAACCACAGTGCGTGTTACAGACTTCTTATGCAGGTCACGATATGCTCTACATTGCCCGCCACATTTGATTACTCATTAGGGGCAGAACGCCCAAACTTCATGCTCCCTCTCTCTGCACCACTCACCCTATGAGAGGAATTTGCTTCTGTACAGGTACTTTTGATTGTTTTATAATGAATCTACATTTATTGAAACATCTTCCTTTTTCGGGTCCCGTAATTTCACTGCCCTTATTCCCTATTGCCAGGCTGTTCTCTCCTGATGTCTTTCAACGTGGCATTATTTGCAGACGCCATTCTGTCAACGTTTTTAATGATTATATCATTAGAATTGCCTATATCAGACCCCTTCCAACGCTACAATTAATTACTTTTCACTCTTTTTTCTTCCCTCCTATTGTTTCAACAGGGACAAATTGGCAAGCAGCTATTTGTGATTGTCCTATTATTTTTTCCTCCGATAGCGGTTTGACACGTTCTGCATCATCTTTTTTCTCACATTCATGGTCTTTCTCCCACCTGTTTTTTATTTTCTTCGAGTACCATTGGATTAGTAAGAGGTACACAATAATGTCTATTTTGCATTTTTCAGTTCAGTTGCAATTATGTGCCGTTTTTCTCTTTGTTTAATTTTTTTACCCTTCAGGCACCAGTCATTTTGTTTGTGCTCTCCCTGTTCTGATGATGACGTGTTACATTTTGGAAGGCCAAAATGCCATCGACATTCGTACGACTGAAAAAGAAGATTTATTGTGGAATTACATTATATTGAAATTCTGACTTTATCTGTACTAATGCACAATATTGAATTACTTGTTTCTGTTTGCCGTTCTTTTGTTTTTATGTGTTTCACTTTGCGCTGTCTACTTCATTTTCATGAGCACTGTGTATTTACTTTGCACATTCAGCACTTTTTATGAACCATATTTGATGCTGCTTCCAACTATGTACAAATTCTACTGAATACATTTTTTTTCTAGATTTTGTTTTGCAATATCTTGTTTTTTCTTTCTTCCTTGGTGTTTTAATTTAGTTGTACAGCCAATACATGTTTCACAGTTTAGTAAAAATATCTAGATTAGATCTTCTCTAAATTGATGCCCTTTGGGACATTGTTGCCTAGTACAAATATCACCAGGGTCTTCATGGGGTTTATGGGTTACTCCTGCTTTATATACTAATTGTTACTCAAAGACACCCGTGCCTTGGTAGTCCCACAACCCACCCACAATCACCCCCAACCATCGGTGCACTCCCAATCGCATTCTCCATGGACAAAAAAGAACCACCCCAGTTTGAATATAACTAAAATCAATAGTGACATACACATACATAGGGACAACTAACAGTCATGCTTAGAGCATTGAGTTTCTAATAGGGAGATAGACTTGTTTGAAGTGGTAACATACACCTCTTGTAGCCCCTGACCAGACTGGCATGAGGATATTGCTATGCATCAGATGAACAAGAATATGATCGGGCCTTATATATTCTGAGAAGACCCAGAACAGCATTGGCCTTTTCATGAACAGGGCATCATACGCATACAAATCAGAATGGGCCGCATGTTAGGATATCAATGACATGAATATTGACCTGCCAAAAGATGGTGCCAAAAATATCTTCTAACACTATATTGTGAAGATAAATTTATATATGTACGTTTAGGTTTAATATTTTAACTCCACATTTGTGTTCCTTGAATGTATATACACCTCAGCAAGGTACACAGATGAAGCTAAGAATAGAAAGTCTGTATTTACCTGCATATAGTTACATTCACAGTATTGTGGTAATGTATATTTTGGAAATCATATTTTGAAAGAATTTGATTAAATCTCTCATGTTCTGATAGAAAAATATTGCAATCAGTTCCTAAATGAATGAACAAGACGCTCTGTGTAGACCAGTTCTTTCAACAAAGGCACCAGCTTTAATGGAATCAGGCCCTTTGTTGCAAGCTGGGAATATCGCAGGACAAAGTATTAAAAGTTAAGTTTGTATACATGTTCAATACTGTACTCCAACTTTACATACCTTGATGGTATATATAATTCCTCATAGTACATAGATGTGAAGTTAAGAATAGTAAATACTTAACTCTCTCTGTTACCTTACCTTCCAATATTTTGTGCATCTGTTTTTGTGGTAACGCTATTCTGTCCCGATGATATTCGGGATTCAATGTTCCCTATTGTAATCATCCCATATATTAAGCATCCTCCTATGTCTTCTACTCTAAAACTACATATGGGCTTAAGCCATGCTCTCTGGGAAGGTTGTATGATGTTACAACGCATTCCATTGCAATGCGTGCCTTTACCACGAATCCCATTAACACGCATAACCTTTACCATGAATATGCCTTTACCACACATACATTTACAACAAATTTTGTTGTAATAGAATGTATGTTAAGGGCATATTTGTGCTGAAGGTTTTCCCTGACCCCTGTCTCAATTCCTAAAACCGGTCCATTGCACCCCCCACATCAGGCCCCCAGAATTCTGTAAAACAATACCCTTCCACTGTACCCTTGTGTGACTACCCGATCCCCAACCCTTCTAACAAATACCACTCCCCTGAGCCCTAGAAGTGGACCCCTGCACAACCCACCCAGCCCCCAGTCCTTCTAATAACTACCCCCAAACCGTAGAAGTAGACCTCTACCCCTTTGGGCCCCAGCCTTTCTAAAAACTAACCCTCCCCTCCCCTGCACCCTAAAAGAGAACCCCTGCACAACTACCACCTCTGAAAAAACCTTAAAATAAACTCAAAAGCATAATAAAAGTTTTAATATAAATAAATAATTATAGATAAATTAATTTAAGATACCCCTTCCCTCTCCACGACGTAACCTCTCCAGCTCTTTTGACGGGCAGCGCAAGTCATAAAGAAAAAGTGGTCTCTCCATTTCCTCTAATGACGCTGATAGCCTCCACCACATACCTTATCCACAAATATCTTTACAACGTAATTTGTTGTAAAGGCATGCGTGGTAAAGGCTATGCGTGGTTATGGTGCACACCCTTACCACACATATACCGCTACCATATATACCTTTACAGCATAATTCATTGCAAAGGCATGCATGGTGAAGGCTATGTGCGGTAACAGTGCATGCGTTGTAATATAAAAGATACTTTTTGTATCTGACAATTAAGTAGTAGCTTTTGCTCTGGGACAGCTACAGTGAAATCTGCGAATATAGAATAAAGCAAATCCACCCACTCTAAAGATTGCTTCTTACTGGTTTATTGTCCTTCGCCAGCAGAATGACCTCCAATGAGTGAACTGAAACGCTGTCAGGCAGACATCAGGGGCTCAATGATCATATAAGTCCAAAAGTAGTAAGTGTGATCAGAGAGAGGGGCAAATTAATCCCAGCAGCAAAGGAATCTAATCGGAACAGATAGAGATTTTGGTGCCAAAACTGGGGCTTCAGTTTGAACTCAGAGTTTATGACTTTGAGGGACTCTCGTGGGCTTCATGATCTTGCCTTTCTGGTGGAAGGAATTTGACTAATAAAAAAAGAGTAAGTCACAAGGCACTACTGGCTTACTTTACCTCTTCTCTACTGTGGCAGTTTGCTGTGATGTTTAGGTCAGTGGCTTGTGAACATTGACTTTACACCTAACAAAAATTCATATTCCGGTTCCTATAATCTGTTTTAAAACTATTATATATCAGTTTACTGATTCAATTTTTCTTAGATTTTGTACATAGTGTTTTTTAACATTATTACTTTCCTTTCTTGACTTAAATGTTGTTTGGTACTGCTTTGAACCTAATTTATATTTCTCTAGGGATAACCTGCTGCCTGTACCATAGCTGCCAGGTGTGATGTTGTTAAGCTGTCTTTTAGTGCAGTACATCAAGAAGTAATCAGGCAGAATTTTCACAGTGATCCAGACCCCAGCTAGTGGTTTGCAAAACGTTTCTACACAAAGGGTGCACTCCGTTACCGACCGGTATTTAGCTACCTACATATGGCCCATAATGTTATAAAAAAGTGGGTATTGCAAAATCTACTGAAATTGTGCTTCTTTCACAAAATGCAAAATTCAGAAATTTTAAATAAATATCCCTAGTATAATTAATATTGTCCCAGGCTGAATTCTACCTGTACATACTCATTAGTGAGTATCATCTCCGGAAGCTCCTGGAGAGTCCAGCAAATTAGTGTAATTTCGGCAGTGCTGCCTAGGAGTGGGAGTGTTCTCCTACAGGAGGAAAGACCTCTATTTCTGGGTTATGTATTTTCTCTTTTTATTCGTTAATCCTGACACTTTCTTTTTCTTGAAATGTGCATTTTGATACAAACCTTTCTTTTCTTTTTAACTGCTCTGAAAGTCCTGATGTGGGGGTTATTCATTGTCAGGAGCTTTATCCCTACAGTACTCCTTCTTTCCGTGATACTCTGTCAGAGTACTCCACCTTTCTTTTGTTGAAATATCCTGTGATTACAGTAAATGACGGTAATCAACGTATGGATACCAAACCTGCTGCTATGAAATGTTTTATGTTCCCTCAAAAGAAAAGGACTCCATGCTTTTGCTAATGTGGTGATTCGGTCGAGGATTTCAATTTACCTTTTTGTTATTTTATTAATGTCTTGCTCCTTATCTGTTGTGGACCCTTTCACCAATCAAAAGGGTGCCTCATCCTGCTTGTTGGGGGCTTCCATCACTGCATTAATGTTCTGCAGAATTATCTTAGGTGCATGTGTATCTTCTGAAACAACTGCATTCATATTTTCCCCTATCGTCTGTAACTACTGGTACAGCACATAGCGTGATCATGAGTTTGGCAGCTACTCCCCCTCTCCCACAATTTTCTGTATCGAAAGGGTGTGTTGCTAATAACAATGCGGTGGAAATATGTGACTGTAATTCCATAAAGAATGAGGGCGGTATCGCGCAGGGATAGTGCCGTAGAACAAATAAGAAGCGGGGGAGAGCCATCATCTTTAAAAGGGCCCCCCTACCTGCTATAGACAGCGGTAGCCTAGACCACTCTGGCATATCACACTGCGTTCGGGCCACCAGAACATTGAGGTCCCAGTATTGTGGTTGAGTTAAGGCAACCGAAATACCTAGATAACAAAAGCTGTTACTCACCATCTTGAGTTGCAGGTCCACCCAGTCGCCCGACACCTCTCCACAGATGGGTACTAAAGAAGATTTGGACCAGTTCAACCTAAGGCTCGAGGCCCCACCTTAGATATCAAGGAGCTCTATGAGTCTTGTGAGGGCTTGGTGGGGCTCCTGTATGAAGAGGAGCATGTCATCAGTATATAGTGAGACTCTACCTTTCTCTTCGCCTCCCCAGTCAAAACCTCTGATCCTTGCTTTATGCGAATGAGTTCCACCAGGGGGTCCATTACTATGGCGAATAACAGAGTTGAAAGGTGACACACCTGATGGGTGCCCTTCTCAACCGGAAAATGGGTGGAGAGGGCCCCTGAAACTCAGACATAGGCCCACAGCCCAGTATGAAGTATTGATACCCACCAGCAAATGCAGGGGCTAAACTCCATCTTCTGCAGAACTGAAAAGAGGTTGGGCCAGTGTACCATGTCAATCGCTCACACTATGTCCTCAAGGAGTAGCATGGCATCATCCTTCAGCTCATCCGATTTGGCCAGGGCCACATGGAGCCGCTGCAAACAATGGTAGGTGCTCCTTTGCAGCATTACGGCATTTTGATCTGTATGGACAACTGAGCAGACCACCACCACCAGCTGGTAGCCAATACCTTAGCCAGGATATTCACTTTCAAATTGATTAGGGATATGGGATGGCAGGAGCCATAGTCTTCGGGTTACAGGATGACTATGACGGTCCCCCCTAAGGTCATGCAGGAGTGTACCACTGGTGAGCGCACCCTCATAGAGCACCAGCAGGTGGGGGTAGCAGTAATGGAGCACACCGTTTGTATAGTTCAAGCAGGAACCCATTAGGGCCCAGGAATGGCTGATATTGCCTGCTATATCTCATCAGCAGTGAATGTCTCATCAGTGAGCTCTGAAGTCTGAGGTTCACAGTGTCCTGACGGGAATGTCATGAATTAGTGGCTGTTCTAGCTCTGGAAAGGAGGTTTGCGGCTGCATAGTGGTTATGGAAGCGGGAGGCAAAGCATTGTGCCTACTGCCAAGCACGCTAGTACTGTTATGACATCGCCCTTCGTGGATCTCTGCTCAGTGATGATGGTACTGGGGCAATCAGCCATCGCCAACCAGTAAATTCATTTGCCCACCTTGTCACCCAATTTGTAGACACTTCCCGTGGAGTGGAGTCATTTCATTCTCAAAGAGTCTAGTAATTTATTGTGGAACTCCAGCCACATCTGCACCAGCTTGCATTGCTCTTCTAACATATGCAGAGCACCCGTCTCGTCTTCCATGCCCCTAATTTTACCTTCCAGGTGCAGCACCTGCACTTCGTGGTGACACTGATGACACGCAGCTGCAGAGAAAGCCGGGCCCCTGGGACATTTTTAAACACCTCCCACAGAGTCCACAGACCCGTTATTAATTTGGAAATAGTCTGTTATGATCTCTCTAATATCTTCAGTAAAATCCTCGTCCTGCATCCACAACATATTCAGTTGTCCCAGTTCCCTTTCAACCCGGGAGACCCTGCCCAGTGTCAGAGGCACTTTTAATTTGCTATGCTATGTTATGGAGATCTGTTTAGTACAGAACTGTTATAAATCTGGCCTAGTAGCACTGTCAGAGTTCTGGTGACTTCATGCCTGGGCCTTTAGGATTCTGTCACTGACTGGAGTCTTTTTGCTGATAGTTGGAGCTGAATCATCAGTCTCATGAGAATGTGAATACGATAGTTTCATGTTTTTGGTTGTATATGTATTGTGGCTATTGTCATGCAGCTGGCTGGAGGCCAGTCCCTGCTGCCCACCCTAGAGCACATGGTTGAAGATTGTAAGCAGCCGGTATGGGTAGCCTGTTGATGTTGGGCCACATGGCCTGGATGTAGGACTGGCACTGCCACCCAACCCATTTGTACATGGCCAAAGGCTGTGCTCAGCTGTGGTCATGCTCCCATGGAGGGTGGGATGCAGAAACTAGCCATAAGGCCTTCCCACCTATTGCAAAAGCTGTGGCTGAAGGTACAGAAGCAATATAACTTTTATTATTGACTAAAGCTACTGAGGCTATATCAAGTTTAACAAATGCCTTAATTTGCATCAAATAATTCAACAAACGCTATACTTAAATAGATATTAAAGTATGGCCCTGTATATTCATATTAAGGTCTCATTCCATAATGGAACTAAGTGTAGCTGACTGAGTGGACGAGGGGATTTCCATGATTGAATGTGCGTTCAATGGTTTCATTGGAATATAGTCAATACTTTCTACAAAGGGTTATGGAATATGTAGTTTGAGTACTACTTATTGATTGCTCCAGTTATTCATTTATTACATTAGTGTCCTACATATGTGATTTATGGAGAGATTTGAGACATCTCAAACATGGAACATTTTAAGAAAGGTGTTCACAGTGTGAGTATTCAATGAGTGGGAAATCAAAGAATAATATCTTATAGTGGTGTATGCTCTAGTCATATATTTATCTAGGTTTCCACATCTGTGAATTTAGCAAAGCTCTACTGTAGATACACTAACAATGGGACTAGAACTTCCAAACTTCGTGATACAAATAGCTAGTGATACACAGTGGCGGCTGGAGGATTTTGAAAGTGGTGTGACGTAAGGTTTAATCCTGAATTAGACTGTGCGAGCAAGCGTAGTGAGGGAGAGCAACCGTCACCTTGGGACTTCATTGGTGGGTTTCTCAAAGAGTATAGATTTTGAATTAAGGATATTAAATCTATATGCAGCTATTCATAATTAACTGAGGTATATTTTGGCAGTTGATATCCTACCTAGATTATTCCTGTGGCACAATAATTTTGTGGATGGCACTCAGAAATAAAATACCCCTCTTTTGTTCTCTCAATGCCCTTCTGTGCCCTTCCATCCATCCATTACTCTGTTCCTTTCTCTATGCTCTGCCACACGAAGCTAGTTTATTTAATTCCATTTCAAATTCTGTAATGCTTGTATTCTTAAGATTTCCTCTACCTAGTCCCATTTAAACATATCACTCGATTTCTCCTTGCCCTGCCTTATCCCAATCACTCTCCTCTTGCTATATAAGCACAAAAGTGAGGGTTGAGGCTGATTGAATCCGCACCCAACAAATATCAGTGGTTACCGTAATTAGTGAAGGATAGTGCACGAAACCAGAGAGTACTCCCCTCTATACTCTCAACAATGCAGGATCAAATCCTACATCAACATACAAAGACAGAAGAGGTTCAGCACTATACACTATCGTATAACAACAACAACAATCGCTTGATAACAGAACATGTGACACAAAGTGTAAAGATTTTCTTCTTTATTGCTTTTAGATGGAGATTCCTTGTATTTCACATTTCATGTTCACATAGCCATAGCCAACGCGTTTCATCTCTCGTGAGACTTCTTCAGGGCTCATATGTGTCATGTATACGGTTCTTCTTTAATTGGAAATTCCTATGATATGGATTCAGCGATGAGCACTTCTCTAAGTCACACAATATTTTGTGACGGTCTGATAGCCAGCGTATTCAGGTCATAGTTTCAGCCTGAAACTATGACCTGAATACGCTGGCTATTAAAGAAGAACCGTATACATGACACATATAATGTCATCACAAACCCAGTACTAAAGGTGTTTTCTAGGCAACTGCTACAGCATATTTGGAAAAAATAAAAGTCCCTCAGGTATGCCTGTTTTACAGTTTCCGGCTGATGATTTATTTTATTTTTTATTTTTATTTTAAGCAACTTGTAAAGCATGCAAATACCCTTAGGTGTCTCGGCGCCGCAGACTAAGGTAGAGGGAAGGCCAGGAGCAGGTGGTTTATGGGTTGAAGAGCCAGGTCTTTAATTGTTTCCGGAAGGTAAGCAGGGTGGGACTGGTTTTAATGTGAAAGGGGAGCATGTTCCATAGTCTGGTGGTGGCAACAGTGAATCTTCTGTCGCCACAAGAAGCTTTCTTGGTTGGGGGACAGTCAGCAGGTCCGCTGCTGATGAACGCAAGGGTCTGATGGGCATATAGGAACAGGGAGTTCTCTTCAGAAAGTGTGGTCCTGTGTTATGGATTGCCTTGTATGCAATGCATAGAGCCTTGAACTTGGTTCTACTCTTGATGGGTAGCCAGTGGAGCTGTCGCACCACCTTAGATATTGGTTTAAACTTGGGGATGGCTGACAGAGTCCTGGCAGCTGCGTTCTGCACCAGTTGTAAATTATTTAGGACTCTTTCCTGAGCGTTGATAAGGAGACCGTTACAGTAGTCAACCTTTAACATAACCAATGTGCTAATAAGAGTCCTGCCAGCGCTGACTGGTAGAAAAGGTAGAAGTTGTTTTATCATCCTGATGACATGAAAGGATGAGGAGACAGCTGCGTTGGCATGGTGTATGAATGACAGCTTGTCGTCAAACATAACATCCAAATTTCTGACCTTTGTTACGGGGGACGGAGGTGAGCCTAGCTTAGCTGGCCACCAAGTAGGAGACCAGCTAGGGGAGAGATTACAAAAGATCATCACCCCCGTCTTGCCTGAGTTTAATTTGAGGCAGTTGTTTGCCATCCATGCACTAATGGCTAGCATTCCCTCTTGAAAGTTTGCCGCAACTGCCCCTCCGTCATTGTGTACCGCTAGCACAAGTTGTGTATCATCAGCGTACTGCGTTAGGCCCATTCCATGGGATTTGACTACCCTCGCCATGTCTGACACGTATATATTAAACAAGGTCGGGCTCAGCGATGATCCTTGCGGCACACCACACGAGAGTGCAAATGGTGGAAAATTGAAGTCGCCGAGAGTCACTAGTTGAGTCCGATTAGATATAAAGAAGGCCAGGAGGGCCTTGGCTCTATGTCTGATGCCGATGGCTGAGACACGGTCGATCAGGGTGGCATGGTCGACCGTGTCGAATGCTGATGATAGATCCAACAGCACCAGAACCGTGGCACCCCCCAATCAAGTATCATCCTGATTTCATCGGATGCCTTGTTGAGGGCTGTTTCAGTGCCATGGCCCTTTCTTAAGCCAAATTAAGTGTCATCTATCAAGTTAAGTTTGTCAATAACATTGGCCAGCTGGGTGTTAATGACCTTTTAAAAAAAAATCTGGGAATGGGAGACATGCAATTGGCCTGTAGTTTTTGGTCTCCGTGGGGTCAAGGTTGTTCTTCTTTAGTAACGGCTTGATGACGGCCTTTTTCCAGATGGAGGGGTAAGTGTCTGTCCTGAACATCGAGTTGCAGATGTTTGCTAGGTTGGGGCCTATGATGTCGGGAATCAGTTTCGGAGTGGATGGAGGGCAAGGGTCATTGGGGGATCTGGATTTTGACAGTGGAAATTAGGTCCATGATCTGTTCCTGAGAGACCTGGCTAAATTCCAAGAGACTGGGAGTAATTTTAACATCAATGGAGGTGACTTCAGGGGGGTTGGGAGAGCTTTTATCGTCGCTAGGAGCGTCAGTCAGATTGTCGGTTAGGGGTTGGCCGTCTGTGGATGTTAGGTTGCTTCTGAGGCACACCCCTATTACACATAACTGAATGTTGTGGAGCCGACTCCCTTTGACTTACCCACACTGAGCATGCCCGAAGGTCATGAACAGCGGGGGTCGGCTGCCTATGGAGGGTGGGTTTCTTCCGCAGCACACCACCATTACACCTAACTGATGCTCATGAAGGCCGGTCTCTGTGGACAAACCCAGCTGCCTATGTACAAATGTCATTTGGAGTGGAGTTGTCTGACCAAGGACAGTGGGACGCAGGCCTGGCAAAGAGGCCGTGCCCTGGGGCCAACATTTGCTGCACAAGGCTTGTTGCTGTGCATAGCAGAGGTTGGCTACCTGTATGAAGTAGGTTGTTTTTGCATCACAACCCAACTACCCCATATCTAAAGGTCATGAAATCTATTCCATGTTCTCTGTAATGCTTTGCACAGCCACAGAGCATGCATAGTGGGGTTTGGACACCCAATGGGCTTAATTGCAGCTCCTCTCTCCTGAGCACTTCTGAAGGCCATGTGCAAAGCAGATTGTCGTTCTGTGGAGGGTGAAATGGGGGACATGGCAGGCGGCCAGGCTGTGTGACCAACCCACACTGCACATGACTGCAGGCCATGCACAGTGGGCTAGGCCTTGTGTCTATCCTCTGCTGTGCATGGCCACAGGCTGTCTGCAGCGAGGTTGGCCACTTAGGAAGGGTGTGTTGCTCCTGCAGCATACCTCCATTTGATCACCAATGGAGGATGGTGTGCAGGGCCTGGCATTAGGCAAGACCCTGCGGGAAACACTTGTTGCACATGTTCAAAGGCCATGCGCAGTATGGGTTACCTGCAACACCAGGCCAAAGACCAGGCGCTGCTGACATGCCTACTGCTTATAACCGAAGGCCTTGTGGGAGCAGATATCTGCACACAGGGGCTGACCTGGCATTGCCTGCTGGCACGACTATAGGTCATGCAAATCAGCGACTGCTAGTCAGCAGTGGCTTGGATGCAGGGCCTGGCTGGAGAGCGGGAAATGCAGGCAACAAAACAGTTCAATTCCTCTCACTTACTTGCTTAGTGTCATGTAGCTTGTCACTGACTCTATAAAGCCTAGTTTGACACACCCATATTTCCTCACGAGCATTACATGCACTAACTCTCATTCAGAGTAATTGGCATACTAAACAAATAATATACATTTTTATCTTTCTTTAAACCCTTTAAACCCTAAATATTGATTCAGAAAAGAATCATTCATTGTGGTTTCTAATTTTTTTCTAGTTTTTTGTGTTTTACAGACTTTTATTTGTTGTATTTTCTTCATTTTTGTAGAAAACAAAACAAAACTGCAATATAAACTCCGGGAAGAAAAAACTGTGATAAAAAAGGAAAAATATTTTCCGCAAGTCTCCTGGTACAGAACCAGTTGCTTTTTTCATTCTATTGCATTTTATTCACCACACGAGAGAACATTGTAGCATACTAAACAGTGGAAGACCATGGTTGCATAAGAGGGATCCATTTCGTCCTGTTCCTTATGCACAATATTTGCTGATAACTGTCCATCAGACAGCATGATGTCACGCAAAGGAGCAGCAGATTTCTCATCTTTTGGGCTTTTAATTTTCGCTCGTGCCCTGCGTTCAGTTGTTTGTACATGGGTGACATGCAAAGCTATATTTGCCTCGACTACCCCTGCTCAGTTTGTTGCACAAAGTGCATGTCCAATACTTTAAAAAAAAATTCTCTCGGTCTGGAATGGAGAAAAACATCCACACAATTGATTCAAGTGGTGCTTTCGATCAGCCTACGAGTTGCTCTCCTTATGCCTCATCAAAGACCTCTGGGTTTCTTATTTCCTCTTCCTGTCTTAAGGCCATTGTTTTGCAGGAAAAATAAATTGTTTCTCCAAAAACTGAAGAGAGAAGCAAAAAAACTATACGCTCTTCTTTGCTATCGAACTCTTAGTATCGAATGGAGTGTAATGATAGGTGCAAAAACATAAAGAACTACTTGAAAGTTGTACTATACAATTAAAAGGAATCAATTAACTCTTTCCAGTGCTTTGCAAGGATTCACAAATCTTTGTCGGCACCAGGGCACCTTGGATATGTGCTTTCAGTTCCTGGTTCCGCGACTCCAAAAAGGCGTAAACCTGGAACTTTTTAAATGTGCCTGTAAAGCTGTGAATTTCAAACTTCATTTAGCAAACCCCTACCCTCAAACAATTCAAATGAATTCGTTTTCTTCTAAAACTCAACTTTTATGGAACTTGCGAAAGCAGTTTTGGGTTTGCAGAACCCGGAAAGCTATTTCCACCATTGAGATCTCGCAAAGAAGCCGCAGACTGATAGCTTTATTTCTATTAGAGCCTCAAATTCTTCACAAATCCTAAAAACTTTAAAAATGAAGTGGGCCATCTGACTGGCTAAACAATGCATGTAGCAAACCCCTACCCTCACACAATACAAATGAATTCGTTTTCTTATAAAGCTCAACTTTTACAGAATTTGGGGAAGCAGTTTGGGGTTGTGAAACCTGGAAAGTAATTTCCTCCTTCCTGATCTAGCGAAAGAGATTTTAATTTTCTATTATTTCTATTGGAGCCTCAAATTATTTGCTAATCCTAAAAAGTCCAAAAATGAAAGCCGTCATCTGAGTGGCTAAACAATGCATATGACCTAAGAAGCAAGCCCACAGCCTCTAGAGACAAGGAGTCACTATTTTGTCTTTGTCTCGCGAGAGAAGGAAGATTTTCTGTTCTCGTTATAGCTTCCCAGCAGTGTGGGCAAAACCAGGAGGCACCCAGAAGAACAGTCTGCTGCTGAGACCCGGCAGGATGAAGTTGGGGAGGTTGCTACATTATCAAGAGCTGCTGCCCCACCTTAGGCTGAAAGACAATCTTTTTTGTGGCAATTTGTACACACTGCAGAAGAGAAGAAAGTAAATGCCCGCAAGGTCACATATTGTTTATGTGACCAAGGAGCATATGTATGAAACCAAAATTTAGTCGCAAACGCTGCAAATCGTAAAAAACAGCGTTTGCGACAAAATTTTCGCAATTTCACATGTATGACACACATTCTTAGTGAAAAATAAGAAATCGCAAAATTAGCGATTTCTTAGCCTGCGAAACTCAAAAATTGTGGTAAAGTTTGCGATTTCTAAAATTGCGATATTCTTAATTTGCGAAAATCGCAATAAGGATATCGCTAATTAAGAAATCGCTAACAAATGTGTGAAAAACTCGCTAACTGCGATTTTACGAAATTTGCTAAATAAGAAATCGCAATTAACACCAATTGCATGCAGGTGGTAAACTGGTGCAAGGTACTTAAACCACCCCACAGTGCAACAGAACCAACCACAATGGCAGCACTGTTTGTGATAGCCAGGAGGCTGCGTATTCAGGCTCTTGCACAGAGGAGAATGAGACAGGAACGTGTATTCAGGCTGCGCATCACTCTGTTCCAGCACACTGAAGAGGACATCTATGACAAGTACAGGCTGCACCCACAGACCATAATGGACCTGATTGAGGAGCTGAAACCCTACTTGGAACACCCTACACGCAGGACACAAACAATTCCCACACATGTGCAGGTCCTGTGCTCCCTGCACCTCCTGGCGTCAGGGAGTTTTCAACGGGTAATAGCGAAGGTTGGTGGGGTGTCACAGAGTGCACTTTCGCGCTTCTTACATGCCTTTCTAGATGCAATGCTACAGAGGCTCCCACATCACATTTACTTCCCAAACACCCAACAGGCATTACAGCAAACAAAACTGGACTTCTACCAGATTGCACGTTTCCCCCACGTCATTGGCTGCATCGATGGGACCCATGTGGCCATCACACCCCCATCAGCAACTGCATATGTCTACAGAAACCGTAAATGCTACCATTCCCTGAATATACAGATTGTGTGCAACGCAAAGTATATCATCACTGACATTGTACCCAAATACCCCGGCAGTACACATGACTCTTTCATCTTTAGACACAGTGGAATACACAGACGTCTGAGTGCTGGAGAGTTTGGGGAGGGATACCTGCTAGGTAAATACATGGCACACATCCATACATCCACTACATCACTGGAGGGTGGGGACATTGACTTACCTATTGTGTCTATCCCTGCAGGTGACAGTGCCTATGCAGTGCGGGACTTCATCCTGACCCCATATCTGGATCCAGCAAATGCAAGTGAGAGGAGATACAACAGGGCACACAGATCTACACGCTGCGTCATTGAGCGTACGTTTGGAATCCTGAAGAGCCGCTTCCGGTACCTGCATAAAAGTGGAGGCGCACTGCAATACAGCTCTGAGACCTGCTGTAAAATCGTGGCAAGCTGTGCAATGATACATAACATGGCAATAAGGAAAGGCACCACAATTGATGTGACCGATACAGACACATCGGATGACGATCGCCCTGCTCCCCCTGGCAGACCTGCGTCAGGAGTCGGGGCAGCTGCTGGATGCCAGAGACGGACTGAGATCACACAAAACTACTTCTAGGTGAGCAATGATGACATGAGACAAAAAAGCTGTATAATGTGTGCAGTGTTTATTCACACTTCACAAGCATTAAAAGTGTTGCTGTACCCAGCACATGTTATGCACACAGTGCAGGTAAGGCACAAGTAACTGTGCAATCTGCATAGTTAGGTTACTTCACCCTTTTTGGATTAATTGTCACCGGACAGTCCACCTCCTTCGGTGACGCATTGGTGGTGTTTGGCGTCCAGGCTGAGTGCCCTCCATGGTGTTCCTGGGTCCTGCACCCTGTCTGGAACTGCGCCGTCTTTCTCCAGGCAATGTAGGACTGATGCTGCTCCTACTGGAGGTTTCTTCATCCTCTCCAGAGGCCATGAGAGCGCTGCCACCTGCGTTGGCCGTCTGCAGCTGCTCCACTGCACTGATGACCTGTGCAAGTCCTCTGGCTATGTGCTCCGTATCGTCACTGGAGTCCTCAGGATGTGCAGGCTCTGCACTGTCTTCATGTGCCCTGGATAGTGCTGTGGATGTAAAGGGGACTACATGAGTTTGTGTCTTTGTCTGCAATTAGCAATCAATAAAGTTCCTACAGTTTGTATCGGCTAACCTCTGACACTGTATCATTCACTTATCCCCAACCCACATGTTGCATTAGATTTCCTTTGTCTCATGGACACACTGTCAGACATAGTACTACAAGTTCCATGATGCATTGCTGGGTGTGCTGTAAGACTTGGACTGGAATGACATTTTGTGAGGATATTTAGCGCTTTTGGGGAATTGTGCATGGGATGGGGATCAGTGCAGATTGATTTTGCATGCATCTTACCTTGGCTGCTGGATGCAGGGTCGGAGCTGTCAATGTCAGCCACACCACCGACGCTCTCAGGCAGGAGAGTCGACTCCACAAGCTCCTCGTGGGGTGTTGGCTGTGCTGCTGTGGATGGTCCTCCCCCAGTCTGGTTTGCATCCTTCAGTCTGGCTGCCACCCTCTCCTTCGACCTCTGGCGCATATCATACCATCGCTTGCGCAATTCCTCAATGGTGCGATTGGTCACTCCCACTGCATTCACCTTATGTTGGATGTCGAGCCAAATTTTGCGTTTCCTTGCCTCTGGGACATGCAGTGCCTTCTTACCAAAAAGGAGCTCATGGCTGCAAACCATCTGCTCTATGAGGACCTCCTGCTCCTTGTCAGAAAACTTGTGTTTCCTCTTCCTCTTCTCTGCATCCTTACCCTCAGGTTGCTTGTTGGACTCCATTGGTGCTCTCTCCTGGGATGCCTCCTCACACTCTCCAAACAGCCTCTGTGTGTGGCTCAGGTGAGCAGGTGCAGGAAATCACTCCAACTTCCTGTTTGTGATGTCATCAGGCTGCACCTGTATTGCAGATTCCCGTTTTTGCGATTTCTTAATTTGCGAATTTCGCAATTAAGGAATCGCAAATGAGATTTCTAAGACTTTTTTGCGATTATTAAGAAATCGCAAAATGTTAGCGATTTTTTATTTACATCCCGTTTTGCGAATCTCAAACTGCAAATCGCAAAATATCGCAATTTGAGAATCGCAAAATGGGAGTTTCATACATATGCCCCCAAGTCCTACATGGAGGGCATCCATGGGTGTTCTCATTTCCAACGAGCAGCAAGATTCTCTCTGCCATGACCCCAAATAAGTGCTCTAGAAAGGAGAAACAGAGTCAAGGTGTGAGAAAGGAGGGGAAGAATCCCTCTCCCCAGATATCCTCTAACAAGCGGAAGAGGAACGATATCGCTGTCTGCAATTCTCCAGTGCATGGAACCAGTGCACGAAGGGCATTTTTCGGGAGGGGGTGAACAAGACCATAATCTCCCAGTCAATGGATCAGCAACGTAAAAAACACCATAGGGAACTAGGGTTTAAAAAGTGACAGCTAATATAAATGTTTAGGAAAATAGTTTGAAAAACGTTTTAAATCGTCTAACCAAAAATACAAACAAGGGTAATAAAATAAGAATATAAAAAAAAAACAACAACAATGAAACAATTAGTTGCCTTAATTGAGTTGTCTTCAGGACTACTTGCATTCTGGACCTGTGCTGCCTGCAGAGGATGGGGATCTATCTATCTATCTATCTATCTATCTATCTATCTATCTATCTATCTATCTATCTATCTATCTATCTATCTATCTATCTATCTATCTATCTATCTATCTATCTATCTATCTATCTATCTATCTATCTACCTATCTATCTATCTATCTATCTATCTATCTATCTATCTATCTATCTATCTATCTATCTATCTATCTATCTATCTATCTCTATCTCTATCTCTATCTCTATCTCTATCTCTATCTCTATCTCTATCTCTATCTCTATCTCTATCTATCTATCTATCTATCTATCTATCTATCTATCTATCTATCTATCTATCTATCTATCTATCTATCTATCTATCTATCTATCTATCTATCTATCTATCTATCTATCTATCTATCTATCTATCTGTCTGTCTGTCTCTTACTACATTATCTATATATATATATATGGACATATATATATCTATATCACTAATGTAGTATGATGTTTTATTTGGACATAGTATTGATTTGCAAATATGCAGTTATGTAACAGTGCAGAAATGTTCATGATATTGCTCTCTCAATCTCACGATATGTCAGCGTCATGAGGACATCTTATCACGCTCCTTGTGCAAACATATAGAACACCAAGCCCTGTTTGAGGCAGAGAGAGCATTCATTAGTTCACGGAATACTCATCGATACAAGAACTTCTGGCTGGCACAGACTGTTGCAGTCAGTGGGGTGGGTTGGCTGAGGGCAGCTTGACCTTGGCATCAGGTCTGTGATTGCTGTATTCCACATCTCATAATGGCAGACTTGTTAGCTATTAATGATTAGTAGTGAATGCTGTGCAGCTCGAAGAAATACCAACTAATATGTTAGCTTCTTGATCAGGATTCAGGGGAAAGGGTAGGGGAACTCATCTCTGGCCTCTCTCTCCATCCATGGTGGGATTGTTGGCTCTTCAAAGATGGATTCGTTTGCAGGTGAGTCATGGGGCGGTGCACATGGGATGGCTCACTGTTTTTGCTGTACAGTTATTTGGTATTCATGTCCTACCTGGGGAAAAGAGTAATGGCTGTGGCCAAGTTACCATGGCAATGTACACAAGGTGTAGTTGGGATTACTAGAATATAGGTATTACATTTGTGTTGGCCGTAATTTCTGTGCTGTATGCTAATCCACTAATGCTAATGCTGATGTGATATGTCTTAATGCCAAGGGCGTTGTCATCCAATAGTGGTTAACATGTCCATGTGCATCTCCGTGATGGTACCCTCTGAAGGATTCTCCAGCCACTGCTTAAAATATGTGTATATTTATGACAATTTTATTGTTATTTGTTAACATGCAGGTGTTGTGGTGCCTGCACTAATTTCAATTGGCTGCAATTGTGTCTGTTTTCGAGAAAGTGTTTCGCAACAGTAGACTTGGTGTTGAGGGTTCGTATATTGCTTTTGTGTTCAATCAGTCTGGTTTTCATTTTTCTTTCAGTTTTGCCTACGTATGCTCAACTTCCCTTTTTTTTCTCGCAGAAATACACCCCCCTGACGAAGGGCGAGTCCCGAAATGCATCGGGGATATCTGAAAAGACCATTTTCATAACTGTTGATCTTCTAACAGCTACCAGCATGTAAATCATATTTTGAGTATGAGATGTATCATACGTGACTACAGATGAATTAAAGTTACCATAAGGAACTATACCAAGTTTATACCTTTTTCTTAAGCGGAGTCTCCGCCATTTGAGTGCTGACGTGAGGTCGTCTTTCCCATAAGACGCTGCTTTTACTTCAATACGATTACACCTCTGAGGTTAGGAGGTGGTCTCACTAGCACCAGAGTTTGTTTACCAAGATTAACTCTCATATTTCTACTCTACATCTGAGTGCAACCGTATTCTTCATTTTTCATTTATTGCCCTTCTAACCTACACGGTTTGCACCTACTTGAACATGTCTCACGATGACATCGCAAATCTTACAGCAAACAGAGCAGAAACATTTGGTTTTTCAACAGAAGAAACTAATCGGATTTACGCATTGATCCAGGACACAGAAAGTTTCACCTCAACTACCGCCTCAGCTCAATCTTTAATCAAACAACTATTATTCACTGCTAAACGCGAGATCAATCAGAGACTGCATGCCAGCACCCTGATCCGCTACCACAAAGTCCAACGAATACCCAGGGGATTACGTATTCCTTTAAAGTCTACCCTTTGCAAAAACAACACGAGATTCACTGAACGCTGGTACGCCATCTTAAATAAATGTTCCTTGGACCTCATTCTTTTAATTGTGGAAGAATTATCAATCCTCCTAGACGAACTTGGAAAAGAAGTTACGCAGTTAAAAACAGACCTAAGTGCCAAAATGACTCCCGAAGACATGACCAAAACACTTGATGACATCAATAGCCAACTGGATAAATACCAAAAAGAAATTAATGACAGAAAACTACGCAAATTTAAGAGAGACACCATGGATTACAAGCTTGGGGAGGTGTACACGTGGGCAGATGTGTATGCCGCACGTAGACAACAAAGAACATACAACCGTTCCACAGAAGGAGAAACATCATCGTCGGATGACTCACAGGCTCAACCCAGAAGACCTACATCTAAATCATCTGACGGCCCTATTGAGAGTCAACCATCGACCTCTACAGAAAGCACCAATGAAACAATTCCTTTTTTAGGGAGAGGCCGAAAAATCCCAGACGAACCAGGAGGGCAAAACCTAAGAACAAAAGACACTCCGATAGCGAGGACAACACGGAGCCAGAAAACTTAGTTATCAACATTTCTCAAAAACAATTAACACCGGAACAAATCTACACCCTACAGAAGGGCACTTCATTCGTACCTACTTACAACACCAACGAATTGGAAACCCAAGTATGCTTATTCAAGTTTATGCGCAATCTTCGTTTAAAACATTTTTTCACTAATATCGTAGAATCACCCACGACCCAAGACAAAGACACACTAATGGGCTTAAGGCCCAAAAGTAAATTCATGGCTCCCGTGCGTCACAAAGTTTTGGATACTTTTGAAATCATTGTTGGCAAAGAGATCACTAATTCTTTCCTAGAACTACCAGCTAAATCCAGCAATTTGACCCGCAAGGAACGGAACATTATAAAAATGTTGGCAGCAGACAAAGACATCACTTTCAGCAAATCTGATAAAGGAGGAGCTCTTGTCGTATTGGACACCGCTTTTTACACAGAAAACGTTAACGCACATGTTAACGATCAAGACACATACTTAAAATTGGCAACAGACCCTACCCAAGAATTTTCTGCTGTTTTACTTGAAATTGTAAATAAAGCACTGGAACAAGGAACCATTAATGATAGAGAAAAACGTTTTCTCATCACAGACTATCCCAAGGTACCATATTTATATATGATACCTAAAATTCATAAAAATCTGGAGAAACCTCCATTCAGACCAATTGTGAGTACCAGAAACTCTATTCATGAGCCTATCGGTAAATATATTGACAAACACTTACAACCTATAGTTCAAGCCATGTCCACATACCTCAAAGACACTACAGACTTCCTCGTCAAACTCAGTCAAATTCAAGTGCCACACCAGGATCAAATTCTTTTGTGTACAATAGACGTCAAATCTCTATACACCTCCATCCCACATGATTTGGGCATGCAAGCGATTGAATCATTTCTTGTAAACGATAACATGGATGAAGACCTGAAAGTTTTTTTACTTGAACGTATACACTTTTCTTTATACCATAGTTACTTTATTTGGAATGATAACTACTACATTCAATTGTCGGGTACATCGATGGGCAACTGTGCTGCACCTGCCTATGCCAACCTCTTTATGCATCGCTTTGAGCTAGATCACATCTTGTCACGGGAAACATGGTCAAGATGTATCATACGTGACTACAGATGAATTAAAGTTACCATAAGGAACTATACCAAGTTTATACCTTTTTCTTAAGCGGAGTCTCCGCCATTTGAGTGCTGACGTGAGGTCGTCTTTCCCATAAGACGCTGCTTTTACTTCAATACGATTACACCTCTGAGGTTAGGAGGTGGTCTCACTAGCACCAGAGTTTGTTTACCAAGATTAACTCTCATATTTCTACTCTACATCTGAGTGCAACCGTATTCTTCATTTTTCATTTATTGCCATAGATTTAGCCCATGATATCCCTTGAAGCCCCCATAACCTGTCAGTACAGGAGGTCCATTGGACTCTGCAGTTCTGCATTGGCACACCCATCTGATTATTGCATGGGCCTGTTAACTCTGGTGGTAGCTGGCCACATCGAAGTGACAGTGTCAGTCGTTTTGTGTCTTCATGGTGGTAGCCGGTGGCTTCTGGTGGTCTGTCATGGTTATGGCGGTGGAGCATTGCTTTCATCCATTGGACATGACTACATTTGTTTGTGTGGTAGTTGAGCAGACTTGATATGGTACATGAAGTGTGTTTTGTTGGTATGGTGTGTTTGCAGTTGTGCTTTCCATATGTTACCTTTTGCTATGGGTGGTAGGATCCAGGTGGTAATTCTTCATGCCTTCTGATTTATCTGTATTCTGAGATGCCAGAAAAACATGTTTTCACATGTGATTCTACTGTGTGTGCTATTTCACCTGGTATTTGCCAACTGTAGCAGTGCACAATGCTGTGACAGGTGAAATTCCACATGCAGCAAAATCTCCTGTGTGAAATATTTGTTCTGAAAGGAGTTAAGGCATTAAACCAGGCTTCTCCAACGAGTAGCTCATGAGCTACTGGTAGCTCTCAAGCTACCTGTAAGTAGCTCTTCTATGTGCAGCAGCACAGCCTACTAAATGTAGAAGTTTTTCCTTGGTTGAATTAATAAATGTGTGCCGAAATTGAGAGTGTATATTTGAGACGAAAATGTGTTTATTTTCAGAACTCATCGCTGATATTTGGAGGAAAAAATGGCTGAATTTCCAAAATATATTTAAAGCTGATATTTGAGTGATAAATAATGCGACATTTGGGAGACTTTTTCCAAATGTTATAATCTTGATGCTAGAGATATTGCTGCTGTGGCTGTTGGATATTACCCATGAAGCAGCATTCCGTATTAACAAAGTCTTTTTTACATTACTGCTGGCAAACAAGCATGATCGCTGGTTGTAATCTTGCATGTTGTGGCCACTAATGTAATCTTTTCTGATGTGGTCAGTATTACAACATTAATAATATTAGTAGCTCTCAATGAGTGTCATTGAACATAAGTAGCTCTCATTACAGAAAAGGACGGAGATCCCTGCATTAAACAATGCGTAATTTCACTTCACTCTATTCGTAAGAGGAGCCATAATGTCCTCTTTCAATAACAAAAATATAACGATTCCAAGTAAGTCTTTTAATACATTATTCACTTACAAACTAGCCTTGCACTGTCTATACCTTCACAACTATTTAAATAAAACTAACAAAGACATTTTCGAAAATGCTGCCAAAGTAATCCTCAAAGTGTTTTAATCAGAAAATACTATTTACTAGGAACACTGACTGGCGCTTATGTCTCAAGGAAAAAATGCCCGTTCCAAACGCATTTCTTTACACTAAATTCAGAAGACTCTGTTGAAAAGCTAGACAAATCTTCGACTGATTTCAGTGAAGGCATCTGAACTTGTCACGCATTAGTTTTCGGTTTGCTAAAGCCATTATCATATTTACAGTCTTTACAATAAAGTAGCGCTCTCCTTTGATCATTTTATAAATTAATTGATCTAGCTTATCTATTGCCCTATTTTCAGTCATTTTAATTGAGGATATTAACCGCTGTAATGGTGACGGCCAAAACATTTATTAAAATCTGACATTCAAACCAGCAATGTGATTTCCATAATCTGCTTCTTTATAAGAACATTACATTTAACAACATTTACATATACTTTACCTGAAGCCATAAATACTTTTCTATTACTTGAAGTCTTTAGAGACACTAGGGGCACTGAGAAAAACTGTAAAAAATCATTCCAGCAATGTAAATTTTTAAATTATTCTTTTAGATCAGATATACTCCCCGAAGTGTATTGTCTGTAATTAAATAGAAATTAAAAGTGTGTGCGTGGTGTGAGTGTGTGTGGGTGTCTGTGTGTGTCTGCCTGTCTGTGTATATTTGGGTCATATACCATGAGCTCAAAAGGCCGAGTTGTCTCTACATTTCACCAAAACACCGAACTTGGATAAAAGTATATATTGCAAATATGTTAGGTGATATTTTCATTGCATTAGTGTTTATTTTGGGTCACTTATCTTGAAAAGGTTTTTTTTCAAAGAGTAAAATGTTTATTGAACACAATAAATTAAGTATTAGACTATACAGTATGATTGACTGAAGTGAAAAGAATAAATTGTCTTATTTAAGTATTTAAGAATGTTAAACGTGAGACAAAGCACTATTTGCCTTATGTTATGTTATCGGGCATTTATAAACTGCAGCATTCACCCGAGGGTTTCTTGGCGCTATCGGATCGGGAAAGTAGCACTGAAGCCGAAAAAGAGATACACCCATTTATCAAAAACCTCCTTAAAAGGCCAGATTTGTAAAGCTATCCTAACCAGTGCCAATTAGCACTCCGTTCCTTTGGGGCCAGTTCCATTCTGTTTCCTTAGGAAATTGTTGAAGCTGGTATTTGTAAAAAAATTAGGCTCTGACTGAAGTTAGACTTTTAGGTTTTGTCTCCCTATCAAGAATAAAATATTAATTAAACAATGAACAATGGTAAAGCCCTGCAGTGTGGTTTGGGACAGTCATGATGTTGGGATCCATATTTCACAGTGGCCCATAATTTTCCCACATCTGTACATTTAAAGGAAATACAATATACCCAACACTGCTCAGCCAACCCTCACTGCAGACGTTTTGTGACAATGAGAAGTGGGGGCTGGCATCCCAGGGCTTGGCCTGCGGCAGGACCGTGCACCCAAACTCCCATGCAGCCAACACTGTCTGTGTAGAGCTTTTGACTAGAACAGCTAGGGTTAGCTTTGGTACAGAGCTGGTCCTCAAAATTCTGCCAAAACATACAATTGATTAACCCTACAAATCCTGCTGATTCATTTTTGCAATGTAAATATTTCAAAAACTACTGAATGATTTACATCAAATGACTGAAAGGAACTATTCTAAGTAAAGCTCTATATTCCGTGCCATATTTGGGGTAGATCTATTTAGCAGCTTTTACTGTAGTGGAGAGCAATTTTTTCTATGAGAGTTTCAACGCGAAACAGAATCCCCAACCTTTTAAAGTAGACCCCAAATGAATCTGTAAGACACGTGATATAACAAAACATAGCCACATAAACTAACAGTCTGCCAATTTTCTTAAGGGTTCTTCAAGCAGTACAAAAGTTATTATGTTATAAACAAATAAAAAATACATTTTATTGAGGAAAACTGCACACTCACCATGGTAAAAAAAGCGTGAGAAAGAGTGACAAAGACAGAGAGAGAGAGTGATGCATAGAATAGAAAAATGGATGGATGGCTAGATAGCTAGATGGACCAATGCGTATTTTCAACTGTCTGCCACCATCCCAAGAGAATGCTTTTTTATATTTCATACAAAGGTGAATTCAAAAAGAAGTGTATGGGAGAAATATGGTCAAAAGCTGGACGAGTAATATCAGACCTGGACGAAACACTAGGGTCACTGATATCTACGTGTACTTTATTTTATTTATTTTCTATAAAAACAACTTAGTGCTGACTACATAGCCACTTGGGTTACATGCATTTCAATTCTGGTCACAGAGCAAACTATTATGCACAGGGCCGAACCGGGAACAGCAACCAGCCCTGGCTATTGCTGCCTGACCGGCCCTGAGAGTGCGGGGGGGATTATGATAGTGAAAAGCACCACTCCCGCTTTTGTTACAGGGGGTTGATATTGCAGCACTGCAGCAAAACCGGCCACCTGGAACAAAACCGCCACCACGGGCACAAAACCATCCCCCACTCCTCTGGCCCACCAGGGAAATGCCCGGTGTCCGCTACGGCCATCCCGGCCCTGATCACGCATGCACAAGTCACTGAGAATAGACCAATGTAATTGGAGAAGAACCGCTCAGATACCCTTGGATTTGATGTAAGGTTGCACTCTAATTGCATAATCATTTGCACCGGTCTGGAGTGATCATCATCATCCAATGTTCATGCAAATAGTTGGCTGAAGCTGAATGGCCATTTCCAAAACTTAAATCAGTCTTATAAACATGCAGATGATACCATAAACCACACTTCTGGTTGATGTATTCTTGTGATCCAGCATGGGCATTGTCGGAAGGGGTGACAGCGCAGAGATTTAGGAAACCAAAAATGCATTTGATCCACAAGGAGCAGATGACAAATTTCTAGTATTCACATTGCAAGAATTAAGGGATGAATTATAAGGCAAATCCTCACTCCCCGCATACCTTCAGGTGGTCTGACTCACCACTGCGTCAGAGCTGCCCTTACTCAATTGTTTATAAAGGCGAAATATCAAGAGCAGACATACTCCAAAATCCTAAGCTAAAAGCAAATTATCTTCACACAGACATGTCACAATCCATCCTGCGATTAGATCTATAGTGAAGCAGTGTGTTATCAATGAAAACATTCCAATTGTCAGTGTTCTCCAGTATGAAAAAGGGCCCATTCTTCTATATTTGACCTAATCAGAGCAAGAACATCACTTAAATATCAGACCTGGTTTGATAACACATTACTATTTTCATTAATGGATTACCCACATCACACTTAAAAGGAACTGCTGATGAAAGAGGGTATGTGGCTCTGAAAAAAATAGGTCTAAAAGCTCAAGTCATTCCTCATTTTCTTTTGCCACATGGTCTCAGCACTTGCCCGACAAAGCACACAACAAAAGCCAAATATGAGACAACCAGATTAGTCTTATATTTCATGAATATTTGGTAAAAGCCATAAGGAGCACACAGGCATCTTAAGCACCAATGGAATGCAGTGGATGACTCATCCGACATTCATCAGTAGAAATTTAAGTAGGTAGCTAAATTCGAATCCTAAGCTCTTGCAACATATGACCCAGTGACAAACATTTGAGGTGCGGCATACAGGACACCCTGCAAGAAAGATTCTATGGCCTGAGTGTGAGTGCCTTGGTTTATCACAATATGCCAGGAATCCCTGATATCATTTTGGAAATTACAAGTTTCCTGGTAAACCCTTTGCGCATGAAATTTTGCTTCGTTAAAATATACATTTGGCCCCTGATTTACGTAGAATCTAAGGGAGTCAAATTCAATACATATGCTGAAGACCTAGCAGTTCATGTTCATGCTTTCTACCAATGAGGTCTCTCCATGATATCCTTCTACAGCCCTAAATCCTCTCATAGATGTTCTAACCACAGTGCTTTAGCGGTCCACTCTATTTCTTTCTTTTTTTTTTTTTTAAACAATTTTTATTAACAGTAATTGTACACCTCTTGTCAATACAGGCTTCACTTTCTATTTCTTTTTTAATTTAATATGTGAAAGACTTAGCTTCATATCACAACAAACTCTATCAACAAATGGAACCGTTTAACCTGATTTGAGGTCATGGGCCCTCCACCACCACCTGCCAGAACTGTCTGCCATCTAGATATCTGTATTGATGCTAACATCTCTTTGTAGCATCAAGTAATGACAATTCAGAGTGCTTTCTTCTGGAAAAATAACTCCAGAGGAAAATCTTACCCTACATAGATGCACAACGTCACATACCCTTAGACAATCCTTCTTGAAATGGTGACTTGGCTTTAGCAAATCTATCTATCAGGGTTTAGCAAATAGACTGCCTAAAAGACTGTAATTGCTGTAGAATGCAGCAGCCAGGCCTATTACAGGTTCCAGCCATCGTAGGCATATCTCACATCACTACTAGGCTCACAGTCATAAGAATATTACTTATAACCTTGGCAGTGGTACACCATGTAATTAACAACACCTTTCCCTCTGTTATGTCTGCAAACTTCCAGAGTTATTATCCTCAATGTAATCTTTGCTCCTCTGTTCAATCCCTTCTAAAGGTCTCCAGGTCCAACTCCGTCTCATTCAGGGATAGTCTCTCTTCATGCCTCCCATCTACTTTTGAAAAAATGTATACTTTTCAATCAATAAATGTAGCTTTTATTTATACCTTCTGCCATTCTCACTGTGCATTGAGATGTACCCTTTTCAATAGTTTCAAGAGCTCCTCTGTTCACTTTGCTAATGCTCACAATAGAACATAAAGTAACAACACAACATTAACCAGATTAAGGAGCTAAATGTGATGGAAAATAAGATCAAGAGATCTTTGTTGAGTTTGGAGCAGAGGCATTGTGAAGTGCTTAATGTTTGTAGGGAACATACATTATACCAAGATTTAAGATCTAGGGTGCTCCAATACGTTATTGAAAAACAAATAAGAGTTGCATGGTAATGCAAATGGTTGATTAGCCAAGGGCGTCTACTGGGCTGAGAACCGCCACATGAGCTTACAAAAAGAATTTTCATACCCCATCCTCTCCTACGGAGACCAGAGCAATGTTCACTTGATGTGGGAGGTAATACAAAGACTACTCCCTCTGAAACCTAGTATTGGTATAGTGGGAGAAACTGGCTGTGAAAGATAGTCATCAAGCTTATCATGCACTTTTGCTGTGAAGAGGAACAGATCTAGGGAAGCACAGGCCAACAATGGTAATTCTCCCCCTTGTGGAGCGACCAGAAAGAGGACTTTCGCTCTATGTTTAAAAACCACTGCAGTGATGTTTATACATAGAAGTACTGCTCCCTCTTCCCATCCTGTTTGTAGATCACTGCAGTGCATACCCCTCGGAGTCCCTACATACTCTGCTTTAAACACTGCTCAAATTAAAAAAATACTGCTTATCAGTCAGTGGTGGCACCCTTACATACACTGCAGTATAATCAGGGCCACTGGAATTGTGCGGCTGGAGAGGGCCAAATTATGGGTGTTAAAATGAGGTGCACCAATGCCTAGAAAGTGTTACCAAGTTTACAAATGACAAAATTATGAAGTAATACTATTACAAAATGTGCCACATTATGCCGTATAATTTGCCTTTTATTGCAGCATAATTTATTCAACCCTGCAGCATCATTTTAACACCCAAATATAGCAACAAGTAAAAAAAAAAAGGTGACAAGTCCAGATCTTCAAAGGGCCAGTCACAGCGTTGCAACAAGTATCGCTGCATTTTTTATAACTTTTGAACTATTTGAGCTAGAAAACTTTCTTTGTTTAAATATGTAGATTATGTGGCAGATGATGGATTATGTGGCAAATGTGGCAAATCTATAATTATGCAAAAATTGCTGCGGCCACACAATCGCGTGATTCCAGTGACCCTGTGTATAATCACTGAAGAGTATGTAAGGCCACTGAGTGGTGTTTGGCCGCTCTATTTTCTTACCGCAAAGTGCATTTTCGCCACTCCACCCCATCACAGAATTCCATGGAATTTCATAGAATTTAAATGTAATTGTGCGGAATTCTGCAGAATCAAACTCTGCCAATTCCACCCAACCCTAGTACTGATGACATACTAGAAAATTCTGTTTACAAACATATCATCAGAAGTCAATGCATCTGCCTCTCCCATCTTGTATGTGTGGCACATGTAGGTATACGTTTTAGTAGTAAATATTGGAGTGTTGGACAAAGGGCAATACTTACTACTAAAAGGGAGGTGTTTGGGAGGAGTAAGGAGGTGTTAACGGTAGGTTAGAGAAGGGTATAGGGAGGTACGTGCATCCACCCACAAAAGTGTAAGACCATTGCTATTTTCAAACTGCATTTCTATATTTACTGCAGCCAAAAAGGACCCACAATAGTAGTAAATGTACTCCAGCTCAGAGCTGGAGAAAGTTCAGCACCACAGATGGCTAACCACTGGTCCTGCAGCACCCTCCCATAGAACATAATTATAATGGAGACCTAAAATAAAACAATGGATTAATTCTATACCTAACTTTAATTAATTTTTGCAACATAATAAATAAATATAAATTGTATGTTTAAGTTGTGATTTTGTTATGGAAATCATAATATTTGTTTTATTTAATTTAATATATACATTTAGTTAAATATTAAGTCAGCAATGCTGCAGCATTTAATTGTTCGCCATACATATATAAAACTAAGTTACATTAATATCTAATGGAAAAATATGTTTACATTTTTTAAAATGTTTAATAAGCATTTAAACTTTGCTCACAATAGGAAGATCTCTGTCACAGTGGCAAAGGCATCCTCCGCCATGTGAAATGTTCAGGCAGCAATGCTAGATTCGTAAATTAGGCTCCATCCCCTGACTTCAGTGGGTGAGGACAAGTAAGACTTCATTTTTGGGTAACTTTACACTCGTAAATGGTAAACTGCCGTAAAGTTACTCAAAAGTGTAAGAGTAAACTGACACATGCAGCTTTACGCATGTGTAATTTTACTATTGTGAATAGTTCTCATGTAAGTTTAACTTTGTGAGTAGCCCCCTTAATTTCCAAAGCTACAAATACACTAGCTAGAGTCTCAGAAAGTATTATGCTGAAACCCTAGTTGTTGCATTAATTCTACTGAATTACAACCTTATGTAATGGCACAAATGCCCTGCAGAGGAAAAATGTACAAAGTCCTTTCTTTAGTTTTCTACATCATACAATTGCTGTCTGAAATGACTTATACATTTCATTGGTTGGTCTCTATTTCTGTAGCTCAGCGAAAGATAAAATGAGTCAATGAATTAATAAAACCATGGATTGGTGAATGTATGGATGGATGAATAGATGGCTGAATAGTCTTACCATACATAGAAAACAGCAAATTAGAACACTTTAATTAAAAAAGGCCAGACCTATTGACCTGGCTAGTGCATGTTCAATACATGCATATAAGATTAAGAAACCCTTTGCCCAATTTTCCAACAGATTTTCAATAAATAACAGTTAATATTTGCAATAATTTAGGGTTCCTAAATGTCGCCTCTTTAGTCACATCCACAAGCTCAATATTAGGAAAATGATAATATATTTAACCATATATTTGACCACACAGCATATGTTCAAATGGTTCCTGGCCATGATTTCCAGCACATGTAAAAAATCAAGTTAATTTTGACTTGCACCGATTCACACGTTTCTTTATTTTATCATATAGACAATCACAAAACTTGTTTACTTTATTTTAGTCAGTTGGAATATTTTCAAAGGGTACCCTTAACCTGGCAAAATCGCGACACTCCAGCAGACAACCCTTTCAATGCCCTTCCAATAATTTCTAATGATTTCCATTGTTCCTAATATAGTCAGAAATCTGTGTCAAGTATTAGGGATCGCCATAGTATGCTCTGCTGCTACATAATCATTGACCACCTTAGGGCTTGATAGCCCAACAACCACAGATGCAAGCACAATCAAATATTATGGGTTCCCTGGCAAAAAATACACTTTCTCAGAGTCTTTCTTTCAGATTACAGGTGGTTTCCTGAAAGCATTCGTGAGATTTTAGGACTGATCTTGTGAAACCAATTTTCAAAAATATTGGGTTCCACTCAGAACATTAAATCTACGGGCAGAAATTTCTGTAAACTTAGGGTTATAATTACCAAACTTTCACGCAGCGCAAAGCATCAAGCTACCTTGTTGCGCTGACAGTGGTGGCTCCTCTGCTATGGTGGAGGAGCGTTGCATGACTGCTTTTAAGCAGTGTCATATAGAAACATAAAATTATAATAAATTAGAGTTATTATCATTTTATGCTTTGTGTCCTGCTGCTGGGCAGGTAGGCGGGGCTGCTCTCGGAGCAGGGGAGGAGTGGGTTGCCCACTCCTAAGTGCACAATGACTGTTTGGTCGGCTCTCTCGGGCCGCTGAAATCAGTTATGCACACTGTCCCCATTCTCCATGCAGGCTGCATCACAGCCTGCAGGAAGAACATGCCCACCCTCCAGCCCCGGGCTGAGTGCCGTGTCATGGCTTTCAGACCAATCACAACACAGCATTGCAGCGTTGTGATTGGCTTAGGGGAGTGAGCCTGGCTGCCTGCTTCCTGTTCCTGGAGTCAGAGACAGGAGAGCAGGAGCAGGGATGCGGGACCCAGCCTTAAGGTAAGATTTGTTTGTATTCCCCCCCACGTGACCCCCTCCCGCAACCCCCCAGTCACCCCAACCTGCGAGCCATGCCGACCACCACTGTGCGCTGTGCTGAGTGAAAGGGAAAGAGCGGGAATGCACTGTATTTAGTATTATACGGCATATTCCTGCCCTTTCATACTGCTCGCTCACTTTTTTTGCCTATTGCCAATGCAGGCACTCTTGTGTCATGTTGCAAGGGTGCCTGCGTAGTAGGCAGGATTGTTTTTGTGATGGAAGGGGCACCTTACTGCACAAAAACAATCCTGAAAGGCATTTCCTCTTTCTATGTGTGCTGAAGAATGCAAAAACGATAAAGATATTTCTCCTAGTTATGCCTCACCTGGGTAGGTGCAGCAATTTGATACATTCCCAGGCAGTAGCGGCTCCTGGAGGGAGTGCTGCGGGCGGTGGGGTGGGGTGGGGGAGAGGCAGGGTAAGGGGTAGTAATCTCCAGCTCACGGCTGACCGGAGTAATGTAAATAAATAAATAAATAAAATGAATTTCATTGCGCGTGCTGCATCGCCATTTGGGGTTTCAGCGCGCGCAATGACATTCTTTTTATTGATTTATTTTTTTACATTACACCGGTCGGCCATGAGCCGAAGTTTACTACCCCCCACCCTGCCCCTCCCCCACCCGCCCAACCGCCCCGCAGCACTCCCTCCAGGAGCCGCTACTGTTCCCAGGTCTACTACTAATGGTAAATCTGGGATAGCACCAAAATCCATTCATCATGTGCACGTGGCTGTATTTGGAACATTCAATGTGTTATGGTATAGCTTTGAATGCATGTAAAGAAGTGTTAGAATATTTTTAGATGTGAGACAAATCATGTGTTTTTATAATTCATTAGAAATATATATATATATATCTATTTGTCTTTTTCTCTGTGGATTGCTAATATTTCCTTTTCATAGTGGGACTTGAACAGGTGCCTGGAATGTATTCAGCTATGTAGCTATTTCTTGCATTTGTTTTTTCTATTTTCATTTCTTATGTTCTTTTTGATTTTCTACATATTTACAATGGAATTTGCATGGGTGTTTGCAATGTCTAAATTATACGTCTTTTTTTGAAAGACATTCTATTTTCTTAATTTTTCTATGTCAATGGAATGTGGTTTGCATAGGTGTCTGCAGTATCTACTTGTATAAGAAATGTTTTCCATTTCATTATTTGTTAATTTTGGGGGTGGGTGAAGGTTGTTGTAGTGGTAGTGTTATTCCCCACCTAAATTGATTTGGGTGTAATTTACTTGCAGTCCCTGTTAGTGAATCTGTATCGTTTGTCCAAGTCTTGACTTGGTTAGATTTGAGCCTGTTTGGACTGCAGTACATTTGGAGTAGATGTGAATGTAATTTAAATGAATTGCAACCTGCCTAATATTTTGTAGAAGAGTTTGGGCTTGCATGCTCCTTTCTGTGCCTCTTTGATTTTCCCTTTTTGCCTCCCACTTTGTAGTAGATATTCCTCATTTCCCAGCCACTCCCACATTTACACTTAAAATATACGGGGAACAACCTTTACAACGCAACTGTTACAACGCACTACACTTACAACGCATTTTTTACAACACATAATCCATTACAACGCACTACACTTACAACGCATGACACTACAACACATTTTTAAAAAATACCTTTACAACGCATACCATTACAACGCCTACCATTACAACGCATAATATTACACTACACTATCCAACACTTACCCTACTGTTGCACCCCCTGGAGTTAGAATAGTAATTTTTACCCCTATACTATCCAACACTTACCCTACTGTTGCACCCCCTGGAGTTAGAATAGTAATTTTTACCCCTATACTATCCAACACTTACCCTACTGTTGCACCCCCTGGAGTTAGAATAGTAATTTTTACCCCTATACTATCCAACACTTACCCTACTGTTGCACCCCCTGGAGTTAGAATAGTAATTTTTACCCCTATACTATCCAACACTTACCCTACTGTTGCACCCCCTGGAGTTAGAATAGTAATTTTTACCCCTATACTATCCAACACTTACCCTACTGTTGCACCCCCTGGAGTTAGAATAGTAATTTTACCCCTATACTATCCAACACTTACCCTACTGTTGCACCCCCTGGAGTTAGAATAGTAATTTTTACCCCTATACTATCCAACACTTATCCTACTGTTGCACCCCCTGGAGTTAGAATAGCAATTTTTACCCCTATACTATCCAACACTTACCCTACTGTTGCACCCCCTGGAGTTAGAATAGCAATTTTTACCCCTATACTATCCAACACTTACCCTACTGTTGCACCCCCTGGAGTTAGAATAGTAATTTTTACCCCTATACTATCCAACACTTACCCTACTGTTGCACCCCCTGGAGTTAGAATAGTAATTTTTACCCCTATACTATCCAACACTTACCCTACTGTTGCACCCCCTGGAGTTAGAATAGTAATTTTTACCCCTATACTATCCAACACTTACCCTACTGTTGCACCCCCTGGAGTTAGAATAGTAATTTTTACCCCTATACTATCCAACACTTACCCTACTGTTGCACCCCCTGGAGTTAGAATAGTAATTTTTACCCCTATACTATCCAACACTTACCCTACTGTTGCACCCCCTGGAGTTAGAAAAGTATTTTTTACCCCTATACTATCTAATACTTACCTTAAATGCAATTAAATATTATGCGTTGTAATGGTATGCGTTGTAATGGTAGTTTTTTAAAATGCGTTGTAGTGTCATGCGTTGTAAGTGTAGTGCGTTGTAATGGATTATGCGTTGTAAAAAATGCGTTGTAAGTGCATGCGTTTAAAAGTGTGCGTTGTAACGTCATACATCCATGGTGGACAATTGCGCACAAGAAGGATAAGAGAGATATAAGAATAGATCTAAGTAATAAACTATGTGATCTGCATTTTTGAGTATGTGAAGTAGTAATACAGGAGCACAAATTCACAACCTTTTTAAAGCCTTTTGTGAATGGTAACTATTCGGTTTAATATTAGGCTTCTTTATACTGTATCTTCCAAGTTTGGGGGCAAGGCAAAATTATAAGGGCTGGTCAACTGTGTTGGATTGGTGGGAATGGAAGGTTTTGTTCATAACAATTGATCAGAAGTGGTTGGTCGTCATTGTTCATAACAATTGATCAGAAGTGGTTGGGCACCATTAATACTTAGTTTGCTTAACTTAATAGGTTTTATGCCATGAGGACCCCAACCTATACATCTCTTATTTAGTGGCACTGGTTGATAAGTCTCTGATTACATCTAAAATAAATCCCTAAATCATTCACCAGGTAGTATGCAACATGAGTTCAAGTTCGGCAGATTTTTCGCAGACTTTTATTAAAAGAAAAAAAGGAAGATACATGTGTTTAACTAAAACAAAAAACAATTATATAAGGTTTGTCAGAGACAAGAAATTTGAACAGTTAGTTCATTTCCTTTGCAAATGTGTTGAATGTAGTATTGTAAATATGGGTTATATAAACAAACATAGATTAATAAATAAGTAAATAATTGAATGAAGAAAATCAATCTGTATTCATCAAATATTAGTATATACTATGATTCGAGAGTCTAACAAATTGTTCTTAAAGGATATAATCAGTCCTCCTTTGGTGAATGTTCAGGATCATGTTGGTGCTTTTGGATATATACATTTCTTGGAAGTCAGCATAACACACAAAATGAAATGAAGAACTTGAATCACAGAAATTGCGAGGGCTGAAAATGTTTTCTCTGTAATGATTGCGATCTGTTGGTATGCCTATGCCTATGTTTTAGACCTGACTGCATTTGGGTGGTCTTCCCCAAAGTTTGCCTGCTTAGCTCCACTTTTTGCTGTATTCTGTTTGATGGCCTTAGGACTCCGAGCCCTTTACAACTGCTATCCAGTGTTAAAGTGCATGTGCTTCTCCCTTAGACATGGTTTGATTGACTTATCCAAAATTGGTATATTTAATGTATATGATATTCCCTAGTACAGAGCACTATATGTGCCCAGGGCCTGTAAATTGAATGCCACTAGTGGGCCTGTGGCACTGATTGTACCACCCACACAAGTAGTCCTTTAAACATGTCTCAGGCTGCCACTGCAGAGCTTGTGTGTGCGGTTTACACTGCCATGTTGAACTGGCATTTAAAGCCCCTTGCCAAGCCTTAAACTCTCCTTTCATTACATTAAAGTCACCCCTAAGGTGGGCCCGCGGTAGCCCATAGGGCAGGGTGCTGTGTAGGTAAAATGTGGGACATGTAAATTGAGGTTTTGCATGTCCTGGTAGTAAAAAAAACAGCTACGTTTATTTTTTACTACATTGGGAATTCCTTATTATGCATATAAGCTGCAAGTTCTGATTGAGAAGGAGTGGCTCTGTCATATTTAATATCGTTAGAACGGTAGCAAAAGACACACAGTTGATGGACGGAATGCAGAACAAATCAAAACAATCACCCCCAGTCAAGAGATTTGGGTTGAATCCATCAATCATTTGCTCACCATGCCATCCCAATTTAGAACTGGCCATATGCAAATCAGTTTTTACCCTGTGCCCCATGGGAACAGTCCAGCCCGAACTCTCCAGCCAACTTTTAGAAAGGTAGCATTTTTCTGCTCTTAGCTCTGAGTGCCAGTAGCCTGTCTCCAATCAACGTCTGAGGTGGGTGACAGATGGACTTTGTGTATTCCCTCTAGACAGCCCCAAACAAAGGAAGGTTAGGTGTGACTAAGTGGCCATCTGCATACCGGTGGGTCATCCTGGGCAGGATGGGAGGGAGGAGCTGACATATCTAAATGGGCAGTGTTTTGTCCCCACACAAATGGTTGCATACCACCCTATAGTGAGTCTGGAGACAGGATGGGAAGGGAGGACCTAAGTGCATTTCCAAGCCCCTCTTTGAAGTCAATTCCACTTCAAAGGCAAAGCTGGTTATAAGTATAGGGTCTCCGACCCCACCATATCAGACACGCATGAACCTGTAAAGAAACTCTGCCAGGAAGAAGAACTGCTGTGCGGCTACAAAGCAGTCCACTCTGTTGGACTGCTGCTCTGGAAGAACTGCTTTCCTGTTGTGCTGCCCAGCTGCCTGCTACCCTCTGCCCCTGCCAAGGAAGAAATGGACTCTTGCTTGAATCAAGAGTGATCTCCAAAGGCATGCTGGCTTGCCTCCTGTTTTGAGACTTAGAAATATCAAAGTCTCACGTCCATTGGAAGTGGATCTTGAGGCCAGATGTACGATGCCCAAAATAGCGCCTCACAAATTGCGAGTCTTTTGCGACTCGCAATGCACGAGGTGCTATTTTGGATGTACAACAGTGTGTAACACACTGTTAGTGATTCCCAATGGGGTCGCAAATTGAGAGGCTCATGATTATTAATGAGCCTCTTGCAATTTGCAACCCCATTGGGAATGGCAGGCCCTCCCAGGTATGGTGGCCTGCTGGGCTCAGCAGCCCACCATGTCTGGGGCTGCTTTTAAATAAAGCAGTTTTTTTTAAATACAGCCTGTTTTCCTTAAAACGGGATGCTTTTATAAAAAGAAAAAATGAAATGTTTTGTTTCATTTTTTAAGGGCAGGCAGTGGTCCTTGGGACTTAAAAAATATTTTCCCCTGCGTTTGCAAAGGGGGCGGGGTCCCCTGTGGACCCCTTTCGTTTTGTGACCCCATTACCACCCTCTTGAAGAGGGTGGTAATTTGCGAGTGTTTTGCGGCTGCAATTGCCGTCACAAAACATTTGTACATGGGGTTGCGCTCACTATTAGGAAGGGAACGTCCTATAGGGTTTGTACATTCCCCATACTGTTTTTGCATACGCAAACAGGTTCGCAAACCCGTTTGCACATGCAAAAATGGTCATACATCTGGCCCCAAGTGTTTTCTCCAGTGGAACTGGCGCATCATCTGCTGCATGAAGCAGAATCGATGCATCACAGCTGTTGCGGAAACAGAACCAGCACATCGCACTTAGAACCAGTGCATCGCCACCAGTACTGACACATTGGAATCACCGCCTGCGGTGAGAAAAGATCAACGCTTCACCTCGACTGCGTGGAGACAACTGGTGGATTGACTTCAGAACCAATGCATCTCAGCTCAGGCGCTTCGTCTTTGGAACCAGCGCAGTTCTATCATTGCATGGAGAAAATCAACACATCACCTTGACTGCGGGATTGACACCAACACATCGCTTGGCTGCACCCTGTATCTCGGGGTTGCAAACAGGATCAAGGTACTTTGCGCTCCATCACGTTCAGCCTGAACTCTTGACTTTTCCCTAGTCCAGTGTGACCAGATAACCCCCATAGGGGCTTACTGATTTGAAGTGCTAATGACACATTTATTCTTCAAAAATTCACATCTCGACTTCTACTTTTGGGATTTTTGTTATTTTAGTCCTGTTTTATTCATAAAATCATAACCTATTTTTCTAAACTGGTGTGGATTCTTTTCTGTGGCGTTTCCAATTTGTTACTGTTTGAAGTGTTGCGTACATACTTTCCACATTGCCTCTTAAGTTAAGCCTGTTGCTCTGTGCCAAGCTACCAAAGGGTGAGCACATGTTAATTTATGGTGTATTTCTAACTTACCCTGACTAGGATTGTGGTTCCTGCTTGCACAGTGTGCATACCTCTGCCAAACTGAAACTCAATTTCTAACACTATGGAAAGAGGAATCTATACCTTTATGACCCAATTTTTTTAATATAAGTTGATTATATTGTATATGAAGACTGATTATCACAAAGGTTCTGATTTTAACTGTGGCATATCTGGGGTGACAGAAAAAAATAATGGCAATGTTATTTATTAGTTGAAAGAGAGGCATCTGATGGAGAAGTACTTCAGAGTAGGATAAAGGAAAACCAACTTGGGAGAGGCATTTATTTGCACAACCAATTCCATATTTATAGAAAACCTGAAAATGCTCATTGCCAGAGAGGAAGGCCACAGTTGTGTAAGGAAAGTCAATGTGGAGTGGTGTATATTTGGAAATCAAATTCCATTAATATTCCATTAATATTTTAGGGAGCAGGCTAGGATTGTGTGAGGGACCATAACTAGAGAGAAACAATTACTTGAAGTCCCATATTTGGTAGACTTAAAAAAACGACCTTTCCTGAAAATCACATGGGATTTTTGCTATAAATAAAAACTTGAGAGAGTCATTGTTCAACTACACTGATTTGAAAATGGAAGAGAGACACCAAAAAAGGCCAAGAGATACAAAATGGGTGCAAGTCTTGACTGGTCAAACCCTAAGAGTGGGACTATCATTGGCCCAGCGACTACAAAAAACACTGTACTGTAGACTACTTAAAGACGGCCTTTCACAAGGCGCTAACCATCTGGACTAGTAAAAATGTACAATAATCTGTACTGATAAGTACAGCAGTGTATGCTCAAGTACTGAGGTCGGGTGAGTCGAGAGAGTCCCTAATGATGTGCATCTACCACATTAAGGCATCCTTTATCTGATATTTAGTAGCACAAAATTTCAATGCGATTCACTGCGCTTCGCATTCTATAAGGATATTTCAGTGTACATGATGACTGAAGTACAAGCTATGTCAAACTAACTATTAAACTAACTTTTCACACAGCAACGGTCCCTTTGATAACTCCAGTAGCAACCAGCAGTGAAATAGGAAGGGAAGAGGTTAACCAATATCATTAAGAGGAGTAAAGTTTGCTCCAGAAGAATATCACATCAGTATTGATGCACCATGTTTTAGAGGTGTTTTTGACACAGAGAATAAAAACAGTTACTACAACAATCCAGCCTGTGTTAATCTCCATACAAGAATTATCATAAACTAGGCAAATAGTGCCATTCATACCTGAGCAACATGATAACAAGGAGTGGGCCCCTGCTAATCCTGCCCCACAGATTATGCCATGTCTGAGCACAAAACAAATGTAGAGTGTGGATTTTCATTCGGCAGGAGCAGTCCAGTCCAGTCCAGTCCAGCCAGCCATGCTTCATCTGAACAAGAACACAACTAACTACAGACTGGTTTTGGCCTTTTTGGGCCACCTTGGTGAGATCTAGAAAGAGCATGGAACCCACATCTGGGCATTCCTCTGAACATATCACATCTCCACATCTTGTTGAGCTAAATGAAAAAGGGCAATATGGACTAAATGTGCCTGTTGTGGGTGTGTTCCATTCAGAGGGGTGCAACATTGTAATGTAGGCTGGATTAGTTCAAATGGAGAAGGACCAAGACTAATTTGCATATACTGGGTCCCTAAATGTAGTGTCCCAGTGATCAGAAAATATTATGGCATGAAAGGTAGCTCAGAGTAACTATCAGTGGTAGAGATTAATTGGGGCCTTCCACTTATCACATTAGTGTTTTTCTCAGTGAGGTGCCCTAAGTGTGAAGGACTTTCCAGACTTGGAAACCTTGGTCAGTGTGACATAGGACCAAAGCTAGCCCTCAGTGAGAAGTTAACTTGAGGCTGAAACCAGGCTGTAGTTGCATTTGTTTTTTTTCCAAAGGGTAAATAGCCAAGCGCCTCGAGATGGAAAGCTCATATTGTAGAAAGAACGTGACTAAATTACATATGGTTTGCTGCTGCCCCTTGTGGCACAGTCAGCAAACAATTGGACTGGAGTGAGGCTTTTTCTTTTCCTTGATGATATTGGAGGACAGGGTTGGATTATGCAAAAAATCCCCATTACTTATGACTGCGTCCATACGTTCTAGTACTGAGGAGCAATGAAAGTTCTGCATAGGCAATTTCTGTGTGGTGGGTGTGGTGTGGGCAGTTTGAGCTTGAGACCTCTAACACTCTCATGAATCTCATCAAGACCCATTGTTAAATACTTACCTTATTGAGCAATAGTGACTCAATCACCAAATGTCAGAGAGAAAGAGAGCTATTAAAATGCAATTATGGATTTTTTAATGGTGTGTAGGTAAGTGAGTACATAGTTGTAAGTTTCCAAACTCACAACTTTATGATTTTTCTAAAACTTTGCCTCCTTGGCTAAATGAAATGCTGAAACTTTTTTAAGGCTCAGTTTATTAGAGTTTTGTAGCAAAGGGAAAATCATTTCTGCTGCCGTAAAGGTCTGTGGTGGACTAGAACTGTTTGGCACCCGTCCCCAAGCCCCATAGCTCTGGCAAAGTCATAATTCCTGATCCCTGTTGCTCTTACCGGAAGCACTGCCCCTTCCTTGCTATACCTCATACACTCACCTGTAAGGAACTTCACCCGCTGCCGCCACACTGCCCTAGTACCTCAAAGGAGGGAGAGGGAAGAGTTTGTGGGCTCATGAAACACTTCCACAGGCCATCCTGCAGCAGGAAACTGTCACTGATGCGAGGGCAGGAACTAGAAACTCATCTCTGATAAAAATGAAATCTGGAAACTTCCACCAACTTATCCAAGGGGGAAGTTCCTAACTTTGCCCAATTTTGTGGGTGAAGTAAATACTTCACCCTGCCCTACGTGGGGGGACAGATATTACTTTACACGTGATGCATGTGCAAACAGTATTAAATAAAGTGCACACCCTTTTCCCAACTTTTTGTACATCGTTTTTGCAGAAGGGAGTGGGGGCAGATGCATGCTGTGCAAATCTCTTTGCTGACAGCAGCAAATACTGCTACGACCCTGCTGTGGGATACTTGTTTTATAGACGAAATCCGATTCTTTAAATCTGGAATCCGTAAGGCAAACATACTTTCATATAATGTTTCTTATTTTCATGCCAAAGTAAAAATATTGCATTCCAATTTAACAGGGGAGAAAGGCTATAATTCCAAACTACTGTGTTTTTGAATGTTAAATGCAATTTGGCTTGATGATCAGAAATGTAAATCAAAGTGCAATGGTTTAAAGAATTTCAATCGGAAGCAAACTTAACCTATAAAATAATTTCTAAGAAGTCGCTTGTGCACAAATCAGGCCAGCGGTGATCAGAGCCACATGTATCATACTGCATTAAAGTGATCAAAACTGCAATTACTGATGTTTCCAAACATTTGCTCACAGCAGGTTCCTCTGCCTGTGTATTTCTATACTGCACCGAGAGACTTACGAGTAAATTGAATCAGGACTCCTATGTTGCCAGCTATTATGTCAAATGATTCACTATCTTTACAAGTGAAACTGCAAGAATTCCTATATCTGCGATTGCACTACTGAATATCGACGATGGGAAAATTGTGATACAAGAATATTATTGACAAAATATCGAAGACGAAAATATAGAAAGGTAAGTGCATATGGAGGAAGTATAGATTGTCTATGTACCTTGAGAAAAAATATATATATATATATATATCCCAACATAATCCTGGCTCACCAACTCCTCTTTTCGGGGCCACACAGGTACGGACCACACAACTTTGCTGTTTTATCAAATCATTGCAGGCCAGTGCCTCGCATTACTTGTTTCAACCACTTCAGTGCAGTCTTGACCACACATATATATATATATATATATATATATATATATATATATATATATATATATATATATATATTCACTGAAAAAAACCAGAGGATTCAGGGGCGTTATAGTTAGCTGGACATTTCCCTTGTACAAAACCCTAGAAATTCCCCCGTTATAGTTAGTTCAGCCAACTATAACTCGCGACCCTGCAATGCACTGCTGATGATGTCACATATTACATCACTCATGACATGGTCAGTGACATCACTGATGACATCACTGATGACATCTCAAATGACATCACGGATGACATCACTGATGACGTCATCCATGTGATAAATTATTGCATCTTCTCACACCCTAATATAACCTTTGATGCACCGACTCAAAATTTCAGACGGCCATTTTGAAAACCATAGATACTTCAATACCAATAACTACATACCCACTCATAGACTCTTAGGTCTACATACATCTCCACTCACTCACCTGTACAGTCACTCATACTTACAGTCACTCCGTACAGGACTATCATATGCATTTATATACCTATATAGACACTCACACACCGCCAATCATCCATTGAGGTACTGACACACCTAGTCAGTCATGCAAATAATTAATCCCAGTCCAATTTACTCACCTGTACAGTTAAACACACTCAAGTTCACTTACTCATAAAAATACTAACAAATTCTGACGCTCTTATGCAATTACTGATACAAGCACACACTCATCCATACAGCCACTCCCGCAATCACACACTCTCACATATAGATAGTTATATACTCTTACACACATATACACTGCGTTTCACATATGTAGTTACTGACACATGTACAACTGAGATATACATTCAATCACTAACACACCCATACATACACTCACCCAACCATACAGTCCATCACAGTTGCACTCTTAAAACCATGCACCCATAGAAATACCCACTCACACACACCCTACCCTAACAAACACTCAGGCACCCATACAGATACTCAAACAACCAATCAATAACCCATATAGACAGTCATATAGCTATTCACAAAACCATGCAGCCACTTATACACCAACACACAGACACATACAGACATTCACACAGTTTAGTCACTAGTCTGCACTAAGATACATTTAATGACTCACATATAGAGTCAGTTACGCACCTAGAAAATCATCCATTCACACACTTGTACACCCACTCATTCTTCAACAGGCCTTTCCCTATATATATAAAACATATTAAAACTTTACAGAAACACAGACTCACTGGATGACGTCATCAGTGATGTCATCAGTGATGTCATTTGAGATGTCATCAAGTGATATCATCGGTGATGTCACTGACCATACAAAACATCTCCCGAGAGGGAGAAAGAGGGTCTTAGGGAAGAGTTTAACGACCAAACTACAGTTCCAATCCCCAATACAATTCGAAAAAACTACAGAAGGAACTGGTGGTCAAGGAAATGTCACTGACCATGTCATGAGTGATGTAATATGTGACATCATCAGCAGTGCACTGCGGGGGCGCGAGTTATAGTTAGCTGAACTAACTATAACAGGGGAATTTTTAGGGTTTTGTACGAGGGAAATGTCCAGCTAACTATAACGCCCCTGAAACCTATGGTTTTTTCAGTGAATTTCTAAGTTTTTTTAAATGCCAATTCCTAACTATAACGCCCCTGAAACCTATGGTTTTTTCAGTGAATTTCAAAGGTTTTTTAACTGCTAATTCCTAACTATATCAGGCCTGAAATCTATGGTTTTTTCAGTGAATTTCAAAGGTTTTGTAAATGACAATTTTTAATGTATTAATTGTTATACTGATTTTTATGATACCGATTTATTACATTTTTAAAACTATTTAATTTTAGATATATTTTTTATAATTCCATTATACATTACAATACAAAATATACTTTCTCAGAATGAATTACTTTAGTTTAAAGCAACATTGAGCTCAATGTGAATTTCTAATTAAATGCAATTAGTTACTTTATGGATTACTTTTCTAGCCACAGGACTGGATCCTAGATTTAGTCCTTGGACATCTCCTGTAAACAGTTGAGTAAAAGCGCTTTGGTTACAGTAGTAATTTTTAAGGAATAGAAACTTTTTCCCATGGAATCACCAATGTTATCCTATGGCAGAAAATTCACTTAGCAAGTAAGTAGTGTTATCGTTACTTCTTCTTACTCAGTGGTGGATCCTGGATCCAGCACTGGCCAACTTCCTGTAAACAGTTGAAAGAATGTGTTTAAGTCATACAGACGATTTTTTAGGAATATTTTTAGTTTGTGAAAATAGACAAATTTTTCTGGTGGAAACCACACAATGGATTCCTATGGAAGGAAATACAAGTTACTGGTAAGTACGCTTAGAATTACTTTTCAGGGTCAGTGCTGGGCTAAAAGATGCAGCCCTGGGTTCACTCCTGATAATAGGTGAGTAAATCGGAATTCGTAGTTCGGCTGATTTTAGAGGAATATTTTTAGTTTGTGAAAATAGAAACTTAGAGGAATATTTGTACAATGGTAAAGGAAGGGGGCAGGGCCTGAGGTGACGTGTGCAAACACGCCCTGTGGCGCGTTTAAAGTTGGGGAATTAATTCCTCTTTAATCCTGCGGTCCCCTGGGGGCCAACTAGCCCACCAGCTACCTCCAGTATGCGTCAGGGAGCTGCTTTGCAGAGAGGTGTTCAGAGGCCACGCCCCTTTTTACAGCACTCTGCAACGCAGCTCCGTGACGCTTCCTTGAGGTACCTGGTGGGCTAGTTTGCCCCTAGAGGACCTCTGGATTGAAGAGGAATTAATTCCCCAACTTAAAACGCGCCAAAGGGCGTGTTTGCACACATATCACCTCAGGCCCCGCCCCCTACCTTCACCACTGTGCAAACTCGCCCCGTGGCATGTTTTAAGATGGGGGATTAAGTCCCCTTGAATCCTGAGGTCCCCTGGCAGCCAACTTGCCCACCAGGTACCTCCAGTATGCGCCAGGGAGCTGTGTTGCAGAGAGGTGTTCAGAGTCCACGCCCCTTTTTACAACACTGCAACGCAGCTCCGTGGCGCTTACTGGAGGTACCTGGTGGGCTAGTTGGCCCCTAGGGGACCTCTCGATTGAAGAGGAATGAATTCCCCAACTTAAAACGCGCCACAAGGCGTGTTTGCACAGTATCACCTCAGGCCCCGCCCCCTATCTTCACCACTCTGCAAACGCACCCCGTGGCGTGTTTTAAGTTGGGGGATTAAGTCCCCTTGAATCCTGAGGTCCCCTAGCGGCCAACTAGGCCACCAGGTACCTCCAGTAAGCGCCACGGAGCTGTATTGCAGAGAGGTGTAAAAAGGGGCGTGGCCTCATTACACCTCTCTGCAACAAAGCCCCCTGGTGCATACTGGAGGTTCCTGGTGGGCTAGTTGGCCCCCAGGGACCCCCAATATTCAAGGGGAATTAGTTCCCCCTCTGCAAACGTGCCAGGGGGCGCGTTTGCAGAGTGGTGTAAGGAGGGGGCGTGGCCCCGGACCCGATTCCGTGTTTTTTGTTCCTTCTTGTTTTTTAGAAGGGGGTTTTTTTTCTATTTTTTCTATTTTTTGGGCCCTGGGGACCCCATCCCCCAGGGCCTGACCACAATTTTTATTTTTGAAAAAAGAAAAATCGGGAAGGGGGCCCCCTCCCGAGGCCATAATTTGCCCCGGGGACCCCATCCCCCGGGGCATGGGCCTTTTTAAAAAAATGTGTTATGGAGGGGGGCTGCATAGCCCCCCTCCTTTGGCCACTTTAAGGCCCCGGGGACCCCATCCCCCGGGGCTGGCCATTGTTTTTTTTTTTATTATTTTTTTTTAATTTAATTAGGAAGGGGGGCCGCGTTGCTCCCCTCCCGGGCCACTTCTGGCCCTGGGGACCCCATCCCCCGGGGCCTGGCCTCTCGTTGGAGACCGTGGGGGGGTCCCCAATCCCCCCACGGTTCCAGCCGGCTCCCCGCCTCCTGCGGGAGCCGGCATTGCTTTTCCACATGGGGAGCAGCTAACATGCTGCTCCCCGTGTGGAAAAGTAATCTGCTTTGCTTCATTGAAGCGAGAGCAGGTTTCCCTGCTCTCGCTTCAATGAAGCAAAGCAGTTTGCAATGGCAGGGTGGGAGCCGCGGCTCCCACCCTGCCATTGCAAACAGAAGTGTCCCAGGGGTGGGCACCCCGGGACACTGCAGGAGCCGGCCCTGGGGGGTGGCGGTCCCCAGGGCCAATACAAGGCTCCAGGAGGGGGGGCCGCATGGCCCCCCTCCAACATGTATAAGTTGCCCCAGGGGGTGGCGGTCCCCGGGGCTGGGGGGGCCTGAGAGCCCCCCCACATCAAATAGTTTTAAGCCACGGGGGTGGCAGGCCCCGGGGCTGCAGGGGGGCCATGAGCCACCCCACATATACAATCTTGGAGCCCCGGGGGATGGCGGTCCCCGGGGCAGTGTGGGTGGGATTGGGACCCCCCCACACTTTTTTTTTAATTAAGCCCCTGGGATTTGGCCCCCGGGGGCAAATTAGAATATTCAACGCGGGAGACCGCGCAGAAGTTTTTTTATTTTCGGCCTCAATTCTCGCTGGGTGCGCGAAGCTCGCCGATTTAAAAAAAAATCCTTGTGGAACCCCCTGAGCATGCCTAGGGGGTCAGGGTGTTTCTACCCTGCCCCCTTGTCGCGTTTTGTGCGTTTGTTTTTTAGGTTTCTTGTGCCTCGGTTCTACCGAGGCACAGGATGGCTGCCAACACTTCCTGATCTGGAGTGTTGGCAGCCAATTAGAATACAGCTCGTGCACGGCAGGGTGCGTGCTGGGTGCGGGGAGCGTGCACGGATCCTCCCCGGCCATAGATATCCCTAACTTTTTTACCCTAATTTTCTCAGGAACTACTGAACGGATTTACACCATTTAAGCAAAAGGCACAAGTCTAAACTGAGGACTATCTCTTTGCCAAATTTGGTGTAATTCCATTCAGGAGTTCGGGCTGTAGCTGCGACAACAGATCCTATGGGAAATTGCATGGGGAAAACGCGTTTTGGGACCCCGCTTTTTTCTCAGCCCCCGTTTGACGAATCACCACGAAACTTTCTGGGTAGGAGCAGAGAAAATTTCACGAAGATTCATCAATCGCCGCCAGACTTATTGGGAATAGAATGTTGCGGATTTCCTATGGAAAATAGGTCCTAAATATAACTATCTACTGGCGACCGCCAGTAGAAAATATATATCCACAGTGCTTCACGCCACAGGTAACTCTTCCAAAGACGAGAAGGCAGACCCAGATTCATTGCATAGAACGGGTTTATTCAAAGAACGCCCGCACCTCCACCATATATATATTGTCAAAGTATATTTAAGTTGAATTAGTTATAGAAAATCTATACTCGACTTTAGATATTTTGGTTTCATTATTTCGTCCTTAATAGTTCCATTTCGTGATATTTCTGCCTTCGATATTCAAGGGACACATCTATATCCATACATTATCGTTGTTTCTCGTGTCTATATTTTCATATAGAAACGTGAAAACAATATCTATAGCTCCTATTTTAATGTTCTAAATTGTCTTTTAGCCTACTTGTTAGTTTTTTAGGTCTCGCTGAGACAGCGAAAGCTGTCTCTTTGAGACATTTTGTAAGTGGGCTTTCAAAAGTGCTACCCACCTGTTTTGCTGGCCTAGGGCTTGAGTGCACGATGGCGTGCACGTGCACAGCTGCTCCTCTCTACCCCCTCCCTTCTCACCCAGCCCTTTGATGCTCTGCTCGATTACTTTCACTTTCCCCGCTTTGATGTTTGATCGCAAACGCGATCAAGTATTCTGCTGAGAAGGAAACTCACCCAGCCTAAACGTCATTTGTTTTACGCCTCTTAACTGTCTCTGTTTGGTCCGAGGGCCGATGTCGTGAAAACAAATCATACATTGATTTTAGCCCTAGTCAATGAGTGTCTGAGAGAAACTGTTATGTTATCTGCGAAACTGAAACATTTCAGGGTGCCTGCCTCTCACTTTAAAATGAGCCGTGACTCCACACCACACCTCCCGGGGTCACTAGGGTATCAGTTCTCACTGTTACTCACCTGCAGGCTGCAGCAGAACCAACAGGGCGGTGAAAGTGGGCGTTTGATGGCGCCATTCATACCCCCGCGGCAGTTCTGGTCACGAGTTGGCACACAATTATGTTCCTATTCTCTCTTTTGTTGCTGAAGTCCGAAATGTTGTTTTCGCATCACCCACACACTTCAAACGCCTCCTACCAATAGGAAACTAATTGGGTGGGTGTTGGGTCCCAGCCGTGAACGTTTTTAGCTTGTCTGAGCGTCGTTGTCGAAAAATATGGTCACTGGTTTCCCTTTGCGCTTTGCCTGCTAGAGTTGATATGTTCTGTGCTGGTTATGTTGTGCTTTGTGCAGCGTTTCCTCTGCAAATGACCCTGTTTTTTGATGCCTGTTTTGCTTCAGATGTTCTATGATGGTGGCGTGTTTCGTGCTGTCTTACTCAGCGGTTATTTCTTGTGCCTGCTGCTGGCTTTACTACATTCCGCGAGCACACATTTCTCCCTGTGCATGTTCCTTGGTTACTGGCTGCTTGTTCTCTCTTCCTAGTAATCTCCACGAGGGCGGGGCTCAGTGGGGGTGGATTGAGACCCAGCGTCAGTAGGGTAGCCATAGTTAGTGTAAAGTGGGGTGGTTAGTGTCTGGGATGGGAAGGCGGGGCGAGGCATGCTCCGTAAGCATATCCAGGCATCTGCTGACCTAGATTGCCCAGTTCCCGAGGCGCTAATCTTTGAGCACAAACACCCTAAGAAATCAGATTTGACTGCCGTCTTCAATATCTCTATTTAGTTCAAAGTGCCGCAAGACCATACAAATGGTATCAGAGCGCTATCAATTCTGGTGACCTCTCTAGTTGGGCATCGAAAAGGTTAGAAAAGCACTATACCAGATTAATTTCAATATAGTCAATACCAGATTAATTTCATTAGTCTTGAAACAAACCGACACAATATTCAAAGGCAGAGAAAACAATGTACCCACACAGAAGAAAAGCTCCCTCTTGCATTTAAACGTGGAATATCACACAGCTAATTGCAAAAACCACGCAGTGCTACATTCTGCACACTAAAGCAACGGCACATTTTACAAACCGTCTGCATTCCGCACTGGCCACATATAGTTCTCTGGAAGTAACATAAGGTGGCACGTGCGCAAACAAAGGTGCCCCTGGCGCCAACAGAGCGTTGCTTCCCTGTTTACCCTTTCGGACGTTGATGCTTGATATTTTACAAACATTGGGACCTTCGCAATGACCAAGCAGCTTTGTGCAACCCACTTTACATGTTCGAGGTCCCATTCCAGCATGATAAAATCATGTAAACTTCAGCAGACCAGTCTAAAAGCATCACTTGATACCGAGACACGCGATATTAACTCGAGTGAACCGCAGAAAAAAAACATCTTGACGAACCCACTGTGTATACTGGAATAAACAGATGTGTCGTCAGTCACTCACAATTTTGCATGCTCCGTTATCTACTCTAGACTCCAAATTTGGTTTTGTGTGGACAGCTTGAAACTTACTTGAGAATTAAGCGAGATTAACTGGACTAACAAGCATCGCCTATTAGACCTATTAGCTGGGCCAATCTTTTATAGCCATGTTGTACAGCATCACGGGTGCTATGCGTCATGTCTATAATAAAACAAGCATTGAAAATGCAACAGGTCTTGCCTTTGAATAAGTTAGCCATTTGCTTTGCTAATGGTATTGTATAGCAAAGCAAATGGCTTTAACTTAATAAAAGGCGTGGCCTATTGCATTTTCAATGCTTGTTTCTCAGTTGCCATTATTCTCAGGAGTTGACTGTTCGTAGACTCAACCACTTCCAACTGTACCAAACCTAACTCGCATGCTGCACCCCTGTGCACATTGTAATCAAACGTTTGCCCTAGGGTTCGTGACCAAAGACAGATCACCACGGCAGCATGGACAGTGACCTTTGACTAGTTTTCCCTTACCCAGGGTGTACACACACCACTTAGAAGACTCCTAATGCTGCCCTCGAACTTGGTCGTTAGTGTTGGTTCAGTGCTCCATCTGAGACTGTTAGACACATGAATGCTCATCGTGTTGCTGATAGGGTGTAACAAATTATTTGACAAATCAAATCTAGATCCAGGTTAAAAAGCAAGATTATTGAGAGATGCAAGTCATTGTTAAAAGCACACTTATGGGTTTTACCGGCTTTTGCTCTCGCATTTACACGAGTTTGAGCTATTGGTATTTTAAATGACAATGCACTTTTATTTATATTTCTTTTTTAAAAACATAAATAAAAGCATTGTCATTTACAATGCAAGAGTTTAAGCTATTGGCATTGTAAATGACAATGCCATTTATTTATCTGTTTTTAAAACCAACACATAGATAAAAGTTTTGTCATTTACAATGCCAATAGCTCAAACTTTTGCAAATGCGAGACCTAATGCATTGCAAATGCTTGTCTTTTTTCTGCCTAATGAAGTACTTTTATATATTTCAAAAAAAGAAGAGGCCAGGACACACGAATTCACGAGGACTCTTCAAAAAGTTACCCATTGGAAATGTATCCTGAATTCAATGCTTAATTTGCAACAGAGTAAGCGCCAGAGCCCAAGGTTTTACTCAGAGGATGCGGCCAGCGCTATCAAATGTCTGGATGCCGATTACCAGGGCTGCTTAGCCTCAATTCTACAGATGGCTCTTTAATCCACCAGCAGACAACCGTGCACTTTATCTCACGACGGCTGGCCCTATCCCTGCTTTGTCCGTTTGTCACTCTTTTTATGCCGTACTCCTTCTATCCCTCTTTTCTGTTTTTCTCTCTCTTGCTCTGGATCAAAGTCTGTTGTGGAAAAATAAATGCCAGTTCTCAAAAATGAGTGCCAGTGAACTCCACCTGCAACCATCCTTTCGATGCAAGCACTGCATTGATTATTTAGAAAATGTGACAGTTTGCTTCCAGTTTTCTATATAATGTTTACTGATTTCTAGAAAGTCAAAAGATAATTTAACATTAAGGATTTTTCATGTAGACCACCAGGTGAAGCTGTTCAAAAGATCATCAACTTTACACACTAAAGATGCACACTACACTCACAGCCAGTGGAAGAGCAATACTTGGAAGAGTGATAATGTACCACCCTCTAGATTTTCTCCATAGTTGGGTCCATGGGTTCTGTTCTCGGTGATTGCAAGCCGATGTTAGTTTCTCAGCAGACAATTTATAGAATACATGCATGGCAAGCCATTACTTGCTGATTTGATCACAGCTAGGGAGAAGATCACAGTTCTGTTAAGTAGTTAACAACATAGCTAGGCTAATTACAGAGTACAGGCCACACAAAATATTATGTGTAACCTGTGCAATTTGGAAATATTTGCAGAAGAGGTCAAAAGTCTGCTTCTGTAATATGAAATGTGACAATGCACTTGGTGCATACCGCTTTTGACTTTTGCCTCATTTACTTATCATGTTCTCCTTAGTAATGCTGCAAGGCCTGTGTTAAACATTCAGATGGTAAACTTATTCCGGGGAAAGAGCTACAGCCTTCTATCTAGACCGCATGTACAGTGACGTAGAAAAAGAGCTGTAATAGTGGGGTCATCCCAAGCAGGGGTGTAACTATCAGTAATGCTGCATGGGCAGAGCACCAGGGCCCCGGATTCTTTGAGGCGAATTGAACACCAGAAAAGATTGCATTTTACTATCCAACTAGCAAACAGGAGTCCATTTTCTTTGCTTGCACCAAGGCCGATGGTAGCCGTGCGACACAACTGATCCCACAACTGATCCCAGGTAGCCTACAAGGTCCCTCAAAAGAGAGCAATTACAGAATGCAGAATCCCTAGTGGAAAACAATTCTCCCCTTCCAAGGGAAGCTGGTGTTCTACTAGACACCACTATAGAGCAGTGGCTAGGGAATCTATTCTGTCTCTGTGCACCCATCGACTGTCCTGCCTTTCTAGTGAGGCCCACGGTAGTGTGTGTTGGAGCTAATGTTTGGCACACAGCCCCTTGAAGGTGTGTTCCTACCACAGCTGCTGATATTAATTATGAAATAAAAAGCTGTCCATAATATTAGGATGAAATGTGGCCCACAGGGCATTATTATCCATAGTGATCTGTGGAGCAAGAATATCAGATGGACTGACCCAACCTAAACCTGAGACGCTTAGAAGGGTCAGAGAAAGAGAAGAACTATAGAAGACGGTTCACATTTGAAGGATATTCAGTGATGGTGCAGAGCAATGATGTTCAAGGGAATCATGGGATATCGTGACATGGGAAACATAGGCCCTGATAATGGTTCTGAGTGGTGATGGAGAAATTAGCTCTGCCATCTATACAGCACCTTTAATTATTAAAATGCAATTCCATACATTAATGTATTTCTGCCATAACGACTCATAAAGATTTTGCCAACACGTTACTCTCCATTATTATTGCAATGTAATTTAGGAAGAGCACGTGGCTTTATAGTAAGTCTGTATACTCTATAAGGGCTTTATGGTATGCTTAAGGCTTTGTAGACAGTAAATCCTAGGCTTTCTACTTTGCTCTGGCCATGTGTCGCTTTCTGAAAACAAAGGGGCAGATTTACAAGCCCTTTGCGCCACTTTTGCGTCACTTTTCCCATGTTAAAAGTGATGCAAAAGTGGCGCAAGGGTCTTGTAAATCTGCCCCAAAGTGTAAAAAATTATTTTAAGTTCAATGCAGTCTAAAAAGGCATGGCACATATTCTGTCCTTCTTTGACTACTCTCTAACTGGTTTTGGATATACGGGTTTTTACATTTCCTCTATAAAACAGCAAAGTATGTTCCTTTTTTTCTTGTTTTGTTTTACTGTCTCTTTTTACTGTTGCTTGAAAGACACATGGGAATATTCTTATTTTCATGTTTAATATTGGTTCTTTACATATTGTATCCTCTCAGCCCCCGCGGGCTTGTCTTTCTTTCTCTGCACTGCAAAGAGAACATTGGTGGTGTGCGCCGGGGCTATGAAAATCGAAGAACCTACACAGCTGAATGCCTGGGGTTGTGTGTGTTTATCCTGAGCTGTAATTATCATCCCAGAAATTGTTTTGTCTTGCGATCTTCCATAACATTTCTCAGCCTATAAGTAGTTTTGTCTCAGGCTGGACAAAATTGCTCCATATAATTTGACTTTGAAATAATAAGAAGCACGGATATAAATTTCAACATTTATTTGAGTCATTCTAACCACATAAAGATAGTAACATTCTGATGTGTACATTGTTGAACTGTCTGCCGCCAAAAAAATAACGCCGAAGCTGTATTTGTGGTTGTGTATCTACATAGCACTCTAATGAAAATAGAACATTTTGATGCCTGTATAGACATACTTTGGACGATTTTGAAGTTATGGTAGCTCTTGGAATTTCAGTTAATGAAAAATGCAAATATTTCATTTTATTTCCCTTTAAACTTTAGCTTATATTCTATTGGGAACAGGGCATAGATACACAAGCCAACTGGTACGGTTATTTGGACTCAGTTAATTTGCAGGAGGGTCTGCTAGTTTATATGACATATTTGTCGGAGGTATGATATGTAGTTCTTTTTCATTTCACTGTAGAGGGCGCTGTTTTGAAGCAGCAAAAGTCACTGATTCTATTGTATCGTGAAGAACCGTGGCCAGTGGCGTTCAACTTATCAATTTTCTACATCTAGATCCTTGTAATATCTTCTATGTCCCTTTAATTTATATAAAGCAACTTCCATGTAGTATAGAGCAAGGATCCTAGACCTCCATTCAAAAAAAGAGGGTGGATCTGAGCTTAGCCACTTCGTGGTGACGCAAAGGCGAATTACCGCCATACTCAAAAATAAGAAGCCCCTTTGTGGTGCCAACCTTCTATTATTTAACAGTTCAGGCTCAGTTCCAAATAGCACTAAACCCGGATTAAATATTACCGGAATTTCTAAAGCGGAGTTCAGGAAAAGTTGCACTTCGCCAAGAAAATGGGTTAATGAGGGACAAAAAAAGAACATGTGTGCAGCCTCCGCTGCGCTCTCACCACAGCGCGCACATTTGTCCCCTCTTCCCACTTTCCATTTTGCAAGCTTGGCTGGAGTATAATAAAGATCGAAAACTGACATAAAACACTGGCTCTTTAAACTCCCTGAAAACAGGATAGTGCTTGCCATTTCTAGCGACTCCTGCAAGTCTAAATTCTGAATCCCTATCTTCCTATTCCATTTAAATTCCTGGATTTGGAGGTCATCATGCTGGCCGCAGCTAGCCTCTTTGTATAGCTGAGAAAGATTCGCCTTAGAACTTAACACTTTAAGTATTGGGATTCCCTCAAGTGAGCATAAACCGTCTGTGATAGCTTTATCTACATAGCTACGCAGCTGTAAATATTTAAAAAAATCCCCCCTTCCCAAATTAAATTTTTCACTCACTGAAACATAGGGCATTAATTGGCCATGTTCACATATATCCCCCAGAGTCCTGATGCCGGCCAGCCGCCACTTCCGAGCAACAGAGTCCATAAGAACTATGGACAAAGCCCCGGGAAGCCCAATCGGTGTATAAACATTAACTTTATTTGTCCCACACAGCAAACCTATCTTTTTCCAAACATAAAAAGCTGCGGCCAAGACCTTAAATCTAGTTTTTTTGTAGTAGCTAGGTTCAATAACCCTAACTAATAAATACCGTACTTCTATACCGAGAACCATTTCAAAAATAGAAGGGGTTACTGCCGGAAGAAGAAAACAATTTGGGGAGCAACTATGGGCGCCGATTACCAAGTGGCTGTCTGGTGGTGAACAGCTATAATATCTGTAAATGTCTTAAAATGATTCTCTTTGGTCTTGAGATGTATGAAATTTGGCCTATATGTAATGTTTATGTATTGCTGACACTGCTGAATAAAATTATTAAATAAAAAAAATAAAAAAAATAAAAAATAATAGATCCTTGTAATATCTGTCTAAACTTCTTAACACTGGATTTCACCATTTCATCCCATGCATTCAGTCAAGAAGTCCTTCAGTCACTGCACGCTTTTGAACCAGAGTTTATGTATATTCAGAATGCCTTTCTGAACTAGTTAGAACAAACATTGGCAATGCCAAGAGGTCTGTCTTTAAAGGAATTTTTTATGGAATGGGAAGCATTACAAGAAAATAGCAGGGGAATAGGTATGTATTTGTTTGGAAGCAAAGAGCTGTAGAATAATATTGGTGTAGGTTAAAAGGTCAGACACCAGTTGCACTTTCATGGAGAATATACATCCATGTAGTAGAATTACTGCCCTCCTCCCGTCTGTGCTGCTGGTAGAGAAGAAATACCAGAAATTTTTGTCTAAGGCATTTCAAAAGCATTCAAATGTAACAGGTATGCCCCTGAAAGTTCAAGCTCAAGCAACTGGGTAAATAAACAAAATGATCACAGCTGTTTGAAGGGTAATCACTTTTTTTTCGGTTTCGCCTGCACAGTGCTGTGCTTGAGAAATCTATTGTTTTAATATATATTTATAAGGGACTTACATTCTGCCTCCTCGTTTTTCTGGCTTCTTATTGGTTCCTGTGTGTGCCACTTACCTTTGCTCCATTTCTATTGGCTGTAGCATATTTTCCTGCAATTACCAATGCTTGTTCCTCGTCTGTTACTCTTATCAGTTTCCCATGCTGAAATACTGTAAACATCCGCTTTGGTGGAACTATATTTTCGTAAAGTTTTGCCTTTGACTCTTGCAGCAACAATTTATTACCCTGAGAGATTAAGTGATGTGCATAGAATCACAGGATGTCCCGCTACGCCGCTGAGACTTGGACCTGGTTCCCTAGCTCTCGAATCAGCTCTGGCCGCTGTGCCACATCCTCCCCACTCCTGTGTTACTTGTGAGGGAGCTCTTTCCTTCTCCTGGGCGATGATTGTTGAAAACAACTATGTATTCATTACATAGGGGAAACCATTGCATAACCAATGCTTGTTTCTTTAATGGAAGCACACAACTTCTGCCCAATCAAAGTATGTACTCCTGACTCCCAACATGTGGGTGGAGCTAAAGTTCCTCTGTAGTGATGCTCACATAATTGTCTGGCAACAGCTGTGCTGTCAAGCCAGACCATAAAAACCCGTTATGGGTAACTAATTATTCTGCCTTCCTGTTCACTTGACAGAGTACAGGTCTGAGTCCCATAAATCTGACATCAGTCTGCAGAAGCTAGGAACAACTGATCTGTGAAGGCCAGAACCACCATTTTAGAAGTTGTCAATTATATTTCTCAGTACTTGTTCAAACCCAGATGTTCTGTCATGCCTTGTCATTACATAGACAGCTTTTCTGATCTATCCTATCCTTCCTCTTGGCAATAATCAATATTTGTAGAAAATGTAAAGTCTTTAATTCCTACAGTTGGTCACGGTTTAGAGTGATACAAACTGTAGGCAATTTTTCTCGATTCCATATTTAGAACGTCCATTCACAAAATAGGGGCATTTGGTAATAGTTGAACAAATTTATGTGTGTTGCCCCTAGCTGTCCTATAAAGAATATTGCATTGTGAACCACCATCTGTATTTTCAAAAAAGAGTATTATGAAAAAGAGTCAGTACATCAAGGTTGAACTCTAACTGGTCAGCTGAGGTGGTGTACATGTCACAATATTTCATAGTAAATCCTTTTGACAAAGTGTGAATGTATCCATGGCAGCCATAAGACAGCTAATGTGCACACATGTATTAGTGAATAAAGAGGTGTAAGGCAAATTATATGGTATCATAAAAGCAAAGGAAGACATATTAATGTACAAGAGGGATTATTGACTCTCACTGAGACTTTATAACAGGCTATGCATCCAAACAGATATCTGTTCCTAAACAGAAAAACCACAAACTACTAATCAAAATATAGTTGTGTGTGCAGAGTAAATATTTCAAAAACACACTCTGACTCAATTAGAAGCTGCATGTCACATCTGAATTCTAATAAAAGTTCTACTTGAGAGACCATAACCAAAACCTAATGGCAACACAAATGGGACAATGCACCCCCTATGAAACACTATGGTGCCAATTACGATCCGGGAAAAATTTTCCCCGTACGACTCGTATCCGCTCTTTTTACCGTACGAATCGTACAAGTGCCGTACAAACTGGCAATCACGATTCGCATGGTAAAAAGTCCATACGAACCGCATTGGGAATCATTCCCTACACGTCCTCGGGTCGGAAAATGTGTCCGACACGTCCTCGGACGATTTACCGTACAAATGTGAAAAGTGAAGTCCGACCGAGGAATCACGATCCAACCCGTGCGTCCGATCTCACAACCGTATGGTTAAAACACCGTCCTCACCGAACTCCCATTGCAACCATGGAGACATGTGCCCGCATACGCGCCCAACACTCCCCCCAGCGTTCGAGTCGTACTCCCCGTGAATGTACACCCCCCCTGTATGTACACCCGTGTACGTGTCGAACCCCCACCCGTGTATGTACACCCCTGTACGTTCGAGTCCTACCCCCACCCCTGTACGTGTCGTACCACCGTGTATGTACACCCCTGTACGTTCGAGTCGTACCCCCACCACTGTACGTGTCGTACCACCGTGTACCTACACCCGTGTACGTCAGAGTCGTACCCCCACCCCTGTACGTGTCGTACCAGCGTGTATGTACACCCCTGTACGTTCGAGTCCTACCCCCACCCCTGTACGTGTCGTACCACCGTGTATGTACACCTCTGTACGTTCTAGTCGTACCCCCACCCCTGTACGTGTTGTACCCCCGTGTACCTACACCCGTGTACGTCAGAGTCATACCCCCACCCCTGTACGTGTCCTACCCCCGTGTATGTACACCCCTGTATGTTCGAGTCCTACCCCCACCCCTGTACGTGTCGTACCACCGTGTATGTACACCCCTGTACGTTCGAGTCGTACCCCCACCCCTGTACGTGTCGTACCCCCGTGTACCTACACCCGTGTACGTCAGAGTCGTACCCCCACCCCTGTACGTGTCGTACCCCCGTGTACCTACACCCCTGTACGTGTCGTACCACCGTGTATGTACACCCGTGTACGTTCGAGTCGTACCCCCACCCCTGTACGTGTCGTACCCCCGTGTATCTACACCCGTGTACGTCAGAGTCGTACCCCCACCCCTGTACGTGTCGTACCACCGTGTATGTACACCCCTGTACGTTCGAGTCCTACCCCCACCCGCGTATGCATGGAGCGTACCCACACCACAACATCCTAAGGACGGAGCGCACCCCAGGCCCCAACATCACAACCGATAGTACGACTCGTACCAAGCCACACACAAGGACAGCACTGTACAACAAAAAGGCCCATGTACACACCGTATACACGCCAAAAAACGCACGTACACAACCTGGACAAACCAAAACGACACAATAATACACCATTCGATTGGCACAAAGCCACAAAACATGTCCAACAACTACCAAAACAACACATTCACTGACCTGCAATAGCCAAAAACAAACAGAGGCCCAAAACACCACCACTCCTTATAACACACCCACCCAAAGTTCAAACACAGCCACACCCACCAATGGACCAATAAAAAGGGCCCACACACACAAACCATGAGCCTTTGCAACAGACTCACTGCTGCCAGACCCCACAGACAACCTACAGCACCAAACTAGAAGCTTCACCACACCTTACACTTGCACAACTTCACACAACCACCTTCTCAAACACACCCTCATCACATTCACACACACACCTGCACAACCACACCCACCCACCCACAACCATCCACACCCCCCCACCATCCACACCCACACACCTCTCCATGCCCACTAACAAGAATCCAAAGTTCAGTAACCGAGAGTTGGAGGTCCTTGTCGATGAAATCCTCAGAGTCGAGCCACAGCTCTTTGGAACCTTGGTCAGACAGACCAGCATGTCAGAAAAAACAGCCATGTGGCAGACCATCGTCGATGCTGTGAATGCTGTTGCGGACACCAGAAGGAACAAGCAGGAATGCCAAGCCAGGTGGTACGATCTGCGGAGGAGGGTCCGAGCCAAGATGCTGGATGAACACAACCAGGCCAACGCCACTGGAGGAGGGCTGTCCCGCAGACCCGTACACTACCATCCCTGGGAGGAGAGGGTGATGGCCATACTGCCGGTGGAGGCAGTCGAAGGATTAGGAGGACTCCGAGACCCGGGTGAGTACACAAACAACGCACCTCACATGGGGGGAACGTCATCCACAATCAAAATCACTAACAGGCACGCAACCACCCCAAGCTATCGCATGACTCAACCACACTCCATGAACACGCACATGCCACTGCCGCCACCATGCCCCATGCACCCAGCTGGACAATGTCAAGTCACAGGCCACAGAAGACACCAACACATGACACGGTAACCCGGATGGCGGGAGGGTGGGCCCCAAAATTCACATAGTGCAACTCAGAAGCAGACAACAATGCCCTCTGCCCATATGGCCTAGGTCACAGCCAGACAAACAGTGTGTCCCCACACAGGAAAGACTTTCCAGCAAATGGCGGACGCCTTGCATCAACACATGGGGGTGAAGGCACTGTTTTGCACATGACAGCAGCTAATGAACAGCCAACATTGTGAATGAGTGGCAGCACACACCACCACAGCAGCAGCGCACAGACACACACTACACCCAATGGGTGCCTGGAGATCAGAAACAAACGCACATCAACAAGCCAAGGGCCATTCAAAGTTCTGCTAACAGTGTGTGCCCAGGAAGCTGGGCTGAGGTGACAGAGGCTGACACACAGAGGGAGGGAAAGGGGGACAGAGAGGGAGGTAGAGGGGGACAGAGAGGGAGGGAGACACAGGGAGAGCAAATCAGTCCTTTGGTGTGTGGGAATGTCTGCTCGTCAGCAGGTGGACTGCGTGCATGTAGACAAGGGTGGCCAGTGCCAGCACCCCCCCTCTCCTCCATGGCTGAACACAGGGCCATGTCACAACCTGTGCACGAGCACAACGACAGCTACCTGCATCATTGAAGTGTGTGTAACTACTTCATGTGCCCACGTACAGTGCAACACGGAAGGCGCCAATGCACGGCTCGCCACACCTGCCCACTCCACTGCTGACTGCAGTCACACTTGACGCAGCAAGTAAGACTGTGCCACACATAGTTAAAGGCGCCAAACCTGTGCCCAAGGGACACACCCATGCACAAGTGCACTGTGAGTGGAATGCCAGACAGAACCAAATTCCCAGAGGAAATGTTCCAACTTTGAAACTGATGAAACATGGATGTAGCATGGACCTAAATTAACATTGTCTCTCTCACACACAGCTCAACCTCGTGGTTCACCCCCCAACACTGGGGGGGAAGACTCACAGGACCCGGCTCTGCGGGAGGCCGATCCCACAGGCAGCGACGACTCTCACCACTCTGTGGACCAACCCGACCCCGACCAACCTGGCCCCTCTGGTGTCCAACAACCTGCAGCACCTGCGTCAGGTACAACGGGGCCAACCACCACCCCCACTCCTGCCACATCCCAGGAGACACCCAGGATCCCTGCCCCACCACCACAAAGTAGCCAGGCTGGCCAGGAGGGACACGGTGTCCCGGGCACCCAGGAGGAGGCAGGCGACAACGCCAATGCCACCCCTCAGGGGTCCCGGAGACCCGATGTGCCCACAAGGGCAGGCCAGGTGCAAGTGGGCAGGGGTGGTGGGAGTGGAGGACGGCGGAGGCGCCAGCCTGACCAGTTGGCTGGGGACCCGGTATTTTCCCATGTCCGAAACATCCTGGACACATACCGGCAGGACACCACGGGCCTGGCCCAGGTTGTGTCCGTCCTCGAGGGGATCAAGACCCAGCAGGCCCAGCAACATGTGGAGCTACATGCCTGTCTACTGCAACACCAACGGAGGATGGAGGACGGACAGGCTGAGCTCGTGACGGCGTACACGGGAATTCACGATACACTCCGTCGGATGGCCGACAACATGGGCAACCCTCCCTGTGCCAGAAGGCGGAGAACATCACCACCCACAGGGAGGGATCAGGAGGAGGAGGAAACATCCGACGGAGCATCCCAGACGTCGTCACGGCCTGCTTCTGAGGGTCCCCGCAGGAGGGCAGGTCGTCCACGGAAACAACCGTGAGGGTCGGCGCTACATCACCATCTCCCAGGACACCTGGCCTGGCACCTGGCCCACTGGAGCAACAGCATCACAGCATCAAAAGACATTCTCTGACACATGGCCTTGCTGGTCACCGTCTGACCAATGTTGACAAAGACTGTGGCATGGACTCTGAGAATTTCCAATGGCAAGGACACCAACTCCCCTACTGAACTTTGGATTCCAAACACCCGGAAAGCCCCTCATGTCATACCCCCCCCCCCCTAAAATAAAAAGTCACACCATGATGAGAAGATGCCTGCTGGTTGCATTATTACCTTACATGTGTCTTGTAAAGTCTAACCATGCCTGAGTTCTCTTTTGACTTCAACCATCCACACCCTGGGGCATGAGTCTGGCACAGGACACACGGGTCACAGTGTATTAGGCAAGACAGACATGGAGCACCATACACACCCGTGATGGGCCCAACCAGCTGAGGGGGTGGCCGCACAACCGTGCTGACAGACATATTGAGTACAGCAACAGTCATGCGCAGAGGTCAGGGATCATGTCCAGTGTCCTGGGGGGCACCCAGGTATGTGTAGACAGGTGGCAGAACCATGTCCTGCAAGCTTGAGTCAGGTGGATGCAGAGAATGGTGGCCTGGCCAACGTTGGATGCATGGGGATGGCACATGTCACAATACCCACACAGTTATGGACATCATGCACAATACACAGTCTAATCCCACACAAACAGCTTGCATCTTGCTACTCGACACATAGCCACTATCACGGAAAACCATGCCAGACATGCCGGATGCACCGTGGCAACACACCAGCATTGACTAAGAATAGGCACCTTGGAGGCATAGGGACACCTTTATTATTCATGTATTCGGGAATGCAGAGGCAACTCGGAGTACACATAAACAGGTCATGTGGAGTAACATGTGGGTCCAACACTGGAACCCCCCTTCTGCAGCACAAAAACGTGATAGCCATGGAACTGGCACACAAGTGTCGGCTAACAGCTAAACACCCCCTGCTGCTCACGGAGAGGCTGCCATACACCATTGATCCTCTGATGTGGAAGTCCCACACCATGTCAAGCCAATGCAAACCGTATGTGTCCGAGGGCAGTGTTACACACATTGATGCCATCATCACAATCCACAATCCCATCACAGATGACTGTCAACATGTCTGACCATCTATTCAGGTGTACCCAGCTGCATGTCATGTGCACCATGGTGATGCGACATGTCTGCAGAGGAACCAAACATCGACAGGGGCAGTGTGCATACATCGTGAACAACTGCCACACCCAATACACCCCTGATGCATCCCTTACCCTAAGGAGACTTCCAAACTTGTCCGTGCATGTAACGCTGAGTCAGCACACGATGACGTGTCCATAAGGAATAGCAGTGCCACAACAATGCAAGCAGCAGACGGCATGCGCAAGTACCTGGGGAAGAGAGACACACAAGCAGTCAGACACAAGAAGCACAGCCACTTGCATGTGCATTTACTCGACACATGTATGGATGACAACATGCTAGGTCACAATTATGACTGGGGAAATACAACCATCACTGGCACCATCACTCCAGTGACACACCCACACACACCTCTGACTCACGTGCCATACATGCAGGTGGAGACACACATCACAACACATGCCACACGGGGACCAATGCGTGCACACTCAGACACTGGTACTCACCACCAAGCAAAATAGTCGCGTATGAGCCGAGTCCGGATGTCCTCTTGCGGCTCCACATCCTCCACATCACTAGCCCCATTGCCAAGCCCTTCGTCCTCTACGGGTGGATGGTCCTCGTCATCTTGATCCAGGATGAGTGGCACAGCTTTCTCAACTGCCATGTTGTGCAGCATGCAGCAGACCATGAAGATCTTGCAGACCTTCGCCGGGGCATATGGGAGTGCGCCGCCGGTCTTGTGTAGGCACCTGAATCGGCTCTTCAGCAGGCCAAACGTCCTCTCTATCACTCGCCTTGTCCGGCCATGGGCGGTGTTGTAGCGGAGCTGGGCTGGCGTGATGGGGTTGCGGAGAGGTGTGATCAGCCATGGCATGTTGGGATAGCCAGCGTCCCCTACATGGGAAGCACATGGACATCGTTAGAACAGGAGAAGCGGTCGTGCTGGAAGTCTATGCAAAATACACGACAGACAGAGTGTACCCACCAACAACACATGCTCGTTCATTGCGCAGCTGCGTCATCATTTCAGGCATCCTGCTACGCCTCATGATGTAGGCATCGTGTGCTGATCCTGGAAAACGAGCACAGACATGTGAAATCACCATGTTGGACAGACACACCACAAGGGCATTGATGGAGTGGTAGTGTTTGCGATTCCTGTACGCTACCTCCTGTGCGTGTGGTGGTACCAAAGCTACATGTGTCCCATCTATGGACCCAATGACATGGGGCATCCCTCCCAGGGCATAGAATCCACGCTTGACCACAGTCAACATTTCAGGGGTTGGGAAATGGATAAACTCATCCAGGTGAATCAACATGGCCTCTAAGAAATCATGCAGCACACGGCAGAACATGCTCTGGGACATGCCACCAACATGAGCTATGGTATTTTGAAAGGTACCCGTGGCTAGAAAATGTAGGGCTGCCATTACCTTCAGCTTGGGTGTCAGTGCCGTAGGATACCTGTGCAGCGGTTGCAGGTGTGGTGCCAGTCTCGCCGTCAAATCCAGAATCAACCGTTGGGGGAAGCGGTAGCACCGGATACAATCATTCTCCCGCATGGCAGCCAAGTCCAGAATTGCTCGGGGAAGAGGCGGCGCTCTGCAGAAAATAGGAAATGACAAGGAGGAGTCAGTGCACCACAACAACAAATAATTTGTCCTGAGCACATGTTAATCTGTCTATACACATATGCTACATACGGAGTGAGGTATGTGCCACATGCCCTGGACACGTATGGCTGGCAGGTGACACTCCTCCCAAGACCCAGCGACACACGCAGATTGAGAACCTCCACATGCCATGGCATGGGATTAGCTGTGTCCCAGTGCAAGTGAACAGCCAGACGCAAGACAGGAGTGACATACACCCACACATCAGCAGAAGTATGATGCCGATTGCAGAGACTGGTAGCGGAACACTAGAGCCACAGGTCACATGACATTACACTAGGACAGGCCACACACCTTGCCATGAAGGTGCACATGTGATGACTCACCACACATTCATAGAGGATGCAGACATGTCCTTGTTACGCTAATCCGTGTCCCATGCATACTTACACACCTCACATCCGAGACCACATGTGGCCTGGTGTGTGTAACAGTGTGCCATGGCCATCTACACACAGACACATGTTGGTTGCTGCAACGGCTGCAGCTTTCGAGGGAGCTCAAACATCTACCTAATGTGAACCCCACACACATACATGACATTGTCACATCGTGCACCGTGGGTAGTGACATGTCAGGTGTGGTAACCCCTGTACCGGGCCTCAGGGGACACTTCCGTGAGTTGGTGTCCGTGCCATGCCAGTGACGCTCATGCCAAGTGTGCAGTACGACATGCACACATGTCAAAGGAGTCAAGGGCATGCCTGGCACACATTGCACCGTCACACATTACATATGTACACTTCTCATCAGACATCTGGTGCCTTCTCCACTCAGGAGGATTGTGCCACATCACACCCTTTCACACCTGTGCCCCACACATGTAGTACTGGCCAGACAATGCATTGATGTCCATCCTTGGACAAGTATGTCAGCCCTATCCCTTCCTGTGTGCTGCCTGTCACCACTGTGATGTGTGAAAAACACCGTACCACTGCTAAGAGGGCCTGTGTACCTTCCCGTATCACTATGGGAGTGCTGCCCTATGTGTACCCATCGTGATGGTGAGCGTACAGGCGTGTGTACGGTCCGTACCACTACGAGTACGCATACGCGAGGACACCCATAGTGGTACGGCTCGTACACACGCCTGTACGGTCCCCATCACTATGGGTGTCCAAGCGTATGCGTACTCGTAGTGGTACGGCTCGTACACACGCCTGTACGGTCCCCATCACTATGGGTGTCCAAGCGTATGCGTACTCGTAGTGGTACGGCTCGTACACATGCCTGTACGGTCCCCATCACTATGGGTGTCCTCACATATGCGTACTCGTAGTGGTACGGACCGTACACACGCCTGTACGCTCACCATCACTATGGGTGTTCTCGCGTATGCGTACTCGTAGTGGTACGGACCATACACACGCCTGTACGCTCACTATCACTACGAGTACGCATACGCGAGGACACCCATAGTGATGGTGAGCGTACAGGCGTGTGTACGGTCCGTACCACTACGAGTACGCATACGCGAGAACACCCATAGTGATAGTGAGCGTACAGGCGTGTGTACGGTCCGTACCACTACGAGTACGCATACGCGAGGACACCCATAGTGATAGTGAGCGTACAGGCGTGTGTACGGTCCGTACCACTACGAGTACGCATACGCGAGAACACCCATAGTGATAGTGAGCATACAGGCGTGTGTACGGTCCGTACCACTACGAGTACGCATACGCGAGGACACCCATAGTGATAGTGAGCGTACAGGCGTGTGTACGGCCCGTTGCTATGCATTTGGGGTGCCCTAGGGCCCCGGAACGCACCGTACCTGTGTGTGAAGCTCCAAATTACATAGGGGACACATGGGGGACAAGTATTAAGGCCTACATGCATGCTGGTTGTCATGGAGACCAAGTTTTAAGTTTGAATTTGTTCTGGAAGGTGCACAGCAGAAGTCAGTTGGAATGAATCTACATTGTTGCAATGTGTTTGTGGGGTTGACATCATGCTGACGAAAAAGACAGAATAAGAACCCACTGACTGCTAGGTTTGAAGGGATTGGAGGAAACATAGGATGCAAATGTGAGTGACCAATCACTCTGCACTCCTGTGAATGAAATGGGCCAGCAAGGCAAATATAAGGCAGCCAGGTCCCATGAGGGAGCACTTGCCTGCACATCTCTGTATTCCACGACCCAGCTGCTGCTACTGATTCCCTGGAACCATGTCAAGGGCTGTGGAGAGGTCACAGCCATTCACCCTGGAGGAGAACATGGCTTTGGTGGATGTGATCCTCCCACAGTACCCCATGCTGTATGGGCGACCAGGTTATCAGGTGAGTGCAGTGTCCACTGGCACAGACTGTGCCCCTTTTTCGTGACTGTGACTTCTGGCATTGTGTCCAGGTGTGACCCACATGCTATGTACTGTAGGGGGGTCCCAGGGGTGGGAATGCCTGATGTCTCCCAGCAGAGCCCAAAGACAGGAGGGGTGTGTGCAGAGTCCTCCCAGCAGTGCCCAGAGACAGGAGGGGTGTGTGCAGAGTCCTCCCAGCAGTGCCCAGAGACAGGAGGGGTGGGTGCCTATCACTCCCAGCAGTGCCCAGAGACAGGAGGGGTGGGTGCAGAGTCCTCCCAACAGTGCCCAGAGACAGGAGGGGTGGGTGCCTATCACTCCCAGCAGTGCCCAGAGACAGGAGGGGTGTGTGCAGAGTCCTCCCAGCAGTGCCCAGAGACAGGAGGGGTGGGTGCCTATCATTCCCAGCAGTGCCCAGAGACAGGAGGGGTGGGTGCAGAGTCCTCCCAGCAGTGCCCAGAGACAGGAGGGGTGGGTGCCTATCACTCCCAGCAGTGCCCAGAGACAGGAGGGGTGTGTGCAGAGTCCTCCCAGCAGTGCCCAGAGACAGGAGGGGTGGGTGCCTATCACTCCCAGCAGTGCCCAGAGACAGGAGGGGTGTGTGCAGAGTCCTCCCAGCAGTGCCCAGAGACAGGAGGGGTGGGTGTGATGCACAGTGTGAGCCTTGATAATTGATTGTGTGTTTGCCCTCATTCCACCTGTGTACTTTCACTGGCACATACTGCTTTTGCCCTTCCCCAGAGGAGTATGTCCCTATGGCAAAGGTGCAATGCGTTGGCCGCATGACATGCCTTCTTGTAACCAGCTAATTTGTTCCCATATGTGTCTCTGTGACATGTTGCAGGTGTATTGATGTAGTGTCACTTGTTCATCCTCACAGGTAGGCGCCACTGCCAAGGAGCAGATCTGGCTGACCGCCGTCAGTGCCGTGAGGGGTGCGGATGGTCAGAGGCAGAGCCTGTCCCAGGTGAGGAAACGCTGGCAGGATATCCGGTGCTGGACGCGGAGGATCGCACGGGTCCTGCTGGGGGACTCACCTGAGAGCCGTAAGAACCGCGGGCGCCGCTGTCTCACCCACATCCACAAGCGTGTGCTGGCGGTGGTCTTTCCCGACTAGGACAGGCGCCTACAGGAGATGCAGCAGCAGCAAGGGGGTAGGTACATGTGTGTTTGTTGTGTTTCACCAGCATTTGTACGTGCACTGTACCATGGGTACACTGCCAGGGTTTTCTGGTACGTTGCGGATCCTGTTACCCACAGTGTTGCTGTGCTCTCCTGCCTCCCTTCCCCTCCTTGAAATGTGTTCCCTGGTCTGTGTGTAGTCACTCGGTCACAAAGTTATGTAGCCTGGCACCTTCTCAAAGTGTACTATGCCTGCAGCATCATGTGTGGGGGTGGTGTGTTACAGGTATTGGGACCTTGCCTGTGCCCTGTCCCGTTCTGGACGTGTGGGTTCCATGTCAGTTGGCACTAATGCTGAGTCCAGACATGGGAGTTAATCTCTCAAGTGCGAGGCCTTCCAGCACGCATGTCCTATGTGGTGGCCTGTGACATGATGTGCATGAGTGTGCGGTACGCATAGTGCAGGGATGTTAGCGTGTGTTGCAGTCATTCCCATTCAGGAGCATGGAGTTGTGTGGCCACTACTGTCCCCAGGGGCATATTTTCCTAGATCTCATGTGTGTAATCCGAAAATGTCGACTATCTCTGTGTCTACAGCATAGGTTGTGCTCTGTGCCATTGTCCCCTGGCACCATGTATATTGACGTGAAATGTAGTACAGGGGTCCACTGTCCAGCCTGACCTGATTTTCCCAGTACATACTCACGGTGGCCATTGCCTGTGTGTCTTGTTACAATCATGTCATGATGCCCATTTGTACATGATTATTTGGACAGGCGCACCTTGGGTATTTTGTGTGCAATATAGAATTTTCGCATCCAATGTGTATTTCACCCAGACTAAGAGATGTACGTGCTTCCTGTGTCTCCATAGATTTGTCTCATGTAGGGGGTGGGTGGTGCGGGCATGGCCTTCATGTCACAACCTGATTTCTCCTTGCTAGGACTGGCCAGTGTGTGATGTTTGCCTGGACATACACTCAAGGTGCAGTGTGCCAGTCAGGGTGGGCATGTTATCAGTATTACCTATGCTGCATGTGCCTCTAGTACCTGCCTATGGTCCCTGTTCATCCCTATTTCCTGCCACGCTGTGTGGTGCAGATGCAGTGCTGGATTGTCCCCAGGGCCTTGCTCCTCAGTCAAAATTCCATGTAATCTCATTTGCTATTGTGTCATGCTCTCCATAGTTTTTCGGTGGCATGGTGGGTCAAACAACTGTGTCTTGCAGGGCCTACATATGTACCTTGTTTAGTAGTTGTAACTCTTCCTTCGTTTCAGGCTATGCACTGTAACCTAAGTAGATTGGACTCATGTGACATATGTATACAGGTGTATGATTAATTTCTGTCTCTTCACCCTGCCCACAGCATCGTCGGGGGACACTGAGGGAGACATGGACACAGTCGGCGCAGAGGGACCGAGCACCAGTGCCAGCGGTGAAATGGCGGCTGGCACATCGAGTGGGCCTGAGGCGGAGGAGAGTGAACCCGGGGACCTGTCGACTGGCACAACTGAGTATGAAGCTGACGGGTCCGAGGATGATCTCTCCGAGTGGGCGGTGGCTGCTCCACCATCTGACAGCAGCCCTACATCTCGCACCGCCCCCTCCATTGGCATCAGCCGCCTCCCACGTGCTCGTGTCCCTTCCCAGCATCCCCAGTCACCACATGTCTCCTTCCTGCCAGGCACCGCACCCCCTGCCCCTGTCTCCACTGCTGCCACCAATGCAGAGTCTGTGGACATCCAGCGGAGGTTGCAGGTTGGTCAGACTGCGATCCTTAATGTCCTCCATGCCCACAGCCAGGTCCTCAACAACATGGAGGCATACTTGGAGGGCATTCATTCATCGCAGGCTGACCAACGCAACTTCCTGAGGTCGATAGACTCGACACTGACTGCAGCAGTGGGTCTCCTGCAGCGCTACGTCCCACCCCCTACCCCTGCCCCTTCCACACTTCCCACTCCCATACCTGTCCCACATACACCCAGACGTCAGCATGCACACACCACAACAGACACAGGCACCACACCAGCAGGGAAGGTCCGCCGCACACATCCTGACACGCACACACAGGGTGTAGTAGGCACACCCACTGGGTCAGGGGGCAAACGTGTGACACGCAGCCAGAGTGGGAGTCCGCATTCCACCCAATCCACTCCCTCCAAATCCCCTCCCCTCAGCTCTCCTGGCCACATCTCCCCCAAAGACTCGTTCATGGCCGCTCTGTCCCTGAGCCCCACATTGACACCACCCCGCAAGCGGTCAAGGAAGTCCACGGTCAGGGTGCTTGAGTCCCCCCCCCTGTCCACACCCACCCCCAGTGGCGCTGCGACCCATCCCTCTGACCCCCCCTCCTTGGGGCCTGTGGTTCCTTCGGGTGCAGGGGAGTCCCTGGAGGACCTTGCCACGGTGTGCAGCGCGCTCCTGGAATCCACCTTTGGCCCTGCCCCACCCCCTGTGGTGGAGTCCTCCATCCCTGCACCCAATTCGCCTACCCTTTGCCCTCCTGTCCCTGCGGTGCCTGTTCCTTCCCCCCCACATGATGCCCTCACCCCTGTGGAAGACGACGACTTGTAACTGTGCAGGCAAGCTAGGGGACACGCATCCCACTGTGTCCCCCATCCAGCTGTGACTTCTGGACTGCCCTATGGGCTTTGTTACTTTTGAACTTTCTGAGTACAAACAATTTAAGATAATGCTGATTAAAGCCATTTTTGTTTCCTTTGAACACTACTGCTTTACTGATATTGCTGTTGGTGGGGCTGCTACATGAATATGGGTGGTGATCATGTGTTGGGTGTGTGGGAAATGTAGTAGTGTGCTGGTCATAGGGGGGACCCTGGTATCTGTGTGCCATCACACGGTGTTAGCTAGGTCTCTCAGTCCATGTACGCAGTTGCTGCATGGTGGAATTGTACCAGGGTGTATTCCTTCCTCTGTGTATCCTGACATCTTCCCTGCAGGGTGTTCCCAATATGTGGTGCTGAGCTGTGTCTACATCAGCTGGGTGTGCGACGGACTCCTTCAACTTTGCACATGCATGCTGAGCGATGTCTCCACCTGCATCATTCGTGGCATCCTTGGTAGTCATAGTACTTGTGTGTGTGGACTATTGACATGACTTCATGTGTACATGTTTTCTTTTCTGCGCTATGCATGCGTATACTCCCAGCCTCGCACACATGTGGTACATGTACTGCAGGGTCTTTGTGCACCTGACTGACATTTGTGGGCATGGTATCTGTGGCTACTCCACCCTTTGCGTTTCAAGGGCACTGCTGGGAGTGATAGGCACCCACCCCTCCTGTGTCTGGGCACTGCTGGGAGGACTCTGCACACACCCCTCCTGTCTCTGGGCACTGCTGGGAGGACTCTGCACCCACCCCTCCTGTGTCTGGGCACTGCTGGGAGGACTCTGCACCCACCCCTCTTGTGACTGGGCACTGCTGGGAGGACTCTGCACCCACCCCTCCTGTCTCTGGGCACTGCTGGGAGTGATAGGCACCCACCCCTCCTGTGTCTGGGCACTGCTGGGAGGACTCTGCACACACCCCTCCTGTCTCTGGGCACTGCTGGGAGTGATAGGCACCCACCCCTCCTGTGTCTGGGCACTGCTGGGAGGACTCTGCACCCACCCCTCCTGTCTCTGGGCACTGCTGGGAGTGATAGGCACCCACCCCTCCTGTCTCTGGGCACTGCTGGGAGGACTCTGCACACACCCCTCCTGACTCTGGGCACTGCTGGGAGTGATAGGCACCCACCCCTCCTGTCTCTGGCCACTGCTGGGAGGACTCTGCACACACCCCTCCTGACTCTGGGCACTGCTGGGAGGACTCTGCACACACCCCTCCTGTCTCTGGGCACTGCTGGGAGTGATAGGCACCCACCCCTCCCCTCCTGTCTCTGGCCACTGCTGGGAGGACTCTGCACACACCCCTCCTGACTCTGGGCACTGCTGGGAGGACTCTGCACACACCCCTCCTGTCTCTGGGCACTGCTGGGAGGACTCTGCACACACCCCTCCTGTGTCTGGGCACTGCTGGGAGGACTCTGCACCCACCCCTCCTGTCTCTGGGCACTGCTGGGAGGACTCTGCACCCACCCCTCCTGCCTTTGGGCACTGCTGGGAGTGATAGGCACACACCCCTCCTATTTAACAATCTGTACGCTTAGTACATACACGTGTGTGGGTTCGCTCCATGGGGGTAGGGTTCGTACTTACACTGTTGGGGTGGGAGTCGGCTCCATACGTATGCGGGTGGGGTACGGGTCGTAGTTACACTGTTGGGGTGGGACTTATATGTACGCGGGTGAGGGTACGGGTCGTACTTACACTGTTGGGGTGGGGGTACGCTCCATACGTACGCGGGTGGGGTACGGGTTGTACTTACACTGTTTGGGTGGGAGTACTCTCCATACGTACGCGGGTGGGGTACAGGTCGTACTTACACTGTTGGCATGGGGGTACGCTCCTTGCATACGCGGGTGGGGGTACGTGTCGTACTTACACTGTTGGCATGGGGGGTACGCTCCATGCATACGCGGGTGGAGGTACGTGTCGTACTTACACTGTTGGCATGGGGGGTACGCTCCATGCATACGCGGGTGGGGGTACGTGTCGTACTTACACTGTTGGCATGGGGGGTACGCTCCTTGCATACGTGGGTGGGGGTACGTGTCGTACTTACACTGTTGGCATTGGGTACGCTCCTTGCATACGCGGGTGGGGGTACATGTCGTACTTACACTGTTGGCATGGGGGTACGCTCCATGCATACGCGGGTGGAGGTACGTGTCATACTTACACTGTTGGCATGGGGGGTACGCTCCTTGCATACGCGGGTGGGGGTACGTGTCGTACTTACACTGTTGGCATGGGGGGTACGCTCCATGCATACGCGGGTGGGGGTACGTGTCGTACTCACACTGTTGGGGTTGGGGGTACGCTCCATGCATACGGGGTGGGGGTACGGTCCGTACATATCCCTCCCCACGCTATGTGATGGTTGTGCGGCCCGTACCCAGGCCTTTGCCACATGGGTACGTGCCGTCCTGCCATTGTTGGGGTGACTTAGGTGTGGGCGTGGTACGACTCGTACCCACGCTCTTAAGGCGTTGGTACGGGAGGTACCTGTCTGGTTGTGTTGCCAGTTCGCGTCGTCATGAACTTCCGTTGTGGCAGTCGCTGGCTTAGCTGGACACGCCCCCACCCCCTCATAGTGACCAGGGCCTGAGGGTCAGGTATGTCCAGGGCATGTGTGCTGTGTGACTATGGTGGGGGTTTTGTGGCCTGCCCCTGGTCCTGCCCCCCCCCTTTCCCCCCTCCCTTTGTTGTTCTGACCTTCTGCGGCGTCTGCGTCGTAACCTGTAGAGGAGGTGGACTGCTATGAGGGCCGGGATGACACTTAGGTTCGGGTCCATGTCTGTCCGTCGCGTACGGGTACTCCTTGTTCGCGTCGTCTGTCTGTCCGTCGTGTACTGGTACTCCTTGTTCGCGTCGTCCTGATTTCCCGGCAGTTTTTGGCAGCCGGAAAATATTCACCGTGCGGTATGACGTCGGTGCGAATCGTAATTCCTGGTTCGTGAATGGCAGGCTGTGCGCGTCCCGACGTCAGCTCGGCGCATTCCCGGATCGCATTTGTATGTTTATTTTCGTCGGTCGGGGTTTTGTACGAATCGTACGGAAATGGTGTTTCCGTGCGAATCGTAATTCCATGTTGGTAGATTTTGACGACCGGGTACGCGTCGGACGGAGAATATGCTCCGTCCGACGGTTCGTACCCGGTTTTTACCGGATCGTAATTGGCACCACTGCCTTTGAAGGAGAAGCAATCCAAGTAAAGGCAAACCATGAAAACATATGAAAGGCAAAGGCTGAACTGGTTTTTACTGAAATCCCACTCTCTCTAGTTCATACCATACTTTTTTGTAGACGTAATGACTTGAGGTCTTACAGACAGTTAAAGATACCTTTAGTCAGACCTAAGATATGTAGCTGAGGTACTTCATAGTGGCCTTACAAGGCTGCCATTTCTCCAATGAAAGCTTGAGTCTCTGGTTTATTTAGTCAGTCAAAAACATTTACAACTACAATATTCGCTTGACCAAAGTTTGTGTAAGTTTCACAAAGTTTATGAGCCTCTAAATCGTGGATGTGGCCCCAGAGATGATTTGCTATATCGGCTGAGAGTTTTAGAAAAAAATTATATTCATACTTTTTGCAAAATGGTTGGACCTGATTTTTCTTTTAGTTTTCTTTCTATTAGCTTTGGTTTTCTTTCTGTGCACCCTTTTTGAGGGTGCATGACCTCACTTATTCTATTTTCCATTTTGTTATTTTAGTCATTTTATTATGCAGTTTTAATTCTTCTTGCCAGTGGCTGCTCGCCTAGACCCCCATTACCTGCCTTGCACCACCTTCAAAATGGTGCCCCCAGCGGATCACTGACAAAATATTGAAGGTCAAAAAATCGACCTACAAAAATATAGATGTCAAGAATATCGACATCCTATCTACAACATGGTAAGTACAAAAATATCGAAAATAAAATATAGAGGTGCCGATTCCGATCCTGGAAAAACCGGGTACGAACCGTCGATCGGAGCATTTTCTCCGTGCGACTCGTACCCGGGAAAAAAACATTACAAACATGCAAATACGATTCGCACGGAAACACCATTTCCGTACGAATCGTAAAAAACACTGACCGACGAAAAAATACATACCAATGTGATCCGGAACAGCGCCGACGTGACGTCGGGACGCATTCAGGCTGCGTTTCAAGAACCAGGAAGTACGATTCGAACCGACAGCAGTCCGGACGGCAATATTTTTACGGCACCCAAAAAGTGCCGGGAAAGCGAAGTACACCGCGATGCGAGCGGAATTGGGGGACAGGTACGCGCCGTACCCCCCCAGCCCCCCGTATGTACGCGCCGTCCCCCAAGCCCCCCCGCGGATGTACACACCGTCCCCCCAGCCCCCCTGCGGATGTACGCACCATCCCCCCAGCCCTCCCCGTATGTACGGTGCGTACCCCCACCCCACCCCCGTATGTACGGTGCGTACCCCCACCCCTGTATGTACGGTGCGTACCCTCACCCCCGTATGTACGGTGCGTACCCCCACCCCACCCCCGTATGTATGGTGCATACCCCCACCCCCGTATGTACGGTGCGTACCCGCAGCGCTACACGCTGGGGGTACGCACCGTACATATGGGGGTGGGAGTACGCACCGTACATACGGGGGTGGGGTGGGGATATGCACCGTACATACGGGGGTGGGGGTACGCACCGTACATACGGGGTGGGGTGGGGGTACGCACCGTACATACGGGGTGGGGGTACGCACCGTACATACGGGGTGGGGGTACTCACCGTACATATGGGGGGCTGGGAGTATGCACCGTACATACGGGGTGGGGTGGGGGTACGCACCATACATACGGGGGTGGGGTGGGGGTACGCACCGTACATACGGGGTGGGGTGGGGGTACGCACCGTATATACGGGGGTGGGGTGGGGGTACGCACCGTACATACGGGGTGGGCTGGGGTACGGTGCGTACATCCGCAGGGGGGGCTGGGGGGACGGTGTGTACATCCGCGGGGGGGGCTGGGGGGACGGCGCGTATGCGGGCACATGTCTCCATGGTTGCTATTGAAGTTCGCTCCGTGCGGTGTTTTTTCCATACAGTTGTACAATCGGACGGATGGGATGGATCGTACTTGCGCGCTCTGACTTCAGTTTTCTGATTCGTACGTAAAATCGTCCGGGGACGTGTCGGACACTTTTTCCCACCCGAGGACGTGTGGGGGAATTTTCCCAATGCGATTCGTATGTATTTTTTCCCATGCGAATCGTACTTGCCAGTTTGTACGGTACTTTTACGATTCGGACGGAAAAAAATCCGGATACGATTCGTACGGGGAAAATTTTTCCAGGATCGGAATCGGCACCAGAATGTCAAAAATATAGTTTTTAAAAATATAGGGTATTTTTTAGTTTAAAAAAAACATGTTAAATAAACCAAATAATACTTATAAATAAAATAAACATAATCAAATATATTTTATAATTTTTAAAATTAATAATATATATAATTTAATAAAACATTAATTAAACGTATACATATAATATATATACTTAATCAGTTTTAATAATTGTTTTAATAACTTATAAATTATTATTTATTATAAATTACAAATACATTATACACATAAAACAATAACATGAATAAAAATTCAATAATTATATATAACACATTTAAAAAATTACATTTAATTTGAATATTGTTAAAATTAATTATATATTACATTAGCTAAAATAATACAAAAAATATTAAATAGCACAGACAATAAAACTACTACTCCAGCTCCCAAAAAAACAACAGTAAGGAAAATGTTGGATAGCGTAGGGGGAAAAATTACTATTCGAACTCCAGAGAGTGCAACTGTAGAGAAAGTGTTGGATAGCGTAGGGGTAAAAATTACTATTCCCACTCCAGAGAGTGCAATATTAGGGAAAGTGTTGGATAGTGTAGGGGTAAAAATTACTATTCCCACTCGAGAGAGTGCAACAGTAGGGAAAGTGTTGGATAGCGTAGGGGTAAAAATTACAATTCCCACTCCAGACAGTGCAACAATAGGGAAAGTGTTGGATAGCGTAGGGGTAATAATTACTATTCCAACTCCAGAGAGTGCAACAGTAGAGAAAGTGTTGGATAGCGTAGGGGTAAAAATTACTATTCCCACTCCAGAGAGTGCAACATTAGGGAAAGTGTTGGATAGCGTAGGGGTAAAAATTACTATTCCAACTCCAGAGAGTGCAACAGTAGGGAAAGTGTTGGATAGAGTAGGGGTAAAAATTACTATTCCCACTCCAGAGAGTGCAACAGTAGGGAAAGCGTTGGATAGCGTAGGGGTAAAAATTACTATTCCAACTCCAGAGAGTGCAACAGTAGGGAAAGTGTTGGATAGCGAAGGGGTAAAAATTACTATTCCCACTCCAGAGTGTGCAACAGTAGGTAAAGTGTTGGATAGCGTAGGGGTAAAAATGACTATTTCAACTCCACAGAGTGCAACAGTAGGGAAAGTGTTGGATAGCGTGAGGGTCAAAATTACTATTCCAACTCCAGAGAGTGCAACAGTACAGAAACTGCTGGATAGCGTAGGGATAAAAATTACTATTCCAACTCCAGAGAGTGCAACAGTAGGGAAAAAAGTGTTGGATAGCGAAGAAGTTAAAAATAACATACTTATAAATAAAATAATTATTTAAAATAATTAGTGATTTAATTATTAAATAACTCACAATTATTTACAAATACCAATAAATAATGATTACAAACATAACTACCAATTAATAATTAATTAACAATAAATTACTAATAAATACCAATAAAAAATAATTAATAAATATTATTTACCAAATAATAAATATAAAACAATAAAATATTTTTCATAACCAAAAACATAGGAATTATTACAAATTAATTACCAATTAAAAAATATTGAACAATTAACAAAAATGATACCACAAAATAATAATGAAACAATAATTACCAATTAATAATTACTTATCAATATATTAATTAGAAATATCAATACATAATATTTAATCATATTTAATTCACAATTAATGATTGATCAACAACAAATTATTTTTCATAACCAAAATTTTATAATTTAAAATATTTACCAATTAATAATTAATGTCCAATTAATTCATTATCAACACCCAACAACAAATTTAATAATTACTTAATAAGATTTCAATTACTTCCAAGACTATTCCCCTATAAACGCACAACACTCTCCAATAATAAAATAATACACTTAACATAATTATCAATTATTCAATTAATAAAAACTAATTACCAATTAATAAAAATTAATTACCAATTAATACTTAATTAACAATAATATAATTATCAATACCAATCAATGAAAATACATTATTACCTAATTACAATTAAATTACTTCCCACCCTATTCCCCTATAAACCCACAACCCGCTACAGAACTTAAACGCAAAAATTAATTAAAATTAATTTATAATTCCTAAAAATGTATAATTAATTTCATATAATTAAATTACTTTCCACCCTATTCCCCTATAAACCCACAACCCGCTACAGTACTAAAACACAAAATTGACTTAAAAAACCATTATTAACGTATAAAAATTGTATACATATATTTTAAAACCAGTAAAACACTTAACAAAAAACATATAACACATGCATATTAAATACATAATAAAATACATAACAATAATATAAATATCGATATTAGTAACATCAATATTAGTAACATCGATATATTTGATATCGATATTACTAACTTCGATATTACTAACATCGATATAAAAATACTTACTTTAGGGTCGATATTCTGTCCATAGATATTATTGACATCGATATTCTGTCCCTTCGATATTTAAAACTCGATATTAGTGTAGGTCGAACTTTTATTTTCGATATTTTGACTGCTTACCGCCCCCAGCATGGGGTGAGCAGTGCACATATACAGCGGGCACACCAAGGATGCACCAAAGGCAAACCTGCCTGTGCCCATCAGTGCTTGGACCACGCCATGTGCCACAACCTCTGGTCCTTTTCACTCAAATCCAGGGCACGTCTTTCCAACTCAGCAGAAGCAATCTTCAGCCGCAAGCCCACAGATAACCCCTCTTGCATACTTTGCCTCCTTTAAGCTTCATAGGTCTCCTTACTTGCCACAGCTGCCACACTTCACTCTGGTGCAGATTACGATCCTGGAAAAACTGGGTACGAACCGTCGGACGGAGCATATTCTCCGTCCGACGCATACCCGGTCGTAACAATATACAAACGTGGAAGTACGATTCGCACGGAAATACTATTTCCGTACGAATCGTACAAAACCCCGACCGACGAAAATAAACATACAAATGTGATCCGGGAAAGCGCCGACGTGACGTCGGGACGCACGCAGCCTGCCATTCACGAACCAGGAAGTACGATTCGCACCGACGTTATTCCGCACGGACAATATTTTCCGGCAGCCAAAAACTGCCGGGAAATCAGGACGACGCGAACAAGGAGTACCTGGACGCGACGGACAGACATGGACCCGAACCTACGTGTCATCCTGGGCCTCATAGCAGTCGACCTCCTCTACAGGTTACGACGCAGATGCCGCAGAAGGTCAGAACAACAAAGGGAGGGGGGAAAGGAAGGGGGCGGCAGGGGCAGGCCACAAAACCCCCACCAAAGTCACACAGCACACATGCCCTGGACATACCTGACCCCAGGCCCTGGTCACTACGAGGGGGTGGGGGCGTGTCCAGCAAAGCCAGCGTCCGCCACAACGGAAGTGCTTGACGACGCGAACCGGCAACACAACAATACAGGTACGTCCCATACCCACGCCTTAAGAGCGTGGGTACGAGTCGTACCACGCCCACACCTACGTCACCCCAACAATGGCGGGACGGCTGTACCCACGTGGCAAAGGCCTGGGTATGGCCCGCACAAGCATTCCATAGCGTGGGTATGGATATGTACGGACCGTACCCCCACCCCATATGCATGGAGCGTACCCCCCACCCCAACAGTGTAAGTACGACCCGTACCCACACCCGCGTACGTATGGAGCGTACCCCCCACCCCAACAGTGTAAGTACGACCCATACCCTCACCCGCGTACGTATGGAGGGTACCCCCCACCCCAACAGTGTAAGTATGACCCGTACCGTCACCCGCGTACGTATGGAGCGTACCCCCCACCTCAACAGTGTAAGTACGACCCATACCCTCACCCGTGTACGTATGGAGCGTACCCCCCACCCCAACAGTGTAAGTACGACCCGTACCCTCACCCGCGTACGTATGGAGCGTACCCCTCACCCCAACAGTGTATGTACGACCCGTACCCTCACCCGCGTACGTATGGAGCGTACCCCCCACCCCAACAGTGTAAGTACGACCCGTACCCTCACCCGCGTATGCATGGAGCGTACCCCCACCCCAACCGTGTATGTACGACCCGTACCCTCACCCGCGTACGTATGGAGCGTACCGCCCACCCCAACAGTGTAAGTACGACCCGTACCCTCACCCGCGTACGTATGGAGCGTACCCCCCACCCCAACAGTGTAAGTATGACCCGTACCCTCACCCGCGTACGTATGGAGCATACCCCCCACCCCAACAGTGTAAGTACGACCCGTACCCTCACCCACATATGCATGGATCGTACCTCCACCCCAACCGTGTATGTACGACCCGTACCCTCACCCGCGTTTGTATGGAGCGTACCCCCACCCCAACAGTTTAAGTACGACCCGTACCCTCACCCGCGTATGCATGGAGCGTACCCCCACCCCAACCGTGTATGTACGACCCGTACCCTCACCCGCGTACGTATGGAGCGTACCCCCCACCCCAACAGTGTAAGTACGACCCGTACCCTCACCCGCGTATGCATGGAGCGTACCTCCACCCCAACTGTGTATGTACGACCCGTACCCTCACCCGCGTACGTATGGAGCGTACCCCCTACCCCAACCATGTATGTACAACCCGTACCCTCACCCGCGTATGCATGGAGCGTACCCCCCATGCCAACAGTGTAAGTACGACCCATTCCCTCACCCGCGTATGCATGGAGCGTACCCCCACCCCAACCGTGTATGTACGACCCGTACCCTCACCCGCGTATGCATGGAGCGTACCTCCACCCCAACCGTGTATGTATGACCCGTACCCTCACCCGCGTACGTATGGAGTGTACCCCCAACCGTGTATGTACGACCCGTACCCTCACCCGCGTATGCATGGAGCGTACCACCCATGCCAACTGTGTACGTACGGACCGTACCCCCACCTCGTATGCATGGAGCGAACCCACACCCGTGTGTGTTCTAAGCGTACATATCCTGAAATAGGAGGGTTGGGTGCAGAGTCCTCCCAGCAGTGCCCAGACACAGGAGGGGTGGGTGCCTAACACTCCCAGCAGTGCCCAGTCACAGGAGGGGTGTGTGCAGAGTCCTCCCAGCAGTGCCCAGACACAAGAGGGGTGGGTGCAGAGTCCTCCCAGCAGTCCCCAGTCACAGGAGGGGTGTGTGCAGAGTCCTCCCAGCAGTGCCCAGACACAGGAGGGGTGGGTGCAGAGTCCTCCCAGCAGTGCCCAGTCACAGGAGGGGTGTGTGCAGAGTCCTCCCAGCAGTGCCCAGACACAGGAGGGGTGGGTGCAGAGTCCTCCCAGCAGTGCCCAGACACAGGAGGGGTGGGTGCAGAGTCCTCCCAGCAGTGCCCAGACACAGGAGGGGTGTGTGCAGCGTCCTCCCAGCAGTGCCCAGTCATAAGAGGGGTGTGTGCAGAGTCCTCCCAGCAGTGCCCAGACACAGGAGGGGAGGGTGCCTAACACTCCCAGCAGTGCCCAGTCACAGGAGGGGTGTGTGCAGAGGCCTCCCAGCAGTGCCCAGTCACAAGAGGGGTGTGTGCAGAGGCCTCCCAGCAGTGCCCAGACACAGGAGGGGTGGGTGCAGAGTCCTCCCAGCAGTGCCCAGACACAGGAGGGGTGTGTGCAGCGTCCTCCCAGCAGTGCCCAGTCATAAGAGGGGTGTGTGCAGAGTCCTCCCAGCAGTGCCCAGTCACAGGAGGGGTGTGTGCAGAGTCCTCCCAGCAGTGCCCAGACACAAGAGGGGTGGGTGCAGAGTCCTCCCAGCAGTCCCCAGTCACAGGAGGGGTGTGTGCAGAGTCCTCCCAGCAGTGCCCAGACACAGGAGGGGTGGGTGCAGAGTCCTCCCAGCAGTGCCCAGTCACAGGAGGGGTGTGTGCAGAGTCCTCCCAGCAGTGCCCAGACACAGGAGGGGTGGGTGCAGAGTCCTCCCAGCAGTGCCCAGACACAGGAGGGGTGGGTGCAGAGTCCTCCCAGCAGTGCCCAGACACAGGAGGGGTGTGTGCAGCGTCCTCCCAGCAGTGCCCAGTCATAAGAGGGGTGTGTGCAGAGTCCTCCCAGCAGTGCCCAGACACAGGAGGGGTGGGTGCCTAACACTCCCAGCAGTGCCCAGTCACAGGAGGGGTGTGTGCAGAGGCCTCCCAGCAGTGCCCAGACACAGGAGGGGAGGGTGCAGAGTCCTCCCAGCAGTGCCCAGACACAGGAGGGGTGGGTGCCTAACACTCCCAGCAATGCCCAGTCACAGGAGGGGTGTGTGCAGAGTCCTCCCAGCAGTGCCCAGACACAGGAGGGGTGTGTGCATAGTCCTCCCAGCAGTGCCCAGACACAGGAGGGGTGTGTGCAGAGTCCTCCCAGCAGTGCCCAGACACAGGAGGGGTGGGTGCAGAGTCCTCCCAGCAGTGCCCAGACACAGAAGGGGTGGGTGCCTAACACTCCCAGAAGTGCCCAGTCACAGGAGGGGTGTGTGCAGAGGCCTCCCAGCAGTGCCCAGTCACAAGAGGGGTGTGTTCAGTGGCCTCCCAGCAGTGCCCAGACACAGGAGGGGTGGGTGCAGAGTCCTCCCAGCAGTGCCCAGACACAGGAGGGGTGGGTGCCTAACACTCCCAGCAGTGCCCAGTCACAGGAGGGGTGTGTGCAGAGTCCTCCCAGCAGTGCCCAGACACAGGAGGGGTGTGTGCAGAGTCCTTCCAGCAGTGCCCAGACACAGGAGGGGTGTGTGCAGAGCCCTCCCAGCAGTGCCCAGACACAGGAGGGGTGGGTGCCTAACACTCACAGCAGTGCCCCTGCAAAGAAAAGGGTGGAGTACCCACAGATCCAATGCCCACAAATGTCAGTCAGGTGCACAAAGATCCTGCAGTACATGTACCACATGTGTGTGAGGCTGGGAGTATACACATGCATAGCGCCAAAAAGAAAACATGTACACATGAAGTCATGGCAACAGTCTACATACACAAGTACAGTGACCACCAAGGACGCCACGAATGATGCAGGTGGAGACATCGCTCAGCATGCATGGCCCAAGTCTAACGAGTCCGTCACACACCCAGCCAATGTAGACACAGCTCAGCACCACATATTGGAAAGACCCTGCAGGGAAGATGTCAGGTTACACAGAGGAAGGAACACACCTTGGGACGATGTCACCATGCAGTAACTGCTTACATGAACAAAGTTATGTAGCCAACAGCTTGTGATGGCACACAGATACCAGGATCCACCCTATGACCAGCACAAGACTACAATTCCCACACACCCAACACATAATCACCACCCAAAATAATGGGGCAGGTCGACCAACAGCAATACCAGACAGACAGTAGTGTACTAAGGAAAAATAAATTGCTTTATTCAGCATCCAAAAATCTGTTTGTCCCTTGAAAGTTCAAAATGTACAATGCCCATAGGGCAATCCAAAGTTCAAATCCAGGTGGGGGACACAGTGGGACGCGTGTCCCCTAGCTTGCCTGCACAGTCAGACTCCTACGTCTTCCAGAGCGGGGAGGGCATCATGTGGGGGGGAAGGACCAGGCACCGCAGGGACATGAGGGGAAGGGTAGGCGTCGTGGGTGCAGGGATGGAGGACTCCACCACAGGGGGTGGGGCAGGGCCAAAGGCAGAGGCCAGGATGCAAGGTCCTCCAGCGACTCTCCTGCACCCGAAGGAACCACAGGCCCCAAGGAGGGGGGGGCGGAGGGATGGGTCGCAGCACCACTGGGGGAGGGTTTGGACAGGGGGGGGGACTCAACCACCCTGACCGGGGACTCCCTTGACTGCTTGCGGGGTGGTGTCACTGTGGGGCTCAGGGACAGAGCGGCCATGAAGGAGTCTTTGCCGGATATGTGGCTAGGAGAGCTGAGGGGAGGGGATTTGGAGGGAGTGGATTTGGTGGAATGCGGACTCCCACTCTGGCTGTGTGGCTTACGTTTGCCCCCCGACCCAGTGGGTGTGCCTACTTCACCCTGTGTGTGCGTGCCAGGAGGTGTGCGTTTGACCTTTCCTGCTGGTGTGGTGCCTGTGTCTGTTGTGGTGGGTGCATGCTGATGTCTGGGTGTACGTGGGACAGGCATGGGAGTGGGAAGTGTGGATGGGTCAGGGGTAGGGGGTTGGACGTAGCGCTGCAGGAGACCCACTGCTGCAGTCAGTGTCGAGTCAATGGACCTCAGCAAGTTGCGTTGGTCAGCCTGCGATGAGAAAATGCCCTCCAAGTATGCCTCCATGTTGTTCAGCACTTGGCTGTGGCCATGGAGGGCATTAAGCATCGCAGCCTGACCAACCTGCAACTGCCGCTGGATGTCCACAGACTCGGCATTGGCGGCAGCAGTGGAGACAGGGGCAGGGGGTGCGGTGCCTGGCAGGAAGGAGACATGTGGTGACTGGGCACGCTGGGAAGGGACACGAGCAAGTGGGAGGCGGCTGATGGCTATGGAGGGGGTGGGGAGAGATGTTGTGCCGCTTTCAGCTGCTGGTGAAGCCTCCGCCCACTCGGAGAGATCATCCTCGGACCCGTCAGCTTCATATTCTGTCGTGCCAGTGGACAGGTCCTCGGCCTCACTCTCCTCCGCCTCAGTTCCACTCGATGTGCCAGCCACGATGTCACCGCTGGCACTGGTGCTCGGTCCCTCCGCTCTGTCTGTGCTCATGTCTCCCTCCGTGTCCCTCGACGATGCTGTGGGCAAGGTGAAGAGACAGCAATTAATCATACACCTGTATACATATGTCACATGAGTCCAATCTACATAGGTTACAGTGCATAGCCTGAAAAGAAAGATCAGTAACATCTACAAAACAAGGTACAGATGTAGGGCATGCAACACACAGTTGGTTGACCCACCATGCCACTGAAAAACTATGGAGAGCATGACACAATAGCAAATGACATGAAATGGAGTTTGACAGAGGAGCCAGGCTCTGGGGACAATCCAGCACTGCATCTGCACCACACAGCGTTGCCGAAAATAGGGATGAGCAGGGACCATATCCATGAACTTGAGGCACATGCTGCATAGGTAATACTGAAAACATGCCCACCATGACTGGCTCAGTGCACCTTGAGTGTATGTGCAGACAAACATCACACACTGGCCAGACCTAGCAAGGAGATATCAGGTTTTGACATGTAGGCTTTGCCCGCACCAACCACCCCCTACATGAGACAATTTGTTGAGACACAGGAAGCACTTACATCTCTTAGTCTGGGTGAAATACACATGGGCTGGATAAATGCAAGATTGGACACAAAATACCCAAGGTGCGCCTGTCCAAATAATCATGTACAAATGGTCATCATCAGATGATTGTAACAAGACACACAGGCACTGGCCACCGTGAGTATGAACAAGGAAAATCAGGTCAGGCTGTACAGTGGACACTTGTACTACATTTTACGTCAATATACATGGTGCCAGGGGACAATGGCACAGAGCACAACCTATGCTGTAGACACTGAGAGTGTCCACATTTTGTGATGACACACATGACACCTAGGAAAATATGCCCCAGGGGACAGTAGTGGCCACACAACTCCATGGTCCTGAATGGGAAAGACTGCAACACACGCCACCATCCCTGCACTATGCGTATCGCACACTCATGCACATCTTGTCACAGGCCACAACATAGGACATGCGTGCTGTAAGGCATGACACTTGAGAGACTAACTCCCATGTCTGGACTCAGCATCAGTGCCAACTGACATGGAACCCACAAGTACTGAACTGGACAGGGCACAGGCAAGGTCCCAAAACCTGTTACACACCACCCCCACACATGATGCTACAGGCATAGTTCACGTGGAGAAAGTGCCAGCCTACATAACCTTGTGAAGGAGTGACTACACACAGACCAGGGAACACATTGCAAGGAGGCGAAGGGAGACAGGAGAGCACCGCTATACTGTGGGTAACAGGATCTGCACAGCACCTTTAAACCCTGGCAGTGTATCCATGCAACTGTGCAATTACAAATGCTGGTGACACACAACAAACACACATGTACCTACCCCCTTCCTGCTGCTGCTTCTCCTGTAAGCGCCTGTCCAAGTCTGGAAATACCACCGCCAGCACACGCTTGTGGATGTGGGTCAGACTGCGGCGCCCGCGGTTCTTATGGGTCTCAGGTGAGTCCCCCAGCAGGACCCGTGCGATCCTCCGCGTCCAGCACCGGATATCCGGCCAGCGTTTCCTCACCTGGGCCAGGCGCCGCTTGCGACCGTCCGTCCTCCTCACGGCACTGACGGCGTTCATCCAGATCTGCTTCTTGGCAGAGGCGCCTACCTGTGAGGATGAACAAGTGACACTACATCAATACACCTGGCACATGTCACAGAGACACATATTAGAACAAATTTGCTGTTTACAACAAGGCATAGTATGCATCCAACGCATTGCACCTTTGTCATAGGGACATGATCCTCTGGGGAAGGGCAAAAGCAGTACGTGCCATTGAAAGTACACAGGTGGAATGAGGGCAACGACACAATCAATGATCCAGGCTCACACTGTGCATCACAAGCTACACCAGGATAATGTGCAGCACCTCTAAGCAGTCACATGCCACAGGCCACTGACGCTACCTCAGCAGAGTACACAGACACACACAGGCACAGGACATTCACCTGCCATTGCCAAATGCAGCGACAAACCTCACTCTGCACATGTGCCACTAGACGGGGGGGCTCACAGGTGTGGGGCTGGCTCTGCACGTCAGACACACAGCACTGCTTCCTGCTCACATCACATGGGCAGGGAATATCCATCCCTCATGCAGCCTGGGTGCCACACTCCACATATGCACCCACCCACATGACAGGGGACTTACACACACACCGATGTCCAGGGTACGAACACATCATGTGGACACTCTCAGCACAGGTACACAGAACTAACACACATCTGTGGGTACAGTCACCTGTCACACTGGGCTGACCACATAATCAAATGAGGACTGTAGAGGCTACATTCCCAGGAGGACAAGACAGGCAGAATGTGGCATGCACCATGCAGCGATTGTCACAGTAAACACAATGCAAGTGAGGACGGCAGACATGCACCAAAGCATGCTCTGGCTGGGAGACATCAGGCATTCCCCCCCTGGGACCCCCCCTACAGTACATAGCATGTGTGTCACACCTGGACACAATGCCAGAAGTCACAGTCACAAACAAGGGACACAGTCTGTGCTATTAGACTCTGCACGCACCTGATACCCTGGTCGCCCATACAGCAGGGGGTACTGTGGGAGGATCACATCCAGCTATGCCAGGTTCTCCTCCAGGGTTAAAGGCTGTGCCCTCTCCACAGACCTTGACATGGTTCCAGGGAATCAGTAGCAGCAGCTGGGTCGTAGAATCCAAAGATGTGCAGGCAAGTGCTCCCTCATGGGACCTGGCTGCCTTATATCTGCCTTGCTGGCCTGTTTCATGCACAGGAGTACAGAGTGATTGGTCACTCACATTTGCATCCTTTGTTTCCTCCAATCCCTTCAAACCTAGCACAGTCAGTGGGTTCAGGCGTGTGTACGGTCACTATCACTATGGGTACGCATACGCGAGCACACCCATAGTGATACGGACCGTAAACACGCCTGTACGCTCACTATCACTATGGGTACGCATACGCGAGCACACCCATAGTGATACGGACCGTAAACACGCCTGTACGCTCACTATCACTATGGGTACGCATACGCGAGAACACCCATAGTGATACGGACCGTACACACGCCTGTACGCTCACTATCACTATGGGTACACATACGCGAGCACACCCATAGTGATACGGACCGTACACACGCCTGTACGCTCACTATCACTATGGGTACGCATACGCGAGCACACCCATAGTGATACGGACCGTACACACGCCTGTACGCTCACTATCACTATGGGTACGCATACGCGAGCACACCCATAGTGATACGGACCGTACACACGCCTGTACGCTCACTATCACTATGGGTACGCATACGCGGGCACACCCATAGTGATAAGGACCGTACACACGCCTGTACGCTCACTATCACTATGGGTACGCATATGCGAGCACACCCATAGTGATAGGGACCGTACACACGCCTGTGAGCGAATGTACGGTGCCTTTCACACATCACAGTGGTGACAGGCAGCACACAGGAAGGAATAGAGCTGACATACTTGTCCATGGATGGACATCAAGGCATTGTCTGGGCATTACTACATGTGTGGGGCACAGGTGTGAAAGTCTGTGATGTGGCACATTACTCCTGAGTCGAGAAGGCAATAGATGTATGATGAGATGTGTACAGATGTTATGTGTGACGGTGCAATGTGTGCCAGGCATGCCCTTAACTCCTTTGACATGTGTGCATGTCGTACTGCACACTTGGGATGAGCGTCACTGGCATGGCACAGTCAACAACACACGCAAGTGTCCCCTGATGCCCGCTACAGGGGTTACCACACCAGACATGTGACTACCCACGGTGCACGATGTGTCTATGTCATGTATGTGTGGGGTGTTCCCATTAGCTTGATGTTGTTGCTCCCTCAAAAGCATCAGCTGTTGCAGCAACCAACATGTGTCTGTGTGTAGATGGACATGGCACACTGTTCCGCACACCAGGCCACATGTGGTATCGGATGTGAGGTGCGTATGTATGCATGGGACACGGAGTAGCGTAACAAGGACATGTCTGCATCCTCTCAATGAATGTGTGGTGAGTCATTACATGTACACCTTATTGGCAAGGTGTGTGGGCTGTCCTAGTGTAATGTCATGTGACCTGTGGCTCTAGTGTTCCGCTACCAGTCTCTGAAATCGACATCCTACTTCTGCTGATGTGTTGATGTATGTCACTCCTGTGTTGCGTCTGGCTGTTCACTTACACTGGGACACAGCTAATCCCATGCCATGGCATGTGGAGGTTCACAATCTCCGTGTGTAGCTGGGTCTTGGTAGGAGTGTCACCTGGCTGCCATACGTGTCCAGGGCATGTGGCACATACCTGACTCCGTATGTAGCATATGTGTATTGACAGATTAACATGTGCTCAGTACAAATAAATTGTTGTTGTAGTGCACTCACTCTTCCTTGTCACTTCCAAATTACTGCAGAGCGCCGCCTCTTCCCCGACCAATTCCGGACTTGGCTGACATGCAGGAGAATGACTGTATCCGGTGCTACCGCTTCCCCCAACTGTTGATTGAGGAGTTGACGGCGAGGCTGGCACCACACCTGCAACCGCTGCACAGGTATCCTACGGCACTGACACCCAAGCTGAAGGTAATGGCAGCCCTACATTTTCTTGCCACGGGTACCTTTCAATATACCATAGCTCATGTTGGTGGCATGTCCCAGAGCATGTTCAGCTGTGTGCTGCATGATTTCTTAGAGGCCATGTTGCTTCACCTGGATGAGTTCATCCATTTCCCAACTCCTGAACTGTTGACTGGGGTCAAGCGTGGATTCTATGCCCTGGGAGGGATGCCCCATGTCATTGGGTCCATAGATGGGACACATGTGGCTTTGGTACCACCACAGGCACAGGAGGTAGCGTACAGGAATCACAAGCACTACCACTCCATCAATGCCCTTGTGGTGTGTCTCTCCAACATGGTGATTTCACATGTCTGTGCTCGTTTTCCAGGATCAGCACACGATGCCTACATCATGAGGCGTAGCAGGGTGCCTGAAATGATGACGCAGCTGCGCAACGAACGAGCATGTGTTGTTGGTGGGTACACTCTGTCTGTCCTGTATTTTGCGTAGACTTCCAGCACGACCGCTTCTCCTGTCCTACTTATGTCCATGTGGTTTCCATGTAGGGGACGCTGGCTATCCCAACATGCCATGGCTGATCACACCTCTCCGCAACCCCATCACGCCGGCCCAGCTCCGCTACAACACCGCCCATGGCCAGACAAGACGAGTGATAGAGAGGACATTTGGCCTCCTGAAGAGCCGATTCAGATGCCTCCACAAGACCGGCGGCGCCCTCCCATATGCCCCGGCGAAGGTCTGCAAAATCTTCATGGTCTGCTGCATGCTGCACAACATGGCAGTTGAGAAAGCTGTGCCACTCATCCTGGATCAAGATGATCAGGACCATCCACCCGTGGAGGACGAAGGGCTTGGCAATGGGGCTAGTGATGGGGAGGATGTGGTTTCGCAAGAGGACATCCGGAGTCGGCTCATACGCGACTTCTTTGCTTAGTGGTGAGTACCAGTGTCTGTGTGTGCACACATTGGTCCCCGTGTGGCATGTGTTGCGATATGTGTGTCCATCTGCATGTATGCCACGTGAGTCAGAGGTGTGTGTGGATGTGTCACTCGAGTGATGGTGCCAGTGATGAGTGTATTTCCCCAGTCATAATTGTGACCTAGCATGTTGTCATCCTTACATGTGTCGAGTACATGCACATGCAAGTGGTTGTGCTTTTTGTGGTTGACTTCTTGTGTGTCTCTCATCCCCAGGTACTTGCGCATGCCGTCTGCTGGTTGCATTGTTGTGGCACTGCTATTCCTCATGGACACGTCATCGTGTGCTGACTCAGCGTTACACGCACGGACAAGTTTTGAAGTCTCCTTAGGGTAAGGGATGCATCAGGGGTGTATTGGGTGTGGCAGTTGTTTACGATGTGTGCACACTGCCCCTGTCGATGTTTGGTTCCTCTGCAGACATGTTGCATCACCATGGGACACATGACATGCAGCTGGGTACACCTGAATAGATGGTCAGACTTGTTGACAGTCATCTGTGATGGGATTGTGGATTGTGATGATGGCATCAATGTGTGTAACACTGCCCTCGGACACATACGGTTTGCATTGGCTTGACATGGTGTGGGACTTCCACATCAGAGGATCAATGGTGTATGGCAGCCTCTCCGTGAGCAGCAGGGGGTGTTTAGCTGTTAGCCGACACTTGTGTGCCAGTTCCATGGCTATCACGTTTTTGTGCTGCAGAAGGGGGGTTCCAGTGTTGGACCCACATGTTACTCCACATGACCTGTTTATGTGTACTCCGAGTTGCCTCTGCATTCCCGAATACATGAATAATAAAGGTGTCCCTATGCCTCCAAGGTGCCTATTCTTAGTCAATGCTGGTGTGTTGCCACGGTGCATCCGGCATGTCTGGCATGGTTTTCCGTGATAGTGGCTATGTGTCGAGTAGCAAGATGCAAGCTGTTTGTGTGGGATTAGACTGTGTATTGTGCATGATGTCCATAACTGTGTGGGTATTGTGACATGTGCCATCCCCATGCATCCAACGTTGGCCAGGCCACCATTCTCTGCATCCACCTGACTCAAGCTTGCAGGACATGGTTCTGCCACCTGTCCACACATACCTGGGTGCCCCACAGGACACTCCACATGATCCCTGACCTCTGCGCATGGCTGTCGCTGTACTCAATATGTCTGTCGGCACGGTTGTGCGGCCACCCCCTCAGCTGGTTGGGCCCATCACGGGTGTGTATGGTGCTCCATGTCTGTCTTGCCTAATACAATGTGACCCATGTGTGTCCTGTGCCAGACTCAGGCCCCAGGGTGTGGATGGTTGAAGTCAAATGAGAACTCAGGCATGGTTAGACTTTACAAGACACATGTAAGGTAATAATGCAAAATGTAGGCATCATCTCTTTATCGTGTAACTTTTTATTTTGGTTGGGGTACGTGGGGAGAGAGGGGTATGACATGAGGGGCTTTCCGGGTGTGTGGAATCCAAAGTTCACTAGGGGAGTTGGTGTCCTTGCCATTGGAAATCCTCAGAGTCCATGCCACAGTCTTTGTCAACATTGGTCAGACAGTGACCAGCAAGTCCATGTGGCAGAGAATGTCTTTTGCTGCTGTGCTGCTGTTGGTCCAGTGGGCCAGGTGCCAGGCCAGGTGTCCTGGGAGATGGTGCTGTTGCGCTGACCCTCACGGTCTTTTCCGTGGACGACCCGCCCTCCTGCAGGGACCCTCAGAAGCAGGCCGTGACGATGTTTGGGATGCTCCGTCGGATGTCTCCTCCTCCTCCTCATCCCTCCCTGTGGGTGGTGATGTTCTACGCCTGGTGGCACAGGGAGGGTTGCCCATGTTGTCGGCTATCCGACGGAGTGAACGGTTAATTCCCGTACGCACCGTCACGAGCTCAGCCTGTCTGTCCTCCATCCGCCCTTGGTGTCGCAGTAGACAGGCATGTTGGTCCGCATGTTGCTGGGCCTGCTGGGTCTTGATCTCCTCGAGGATGGACACAACCTGGGCCATGCCCGTGGTGTCCTGCCGGTATGTGTCCAGGATGTTTCTGACATGGGAATATACCGGTTCCGCAGCCAACTGGTCAGGCTCGCGCCTCCGCCGTCCTCCACTCCCACCACCCCTGCCCACTTGCACCTGGCCTGCCCTTGTGGGCACATCGGGTCTCCGGGACCCCTGAGGGGTGGCATTGGCGTTGTCGCCTGCCTCCTCCTGGGTGCCCGGTACACCGTGTCCCTCCTGGCCAGCCTGGCTGCATTGTGGTGGTGGGGCAGGGATCCTGGGTGTCTCCTGGGATGTTGGCCCAGTTGTACCTGACGCAGGTGCTGCAGGTGGTTGGACAAAGGAGGAGCCAGGTTGGTCGGGGTCGGGTTTGTCCACAGAGTGGTGAGAGTCGTCGCTGCCGGTGGGTCCGTCATCCCGCCGAGCCGGGTCCTGTGAGTCTTCCCCCCCAGTGTTGGGGGGTGATCCACGACGTTGACCTGTGTGTGAGAGAGACAATGTTAATTTTGTTCCATGCAACATCCATGTTTCATTCGTTTCTAAGTTGGCACATTTCCTCTGGGAATTTGGATATGTCTTGCATTCCACTCACAGTGCACTTGTGCATGGGTATGTCCCTTGGCCACAGCTTTTGAGACTTTACCTATGTGTGGCACAGTCTTACTTGCTGCGTCAATTGTGACTGCTGTCAGCAGTGGAGTGAGCAGGTGTGGCGAGCCATGCATTGGCGCCTTCCGTGTTAACTGTACGTGGGCACATGGAGTTGTTCCACACACTTAGATAATGCAGGTAGCTGGCGTTGTGCTCGTGCACAGGTTGAGACATGGCCCAGTGTTTTGCCATGGAGAAGAGGGGGGGTTCAGGCACTGGCCACCCTTGTCTACATGCACGCTGTCCACCTGCTGACGAGCAGACATCAATAAATCAACAACAAAAGAGTGAACAAGGGAAGGAGCAAACTGAGAGTAACAGCTTGGGCAAAAACCAAAATAATGTGTTAAAAGAACCCTCACTCACCAACCTAGTTGGTGACATGCTTCATCATCGCGTTCCCACCAGAGAGGCCGAATGCCTCTCTGGTGTGCTACAACGCCTGAACTACAGCGGAGCTGGTTTTTGAATGAAAAGGGAGTGAGATTTAAAAGGTGGATGGTTTTAACCAATAACCAATTTAATCCTGGTAAACCAAAGACCGAATAAAAACAAGTGAGTTGGACAGGAGCCGGCCAATTAGGTAAGACAAGGCTCGTCCGAATTAAGGGGAGGTCAACATGTTTCAGCTTAACATGCCCAGTCGGCTAAGCATTCATCAGGACCATGTAGAGCACCACGGCGGTATGCACACGCTAAGGTGCACCCTAACCAGTGGCGTGTTTAGGCGGTAAAACTCACTGTTCTACCGCAAAGCCATCCTACAATTCAGGGGCTAGTAACGCCTGTAAAAGAAAAACAGACATACCACACATAAAGACATATAGAAACAGACACTTTTTGTCGCTTGAATTATTATACTTTACGTGATTCAGGTGAACACATATGGTAGTCCCGTGCTGTGAAGCGGGAGTGGGTGTCAAATAACAATTTGTGGTCATGAAACGCCCACAGTGCTCTATGAGAGGCAGAGGACCTATAAATATATCGTTATGTTTCGTTAAGGTCCTGCGCACTAGTTGTGCCTGTGAAGAGATCAATAAATATATTGACAGATCGACACGCGATGTGCAGTCGAAAAAGGCTATTTAGCCGTTATGTATGCCGAAAGAATAGCAGACTCGTGCAAGTGAAATGCATGCTGAAACGAGCGCACGTAGTGTTTGCCAGGCGCCGTTGCTCCAGTGCATGACTAGCAATTAAAGAATGATAAAAACAACAACAACAGCATGGAAAAAAGGGGGTGGGAAGCCTCTTACTCAGTAAGTTTGTACTGCTTGCGTCATGGGTCCGAGAGGGTGGTAGTGAGCTATAGTATCTGTGAGAATAGATAAACAGGAGAACCTTGTTTGTCCAGATACTTATATGCAAACTACACTGGGACCAAAGGGATGCGTTAGTAGAGAATTTCCACTTACTTCCATGCTCGCACACTCCCGCGAAATACCTGGTTCAGTCCCCGGATATTGGTGAGTGTAATGCGAACCCGGAAGAAGTACTAGCGCGATCCCGTCACGTGTTCTAAACAACGTAAGTCACGTGATCTAAACAACGCACGTCAGCGTGTGACGTCATCCGATAGGGCGTGTTGTATCGGACGTGCTCCCATAGATTTCAGGCCCGTTTTGTGTTAAAAAAAGGGGGAAACTAGGGACAGTGGTGACGTAAGGTTTCTGCATGTAAAAAAATGCGTGAACGTTAAGAGCATTGTCACAGCGAAAACCGCTGACTCTGTGCGAGATAACTTGTATTGGCTGATAACTACTAACTATTTGTGAATGGCACGTTGTGTAAAAAAACCAATAGTTGATCATAAGTCTTATGTCAACTTGCTAGTTCACCGATATCTAAGCTATTTAAGAGATAATCTTGGTGAAAGGCACAGAGAGAGACACACCCACCCCCCATGATCTGGCGGATGGATGGCAGAGGGATACAATGAAGTCGTAGACTATGCTGCACGGAGGCCATCAGGGTTTTATCCTGGATTGGTGTAATCAAGTCAGCACTTCAGTTTTTGAGAACGGAGTTCCACGGGATATTGTCATTCAGACCTGAGAGGTGAGTCGAAAGACGATAGACCCATCGTTGTTCTTTCTCGAAGAGTAACTGCTGAGTGTTTGGTCCAGGTTTCAGTTTCTCAATGATTGACCACTTCATGTCATTTGTTGTGTGATTGGCCAATAGAAAATGTTCTGTCAGTTTGGTACTTAGTTTGCGACAGCGAATAGTACTGCGATGTTCGCAGATGCGCTGTTTTATTTTCCTGCCTGTCATTCCGACATATCTCAGTCCGCAGGGGCAGGTAATTAGGTAGACCACGTCTGTGGAATTGCAGTTGGTATGCGTTCTCTGCACCCATTGTTTTCCTTGTTCAAGTTCAAGATACTTTGAGGGGGAAGTCAGATGGCAAACACTGCATGAACCACAGGGGTAGTGGCCAACAATAGGGGGAAGGCCCCACGCACTGGTGATAGACAGATGCTGATCTTTGTCTAGTGTTTTTGGGCGAGTATGAACCAAAGCATCCTTCAAGCTTCTCGCTCTTTTATAAGAGAATAAGGGTTTCTCCCAATCGTGTTTGTTGCTTGTCAGGATATTCCAATGTTTCCTAATGGACTTACTGACTGCGTTAGATGCTGCATTGAAAGTGGCCACACATGTGAGAGGTAAGGAATTCTGGTCATCTCTCACATGGTCTTCCAATAAAGCCTCCCGGTTTTGGTTACGGGCCCGCTTATTACTCTTCGAGAGGATCTTATCAGGGTAGCCACGGGCTTTCAGTTTCCAAGTAAGTTCCTGCGCTTGTTTCTTGTATACAGAAACTTCGCTGCAATTCCGACGAAGACGAAGGTATTGGCCGAAGGGGAGGTTTTCCCTCAACGGGCGAGGATGGTAACTGGAAAAATGTAACAAATTGTTTTTTGCCGTGGGCTTGTGATGGGTTTTGGTTTGTAAGGTGTTGCCTGTTCTGGTGATGACCACATCCAGGAAAATCATCTCATCTTTGTTGTGTGTGTGGGTAAATCTAAGATGAGGATCACAAGTGTTTACCCAGACCCCCAAGGCTGAATTGGTCTCCCTGTGTGTCCCTTTCTCACTCCCTCTCTGTCCCCCTCTCCCTCCCTCTGTGTGTCAGCCTCCTCCCTCTGTCCGTCTCCCTGTGTCTCCCTCCCTCTCTCTCCCCTCTCCCTCCCTCTGTGTGTCACCCTCTGTCACCTCAGCCCAGCTTCGTAGGCACACACTTTTTGCAGATCTTTGAATGGCCCTTGGCTTGTTGATGTGAGTTTGTTTCTGATCTCCAGGCACCCATTGGGTGTAGTGTCTGTGTCTGCGCTGCTGCTGTGGTGGTGTGTGCTGCCACTCTTTCAGAGTGTTGGCTGTTCATTAGCTGCTGTCATGTGCAAAAACGTGCCGTCACCCCCATGTGTTAATGCAAGGCGTCCGCCATTTGCTGGCAAGTCTTTCCTGTGTGGGGACACACTGTTTGTCTGGCTGTGACCTAGGCCATATGGGCAGAGGGCATTGTTGTCTGCTTCTGAGTTGCACTATGTGATTTTTGGGGCCCACACTCCCGCCATCCGGCTTACCGTGTCTTGTGTTGGTGTTTTCTGTGGCCTGTGACTTTGCATTGTCCAGCTGGGTGCATGGGGCATGGTGGCGCCAGTGGCATGTGCGTGTTCATGGAGTGTGGTTGAGTCATGCGATAGCTTGGGGTGGTTGCGTGCCTGAGTGTGAGTTTGGTTGTGGATGACGTTCCCCCCATGTGAGGTGAGTTGTTTGTGTACTCACCCGGGTCTCGGAGTCCTTCTAATCTGTCCACTGACACCACCGGCAGTATGGCCATCACCCTCTCCTCCCAGGGATGGTAGTGTACGGGTCTGCGGGGCGGCCCTCCTCCAGTGACGTTGGCCTGGTTGTGGTCGTCGGTCATTTTGGCTCGGACCCTCCTCCGCAGATCGTACCACCTGGCTTGGCATTCATGCCTGGTCCTTCTGGTGGCCGCAACAGCATTCACAGCATCGAAAATCCTCTGCCACATGGCTGTTTTTTCGGACATGCAGGTCTGTCTGACCAATGTTCCAAAGAGGTGTGGCTCGACTCTGAGGATTTCGTCGACAAGGACCTCCAACTCTCGGCTAGTGAACTTTGGATACTTGTTAGTGGGCATGGAGAGGGGTGTGGATGGTTGGGGGGGTGTGTGTGGATGGTTGTGGGTGTGTGGGTGTGGTTGTGCAGGTATGTGTGTGAATGTGATGAGGGGGTGTTTGTGAAGGTGTGTGTGTGAAGGTGTGCAAGTGTAAGGTGTAGTAAAGGTTCAAGTATGGTGCTGTAGGTTGTCTGTGGGGTCTGGCAGCAGTGAGTCTGTTGCAAAGGCTCATGGTTTGTGTCTGTGGGCCCATTTTATTGGTCCATTGGTGGGTGTGGCTGTGTTTGAAGTTTGGGTGGGTGTGTTATAAGGAGTGGTTGTGTTTTGGGCCTCTGTTTGGGATTTTGGCAGTTGCAGGTCAGTGAATGTGTTGTTTTTGTGCTTGTTGGACATGTTTTGTGGCTTTGTGCCATTCGAATGGTGTATTCTTGTGTTGTTTTGCTTTGTCCTGGTTGTGTACGTGCGTTTTTAGCGTATGTACGGTGTGTACTTGGGGAATTTTGTTGTACAGTGCTGTCCTTGTGTCTGGCTTGGTACGACTCGTACATGCGCGATGTTGTGTGAAGGTGCTGTTGTTGGGGCCTGGGGTGCGCTCCGTACTTAGAAGGTTGGGGTGGGGGTACGCTCCATACGTACGCGGGTGAGGGTACGTGTCGTACATACACGGTTGGGGTGGGGGTACGGTCCGTACATACACGGTTGGGGTGGGGGTGCGCTCCATACGTACGCGGGTGAGGGTATGGGTCGTACATACACGGTTGGGGTGGGGGTACGCTCCATACATACGCGGGTGAGGCTACGGGTCGTACATACACGGTTGGGGTGGGGGTAAGGTCCGTACATACACGGTTGGGGTGGGGGTACGCTCCATACGTACGCGGGTGAGGGTACGGGTCGTACATACACTGTTGGGGTGGGGGTACGCTTCATACATACGCGGGTGAGGGTACGGGTCGTACATACATGGTTGGGGTGGGGGTACGCTCCATACATATGCGGGTGAGGCTACGGGTCGTACATACACGGTTGGGGTGAGGGTACGGGTTGTACATACACTGTTGGGGTGGGGGTACGCTCCATACGTACGCGGGTAAGGGTACGGGTCGTACATACATGGTTGGGGTGGGGGTACGGTCCGTACATACACGGTTGGGGGTACGCTCCATGCATACGTGGGTGAGGGTACGGGTCGTACATACACGGTTGGGGTGGGGGTACGCTCCATACGTACGCGGGTGAGGGTACGGTTCGTACATACACGGTTGGGGTGGGGGTACGCTCCATAGGTACGCGGGTGAGGCTACGGGTCGTACATACACGGTTGGGGTGAGGGTACGGGTCGTACATACACGGTTGGGGTGGGGGTGCGCTCCATACGTACGCGGGTGAGGGTACGGGTCGTACATACACAGTTGGGGTGGGGGTACGCTCCATATGTACGCGGGTGAGGCTACGGGTTGTACATACACGATTGGGGTGGGGGTACGGTCCGTACATACACGGTTGGGGTGGGGGTACGCTCCATACGTACGCGGGTGAGGGTATGGGTCGTACACACACTGTTGGGGTGGGGGTACGCTCCATACGTACACGGGTGAGGCTACGGGTCGTACATACATGGTTGGGGTGAGGGTGCGGGTCGTACATACACTGTTGGGGTGGGGGTACGCTCCATACATATGCGGGTGAGGGTACGGGTCGTACATACACAGTTGGGGTGGGGGTACGGTCCGTACATACACGGTTGGGGTGGGGGTACGCTCCATAAATACGAGGGTGAGGGCACGGGTTGTACATACACGGTTGGGGTGGGGGTACGGTCCGTACATACACGGTTGGGGTGGGGGTGCGCTCCATACGTACGCGGGGGAGGGTACGGGTCGTACATACACGGTTGGGGTGGGGGTGCGCTCCATACGTACGCGGGTGAGGGTACGGGTCGTACATACACGGTTGGGGTGGGGGTACGGTCCGTACATACACGGTTGGGGTGGGGGTATGCTCCATACAAACGCGGGTGAGGGTACGGGTCGTACATACACAGTTGGGGTGGGGGTATGGTCCGTACATACACGGTTGGGGTGGGGGTACGCTCCATACATACGTGGGTGAGGGTACGGGTCATACATACACGGTTGGGGTGGGGGTACGGTCCGTACATACACGGTTGGGGTGGGGGTACGCTCCATGCATACGCGGGTGTGGGTACGTGTCGTACATACATGGTTGGGGTGGGGGTACGGTCCGTACATACACGGTTGGGGTGGGGGTACACTCCATACGTACGCGGGTGAGGGTACGGGTCGTACATTCACTGTTGGGGTGGGGTTACGCTCCATACATACGCGGGTGAGGGTATGGGTCATACATACACGATTGGGGTGGGGGTACGGGTCGTACATTCACAGGTGGGGGTACGTCTCGTACATACACGGGTGTACATACACGGGTGGGGATTCGACTCGTACATAGGAGGGCTGGGGGGAGTGTTGGGCGTATATGCGGGCACATGTCTCCATGGTTGCTATGGGAGTTCGGTGCGGACGGTGTTTTTTCCATACGGTTGTAACATCGGACGCACGGGATGGATCGTACTTGCGCGGTCGGACTTCACTTTTCACATTTGTACGGTAAATCGTCCGGGGACGTGTCGGACACATTTTCCGACCCGAGGACGTGTGGGGTATTATTCCCAATGCGATTCATATGGACTTTTTCCCATGCGGATCGTAGTTGGCAGTTTGTACGGCACTTGTACGATTCGTACAGTAAAAAGACCGGATACGAGTCGTACGGGGAATTTTTTTACAGGATCGTAATCGGCACCTAACTGTACTAACCCTTCTATTAAGGGCCTGACCTCAGTCCATATGCACCCCATACACCCTCCTCAAAAATATTCTGCTACTTAATTAACATTATATTCCTGTGCAGGAACAGCCTTGACCTATGAGATTTCCCATAGTCACACTAACCAAAAATACTATTTCTGTACTTCAATCCTTTCTCAATACTAAGGCCAGCAGTAGTAAAATCACAACCTCTCCTGATCTTTGTACTAATATAGCAACCCTCTTTCACGAGAAAATTGTTAACGTTTATGACCACCTCAATGCCCCTCCTTTGTTTGATGTCTCCTTGGACACTGGTTCTTTGCTCTACTCTTGCTCTGGGTTTTCTCTTGCATCCCTTTGACCTACCTCCCTCAAAGCCACCACTGAGTTAAGTAACTAATCAGATTTTTCTCCCCTCTTGACTTCTGCTCTTCTGCTATCTTCAAGCTAGCTTTACCCTCGATATCCCCTTTCCTGACCAAACTCACCAACATTTCTATTCAATTATCTACGGTGCATGAGAACTGGAAACAGGCTACCTTCATTCCCCTTCTCAAGTACCCACCCTAGATCCTAACATCCCATCCAACTATTGTCCTTTCACTTTTCTTCCTTTCCCTGCCAAAATCCTTTAAAAAAAAAATTTTTATTGGAAGAGCAGAGAATAAAATATATCATCTAATCATTCATTTTCACAAGAAGGTCATGAATAAATAAATAAATACAAACATTTCATCAAGTCACATATCACCAATTATCATAAATACTTCACATTTGATAAATAAATAATATACCATAGGTATTATATTTCTCATCTTTCTAGTTCCAGTTTTTACGTTAAACTAATTTCTTTCAGTCCAGAACTCCCCACAGACTGCAAAACTTCTCATATGAGCCTGACCTCAGAGAATATCTTCTTTCCAACTCTTTAACTCTATTTTCTTTTAATTGGCATTGTCGAAATGTTGGGATTATTTGCGATCTCCAATTTTGCAGAATAATTGAACTCACAATCAAAACAAAAATATATATTCTTTTTATTTGTACAAGGCTCATTTTAATATCGGATGAATAGCCCATAAGTGCACTCTGAGTATCTATAGAGTGATGCAGTTCTAAAACGTGGAGGCAAAATGTTTCTATCTCATTCCAGAATGTTCTAATACCCTGTCAAACTTCTTGAGAAGCATGTCAACACTTAGCTCATTCACTATCTCAATTCTGTCTTCCTAATCCCTATCAATCCCCCACCTTTCTGCACCAAGACTGCCCTCATTGCTGTGCTAGACAACTTAAGAACCACTCTTGATCAAGCAGGATCAGCACTGCGGATACTCCTTGACCTTTCTAAGGCTTTTCTTTTTCGTCTGTCATCAAATTCTTCTCATGCGTAACTGCATTAAAATAGTTTGCCTTGTTTCTTGACTCCAGATCCTACAATGTTGCTCTCAAGTTATGTTCCTCTGAACCACCTTTTTCTTCTGAACCTCTTTCCCTGCAGTATGGTGTGTCCAAAGACTCCTCCCACAGTCCTAAACCTTTCAACCTTTTTAAGCCCCCACTGGTTGAGCTGATCTGTCCCTTTGACATTAAAATTATTTTGTATGCCAATGCCATTCTGCTGACGGTTACTATTTCTAACATGCAGAACAATTTATAGAATGTATGAAGGCAGTTGAGACCTAGATATCCACTAACTACCACATACTCAACAGGGACAACACTGATGTTTTGATCTTCAGCTCTCCCTCTCCACCTGGTTCAGTGGTGGGGGCTAGCCAAAGTCCGCACACCTCTAATCCCAATTTCTTTGGTAAATACTTCGGCATCTATCTTGATCAAAAACTCTCCTTCACAATCCAGATTGCCAAAATATCACCCTACTGCTTTAGCCTGCTTGAATCCTTAAAGAATATTTTGTATTCCTCCCTCCATCTTCTCATAAAACTGTGACCCATGCAGTGGTCCCTTCCTTCTTAGACTACAGGAGCATTCTACTTCTGGCCCTCTCCAAAGCGTTCATCCAGAAGCTCCAAGTAGAGTCTAGCTCAGCAGCAAAAACTTCAACATTACCAGACGGTGCCCCACCCCCAGGCAACTGTTGGCCCTTCACTGGCTCCCCATCAAAAAACAATCTAATTTCAAGACTCTCTGGGGAATATTTAAAAGGCCTCTCTGCCACCGGAGTGTCACTTTTTTTTTACGCTCCGGTGGCACACAATACTGAGCCATGTTTAAAGTCCATGTAAAGCCACCCTGAATGGCTTTTCATTGTAAATATAGCCTTCTTTCACAAATTACTCTGCCGTTGGTGTTGTTGTGGATGTTCCAACACAACACTCATGGATTCTGATGCATTCCCAGATTTGCAAGGTTTCGTAAACCTAGAGATGCGTCAGATACTAACGCCTCCCCTGGGAGTCATTAAAGTGGTGCAACAGGGAGAAATACATTTATTTCTCCACATTTTTTCTCTTTCTATGTGTGATGCATTGTGCAGCACACTTAAAAAGAGAAAAACACCATCAATGATTGTTTTTGGCAGGAATTGACCTTCCTACATAAAACAATCATCCCTGCAATGCAGGCCCCCTTGCATTTGTGCTAGGCAGCCAATTCTGCGCCAGCACAGAGGAACGCACAGGGATGCACCGTACTGCCGTATATAGGACGCATCCCTGCAGTTACCTAATGGTGTAGCTCGGCCAGGCAAGATGACTTGCAGCACCAAGCTTCATCTTTTTTTTTTAGTAAATATGCCCTTCTGTGTCTTCTTAATAGCTTTTCACTGCAATATCCCCAAACTACTCTGTAAGATAGCCACCCACTATCATCCTGTGCAAAAGCTACACTCAGTCAACTGCCTTTTTGCTGTGAATCCTAGGATACAAAAATTAAGTCTGGGTGCCCTGTCTTTTAGCTTCTTGGCACCTGTATTCAGGAGCTCACTGCCCCTTGAAATCTGCACATTCCAAACTGACATTCATAAGTTAACATAACATCACAACATATTAATAGCTAATAAGATCAAATTCACAAGTTGAGTACACAGAGCAGTAGTTTGTTGAAGCTCCGTAAACTAGCAGATGAAGGAATGTTGAAAGAAAGGAAGGATGGAGGAGAAAAGGTAAAGAAAAGTGTGTATTGCAAGAAGGATAAGTAAAAATATGAAGGTGACATGGTTATGGGATGGGCAGATAAAAGGATTAAATGATGAACAGATGGAAAAATGAAAAGATTTATGAAGGGTGAGTGAACAGTTGCTTGAAAGAGTGGATAAATTATTGAGAAGTGAAAGGATGGATGGAAGGTTGGATCATTGGATTGATGAATGTGAATACATGGATGTTTGTATGGATGATGAAAAGAAGGATGAATGGAAGGGTCATGGATCAATTGCTTGAAAAGAGAGGTGATATATGAATGCTTGGGTGAATCGAATGGAAGGAAGGTTAAAGGACGGATGGATGGGAGGGTTAATTGATGATTGGCTGTAGGAAGAGCTGATGGGTAGAAGGGCAAAAGGGTGGTTGGCCAGAGCAGTTGTTATGAAGCAAAGATGGAAAGTAAAAGAGTAATATTTTAGGAAAGGTTGAGCTTACTGTCTTGGCTCTCTTGGTGCCATTACAGGGGTGGTTTAAATTCGAGGGATTTATTTAAATTTGCAATCTACTCACTTGACATAGAAAAAGCAACTTCCTGCCAGATGAACAAGGGTATCATACACCATGATGGTGTACTGGACTGGTACAAGTTGCTTGTTCAGTTTGTAGACATCTACAAAGATGTATATGTCAATCATTCTTGCACTCCACCACTATGAAGAATATGTTAGAACTGTGTAAGAAAGTAATGAGGCCAGCAGCATTAAGTCCTACAGACTATCGTCTGAAGTCCATAACATCTTTGGGATATCCATCTTTATCTTTCTCTGAGCAGTTTGTTGTTCTTGAAATGCATCACTTTTCTGGTTTCTCCTTTGTTCACTTCCCACACAAAAGGCTGTAGAGGAGCCCACTTTGTCCCACAGATAGAGGTGACAAAGGCAGATATCTCAAGACTAATTGGTAGGATATTCTGAAAAACATGTCTAGAAACTGTAACAGTCTTTGTTTTTGTAGGCCCTAGTTAGATGTTCATTATAGCAATGTATTCTCGCATAATTTCTTTTTATACAGAATTCCTGCAATTACACCATTATGCCTTTCATGCAAAAATCCATTCTTGGGAGCATAAAACACATTAACGACCAGGACCAGAACACAAGTGGCTATTGTAAGTAGCACTTGTGTTTTTTTCTGCAATGTTTAGATAAAATATCTTGTTAAAAACATCGGAAGGCAGAAATATCAGAATTTAATGCACCAATATTGTTATCAAGAATATCGGTTTTTGAGGTAAGTAATATTGGTGTAAATAATGTCGATATTTTGAAAATAGTTTTCAGTAACACAGTGGTTAAAAATATTGTTTTTTAATTATTTTAATGTGTTTTGGTTGAGATAATTTTATGTGCTGCTATTGTTTAATTAAATGCTCTAAAAATATAGCATGTAATTTGAGTAATTTAGAATGTATTATTTAATTGTAATAGTAATTTATAGGTCGTAGCAAATTATTGGGTTTGTAGGGAAATAGGGTGAGAAGTTAATTAGGTAATATTTAATTATTAAATATTTAATGCATTTTATTTGATTATATGATTGATATTTATTATATATATTATGTAATGCTGATTTATTTTTGTTAAAGGTTATTTGCGGGCTGTTAAGTTTGTAAGAGTACGGGGTGGAAAGTTAAGTAATATTTAAATAACAATTAATTATTAATTGTCAAATACATATTTAACTAAATTTTAATGACGAAATTTAAGGAATTCTTATTTATTTTACTTATATTTTAGTTGCAAACTGCTAGGTTTGTAGTTTTATAGGGTGGGAAGTTAATTAGTTAATAATTAATTAACTATTCATCATTATTTGCAAATTATTTATTTAATTGAATTTTAGATATGTAAATTATAGAACACTTATTCTATATATTAATTAAGTTTAAATATATTTTATTTGTGGGCTGCTAGGTTTGTAAGGTTCTAGGGTGGGACTTTAAATAAATAATAACAAATTAATAATTAGGTATTCATTTTTTATTAATTATTTAATTGATTTTAAATATGTAAATTATGAAATACTTATTTTTTCAGTTGAAATTTTAAGGACTGCTAGACTTGTAGTGGTAGCTAGTGGGAAGCTAATTCATTATTGATTGAATGACAAATATTTAATAATTGGTAATTAATTATTTTATTGAAAAGTAGATTAATTATAATTTCTTTAAATACATATGTTTGATTCATGTACAGTAATATTTTGTATATGAATAGTTTAATATTGTTTCTACATTCAGGGGTTACTCATATCTGGAAGTATTTTCCCTACTCTTCCTTAGACTGAGGTAGGAATAGTAAAATTAACCTCTTTTCAATTCAACACTTTTGCTAATGCTGCGCTGTTTGGAGGAGGAATAGTCAATCAATTGTACCCCTCTGTAGTCCAACACTTTCCCTACTGTTGTGATGTTCTGAGTGCTAAATGTAAATTTAACTAATCCAAAGTCCAAAGCTTTCTCCACTGTTGGACTGTTTGACGTTGGAATAGTACATTTTTTCCCCGCTGAAGTCCAACGCTTTCCCTACTATTGCATTGTTTGGAGTAGGAATATTAAACTTTACCTCTCCAAAATCCAAAGCTTTCCCTACTATTGCATTTTCTTGATTGGGAATTGTACATTTACCTCCTCTGAAGTCCAACACTTTTCCCACTGTTGTTTAGACTGGAGTGGGAACTGGAGTGGGAACAGTAAATGTCACCCCTCAAAAGTCCATTGCTGTCCTCTCTGTTGCTTAGAATGGAGTGGGAATAGTAAATGTAATCCCTCCGAAGTCCAACGATTTCCCTACTCTTGCACTGAATGGAGCAGGAATAGAAAATGTAACCCCTCCAAAGTCCAACACTTTACATACTGTTGCAAAAACTGTGGGAAACATGTATTTGGTTTTCTTAGATTCCAGTAGTTTTCATAATATTGGTTACATGGATGGTATAGCATGAACTGTTTGTGTTTTTTTATTGTATATTATTTGTTTGTTTTTTAAATGTATTTGTATGTTTATACTATTTTAGTAAATGTGTTTTGGGGGTTTTGCATTTTTTATTTTTTGTCGTCTACATTAATTAATAAATTTTTTCTTACAATTTTTTTTTAATCTTTGTGAATTTTCTCTCTCGATATATATATAGTGTAACATAATTAAAGAAATATTTAATTTACACTATTTGTTTATGTTTTAAATATATATATTCATAGTAAGAAATTTTAAATATTACAAAATAATAAATCAAGCATATGTATTAATAGGGAGTTATAGTTAGAACCTATTTTCTATTGGAGAAGCGTTTTTGTTTTGCTCATATCTTTGGCGCCATTTGAAGTATCTTCACAAATTTTCTAAAATTGTTTACCACTCACTTCAGCTGCTGTCTGAAAAGAATTGGAGTGATTGGTCAAGCAGGGGCTGAGAAAAAGGGAAAGGATCCCAAAAAGCATGTTCTCCATGCAATTTCTTATAGAGATTTTAGGGCCAGATGTAGGACCCTTTTTTGCGGCTGCAAACAGGAGATCCACCTGTTTGCAACCGCAGAAAAGGGTAATGACATGTACAAATGCTATTTTGCGACTCGCGCTATTAGGAAGGGGCTTCCCTTCCTAATAGTGAGTCACCATGCCATGTACTATTGTTTTGCCACCACATTTGCGGCTGCAAAACACTCGCAGTTTACCACCTATTTCAAGTAGATGGTAAACCACTCGCTAATGGGAAGGGTCCCCAGAGGACCCCTTGCCCTTTGTGAGTATTTGAGAAAATTATTTTTAAGAGCAGGCAGTGGTCCCAGGGAGCACTCCCTGCCCTTAAAAAAATTAAACTGAAAGGTTTCATTTTTTTTTTTTTAAATGCATCCCGTTTTCCTTTAAGGCAAACGGGTTGCATTTAAAAAAAAAAAGAACTGCTTTATTAAAAAGCAGTCACAGACATGTTGGTCTGCTGACCCCAGCAGGCCACCATCCCTGTGAGTGCTAGCCATTCCTAATGGGGTCGCAAATTGCGCCTGCCTCATTAATATTAATGAGGCGTGCAATATAAGACCCCGATAGGAATCACAAACAGTGCTTGAGACACTGTTTTACATCCCAATTTGCGAGTCGCAAATGCGATGCAATTTGCTAGTCACAAATTAGTGGCTCCTTCATCTGGCCCCTAGATACAACTACAGCCTGAACTGCTGAACGGAATTACACCATGTTGAGCAGAAAGCTAGCTCTTGGGGCCGATTTCGGTGTTGGACGGAGTCCGTCCGACATCAATTTGGTACTGGGAATGACCGACCGCCTGTCAGTGGTCCCAACCCAGCAATTAGGATGCGACTAAACACTGAACTGCCCTCTTTGTTTAAAATGTCGAATGAATCTCGGCCACACTGACATTAAAGAAAGCGATCGTGCCGAAACGCATTTGTCCAGTGTTTTTAACGTGTTGGCAATAAAAGAAAGGTCATATATAAGCCCAGAGAGTGCCCTACGATTATGTGGTCATGAAGGAACCACAGACATGGAATATATATATACAAGGGGAAGTATAGGGGTAATCTGACCCCCTGGCCCATGTGAGGGTACGAGAGAGAATCGTGTGGGGTCCAAGTGCAATTTTTTGTTTCCTGCATCACCGCAGCATCGCAGTACTCAGGCTTTACTCAGCGTGGTACCAGACAGAATTCGTGGGAGCAAAGCCAAATTACAATGCAATTACCGCAAGATTACTGTGGTACAAAAAAATGACAAAAAAGTTGGGTGGGTGTTCGTTGGTGTTGTGCAATCATGGGGGCCGGCAGGCAATGGCAGGTTGGATGTCTGCAGGTTTTGAGCAAAGGGTCTTACCAGAGGCCCTGTGTCCATCTCCACGCCACACAAGGCTGAAGGCCAGGCATCATGGAGGTTGGTCATCTGGGGGTAGTAGGGCACCCACTCTCATGCTACACATGGCCAGTGGCCAAAGGCTGTGCACGGCAAGGTGTTGAGTGCCCATGGGGTGTTTGGGCACAGTGTCCGGCCTCAGGCAAGGCCCTGCACCCAACCTCCCGCCATGCACTGTCAAAGACTGTGCGCTACAGAGGGTTTGGAAATTTAGTATGGTAATATAATCTGACTTCAAAAACAAAGGGTAAAGTGATTTTATTGTTAGGTTAAAATGTGGAAAGGGAATCACAAGGACATGGTCAGGCTCAGGAGAAAGGAGAAACGAGCAAAAGAAAGTGAGAAAGAAGTGTAGATAATGGTTTAAACATTTCCAGTTTTTGGAGACGACAATGGCCTTAAAGTGACTTGTGGAAGCTGACAGTACTGATTCTGTCTGCAGAGTGGTTGGTAGACACTTGAGAGTCTCATTCCATAATAGCTAAACCTGTGAATGATTGTGTGCATCTTTAAAGCACGTGCTCTGTACGCTTTTTTGCTTAGAGATCCTTAACCCCTGCAGCGGAAACTTATTTTATTTAAACTAATACAACAATGTCCCCCATGTGCATGGAGTTTTCTTTCAGTGCAACAGGGTGATTTCACATTTCCTCTGCTCGCCTCCACTGTGACAGAAATGAAAAATCACTATTGGTCACCCCAGCCTCATTGTGATGGAATGACCATTACTGTGACTTTTAATGATCCTGTGAAGACAAGTTAACCTTGAAGGACCTAGCATAGGCTCCACCAATGGTAACTCAGCCATTCTCGCACCTATAGATGAGGCAGGGGAAAAGCTAGTTTGGTAGTTCAGGAGGACTGCCTATTTATGTTATTCCTCCCACTTCCCCAACCCCAAATGAGCTTCTTTATGTAAGGGTTAGATTAGTAAATCATTGTGCACATTTTAGCATCTCATGAGCCAAATCTAGAAATACCCTTCTTCAAAATCCCCAAGAACTTTACCAGCTCCTCTAAGGGCTTCCCTTCATGCACAATCCAGCCTCAAAATAAGCATGAAATAAGGTGCTCCTACTTTAAAAGACTTCCACTAACTTCCACTAACTACCTCTGTAGATCAGAAAAGAATTCAAAGTAGCATGCCCTAAACTCAGAGACACCGGCAGTTCGCCTCTCATAGCATAACAAATATCCTTACAATGTGAGAAGACACAGGAGCTTCTGGGAGCAAACGCACCATGAGGCCATCAATCCTGAATCTGAGACCTTAGGAACCACACACAATCATTCACAGGTTCAGCTATTATGCAATGAGACTCTCAAGTGTCTACCAACCACTCTGCAGACAAAATCAGTACTGTCAGCTTCCACAAGTCACTTCAAGGCCATTGTCGTCTCCAAAAACTGGAAATGTTGAAACCATTATCTACACTTCTTTCTCTCTTTCTTTTGCTCGTTTCTTCTTTCTCCTGAGCCTGACCATGTCCTTGTGATTCCCTTTCCACATTTTATGATTTTCAGGTATATTCTTAGAAGGGTTCTCCTTTCCGGATCCTTTTGGTGTTATGTTTGAGGCTAATGGATCATGTTCAAAACTACCTACAGAATGATTTCCTACATAGATCGTACCACACAGCTACTCTTCCATTGAAGCTCGCGTAACGTCTATCCTGCTGCCCATCCATAAGCAGGGACGTTTTAAGAAATGGGCAAAGACGTCAATTGCCCAGGGACCCCACCTTTCAAAGGCCCCGCCTGGGAGAGTGACATCACTCTCTCTCTCTCTCTCTCTCTTTCTCTCTCTTTCTCTCTTTCCGCTTTTTCCTTTACTTGCCCAATGTTATCTAAAGGGTTTGGGGGCCCTTTTGATCGGCTACATTTCTGAAAGTTTGTGTGCAATTATGCAGTTCTGAATTATCAGAAAAAGGGCAATAAACAGGGCCACTAGAATTATGCGATTTCGAAGCCATGGCTTTTTTGCATAATTATGGATTTGGTGCATTTGCCACTTAATCCATCATCTGCTGCATAATCTGCAGATTGTAAGAAAATACATTTTGTTTCTAGCTCTAACAGATCAAAAGTGACAGAAAACAAGGCAGTGTGAGTTTGCACACAGTGGAATGACCTTTGCAAATGCTAACTGGTCATCTTTCAGTTTTTTTTTTTTCTGTATTTAATGTTAAACTGCTACTAATGAGGTGAAATCTTTGCCCAGATAGTATTACCATGTGCAAAAATGACAAAATAATGAAGTAATAGAGTCAGAAACGTGCAGCTATATACTGTATATTTTGCATTTTCTTTCCGCATAACTTAGTCAGCTCTGCCACATAAATCGGTTCTCCCGTGAAGCATAATTACAGTGGCCCTGGTAATAATGTTTAAAGTTGTTCTGATCAATCCGTAAAATGATACTTTCTGCAAATACGCTTCTTCACCATTTCAGAAGTATGACTAGATAGTTAATTTCAACTACAATACACGTTAACATACATATCTGTGGTGGGCATACACCCATTTGGGAAAAGCTTATCCATCGACAAATAGGACCACTGTCTTTAAAGTTAATTTATATATCACTGATCAAACTAATTAAGATTGACTATTACATTGTTTTCGCACATCTCAGCCAAATTCTAGGCATGTTCGTCTCCTATAAATCATATCAATGGAAATGGCATTTATTTTTTCATTTCCAAGCTATGACAAACCGGGTTGGAATGTGACTACTTCAGACATTTCTAGATTTTTTTTTTTCTTATCAATTTTTTTTTTTTTTTTTTACCAAACACTTGACAGGAATAGGTAATTAGTACCCCTGCAGTGCACTAATCTTTTATTAACTCGAACCGGGGTGCTGTGATTAAGGGCCATCCGCGACGGTGACACCCATTCCTAACAGGTGGAGTGACACCCTGATGTAGGCGTCAGACACACTAAGGCTGCTGCAGTCGCGATTTAAATGTATCCATCGCTATAAAATCAAAGCGCCACTACAAAGACGAGCTCCTTGGATCTCGTTCCATAAGGCAGCCTCGCGCAGGATAATAAGTTCGCCTCTTGATGTACAGAGCTCGTCACAAAGGAGGGAAGCGGGTGGGTGGAGTGCACAGCTTGTCAAGCCGCCATCTTAATTGGTCATTATAAGGCTTGATTGTCACGAGTGCAGGTTTACAGGGCCATCATTATTAAAAGGGGCTCCGGCGGCAAGTGCTCTCGCTTAGTTCAAAGCGGAAGACATACCACAATGCAGCTGTTTGCAGTCAGCCCTCGCGCGCAGTGCAACCGGCGGCCGGATGAGACGAGGAAGGGACAGTCTTACAGCCCCGGTCTGTGTTGGAGTGAAGTACTGCACTCCGTCCGCAGTGTAATTCCATTTGTGCTATTACATAATTAAATTGAGGCTTGAATCATGCTTTTTAAAAGATTACTAGGCCATAGATAGCTGGAAGGAGTGCCAAGGTTTCAAATAGTGCTAGTTTCGTGATTTCTTTCCATTAGCTTTCCTGAGGATTGGGGGAAAACTGTGCCATGCCAGCAGTTAATGAATTGCTCGGATCAAAGCCCGACGTGCAGTTCTATAGGCCTCAGAGGTGTTGAGCAAATACAAGCACAGATAATGTGATGTAGGAAACATGCAATTTCATTCTTTCTTAATAACAAAGCAAACTAAAATGTGAAAATCGTCCTATACAAAGTCCACATTTTGGGAGGTTAAAAAAATATATTTTTGGGGGTACGTCTAATAAGCTGGATCTAGCGCTAATTAGTAGCGAACAACTTTATAGAACAAAATTATTTCTACAGCCGAATCTTTTTGATTTTTTACAAACAACTGCATGCTTTGTGGTGTTCAGCTGCGACCAGCTCACCGAAAATGTGATGTGAATGGGAGTGATATAGCATTTCTGGACCCATTTGCCTACTACTGGTCCTCCGACAGACCTTTCTATCCGACTGAGGTGATGGGAGTTAGCATTAACATCAAACAAATTCAATTAACAGTGCAACCCATTTGGCTCCACAATGACGACCAGGAATCGGTAGCTTGGGTTAAGAAGATTTATTACAAATTCAAGATAAAGTTCAAATACACCACTGCTAACAGAATGTATGATGTTACAATGCATACATTTACAATGCATGCCTTTACAACGCAGTTTTTACATCGCAACATCCTTTACAACACATACATTTACATCGCATGCCAACACAACACATTTTTTAAAACTACATTTACAACGCATTCCATTTCATCGCATTATACCTTTACAATGCATCCCATTACAGCGCATACCATTACATTGCATTTAAGGTAAGTGTTGCATAGTTTAGGGGTAAAAAATACTATTCTAACTCCAGGGAGTGCAACAGTAGGGTAAGTGTTGGATAGTGTAGGGGTAAAAATTACTATTCTAACTCCAAGGGGTGCAACAGTAGGGTAAGTGTTGGATAGTGTAGGGGTACTATGCGTTGTAATGGTATGCGTTGTAATAACATGTGATGTAATGCCTGCGTTGTAGTGGCATGCGTTTTAGTGTTATACGTTGTAGTAGTTACATGCAATGTAATGGCTGTATTGTAGTGTAAAGGATGTTGCGATGTAATGACTGCGTTGTAAATGTAGTGCGATGTAATGACTGTGTTGTAAAGGTTGTTTCCTATCCTAACACCATCCTGTAAAGATACAGACTAACATCTGGAAACCCCAGCCTCCTAAAGAAGTACCGCCATATTAGGATTAAACAAACAAGGAATTCAGTAACTGCTATGCAGAAAATTAATAAAATTAATTGATTCTCAGAGAAACGTTTCAGACTTTATTGTCTATGCATAGGTATATCTAGAGTCACAGAAATCAATGTCCAACCAAAGGGGATGGTTCAGTTAACCTAAAGAGTTGCTACTAGTGGACTTGCTGCACTAAATGTGCCACCTACTTAAGTAGCCCTACAAACATGTATCAGGCCAGCCACTGCAGAGCCTGTGCACACAGTTTTAAACTGCCATTTTGACCTGGCAACTTAAGGGATTTCCCAGGCCCAACCCTTCCTTTTCAATATATATAGGTCGGGTAGGCTTGAGGTAGGCCCTGTCCAGCCCATGGGCTGGGTGCAGTATATTTAAAAAGTAGGACATGTACTTTTAATTTTTACATGTTCTGGTAATGAACTACACTTGAATTCATTTTTCACTACTGAGGCTTATCTCTCCCATAGGTTAACAATGACATTTTATTAGTGTAATGTCCAGTTGGGAAGCGATGGTAAGGCCAAATCTTGACTCACAATTTAAAAACACAACTGATGGTGAAGTCGGTTTTTAAATTGCAGTTCAGAAAATACCACATTTAGAAAGTTGCCATTGTTCTTACTTAAACCATTTAGGGCCTCCTACCTGTCTCTAGAATACATGTCTGGGGTGGGTGACAGATGGCTTCATGCATTCCCTCTAGACAGCCACACACAAAGGAAGGGTAGGTGTGACTGAGTCGCCATCTGCATGTTGATGGATCAGGTTGGTTAAAATATTTATTCTGCTTAAGCCATAAAAGGCATAAAATACACAAAATGTAAAATATGACAAGATATTAAAAAGTTACATAAGATTTTTCAAACTAGTCATCAGAAATGAAAATCATCAAATTCATATGAAAGCAGGTAAACGGAGTAAGATCGTACATGACACTCTTCATAACATTTCCTGATTAAAATTTAACACAGCATGACAGTTGTCTATTGTGCAAAGTTGCAGTAGGAATACCATTCCTTTCTGATGCTGTCTCAGGTTTGACCTACGCAACACACGGACAAGGAAGGAGAAAGGACGTGCTGTATGCACTGAACAAAACAATATAAAGTGATTTATGCTTTGTTTTGGTATATTATTACAGCGGCACAGATTATTAAAAAGTTACATAACATTTTCAAAATGGTCATCAGGGGTGAACACCATCACATTCATATGAAAACAGAGAAACAGAATAAGACCATATGTGTAACTCTTCATATCGTTTCCTAATTCCCATGGCCTTTCTGATAAAACTTGACACCACATAACAGTTGTCTAATGAACAAAACAATATAAAGTGACTTGTGCTTTGTTCCAAAATATTATTAAAGCAACTTGGGGGAAATTGTGATGCCAAACACTTTGTAATGGGAAAGCAACCTTAAAATGCACTGTATTTAGTCTAAAAAGGATACAGTAAGAATGGTGGGTGGGGCTTGCAATCCAGCATAATTATGGTTCCAGGCTCCTTGTGATTGATACCAGTGAGTATCTTACTACTGTCTCAATGGCCAGAATCTTCAGCAACCTTGTTTCCATACACTACTCGAGGTAATGTTGCTTCACTACCTCTTTACAGTGAGAAGAAATCTTTTGGGGGTTAATATCAGGGCTTTAAGTGGGATGAAAAAACTGGGGGGGGTCTCTTAAAGGGGCGTGGCCAATATACTTAAGACCGTGGCTTAAAAACACATAAGCTAAAAACCTGCGCTTAGCATAGTGTGCCACCCGACTTTTATTTAGCTGTTTCTGTCATTGCATTCAGATATATGATACAACAAGTGACATCATACCTACAACAAGTCAGGGCTATTGGTTTTGTCAATGGTTGTTAGTTGCCTAAGATAAATAAGCAGCAGCTATGGCTTGTACATATATTGACAACGCTTCCGCTTAAAGCCCTGGTGACACCACAGCAATGTTCCTGCACCTGAGATTCAAAAAGAGAAGGGAAATCCAGAGAGAAAATGACTCTCTTTAAAAGATTTCCCTTACCCTACAACGCTCACCTGGCATGACGTCATGCCATAACTTCTTCACTTGTGAGAAGTGAGCAGTGTGAGCACGCGCACATCGGTGTGCCTACTGTCACTGCAGTCTGTAAAAAAACAGACCGCCTGTGCCAGGGCACAAAACAGAGCCTAATAGAGACCCGTTTCCAACCCCTCTTTAAAAAAACGCCGGTGCTCAGCACTGGTGAGACCTGGCTCATTTAAAGCCCTGGTTAATACACAAATCAGTGAGATCCAGTATCTCAAATGTTTTCTTCAAGTATGCAAGCCAGGGGATTCGATCCACCTTATCCAAAAATAAACAACCAGAAACACAAGTTCTAACTAATGCTACTTCAGGGATTCCCCAGCTCTTAATCCACAATATAAGTGGGAAAAGTCCAATCAATTCCATCACATAAGGTGACCCTAGTTCTTCATGGCATGTTGATGGGTCATGCTGGGTAGGATGGGAGGGAGGAGCTGACACTCTACAACTGAAAGGACTGTTTCCTTTTCCCACACAAAGAATTGCATACCCGCTGGAATGAGTCTGCAGCAACGGCAAGAGTCTTGTGCACTTCAAAGCATCTCTTTCAAGTCTCCCTCCTTCAAAGGCCCAACTGGGTATAAGAACTGGGCCACTGACACCAACAGATCAGAACGCTTCTGGAACTGAGGATATTCTACCAGGATGAAGGACTTCTGTGCTGCCAGGATTGACTGCCACTTTGCTGAACTGCTTTGCTGTGGTGGCCTCCTGCCTGCTGCTTCTTGCCTGGGAGTGCGAAGAACTGGACCTGAACCTCTCTACATCCCAGAAACTAAGTACTCTCCAAAGGCTTATTGGCTTGTCTTCTGTTTCTGAAGTTTCAGGGATATCAAAGACTTAACCCACAACTTCAACTCAGTACCTGCACTTCGCATTGCTGTAAGTGTTGCTCTGCCAAGCAGTGCCAATCCAGTCCAGGACCATTGGAAGCGAGTTTAAAGTGGTTCACCTGTCAGAACTTGCGCATCTATGCCGTTGTGTCAATTGGAACCAATGCATCTCACGCTGCGAGATCAGGATCAATGCATCACCCCAATTGCAGGTACGAGGTCGGCGCCTTGCACTTGGAACTGTCGCATTGCCTCCGTAACCACCACTTCGGAACCAGCGCAGCACCACCACTGTGTGGAGAAGATCAACACTCAACAGAACTAATGCATCAACCGCAGTTGCATGGAGAAATCCGGTGCAACATCCCAACTGCATGGGGATCATCGGTGCATCTCGTGCTGAGACAGGGATTAAGGTACTTATGTTCAGTGGGCGCTGCATGGGTTCTTTAGCCGGTCTGCACTCTATCAAGGGTGTGCCTGAACTCTTGACTTTTTCCCAGTCCAGCGCAGCCAATTAAATCTTTGAGCACTTTTTGCCTCTAAGCCCTATTTTTGCATTTAATCTTTAAAAAGAACTGTTATACTAATTGGATTTTTGTTGTTTTGGTCTTGTTTTATTGAACTATTCTATATTTTTCTAAACTGGTGTGGAGTCTTTTTGTAGTGTTTATACTGTCTCTTATAATAAGCCTGACTGCTCTTCGGCAAGCTACTAGAGGGTGAGCACAGGTTAAAATATAGTGTGTTTCTGACTTACTCTGAATTGGATTGTGCTCCCTACTTGGACAGGGTTCATACCTCTGCCAAACAGAAACCACAATACCTGGATAAAAAACTCGTAATTCAAGAGTACATGATTGTAATCTGGCAAGAGAAGAATTAACCATTGTGGAAATTGAACATATTGGACTTCAAACTCTCAGAAAAATATATAGGTAGTCACATTTACATTTTGTATGTAATGGGGCAATAATATTATAATAATGTGATTTGTAGCGCTCATGGCTACTCCTTGCAAAGTGTCCCAGTGCTGGGATACTGACTTCGGGAAGAGAAACAGATTGCCCTTACAGCTGAAGAGGTTTTAACCAGATCCAAAGAGCCAGATCTTCAATTTCTTTCTGAACAGAGTTTGGAGGAGTCTGCCAGACCAGAGAGAGTTCCAGACTTTTGGTGCAAGATGACTGAAGATGCTGACTTCAGTTCTGGCTCTTGTGAAGTTGGGGATAAATGCCTGTTTTGCACTGGTCAATCTTAGGTTCCTAATCGGAAAATAAGGGGTGATCAATGACTGCAGGTATGTGGGGTCTTGAGAGGCAAGAGCCCTACAGCAAAAGCATAGAGCCTTGAAAGTAACTCTGGCAGCCAGTGCAGTTCTCTCAAAGTGGTGCTGACGGAAGCATGCTTGAGGAATCTGAGCAGGGTCCTGGCAGTCATGTTCTGGACCCGTTGAACCCTGTTCAAACAGGACTGGGGCAATCCCAAGTAGAAGACATTACAGTAATTCAGCCTGGATATGACCAGTGCCTGGACTACAGTTTTCTGGGCAGGTTCAGATAAGAGATGGAGAACTTTCTTCAGGGGTCTTAATATCCTGAAACATTTTCCTGAGAGAGCATTGATCTGGGCATCAAAGGAGAGGTTATCATCAAACTAGACACCCACATTTTTGACCTTGGATTTAGGAGGTGGTAAAGGACCAAGGCTGTTAGGCCACCATGCGTTAGATCAGATATTGATCTACTTGCACAGGACCAATACCTCCGTCTTCCCTGCATTCAGCTTCAAGCATTTTAGGTCTATCCATGCAGTGGCCTCTGACAGACAAGAGCTGAGGGAAGAGGCCATGAGATCACAGTCCTGAGAGATGGTGATGACACATGTGTCATCATATTGTGTGAAATAATGGTGAAACCATATTGTTCAATGACATCTGCCAGAGGCCAGACATAGACATTGGGAAGTGTTGGGCTCAATGAGGCACCCTGCAGCACTCCTTGCTGCAGAAAGTGCACTCTTGAGTGAAATCGCTTTCGTGAGTCCTGAAAGGTGCATTCTTGTAGAAATGAACTCAGCCAGAGCAGCGCCTTCCCACCAATGCCGCAGTCCCAGGGCCGCTTAATCAGGATTTTATTGGGTACAGTATTGAAAGTAGCCCTGTGGTCCAGCATAAGAATTACCTCAGTGTTGCCCTCATCCATAATCCACTGTGCAGACATGGAGGCAAGCAGCAAGGCAGACTCGGTGCCATACGAAAGGCGAAAGCCTGATTGTGTCCTGTGTGGGAGCTCATTCTCCTCCAGGAAGTTGGAGAGCTGCTTGTTCACATGCTATTTTGGAAAAGAGAGGCAGCAATCCTGTAGGCTAGTCGTCTTCAGGTTTGGATGGGCAAGTAATGGTTTTCAGGTCTCGCCTAGGCAGTGCATGCGCTGTTTCTTCGAGACCTGCTGATCCAGCGGCGTACCAACAACAGATACTCTACTACCATATACTCACCTGGGCCCATAAACACACACAATTGAGTAAACCACAAGATTAGTTATTCACCATTCCTAGCTAACTTTTCACTGATCATAATGTTCTTTCCTCTGGTTGATGGACCATTAGTTGAACTAATTGATGGTGATAATGAACTTAACTTTAAAACTTCTCTTTAACGTAAAGTAAATAACCACAAACTCGGATAAGAGTTTAAGTCTTTATCTAAATTACTTGCATGTGAACCATTTCGAAAATACAGTGCAATCACCGTCACTCATAGGAAGGAAGATTCAATTAATCAAATCCTCAAACACATACTTCAAACTTGCAATGCCTTATGCTCAGAATGGAGAGGACAGAGAGAAAAGAACATCTGCTAATGCACCGAAATTATAGTGACCAAGGATGGTGTGAAGACCAACCCCCTGGCCAAAGGGCTGGTAAGGGTCCCCCGGGATAGATCAGGAGACAAAGACTTCAGAAGAGGATTCAGGACAGGATAGATGACCTCTCTAGTACCGACGGTCGCACCAGACCCCTCTCTGACACTCTCTTCCTCCTCGAGATTCTTCCGCAATCTTCTTTCTAATCCTAATAATGTAGGATATCAGGCTCAGCATTCGATTCTTCATCAGCATCTTTGGCTGCTCCGGCAGCATCCACGGCTCACAGCATCTCTGCATCAATGTCTCTCTAACTAACTAAAACTACCTCAGTTATACCTTTTGCTATTCACTGTTCCACCCACTAAAGTTGCAATATCGTAAAAATATGAAATCTAATTGGACAGGCAAGGGGGGATGATCATCACACAATGCTTACACATCACTCTTTTCAGTTAGCCTTTTGTTAACAAACCCATCCCCTTCATTTGTATTCATACTTTCCCACCCACATTCACATCTCATTTGCAACAAATGTGTTGATTTGATCATATAATCTTATTCATTCTTTTTTGTCACTGCCGGTTCCCAGGCTTAGGCAGACTGTGTCCTTGTCCTTTCCTTGAATCACACTTCATTCTTCCGGGCTGACTTTCAATTGCCATGCACAAAACCAATGTGACTCGGCTCACTCCAGACATACCCAAGAGGCCCAAATGCGCACTCGTGATAGAGTCCGAAAGACAGATTTTACTTTAAAGAATAAATGGTTTCACTGTATACCATCCATCTCTACTCTAACCCCCTTTACTTATTAATACTTTCCCCGCATTAGTAAAATAGCTCAATTTAGTTTTAGCTAAGCAGGTGCCATGCATGCAAGATTTCAAGACTCCATATTATTATCTTCTGCTCATGCACAAGAGTTTCCCTCCAAGCGACAGCTGGTCATACTGTGTAGATGCAGTAGAAACATGCACAATAAAGAATTTCTCATTTGCAGCCATTTTAGAAATTCGTTCGAGTTACTCGCGTTAGTAAACACATATTCAGGCTTCTCTAACCCTCATATTAATGTGGTGCGCATTAGTTTTACACAATATGTATTTAATACCATGTTAGGGAGTTAAATGAGAGGATTGATCCCGAGCAAGTCTTTTATCTACGAGTCCTTGCTCCATCAAGCCCCTCTCTGATAGCATTTTGAGCCATCACAAAATTACCCATCCCAATCAGATGCCAACTTTAGCTTATCTCATCTTCTTTTCCTCCCTTTTTCGTTCTTGTTCTCATCTTTGTTTTTCAAATCTTTCATTCTTTTATTTAACTTCCCTTTCATTTTCTCCAGCTGAATTTCTTCATATTTTCTTTTCTTTCCCTTTCCATTTACTTCATATTTTCTTCCCTTCCCTTTGTTCTTGCAACATTTACACCATATCATTATTGTTAAAACTAATATTGTTATACCAACTAATGGGAAAATTAATTGACCTAAAATACCTTTTCCTAAATCAGTAAGCCATGTCTCTATTGATGAAATACTTTTTGTTAGTCTTTCCCATACATTGTCAACCTACAGTGGTTTCAAATCTTCATGAAGTTTTGTAATATTCTTAATATACCCTCTGATTTCCCTACTTTTCTCAGGTATTTAAGTGCAACAATGTTGCACTTTCAACATTTTACAGACTCCGCCTTCTTTTGCCAATAATATATCAAGCACAAGTCGATTTCATAAAACCATAGACCTAATTGCAACCGTTTCTGTATTAATCATCAAGAAACCCCCAGCAGTATCAGTCGAGAGACGATCAACTACAATTGACAGATTCTATGTGAATTTAGAATGACTCCCACTGAAGTTATCAATGCACCCAATATGTCAGCTATTATTTCTGAAAAACTAGCTCTCTTTCTTCGTGTTAGTTCATCAGTGTTTTCATTGCTTCCAGTGATTCTTTTTACGTGATAAATTTTTAGAAATACAATCCCAAAGTAGCAACTTCCATACCACCGTGCAGGCAGCTTATAGTAAGCATTATTCCCACACACGTACTAAACCCCAGGAAATACTGGATCGGTTCCCCTTTTCAGTCACCAACCTCCCAAAATTAGGAAGTTGTGTTGACATTCAGTGGAACCAATGAATACGTTATTATAATCTTTCTTCAATCTATGGAGGCCGGTTTTCCCTTTCTTCACAAAGTCTAGGGACATCGCAGCATGAGCTTTGCCAGCTATATAAATTCCTTCTTTCTAAGCCCTTGGAGGTACATGGGTTTTCTGTTCAGCAGCTTTTCTTTGGAAATCCTGTCTCCTTTCGTCAACTAAATTCAAAAACACTTTCTATTCTTCACGTAATGTACATGTTAAGTTGTTTTTGTGTGCCTTTACTAGATCTATTGACTTTATTGTTAGGAAAAATTAACCCATAAACTGTGAGTCTGGACTACTAAGCACTGGATTCATATTCTTTCGAATAGGAATTTCTGAAAATATTACATCTAAGTTTGAATAATAATATTGAAGTTTTCCTGTTCTATAAAATAGACTTGTTAGTATACTACAGGAAATGCCATATGTTAAAGGTAAATGATGGTATGTAACTCCCTCTGACAGTGAAGCTGGTAATTTCATACAAACGTAACAATCACTAATCTCCATTGTATCTACGTACTGAAACAAAAACTTTGTGAAGACATTTGAAGACGTATCATTATCTGATACTGTGTGATGTAAATGTATCTCAACTGCTGCTTCTAATTCTACTCTATCTCCTTTCATGGCAGCTGCCTTTTCATTAGTATCTGTATCGTTCTTCTTGTCTGTTATCATGAGATGAGGAACTGCTACTGTTAGCAATAGCCATACTGTGGCCACTAATAAAATGCTACATATGCAAGCCCTACAGCATTTTTGAGTGCAACTTCGTTTTGGTCTCTCAGTAACCCTGTCTTTAGCCATTTTAGTCTAAGAAGATTCCTCTTCTTTTCTTTTCTTTACTTGTAAATTCAAACCATTGGTTCTCAAGGAGGCCTCACTTTCTCTTCGTCAATCTGTGCAGCATTTACTTATTCATCTGTCTCTTCACTCAAATCCAAATTTTCAAATTCCTCTAATATTACATAGGTCCACTCAGGACCCTTGAACTTATTGTTCAAGATTCTCAGTCTTGGACTTCTTCAAGTGTTTTTCACAGTCAACTGCTTAGACTGAGTTTGAATAGTAACCTCATTCACTTGCTCAGGTTTTTCATTTGTTTTTCTCAGATAGTATTTTAATCTTTTGACTCCACCTGGCCAGTTGTTACCTTTTCTGACCCTTTTAACTTGCACTGCACTTTCACCCTCTTTGTCTTTCTCAAGAGCTCTTTTATTTTCGTTATGTTTAGGCACAATCCATTCTTCCTCTTCTTCAGAGTCACTCTCTACCTGTTCCTGTTCAGATCTTATTATTGTGGCTTCATCTGCCTGAACTTGTTCTTCTTCCTCTTTCGGTTCCTGTTCGGGTCTTATTTCATATTGTTCTTCTTCTGCCCAAACTTGTTCTTCTTCTCCTAACTGGTCCTGTTCAGGTCGCACTACAATTTGTTCATCTGTTGCCTGAACGTGTGCTTCTATTCCTGTTTGTCCCTGCTCAGGTCTTTTGGTGGATCTGCTTGCCTGAACACGTTCTTCTTTCCCTGTCTGGTCCTGCTCAGGGTCTCGAGTAACTCTGTTAGCTTCTTCCTGAGCGTGTTCTTCTACACCTATCTGATCCTCACTACTTTCCTGTCTTTCTAATCTGTTTCTGCTTCTTGTTTGAATAACAACCTCAGGTATGTCAACCGCTGGTATCCAACCCTCCTGACTTGTGCTCAGTTGTTCCTCGTCTAACACCTCAGCATCTATTACTCTAAATTATTCGACTTCACAGCCTTCAGCTGTTTCAACTGGTTCACTCAGTTGTTGTTCATCTTCAGCAGGATCTGGTACCCTTTTGGTATGGCTGGCATGAATCCAATTGTGTAAACCTGCACACTTCACTGCTGTTGTTGTGACCAGTATGACTTGACGTGGTTCATCCCACCTGGGTGCTAGGCACGACTTTCTGGTGTGTTTCTTCACTACCACCCAATCTCCAGGATACAAATCATGCACCTGTGCTGGCTACTTGGAAACTGTGTCTTCTCCAACCTGGTGAGAGACAGAACGTACTAGGTCAGCCAAACATTTGCAATAGTCCAATACCAGTTCATCAGTTATATTTAGCAATTATTTCCAGGTATAAATGCTTGTCTCATTGCCATTCACATGAGTATCTCATGGGGACTCAATCCTGTTTTCCTGTCAGGAATACTTCGGAGTCCCATTAACACAAGAGGCAATGCATCCGGCCAACTCAGTGATGTGGATGCACATACTTTACTTAGCCTCGAGTTGATTGTGCCATTAAATTGCTCAACCACGCCAGAAGCCTCTGGGCGGTATGAGCACAGTGCAGTTTTTGTTCAATTTTGAATGCATCACAGATTAATCAAATTATTTCATTATATAATGATTCCAAAGTGACTGGGAAACCAAAACGAGTAATCAACTCCCTCAACAATAATTTAGCAACTGTAAGACCGTCATTTCTCCTAGTAGGGTATGCCTGCACCCATCTTGAAAACATACACACTCTGACAAGGATGTACTTCATTCTGTTGCTTGGTGGTAACTCTATGAAATCAAGCTGATGTCTTATGAATGGTCCTTCTGCTTTTTCAATTTTCCCCCAACTGACCACTCTTTTCCTGCCTGGGTTCTGCTGTTGACAAATTAAGCATCTCTTGCAAAGACTCTCTGCGACTTCCCTCAACCTTGGGTTGTACCAATTTTGTGTAAATAGGCTAATCATTGCGTCCCTACCTACATGTGTGTCTCCATGATACATTCTTGCCATTTGAGAAAGTAGGCAGTCTGGCATGACTGGTCTGTCATCAGTGTACACCCATACATCATCTTCTGCCCATCTTTCACAAACTGATCTTATCCAGTTTTTCTTTTTGCTTACCTCAACTTCATCCTGCAATTGTCTCACCTCATCCCATGTCTCGAAAGCTGAGAATAACATAAGTTGGCAGCTGATTTCATATGTTTCAATTTTTCTGTTTAAAGCTATATTATTTCTCGCACAATATTGAGCAATCTGGTCAGCGTATCTGTTACCTGCCACCACATTGTAAGTTCCTGACTGGTGAGCAACACACTTGACCACTGCTATTTCTTTTGATAATTGTATTGCTTTCAACAATTCTTTCACATTTTTACAATTTCTGATAGGGGACCCTGAGGAAGTCAGAAAACCCCTCTGCATCCACGTCTGGCCAAGTCATGCACAACCCCGAAACCATATTGACTGCCCGTAAATATGGTTATTCTCCAATTTTTCCCAATTTTGCATGCCTTTGTTAAGGCCACCAATTTGGCTCCTTGTGCAGAGTTGACTCCCGGTAAACAGGATGCTTCAACAACCCCAGATACCTTGCATACGCTGCACTGAGTCCTCCTCCCTACATTCTCATGCATGAGCCATCTACAAATAGTTCATGATCTGGATCGTTCAGGGGCTCCTCTTTTATATCAGGGCGGGGCTTAGTACACATCTCAGTCACATCCAAGCAATCATGATCTATTTCATCTTTCACTTTTTCACAAAGTGGATCTGGCAATAATGTGGCAGGATTTACCATTGTACATCTAATCACTGTCACATTTTCTGCTCCAAGAATTACTCTTTCATACTTAGTCATCTGACTAGGGGTAAGATTCTGTGTTCGAGTTGTTGTTAAAAGAATCTCGACTGAATATGGGACATAAACTTTAACTGGATGTCCCATCACAATAGACTCACTTTTCTCCAGACTCATACAAGTAGCAACTACTGCTTTTAAGCAGCCAGGTAAAGCTGAAGCCACAGGATCCAAGGTAGCAGAAAAATATGCTACTGGTCATCGGCTTAATCCATGCTAGATCAAGACTGAAAGCGCACAACTCTCTCTCTCGCAACAGAACAGTGCAAATTATTTCGTATAATCAGGCATGCCTAAAGCAGGGGCCTCACATAAACAATTTCGCAATTTCACAAATGCTTCCACACATTCATCGTTCCAGACAATTGGATCCTTCACTCTTTTCCATGTCATCGGAAACAATGGTTTTGCCAGCAGGGGAAACCCAACAATCCACTGTCAACAGTACCCAACCACTCCGAGAAACATTCGTATTTCCCGATGCGTCTGTGGTAACTGCATTTGCTTTATTATCTTAATTCTTTCAGGGGTTACCTTTCTCACTCCTCTTTCTATTTTGTGGCCTAAATATCTAACTTCTGTTCGACAAAATTGCAATTTTTCTGGAGACACTTTGTGTCCTCCGTCAGCCAAATGGTTCAGCAATGCAATTGAATCAGTAACACAATCTTCTCGTGATTTTGATGCCACTAGTAAATCATTGATGTATTGTACCAGGACTGAATTTCTGGGCATAACTAATTTCTCCAGACATTTTTTCAAAATTTGATTAAAAATTGAGGGACTTTCTGTATGCCCTTGAGGAACTCGGCACCATGCCAAGATACGGTCTTCGAACTTAAAAGCAAAAAGATACTGGCTGTCTGGGTGCAAAGGAATAGAGAAAAAGGCTTGGCATAAATCAATTACTGTAAACCAGCCTGCCTTCCAGAGTATCTGATAAAGAATCACTGCTGGATTTGGCACTACAGAACAACAAGGCACTGCAATTTTATAGATCTTTCTCAAATCCTGCACTATCCTGTATTTTACGCTAGGCCTTTTAAGACCCATTATAGGCGAATTACAAGGACTACTCATTATTTCTTTTGAAATGCCCTGTCTAATCATTCTGTCAATTTCTGAAGCAACTCCTGCTTTTACCTCTGGACTCATGTTGTATTGTCAGGTGTTGGGATAAACTGCACCCTCTTTCACTGTCACCCTCACTGGATCTGCATTTGACATTAATTCAATCTCTTTTGCTGTAAAATCCCATACTTCTGGGTTCACTGTTGTTCTTAGTTCTTCCGTCAAGTCATTTACTGTCATCAAAGAATACATTTCATCTACTTCCGTACCTTGTTTAGCTAGCATGATTTTACATACAATATCTTTATCAGGGGTTTGGAAAGCAATACCATCCGGTGTGCAGTAGATTGTGCAATTCATTTTGCACAACAGATCCCTTCCTGATAGATTTACTGGACTAGACAACCAAACTACAAATCTGTGCATGTCTTTAAAATTTCCAATGTGCACTTCGATTGGTTCTGTAATTGGGGTTCTAATTTGTTGATTTGAAACTGCGACAACTTGGATTGAATCTCTTGAGAGGGGTAGGTTTGGGATGTCTGCTGTTCTCATAGTAGAACGGGTAGCACCAGTATCCAATACAAAAGTGATATCATTACCTTCCACTTTCCCATCAACAAATGGACCTGACTGATCTACCGGCAAGGATGTGCCAAGTACGCACTCCTCTTCCTCCGCCCTCATGCACCGTCATTGCAAACCATTAAATTCATCATCATTATTGTGTAAAAGATATTGTGAAATCACAGAATTTTTCTTACCACTTCCTACTTGAAATCCGGCATCTGCACTGTACTTTGGCTGGTTCACCAAATTTGGCATGGGAGCTTGTGGCACCTGACACTCTGGATTAACTACCTGCTGCGGCTGATTTATAAGCACTTCATTCTGCGTCTGTGGATTTAAATTTTGGTTTGGCCCATTATTATTCTGAATACTCTTACACTCGTTCTTCCAATGTCCAAGCTTTCCGCACGCATGACAAGGAAACTTCTTCTTTGCATCCTCTCTATTCATTCTTCCTCTTGATTTACCACCATTCACCGCATTATCACTCTGATTCTGCTCTTTCATCCGACCATCAGTATGACTATTCAACTTAAGTTCCTGTTGTTCTTCCATTTTCACTTGTGCCCGCATAATTTTCTCTTTTAGCTTTCTATGTCTCGCCTCAATATCGTCCCCACAATATTTTGCGTATTTCTGAATATCATCTATCGGTTTTCCCTGCCAGCACAACATGTGCTGCTGAATCATTTGACTAATCTCTGATTTCAGACCATACACAAACCAATACACAAAATGTCCCTTATCCTTAGCACCAATTCTCTCAAAACCACTATATTGCTTAAACACCTCTAGCAGTCTCTCATAATACGCAAGTACAGACTCATTCGGTTCTTGAGTTGTTCTATCTATTTTTACCCAATCTGTTTCTTTAGGAGGGATTTGTCCTTTCAGAAAAGTAATTACTTGATGATATTTCTTCATCTGAGGATGCTCCTGTTTTCGAGTCCCTCTGATACTCCTCACTTGGCCAATCAGCTGTAATTTTACACTCCGTCCATAAATCAGTAGGCACCACTATGTCAAGTAAACCATCCAAATCTTTTAGCAAAACCTTCGAAACTTTCACAAATCTTTCAACCTGTTTGTACCATTCAACTTGTTTTTCTCTTAATCTGGGGAAATCATTCGTAAATGACAAAATATCTTGTCGGCTCCATGGGACATGAACATATCGACCTGTGCTTCCTCCTTCTTTCTTGTTCACCTCATCCTCTACTTGTCAATGTCTCCCCACTTTTGCAAAATATTCATCAATTCCTTTACCTGTAGTTTCTTACCAGACACATTCATATTTTCTAAATCTTTATCTGTAAACTCCACTCAATACGATTTCTGTAGCACTTTCAATCTCCCTGTATCTATTCCCATCTCTGAAGCAAACTCTGTCAATTTCTCATGAAACAATTACGCATTTCTAGTTATACTCCTACATGCAACCAACAACTCTTCCTCACTATAATGGTTCAATCTTTCTATTCCCACATTTCCAGCTATCATCTCTTCCAATTCCACTTTCAATTTGTAAATATCTAAAATCTTAGGGGGGTGAGCATTGTTTTTCTATTCCCTGTGCCCATCTCTCTAAATCTTCTGGAGTTACCGCTGTTGAACTTCTGGTTCCTGAGGGTACTACAGACCTTCTCTCTTCTGAACGCTTTTGTCGGGCACTTTGTAAGGTGCCGATTACTCCATCAGCCGTGAGGGGAACGGCGCTCTAAGCCGGAACTTTTGCCTGGGTAGCTGCAGTGCCGTGAGGGGAACGGCGGAAAGACGCGAAGAACTACAGCCCCCAGCACTCCCTCTCCCGGGCGCCTGCCTATCACGTCATCAGGCAGCGCCGGGGAGGGTTAAAGCCACGGAGGAAGACCCGCAGCGCGGGACGCGCCCGGGCTAAGCCCGGGCCAAGGGCGGGCCCGTCCTTGCCCGTCACTGCCTGGACCTGACTGGACTGGGCCACCCCCCTAACATTTCTACGTGTGCATCAGGAAGGTAGATTCATACATTGTCTTGGCTCTGGTGACACGAGTAGTGTGTGCTGCATATGTTTATTGGGGCTAGTGATCCTCTTGCCTGGTTATTTGAAAAGCAGTACTGTGACTCAACACTCGGATCACCGTTACATTATATCGCCAATATTGTCCTGGGACTGCATCTTTTGATAGGGGTGTTTACAGTGCATGATGGCAGGCAAGGGGAAGCGTTTGGGAGGAGGTGGGTCTGTGTCTGGCACCTTGGACCATTTTATTACTAGAGCAGTTTCGGTTTTAGAACATGAACTAGCAATTACTGAGCGCCGGTTATCCGCCGAGCTAATTCAAGCTAGGCGCTCGTCATTAGGAATACTTGCCCTAGCAAAATCACCTAAGGACTCAGTATTGCAGGGCGTGGAAGATGTTGTGCAGCAGCGGGATATAGTGGATAGCACCATTACATCATCCGACCGAAATGATACAAATGATGCCCCGAGAGAGGTTCCCCCCGTAGTCACTAGTGCTTCGATTCACTCTCAACCTGTCTTTACTCACCCACAGACAAGAGCCCATAAAAAGGGTGTTAATAGTGCAGCTTTTAAGAGGAAGAGAGATGGGCTGACTCAGGGTGGGAGACAGGCAAAGCACTCTAACATTACGATTTGCCCACCATCGAAGCCTGGCGTGGTTCAGCTTGCCGATAACTCTCCATTGGATGAGACTTCTAATAGGCATTTGGACCAGCCCCAACATAGTGATTTGATCCCCCAGATCGAACAAGTAGTCCGTTCCCTATTATTGCCACTTCTGGAAAGGGTAAAGGTGGTCTCCGACAAAGTAGATCGACTTGAGCAAACTATTTTAGATAATTTTTGCTCATTAAAAAATGTTATTAAATTAGCCACCAAGGACAGTGTTAATTCTACTAAGGTGAACCCTACCCTTCCTGCTCCGTCACTTTCTCCTCCCATCACTGATATACCTCCTATAGCTAATCCTAGGGTAATCCCTCCTAGAACCTCGACAGCAGACATCATCAGTATTCAAGGTGGTAGTCATGACAGGGTTGGTTTAAGGGATTTATCTGGAATCAAATCTGCTAGTAGGACCTCACATAAAGGTTTAAATACAGATCCTGGGGACAGAACAACTAAACCCTCTGATATTTGCATCCACCTACCCCCTGATTCTATTCCTTATGTTGTTGTTTTGTCCGGCGTTCCGGAATTGAAAATTGACACAAAGGAATCTTATCAACAACTCAAAAATAAAGTTATTTTCTGGCTCAATCAAAAGAGACCCATCCCGAACTTTTTGGACGGGAAGATTCTCTTTGCCAGAAGAGTTAGTTGGGTGGGCCCTAGACCAAAAAATGTCCAAGGGGATTGCATTATCATTAATTTTAAGGACAGTCGAGTGGTGCGCTTTATTTGCGATCATCCACCTAGTTGGGATAGGTCGGAAATAAGGGTTCATGATTTAAGGTATTTTTATAATCCTTATCCTAACACCCCTGGAAGCCTTGGTCAAATCCAGGAAAGAAGTGGAACCAACCTAAATTTTGTTACATTTCCCACTCAGCGTACCGATAACATATACCATCTGGAAGCCTCAGCCTGACCGGGCTTGGAGGGGTCTTCTTCTAGCATGTCTCCCTCAGTTAACAACTGGAGAGCTAGATCTGAGGGAAAGGGTGTAGTAGTTAATGAGTCGCATGACTTAATCCAAAAAAAATACCTGCAAAATTCTAAGCTGGAATATTGCTGGCATTAGACTCAAAAGCCAGGATGAGCTATGGGTGGGTTATGTTGTGTCCCATGATATTATTGCATTGCTGTAAACCTGGGACACAGCAAAAAACCTTTTTTTGGACGGTTATGTTCATTTTTATATCCCAGCCACACCTAGCTTGGCGGGGAGGGCAAAGGGGGGCCTTGCTTTGCTGGTTTCTTTGAACCTGAAAGGATCTGCTAAACAGGTAGATTCTGGCTCCCAACACTGCTTAGCTGTAGAACTAGTTGTGGCAAATTCCCCTTCTTTACTTTTGATTAATTTTTATAATTCTAAAGATAGTGTCAGTTTAAATTACCATCTAGAATCTCTGGGGGAGGTTCTGGATAAATACAGGGCGTCACATAATAGTTTTGAGGTCATCCTAATGGGCGATCTAAATATCCATCCTTGCAGCCTAGGTTGTATTTTGGATGACGAGGAGGGTTCTTCCTACTCTTCATCCACACATTTTGAACATACCAAACAAGGCGAGGCCCTGGAGAGCCTATTGGCTTCCTCAGACCTCTCTGAACCTGGTTGCTGCACGGAAGGTCAGAGACCGTGCACCTTTAAAGGCCCTGACTCAGGTTCAGTCATCGATTACATTTTTGTTTCTGCTTTGATTTTTCCTTTGATTTTAAATTACAGGGTGGAGGACTCCGCATTTAGTGACCACAACCCGGTGATAGTCGAGGTCGCCACGGAAGGGTTCTTGGTCTTTAAAGACTCTAGCAACCTGGGAACCAGAGCCCTTGTAGTAAAAGACCATGGCAGGAGGTTAAAATGTGCTCAGGTGTCCCCGATTTCTTTTCTTCAAGAAGTTCTGCCTAAGGTTGAACTAGAGATGGGCATATGCCTAGATCCCGCTAACATCAACTCTAGTATAGTTGAGGCTTTTACTACCATTTGCCTACATATAAATGCGGCCCTCCTGGTTAAATCCAAGTCAGGCTGCGTTACAGGCAAAAAATGGTTTGATACTAATTGTACCAAGGCTCATTCTGCTCTTTTGAAGGCAATAAAGGGTAAACCGAGAAACAGACCCCTGATTACATCTCTGAGGAAACAGTATAAATTGGCCATTAAAGCTCGTAAAAACGAGATTCAGGAAGAAGCCTGGAATAACTTACTGTTACCGGATACCTTGCGGGATAGCTCCAAATTTTGGGGATTGATAAACCACCCTTTTTTTTCCGGTAGCGAGAATCAGGCCTTGGAATGTAGTATTCCTGACGAGCAGTGGTTAGCCCACTTCGAAAAAATTTATAGTTCTGTCTCGCCAGGGAATTGAGAGGGGCTGTTACCCTTGAATCAGGTCGGTCCAGTTTCGGCCTTCAAGGAGGAGGACGTAGAAAAAGCCATCCTAGAGACATCTAAGAGTAAGGCGCCAGGCCCTGACGGCGTTCCTGCTGACCTATATAGGTCTGCTCCTAAATTGTGGGCCAAAATACTAACTAATGTCTTCAATGCCGCGAGATATAAGAATATCCCCGAGTCTTGGGCAATATCTACAATCATCCCAATTTTTAAAAAAGGCCAGAGGGATGACCCGGCCTGTTATAGGCCTATCTCCCTAATTGACTCTGCCCTTAAAATCTTAGGCAGAGTCATTCTGGGTAGATTGAATACTTGGCTCGAGGGTAGCAGCATATTATCAGACGCCCAATATGGTTTTAGGCCCAATAGGAGCACGCAGGATCAATGTTTAAATCTCCACTTACTTATTTGCAAATATACTATTGCAAAGGAGGGGTCTCTGTATATGGCCTTCATGGACCTCTCCTCAGCCTTTGACCTGGTTAACAGGTCAAAATTGTGGAGTATTCTCCTGGATATCGGGGTTGATCCCCCTCTGGTTGGATTTTTGGCGGATCTCCATCGTGGCCTATCAGCCTCGGTGAGAGTTACCCAGGGGGGAAGGTGCACCAGCTGCTTCAAGTCAGAGAGGGGCGTTAGGCAGGGGTGCATATTGGCACCTCTCCTTTTCACACTTTATATAAACACCCTGGATCCAGCCCTGGCCAACGCAGTGGTGGATGTACCACGTGCAGGAGACACCAAGATCCCAGTTCTCCTATACGCGGATGACGCCGTGCTTTTGGCGCGTTCAGGGGTGGCTCTTGACAGACTATTGGCCTCTTTCGGTGACTTTATGACATCATTAGACCTGAAAATTAATACTCAAAAATCACAGGTCATGGTCACTGGCCAGGCCAGTAGGAAAAAGAAATCTAAATCCTTTTTTTGTTTAGGCCATGAGGTCAAAAGGGTCCCAATCTTTACTTATTTAGGGGTCATTTTCGACGAGAAAGGCACGTGGGGCCCGCAACATAAACTAAAAGGCAACTCAATGGCAAGATCTGCCGCAGCTATACTTGGCTTTGCCAAACGGTTGGGAGCTCGCCCCCTGGAGGCCATTTTGAAAGTTTATAAAGCTAAATCTTTGGCAATAGCCACTTATGGCTCCGCCATATGGGGCTATACTAATAATGACACGATTCAGAGGGTGGAAAACAAGTTTTTAAGATCCTTGTTGTCTGTTCCCCAGTCCACACCCACTTTTACAACACATTCAGAATTGGGTCTGGGGTTTGTTGTCGATTTAATCAAAGTGGCACCTGTTATATGTTGGTTAAAAACCTGGCTTAACCAAGAAATTCTTTTAACCCATCTAATACTTAAGGATTGCCTAGCCCTGGATAGAGCCCATACAATTCCATGGCAAGTATATGTTAAAAAGATGTTGGTCACAGTGGGTCGTCCAGAGTTATTTAATTCCCCTGACTGTATCAATAAGAAGGACATCTTGGGGATTAAGACCGCACTATTGACACGATTTATGGCCGAGAGGGAGGACATAGAATTAAACAAGCCGATAGTGAGAAGGAACTATGGGTTAATTACCGTTCCTGGTCTTGAACCCTACCTGGCATTTGTAACCAGCCCCCTGCACAGGTCTCTCCTAATCAAATTCCGTTTAAATTTGATACATTTTGTGCTAGGTTTCTATCCCACATGGGCTACCCCTGATAATGCTACCCCATGTGATTGTGATAATTTTTCTTGCCAAGACACACTACATTTTATTATGTTTTGTGAACATTTTGCACAGATTAGGACAAAATACTTGTTACCTTTACTTAAAGGGGCTGGCTTTGTTCAGGTTCGGCCAGCGCTTCTGTTCTTGCAACTCCTGCCCAACATTACTATTGCTTTTTATGTAGCAAATTTTTTAGTCGCAGCTGTTCGCATCAGCAAGAAGCGTGCCAGAGAGCGGCCTACTTTTAACATAATTGATGCGGTTGTGACGGACGGTGGTCTTTAGTTATGGAGTATTCCATCCCTGTTAGTCTTTTAGATGGAAATGTTATCTTTACATTCTATTTATTCTTTTTAACTTAGAATTGAACCTATGAAATATGTTCTCTTCAAATTTTTAAATTTTGATTATGTTTTCTATAATCAGATTTGTAATTGATGTATTCTTGCCCTGTATTTTATGCATTGTGATTATTTGTTTGTTTTGTCTCTTTTTATGATCTTTCATTGATCGAATAAAAGTAATTGACTGACTGACTGACTGACTACTGGGTGAAACTCTTTTGGGGGTTTCACTTACCGATTCTCTTATCGGTAGATCCATTAATGAAATTACTGAATCACACTCACTGGCTTGATCATCAGATATTATAACCTCTTTTCTAGGATTACTCAAGGGAGTTGTTACAGCTTGTGGTTTTTGGCAACTTATTTTGTCTCCATATAATGGAATAACAGGACCTATAGTTGCTGGCACGGTCAATGCTTCAGGGTTTAAATTGAGTTGACCTATTTTCTGTATTAATTCCTCTCTGTTTCTACTTAATGCTTCCTTTTCTCCGTCTCCAAGCACCCTATTAACTGATGTATCATGTAAAATTTGTGGAATTAAGGGTGTTCCCATTACTGGTGCACTCGGAGTGACTCTGCTAGGTCCTTCTTGATACAGTGGAGGGTTTTTTGTTAAAATGTCTTCCAACAAGTTATCATCTGACTCACCATATTCTGTCCCTTTCATGTGTTTTGTTTTCTCCTTACACTTGCCCCCTAACTGTTCCTCAGCCATCAACACTGGATATAAACCTTCCGATACCATTGCTCTTCTCCATTGCTTAATTTGACCTTCACGTGACTCACGTAAATATGGGGGAAAAGGTCCCATATATCTCCTACTCCTGTTTTTCTCTCGTTCATATGACTCAGTCTCCCATTCTTCTAAAGCCTCATACTGCGTTAGCCTAGGTCTTGGATCCAAATCATTCACCCTCATCCTCAAATTCTGAAGAATTCTCCCATTAAACGTACCATTTTCAGGGAAGGCTAAAATATCATCACCTTTCGTATACTCTATCCGATTCACCATCCATACACAAGTATGATATCCTCTTTCCATCATCATAAATAAAGCAGGTATTTTTGGTGGTGGAATAGGAATTCCCTCTCTAGTCAACACAGGCTTATCTTTCTTAAAGAAATTCTTAATTTTCTTTATAAATGAAATTTTTCTCTTTTCACCATACATTCTATATACTCGATATAGGAAACAATAATCCGCAAACCCTCACGCTTTCCTGTCGGGGCGACTCACACCAAAAGGCAAATCAGAATCAAACATACAAATTTTCGTTGCCCAATCCTAAAGCAGCTTCTATTCAATCACCCAATCAGATTCCGGCTCACGCTTGTGGTCTGACCAATGCCAGCGCAGCCCTTTTCAATTTCATCAGTTCTGCTCCTTACTACTGACCCCTCCTTTACAATCTGCTTCTGTCTCACGCCCGCTGTTTCAACCAATCCCAGCGCGGCACTCTGTGACATCAGCTCTACTCCAGCTGCTGACCCTCCCTTCACAAGGTAATACGATAACTTACTTCTTAATACTTTTCATTAAAATTCTTTGTTAATAACAACAACATAAAAACATTCGCTACTCTGCCTGTTCCACTAAACAAAGGATAGATTTTCGACATGTTCTGGAGTCTCAGAATTGCTCCTCTTTCACTGCAAGTAAAAAACTCTGTTTACCCTTCATTCAAGCTCAAGAGAACCTGTTACTCCTTCAGTGTTACCCTTTCTAGGTGATATAAGACCAAAGTTTCACCAGCGAAACTTTTTGCTACCAATCACACTCATCTTTTATATGAAATAGTCATCTAATTTAACACTGCCAGCCCTGCATAGCTTCTCAGTGCTATTCCAACAGACGAGTAACCTCACTGCAGTGTGGCTTCTGTCACCACCCGCTATTCATTCCCTGGGAATTTTTCCAGACAACATAAAACAAGACGGTAACTCTTTTTGTTAAACATAAATCAGTAACGATAATCAATATTTATCACCAAACTAGTCAATAATAACCATAACTCTGCTACCAGAAAACGGATCCAGTGGCGTACGAACAGCAGATACTCTACTACCATATACTCACCTGGGCCCATAAACACACACAATTGAGTAAACCGCTGGAGTCAAAGTTTGTGGGGGTGATCACAAAATCAAGATTAGTTATTCACCATACCTAGCTAGCTTTTCACTGATCAAAAAGTTCTTTCCTATGGTCGATGGACCATTAGTTGAATGAATTGATGGTGATAATGACCTTAACTCTAAAACTTCTCTATAACTTAAAGTAAATAACCACAAACTTGTATAAGATTGAAGTCTTTATCTAAATGACTTGCATGTGAACCATTTCGAAAATACAGTGCAATCACCATCACTCATAGGAAGGAAGATTCAATTAATCAAATTATCAAACACATACTTCAAACTTGCAATGACTTATGCTCAGAAAGGAGAGGTCAGAGAGACAACAACATTTGCTAATGCACGGAAATGATAGTGACCAAGGATGTTGTGAAGACCAACCCCCTGGCCAAAGGGCTGGTAAGGGTCCCCCAGGATAGATCAGGAGACAAAGACTTCAAGAAAGGATTCAGGACAGAATAGATGACTTCTCTTGTACAGACGGTCGCGTCAAACCCCTCTCTGACACTCCCTTCCTCCTCGGGATTCTTCTGCGATCTTCTTTCTAATCCTAATAATTTAGGATATCATGCTCAGCATTCGATTCTTCATCAGCATCTCTCGCTACTCGGATAGCACCCACAGCTCACAGCATTTCAGCATCGACGTCTCTCTAACTAACTAAAACTACCTCAGTTATTCCTTTTGCTATTCAATATTCCACCCACTAAAGTTGCAATATCATAAGAATACAAAATCTAATTGGACAGACAAGGGGGGATGATCATCACACCATGCTTACACATCACTCTTTTCAGTTAGCCTTTTGTTAACAAACCCATCCCCTTAATTTGTAATCATACTTTATTTTCCCACCCGCATTCACATCTCATTTGCAACAAATGTGTTGATTTGATCATATAGTCTTATTTATTCAGGTTCTTCACTGCCTGTTCCCAGGCTAAGACGGACTGTGTCCTTGTCCTCTTCTTGACTCACACATCATTCTTCCGGGCTGACTTTCAATTGCCATGCGCAAAACCAATGTGACTCGGCTCACTCTGGACATACCCAAGAGGCCCAAATGCTCACTAGTGATAGAGTCAGAGAGACAGATGTTACTTAACAAAATAAATGGTTTCACTGTATACCACTCATCTCTACTTTAACCCCCTTTACTTATTAATACTTTACTCGCATTAGCATTAGTAAAATAGCTCAATTTAGTTTCAGCTAAGCAGATGCCATTCATGCAAGTCTTCAAAACTCCATATTAGTATCTTCTGGTCATGGGCAAGAATTTCCCTCCAAGCGACAGCTCGTCATACTGCGTAGATGCAGTTGACGCATGCACAATGAAGATTTCTCGTTTGCAGCCATTTTAGAAATTCGTTTGAGTTACTCACATTAGTAAACACATATGCAAGCTTCTCTAACCCCCATTTTAATGTGGTGCGCATTAGTTTTACACAATACGTAATTAATACCATGTTAGGGAGTTAAATGAGCGGGTTGCTTCCTAACAAGTCTCTTTTCTATGAGTCCTTGCTCCATCACTGCTGTACCTACAATATGAGCTTCAAGCACCACCCATCTTTTTCACTGTTTCCTATTACTGTCCTTTGTAAATGCAAGCTTCTGTTTGGTGAATCGGTTTAGTAGTCCCTCCTTTTGGACTTTTGTATCCTTCAATGAAGAGTGCCCCTGTTACATGTGCTCTTACACTTCGTGTTATTTAGTATACTTTGAGAGCAATGTTTTTTTTTGTTGGCCTGCCTCTGCTCGTGTTCTTGGATTGTAGCGAGAAGTGTTAGTGTTTTGTTTACTACATGCGCTGGCATGACGAAAGGTTCGCAGCATCATTTGCATGCTGGATCTTTCCTCACAGCCACAGTGCTCTCTTGTTTTTTTCTTCAGGTGCCTTGTTAATATTTTAATTCAGTCTTTCCCCACTTGTTTTTCCTCTCTTACCGCTTTCCCTTCCCTCCCACCCATCGTTTCTCCATGTGCTGTCCTCTTCACTCTATCCCCATCCTTGCTTGTTAAGATTTGTTGCTCTTTTTGTCGCATATAGAAGTACTTCCCCGTGTACTGCCTACAGGCTTCCCTCAGTCTTCGGAGGATCCCACCCACTTGTCAAGGACCGATCCATATCAAAAGGTGGATGAGGAAGGGGAGTGCATCACTAAGATATTATTTGTTTAAACTTTTGCTTGGGGGAATCGGTCCCATTGTGGTGTACAGAGCGTTGTTTATGTTAACGTTTAGGAGGGGGGAGATGAGGAGTAAAGCACAAGCTTGTATATTGAGGATAAGGTCCTCCCAAATTGGCTCTTTGCAATGTCCCGTCTTACAGATTCGTGGCATTCCCAGGCTTTGGAGGGATGTTCCAAGACCAGAAGTGAAAACGTCTTGTCACAGTACACCATCCCCGCTGTTTATAGTGGTGCTCAAGCCCCACCTTGCTCTGGGCCTGGAGCTTCCTGAGCTGTTCTCTCTCTGGACAGATGCCCTATCCACTCTGTCTGTCCAAGTACTGTTGTACTTCTGCAACTTCCATTCCCATCGCACCCAATGTCACCCCCTCCCAAACCATGCAGACAGTGGTTAACCTCCCCTCTTTCCTGCACAAACTGGCTCATTATGCCTCTACCTCTCTAAAACACAGCTCGCCGTGTGCACTGCTCTCCATCATTCGCTCCGCACTAGCACCGCTTTTCACTCCCTGCGTAGAAATACCCTCACTCAGTCACATTTGCACAAAATGTCGACCCTTTCTCGGCAACCCCACCCTGTCCTATGACATCGGTGACTTTTTTTCCATACACGCTCCTCCCACTCTTCCGCTGCACTCTGTACCCTCCTTTTACACTGCTCCACCTTCATCTCCATACAACCTACTTGTCTTAAATTACCGTGTCTCAATTGCAGGCAAATGTTTTCACCCCTTTTGGTTCCCCACATTTCATTGAGACATGTTTCCATTTAAAAAATATCAGTTTCTGGAGGTAAATTTTCTGACGAGAATGGCACATGTATCATTAAAGGATGGTGTGGGAAAGATTCAAAACTCAAGACCACTTAAAGTCACTTTTCTGAAGACTGCATAGAAGACGGGTCTTTGCCCAGGGACACACATATTGCCGAGGGCTGACATGGGAGACATTCTAGAGTTCAAAAACTAGCTTATGATGTCACTGTATATGCTGGCATAGATCGAAATAAATGTTGTCCTCATTTTTTTTTTTGTAACATATTTTTATTGGCATTTTCAGGTTTATTGTAATATATATCAAATAAATCATTCAATCCATGAGATTGCTTATTACAGTATCCAATATCCCCCACAATTAATCATGAGTACAATAGTTGCTGGATACACAAGTTGTAAACCCTATGGGTCCTGGTAGTGAATATGCCACGTGAACTGGGGTAAAACACGGGAAGAGCTAGGGGTTGGGTATGGAAGATCGCGTCCGGACTCTCTTATCTGCCACTGGGTTAAGCGTGTGTGTGTGTATCGTGTCAATATCTTACAGCTGAGCTGACGTTTACGCCAGGCCGGCAGAAGTGCCGACACACGTCACGAGGTTGCCCGCGACGCAATCGGGCCCCCAGAGTAGGGAGGGTTTAGTCGATTGCTGACGAAGGCTGTGTTGGCAGGGCTGTTTGTGTAGGTGTGCCCCCGTGTGAGTCCTCGCCAGGGGTCAATTGCTTAAAGTGATTCAATAACATGGCCCAGTCCATTGAAATGGGATGTTTGCGGGTGCCCCTTACCTCCTCCTCCCGTAATGTGTCCTCCTCTGCCGCCGCCCATTTGTGTGTCGCTCCCACCCAAGCTGCAAGCGGGGGACCAGTGGGAGAACGCCAGTGCATAGCAATACCGCGTTTGGCTAATAACACCGCTAGGGAATAAAAACGGGTCTGCACTTTGTGTTGTTTATGTGTTCGAGCGATACCTAGTGCGCTGGCCTCCCATGTATTCATAGACTTGATCCCTGTGAGGTCCTGTAGGGTAGTATGAATGTGTTGCCAAAAAGAACTGATCGTGGGGCAGCTCCAAAACATGTGTTGGAAGTCCGCGTCCTGTGATTGGCATCTGGGGCAGAGGAACTCAGTGTCCGGGTAGAAGCGATAAATGTTGTCCTCATGTAGTGACATTTTTTAACAACATTTGTCCCATCCGAGTAGTACATATCAAAAACATGTTTTGGTTAGTAGGTAGAAATGTTACCTTTATTGGAACATGTTTTAAGTTTGACCCATTGACTCTGGGGCTCTGTCCCCTTCCCTCTCTTTTCAGAGGTCAATAGGTCCAAAAAAATGAGATGAGAGAGACAGAATGTGTTTCTTCTATAGAATGGTGTGTTTACATTTATGAAGTATGTATAGCTCTGCTAGCATTTCTATGTGACAAGTTACAAATGGTTCCCGCTTGATGTGGCTCCCTTTATGGGTTTGTGGACATGTCAAGTGATTTAAAACCACAGTCAATTCTACTGATGTTAGTCGTTGTGCTGCTCCCTCCCCCACTCTCCATCATCTTCCTGACGCCCTTCCCAGCTCTGCATCATCTTGCTGACTCCTCTTACCCCTCCCCTTACTTCACCCCTATCTTGTTGACCCCTTTTGTTCTCCTCCCGCTGTCCCACATTTCATTTGATGGTTCTCCCATTGCACTGTGCATGCTTGTTTATTATTAAGTTCATGCTGTGCAGCATGAAGTAAAGGCATTGGCAGAGACAGTAGTTCGTAAAGGAGAGTGCTACTGACTTTGCCAATGCTTGTTTTTACTAGCCTCCCAAGTAATGTGCTCGCCACACTTCTGAGTGTAAAGAATGGTGGAGCCCGGCTTATATTTTTGCTCACCGTCTGTCCATGAAAAAATACTTTCCAATGTTTCAGGAGTTACCTATATGGCAATCCAAACATGAACCCCAGATTACTTCTGTGAGGTCTCCAGTCTTATCACACCACTCCCTGAAATCTGCCACTCAAAACAAACTTACTATCAACTCAGCCTGACTCAAGAATCGCAGAGGCAGATTCCCCTGTATGCAGGACTCATTACTTTGGAACACCTAACTACCTGCTCATCTAAGACCTGTTCTCGTGACTTTGGAACACATATCTACCTTCTCATCTGAGACCTGTCCTCGGTCGCCTCTTCCCCCCTCCCAATCAACTCCAGCCAGATCGCCTCACAGCCAAACACACTTTATTTAATCACTCTGCAAAGTGTATATTTTGCTCACCCAACCTCAGGAACCTGCATGAACTTCTCTTTTCATTCCTTTATATTTTTTGCATTTTTATATAGCAGAAATTAAGGTATCAAAGCACTTTAGATGAGCAATAGTTGCATTACAGACATTTGCCCAATGGGGGACAGTGTGCTGCATGGCTAAACACATAAAAGGTCCCAAAGGTGAGAACTATTGGCTATGCCAATCCTTTTTTTAGGAGGGGGACCACCATGGCATGGTTATACTGCTGAGGGGCATGGCCGAAGGACAGAAAAATTAATAGGTAATCACATATAATTTTTTATTTGATGGGCCAGCTGGGATTATACATTAATAATGATCTTTGAAGTGTAAAAATACATCAATACTATCTCCATATATTTCAGCCACGAAACCTGCTCTTTCTTTCCTCGTCATATCTTTCATTCATTAATAGGTGTTGCTGAAATGAAGTGGATGAATCATTTTCTTTTCAAATCACTGATTGAGAAATTTTCAAAGGCGCTTGAACACCAATTAATTTACGAATGTATGGAATATATGTAAGTGTCACCCAAGCATAGTATTTACGGTACAAACACTAAGATGGAACTACAGTTACACTCACTCTAACAATGGCATACAGAAAATGCTAGAACTGAAATGAAGAATAGATTTGTGTACAATAAGCATGGTGAACCATAAATAAAAAGGAAGGTAACGGGAACACAATCTGAAAAGTGTAACAAAATGAATGAAAACAGAGCGACAGTGAGCAAATCCATAATATAGGTTGGTAGTGCGAAAGATAAAACAATGAAAACTAAAAACCATAGAAGATAAATCAACTTTAACATTCTTGAAATCAATATTTGTGAGTAAAACTCACAGTCTATGATGTGTAATTTTGTGTGGAGAGCTTTATATTCATAACACCATATTTCTAATGGTTATGATCCACTAGGAAACTGAAACGCCAACCTTTTCCACCATATGAAACTTTACAATTTAATTGAAAATCCCACATGTATTCTAGTCATAGAGTCTTTTGTGATTTGGTTAAGTGGTTGTTCTCAATAAACCAAGGTCTATTCTCAGAAACACTCATTGAAATACTTTATGACATTTTTGTGCAACGAATGTCTATGTGACCTTGCTAGGAATTCGTATTCAACTGTTCGATAAGATTTTTGATTTTTCTAGTGAAAAAATATTGTTGGAAAAATACTTCTAGTGATTTTGAAATGACAAGGAATTGCCTTGTGTCAATTGTGTTTGTGAAGACACAAAATAAATTTCAGTTGGGAAAGATTATGTAAGATTGTGGATATAACGCTGTTATCTAATATAACAAACTGTTTGGCTAAAGCACTAGCTAAAGTACAAAATGAATAGTTGTCAATACATTGCTCCAATGCTTGACTTATGGAAGGGTTTGTGTTTCTCCATCCAATACATTTTTTTTAGTGTGAGGCAATTTTTCAAACTTTGTAAAAGAGAAGTCTTTTTTTTTGTTCTGGAAATAACCATTCAATTACAGACGTTTTACACTTTTGTGCTGTCACAGTATTCAGTACAAATAAGAAGAGGAATCACAACAATGATGGATATCTGGTCCATCCAAATATAAATCACATAGGACAATATGGGATTTATATTTCTGTGGACGGGATATCTGTAATTGCTGTGATGGAGTAACCCATCCACCAAAATCTAAATCTAACTAAAACTAAAAATTTGGCAGAAGGGTACTCTGTCACAAATTTGACGGATATCCTATCCAAAGTATTGGAAGTGCATTAAGATAGAATGCACTTGTAATAAGGCAGAAAGGATGACTGTCACACTTGAGATGGAGTAGCCGTCCGCCAAACTGTAAATCAGGCTCTAAGGCTTTGTGCCTGTGCAAGTGTGACACAAACAACACAAAACGATGCATGTTATTTACTTTTGAGTGCAAAAGGTGTTTTGCGCTGGAAAAGTTCATCTTTCCCTATACAAATACTGATTTGCACTGCTTTGGGTGAAGGGGAAGTTACTGGGATGGATCAATGCAAAATGCCCATAGGTTCGAGGAACAAGCCAATCTACCTAAATAGCGAGACCAGGCTTTGCATCAAAAACTAACACCTACATGTAGCATGTTCAAACAAGGGGAAATATATTGATGTCTCCAACAAACTGACATATTACTTGTGTGCTGTAGTAGACAGCAGACATCCAGTGTGTGAGAATTTTCTGAGTTCATCTGCGCATAGAAATCTTTCCTGGGAGGATATGCCTCCAGAAAAAATCCTATGCTAGACAGCATACACTCGCCTCTGCACCATGGTGTTAGGCTCTGCATCACACAAGACACCATGTTTGTACACCAGCACAGGGTATATCATCAGCATAGGTCCAATTTTAATAGATGAGACGCTGTGTTGTGTTTGCCCCTTATTATAATGCAGCACAGCACATTTGTATGCGTGTTACATTTAAAAAGTAAATCTGAGCCCTTGAAATACACACATGTGAGAATAGTGCCAAAAGTTTACAGCATTTTTTGACACACTACATTTATGATATTTTCGTGTTATGTTTATATTAGACAAATGCACCAGTACTAGCACAGGCACAGAAACACATACACACAGACACACACATGCACGCCGCTACACACTCACAAACACATACATACACACTCTCACAGTGGCTCAGAGCTCTGAATGCCAATAACCGAATAACTGATATTGACCACCACTGCGCACAGAAGGTCTAGGAAGAAGTGTTTAGGGTGAGGCTGACCATGAGGTCAGTCAGTGTAGAGGGGGCATGCAGAGAGGCTAGCTCTTTAGAGAGTAGCTTATCCCAACTAGAAACAATCAGTAGATTTCCAGAATGTAATGTCGATGTAGTAAACATCAGTACTATAAAGGCACATACTAGTACACCATTGCCAATCAGTCAGTCAATATTTCTTTATTCGGCTAAAATGCCACAAAAGTAAGACATCACATAAAAGCATGAAAAATACAAATAAAATATCATATAAATATATATAAATTAACAGATATCCATCAACAGGAAAAAAGCTCAGATCATTTGTGCACTCTCTGCACCTTAGACTGGGTGATGATTAAGCTGATCTTTAGCAAGAAACAAACATATTATATCAAAAATATTTAAAAAGTGTAAGATTGGAAATGTAAGGCAACATTCCCCAAACTATTCAATGGATATTTAAAAATAAGAGAAACCAATATATATAAGTTATATCTTTTTTAATTGTAACTCCAAATCGTTATCTCAATGTTAAATATCATCTTATATAATTAATCACTGCAATGCAGACTTCAGAGGAGCCTAGCTGTTGTAAACTAAGCATACCCAACTTATAATTCTTGATATTTGCAGGTAAAAAAATATGGGCTAACAAGTGGAAGCGCCAAGATCTGTACAGTGTGCAAATAAGCATAAAGTGGGTAGTGCATTGAGGGGATGAATTGTCACAGGGGCAATTTGGAAGAATTGGGAACCACGCACCCTGTTGTGGAAAAGCTAAGAGAATGTGCAAGGTGCCTAGGCATAAACATGTTAAGTGTAATATATATTTTGTATTTTGTGTAAAATTGAGATAATACTCCTTGCTATATTTGGGAAACAGGGCATTAACATTTCCCTCGAAGACTCTGGATTGGAAAAAACCCAGCGGCACACAGCCTCTTAAAATCATGTTTAACATAAGCAAGCCAAGGGGTATTTGTTATTTTGTCTATCGTAATCATCCCCACTCTGATTCTTCCTTTTTCTTCCCAATACATATGACATTTGACCATTTTCCCCATCCTTCTTGTTGCCTTCATCACCAATCTGATAAGAGGTCTTGGTACCACAGGAAGTTAGTGCGGAGGGCAGTACAATGTATACTGTGGGCTGGATTGTTGTGCTCCATAGACAGAGAAGAAAGCTTTTGGAAGGGATGACCAGTTTAAAATACATGAATAATCTAACAGTAGCCAGTTCTGGGGCGATGAAGGAAAAAATGGAGTAATGAAGATTACCGGTAAGTAATTACGGCATTAACATTTACCACATTTATGCAAAACACCACATCCTAGAACACCTTGTCCTGTAACCAAATTCATGTCAATTAAATAAAAACAGGCATAGAGGTGCTATTCTGGCCAAAAGACTTTGAAATGAATCGCTTGTACTTCTTTTACACTGAACACTCCTGCCCTACTATAATGTTGGTAGAATTGGCAACACTATTTGAAAGATCCCCAGAATGACACTGCTGTTGAGGCTTTCTTTATTCTATACTATGTGTAAACCTTGGCAATACTTGGTAGATTCACGACAAACTGTGAATTTTTTTAGAGCAGACCAAGTATCATTCTCTTATAAACATTTCACATAGGTAATGAAGTTATGTTGAATGTTTTTCCAATTTGGAAAATATAGTCTCGACTCATGGGTTAAGTCATTGATTAATATCCCAGAAACAAACATCTGCATAACCTTTCTTGCTGTACTCGCGTCTTATATTCAGGTTCTTACAGGATAGAGCCAACCATCTCTGAATATTAAATGAATAAATACGTTGTTATTCTTGTTAGATCTATTCTTAATTTTCAAGGTGAAACTCTTTGCTATACTCTTTGAGGCTCCACTGAATATCTCGCTGTGTCATGTGTCTGCAGGTTCAATTTCCCCACTGTGGAGAAAATTACATATATGTAAAATGAAACCTATATAAAATAATAGTTCCACCGCATAACCCAGAAAACATCACTATGCATAATTCAAAGCGATCAGCTTTATGCCTTTAGAGTTATAGCCGTACAATTTGTTCGTACCATCAACGTGAATTACCTTGAGGGTCTGGGCTTCTGGAAAGCCCACAGTTCCCCTGGGTGTACAACATTATTGTTAAACTCATTGCCTGTGTCAGAGATTCATTCATGGGCTTGTTCCTCCTACCACAATAACAACGAGAGGGTGAGGGACAGTCACTCTTGATCCCCCATGGTTAATGATACATCAACAACAAAAGAGTGAACAAAGTAAGGAGCAAACTAGAAGTAACAGCGTGAGCAAAAAGTTGTGTTTTTAAGAGAACCCTCACTCACCAACCTGGTTGGTGACATGCTTCATCATCGGGTTCCACCAGAGAGGCCGAATGCCTCTCTGGTGTGCTACAACGCCTGAACTACAGCGGAGCTGGTTTTTGATGGAAAGGGGAGTGAAAAATTTAAAAGGTGAGTGGTTTTAACCAATAACCAATTTAATTTTGGCAAACCAAATACCGAACTAAAAACAAGTGGGTTGGACAGAAGCCGGCCAATTAGGTGGGACAAGGCTTATCCAAATGGGGGAAGGTCAACATGTTTCTGCTTAATGAGCCCAGTCGGCTAAGCATTCATCAGGACCATAGGGAACACCACGGCGGTATGCACACGCTAAGGTGCACCCAAACCAATGGTGTGTTAGAGCGGTAGGACTCACTGTTTTACCGCATGAGCCATCCTGTAATTAAGGGGCTAGTAACGCCTGTAAAAGGAAAAAACAGACATAACACACATAAAGACATATACATATAGACACATTGTGTCACTTGAATATCTTATGCTTTACGTGATTCAGGTGAACACAATTGGTTGGCCCATGCTGTGAAGGGGGAGTGGGTGTCAAATAACGTTAAGTGGTTATCAAGACTCCCACACAAAAAAAGAGAGTGGTGCTCTGTGTGAGCTGTGGGACCTGTACTTTTATCAACGTGTTTTCGTAGTGGTCCTGCGCACAAATTGTGTCAGTGAAGTCAAAATAACAATGTATTGACTAGCCGGCCAGCGATGTGCTGTCGGCGTGGGCTATATTAGCCGTAGTGTTTGCCTTTAAAAATATATATACACACATATATACATATATAGCGGACTCGTGCCAGTGGAGTACATGCTGAAATGAGCACACATGGTGTTTGCCAGGCGCTGTTGCTCCAGTGCATGACTATCAATTTGGTACTAAAAACAACAACAACATGGAAAAAAAGGGGGCTGAATTCTTACTCAGTAAACCAGTATTTGTTGCGTCATGGGTCCGAGAGGGGGGTAGTGAGCTATAGTATCTATGGGAGTAGATAAATAAGAGAACCTTGTTGGTCTGGGTACTCGTAAAAGAAACTCACTGGGACCAGAGGGACGCGATGGTAAAGGGAAACTACTTACTTCCATGCTCGCACACTCCCGCAAGGTACCTGGATCGGTCCTGCTCGGCCCGGATCTTGGTGAGTATGGAGTGAGAGCCGGAATAAATACAGATGCAAACCTTTCACGTGATGCGGAAATGCGTGTCACGTGATAGCAACAGCGTCCGTGAACGCGTGACATCATCAACAGGGGCGTGTGTTGGCGGCCGAGCCCCCAGACCTAGTCCCATTGGGATTGGTAGTTTAGAAAGTGGTGGGCTGAAGTAAGATATGTTAGTTTTTTCAGCGAGCATGACAAATAATGGCGACAATATTTCGTCATGTTTACTTATGTTTGGAAATGGCCGGTGATTGTTGACTACTTTAAAATGCCACGTGATATCTGAAAACTTTTCAAAGAAAAAAATTTTTCCTTTACACTTTACGGGAGGGTTCCCTAAGTGATTACTGGTTTAATGAGGACATTAAAGAGAGGCGCTTTGCGTTTAGTGTCTGATGGTGACCCACTGCATTGGTCAGTTCCGATGAGAACATAGGGGGTCTAAAGGAATCCTAGGCAGTGCTACAAAGAGGCCATCAAGGTGTTTGTCCTAATGGTGGAAAGCAACCCATATTTCAATTCTTCAAGACGGAGTTCCACGGGATGTTATCATTAAGACCTGTGAGGTGAGTCGAAAGGCGATAGACCCACCTTTGCTCTTTTTCAAAGAGTAGTTGCTGGGTCTTTTGTCCTGGTTTCAATTTTTCAATGATTGACCAAGTCATATCGTTCGTGGTATGATTGGCCAAAAGGAAATGTTCTGTCAATTTCGTGCTTAGTTTTCGACAGCGAATGGTACTGCGATGTTCGCATATGCGCTGTTTAATTTTCCTCCCTGTCATCCCGACGTATCTTAGTCCGCATGGACAAGTGATGAGGTAAACAACGTCTGTAGAGTTACAGTTTGTGTGCGTTCTCTGCACCCATTGTCTCCCTGGTTCAAGTTCAAGGTATTTCGAGGGGGAAGTCAGGTGGCAGACGCTACATGAGCCGCAAGGGTAGTGACCAACAATAGGAGGAAGGCCCCACGCACCAGTAATAGACTGGTTTTGATCTTTGTCTGATATCTTCGGGCGAGTGTGGACCAAGGCATCCTTTAAACTCCTTGCTCTTTTGTAAGAGAATAAAGGTTTATCCCAGTTGTGCTTGTTGCTCGTCAGGATATTCCAGTGCTTTTTAATGGACTTACTGACTGCGTTTGATGCTGCATTGAAAGTCGTTACACAAGTGAGAGGTATGGAATCCTGATCATCTCTCACATGGTCTTCTAGTAGAGCGTCTCGATTCTGATTCCGGGCCCGCTTGTTGCTCCTGGAAAGGATTCTATCAGGGTAACCCCGAGATTTCAATTTCGATGTAAGCTCTTGTGCTTGTTTCTTGTATGTAGACACTTCGCTACAGTTCCGACGGAGACGCAAAAATTGCCCAAAGGGGAGGTTTTCCCTCAGAGGGCGAGGGTGGTAACTGGAAAAATGTAACAGATTATTCTTTGCCGTCGGTTTATGGTGAGTCCTGGTTTGGAGGGTATCACCTGTTCTAGTGATTACCACATCAAGGAAGATCATCTCGTCCTTGTCATGTGTGTGGGTGAATCTGAGATGGGGATCGCAAGTATTTATCCATCCAAAGAAATCTTTGAGGCAGTCCTCAGAGCCCTGCCAAATGATCAGCACATCGTCAATGTACCTTTTCCAAAAGAAGAGGTTTGACTGAAAGGGGTTGTTGGGATCCAAAATGAATTTTCCTTCGAAGTCGAAAACATACAACCCGGCTACCGAAGGCGCAAAAGTGCTGCCCATTGAAGTTCCTGTGATTTGTTGAAAAAGGTCACCCTTATATTCGAAAAAGTTCCTCTTTAGTGCGAGAGTGGCACAGCTGACAATGAATTCTCGCGGAGTCGTGTAGTTCCAATCACTGGACTCAAGGGTGCGTCTCACGACATTGATGGTGTCATCCTGCGGGATGCAGGTGTACAGACTTTCGATATCCATTGTCACAAGGAAGGATACATCTTCCGGGAGAACCATCCCTTGAAGTAGTGATAACAGACTTTTGGTGTCTTTCAGATAAGTGCTTGTTGATTGAATCAGTGGCTTCAGAAAAAAATCACAGTAACGTGACAGGGGTTCCAGCAATGAGCCAATCCCTGATACAATGGGTCGACCAGGAGGTGGTGTCTTGTTCTTGTGCGTTTTTGGTAAGGTATAGAAATAAGGAATCTTCCCTTCACTAGTAGTGAGGAAAGTTGCTTCTTGTTTGGTGATATAGCCATTAGTTTCGGCGTCATTGACCAAATCATGAATGATACCTTGGAGTTCCAAAGATGGATCCGTAGTCAAAGGTTTATAACTAATGGGATCATTAAGGAGACGTCTACATTCCCTGTCGTAGGCAGTGGTATCCTGAATGACTACTCCTCCACCCTTGTCTGCCGGTTTAATCACGATGTCTGTGTTTGACTGCAGAGAGAGAAGCGCTTGAAATTCGCCCGCCGTCATGTTCTTGAAACGGTCGGGTTCAATGAAGGCTTCGACATCGTTAGAAACCGCCTGTTCGAATGCTGTGATTTCCGGTGGTATAGAGTGTGGGGGAGGAGTAAAATTGGATTTGGTCTTAAATCCAGTATCACTTGACGGAGAGTCGGTACTGTCCGAAGGTGTTTTCTCAAAAAAGCTTTTGAGCTTGAGTTTTCTGAAAAAGTTGGAGAGTTCGCATCTTAGTTTAAAGCGATCAAAATTGGCTGTAGGTATGAAACCTAGCCCCTTCTCCAGGACTGAAGTTTCATCGGACGTAAGTGTTATGGATGATAAATTAGTGATCAGACTCATTGGTTGCTGGGGCCTGCCCGTTGTGTCTTGCTCCTCGTGTTGTCCCCCACTGCTTCGTCTTGCTGCCAATGGACCTGGGTGGAGCCTCTTCTTCGGCCCCTGCCTCTCCTGCCCCTCTCTAAAAAATCCCACTAATGTCGATTTGAAATGGGTTTCCGTTAGTTGGATTTCCACCATTATGGCCTCTGAGAGCCTCAGTGCTGTTTTAATTAAAACAGCACTGAGGCTCTCAGAGGCCATAATGGTGGAAATCCAACTAACGGAAACCCATTTCAAATCGACATTAGTGGGATTTAAGAAACGACTAGAAGAACTGAACAGAGAAATGACTGAATACAAAGACTCTCTCACTCACTCAAAAGCCCAAAAATTCCAGAAAGATCTGTCCAAATGGTCCTATGTGCGAGCATATCCTTACACCAGCCCAGACTATACTCCGCCGACCAAAAATGATTTCGGCACTGATAGTTCAGCTGACGAATCCACTGGTAGTGATTCAAGCAGTGGCAGCTACAAGGCTCGACATCGGGGAGAGGAAGAAACAGACGACAATACAATAACCAGTCTTGGCTTCCCTACCAACAACCCCCCTTTCAACCACCCCCGTTCCACCCAATGATGGGTTGGAACCCTGGTTTCTTTCCACCTCCACAGTTCCAGCAGAACCAATACCGCCCTCCTTTTTTAGAGAGGGGCAGGAGAGGCAGGGGCCGAAGAAGAGGCTCCACCCAGGTCCATTGGCAGCAAGACGAAGCAGTGGGGGACAACACGAGGAGCAAGACACAACGGGCAGGCCCCAGCAACCAATGAGTCTGATCACTAATTTATCATCCATAACACTTACGTCCGATGAAACTTCAGTCCTGGAGAAGGGGCTAGGTTTCATACCTACAGCCAATTTTGATCGCTTTAAACTAAGATGCGAACTCTCCAACTTTTTCAGAAAACTCAAGCTCAAAAGCTTTTTTGAGAAAACACCTTCGGACAGTACCGACTCTCCGTCAAGTGATACTGGATTTAAGACCAAATCCAATTTTACTCCTCCCCCACACTCTATACCACCGGAAATCACAGCATTCGAACAGGCGGTTTCTAACGATGTCGAAGCCTTCATTGAACCCGACCGTTTCAAGAACATGACGGCGGGCGAATTTCAAGCGCTTCTCTCTCTGCAGTCAAACACAGACATCGTGATTAAACCGGCAGACAAGGGTGGAGGAGTAGTCATTCAGGATACCACTGCCTACGACAGGGAATGTAGACGTCTCCTTAATGATCCCATTAGTTATAAACCTTTGACTACGGATCCATCTTTGGAACTCCAAGGTATCATTCATGATTTGGTCAATGACGCCGAAACTAATGGCTATATCACCAAACAAGAAGCAACTTTCCTCACTACTAGTGAAGGGAAGATTCCTTATTTCTATACCTTACCAAAAACGCACAAGAACAAGACACCACCTCCTGGTCGACCCATTGTATCAGGGATTGGCTCATTGCTGGAACCCCTGTCACGTTACTGTGATTTTTTTCTGAAGCCACTGATTCAATCAACAAGCACTTATCTGAAAGACACCAAAAGTCTGTTATCACTACTTCAAGGGATGGTTCTCCCGGAAGATGTATCCTTCCTTGTGACAATGGATATCGAAAGTCTGTACACCTGCATCCCGCAGGATGACACCATCAATGTCGTGAGACGCACCCTTGAGTCCAGTGATTGGAACTACACGACTCCGCGAGAATTCATTGTCAGCTGTGCCACTCTCGCACTAAAGAGGAACTTTTTCGAATATAAGGGTGACCTTTTTCAACAAATCACAGGAACTTCAATGGGCAGCACTTTTGCGCCTTCGGTAGCCGGGTTGTAGTTTTTCGACTTCGAAGGAAAATTCATTTTGGATCCCAACAACCCCTTTCAGTCAAACCTCTTCTTTTGGAAAAGGTACATTGACGATGTGCTGATCATTTGGCAGGGCTCTGAGGACTGCCTCAAAGATTTCTTTGGATGGATAAATACTTGCGATCCCCATCTCAGATTCACCCACACACATGACAAGGACGAGATGATCTTCCTTGATGTGGTAATCACTAGAACAGGTGATACCCTCCAAACCAGGACTCACCATAAACCGACGGCAAAGAATAATCTGTTACATTTTTCCAGTTACCACCCTCGCCCTCTGAGGGAAAACCTCCCCTTTGGGCAATTTTTGCGTCTCCGTCGGAACTGTAGCGAAGTGTCTACATACAAGAAACAAGCACAAGAGCTTACATCGAAATTGAAATCTCGGGGTTACCCTGATAGAATCCTTTCCAGGAGCAACAAGCGGGCCCGGAATCAGAATCGAGACGCTCTACTAGAAGACCATGTGAGAGATGATCAGGATTCCATACCTCTCACTTGTGTAACGACTTTCAATGCAGCATCAAACGCAGTCAGTAAGTCCATTAAAAAGCACTGGAATATCCTGACGAGCAACAAGCACAACTGGGATAAACCTTTATTCTCTTACAAAAGAGCAAGGAGTTTAAAGGATGCCTTGGTCCACACTCGCCCGAAGATATCAGACAAAGATCAAAACCAGTCTATTACTGGTGCGTGGGGCCTTCCTCCTATTGTTGGTCACTACCCTTGCGGCTCATGTAGCGTCTGCCACCTGACTTCCCCCTCGAAATACCTTGAACTTGAACCAGGGAGACAATGGGTGCAGAGAACGCACACAAACTGTAACTCTACAGACGTTGTTTACCTCATCACTTGTCCATGCGGACTAAGATACGTCGGGATGACAGGGAGGAAAATTAAACAGCGCATATGCGAACATCGCAGTACCATTCGCTGTCGAAAACTAAGCACGAAATTGACAGAACATTTCCTTTTGGCCAATCATACCACGAACGATATGACTTGGTCAATCATTGAAAAATTGAAACCAGGACAAAAGACCCAGCAACTACTCTTTGAAAAAGAGCAAAGGTGGGTCTATCGCCTTTCGACTCACCTCACAGGTCTTAATGATAACATCCCGTGGAACTCCGTCTTGAAGAATTGAAATATGGGTTGCTTTCCACCATTAGGACAAACACCTTGATGGCCTCTTTGTAGCACTGCCTAGGATTCCTTTAGACCCCCTATGTTCTCATCGGAACTGACCAATGCAGTGGGTCACCATCAGACACTAAACGCAAAGCGCCTCTCTTTAATGTCCTCATTAAACCAGTAATCACTTAGGGAACCCTCCCGTAAAGTGTAAAGGAAAAATTTTTTTCTTTGAAAAGTTTTCAGATATCACGTGGCATTTTAAAGTAGTCAACAATCACCGGCCATTTCCAAACATAAGTAAACATGACGAAATATTGTCGCCATTATTTGTCATGCTCGCTGAAAAAACTAACATATCTTACTTCAGCCCACCACTTTCTAAACTACCAATCCCAATGGGACTAGGTCTGGGGGCTCGGCCGCCAACACACGCCCCTGTTGATGATGTCACGCGTTCACGGACGCTGTTGCTATCACGTGACACGCATTTCCGCATCACGTGAAAGGTTTGCATCTGTATTTATTCCGGCTCTCACTCCATACTCACCAAGATCCGGGCCGAGCAGGACCGATCCAGGTACCTTGCGGGAGTGTGCGAGCATGGAAGTAAGTAGTTTCCCTTTACCATCGCGTCCCTCTGGTCCCAGTGAGTTTCTTTTACGAGTACCCAGACCAACAAGGTTCTCTTATTTATCTACTCCCATAGATACTATAGCTCACTACCCCCCTCTCGGACCCATGACGCAACAAATACTGGTTTACTGAGTAAGAATTCAGCCCCCTTTTTTTCCATGTTGTTGTTGTTTTTAGTACCAAATTGATAGTCATGCACTGGAGCAACAGCGCCTGGCAAACACCATGTGTGCTCATTTCAGCATGTACTCCACTGGCACGAGTCCGCTATATATGTATATATGTGTGTATATATATTTTTAAAGGCAAACACTACGGCTAATATAGCCCACGCCGACAGCACATCGCTGGCCGGCTAGTCAATACATTGTTATTTTGACTTCACTGACACAATTTGTGCGCAGGACCACTACGAAAACACGTTGATAAAAGTACAGGTCCCACAGCTCACACAGAGCACCACTCTCTTTTTTTGTGTGGGAGTCTTGATAACCACTTAACGTTATTTGACACCCACTCCCCCTTCACAGCATGGGCCAACCAATTGTGTTCACCTGAATCACGTAAAGCATAAGATATTCAAGTGACACAATGTGTCTATATGTATATGTCTTTATGTGTGTTATGTCTGTTTTTTCCTTTTACAGGCGTTACTAGCCCCTTAATTACAGGATGGCTCATGCGGTAAAACAGTGAGTCCTACCGCTCTAACACACCATTGGTTTGGGTGCACCTTAGCGTGTGCATACCGCCGTGGTGTTCCCTATGGTCCTGATGAATGCTTAGCCGACTGGGCTCATTAAGCAGAAACATGTTGACCTTCCCCCATTTGGATAAGCCTTGTCCCACCTAATTGGCCGGCTTCTGTCCAACCCACTTGTTTTTAGTTCGGTATTTGGTTTGCCAAAATTAAATTGGTTATTGGTTAAAACCACTCACCTTTTAAATTTTTCACTCCCCTTTCCATCAAAAACCAGCTCCGCTGTAGTTCAGGCGTTGTAGCACACCAGAGAGGCATTCGGCCTCTCTGGTGGAACCCGATGATGAAGCATGTCACCAACCAGGTTGGTGAGTGAGGGTTCTCTTAAAAACACAACTTTTTGCTCACGCTGTTACTTCTAGTTTGCTCCTTACCTTGTTCCTCCTACACCATAATGTTCATAATTTCAAGCACAGTGCATACTGAACGCGTGCATTCTGATGAAATTAGTGTGAGATCATTGCTACACTTTGCACTGGACTGCATTCCCTAGGATACAACATACCGAGTATGCTTTCACTAAACAAATTGTTTTTCTTTCCTATATGTTTTGCAGTGGGGTAATTTGATCTGCGTACATTGTCTTCTGCTAAGGAATATGCACAGCGCCTAGAAGTGAGTTTGGCAAGCACTGATACTCTATCTTGATGTGCACAACACTGAATCCCCATACTTCCTGCTCAACAATATTAGTTTACAAACCCTTGGCAGGAACTTAAGAATAAATCAACCTTTCTTCTAGTTCTATACTTATATTTTTTATCAAAGTGTTTATTGAACGTTCCACGCTTAGATGCAGTGACACACTAAATATTTGTACATTGAGTATAAAGTGTGCAGGTGATATGTGGGTGAAGGATGTATGACGTTACAACGCGAGTCATTACAACGCGTGCAGTTACATCGCAGTCATTACAATGACTGCGATGTTACTACGCTATGCCATTACAACGCAAGTCTTTACATCGACTTGCGCTAGATGGCGTGCTAACATTAGAAAAGCGTAATTTACTATTCCAACTCCAGTCCACTTAACAGTAGGGAAGGTGTTGGGATAGTAAACTACACTATTTGTAATGTTAGCACGCCATCTAGCGCAAGTCGATGTAAAGACTTGCGTTGTAATGGCATGCGTTGTAAATCCACTTGCGTTGTAAAAGTTTCGTTATAATGGTAGTGCGTTGTAAAAGTTGCGTTGTAAAGGTTGTTTACCGCGGGTGAAGTTTCTGACCCCGCACGTCCCAATTTATGATCAGAACGTTTGATAAAGAGCAGTGACAAACAGCGAGCACAGGAGCTGTGCTCACATTTCTGACCAGGCTCACTAAGCATGACAAGGCAGAGGGCAAGTACTTGCTGCTTTAGTATGCATTGGAAAATAAATAATACTGACACTAATCAGGAACATCTGAAGAAATTTGGGGCCCTGGTCCAAAAATGTTTTGGGGCCCCTGTCTGGAACAGCTTTCATTTTATGATTCAATTTCAGGTCTTTCATATACTCTTTGGTCAGGTCACTGACAGTGCACAGGCGAACTAGTTCAAATTCTAAATTTGTTTACATCTAATATTCAGGGATAGTGATGTGTGTTTTCAATATTATAACACAGCAACAGCTCACTAACATTACTGCAAATAATCTCTGTGAAACCCTCCCATTTCTCATATGTGATGTCCCATTGTCACCTAAAAGAAACTTTGTTTTATGGATGTTACTTGAAACATAAACACATTTCTCTGCAAAATGTCTGTAAGAGACTCTCACTCATCACCACCATTAAAAATACATTAAATAAAAACAGTATTTAAAAGAATCTGTCTAAGAACTATCCAAGGCCAGCAGGGCAAGACCCTCTGTGGAACAGAGCTTTCTCTATCAGGGAGGCCTCTGAAATGCAGGGGCCTGGGCCAGAGCCCACTTTCCCCATGCCTTAAAATGTCTCTGACACTAATTTCTGGAAATGACCACTTTTTCAGAAGCAAGGAGATCTCCCAATTACACATCCTTTGGCCAAGCCAGACACGCTAAATTTCCTTAAAATTGTGCAAACCAATGAACTATAGCCTATTACCCTACCGCAAAACATTGCCTTACCCTTAATGTTGAAGCTTCCTTCTCTTGATTAATGTCAATCCATTATTACTAATATATATAATTAAATGTCCTACTCCTCAAGGATAAATCTCAATCGACTTCCTTTCCAGCTTACCTGCACCAGGCCCGAGCTGTCTCCATTTTTGTTGTTGTTGATGTTCTTTGTCCCTAGTTCTCTGCTGTTAAACCTTGAATGCTCTCCACTTGCCTTAGCCTGAGCTCTCTCTTCTGTTACTTCCAGTGACAAACAAACATGCCAACATACACACTGGTCCCTCTTTTTGTCCTTTCTGCTTTCAATAAAGCCCCTCTTTATTGTCCAAAGAGTGGGAGTTAGGAATGGATGTCACTTGCGCTGAGGGATTGAATAGTTTCTGTGCACATGTGTGAACATGGCAATGACGCAGCTACCACACAACCACCGACATCACTTGCCACCCCATCCCTGTCATACTTCCCAGTGCTCCCATGTAGTGAAGTCAAACCACCCCACCGCATGGGGCCAACCTTAAGCAAGACCGACTGGCAAAGTTGTTTGAATTGTGAATAAGGCGTCTTTATGCAGAAACACACTCAGATTGCAGTTACTCATCCTTTGATTAAGCCATAGACACTACATTTCACAAAATGTGTTTATACAAATTAACTCTAAACCCTCCCCTAAACATTGCTCTCCACTTACTGTCTAACCTCTCTGGTCCTCATTGACACCAAACCCTTAACACTGGTATAAATAGTAAAACTTCTATTCTTCAAGCAGAAATCAATTTTCTTTTCAGCCTACCCACATGAGATCCAGGCTGTCTCCGTTTTCCATGTTGTTGATGTTCTTTCCCCCTATTTCTCAGCTCTTAAATCTTCCCTCCACTCCCTTTGCTTTAACATGAGCCCTCTCTCTTTATGACCTGAACAATTCCAAATCTTGGTGTTCTTTCTCTCCACACCCTTCACTTGGCTGCCTTCTGTCCCAAAAGATCTTCAAAACCTCCATTCCTTTCACCAGGTACATCCTGGCTCCACGAAGGGAGGGGCAAGTGTACCGTACCTTGATTGAACAACATTGGCAATTTGCACTCAAATATCCTCAGTACAAAGTGCACTAATATTAATGCTTTCCAAAAATATAACTCTCCCTATTAACATATTTGTGCATCCTGTTTAAGGCCACTGGCGTACTAGTCCCCTGCCTACCCTCCTAGTTAGCAACTGGGTCCACAATATGCTCATATGCTCCCACTTGTCCAGCATCGCTTTGAGATCCTTTTCATCGACTTGAATAGCTCCAGTCCCTTTAGCTGTAGCATGTCTTTGCCCCCTGGTCAATCAATATCATGTGTAGCCGGGGTCCATTCTCAACCAGCTTACATAGTGTGGGCAACAATTGGTCTCAACACATGGCTTCTCTATGCTGCATGACTGCCACTTTCTTGTCATCCACCACAGCTGCAGGCCATAAACTTGCTGTTTCAGATGGTCCCCTGCCCACTTCAATATGGAGTGACCACTAATCCAGATCTGTTTCTTCTGATCCTCGCCATTCCCACATATTGCCAATAGACAAGGCCCCCATTAGCAATCCCCTCTTCGTTAACCTACCCTTAAACCTTGGACGAACTCCACCTGCCCAAACTCGTCAGACAGATTTCCCCAATCCCAGTTCATATCCTGTTGTGACACCACCCTCAATTAGTATATCTCATACTTATCCAGAGGGCAGCCCCTCCCTGCAATTATTTCCTCAACACCCCTAACACCCGCTTGACCTGCGACCCACTTCCATCTTCATGCATTAAAATGTGCCCTAACTATGCAATCCTCAATTCTACATATTCAATATACACTATAATCTCTTTCCTACACGATTTCCCCCAAAAAATTTGACTTGCTTTCCCTTGGGGTTCATCTTACTCCCACGTACTTAAATGTACAAATCATTCCCTTCACGTGCTACTTCCCCATGTCTCATTCCACTACCTCAGACACCCTCAAGGTGCCAAGAATTAAGATAGAGAAAATGTCTTTGAATATCTTTGCTTCGAGGAGGACACACACACAGTTCACATCTGACCCATAATGTCCTCTAGAATGTCTACTCTTGTGGCCCTTCCTCCCATCTTGTTTCCTATCCCTCGCTTTATCCCTCCTCTCCACAATGAGCTTCAAAAATTCACCACCATTCGGTTTATTACCCCAGAAGCATTTTCCAAAGATGACTATCCCAGTCAGCTTCCCTTAGATAGTCACTGGTAACTGTTTCTCAAACATCTCCACAACAAAGTTCACCATGTTGCCTTTCCATGTTGCCTGTCCATGTCGCGAAGGTTGTCTCAAATATACCTCTGCTCTTTTCTCTACTGTTGAAAAAATACTGGAATGCTTTTCGATATATACTTGAACTGTAAAATCGTGTCAGATTCTATTTTTTTTCTGTACTGCTTTTCTCACTTGTCAGATTCTGGTGACAGCTCATGGAACTTCAACCACTGAAACCAAGAAAGTGTGTCATCAATGCCGTTCGCCAGCTATGGCATGTTTTGAGAACAGAACGCAATGTACCTGTGTAGACACCCAACACAGGTCTCTTAGCAGTCTCAGGACACAATGATTGATAGCTAAGCGCCTATTAATTACCCCTACTACTGCTTCGTTTTCTATGACAAACGTCACCGTCCTGTTCACCATCTTCTTGTGCCACAGCCTTACTGCCAATAACAGGGGGAGGAATTCCAAAAAGGCAATGGTGTGCTTTTACTCTTTTCTATCCTCTGGCCACCTTTCCGTACACTAATGTCCCTTGCATTAAAGCCTAAAACTGCCCAAATGTGACATGTCAGAGAAAATCATCGTCTAGGTTAATTAGTCAGTCTGTAGCCTCATAGGCAGTGCATTATAACTCTCCAAAAATCCGCAACAAATCAACATGTTTTGCCTCATCCACCATATATTATGATCCTTTGATGTAGGTTCTATGCCCCTCTCATGGCCAGGGCCATGTGATTTCAAACTATTCTGCCTTTGGCCAGCACCTTACATGCCAAATTCAGAAGAACCAGACCTCGCTGCATTTTTTATGGTGACACTTTCTCCTTGCTACCACTTCCAGCATCAGGATTCTCAATGTCACTGTTTTGCCTCTCAGGAAGTGTGCCACCTTGACCACTGAGTCTAGTTCAATGCTCAAAAGTGTCATCCTTGTGGACAGTTCTTTAATCTTGTTTAGGGGCCAATGGCACCCCAAACATGTCAATGGATCTCTCTGATGTCCTCACCAACATCTACTTTCTCTGTGCATTTCCTACAAAAAGTCATCAAGGTAGTGCACCATTTGATCTGACTGACCCACTTCCATTTTCACCCATTCTAAAAAGGTACTGAAAGACTCCAATACTGCACTTGTGGCAGAGCAGCCTATCGACATTGCCTTGTCGATAAATATTCGGCCGTCAAACTGAATCCTCAACAGGGAAAAATCATTCTTTGAACTAGTACTAACAGAAACCCCAGTTTCACATTTGCTTTGCGCATTTTAGCACCAACCCTGCACTGAGCATTCAGGATGTCAAATGTAGTCATTTATGGACTTTCCTTCTGGCCAAGATAAATGATGGATTAGCCTGATCTCACCAATCACAGGGATCACATCCAGTGGTAATATGATAAGGTCCTGTATCAGCATCCCCCAGAATGGGCCCGCAATGCACCCCGCTTGAACTTCCTTTGTTAACTTTACCAGAACTATCTCTGTCATGTACTTAACTGATTGCAACTATGCAGGCATGCCTTGGCCCATTTTATAGCATTGCAAATCCTTTCGTAAAGCCCAACTTCATCCTGTGTGTCCCCTCTCTTTCCCAGTGTGATCACAGCCAGAGTTCCATCACTTCCAAGGTAACTGGAGTATTTCCCTTTCCCACAGCCCCTCTCCCTTTACCGCTACTCCAAACAATGACTCCTGCCCCCAGCCTTCTGAATCAATGGACCAGAGGAAGTTTCCTGTTACACTTTGAGCATTCACGATGGAACTTACACGGTAATTGGTAATATGCCCCTCTGGTGAGGTCTCAGCACCACCTGATTATCCCTCTGTTACGTGTCCACCAACCTCCCCCCAGGGTCGGTCGGCTTGAAAAGGATGTATGTAGCAAAATCCAACTCCCATGTGCACGATGGGATGGACCCAGCCAGGGTCATTCACGGGACCCAGCACTCATTATCTACTTCCCCTCATGATTTTGATGAATCTAGCCCCTCCTTGCCCTGAACTCCTCATCATATCTTAGCCATGCCAATCCCCCAAAGCTGATGCTGGCTGTCCGTAATATGTCTAGGTATTTGAAGAGTGCTACCTACAGTGGTCTGTAGAGAAAAGAAAGTGCTGGCATACATGGTAAGTGCTGTCATCCACGTATCTGTGTTAGAGGGCACCCTCAGTAGCTTCACTAGATTGCTTCCCTCACCCTTTAATCCTTCCTTATGATCAGTGTGATGGATTACAGCTAGTTACCCTTCTTCGCTCCCAAGGCTGGGAGGAGTCCCCACCAGGCAAGGCTGCCGTATTTGGGTAAAGTAAAGTCGCCTATGGAAATACCAATAGGATGCGGTGCATTCTTTCCCAGCATGGTAATACTCCCCCATTGCGAGAGATAGTGTAATAATTTGGCCCTTATTGCCTCATTAACAGCTGGAAAATACAGGACTTTGCTTTTTCCCTTCCTAAAAGTATTTCCTGGCAAAATGTGTGTTAAAAAAACTCCTGGTCACTACGAAATCTACATTCAACCTGTAGCCTTAAATCAGCCGCTAAAACCTATTGGTGCCCTATTCGATCTTCCGGTCCACAATGCTTTGCGTTCGATGGTCGTATTTCCCCAGCGGCAGGTGCACAAGCGCGTGACGAAAAAATCCCCCAGGCGCAAATCAGAGAGACAAAAAGGCATAATGCAAAAAAAATATAATACTGCTAATGAATGATATTGACTTAGCAGTTATCTAAGCAACAAGCTATGCAATAACTATATTATTGCATAGGTTTCCTTTCTAAGTAACGCCAGTAACAATATATATCATTCGTCTGAGGCATTGTTTAGGGTAATTACGTTCATATTGTTTTTACGCGTCACTATTATCCGAGTGGTCACCATCAATTCTCCTTTGTTTCCAATGATTCCAGAGAGGTCGGAGAGGGGTCGCTTTATGAGCCCGCACTGCGATGCATCACCACAGACCGCACAACAGAGCAGCAGGATAGACAGGCAGCCCTCACCTCTCAATTCATCGCTCTTGTCAACGAGAAGAGGTTTTTTTTTTACCTTGTGAAAGGCCCATCAGCCATGAATCGGTGAAGTGAAGACGACAGTTAGTTGATTTGTGAATTCAGATTACATAAAGTGACTAGGCTTCACTGGACTGTGTAGATAAAGCAACTGTCATGATAAGATGGCATGTGCAATTCCACAAAACCAAATTTATTGTGCATTTGAAGAAATTGTCCTATTTTAAAATGCCATAAATTGTGGCTGGGATATTACTCACCGCCATGAATTTTGATTTATATTTTGAATATTGTTTAATGGGATGCTAAATAGCTCAGATACAGTGCCGTGAGAGTTTGCTGGGATTTCTTGAGGGGCATTTGAATGCACTCTCTATTTGCATGTCTCTGTGTAATGAGCCTATACTGCACAAAACGTTACACTGGGGGTAAACATAAACATCCTTCATTTTGTACAAACAGGAATATTATGCTTCAATTTATATCACAATATGATATTAAAATCAGATACTTCGATAGATCTCAATACCCATCAATTTAAAAGGTTTCAAATGTAAGTGTTAATCTTTTATGCTTATGATATATTGTAAAATCAATTTAAATATTATATTTCGTAACGAGTATTGGTAAAGCTATTAAGTCTGGCTTTAATGTTTCAATTCTCACATACACAGGCATACACAAATATGCATAGATTATTTTTTTATGCGCTTCCTCCTCTAGTGTCCTGTTTTTATTCCCCAATCTTTTGATTATGTTCATTTTTATTTCCTAAACTTGCAGGGTGGTTGCCATACAGAGGAGTCAACCTGGGAAATAGAAAGCAGGACAGAGCCATTGGAGGCACTAAACAAGCCAAGCTACAGAGAGACATTGGAAATCGTCTTTTCACATTTGTGCATCTCTGAGCACATAATAACACATTAAAGCTGTACCTGATGAAAGTACATTTTTCGAGACAAAATGTGCATAATTTCTCAAAATTCCACAGCATTCAGTTTCATGTAATGTTTGTCCACGGGAGACTGTTTCGTCCAGAAAAAGTCGATGATAGACCTCATATGCCTCCCGACAATATTTTGCATGACTGTTTCTTTATCATGAGATACAGTCTCAAGTCGAAAAGTCATGGCAGATACCGGCAAATCACATTTCTTACTATACGTCTAATTTTGCATATTTTCACAAAAATTAAAGCCATACTGATTTGGTTCGCCATTTCTAAGTAAAGGAGCACTTTGAAAATGTAAGCACACTACTTGCATAAAGCATAGCTTATTTTGGTTTGATATAGTGCACCCTGTTTCAGAGAGACTCAGGCCCAGGTTCTCAAAGGTTTAGATTCAGTTTAGAGAGATGGTAAATATTTTTGGGGATTCACAAACCAACGTAAATCGGTATTTGTGTTGGTTTGTATGGAAAAGTAACGCAAAGCAGCGCAAAACGCTGCATTGCATTACTTTGCTTCAAGGGGGCGTTATCTGGGTGGTAAATGGGCATACCATGCTACCACCCATGCTTTTTGATGCTAACCCCTATTCTCAATCATCAGTAGAAAGGGTTTAGGATCAAAAATTAACACAGCTGAAAAGCAGGCATTAAAGGGAGTAATGTTTTTATTACTCTGTGCTTTTCCGACTTTGCATGCGTGCTGCACTGTGCAGCGTACACACATTGGTTAGGAAAGACCAAACCACCTACCGGTGGGGGAGAGACCGGGCGAAACTTTCAAAAGAGAGCCCAGTTTCCCTCTTCCCTAAACAAACTCTGTTCAATCCGGATGAGTCAGTAGATGAGAACTATAATAGATATAGTAACTTTGTCAACAATATCCTTGACGTCCCGCATCGTAACACCGCTCTTAACTTGCGGCGTCTTCATGGCGCCCTTGCCAGGGCGGAGCTCCTCTCCGAACCGGCCGTGCTGGTTTCTTTGGATGCCACGATGGCTTTTGACACCATCGAGTGGCCATTCCTCTGGGCTGTCTTGGCTAAATTTGGCTTTGGGGAAGGATTTATTGGCTGGGTGAAGCTTCTGTACACGGGACCCATGGCTCAGGTGGTGGTGAACGGGCGGGTCTCTCGGCCCTTTGCCCTCGGCAGGGGCACGAGGCAGGGATGCCCGTTGTCCCCTTTGCTCTTCGCTCTCGCCCTGGAGCCACTCGCGGCTTGGCTCCGCTGGGAGCCCTCGCTTCGAGGGATCCGGTGGGCCCCGGGCTTTGAAGATCGGGTTTCGCTGTATGCGGACGATATTCTCCTATATCTCACCGCACCGCGGCAGTCGCTCAACGTCCTCTTTGACGTTCTGACTTCCTTTGGGAATAATTCGGGTCTCACGATCAATTGGTCTAAATCCTGCGTCTATCCGATCTCCGGTGGTCCTCCACTCCTACCGCCTCGGCTTCCGATCCAGGTATCACTGAGCGGCTTTAAGTACCTGGGGATATACGTTTCGCTGGACCCGGTGGCTCGCTATGAGCTGAATCTCCTGCGTCCGCTTCGGCGATTGCGAGAGGATACGGCCCGGTGGTGCAGGCTGCCCCTGTCCCCGCTGGGTCGGGCCGCGCTGTTCAAAATGATGTCCCTTCCCAGGTTCCTCTATGCACTCCAGAATTCCTTCGACGTCATCCCAGTGGCCTACTTTCGGGAGGTAGAGAGCCTGCAGCGGAGACTGGTGTGGGACGGGCGGGCGCGTATTGCTCTTGCTAAGCTTACTCTCCCCTGGTATGACGGGGGCATCGCGCTTCCCGACATTCGCAGGTATTATTGGGCCGCGCAGCTTTCGGCCATCAACCATGCCACGTATGCGCCTGGCCTGAACCCGGCGTATGAGATGGACAAGTTCCTGCTTCCCGGCGGGGACTATAACAGGGCGCTGTACTCCCGCTCGGCTGGCCGGACCCTTACGGGTCCTACTAAGATTGCTGTGCGGACCTGGAGGGCCGCCACTGCGGCCACGGGCTGGGGTGAGCGACTGACATGTGCTGCTCCTTTGTTTGCCTCCGATCGCCTGGGGAGCCTCTGGACTACGAAGGGGTTTGACCAGTGGGACACGATTGGTATCAGCAAAGTGGGAGACCTGTGGCATAAGGGCGCGGTTAAGACTTTCGCGGCTCTTCAGGCCGAATATGAGCTTACGGACAGGGAGTTCTTCCGCTATGCCCAGGTTCGACACGCCCTGCTCTCGGTCTTTGGAGAGGGGACCACGATCCCGGTTTCCTCGCCCCTCGAGGACCGCATACTTGACGGACATGTCCCGGACAGCACTATTTCTTTAATTTATAAGAAACTGATTAATCATCGGGCTGACCTCTTGGTGCGCCTTCGGGAGGCTTGGACGGGGGATGGGGTGGAATTGGACGACGAGGACTGGCAGTCTGCACTGTCGTCCCCCAAAGAGGTCGCCATTCCGGCCCGTCTCCGGTTGGTACAGCTTAAGATTCTTCACCGGGTGTATGTGACGGGTCCTCGCTTGGTCTCGATGGGATATTCCGACGATGGGCTCTGTAAGCGGGGTTGTGGGCTCAGTGCCACCTTTCTCCATATCCTGTGGGAGTGCCGCGAGGTGGCGGACTACTGGCGCCGGGTACATACGGTTATGGGACAGGTCACTGGGGTTGTGCTGCTGCCGGAGGTGCGTCGCTGTGTCCTGAATGTGTGGGAGCCCAATGATTATAGCGCGGCTCAGACTCGGTGGGCGGCCCTGGGGAACATGATTGCCAAGAGAGATATAGCGCAGCTTTGGGGTGCCCAGCGGCCGCCCACCGTGTCAGTATGGAAGGAGAATATGGACTGGTGTATGTTCAGGGAGAAGACTGTGTATGTTGCCCGTGGTAAGCCGGGGGCATGGGGCAGAATCTGGGGGCAATGGAATGCTTATCGCGGGGGTATCTGTACGCCCCCCCTGGTGGACACCGATATCGCCATGTCCCCCTGACCCTTGACGGTTCCGGGCACCTTTGGAATGACTACATATGGACGTTCAGTTCCCTTGGGCCCCCCCCCCGTCCCCAGCCTCCCGGTACTCCTTCCTTTCGTGTGCTGCTTAATGGTCTGACCTGGAGTTCCCCGGAGGAAGCCTGACCTGCGCCGTTTGTCTTTATGCCTCGCCTTTTGTTTTTCTTTTAGTTTTCTGTGTTTGTTTGATCTAAGTCTCCTGTGCCTCTAGAACTATCCGGACTCACTACGGGGCCGACCCCCGGGAACCGACTGCAGCTTTGATAAATGTATATTTCATTCTGTACTTAGCGGCCGGCCCTGGTGGTTGTAGGCCCGTGCTTGTAATCGAATTATTGTTCAATAAAAACTTTTAAAAACAAAAAAAAAAAAAAAAAACAATATCCTTGACGGATGTGTCCCCAGGAAAAAGCTTAAGGTCAGGAGAATACCCTCGGCCCCTTGGTTCAGCGAGGAGCTGAGATCACTATGCTCTGAACGCCGACAGGCCGAGAGAAGGTGGCGCAGACCTTAAATAGATGAAAAAGCTTCAAAATCAGCACAAGCACAATATAAGCAGGACATTCGGGGGGCAAAATCACAATTCTATGCCAGCTCTATTCTACAGGCACCCAATGGCACAAAGGCTCTCTTCAATATCGTGAGGGACCTCTGTAACCGTGGGTGCCTGGCTAACAGAGTTCAGGCATCACAAAAACTTTGTGACAAAGTTGCCACTTTCTTCGATGACAAGGTTGCTCAAATTGTGGGGGGATTCGACCAGGGTACCACTGGTATCCTGTTGACTGATGAGGAAGTTAGAACTGATATATCTCTCGAGAACTTCCAACCCCTTACTGAAGATCTTTTTAATAGTACTGCCCAGGAGATATCCTCCGGATCGCCCCTTGACCCTCTCCCTCTGGAAGGAGTATGGCCCTGATCTATTCCCATGGCTGCGTCAAATATGCTGCCAATCCCTGAATGAAGGAGCAGTCCCAGAGGGTTGGAAGTAGGCAGTAGTCACCCCTCAGGCTTAGGTCAGGGGATGATCCCATAGTGGCAGCAAAAAGGGTCCGCAATCTGGGGGTTATGGTGGATGAGGACATTCAGATGCAATCCCAGGCTAACAAAGCAATCGGCATTTGTTTTGCCCTGATGAGAGCTCTTCGGAAAATTCTTCCCCTACTACCCAGTGAGGCTAGACCCCTGGTGGTTCGAAGCTTAATCCTGAGTAGACTGGACTATTGCAACTCCCTGTATTTGGGCGCTCCTCAATACATCCTGCAGGGGTTGCAAAGAGTCCAATCTATGGCAGCCAAACTAGCTCTTAAAAGACAGCGTGGCTCCTCCGCCGCCCTGACGCTGAGGAACCTTCACTGGCTGCTCATCAAAGATAGAATCAGCTTTAAGTCTCTGTGTATGGTTTACAGAGCACTACATAATACAGGTCCGCTACCCCTGCGAGAGAGATTCTCCTGGTACGAGCACAAAAGACTCCTCTGGTCTACTAGCCAAAGCCTGGTGTCTATCGCTAGAGTAAAGCTGGGCAGGATGGGAGGTAGGGCTTTTGGTACAGCAGCAGCATGTCTCTGGAATGAGATCCCCCAAAACCTTAGACAAGCTGATTCCCTGCTTGACTTCAGGAAGAAGCTTAAGACCTGGCTATTTGCCAGGAACAGGCAGCAATACTCCTGATTAGTAGCTCAGCCGTTCTGCTGTTGCACGTCATCATGGTCTCCAAGCGCCAGGATACCCGTTGGGCGATAGCTGCGCTATACAAAAGTTTATACAATACAATACAATGCAAAGGGCCTGATTCCGATTTTGCTCGGAAAGCCCTACGGCCGACTCGCGCCCATTAAGCTTTCCAAGCGACTCAGGCTCCTGGGCTCTGAGCAACAGAGTACGATGCGCTGCAGCGCTGGCGGACTCGGGTCGCTCGGAGCCCCATTGTAGTCTATGGGAGACTGGTGTACGTTGTGTACATAGGCTCCCAAACACAATAAACGCACGTCTCGGACAAGGGCGCCCCTATCATGGGGACGCCTCGGTCCCGCCCTCACCATGCATGCAAGTCTAGGGGGGACCCTTGGGTCCCCCCCTGTGATCGAGTCGTAGGGGCCCGGGTGAAGGGGGGCGCGCTACGGACCCCCGAAGTCCACTTCCCGGAGCTTTTTCGAGTCGGAGGCTCTGACTCGATCCAGCTGCTCAGCTCGCGCATCGTACTTGGTCGTCCAGGAATCTGCCCCATTGCACTGTGCGGGTCGGCCATGGTGAAGTCGTTCGGAGGGGATCGCTGACGTGTACGAGTCACTCGGAGCATGAAGTGATTGTCGCATCATACTTGCTTGCTAGTACAGCTGTACGAGTGGCACGAAAATCACGCGTACGACTTGGACTCGCTACTGAGCGAGATCGGAATCAAGCCCAAATTAGTAAACTCGTTTGAACTTGACTAAGCATAGTATTTTGGACAAGAAGGATATCCTTCCTGATCAAAACCTATGCCGGACTCATGCATACACACAAGCGCTATGGCGCTAAGGTGTGTGCGTTGCGCTCGGCCACTGAAATCAGCACCATTGCTAAAAAGAGGGTAGGAGAGAGCCATTTCTATGTGAATATGGCTCTCTCCTGCTCTCTCCCTGTCACACAAAGCAGCACAGCATCTTTCGGTGCTACTCTGCGTTGCATGACACATTTGAGAATCTGGGCCTCAGGGCCATATTTTTGACTCGGTCTGCATCGCTCTTGCACCATGTGTGCCACACACAGAAGAAGCCTGTAAAATGTAACTCTGGCCTGCCATTGCAGAGCCTTTGTACAGACTGGGATTTCCATGTCGACTTGGCAAGTGCACACACTTGCCAGTCCCTAAACCTTCCCTTTTCTACATATCAGTCAACCCTAATGGAGGCCTAAGGTACCACTGTGTCATGGTGCATTGTACGTGAAAGGTAGGACATGCCCTGATGTGTGTGTCATGTCATGATAGTGAAATACTGCCAATTTTGTTTTTCACTATTGCAAGGCTACCTGTTCCCATAGGACGGAATGGAGAGTTTGTTTATAACATTCTATAAACATAACTGGCTCTGGGAACAAGTTAGAAACAAAATGTTTAGTACGAATGAACTCAGAATGTTAAAATGCATCTTTTAGTGAGGGTGATTTTTACACTCTGTGTTTGAAAATACCACTTTTAGAAAGTAGGTATTTTCTTGCCTAACCATCCAGTGTGCCTCTGCTGGGTTTGTATATTGCATGTCTGGCTTTTGGATGACAGGGGCTGGAGAGGGGCAGCGACTCCAGAAGTCTGATGAGTCAGGACTGGGCTGAATAGACCTGGGCTGCATTTAGAATAGGGGGAGGAGATTTCCTTTCACTTGAATGGGCCTGGTCTGCTTTCAACAATGCTGTCTCCACCTCCTGCCAGGAATCTGCACCAATGAGGACAGAACTGGTTTTGGCTGGGTACAGACACTCTCTGCCTTCAGAGAACGGAGTTTTGTGTATAAAAAGAGGGAACCAGACCCCAGACGTATAGATCACTTCTGGGTAATCAAGAGGAATCTTTGCCAAGGATAAGAGCCGGAGAAGCTGAGGAGGAAAACTGCCCCTGTGCTGTTTGCTGTCTGGGGTTGGCCTGCAGTGGCTAAATGCTGCCAAGGAAAGGAGACAAGGACTTTGCTGCTTGCTTTGTCACCCTGCTTGAAGAAAACATCTCCAAGGGCTTGAACTGAGCTTGCCCCCTGTTCTAGTTGTCTCAGGAGCAGCAAAAACCTCACTGTGTCTGTGGGTACCGTCTCTTATCGTCTCCGCAGAAGAAAAAGGGTAACCGGCTCTGTCATCGAGTCCATCGCAGGATTCCGTGTCCTGAAAGCACCGCCGAATGCAATGCCTCGCTTCCCAATGCAAGCCCTGGTTTCATTGACTCCGTCAATGAGCCACTGCCTGCACCGCATCATGAGGACACCACCTGCCGCAACGCTCCGCTTCACAACGCGACCGTGATGTTTGACATGACCGACTGTGTCCGAGTCTGTCGACACTTTAGCTGGCCCGTATCAACGCGGTCGGCTGAAATTGTTAGACTCTGTCGTATTCAGTATTGCGGTAGCCCCAGGAGGAGCTACAGAGTCAGAAGACTGTGTTTTATTGAAAATCCTGCAATTTAAAGGTTATTTTGCACAAGTACTATTTTTCAAGAGTATTGAATGCTGGATTTTTATCGTATTTGGTCTTGTTGGTTTAGATAATGATTTACAATTTTCTAAACTGGTGTGGTGTCCATTTGCAGTGTATTACTGTATGGGTTCACAAATGCTTTACACACTGCCTCTGAGATGAGCCTGTCTGCTCTTGCCAAGCTACCAAGGGGGTGAGCAGGGGTTATTTTAAGAGTGTATACCTCTTACCCTGACTACAAGCAAGGTCCCTATTTGGACAAAGGTACCTACCTCTGCCAACTAGAGACCCCGATTTCTAACAATCGCTCTTTTCACTTACTGTGGATTCAGTCATTCTGACCTACTGTTTCTCACTGACTGTCACTCTCTCTCACTCACTCCTCTCACTCTCATTGTTGATCATTCTCACTCACTCTCGCGCACTTGCAATCACACTCATTCCCACTCACTCTGACTCACTCATACTCACTTACTTATACTCAGTCCCACTATTTTTCACTTATTACTGATCATTGACCCTCACATACTCTCACTCACTTTCACGCACACACACATATAAACACATGTTCTCAAATACACACACACACACTCAATCACACACACTCAACATACTTTTAATTTTTTTTTATTGTTACATCATCTGCACTGGGTATTTCTTTCAGCTCCTGGTGCTCCATTTGTTACTACACTACTAGCGAACAATAAACTATTATTCATTATTAGTGTAATACAAATTCAGCAGAAAATGTGGGTGGATGCCTGACACCCATAAGGGCAACCTGCCCTCATCTTCCTCATCTCTTTAGCTGTCTATATTTAAATGCAACTAAATACTTTGCTGTAAAAATGGCAAAATACTTTGTCACTTTCTAGCTTGGCAGGCATGGCACTGTGTTGGTTTGCAGTGTGCAGTGGACAGGCCCTTCGCAACACTGACCACGCACGGCTTCAGTAGAACGCAGATGCAGGATCTGATCACCATATGCAGTGAGACACCCACTCTTCCCGGCTCAGGGGCAAGAGGGCTGTCATTGCCTGGAGGGTGAAATAGAGGGAACAGAACCAGGCAGTGATAGGCCTGCTGTCCACTAACTGTGCCTGGCTCAGGGGCAAGATGGCTGTTATTGCCTGGAGGTTGGAATAGAGGGAATTGCGCCAGACAGTGATAGGTACCTACTGTACACTTGGGTGCCGATTCGGATCCTGGAAAAAATTTCCCCATACGAATCGTATCCGGGATTTTTACCGTACGAATCGTACAAGTAGCGTACAAACTGCCAAGTACGATTCGTATGGGAAAAAGTCCATACGAATCGCATTGGGAAAATATCCCCACACGTCCTCGGGTCGGAAAATGTGTCCGACACATCCTCGGACGATTTACCCTACGAATCGGAAAAATGAAGTCCGACCGCGCAAGTACGATCCGTCCCGTCCTTCCAATTTTACAACCGTATGGAAAATACACCGTACGGACCGAACTGCAATAGCAACCATGGAGACATGTGCCCGCATACGCGCCGAACCACCCCCCAGACCCTGCGGATGTACATGCCGTACCCCCACCCGTGTATGTACGAGTCGAACCCCCACCCGTGTATGTACGAGTTGAACCCCCACCCGTGTATGTATGAGTCAAACCCCCACCCGTGTATGTACACCTGTGTATGTACGAGTCGTACCCCCACCCGTGTATGTACACCTGTGTATGTACGAGTCGAACCCCCACCCGTGTATGTACGAGTCGAACCCCCACCCATGTATGTACACCCGTGTATGTACGAATCGAACCCCCACCCGTGTATGTATGAGTCGAACCCCCACCCATGTATGTATGAGTCGAACCCCCACCCGTGTATGTACACCCGTGTATGTACGAGTCGAACCCCCACCTGTGTATGTACACCCGTGTATGTACGAGTCGTACCCCCACCCGTGTATGTACGAGTCAAACCCCCACCCGTGTATGTACGAGTCGAACCCCCAACCGTGTATGTACACCCGTGTATGTACGAGTCGAACCCCCACCCGTGTATGTACACCCGTGTATGTACGAGTCGAACCCCCACCCGTGTATGTACACCCGTGTATGTACGAGTCGAACCCCCACCTGTGTATGTACACCCGTGTATGTACGAGTCGTACCCCCACCTGTGTATGTACGAGTCGAACCCCCACCCGTGTATGTACGAGTCGAACCCCCACCCGTGTATGTACTCCCGTGTATGTACGAGTCGAACCCCCACCTGTGTATGTACACCCGTGTATGTACGAGTTGAACCCCCACCTGTGTATGTACACCCGTGTATGTATGAGTCGTACCCCCACCCATGTATGTACGGTGCGTACCCCCAACGCGTAGCACAGGTGGGGGTTCGACTCGTACATACACAGGTGGGGGTTCGACTCGTACATACACGGGTGTACATACACAGGTGGGGGTTCGACTCGTACATACACGGGTGGGGGTTCGACTCGTACATGCACGGGTGTACATACACAGGTGGGGGTTCAACTCATACATACACGGGTGTACATACACAGGTGGGGTTCGACTCGTACATACACGGGTGGGGGTTCGACTCGTACATACACAGGTGGGGGTTCGACTCGTACATACACGGGTGTACATACACGGGTGGGGGTTCGACTCGTACATAAACGGGTGTACATACACGGGTGGGGGTTCGACTCGTACATACACGGTTGGGGGTTGGACTCGTACATACAAGGGTGATGGTACGACTCGTACATACATGGGTGTACATACACGGGTGAGGGTACGACTCGTACATACACAGGTGTACATACACGGGTGGGGGTTCGACTCGTACATACACGGGTGTACATACACGGGTAAGTACGGCACATACATCTGCGGGGTCTGGGGGGGTGCGGTGCGTACTGGGCCCCCAATTCCGCTCGCATCGCGCCGTACTTCGCTTTTCCGGCACTTTTTGGGTGCCGTAAAAATATTGCCGTCCGGACTGGTGTTGGTATGATTCGTACTTCCTGGTTCGTGAAATGCAGCCTGCATGCGTCCCGACGTCACGTCAGCGCTGTCCCGGATCACATTGGTATGTGTTTTTACAGTCGGTCGGTGTTTTTTCCGACTCGTAAGGAAATGGCGTTTCCGTACGAATCGTACTTGCAAGTTTGTAGGGTTATTTTACCGGGTACGAGTCGAACCCCCACCTGTGTATGTACACCCGTGTATGTACGAGTCGTACCCCCACCCATGTATGTACGGTGCGTACCCCCAACGCGTAGCACGGGTGGGGGTTCGACTCGTACATACACAGGTGGGGGTTCGACTCGTACATACACGTGTGTACATACACAGGTGGGGGTTCGACTCGTACATACACGGGTGGGGGTACGACTCGTACATACACGGGTGTACATACACAGGTGGGGGTTCAACTCATACATACACGGGTGTACATACACGGGTGGGGGTTCGACTCGTACATACACAGGTGGGGGTTCGACTCGTACATACACGGGTGTACATACACGGGTGGGGGTTCGACTCGTACATAAACGGGTGTACATACACGGGTGGGGGTTCGACTCATACATACATGGTTGGGGGTTCGACTCGTACATACAAGGGTGATGGTACGACTCGTACATACACTGGTGTACATACACGGGTGAGGGTACGACTCGTACATACACAGGTGTACATACACGGGTGGGGGTTTGACTCGTACATACACGGGTGTACATACACGGGTGGGGGTACGGCACATACATCTGTTGGGTCTGGGGGGGGTGCGGTGCGTACCGGGTCCCCAATTCCGCTCGCATCGCGCCGTACTTCGCTTTTCCGGCACTTTTTGGGTGCCGTAAAAATATTGCCGTCCGGACTGGTGTTGGTACGATTCGTACTTCCTGGTTCCTGAAATGCAGCCTGCATGCGTCCCGACGTCACGTCGGCGCTGTCCCGGATCAAATTGGTATGTGTTTTTACAGTCGGTCGGTGTTTTTTCCGACTCGTACGGAAATGGCGTTTCCGTACGAATCGTACTTGGAAGTTTGTAGGGTTATTTTACCGGGTACGAGTCGGACGGAGAAAACCCTCCGACCGACGGTTCGTACCCGGTTTTTCCAGGATCGGAATCGGCACCTAACTGTGCTTCCTGCAGCGCTTTCAAACCCATCGTAAAAATAAACAGTTTCAAAGTGTTCATTCTCACTATGCCTTCCCTGAAGCACCTTTAAAGGTCGAAAGTTTTTAAAAATATGGTGTGAGGCAGTCTCTGAAACAATTGCAACATCAGTGGCTTTCCAAAGACATGTACGTATGCCAGTGTCTGAAAACATTTTAATGTGGACAGTGTGTGGCATTAGTGGACAGTAATGTGCTAGCATTCACAAACCCAAATGCGAAGTTAAAAAATATGGGAATAGAAGGCACAGTTGGAGGGCTGCATTGAGACCAGCCATATCCCAATCAGCAGAGATGTATGTAACCCTTGTTAAATATAATGCTGATACAGCAAAAATGACCCAATTCTCACTTCCATCCTTGCATTAGAGAATATAAACCATTCTCAGGCCGTATTTATTACACATCATAAACACAACATCACAATAAAACCATTTTCCATATTAATTTACAATATATCCATGACTGTGTTTGATGGTTTGGTACAACCAATACATGATAATCTCCTACCACATTGCCACATTTTCTAAGCTGTTGGATTCTTGATAGATCATCCTTTCTGTATCTTGTGGCATCGCCTAATTTTTAATTGACCTGGGTCCCTCCATAAGTTGTCCGTTGCAAGTTGAACTGACGAATACAGGCCCCAGCTAGGCCCGCAAGGCACAAGGGTTCGCTCTCCTGTAACGGAATCTATAAGGAAGTTGGCACGGAAACTGCAAAGTACAAAAACAAGGTTTATTAACCCTTAAGGGTGGTCCTACAATCCATACAATACCCTTCAGTATTGCATAGAGTAGCACAAAGAACTTGCGTACACAGTCCCCTTTTATACACACCAGAGGGGCTCATAAGTGGGTGGATACAACATGAGGCCGAAGAACATTACCATTTATGGTCATTCTCGATACTGAATCAATACATAGGCGGAGCCAACACACTTCTTGAGCCCGCGAAACACATGGTCAAGCAAGGCTAATTATAACAGATGTGGTCAAGTCTGGGCATGCGCCAAATGGACAAGAGAGAGCTATTTATAAACTGTTACTAGGCAGATTACAAGAGCAACTAACACAAAGGTCGGACTCTCCTCGTGGCGAACACGTGGCAGCATGACAATACAAAATGGAGTCCAAACTTCGGTCAACATAACGGAGAAAACATGATCGAAAGGGAAAGCATTAATGTCGTCAGTAAATGCTTAATCACATTGCTGTTCTAATTTACAACAGACGACCCTTTCAGCATTTACTGAAGACATCCGGTTTCCAAAAATCATCATATATGTCAATTATCATCATTCCTTTAACCTCTTTAGCTAGACGCTTCTGATGAGCAACATCGGCAATAGCTTTCTTATCCGGAATGCAGAGTGAAATGCATACAGAGCAGAACAATGGTCCACATTGAACACACATACAGAAAAAGAACAGAATTGCTATAATAATACAGAGACCAGTTAAGACCTTCCATCCCCAGGCAGTAACCAATGCCCAAAACCATCCAGAAAAGGACCAAGTGCCGTTTTCTGTGTGGATTTCAGCTGCTATTTTATGCAACTTGTTAATGGCGTTATAAACGGATGGCGTATGATCAGGGATGAACACACAGCAACTGCTTCCAATAATTTTACAGGCTCCACCTCGATCAGCTAGCATTACATCTAATACCATACGATTCTGCAATGCAACAATCCTAGTTATTTGTAACTCTTCCGTAAGATTCCCAAGAGCAGCAGCAGTCTGATTTGTCACAGCTTCTACCACTCTTGTTAATCTTCGGATCTTCCTACTATTCAAAGCGGCTCCAACAAAGAAAAACAGTCCTAAGTTAAAATCAATATACTGCTGCAAGCTGGTATCAGTTTGATCCACATCATCAATCGATAAAGTATGTTTATACCTATTTACAGTCACATTATTCAACAATTTCAAGTCCTTATGGTAAGATGCTGGTGCTAGGAATACAGGAGGTAATAGGAAGGATACATAACATACCACAGACCACCCAGCCGGCAAACGGTAATAACCTTTATTTCCGCACACAAAATAGGTATTATGGGACGCTAGGAAGGTACTGTTGTTCAACCCATCAATGTTCAAGACAGTTAGGCAATCACTGACACCAACAGGGATAAAACCCACACTCTGGACACACAGGTCCGCTTGAGCCTGTGCCACTTGGATCACGAATTTGTCCTTCCCCACAGTGTCTCTGGTGTTCGTGAAGATGTAGGGAATGGATTCATTGTCTGGTCGGTACTCTTCCCACTCCCAAATTGTCCCATTCGCTTGTGGATACCCATTCTTGTCTTGATGGCATTCTTTATTAAGTCTAAAAAGCAATCGTCCCACTGTCGGTTTCCGAGTGGCAAACAGTAAGGTGTACCATGCTCTACAAGAGCCATTATGAGAGAAAGGAAGTGGTATGAATGGCGTACCTCCTTTCTTCTGATGGGCCGGCATCATCCCACATATCCAACAGTTCGTAGCGTTTGTAGCAACGTGGGTATGATGCAGCATCTGAATGAAAGTGTTATTCAAATAAGACTGTCGATGCTTCAACTCTTGATACGGCAATGTATAGAAGTAGTGCTCCGCAGGCACCGGAGTCGTCAACACAAGTGTTTTCCGAGCAGGAGTTACCTCCTCTACAAACCATGTTGTTATCCCAACAATAGCTACTGTTAGCATGAACCCCAACGCACAAAGGATTTTCTTCTTCTCCATGTCAAAGGAAACAATACCCTGATATCTTCCTGAAACTAAAGAGTCTGTCAGAACTCTTCCCCTTGGGCAGCGGTTGATTTCTTCACCAGCGGGCCAAGACGGGTGTCGCTACACTAATGCAGGGCTGATCCCCCCCCCTTGCCTCATCGGCTCTCCGTTTCACTAACCCAAGGGCCGTTCTGACAGCGTGTCCCGGTACTGGAAAACTCACTTCCGTGGTCGAAGATGATATCGCCTTCCTCCAGAAGTCGCGTGGTCCGGAAAGAGCTCCTCAGCGTCAATTGGCTCTGCAGCACGGCCTGTCTCTGCTGCCAGGATTTCTCGTTGATCGGTCAGCACGGCAGACTCCACCAATCCGGGCGGTACCTTTCGACAATGCAAGGAATGGATCCAATTCTTCCTGTTCGAGACTCGCACAGCCGTCCTCGTTGCAAGGAGGACTTGCTCAGGGCCCACCCATCTCGGTTCCAAGCTGTTCGTTCTGTCAAAGACTTTCACCATCACATGGTCACCAGGCCGGAGACCATGTCCTTCACCGGTAGACCGATCAGGGAGCGCCTCTCGGACCTGTTGATGAATAGAAACCAAGTTATCCGTTAACTGTGCCAGATAATCGCTCATCATTACACAAGGTACATCATACACAGCCTTAGGCCTTGGGGGACCCCAAATATTCATTGGGCGTCCGAATACCACTTCATACGGCGTAAGGCCAGTTCGAGAGTGCGGTACTGATCTAATTGACAATAACGCCAGTGGCAGGGCGTCTGGCCAAGTCAAAGACGTCGAAGCTTGAATTTTGGCTATTTTAAGCTTCAGTGTACCATTATACTTCTCGACTAGGCCTGCAGACTGAGGGTGAAACACGGCGTGGAACTTCTGAGTGATGCCTAGACCCTTCAAGACATACTTTATAACATCCGCTACAAAGTGAGGGCCATTATCACTCCACAGAAGTCTACAAACGCCATATCGGGGGAAAAACTCCTTCAGCAGCAGCTTCGCAGTAGTCATTGCAGTATTGTCTTTCGTAGGGTACGCCTCAACCCATTTGCTGAAAGCGCAGACCACTACTAGAACATACTTCAGATTATTACAGCGCTCGAGCTGGATGTAATCCATCTGCAGAACCTCAAAGGGTGCAGTAGGTGTCGCAAATCCTCCTGCTGGAGTTCGAGTACCCTTTCCTGGGTTATACTTCAGACAGATCATACAGGTCTGCACCACCCTCTTTGCCGTGCTAGCAATCTCTGGATGCTCCCAAACTTGAGTAAGCAATTTCACAATTGCGGAAGCTCCAACATGTGCTAGCCCATGTGCCATCTGAACCATAGGTTGTACGAAAGCCGTGGGTAACTTCCATCTATCCATCTGCTTATTTCTCCAACAACCCTCATCATCCAACTCTCCCTCGCTAGCCCATTGCTCCCGCTCTTTATCAGAAGCGGTCCTTTGCATTTCTCGCACTTCCTCCTTCGCATCACGCCATCTTTCCACCCGTGACTTTACTACATACATGGCAGTAGCACCGGGCTGCATCGCAGTCTCCCGTGCTACTCGATCTGCTAACGCATTCCCTTCTCCAACTTTATCAACTATTTTCCTATGGGCGCTACACTTAACAATGGCAATTTTCTTTGGGTATGTCAATGCGGTTAAAAGATTGTGAACTAACTCTCCATGCATTATCTGCGCCCCATGTGACGTTAGAAACCCTCTCTCCTTCCAGAGTAGGCCGAAGTCGTGCGCTACTCCGAAGGCATAGCGGCTATCTGTGTAAACATTCACACATAATCCTGTACTGAGCTCACATGCTCGTGTTAATGCTATCAATTCCGCTGCTTGAGCTGATTTCTGCGGTATGCGTGCTGTCTCCACTATTGTTTGTAATGTGGTAATTGCATACGCTGCTGAAGTCGTACCATCTGGTAGCTTCAGACAGGATCCATCCACCCACAGTTCTCCATCTACATCTGGAAAGGGCGTATCCTGGAGATCAATACGACCCTTTGTTTGTTCCTCAGTCACAAGAATACAATCATGCGCTTTCCGCGCCTCAGGCTGAGTTTCGGGGTATGGCAACAATGTTGCCGGGTTTAGTGTTACGCACCTTTTCAACGTAATATGAGGAGCCAAAAGCGTCAACTCATATCCCATCAAACGGGCACTGGTCAAATGCTGCGTCTTTGTTTGATTAAGCAGGGCATCAACAGCATGGGGGACTAATACCAACAGCTTGTGAGATAACACAATTCCCTCGCTTTGGCGTATTGACACAGCTGTCGCCGCAACCGAGCGAAAACAACCAGGCAATGCTCGGGTGACAGGATCAAGTACAGCCGAGAAATATGCACAAGGGCGCTGCTTGTCGCCGTGCATCTGCACTAAAACTGACAATGCACATCCATCTTTCTCATGCACATACAACGAAAAGGGTTTTGCATAATCAGGGGTCCCTAACACTGGTGCTGAACAAAGGGCCTGTCGCAGTTGCTGAAAAGCAGCATCACACTCATCTGACCAAGGGATTGGGATAGGTGTATCCTTTGTCAAAAGGGCTAACAATGGCTTAGCTATGTGTGAAAACCCCAATATCCACTGTCTACAAAAAGAAACGAGGCCCAAAAATGCACGGACATCCTTCTGTGTGGATGGTCTCGGTGTATCCAAAATTACTTGGACACGATCCGGTGTAAGTGCCCGTCCCTCCTTAGACAAAAGGTGACCCAAATAAGTCACCTTTGGTCTACAGAATTGCAATTTCTTCCGAGATACCTTATGATTGTGGGAGGCTAAAAAGGAAAGTAAGGATAGCGTGCTTTTCTCACACAGCTCCAGGGTGTCAGCCGCCAACAAGATGTCATCGACATATTGAATGAGGGCGACCCCCTCGAGTAAAACAAAGGAATCCAACTGTCGTTTCAAAGCCTGACTGTAAATACTAGGGCTTTCTGTGTAGCCCTGGGGAATTCTACAAAAACGATAAGATCTATTGTTTAATGTGAACCCAAAAAGAAATCGGCTATCGGGGTGAATGGGAATAGAAAAGAAGGCATTTTTCAAATCAATCACTGAGAACATGGTCGCCGTAGGCGGGACCAAGGTAAGCAACGTCGTGATATCGGAAACCACCGGGTACTGAGGTATCACGATCTTGTTTACCTCCCTCAAATCAATTATGAACCGATAGACCTTTGCATCCGTGTCCTTTTTCAGAATAGGGAGAATCGGACTGTTACAGATATTATAGGGAACTTCTTCCACTACTCCCACTGCGATCAAATCTTGCACAATCTGTATGAGAGCCTCCTCGCCCTCCTGGGAAATACGATACTGCGGGAGGCGCGGCAACACCGCCCCCTCCTGGACACTAATGTGGACCGGAGGAATCACCATTTGTCCCACATCTGTGTCCGAAGTCGCCCATAAAGCTCGAGGGAGGGTGGCCAACAACGCATCCTCTGATATCGTACACATCCGCTCTGACCGGGGGTAGTTGTCATTTAAAATCACCCTCACACCCTCAGGGGAGCAGCGGATCGTAGCCCTAAAGTGCTTTAACAGATCAAGGCCCATAATGTTATCCGGTGTATACGGAGCAAGCAGAAACGGACAGGGCGCAGAAAAAGAATCAACCTTAAATATAAGGGGCTGTGAAAGAGGGCTTCGGGAGAGTGTACCGTCAAACCCTACCGATGTAACCACTGAGCCGGATGGGGGAGCCCCCGGAACCAAGTACCTAGACAATGCACTACGTGTCGCTCCTGTATCTACTAGGAACTGATCAGTAGAACCTAAAACCTCAGCCGATACATAAGGACCCGTCTGATCGACCGGCACCTCAACTGATTCAGACCCCCATCCAACGCATTCCTATGCATGCTGCGAATCATGATATCCCGACCGATCGATCTCCGATACGTGATACTGGTGCTGGCGATCGAAAACATTTGAGCTATCTCGGTGCTGCCCAGCAGTATCGAAACGAACATGATCGGTAGAATTCCCTCTAAAGTTCGAGGAACCCCCTCTACCTCTCGGGCCACCCGGAGTATGCCCCTGACGCGAGGCACGCAACACTGGGCAATCCCTGGCCCAATGGCCCAATTGCTTACAATACGCACACTGGTTCCTATTCAAATCAGATCGGCCCGAAGGGGGACCATAAGATCCTCCCCTTCCTCTATTATTACCCCGTCGGGGCGGGCCATAAACTTGTGCCAACATTACCTTAGTCTTAAGATCTTTCGATTTCTTTTCCTCCTGGCCCTTCGCCTCGTGCTCCTGACGCTCATAATACTGAGCGATAGTCAGAAGGGCCGTCGGCGTCGCGGAGGACCAGGAACTCTCGCTCGCTTTTAAACGGGCCGCAACTGCCAGTAACAGATTAGCCACATATTTGTCCGCGAAAAGGTGGCGGCCAGTGTCGTCAGTAAGCGACTGGCCACTAAAATCATGAAACGTTTCCTCAAAGCGCGTGAAGAAATCTGCAACTGACTCGTCAACTTTCTGTTTACATGCGGCTAACATATTCCAGTCAATCTTTTTAGGGGGGATAATCGTCTTCAGCTTAGTCACAATAGCAGCAGGGAGATCTAAAATACTCTGCGGCGGTTTCTGCGCGGGCTTCCTCTCCCTGTCTTCATCCTCAAGTTCAGACCACCGGGCCTTAAAGGCAACTATATCATCTACCTTTCGTACAGATCGCCACATATCCGGTGGTAGAATAAGGCCAAAGAACAGGTCTATGTCTGCTAAAGTCATAACGCAAGAATTCAAGGCCCCCTCAACTTCTTCATAGAAGGCCGCTGGATTCTTGCGAGGGTCGGGCAGCGCATTCTTCAATGCCATAACATCAGCCCTATGCCACGGAGTGTAAACCCAATTATACACGAAATATCCCTTAGCATCGGCGGAGGTAATGTCCGAGCTAGTCCCTGCTCCTTTAGGAGGAACATACAAAGGCGCTGCCTCTCGCATTGGTTTAGCATGCACTACGTCATCCTTATCTGACTGGGAGGTGGATGAGTGGCCCCCTGCTGCAAACGAATCCGACTGCTTCTCCTCCTCCGTTTGTTGGCGTGCTTTCTCTCTAAGGACCAGCACCTCGTCCCGCAAAACAAACAACCGCCGAGCCGCCTCAGGAGCCTTAGGGGGAGAAAAAACACCATTACGTAATGCTCCGGCATCCGAAGACACTTCGTCAGGCTCAAGGACACTAGAATATTTTCGGAAAGCAGTAATTACTTCATCCGCGAAATGAGATAGAAAATACACCCTCTCTCTATCTTGCCACGACCCCCAAGTATGGAACAACTCCTCCTTAGACATCTTGCCCTTAAGTGCACGGAGGGAAAGTTTCCGAAGCTCAGCCATATGCTCGGCCGATAACATGGACCGTGTGTCTACCTTACCCGAGGCCGGGCCAGAATCTTGCGGCCGCGGAGCAGATGCGCCAACATAAGGGGGCGGAGAGCGATCTAGCAAATAAAAATCATCATCAGGATTATTAAGGACAGGATAAAGTGGCTGGCGAACAACATATTGACCCGAAACTTGGAGCCTACGCTCTTTCTCTTGTCTGTCCGCCTGCTCTTTGTCCTCCCGACGCTTCGCTTCCTGTGCTCGCACATGATCATTCTTTCGTTGGTCTTTATCATACAGCGCTTTCTCACGCTTCTCTCGCTCACGCACTTCCTTCACCCATAATCGCGCGCACTCAAACATATCCTGACGAGCACGTCGCTTACACATACACTGTTCCACATACTCAATCTTACGTATATCAAACGATCCGTACAAAGGCCATCGCAACTCAGGATCCTTCTTCGTGTATTTCCTCCATACTGTGCTGTACATTATGGAAGAAAGACCATGCTTCACATACATATCCCTATTAGGCGTCCCCTCTGGGGGAGCCGGAGCAGATTCCTCAAGGTTCAACCGGTGTCCAAAGCAGCAGCACCACATACGGAGTGCGCTGAAAGCAGGCATGCTCAGAAATAATGCAAAATGTGCAATATTATAAAAAAAACGGCACTTAATCGTTGCGCCGTTCAAAGTTACACAGCTCTGGAGAAATCTCTCCACATTACCTGCCCATATGTGTTGCAACGCATATATATTCACAAAGACAAATCCAAAATATGACTAGTCATCATCAATCAAACTCAAATAGCCAACCCAGGCTTCAAAAACTCGGAGCAAGTACCGTACAACGGTTCTTACCAATCAAGAGTCCAGATTCCAACTGCCAAGCTCCACAATCGCCCAAACGGCTCTCACGGCAGGACCGACAGAAGAGGTCTCAGTCGATGACCGGCGCCACCCAGACGGTCAGCTCGGAAGGGAAGGAAGAAAAACCTCGGGATGCCAGGGCTAAAACGCCGCTGGCAGTGATCACGTCCCCGGCCAAACTCCTCACCTTCGTCGCGACCAGTCCTTCGAGCATCCGAGTCGCCGATGAGCCCCACGTGACGGGCGCCAATTGACGAATACAGGCCCCAGCTAGGCCCGCAAGGCACAAGGGTTCGCTCTCCTGTAACGGAATCTATAAGGAAGTTGGCACGGAAACTGCAAAGTACAAAAACAAGGTTTATTAACCCTTAAGGGTGGTCCTACAATCCATACAATACCCTTCAGTATTGCATAGAGTAGCACAAAGAACTTGCGTACACAGTCCCCTTTTATACACACCAGAGGGGCTCATAAGTGGGTGGATACAACATGAGGCCGAAGAACATTACCATTTATGGTCATTCTCGATACTGAATCAATACATAGGCGGAGCCAACACACTTCTTGAGCCCGCGAAACACATGGTCAAGCAAGGCTAATTATAACAGATGTGGTCAAGTCTGGGCATGCGCCAAATGGACAAGAGAGAGCTATTTATAAACTGTTACTAGGCAGATTACAAGAGCAACTAACACAAAGGTCGGACTCTCCTCGTGGCGAACACGTGGCAGCATGACAATACAAAATGGAGTCCAAACTTCGGTCAACATAACGGAGAAAACATGATCGAAAGGGAAAGCATTAATGTCGTCAGTAAATGCTTAATCACATTGCTGTTCTAATTTACAACAGAACCAACCTGCGCCGTCAATTTAGAGGGAGCTTGTGCCAGCTTGAAAGGACGTACCCCCAAAATTAACCTTGCCAGGGTTGTCCAATAGTGGTATTCCCCGTGGCACCCAATGGGAATTGGACTTGAGCAACTGGGCCATACCCTAGTCTCCTGATGCACCACAATCCCACAGCGTCTCCAGGGTTGCGTATGCAGTGCCCTGTCAGACTATGGACAGCCACTGTAGCGGTCCCCAGCCCTTCACTAGAGACTTTAGTACTCTTCCCCAGCTTGAGCCAATATCTTAAAGCAATTCCATCTTGAGTTTGCCTGCACTTATGTTCCTGATACCACAGTTGTCTACTGTTTTGTGGCCAAACAGGACTCCTCTTCTGCCATAGGTCTGGGTTGTCCTCTGGCCTGAGGCAGAAACGGAGGGCGCCAGCAGTCATCAGAGGGAGCAAGGTGGCGATAATGTGTGGATGCCCCTCATTTAATCTACCTAGCTCCCCCCGCCGGCTGCCCAGCCATTCCCGTTACCTCCAGGCAACCAATGTTTTTCTTTCACTGGAGAAATTCAAAAGATGCGTTCACAGTTGGCCGTTGCCCTAGCCCAGTCCAGTCTGATGCTGAAGCCCACGATATATTAACACATAAAGATTCCGGGAACTATCCCAGTATCTGGGGGGTTAGAGAGGAAATCTTACTTGGAGTATATCCTCCCTTCAAAACATTTATCACAAAAAATACTCCAAGTGATCAGAGTTGTTATTATATTATCCGTGTCAAAGGACAGGGAAGAAGCAAAAGAGTGGGGCCTCTCTAGTGGAAGGTTGTGCTAAACACAATCTTGTGTCAGGGAGAGAACGCTTCTTGTTTTAGTTACCCTCACACACCCTAGTGGTGTCATGCTTCATCATCGGGTCACCCCGACCCCTACAAGTCGGGGTGGGCTCGACCACAGTGTTGGAAGCTCTTTGGATAGATGAAGGTAGGGGGGTTAAAGAACAAATACCTCAGGCAGACCCCCGGTTTCCCTTTATTCTTGGGTCTGTCTGGGTCAGTAAAAAACTAAAAACGGGTCTTTTTAGGGTATTATGGTCCTAAGACCCTGGTGCCAATGAGCCTGCAATGGGACCTTGGGTTAAATGCATCGATGGATTCTGCAGACATGAAGAAGTATTTATTTCTGTTGCTAATCTGTAATATATATTGAGAATCTCAGTGGAAAATTAGAGTGAATGTTACAGTACGAAGGTGTTGCTGTCAGTAAAGGGCCTCTCTCATTAGATGGAGTGTACGCTTTTTTCATGAAGGCGACCTCAGTCTCTTTTAAGAAGTCAAAATGCTGAAATAGGCAATGGGACTTTAAGAAAAAAACACTGCGTATTGTAAACGTTTTCAATTAATATCTTAACCGTATCAATAGCTGCGGATACTTAGATTTGTGTGCTATAATTTATAGATGAAAACACTGCACACTGTGCTGTTTTTCTATGCTTTATGCTGAATTGCAATGGTTTCAGTGACTGAGGGCGCACACCTTTAAACCATGTGTTTTTACAATTGGATTTAAAGTGCAGCAGGGCGAGTGGTAACAATGGCCCTGCTCGTGCTGGCTGCTGCCTCCCACAGCACCGCAGCCACAAGCAGCACTGGCTTCTGGCCTCCTGGGTCAAGCCTGGCCTAATGTAGCCTGCTGCACCAAAACTGGGGTGGCATGGCGAGAAGAAAGATGGATTTAACACAGATCTCTTGACTGGGAGTGAATGTTTGATTTGCTCTGCATTCCGTCCATCAATTGTGTGTCTTTTGCTTTCTCGCCCTAAGTGCGCCAGGTATGCCCAGACGTGTGTCCTGGGGTCACTGTGCCACTGGACTCAAGCTATCTTGGCTGAAGTGGGGTGAAACCCTGAAACTGGTCCTAGGATGCTTGTTTCCGGTCCAGGGAGGACCTGGCTTGGCAGTTCAGGCTAGACTGTTCCCATGAGGCACAGGGTCAAGACTGATTTGCATATGGCCAGGTCTAAACTGGGATGGCATGGCGAGCAAAAGAAAGATGTATTTAACACAGATCTCTTGACTGGGAGTGAATGTTTGATTTGCTCTGCATTCCGCCCATCATTAGTGTGTTTTCTGCTCCTAGGGTGTGGACCTGGTTGGTCACTGAGCAGGTACCCTAAGACGCTACTTGAGGCTGGAGGAATGGATATACACTGGCCCTAAATAGATTATGGATCACATAGTACCCACTGGCTGGCCCACCGTGAACTGTTAATTAAAGGAGCACATAAGAATTGTGATTGTTTTACTCATGAGCATGTCACTCACACCACTCCGATGCCCAAGAAGCTGGAGAGACCATCTGAATAGGCCTGGGCAAAAATAAAATTACGCTGTTGTAATTCATGTAACTTTGGGAATTTTACAAAGTGTTTGTTATGCGAATTTCATGAACTTATGTCATTATGCCTGGTTGCATAATTACTTGCCATTTTAGGTAAACATTTACTGCCAATGCAAGTGTTCATGTTTTTTTTGTTGCACATTTTTGCACTAAATATGTCCCTGCGTCAAAAAATTGGGTAAAAAAAAAAAAATCATGCGAAATTATACTGCTAAATAATGGGTACGTATTTCACTTAATTTTCTGAAATTCGCACACCCCTACACCTGACCTTGTTTGTTGTTTTGTGCTATCAGAAGCAAAAATACACACTGAGAATGTAGGTCGAAGGCTAGGTCTGCAGCAGCTAATGACTGCTTACTTACCAACATTCTATGACCAAAATGAGGGAGGAGTTTTCAAGTTTCATAACCACTTATTGGGATAATTTTTATGTTATTGGAAAATTCATCACGCAACCTTTGACACAAGCGTGACAAAGGAAATCAGATTTCATCTATGGCACATGTATGTGAGGGAAGAACCCAAGTTCTTGTAACAAAGCCGTCATCTTTGTCTTTCACCTGTCTATCAGGGTATATTCTCGTACCCTGTCCTCTTCTTCTCATCACTCTATCCGAGGACTTTAAGTGCATCAAATCCTGCGTGTGCTCAGCAGGCATTAACAATGGCCTTTGAATATTCCTGTTCATAGCTGTACAGGCAAAAACACTAATCGATGTTTCGGCAATGACTGTAAAAACTCTAAAGGCAAGCGATGTTGTGGTGTTGGCCCGTTTATGTTTCACAAGTTTTACTTTACATTACATTTTCTAAGAGTATTTGCTTTTTACAGGTGTTGTGTTTCTGTAGTGCAATGTGGGTGGCAGTTTCTTGGTATGGAAGGTTTTAGCTTTTAGCCTGGTGGACAAGGTTGGGTTTTTGTGTGGGGATCACAGAAGATCCCTCGATACTGAGAAATATACTGAGAAACTAGCAGTAATTCTAGTCAATTTACATCTCATATGCAGGTCACCTTACTAGGTCACGCTTTTCACGGCGTTCATGTTGGCATTTTAAGGGGGAACGACACTACTGATGGCCTGCAATGAAGTGACACTCCGAGAGTTTAGGGAGCTTTGGCCCTTAGGTTAAGGAGGTCAAAGACTGATCAGCTAGGAAGGGGCGCTCACCCCAACACTTTGCCTGGTAGCTCATTTGTGAGGCTACCTAGATGCGCAACCAGATCTGGAAGTCCCCATCTATTTTATCCATTTGAATGGCGAGTCTATGTCATGCTATCTGTTCTCATCGGATTTCACCACAGCTCTTAAGTCAATAGGAGTGGATTCTGCTGGTTATTCCTCTCATTTGTTTAGGATTGGTGCTGCTAGGCTCGTGTCAGGAGTGGGTCTCTCAACAGGAGGTGTAACACATAGGCCGGTGGTCCTCCCCATGCTTCAAGCGTTACATTCAACCTGAGCTGCTATGATTTGTGCTTTGTGTTCTGCCATATTTCTCATACTTCTCGCTCTCTATTTATTATTTTGGTCGTCATTCCATCAAAGGTTGTCTGTGTCATTTGTCACTCCTTTGTGTGGTATAAAGCTTACCAGCTTACCAGTTGCGAAAAGCCTGCCGTGTTGAGGAACGTGTTGCTCAGGTGGTGTGGTCAAGAAGGTCTCAAGATCTCACAGCTTTATGGATTTGTGAAACAGACAAAGGATCATGAGGGACTGCAGTTCTCTGACCTTTTCATCATGCCACTTGGCTGTAATTTTTTGGTAAGGCTTGGTAGAAAGGCTCTGAGGAAATGTATACTCCAGGAATTTGAAAGTTCTTTCATTGCATGGTCTCATATGTTACCTCACTGCAAGTTGGCCCCTGGCATTAGGTCAAGAGCCATTAATGTTCTGTCAAGTGGCTCGACCCAGAAGTGTTCTAGTTGTGTACTGGCCCAGGCCGTTTGAGAAACATCCTGCACAAGCCCATTGGGAGTGACCACATGTTCCACAGCAATGGCGTCTACTTATCAAATGCAGGCTCGTATCTGTGGAAGGTATTTTGGCCTTTACACGATCCCTTTTTTATGGTGGGGATGGCAAAGGGCCTCAGTACCCTGGTCGCCCGTGTAGCAGTGGAGTACTGGCAGTAGAACTGATAAGCTCAGGAATGAGCAGACTTTACTACAAATTACTTCACTGAGCAGCACTTTGGGGGGTGAGCAGGAGTCCCTATTCTACAAAGAATGGACACACCAGCCCCGGGGCATAGGTTAAATGTTTTCAGCCGAGCTCATGGGTCTCTAACTAGCTCCTGATCTTGCATCTTGGTGCTGGTGGCAGCACAGTGTTGGAGGGACTGGGCCAGTAGCAGGGCGGCAAGCAAACCAAAAGCATGGACCTGTCCCTTAATGATGCAGGCGGTTACTTACACCTGTGTGGTCCAAGTAGATTAGGGGAAGGTAGTCCTCAGTGCTGCAACATTGTTTCTTTCTAGGAATCTTATGCAATCTTTGTAAATATGTTCTTTGTCAAATTGCATACCCCTGTACACATTTTTGCACAGGATGTCTATGTTGGTTTTGTGTAATATGCATTGACAATCTTCTTTATGATTGTGCAACATGGATCAGTTTTGCTGAAAAGTTAAGTTTTGGTTTCTTTAGAATAAACCTGAACCATTATTCCAAGAAATTCTTGTTTTGTCATTGACTTCATTGAGTTCGGGAGGGAGGAAGGGGCCAAACTGGGGGTCCCCAGGTCCTATAGAAGCAGTGCACTCCTTGGGGTGCCTGTAATCTGGGGTGAGGGAGAAATATGGGTCCACAGGTTGAGCAACCAAGCTCGGGTCTTGCAAGTGTGGGTCAGAAGGCAGGAAGGGAGCAGCACAAGCTGTGCTTCACATCTGGTCCTGCCATTGTGATGGCAATGGGCTATTAATGCCCGTGTGGCCTTGACCTTTTTCATTGGCCCTCACAGTGGCAGGACTAAACTGCTACTGTGCCATACGGCCCGAAAAACAATTCCCAACCCCCCTTCCTAGGTATGCAGTGGGGTGAAAGGTAGCAAGTACTGATAAGGTCAGGATGAACAGACTCTACTACAAATTACTTGACTGGGAAGCACTGGTGGAGGGGAATAAGCAGCAACCCCTAGTCTACAAAAGACAGACCAACCAGCCCCAGGGGCATAGGCATTTTTCCAGCTCAGCTCATGGAGCTCTAGCCCCTGGTCTTGCATCTTGGGTCCCGGCAACAGCATAGTGTTGGAGGAGCGGGCCAGGATCTGGGTGATAAGTGAACTGAGGGCCTGGACTGGCCCTCAAATATGTAGGTGGTTACACCTGTGTGATCCATGTAGATTAGGGGAAGTTAGTCCTCAGTGCTGCAGCATATGGCCAGACAATGGCTGATGTCCCTTGGAAAAACCATCATCCACACCTACCCCAACACACCCATGTCATTCACATGACCACCAATCAAGTTCCTTGGGTTAGGGGTCAAAATACCCCCACCGTAGGTATTTTCACATTTACACAAAACACATTATCACTTTATGCACAGCAACCCACAATTTTACATCTTTTCTTACAGAAATGAAGCCTTAGCCTTGACAGAGACATGTGTACATGAGAGTTACCTAACCATAGCTAAGGCCCTTCGTATGGGTCCCATGAACAGCCAATGAGGCATTAAGATGTGTGCTCGATCCTGCAAGCCCCCCACACACAAGGTACAGTAGCAGTGTGAGCACAAGGAGGTCAATGTTATTACAGTTCCCCCTGCAAAGAAGGGCTTAGTAGGTGTGGTTTGTCTGGATAGCATGCATGAAAGAGGCAAACCAGATGGGGGTGCGCACATTGGCAGATGGTTTCCATGATTTACTGTCTGGCCTGTACTATTTTCAGTCTATGAAGTAAAATAAATGTTCTTTCACTCTTTTGGCATCAAGAATCCATTGAACCTTGAATTCCAGCTGACTATTGATAGATATAGTAGGGGTTGGAGATGCTGTACGAATCTGGGACCAGTAGGGCTTTAGGAGGAACACATGGAACAGTGGATGGACAGGTAAGTCACCTGGTAATAGGAAGTTTACGGCTACAGGATTGATTATACTGTTCACAGGGAAGGGACCCACATATTGAGTTTGTGACTTACGTGGTCCCTGGAGCCGTAGATGTCTTGTGGAGAGCCAAACCTGATCTGCTTTCCTATAATTAGGACCTTGCCTACAATGTTTATTGGCCTGCTTCGTCATGTCTGCTTTTGCTTGTTGAAGATATTTGAGTACTTCTTGTTGTTGTAGGGCCAAATGGTTTAATAATTCCTGTACAGTGGATACAGGCCTAGTCTGGCTTGCAACGTCCTCAGGTAACATACGTGGGTTTGTCTTAGTTACATAGTAAAAGGGTGATACCCCTGTAGCGGTGTGACCAGTGCTTGATTTGAGCCGGTCATTTCCGGTGCTGGGCACCGGCATTTTTTGTCTGCACTGGCTCTAGTACAAAACACAAGACCTGGTAATATCAAAGCACTTCTTTTGATTAATTGGGATTAGTAGAAGGGTAAATGTAAACATCTATTACACCATCAGCAGTAGTTCTTATCATGAACTATCAGTAAAATCCCTTGTGCCACAACACCTAATATTTACCAAATGCAAACCTTGAAAAAAGCAACCGAACATGTGAAAAATATTCCACCAAAAACATAAACAAGAAAAGGTGTGAAGAATGAGAAAGCATCTCACGTGCACAACACCAGAGGAGCTGCTGGCAGGTTCTCGCCAGTGTGCTCACGAGTTTTTCATCATCGATGTCTTTCTCATGAAAATAATGATGTGAGAAAAATAATGTGTGAAAAAGAACCCCGGGAGGTTTGTTTAGGCAGCCCAAAACCAACAAAAAGAAGAAAAACAGGGGAAGACCCGTGTAGTCTTGCAGATAAGATTAGGTATGACCCACGTGTATAATTCCAAATATTTTATTCCGCTCTGTGAGTCATCCCAAGGTTAAAACCACGGTCATGTTATGTAACCACATTTAAGAATGGCCAACATGTTTCATTGCCTACTCATCTTTGCGGCAAATTCATCAGGGCGTCAAGGAACTGCAATCGCTTCCCTGGATTTTATCTATTTAAAGACAAAAATAACTGCACATATGCAGAGAACATAAAACACATGTAAGGTTGACGAATGCATGAAGAAACCAATTACACCCCACATTAAAACTTAGAGACTAATATCCTTACAAAAAGGACAGAAAACAGCGTATCAATGTGAATTACCTAGTGAGAGCCAAGGGCCCACATACCAGCTCTCACGTGGTTTAGAGGAGCACTGTACGTTGCTCTCCTTGTCCTAGTAAAAAGCACATCCGTTGTTTATGTGTTGCTTAAACCTTCATCTGTTGAAACAAATATGAGGAACAAACAATTCTGGTAAATATTGAGAGGTCCCCAAACCTTAACCTTAATAAAAGCGAACTCTTAACACTCATAATCAGCAAAGAGGGGATAATGTCTCCAGTGCTATCCTCTCACGACCCCACCATCACATTTAAATTAGGTAAAGGCAATTTCCACGAGTGCTACTATGGTTCACCGGGTCCTTAGGCACCCAGCGTATATCAGTATTTTGATAGCAACCTAATTCTCCCAGGTATAGGATTACTATCTGCTAGCCATTCGCGATGTTTCTCTATCACCCGTTCCAAAAATGAATAAAGTAAAACCCAGATTTTCCAACGTTTTTACCCGGTTACTGTTTACCTATGGCAAAACAAATACTATTCCGGACTCAACCGGTCTCACCGTAAGGTTCCTTCGGTCGCGCCGTAACTCATTCCAGGATCAACCAGGAGGAGTACGCGGCCGAGATTTAAGCCAGCAACGCGTCTCAAGCTCTTCCGGATCAGTGCAACTCGTCCGGGTCACTGCAGCGTCACTTTTCTAAAAGACCTACAGGGCGGCCATCTTGTAACAGTCCACCACATGGTGGCACTGTCTGAGATATGCAAATAACCATGTTTATTAAGTTAAATAGCATTGAAAATGAATAATACCAGCCTCTTATACCATTATTTTGGTTTTGTATGGCCTGAAATAGTCTGAATTGTCCCACTTGTAGGAGTGCAATGGTTAAGTCTTATTTTGGTACTGTCAATGGTGGTGCAGTCTGCAGTGGCCTTCCGAGAGGGCCCTGGCACTTAATTGTTTACAAAATAAGCACTGGGTGTGACTGCAATTATTGCAGGTGAATTATACCAACGGTAGTAAGGTCTCCCACGCAGTGGCATTGGTTGTCAATAAACAGCTCAGGGTTTGAATCAGGGCCTGATCCACTTGTTCATTCTGCCCATCAGTTTGTGGGTGGTATGGTAGGCAGAAATGAGTCACGCGTCTATGTCCAAAGAAGTGCACAGGTTGCATCAAAATCGGGAAACAAATTGTGGGCTCTGTTTGATACAATGGCTGAGGGGAGTCCATACAAATGCATTATGTGTTGGATGAACAAAAGGGAGAGGGTCTTGGCAGTTGGTATCTGTTTTAAGGCAACAAAATGGACCACTTTTGAAAATAGGTCTTGGGAGTTGGTATCTGTTTTAGGGCAACAAAATGTACCACTTTTGAAAACAGATCTAAGATTACCCATATGGCAGTATAGCCATTGGAAGCAGGCAAATCAGGGATGAGGTCCATGCTGATGGTATGCCATGGATGTAGGGACACTGGCAATGTATGCAAAATACCTGCAGGAGCAGAGAGGGAAACTTTATTTTGGGTACATATAGGGTATGTTTGGACATGATCGTGCATGTCTTTGGACAACTTTGGACAACAAAACCACTGTTTGCTAGTGTTTTTTTTATCCCAGGGTGGCCTGCTAATGGAGTGTGGTGGCACTGGGTCAAGGCTTCCTGTCTCAGAATATTAGTGGGGATACACAATGTAGTGCCGTGATAAAGCAACCCATCATGCATGTAATTGTTCTTTTTGTCCACCCACTTGTCTATGTCTGCTTGGTTAGTTTGGATGACATTGTCTAGAAATGGGTCTTAATTGCATTACCCAATGATGTGCTCTGGAGCTAGCATGTTTTGTGGAGGTGACTGAAGCAGCTTTAGTCTGTTGGGCCCCAGGTCTGTAAGAGATCAGAAAATTGAACCCACTAAAGAATGAGAGCCACCTGATTTGTTGTAGGGTCATGGCCTTCAAAGATCTGGAAAACAGAAGGTTTTTATGATCCGTGTGTATGGTGACGGTGTGCTGTGCTCCAAGTAGATACTGCTGCCATTCCAGAAAGCAGAGTTTAAAGGCGAACAACTCACATTCAACCTCTGTGTAATTCTACTTGGCCGGCAGCAACTTCTTGGAAAAGTAGTGTGGTGCATGTGTCCTGTAGAAATGTCGCATTGTCATAAGATTCCTCCTACTGGCACCTGTGAAGCATCTGCCTCCACGAAGTATGGTTGTGTGGTATCATGGTGTTTCAGTATCTGGACTGACGTGAATTCATGTTTCAATGAACAGCAGGCTTGTTGGGATTTACAATGTCGGAGAAGTGAGTGATGAACCTCCTATAAAAATTAGGAAAGTTGAAGAATCTCTGCACCTCTTTAATGGAGGTTAGGGCTGGCCAATCAAGAATTGCCTTCTCTTGTTATGTGTCCATCGATATGCTTTCAGATGACAGTATTTAACTTAGAAATGTGACTTTTTGAGTTTGAAATGTGCACTTCTTTACCTTGGCGAACCAGGCACGGTCACAGAGGCACTATAAGACTGTTCGTACATGAGAGATATGATCGGTCAAATTTTGGGAATAAATAAGGTTGTCACCAATGTACACGATGACCCAAATGTCTAGCAGATCTTGTAGGGCCTCATTTATAAAGAATTGTAATAAGATAGAGGTGTTACACAGTCCGAATGGCATGATGGTATATTTGAATTAACCAAACTTGCCTCGAAAAGCGGTCCTCCATTTGTCCTCCTCCTTCACCCTAATAAGTTGATATGCAACACGCAAATCGAGTTAGTGTATACTATAGGGTAGCGAACCTGGTCCAGGAAGATATTCCTATTTATTATTACCTTATTCAGTGCCCTTTAGTTAATGCAGGGCCACAACGTCTGGTTCTTTCCGGGAACAAGAGTGGTGAGGATGCAGGAGAGGAGGAATTCCTAATGAACCCTAATGCAAGGAGCTCATACAGGTAACTCTTTAGATGCTTGGTCTCAAGATCCAACAATGCATAGTTGCGACTACAGAGAGGACCGCGTCTGGCATTAAATGTGTAAAACAGTCAAATTCTCGATGGGGGTTAATTGCATTGCCTTTTGTTCATCAAATACATCCTGAAATTCCTTGTATTTGATATGTTGGGAAGGTACAGCTCCTTGTTGAGTTGCAGCACAAATTAAGGATGATACTAGTTCTTGTGCAGCTGCGTAGCAATGGGTTCGACAATACTGTGACCCCAGAGTTACCAAGCATAAGGCCCAATCAATTTCAGGGTTGTGGAACTGGAGCCAGGGTACTCCTAATATAGCCCTGAATACAGGTGTATTGATCAGGCCAAAGGTCAGAGTCTTGGCATGTCCGTTTTCACATACCAGACCTATTGATGCTGTCTGGTATGCAATCATGCCTGAAGAGAGTTCAGAGACATTCACTGCTCTAACAGGTTCAGGCTCTGACTTTTTAATCCCAGGACTGTTCAAGGAGCTAGCAAGGGTAAGGTCTAAAATATTTCCAGTTGTCCAGGAGTCAAGGAGCATGGGCACGATTTTCCACTTTTGTTGATAGTTAGAGGTATGGTTAAGTGCTGTGGGATGTTACTCAAGGTGTTTGCCAAATAGTGTGAGATCTTATCTAGATAACGCACCCGACAGATTGACCTCTACGCTAGCCGGGTCTCTTAGTTTCCTTTAATGCATCAGTGGAGTACGCTACAAATGAACAAACTCCTTTTGGATTCATAGTGCATTCTTTAGTGAAATAAATGAAAAAAAGAATTTTCTTCTGTGCTCTTTTTCCTCAGTGGTCAAAGAACCATGGAGTCCCACGATTTGCTTGCTCCCGGGAATGTCATGACTTTTGAGATTGGATACCTTTCTTTCTGACCGAACTATTAATAGCATAGGCTCTCCATGGGGTCTTTCACCTCTTCACTCGGATAACCTGTGATCTAAGCGTATGACTAAATCAATAAATTCAGAACAATCCGACAGGGGATCCACAATGTGGGCCAATGAGATCTTAAGATCTTCCATTAGGCCTCCATAAAATATCAAGGTTCTCTTCTCCTCTGTCCAATGAGTTTCTGTAACCAACCTACTGAATGGTTAATTTTTATGAAAGTAAATTGTTACTTCCTTGTCGCACGTTCAGCATCTCATTAGCACTCGCTTGAATAAAGGTGTATCAAGCAAAGAGACCACGCATGGTCTCCTTAAATCTTCCAAAATCATGCAAACTAGGGTCGTCATTTAGATCAGTGGGATGGCTTCATCCTTTTCCAAAGATGAGAAAAGATTAAGTAAATTCTGGCGGTATCAATGGAAAATGCTGTAGGATTGCATAGAACCTGCATTGACTCCAGAATGTGTCGAACTTGATGCTATCTCCAAAAAAGCACTCAGGCAAAGCCATAGGAACAGGCATGGGTGTGGTGACAGTGACTTTGACCTTGCCCCCCTTCTTGGCTTGGGGAACTTATGAATTATGTTGCTGGGTGCCCAGACACTCCAAACTTGGCAGGTTGCATAACCGAACCTGCGCCTTTAGGCACAGCACCTTTATCAGGTAGCCAACTGTCAATATAGGACTCTAGTGCTTCCAGTTGTCATGCCCTGGCCAGCCAATCCTGCACTAATCTCCACAAAAAGGTTTTGGTGGCTTGTGCTGTGTCAGGCCCTGGCTTACCGGCATATGCATGGCTCCCCTGAATAGGGAAGCCTCTGCCATATGGCCAGGCAATCCTCGATTTCCCTTGGGAAAACCCACATTTGGACTTGGCCCTTTTTGCAGGGTCATCCCAGAACTTTTTTTACTTCCTCTGGTATTTTTTTTACGACATAGTGTTGGTGGTTTTAGGACTCTGGGCAATTTATCTCTGCTGTTCAGTCTTAAAGTGCATGTGCTCCCTATGGAAAACTTGGTAAGATTGGTCTACACCTGTTTGGCATATTTAATTTACCTATCAGTCGCTTGTAAAGTGGTATCTCATATACCCAGGGCCAGTAAATTAAATGCTACTGGTGGGCTTGCAGCACTGCTTGAGCCACCCACCAAAGTAGCCTTTCAAGTCTGTCTCAGGCCTCTGCCATTGCAGGGCCTACGCGCACAGTTTACTCCCGCAGTGACGTGGCACATAAAGTGGTTGCCACGTCTGTGACTCCCCTTTTACTACATATCAGTCCCCCCTAAGGTAGACCCTAGCTAGCCCTATGGGCACGGTGCGGTGTATGTAAAGGTGAGGACTTGTGCCTTAACTGGCAAGTCCTGGTAGTGACAAACAGCCTATTTGGTTTCTCACTGCTGGGTGTGGTGAGGGCTGGATACATCACCCTGGAGCGTGAGCAGCACTTTGTCACGGCTGTACCCCTCAGCGCTATGCTGCACACCCACAGCGTGTGATAGGCGCTTTTCTAATTACATTTCCAGAGCCCGAGGAGGGGGCTCTAACTTTCCTAGTAACGAGCGCTGTGAACAAGAAGCCAGGTGGAGACTGCCTGGTTGTGGGCAGGGCCATGGCCGTGAACGGCAAGCCAACAGGAGCTGACTCTGAAAGAAGAAACGGAAGTCAGGCGGAGTTGCAGCCTGTTTGTGGGCAGGGCTCCTGTGTTGAGGAGAAGAGCCCTGCATGCTGCCTGAGCCTGCTTGTGATTTTGAAAAACAACAGGTCCTTCAAGAACAATGCAACATGCGATAAATATAGACCAGAGTCGGCTCTATATCATTTATACAATGCCCAGCCGGGCATTGAAGTTTTAATGATCAATTAGAATTAATTTCTGACATAAAATTAGAATGTAGAGTGGGACACAGTCCTGTGTCCTTACAAACTAAACAGAAAGTGCAGACAATCAAACACAAAAAACACCCTTAACTCCCGCGGTATGGTTTTCCACAGGCGGACCTTGGATTCGCAGGCCGTTTTGCTGGGAAGTTGGTCGTTCTTTGAAATTCCCGCAACCTGTTGCATCGTACTACTGGTGAGCGTACATTCCTTCACTCCGCCCTTCCCTTCCCTGGTTACCCTTTCGGGTTCTAATTGTTTTCCGTCCTAGGGTTAGCTGAACCACTGGTATTATCCTGGCTGACCCATGCAAGCAACTCCTCACTTGGACTCCAGTGCAACCTACTCTAGGAGCGATTCGGTTCCTTTTGGGTTAGTTTTCCGCCTTTCCTTCGTTCCCAGTCACGACGCGACCGGCTCACCGTTAGTCTTCACGTCCTCTTGACCTTTTCGCTATTGTGTTCATGTACCACTTCACCGGTAACCTTCTGGCGATTCACCTACACTCCACCACGCACCATCCCAGTCCATTGCACTTGTCCAATTCAGCCTTGAGCGTATGTGCAAGATTCGTTCATTCGGTTCACTTCACCAGCCATACCTTAACTTCGCCTCAACAACCAGCCGCCAGATGTGTCTCTCACGTATGGCATGCAGTGCATGGTTACTGACAGTTTTTCTCACAGTATTATTAGGTTTTAACTTACCTTTCCTTTCTCTCTTATTTTTTCCCCTTCTAATTGTACAGGAATTGTAAATTCAGGCTTTTTACTCCTTCTAGTCCTGATGATGATCTATGTATTGGTTGAATAGATCGAAACGTCGTCGACCCAATGTACAAACATGCATCTTAAACGCACTTGTTAAAAATTGTGCATGTTGTTGTACCTTTAAGAAAGCTTGCCCTTGTATTTGTACTGGCTATAAGCTTCATTCTTCAGCCTGATGTATGTTTTTTGTGTTTGATTGTCTGCACTTTCTGTTTAGTTTGTAAGGACACAGGACTGTGTCCCACTCTACATTCTAATTTTATGTCAGAAATTAATTCTAATTGATCATTAAAACTTCAATGCCCGGCTGGGCATTGTATAAATGATATAGAGCCGACTCTGGTCTATATTTATCGCATGTTGCATTGTTCTTGAAGGACCTGTTGTTTTTCAAAATAGTTAGCACCCTGGGTCCTTCGTACCTTACGGGTTTCCCCTTGTCAAGCTTTAATATAGTTAGCACAATCGCTGGATTGTAAGGGATGCTTCCCCTATTTCCCTCTAACTGAGTGGCCTGTCCCTGTTTTCCTTAATTCTTTTCTAACTTAAACCTGACTTTACACTTACTATGTCAGACCATGCACCCCTATATTCAGATGAATATATAAAGAAGATTTGCGAAGGTCCCTCCCTATTTACTGATACAACTGATAATACTGCTTGTCCAAATATTTCCCTATCAGAGCAACTAGAAAAATGTAAGAAGAAGCAGATCCGTCTCCAGCTTATGGTTCGTATGCTAACTGAATACCTTAAAGCCGATATCATTCCTGTGGGGCTCCAAGTGAGAAATATTCCTGGTATATTTACGGATAACCCTAAATACATTAACAACTTCAGTTATATTGGCACAACGTGTTCTAGACATTGGTTAGTCTTGGGTATTGATATTGCAACTGAAACACTAACAACACTCAATGAGGAATTGACTGAAATTGAGAAACAGATAAAAGACTCTAGTTCAGTTACTGAGGCCAAGAAATTAATTGAATCCGTTCAAAAATCTGTTGATGAATTCCACAGAATTGAACAAAACAAGAAGTCTCTCAAAGTCAAGAAGGATATCAAAGCATACTCAATTGAACGTACATACCCCTACCTTCAAAAAGACTTTTACACCAACAGGTCCTACTCAAACCCGCAGAACAACAGACCCTGGGGACGTTTTAACAAACGGAATACCCTTGTGGGCTTCTCAGATACCTCAGCAGAATCCTCCGATAACTCTGACCCAGGTGAGGGACCTAGCACTTCCTCCCGTAACCAGAATTTTTTAGGCAGAGGCCAGACAGAACCATCGAGACGAGGGCGAGTAAAACGGGCTCAGAGATGGTACAACCAACCTGGCGAACGTCAAACCAGACAGAAGTTTTACCAATGGTAAATTCCGCTACAACTGCAACCCCTCAATTGGCAACTATCCCCATTTTCAATCTTTCGACACACAACCTACTAGACACTGAATTATCTCTGCTTAGTAAAGGGCTTTCCTTTGTCCCCACTACGCATCCCAACTACCTTGACCTTCATGCTGAGTTACTTAGATTTTTCAGACGCCTTCGTCTGTATGCCTATTTTTTGAATAATGCCACACCTCAACCTACTGCATTTACACCATTCCGCCCCCCCTCAACCTTTTTTCCAACATCCAACATGGTACCGGTGGAAATTGTCACCTTTGAAAAAATGGTACTCAAAGACCTCAACGCTTTGAGAGACACCAAAAAGTTTATTCCATTTAACATAACCCTTCAAGAAAAGAAAGCTATTGAATCCTTAAAAAGTAACAACTCCCTTATCATTAAATCCGCAGATAAGGGTGGTGGCATTGTTTTACAAGAACTCACTGATTATAAAGCAGAGGTATTCCGCCAACTACACAACACTGAGCACTACTGTAGACTGCCTAGAGACCCCACAAATGAATTACAGGCTCTTATAGTTCAAATTACTACTGAAGGAAGAGATGAAGGTTTTCTTAGCTCAAAAGAATTCCAATTTCTCAATGCCAAATCACCCAGAACACCGGTAATCTACACTCTTCCTAAAATACATAAACACCTCACCTCTCCCCCTGGCCGCCCTATAGTCTCGGGTTGCGGCTCTATTTTAGAACCGCTAGGCCAGTATGTCAACTATTTTATAAAAGACTTCGTACCCCAGACTCAATGCTATATTCGAGACAGCATGGATATGATCAATTTAATAGAACACCTTCCATTTGATCCTTCTGAGCACCTCCTCTGTACCCTTGACGTGGAATCACTTTATACCAATATTCCACAGCCCTTTGCCCTCAGAGTTATTCAACAAACTCTTGACTCTAGACCGAGACCGCATGGAGTCCCCACGTTATTCATCATGAAATTACTTGAAATTTGCCTCACTAGGAATTTCTTCTGTTTTGATGACATATTTTTCCAACAGGTTAAGGGCACGTCGATGGGCGCTATTTTTGCCCCAAACTTGGCCATTTTATGCATGGACTGTATTGAAACTACCACTATTCTGTCACCCACTAATCCCTTTATATCAGGCGTCAAAGTATGGCGTCGATATATAGACGATGTCTTTCTCATCTGGCACAATAATACTGACTCACTGTCTAATTTCCAGCATTGGCTTAACAACAACTGTCTAGGCCTCAAGTTCACACTCTCCAGTGACTCCACATCCATTCCCTTCCTTGATTTGACCATATACCACTCTGAAGGTGAGCTCCTAACCAAACTCTACAGGAAGCCTACCGAACGAAATACTCTGCTCCGTTATGAGAGTAATCACCCCAGAGCCTTGAGGGACTCTCTACCATACTCACAATTTTTGCGCATTCGGCGTAATTGCTTTTCTAAAGAGAATTATTTCACCGAGGCCTCAGTCCTCTCTGAAAAACTTAAAACTAGAGGTTACCCCAAACGTCTTGTTCGCAACGCCCAGAAACGGGCTTGGTATTGCCCTAGGGAAACATTGCTCACACCCAACCCCAAAAAAGAAACCAAAAGAATTGTATGTGTCACCACCTTCTCTGTCATCTCAAACCAGGTGCGAAAATCTGTCCTTAAACACTGGCCTATACTGAATGCAGGCAGCCTTAATCTGGAGAAACCATTATTTGCCTTCCGCAAAAATCGCAATTTAAAAGACCACCTTGTGCGAGCAGCAATTCCCAAAAAAACACCTCCCACAACACTTAATTCATATTGGGGTCTCACACCACTGGTGGGGCATGCAAAATGTGGCAACTGTAATTTGTGTGATCTGACGTTAGAAGGCAAATCCTTTTCGTTCGGTGACATTGTCATTAATTCTAATGGTTTCTCGAATTGCAACACATGTAATGTGATTTATTTGATCCAGTGCCCATGCAAGAAAAACTATATTGGGCAGACTACCCAGAAGATTAAAACAAGGATTGGTCAACACCGCAGCAGGATTCGCTGTAATGTCCCTAATGCACCACTGGTAGAACATTTTAATCAGGCTAATCACCAGGACAATGAGATCAAATGGACTGTTCTGCGAATCATCAAGCTACCACCAAGAGGTGGTGATCTGGCACAAATGCTGAACAAAGAAGAACTGAAGCTTATCATTCAACTTGACACAATTCGCAATGGTTTAAACAGAAATGAAGATTGGCTCTCTCTTATTTAGACCCCTCTGCAAATTATGGGAATTCTGTATAACCCCTTGTTTTATGCCTTTGACAATTGTTGAAATTACGATACTGGTTTAACTGATCGTCGTATTGTTTTAACTGATCCACGCTCTGTTTCCGTATTCACCTTCTTCAAGTTACACTGACCCAACATGGCCGCCATCTATTCACTCACGCAATCACGTCCCAGCACGGCCGGCACTTCCTGTCACATGACCCGGGTCCGTTATCACGTGACTCCTGAATCCTTCTTTTACCCTCCAGCCAAGTCGGTCACTACCAACTGGCGATTGTGCGTTCCCCTGGATGCTGGTAAGTGTCATACTGGCGCGCTACTGTGCTCGTTCTCGACGACCTTGCTCCCCTCACCCTTAACTCCCGCGGTATGGTTTTCCACAGGCGGACCTTGGATTCGCAGGCCGTTTTGCTGGGAAGTTGGTCGTTCTTTGAAATTCCCGCAACCTGTTGCATCGTACTACTGGTGAGCGTACATTCCTTCACTCCGCCCTTCCCTTCCCTGGTTACCCTTTCGGGTTCTAATTGTTTTCCGTCCTAGGGTTAGCTGAACCACTGGTATTATCCTGGCTGACCCATGCAAGCAACTCCTCACTTGGACTCCAGTGCAACCTACTCTAGGAGCGATTCGGTTCCTTTTGGGTTAGTTTTCCGCCTTTCCTTCGTTCCCAGTCACGACGCGACCGGCTCACCGTTAGTCTTCACGTCCTCTTGACCTTTTCGCTATTGTGTTCATGTACCACTTCACCGGTAACCTTCTGGCGATTCACCTACACTCCACCACGCACCATCCCAGTCCATTGCACTTGTCCAATTCAGCCTTGAGCGTATGTGCAAGATTCGTTCATTCGGTTCACTTCACCAGCCATACCTTAACTTCGCCTCAACAACCAGCCGCCAGATGTGTCTCTCACGTATGGCATGCAGTGCATGGTTACTGACAGTTTTTCTCACAGTATTATTAGGTTTTAACTTACCTTTCCTTTCTCTCTTATTTTTTCCCCTTCTAATTGTACAGGAATTGTAAATTCAGGCTTTTTACTCCTTCTAGTCCTGATGATGATCTATGTATTGGTTGAATAGATCGAAACGTCGTCGACCCAATGTACAAACATGCATCTTAAACGCACTTGTTAAAAATTGTGCATGTTGTTGTACCTTTAAGAAAGCTTGCCCTTGTATTTGTACTGGCTATAAGCTTCATTCTTCAGCCTGATGTATGTTTTTTGTGTTTGATTGTCTGCACTTTCTGTTTAGTTTGTAAGGACACAGGACTGTGTCCCACTCTACATTCTAATTTTATGTCAGAAATTAATTCTAATTGATCATTAAAACTTCAATGCCCGGCTGGGCATTGTATAAATGATATAGAGCCGACTCTGGTCTATATTTATCGCATGTTGCATTGTTCTTGAAGGACCTGTTGTTTTTCAAAATAGTTAGCACCCTGGGTCCTTCGTACCTTACGGGTTTCCCCTTGTCAAGCTTTAATATATGAGCCTGCTTGTGGGCAGGGCTGGTAGCAAGCATGAGTCGGAGTCTCGCAGGCTCCTGGTGCAGTCAAGAGGAGGGTCTGCTCCCCTGCGAGAGACCAAGGAGACCCCGGTGAGGAGCCCTGCTGCCTTTGTTTGACCAGAGCCTCGCGGGCTCCATTCTACAACTTCCCTCCTACCCCCGCCTGGTAGAGGGAGAGGCCCAGGGAGACTGGTGAGGCCCGAGGAGACCAGGGAGGCCCCGGTGAGTAGGACCTGCAAGGCACACTGTTTTGCCTAGTATTATCACAGCTGCACCACAGGGTTGCAGGCAGCTGCAACATCGGGGCATTCTCCAAAGAGGAGACAAGGGTGAGTCGCACGTCCACCCCCATTCCATTACGGGCCTGTTGGGGGCATTGTTTTGGCTGTATCTACAGCTAACCAGCTAGTTGGAAGTCTCGATTCCACAGAAGGGACATGGAGTTTGGAGAGTCCTTACTTTGAAAAGGGGCATTGCGGGGAAGCTCAGAACGGATCCCAGAGGATGAGACTGCCTAATGTTCACCCCTATGTTTTGGTGGGACCCAAAGCAATTAGGTGAAGTGTGCACCTGATAAGTGATTACCATGCACTGCTGATGTGGCTATAATATGTGGCAAACTGTGCAGTTATGTTAATGCCTAAGAGGGGCATGATAGGTTATGGGTCTGTTGCACTGCTGATGATATGTTATGCCTAAAGGTTCATGCTAAGTGCACTCGTACCAGTAGTTACTGGTTGTTTCACTGACTTGAGTGGTGAGTTTATGACAGTGGCCCAATTGGCCCTGTAGTGTATATAATCCCTGTAAAGTCATGTTAAGTGACAGGTGACACAGTGTATATATGTGATTACATTTTAATGTGTTTTATGGATAATACAAAGGCTATTTTTACATAACCTTGTGTGGAGTTTCTTTTGTGGTGTGCTTAGTGTGTCACTGCTATGTGCGTGTTGCGCAAACACTTTACACATTGCATCTGGGGTAAGTCTGACTGCTCTGCCAAGCTACCAAGGGGGTGAGCAGGGGTTATCTTTGGTGTGTAACTCCCCTGCCCTGACTAGAGTGGTGGTTTCTGCCTGGCTTAGGCACATGCCCTAGCCAACCAGAAATCCCATTTCTAACACCGCCCCATCCACACCCAACACATCCATGTCACCTACAAGGCCACCAATCAAGATCTTTGGGTTAGGGGTCAAAACATCTTTACTTACAGAAATGAAGTCCTAACCTCAACAGAGACACTAGTACATGGGAGTTACATAGCCATGGCTATGATTGTTTCTGTGCATCGTTTAAAAGATACTTTCACAAATAAGATAATGACTGGTAACAATGTCCGTTCCTCTTAAAACCCCTTGTCCAATAAAAATGGACATTGATGGGTCCCTCTTTATGGGAGGACCCCACCAACTGACCTCCCATACCAGGATGTTCCTGTGCAGGGGCCCATCTGCCCGCTAGGATACCTACCTCAGGCACCCCTACACCCATTTTCCTCCCCCCAAGGGCCTCTGCTAGCTTGCACCTGCATGGGTGGTTGCCAGGTAAGGGCCACATGTCAGTGACCGCCCCAACCCCTGTGCTGCTGCAACCTCCATTTGACTTGCTGCCAGCACCCATTGGAGGGTCCTGTGATACCACTGTTATTTTGGTCTAAAATAATGCCTTACAATGACCTGAACTTTCCCACCAATCATGACCTCGCCTGCTGAGCATCATAAATATTACATGCTATCACTGCCTGCATAGAGAAAAATAGGGGTTAACTGTGACACAAACCATAACCCTGACTTCAAATAAAATCTCATTTGAATTGTACAACATAAAACTGCAGTAGCTTATAACAGTTCCTCCCGTTATGCCACAACACCGAGCACTTCCCCCACCCAGTGCCGATTGCTCTGTGGATGGGGGGCTGGAAAAGCAAATGTGGTGGGCACCAAGGAGGCGAGGCTCCTCTTCTGGCATCCTTCGTGGTGGCAAGTGACACTACAAGAGGGGTACAACTGAACGATTATATTCAGTAAAACTCAATAAAATCATGTTTTTATATATACCCTAGGTACCCTCCAAAGAAACATAGTGTTGGGTATACCTAGAGGTATTTTTAACATCACTCTTCTGGATCCCTGCATGTCCAGTATTGCGTAATCTAAGAACTCCCATTCCATCTATGGTTGAGTCCGCCCGGGTAATGTCATCTTACCCCGATGTGGATAGGTGCCAATGATGAAGCATGTCACGATCAGTGAGTGAGGCATCTACTCCAATATCTTTGGATCCCCTGACCTTCGCAGATAAAGCTAAGGGATATTTTCTCATTCTACTCAGATTCCCCCTTTTATATTGAAACCAGAGGTCCGAGGGAGAATTCTAAAAGAAGCGGTTGCTTATATGTGTTAAGACTGTGTATGGGAGGTTGCAACTGTCTTACATTTCTGTCACTCTCTATTGCGTAAAAAAGTGGGAAAAGAGACCCGCTTGCCGCCCCAAGGTGCCTTTTAAGGGGCAGGGCCGCCATACCGTTGGGAATGACCGAGGAAGCACTCCAGTGTTTCGAGGTGTCGTGCCACTGCCAGCCAATCCCACCGAGATTTCTATCAAAAGGTTGCAGCGGCTCACGCTGTGACCCCAGTTCGGGCCCCTGCTCGCTGGCATATGCAAGGCTCCCCTGAGTTGGAGGAGCCCCTGACATTTTTTTCAGGGAATCCCATTAACTCTTTGTACATATGGTTCTTGTCAAATTTTATACCCCTGATCACAATTTAGATTTTTCATAGGATGCCTATGTTGGTTTTGTGTAATATGCATTGCGTTTTGATTATGTAACATAGACCAGCTTCGCTAAGCTGAAGAGGTATGTTTGTGGCTTCTTTTGAACAAACATGACCCATAATCCCAAGCAATTCCTGTTTTGTCATTGACTCGGTTGAGTTTGTGAGAGGGTGGAGTCCAAACTGTGGGCCTCTGGGTCCTAGTTTCATTTCCTTTTTTTTTTATAGTGGAAACGTAACTGGAACCCAGATCTGAAACTAGTTAATGAAGTTTGTATTAATGCCAGGGCAAGACAGCTTGTTCTTGATCTGCAGAGGGTTGGCAGATCCCCACAGTGGTACGTTGCTGGGATGCGAGGATCCACATAAAAATCAATGTTTCTATTTTAACTCACCACACATGGGCCTGGGTCAAGGGGGTGCTCACCCTGTCCCCTAATGTACCTTTTCACATATTATTTAGGATGCGGGGTTCAAGACCTCGATTCCTGTAATGGCAGCCGCAAAGCATGTTCCTGATGGTGGGATCAGCCAATTGGATCCTTTTGGATCTGCGGATCCTTATCTGGATCTGCTGATCTAAAAAAGCTTCCACGGCTAATGGAATTCACATTTATTTAATTTTTGGATTTGCAGGTCTAATCCATCAATCCTTTGTAGATTAATGGTCTAACTAACTCTAAAATATTCTGAGTGTAACCCCTTCATGTCCAGCCCCAAATCTTCCTATTGGAATTAAAATGGGAAAATGCAGTTTTTATGTCCTCCTACCCCCTTCTTCTTGAGCCCTCCCTAACAAATTTATCAAACAGCACCAAAGTTTTTAAGGAAACACAAAAGGCCTTTCCTACAGAGACTCTGAATGAACTCCACTGGCATATATGCCTCCAGCGTTTAAAAAAATACAAATATACTTGTGTTACTATTTCTCATTATTCATGCATTTCTGCAGAAATGATATTAAGCATACCTCTTGCCTGTCTCCCAGCTAAAAGTAAAGATTACTGCAGACCACTAGTAGGATTCAGAGAGTTTTATTTATGTGATTTCATGTCTATAAATTTTATGGCAAGACCGGAGGATTTCTTATGCATTTCTTATCTTGCTTTATATAAATAGCAGCCAAAATAAACACACACAGAACTACAGCTCCCAACACGTCAAGCGACATATTGGCCAATGGGAGACAAAACAATGAACAGTAACAACCAATGAACAGACAGCCTTGGAGATAACGTAGAGTCAGACTGCGAACAGCCCTCTTTTCTTGCTGCTCGCAGTAAAGATAAGTACCCTTTTTTGTTCTCTCCTATGTACTTTTATTTAATGGCACTGTATGGTTTATTTAACTGTTTTTAAATTGTTGCCTTTTGTCAGCGTGCTGCGCTTTCACTAACCGTGAGTCTGTTGTGAGCTTCCCCTACACGCTCTTTCCACTCTCGGTTGCCTCGCGCGTGTCGACAGTCCCTCGCTACGCGTGGCGGCCATTTTCAGCATTTGTTCAGAGTGCTGTGCTCTACTTGCCGCTTCTGCTGCTTTCTCTTCACGACTTCCTCACGCCCTTCGTTTGGTCTCCGCCTCCGGGAGGGGATGTCTGCTCCCGGCCAGTTTCTTCATTTTCTGTTTACACGCCCACGGGGCAGGGCTTATTTCAGCAATACTTAACCCCTTGGGACTGGTTTTCTAATTTAGTTCAATATGGAGCTGGAAAGCTCTCAGAGTTTTGATTTTAATAACGAGGAAGGGGAGGCATTAAAGACTGGTTTGAATACTTTTATTAATAATTCTATGGAACATGTGGTTGAAGCTTCTATGAAGCGTTTTTCAAAGGATATGGAAAATTCTCTATTGTCTTTAATGTCCAAAACTTTGGCCCAGTCTGCGGGGGATAGCAGAAAAAGAAAGTTGGTACTTTCCAGTACCAAAAATATTTTGGTTAGTGCGTCACGTAGGTTGGATGAGGTTTCCTCTCACAAGGTCGAGGACTTAGAGGCATATTATCAAGACAGGTGATTAAATTATCGCCGCTTTAGCGACAGAAAACTGCTGCTAAAACGGCGATAATGGGCTTGATAATATGCTCTATGGAATTCCAATTGAAGCACAGGTTAGATGTCCTTCACATCTAACATGGACTTCAATTGGAATTCCATAGAGTATATTATCAAGCCCATTATCACCCGTTTAAGCGGCAGTTTTCTGCTGCTAAATCTGCGATAATTTTATCGCCTGTCTTGATAATATGCCCCTTGGTGCCTCCCAGGCCTCCTGTTAAGGAGGGGATATCTGTTTCTTTCACCAAACATAAAGTCAAATCAAAGCACTCTGAGGTACCTGAGAAATTAGTTATTTATCATGTTTTGGACACAGGCGACAATTTAGGTGACGCTGATGATGCATTTGGTGATCTTGATGCCGACGATCCTCCTCCGCCTAAGAAAGTCAAAACTGACCTTTTTTCCTCTGAGCCCATCCAGTATGCGGAAGGTACTCCCATGTTTGATCCTTCAACAATCCGCCATCCTGATTCCACTTAATGGTTTCCTATTTCACATGTTAGTGAATATATTTCTGCCAGACTGCACTTGCCCTTGGACAAAACAGTTCGGTCTAAACTTAAATCTGAATGTCCCAAGCCATCTCTTCCCTCTAAAGTCTCTAGTACTCCTACCATTCACCAGCCTCTAACGACCTTCTTTTTCAAATTTGGGAAAGATCCATGCAAAGGTGTGGACAAGGCTTGGTCCACCTACAAGGACAAATTGTTGGACGTGATTGGTCCTGGAATCCGCCCGTTTGGACGGCACAGACCTGGATCCTCAGGACATTTCTCTATGGGTCCAAAGGGCCTTTTGTCTTCTGGGTAATGCCAACTCTGCCATCACTCATGAGTGTCGTAAGGGCCTCCTGATTAAGCTGGATCCCAAATTGTCTAACTTTGCCTCCTTGGATCCTGGTATCAAAGCCGATGGTCTTCTTTTCGGAGATTCTCTTGTCAGGGATCTTAGTAAATTCGTTTCATCATTTGCATCCATCGACAAGGCCCAACAGTCTATCAAGAAGGTGTTTTCCCCACGTGTTTTTGGACTGGCCGGCAGAGGCAGGAGTCACTTTGCCGGCCGTTCCTCTCACAACCAAGGCTCCAGAGGTTCCTTCAACTCCAACAACAATTACCAGGAAATTCAAGCCCCAGTTCTATCCACAAAGGGGTCGAGGTTTCCGTGGCCGTGGCCAGAAAAACTTCAGAAACAATTGCCAACAAGGTAAGTCATCCAGTTCCTCCCCCTGTAGGGGGTCACCTAAAGTTTTTCCTTAAAAAATGGTGGTCTCTGACTGCAGACCCTTGGGTCCTCAACTTAATCCAAGGCTATCTTATAGAGTTCTACGCTCCTCCTTTCCAGACAGTTTCCCCTCCTCCTCTCGCTTTCTCAAACAAAATGAAAAGCCTCATCTCTTAAGAGGTTCAGTCTCTGCTAAAAAACACGCTATTCAAGTGTCGCCTCTGGATCCTTCAGGTTTCCTAAGTTCCATCTTTCTGGTTCAAAAGAAAATCAAAAAGGTGCATCCGGTCATAAACCTCAAATGGTTCAACCAGTTTGTGGTCTATCGCCACTTCAAAATGGAGGCCATCATTCATCTCATAGATTCTCTTCAATTAAACGATTGGATGGTCAGTATAGATTTACAGGACGCCCATCTCACAGTTCCTATTCACCATTCACACAGGAAATTTCTTCAATTTCAATGGCTAGGAGTGTCTTACCAATTTTGTTCTCTCCAATTCGGGCTGTCTTCAGCCCCATAGTGTTTCACCAAGATCATGAAACCGGTAGTGACTTACTTGAGGTCCCTTAGGATCAGTTTGATCATTTATCTCGATGACATCCTACTGATGAATCTGGACCGACCAAATCTGTTATCGCACTTACACATTATTCAGTCTCTTCTTTCTGAGTTGGGTTTCCTCCTAAACCCCGAAAAGTCTATGCTCGTTTCTTCCCAACAAATCGATTTTCTAGGTTTTCTGGTGGACTCTTCCACCGCTTCCCTTCATCTCCCTCAATCAAAGGTTTCCACTATAAAGTCAGAGATTTCCCAAGTGCTCAGAAGTGACTTTATCTCTCTCAGATCTCTTGCAAGAGTTGTGGGCCTGCTCTCCGCTTCTATCTTTCCTGGTCCACTCCACTATCGGGCCCTCCAGCCCTTAAAAATTCAACATCTGCAGCGAGGCCTGGCGTATTCCGACCTCATTTCTTTAGATCAAGAGTCCCGTTTGGAACTTCAATGGTGGATAGACCATTTAGATGCCTGGAACGGCAGAACCAAATTTCACCTCAGTCCCAGATCTTGTGTTAGAATGCGATGCAAGCTTGACAGGTTGGGGCGCTCAGTGTGGCACGATATCGACTGGAGGTACTTGGTCTCTAGAGGAGTCGAGATTGCACATAAATTGTTTAGAGATGCTTGCAGGCTCCTTTGCAATCAGAAGCCTCGCCAAAAACAAAGTGTATTGTTCTATCCTCTTTCGCATGGACAATGTTTCTGCGGTGCGCTACATCAACCATCTAGGTGGCATCAAGTCCAAACCCCTGGCGAAGTTAGCAAAGTGCCTGTGGGAGTTTTGCCTCCTCAACATGATTTCTGTCAAAGCAGAATACCTTCCAGGCAATCTCAACTTCATAGCCGATTGGCATTCTCGTTTCCTACGAGACTCCAGCGACTGGAAGCTTCTTCCATCCGTTTTTCACTCTCTCTTTCAAAAATGGGGCCCTTTGCATATCGACCTCTTTGCCTCTCATCTCAATTCTCAGCTTCCACGTTTCTTCAGTTGGCGGCTGGATCCTTCGGCCCTTGCGACGGACACCTTTCTCCAGGACTGGTCTTCTCATCTCCATTATGCCTTCCCTCCTTTCCTCATGATCAGCAGGGTGTTGGCTCATTCATCCCAGCAACGAGCCTCGTTGGTTCTGGTGGTTCCAGGTCTTGTTCCCATCTCTTCTGGAGATGGCGATGGATTTCCCGGTCCTTCTTCCCTCCTTCAACAACCTTCTCTTGAATCCCTTGGGACATCCTCACCCTCTGATTCTAGACAATGCTCTGACTCTGTCCGCATGGAAGATCTCGGGTTGATCCAATCTGACAATATCAATTTGCAAGAGGCTTCTCTCTTCATCAGCAAGGCCTGGGCCCCAGGCACGACTAAGGCTTACAAATCAGCTTGGTCTTTATGGGCAAGCTGGTGTCTGGGAAAAAGTGTCGATCCCTTTTCAGCCCATTTAACTTACATTGTAAACTTTTTGGCTTCTAAGGGCAGCTCAGGTAAGTCTTATTGCATCGTCAATCTGTACAGGTCTGCTATTTCCCTCGATCATTCCCCTATCGCAAACCAGTTGGCGAGCACCCTCTTATTTGTCACCTCCTGAAGGGTGTTAGGTTTTCCAAACCCCCTTTACCAAAATATTCTAGATTGTGGGATGTGAACTTGGTTCTCAAACTCTTTGTAGATTGGCCGGATAATGCCGATCTTTCCTTGAAAATGCTTTCTGCCAAATTTACCATGCTCTTGTGTCTGGTTTCTATTAAACGAGTTTCCGATGTCAAAGCCATGGATGTGTCCTCTCTTCAATTTACTCCTTCTGGTGTGTTGTTTCATATCAATAAACGTGCCTCAAAGTTTATGAGCAATGGACCTTTGATCTCAGAACGTCCTCCCATTCGCAGCTCCTCATATCTTTCCGTAAACCTCACTACCCTGTTTCCTCTGCTTCTCTTGCCCGCTGGGTGCGTTGGGTCATGTCGCTTGCTGGCATTGACGTTTCTGTCTTTGGGGCCCATTCTGCCAGGGGAGCCATGGCTTCCAAAGCTTTTTGGGCAGGCTTCAGGTTGGAGGACAATCTGAGATCAGCGGATTGGTCCAATGACAAAGTTTTTCGTATTTTTTACTGTAAACCTGTGATTTCTGCTGTTTCTTCTGTAATTGATATGCTTTGAACAAGCATCATATGAGCCTCTGGTCTTGCCAGAAAATTAAGATTTTCCTAGTAAGTTATGTCAGAAAGTCTTAATTTTATTAAAGACACGGAGGAGAGTATTATCCCACCGCAACACTTCTAACTTGTGTTTGTTTTCCTCCCTGCAGGGACTCCAGCTTTGCCACCAGCTTCCTCATGATGCTCTCCAGTGTCGTCGTTGGGATGGTGTTCCGCTTATTGGTGTTCCCTCTGTTTCTGCGGATCCTGATATTACTGACATTTCCACGACTCCGCTGATGGACTTCGCTCAAGATCCTCTTACTTGGAATTTTGCTTTATGCATTGTTTTTGCTATTGTTCCTCTCATTATGAACTCTTCTTAACTTGATCGCCGAAGAAAAGAGGGCTGTTCGCAGTCTGACCCTACGTTATCTCCAAGGCTGTCTGTTCATTGGTTGTTACTGTTCATTCTTTTGTCTCCCATTGGCCAATATGTCGCTTGGCCTGTTGGGAACTGTAGTTCTGTGTGTGTTTATCTTGGCTGCTATTTATATACAGCAAGTAAAGAAAAGCTTAATACTCGCCTCCGTGTCTCTAATAAAATTATGACTTTCCGACATAAATTATTAGGAAAATCTACAATGTATTTTACTGAACGATGCACATATGGAAGAAGGAGAGCCCTTATGGAGGTGAACTGGAAATAACTTAAACAGTCATTAGAACCTTTTCGTGCTCGAGAAAATTGGCTTTCATGTGAATATCAGAAACTTTATTGCATTGACTCGGGTGACCTCATCTTTTTGAATGAAGTCATTCATCCTTCCGAGGAAGACAAAGCTTTGTTCTAGAGAATTAATCAAGTCCATCTTGCTGGTCTGCTTTACAATCTTATCTGCAGCCTGAAGGAGAGAGAGTGCGAATATATATATTTGAGAAGGACCAGCTCGGCTTCCGTTCTTTTCTTTAGGCTAACATCAAAAAAGCGGCTCTGGTCTTCGGAAAAAAGCTCAAACTCGCTTCTGGGCCGGCGCAGCTTGACATAATTTGTGACTTGTGCGATTACATTGTTTTAAATCAAGGTATTGCTTTGAGAACAACATGGCATTCCAATGAACTTTGACTTTCTGGTTTTTTTTCACTATTAACTCGGCTGCATAGGAATGCTGAGCCCATAATTGCTCACCCTGCCTTTTCATCCCAAGCCACCGTCGGTCTCATAAACATTCCAATTAGGCACCCAATTAAAATGAGAAAGAGCCCTCCTGAATTATACAGCAGTTCGAGGCTGTTCTGCCTTTCTAGTTGTCAGCCAGTGAAAGGCTTTTATTGCATTTGAACTGGAGGAGGTGAAAGAATTAAGTGAAACAGTGATGTTTGAAAGGCCCGCGTGAAGGGGCCAGCGCAGTGATAACAGTTCTCAGGGCCAGTGACAGGGAGCCATTAGTAAGCTATGAAAAGCTTTGTTATGCTAAGAGGCGCTTTATTTCAGGCAGTGAAGCCCATTAACTTATTTTAACAAAAACGTAATGTTATCATGTTATTGTTGTTTTGGAAAGCGAGGCCGGGAAGTGTGTGTTACAAAACTGTGAATATCTGCCTTTTTCGCAAAGGACTGAAAGATAGTCGCGTTGTTTGGAAACATTCCCTTTCACTCCATGCCATTCAGTAAGAAAACAGATTTGTTCTGTTGCTGGGAGGGGGAAGTGAGGGGCATCGGTTCAAGCTAAACAGAAAAAACAGCCGGCAAAATGTGTGTGGCGTTTGTGACTTCAAAAAAATGGCGATGCAACAGTCTCAGCATTTAGGGGCAGATTTACAATCCCCTTGCGCCAATTTTGCGTCACTTTTCCCATGTTAAAAGTGACGCAAAAGTGGTGCAAGGGGCTTGTAAATCTGCCTCTCAGTCTTTTGCGGTGAATTCTGCATAGACATGTTTCAGGGTGGTTCATTGCTGTCAAATGGTCTCCATGACATGTATGAAACCAGCAACCAGTCGAGTTTTCAGCCAAAAGTGCCAGTTCAGCTTTTCATAGCTGCCAAGTTTCAGGGGAAGCAAGAGCTCAAATTTAGAGCTCCTACTTACGTTTGTAAAAAGTGAAACTACAAGTACCAGAATGCAAGTGCTTCTAGCTTAAAAGCCACTAATGCAAATCAACCATGTTTTTCTATTTATTGTATTGCCAGATTTTCTTCAGGTCCAGAACAAGGTTCCAATGACATTGCTTCGGTTTTCTAGTAACTTTAGGATTTTTGTGAATATTTGCTACTAGGTAAAGAACAATAGTGACTATGAATTAACTTACAGACCTAGCACTAAATGCGCCACTTCACTTGGAGGCACTTGGAAGGCTATTCGCATGCTCCACGTGAAATATTTAGCTAGTGCTTTTAGTTTCCTTGCCATTATTTTCCTTTGTATTCTGGTACTTATGGTTTTGCTTCTATGATTACAAAAATCTAGAATCATAGCTGCCGAATGGCGTGAGAGTGTTTTGGGCAAGTCCTGGATGTTCATAAAACAGTACTAAGCATGCGGGACATTTGGCTGAGCTGTTCCCCATCTTAAGGGTTGGAGATGGTAGCAGTGGGCTCTGGCAGCAGGGGTGGTAGTTGCCTATGAAATTTACCTTCTGGGGGAACTGGAATGTAGATGGGTGAAGGGCATATTGGGGTGTGAGTGCCTGGGGATGAGACATCAAGCTTAAGAACCAAATTTAGGGGTCAATTGGTCACCTTATTAGGTCTTAGCTAGACAACGCACGTGCTGTCTCGAAGAAATGTGTTGTGTTCTGCCTGTAGGCTTACAGGCCACCTATCTCCTACCATTGGTACACTTCAGCATAACTCTCATTCTCTTTGATGCCATTCGTCATGGCATGCAGGCGTCATGCCCTTTTCTTGTGTTTGGCCCTCCCATAGCACATGGAGCAAGTACATGTCTCCTTACACTGCTCCTGGATTGCAGAGCTATTTTTTTGTTTTCGAGCACTCTATAGGAGTACTTATGTTTTCAGGCCGTCTCCCATGTATACATACACACATACTACTAAAATGCATATGTGTGTACATAAACAAATGCATTTCTTAAGAAATTATTAAATGGGAATAGCACTTAAAAATATATTTTTGCATGACCCAATGGTATTGGAGCACACGCTCCGTTGTCTGTATTGCCATAGCGCGAACACAAGCCAATGGTATTGGAGCGCTTTAAGTGGTCACCAGTAACAATACACAATGACACATTCATTTTTGTCACTGATCCTGCCTCAATGAAGGTTGTTTTTTTCCGTCGTTGCTTGCCCATCTCCCCATCCACTCCTGTTTCCCTGCTTCACCTGTCCTCCGTTACCTCCCTCATCGCTGCTGCTTTTTTTGTGCATGATTTGATAGTATTGGAGCGCTTGTTCCGTCCTCTATCTTGGTATAGTGCTAACACCAGCCAATGACATTGGAGCTCTATCAGTGCTCACCAGTTACATTACACAATGAAACATTCATTGTTGTAGGCACGGGGAAGCAAAAGTGATTATGGCCAGGCAGTCGCCATTGTCCCCTGCGAACAAGCCCACCCTCTACCCGTTCCAGCCCGCACAACACCCCTGATGCGAATGACACTAACAAGACCAGTAATTACATTCTTTTGGTTAGAGGTCGAAAGACCCCCGGCTGTATTTATTTACATTTATATACAGAAATAAATTCCAATAATTTTATGCACAGCAATCCAACATTTTTGCAGCTTTACTTACAGAGATTGAGTTCTAGCCTTAACAAAGACGCTAGTACATAGGAGTTACCTATCCATAACTAAGATTGTTTCTGTGCATCAGTGGAATCAAATTGTTTATGAGTGAGGTCCTGACTGGTAGCAGTGTCCCTTCCTCTTAAACCCATTGCCCAACAATTGTACCTGGATGGGTCCCTCCTTATGGGAGGACCCCACCCACTGACCTCCTATACCGGTATGTTCCTGTGCAAAGGGCCTATTTGTCTGCTAGGATACCTACCTTGGGTACCTCCTACACCCACTGCACCTGCGTGGGTGGTTGCCAGTTAAGGACAGCATGTCAGTGACCGCCCCCGACCCCCTGGCCCCTCAACCTCCTTTGACCTGCTGCCAGCACCCTTTGGAGGGTCCTGTGACACCGCCGTTAATTTGGTCTGAAAGGATGTCTTACATAGACCCGAACTGTTCCACCAATCATGACCTTACCCTCCACAACACAATAAATATGACACATCATCAATACCTGTAAGACAAATGTGGTTAGACAGAACCAAACCATTGCAAATGCATCACCTCATCAATACCTGTAGGGGAAAACATAGTTAAACAGAACAAAACCATTACCATGCCATGCACAAGAACCCTTCTACCATCGTCCAGCATTGTCATATGGCAATAAATGAAGAATTCTCTAGAACTCCCCAAAAACCATGAACACTCCACCATCTGGTGCCTTTGCTCTGGGGATGGTGGGTGGGTTAAAATCTAATCCTGGGTAGCCTTTTGTGAGGCGGTGAGTGGGAAATAGACCCGCTCCCTGCTGCGCGCCATCTTTTATGGGCAGAGCTGACGCCGTACCTCCATGCCCCCGGAGCATTCAACCACTTCTGGGGCCGTCTCCCAACCACCAATCCAGTCACGACCCTACCCCAAGGCTGTGGTGGCTTATGCCCCACTCCTTGGGCCAGCCAATAGCTTGCCACAATATTCCCGGGTCCATGAGTTGGAGGAGCCTTTGTGATTCCCCAGAATCACAAATTGTTCAGCCTACCCGGAGATTCGAACCTCGTTCCCCAGTTCCCCTTTTGGCAGCTCTGGCTGTTATGCCACATCTTCACTTCACTTCAAAGCTCCTCAACTGTTTCTCTCTACCAATTGCACATTTGCTCAGCAAGACCCTGTCAACACTGAACAACCATTGGCTAAGCCAATTGATCTCAGCAATGCCGAAGCTATTGGCCTTGTCAATGTGAATGTCTTTTAATCATGATGTCTAGCAGCACATCTGCTATTCAGCATGGCTGAAAGTCACTCAAAAAGGTGCTATGATACGGCCAGCGCAGGCCTCGTGGTAGTGCTTTTTTGTGTTAGGAGGGGTAGGACAATGAACTTCACATGGGGGGCGAAGAGACTTGCCGTGTGCTCAACATCTTGAGATTCTCGGCTTTCAGTAACTTTCAGCCATGCTGAACAACAGAGGTGTTGCTTGACAACATGGCTAAAAGACATTCATATTGACAAGGCCAATAGCTCGGGCTTTGCTGAGACCTATTGGCTTTGCCAATGCATATTGTTTGTGCCAACACCTCTTTGCTTCCTCACCTCGCACCTAAAATAGTTTTTATGACCCACGTTTCTTTAGGAGATGTTTTCCTTTATACTTGTAGCTTTGTTATGGACTTTGTCTTGGGCATGTTGGATTTAGGTTGGTCGTTTTTGGGGAATTGCTGTCTTCTCGATGGCGATGTAGGCTCATGGTTTGCATAGCAGGTAGATACCATTTGAATACCTCACCAAATCCCATAGTTAATAGCTGTTTTAATGCCAGCTTTGGGCTTTGGATGGTTCTTTTTCCCCGGGGGTTTGGGTGGCGCTTCTGCAGCTGTTGAAGCCCTATGCTGGGCACTGTACATTATGACCCACAAGGTACGTGGAGATGGGCTTGCACCAGAGCACCTAGTTATGGCCCACTTACCCATGCATATATCTTAAAAGGGTTTCAGTTTTTTTTCCATGCGGGCGGATCAGGCATAGTATCAACGTCCACTTAAGAGTAGTGCCTCGCTTCTCAACAGAGTGGATATAGGTGATTTGGCGTGGGCCTGGTTTACCGTAGCAGGTTATATTTGTGAAAGAGAGACCGGCAGAGAGGCAAAAGGTATGTCTGCATTATAATTTCACATCTGCGGAGAGTTTCTCTAAGGCACATACATCAAGCTAGAAAGACCTGTTGAAGACAAAGCTGGGAAGACATTCATGGGTAATGAAGGCAAACAACGAAGATGAGTGGAGTTCTTTGAACAACTGCTGAACCATTCCATGCTGCAGACTCCATATACAGCCAGCTGAAAAGGAGTTGCCAATCAACTGCAGCAGACCAACCAAGTAAGAAATACAGCAAGTCATCAAACATCTTAGAAGCGGGAAGGCAGCAGGATCTGAGAACATTCCTGTGGAGACACTGAAGACAGACATGCTCTACCCCAGGTTTGGAAGGATATGGGAAGAGGAAAAGGTGCCTTCAGACTAAAAGGAGGGATATCTCATCAAGAAACCCTAAAAACGGAGACCTGAGAAACTGCACAAACTACAGAGGGATAACTCTTGTATCAACCCCAGTAAAAGTCTTCAACAGAGTCATTCTCAAAAGAATGAAAGAACGGGTTAATGATCAGTTGCGAGGCCAGCAAGCTAGCTTCTGCAAGGATAGATCCCTCACAGACCAGATTGAAACACTGCACATCATCGAGCAGTCAATGGAATGGAACTTCAACTTCATTGACTATGTGAAGGCATTCAACAGTGTGGATAGAGAGACCCTTTGAAAACTCCTTCACCCCTACGATGTGCCAGATAAACTCATAAGAATCATCAGAAACTCTTACAAGGAAATTACCTGCAAGATAGTCTATAGAGGACAACTGACTGAAGCATTCCAATTGAGGAAAGGAGTCTGCCTATATTGTTTGCTTTTATCCCGTCTATGGCCTCTTCTGGCCATAGACTGGAAAATTAAGACATCCACAGCAGGGAGAAGAAATGGGATCCAGTGGACACCTTAGATGCAGCTCGATGACCTGAATATTGCAGATGACCTGGCCCTACATTCCAATACCCATCTGCAGGTGCAGGAGAAGACCGACAATGTGACAGTCACATTTCCACAACTTGGCCTTCACATCCATAGAGGAAAAGCCAGAATCTTGAAGGCTAACTTGGCCAGCACAGCTGCTGTTACTCTTGCAAGCAATACTATGGAAGAGGTTGAGGCCTTCACCTCCCTGGGCAGTGTCATAGACAACAGGGCGGCACAGATGCTGACGTCAAGACAAGAATTGGCAAAGCAAGCCTGCCTTCATGCAGCCAAAGAATAACTGGAACTTCACAGACCTAATGCCGCAAACCAAGATCAGGCTTTTTAACACCATTGTATAATCGGTTCTATGGAATGAAACAGAAACTTGGAGGTAACAGTGATCACCACCATCAAAGCCCATATTTCCATCAACAGCTATCTGAGGAAAATCCTACAAATCCGCTGGTCAAATTCCGTCAGCAAAAACAACCAATACCAGCAGACTACCCAACTCCCTGCCCATGAAGAAATCATAAAAAGACACGGGAGCTGGATAGTTCACAACCTCTGTAAGCCTGCTTCAAATATCACCAGGCAAACCCTGACCTGTAACCCTTAAAGGAAAAGCAAAAGAGGAATGTCAAGAAACATCTGGTGCAAAGGCCTCTAGCCTGACTGCTAGCAGATAGGCTAAACCTGCAGTCAGATTGAAAGATAAGCCCAAGCCAGAGATGGCTGGAGAGTCCTGGTTGACTGTCTATACCCCAGAAAGGGTACTAGGGATAAGTTAGTAAATAATAAGTATAATTTTGCATAATGTCTAAATTTTGAATTTCTGTTTCGCACTTTAAATATTTTTGCACAACCTTTGTGACTTGATAAACTTTCATTGTGAAAAGGCAGTCCTGATGTGTTCTTTCCTTGAATGAAGAGAATCTGTGATGTTTGTTTTCATACCACTACCACTAACACTAACACTGTCTCCTATTGATTCCTTATATTGGTTCTTGTTGTGACACTTCTTGAGCTCACCTAGTTCCCACTATGATTTTGAAAGTGAATGCAAGAAAAATACCAGGGCGTCATGTACAAGAAATGACGCATCGCTATGCTAAGGCAATGATGCGTCAAAATAATTTGTGCTACGGTAAGACAGTTTATGATGCTAGGGATGTGTTGTATTTGTAATATGGGACATCATAGTGTGAGGTACCAAGTAGGGGTTTGAAATTCTGATGCATCTGTGGGAATGATGCCGCAATGCATTAGCCCCAAAAGTGGCGCATTGGTGAAATTGGCCTTATGACAGACGCAACTACAGCAATGCATCAGAATAAAGAGGCGATGCGTCGGTACTGACAGACGCAAGTAGCTTAATGTGTGGAGATCAATGTAATAGAGTGTAAAATGGTGAAAAACTCAACTTGTACTTGCATTGCTCCTGGATGTAAAGCATACAAGTGTGAAGTATGTGTTTCGTTACAGAGTGCATAGTCAACTTATGTGTACAAAGATACCTAAGTATGTGTGACATATTGAGTGACACTTCAATGTGAATCAATCAATCAATCATAGGCATTTGTATAGCGCACTGCTCACCCGGAGGGTCTCAAGGCGCTGGGGGGGGGGGGGAACGCTACTGCTCTAACAGCCAGGTCTTGAGTTGCTTCCTGAAGGCGAGATGGTCTTGCGTTGTCCGGAGGTGGATGGGGAGGGAGTTCCATGTCTTGGCTGCCAGGTAGGAGAAGGATCTTCCTCCGGCGGAGCTGGCGGGTGGGCTTGTGGAAGGTCAGGCGGCTGTTGAGGAACTTGGGGCCCAGGTCGTGGAGGGCCTTGTGTGCGTGGGTGAGGAGTCGGAACGTGATTCTTTTGTTGACGGGGAGCCAGTGCAGGTCTCTCAGGTGTCCGGAGATGTGGCTGTGTCGGGGGATGTCCAGGATGAGTCGTGCTGAGGCGTTCTGGATCCGTTGGAGTTTCTTCTGGAGTTTGGCGGCGGTGCCGGCATAGAGGGCGTTCCCGTAGTCCAGCCGACTGGTGACGAGGGCCTGGGTGACCGTCTTCCTGGTCTCGGTGGGGATCCACCGGAAGATCTTTCGAAGCATGCGCAGGGTGTTGAAGCATGAAGACGAGACAGAGTTGACTTGTCTGGTCATCGAGAGGGAGGAGTCCAGGATGAAGCCTAGGTTGCGTGCATGGTCCGTTGGCTTGGGGGTGGCTCCCAGGGCAGGGGACCACCAGGAGTCGTCCCAGGCGGAGGGTGATGATCCCCGGATGAGGACCTCTGTCTTGTCTGAGTTCATTTTCAGGCGGCTGTTCTTCATCCATTCGGCGACGTCTTTCATCCCTTCGTGTAGGCTGGCTCTGGCGGCGTCCGGGTCGCTGGTGAGGGAGAGGATCAGCTGGGTGTCGTCGGCGTAGGTGATGATCTTGAGGTTGTGTTGACGTGCGAGGGTTGTGAGGGGGCTCATGTAGATGTTGAAGAGGGTGGGGCTGAGCGATGACCCTTGTGGAACGCCGCAGATGACTTCGGTGGCCGCTGACCGGAACGGGGGGAGGCGGACTCTCTGGGTTCTTCCGGCGAGGAATGAGGTGATCCACTCCAGGGCCTTCTCCTGGATGCCGGTGTTGTTCAGGCGCTGTACCAGGGTGCGGTGGCAGACAGTGTCGAACGCTGCGGAGAGGTCCAGGAGGATGAGGGCCGCAGTTTCCCCGTTGTCCATTAGGGATCTGATGTCGTCTGTGGCTGCGATGAGGGCGGTCTCCGTGCTGTGGTTGGCTCAGAAGCCGGATTGCGAGTGGTCGAGGGATCCGTTGGTCTCGAGGAAGGCGGCTAGCTGTCTGTTGACGGTCTTCTCGATGACTTTGGCAGGAAACGGGAGGAGAGAGATGGGGCGGTAGTTCTTGAGGTCGGAGGGGTCTGCAGTTGGTTTCTTCAGCAGAGCACTGATCTCGGCGTGTTTCCAGCACTCCGGGAAGGTGGCGGGTTGAAGGAGGCATTGATGATGTCGTGGAGGTGGGGTGCGATGATGTGGTCGGCCGTGTTGAAGATGTGGTGTGGGCAGGGGTCCGTAGGGGATCCGGAGTGGATGGTGTTCATTGTGCGTGTTGTGTCTTCGGTGCTGACTGGGGTCCAGGTGCGGAGGGTGGCGGTGGGGGGCATCGGTTCGGTGGTGGGGTTCGTGGTTGGTGGGCCGAAGCTGTTGTGAATGTTGGCGATCTTGTCGTGGAAGAAGGCTGCGAGGGAGTCGCAGAGGTCTTGCGAGGAAGTGATGTCATTGTTTCCGGCGTCGGGGTTGGAGAGCTCTTTGACGATGCTGAAGAGTTCCTTGCTGTTGTGGGTGTTGTTGTCCAGTCGTTCCTTGAAGGCTGTCTTCTTTGTGGCGCGGATCAGTTGGTGGTGTTTGCGGGTGGCGTGTTTGAGGGCCGTCATGTTGTCTGGGGTCTGGTTGGTGCGCCAGGTGTTCTCCAGGGAGCGGCAGTTCTTCTTGTAGGTGATGAGCTCGTCGGTGAACCAGGAGGCTTTCTTGCTGCCGCGTCTGCTGGGGGGGTTCTTCTTCAGTGGTGCGAGGGCGTCTGCGCAGTTGGTGATCCACTGTGTGAGGTTGTTGGTGGCTTCGTTGGGGTCCGTTGAGCTGGTGGGGGGGTTCTGGCTGAGGAAGGTGGTGAACTGGTCGCCGGTGATCTTGTTCCAGCTCCTGCGGGGGGCTTGTTGAGGGTGGTGGTGGGTCGTCGTTTTACTGAAGCTGAAGTGGACGCAGCTGTGGTCAGTCCACTGGAGATTGGTGGAGTGGCTGAAGGTGACGTATTTGCTGGATGAGAAGACTGGGTCAAGCGTGTGGCCGGCGTAGTGGGTGGGGGCGGTTACCAGTTGCTTGAGTCCAAGGTTGGCCAGGTTGTCTAGCAGAGCAGTGGTGTTGCGGTCCTTGTTGTCCTCCAGGTGGAAGTTGAGGTCCCCCAGGAGGATGTAGTCGGTGGAATTGATGGCGTGCGGGCTGACGAAGTCTGTGATGTCTTTGCTGAACTGTGTGCGTGGTCCCGGTGGTCTGTAGACAAGGGTGCCTCTGAGCGTGGTCTTGGGGTCGGTGTGTATCTGGAAGTGGAGGTGTTCGGCGGAGGTGAAGGCGTCATCGGAGTTGGTCGTGATGCGGATGGTGTTCTTGTGGATGATGGCGATGCCTCCTCCTGTCTGGTTGACGCGGTCCTTCCTGGTGATTTTGTCGCCTTCCGGGACGGCGATGGCGACGTCGGGCGCTGAGGAGGCGTTCATCCAGGTTTCCTTCAGGAAGGCGATGTCTGGTGCTGTCGAGTCGAGGAGGTTCCAGAGTTCGACGGCATGCCTGTGAACGGAGCGGGTGTTGAGCAGGATGCACATCAGGTGTTTGTTGCTGGGGCTCGGTTTAGCAGGTGCGGTGTTGGGTCATAGGCCGGTGAAGCGGCAGGTCAGGCAGGTGAAGGGTCCGTGGGTGCGTCTCGGGGTGGCTCGGTAGCAGGCGGTGATTCGGCCGGCGTTCAGTGCGTGGAGGGTTTTGGCGTCGTAGATGTGCAGGGTGTGCTGGCGAGGGCGAGGACCAGGGGGTCTGGTGCTGGGCGCGGTCTAGGCGCGGACGGGCGCAGACGGGCTTACCTTTGGCGCACCTTCGGCGCTCAATTGGCGCTCCCGCTGCGCGCGTCCGCTGCGCGGTTGCTCTGGGGGCGTCATAAGTAAGGAGCCGGGAGGGAGGAGCAGCTGGGTGGCGGGAGCGGGGCGGCGAATGGAATCACAGGGGGGCGGGGCCGCAGGGAGGCAGCGGCGGGAAATTCCAAGAAGCAGCGGGCAGCGGGAAATTCCCAGGAGCAGCGGGCAGCGAGCGAGGAATCTGCAGGCAGGAGGCGGCAAAGGCAGGCAGGAGCGGCAGCAGTGAGTGGGGCGACCAAGCCCTGTGGAGGGCTGAGCGGTCACACTCTGTGGTCCCCTTAAGTAAGGAGCCGGGAGGGAGGAGCAGCTGGGTGGCGGGAGCGGGGCGGCGAATGGAATCACAGGGGGGCGGGGCCGCAGGGAGGCAGCGGCGGGAAATTCCAAGAAGCAGCGGGAAATTCCCAGGAGCAGCGGGAAATTCCCAGGAGCAGCGGGCAGCGAGCGAGGAATCTGCAGGCAGGAGGCGGCGCAGGCAGGCAGGAGCGGCAGCAGTGAGTGGGGCGACCAAGCCCTGTGGAGGGCTGAATGGATACAAGTATATGTTGTCAAGTAAAGTAGCAATTTAAGTGTTACCTACCTTATGTACGTACTTATCTTTTGTAGTTTGGAGTATGCTTGGATGGACTTGAGGACCCATTCCCGTATGGAGATGTGGCAATCCTGGCCTGTCCCTTACATGGCGTTCACAATGTCACATTGCCTTGATGCAGTGGATGATGATATCATAGGTACCATGGTCCCAGGTTGGTCAAGGGGTCCTACATACAACATGATTGTTACATATAAAAACCTACTAATAGTTGAGGGGATGTTGATTAATTACTTATTACACTGTGTTAAGTGATGTCAGCTGATCAGGTTCCTATTACACAGCCACTGCGTCCTTTGCTACTCCTGGGTTATAGAGATGCATGAATTTTTATGCATTCCAGGCTTATCGCAAAGCATCCAAAAGATGTGTCACACATTGCCAAACTTGTAAATAACACTACAACAGTAGTGAGATTTCTTATGTCTGTTTTAATTTCTAACAAAGTGTCTTGGGTAGGTAATTAGTCTTGTCATAGTGATGACCTTTTGCTAAGACTGTTTTCCAAGCAGCACCACAAATCATGTTGGACTAGTTTTCTTTTTAGCATTATATTTTTGAGCCTAGGGATATCAGGATGCTCATAGCTGCTCAATGAAAAAACGCAGGAGTGGTGGAGTCACGTCCATAAAATGGGCAGTGGAGGGCCATATCATACTGAAGGGTTGACAAAAAAATGCAGCAAGAAGAGGTAAATTACATAGCATCAACAACAATATGTAGCAGTAGTCTTATGTTATCTTGCAATTTTAACAGTAATAATAATACTTATTGAGCAAAGTTTAACCTCAATTGTACCACTAGATCTGAATACAGTAACCTGCAGCTGAAGGGAGCTCATAACCTTATTGAAGGAAAACCACTGTCTGAAGCTAAATGTGGCTTTTTGTTTAGTAACGTTTGATCTGCTTGAGCTTGAAACACATGTTGTTAGGGTGAGATCTACAAATTCTGCAGCACATACTAAATTACGTGGAAAATGTGGCAAATCTTTGATTGTCCAGAAAAATGCTGCAGCCCAGAATCATACAGTCCCAGTGATCCCATGCAAACATCTAGGAGACTGACAGTCACGCCCATGACCGCTTCTTGAAAACGGTTGAATTGTGTCAGTTTTCAAAGACTGGCAACTTATTCATCATCTTGTGCTTGCTTTTACTTTTTGTAACATGTTTCTGTGTTGATTTTCAAACATGTTTTGAATATGTATAAATTAGATGATGCATACCTAGGCAGTCAATGCAATTTTCCATAGTAAATAACAGGGATTTCCAATTCACATCCCTCTTCCAACAAGTGATGTAAGATTGATCTCAAGAGTGCGTGCATGACGCACAAGGCGGTTCACTTCAACACCCCGATGTACCTATCCCAAAAACTGGAGCTCTCTGGAGGGAGCCGATCTTCTAGGAGTTCCACTACTCTGTTGCTGAAACCTCAAAAATTCCAGAAAAAGAAAACGTATAACCGGGCATTTTCCGGTATTGCCCCGAGAATCTGGAACTCCCTGCCTCCTCACATTAGACTGATTCCCTCTGCGGCGCTTTTCAAAAAAGAAGTGAAATCCCTATGGATGAATGCCCTTGTTTGACAGCACCTACTTCCATTGACTATGACCACTCTGTTTGCTTGTGCTCTTTTGTTGTTAGTTTGGTGCTCCTACATGCCACATTATTTCCTGCTGCATATTTTACTGTTCCTCTATCGTTTACAGTACCCTGCTTATCATTGTTGTTGTTTTACCTGCAACTCTGTTTTCACCTCTGTACAACTGTAAAGCGCTCTGATACCCGCTTGGGTCACGTTCGCGCTATATAAAACTTTATAAATAAAAAATAAAATAAATAACAAGTTAAAAAAAACCTCTGCAGAGTAGCCTCTAGTTTGAGGTGCAAAATCTATTAGTCTCTTGAGATGTATGGAGATTGAGTTTTCACCAGGTTAAACATGTGTCTTCCACCTTCCTGGCTCTCCTAATGTATGTTTTTTGAGCTTCTAGATGTGTCTCCCCATGATGGCCCACCACCGTTTCAGTCTGAAAAATGTTCAGCACCCTGAGATAGGTGAAAAACAAAAACTTTGGATTGTCTGTTGATAGCTATTGGAGCAGTGGACTCCATATTTCGTTAAAATGTGTGTAAGTTTCAGAAAGTCAATTTGTAGCTTCTCCATCGCTACTAAAATCCTGAGTCTCATGTGCTAGACGGCTACAGAGGAAGTCCCTTGTATTCTACAATGTGCGACTAATGTAGTTTTCACCGGCACCAGGCAATTCCACAACAGGAGGCGATCTGCTTTGGTTTGGTACTTGAGAACATGGGAACGCACGCCTAGTAAGACAAAAGAGATGTCAGAGTGTATTGCACAGCTTAGTATTCCCTGCATTGCATCAAGGACTTTACCCCAGAATGAGTTGCTATGTGGACACTTCCACTAAATATGCTAAGATCACCCTTTTCCAAACATCCATGCCCGCAGAGTGTGTGTGAGTAGAACGTGTGCAGCTTGACTTGATATAAATACCAATCTATTATACCTTTATAGTGGACTTTTTTTCCCAGAATACTGCTGATGTTTTTATTCGCATCATGCCATGGAGCCCACCACTGTTTATCCTCAGTTTCTTTTGTGAGGATAGTATTCTTTTGTGCCCTGTTGGGGTGTTTGATCCTGGGAGAAGCACTGGATAACAGGCTGCATAGGTTAGTTATTAGGCCCTTTGAGCATGCCTTTGAACAGTTGCACTATTTTTTCCATCTGGTCAGTTCTCTGGTGATTGCTTCCTTAATCTCAGGGCGCAACTCCAAGTGCCTTAACTGTGCATAGTGGAAACATTCCCATTCTTCTAGATTGCATTCCTCTCACATTACTTATGAAACATATTAGACTTTTCTAGGCTATCTTTCTGTTTCCATTTTTCTACGGAACCCTGTTCTAGGGCTTGGATGAAAGCGGGGTTATGATTAGGCTTTCCTGTTTACAGTTTCTATTTTTGGTCAATTCTGGTGGGGGTTTTTCAGTGTTTTCAATACCTTAAAAAAAAGTGGTTATCAGTGATTACACATTTTCGAGCCATTAAAAACCACAGAAACTGTGTTTTTCCGGTGTTTATGGAATGGTTCGCTTTTAATTATTGGTTGCTTTCTGCACTGATAGTGCATGTGTATAGACAGCGTGTGTACAGGGTATATGATGTCCAAATACATTGTTACAAATCAAACTTATTGTAGTACACCATACAATACTTCTTTAGTGAGTATTGGTCAAGCACGTTTGCTCTGTCCTTCCTATGTGAATGTTTATCTGTGGAAAGGCCCTCTCAACATTGGCATTTCAAATGGGCAATGCCAAAACAGCTAGTACACAATGACATAGCTTCCCATGCCAATACTTGTGCACCTGAAGATTGTGATTCTCTAGGACATGTTCTGCAACAAATGTGTTGAATTGGGCGCATACGCCTTCAGTTATTGAAGCAGTCAAAAATGAAGCAGAACTTTTCAAAGCCTGGAGAAAATTCAGAAGGGATCTAGAACTTGTGCAGAGTATCTCAGTGAGGCTTCATTCACTTCAAATGCCATGGTTGGTGAAGGGACATTTCTATACATCATTGCAAGCCATTTCCTATAGACTGTAAAATAACAATTTTGTTCCTCAACATTTCTTTGCTTACCAAGTGGCAATCATTCTAGCATGTTGCAGTGCCAAAGTCACTAAAAGTGTCGCCCAGCCTACTCTCAAGGAGATGTTTCACATCTACACCAATTACGCTGAACACTTGGTAGACAAGGGTGTTTTCAGACTCTAGTATCTTGATTATGTCCGCTACCGCAGTCATGTTTTCCTGTAAAAACCTAAGCATGCAGTAGACTGTACTTTTTCACATCACTATCAATATGTTACCAAAGATCATTACATTTCTTGCCTTTGGCATCAACACTAAGCAAACATTCTTTAAACGGTTACCACATGGATAATATAGCATTTACAGCCTCTAAGACTTAAAACCACCGGCTAAATGACACAGTTAGAATGACTCTATCTTTGATGACACACATAGCACAAAATGAGAAATATTTGCATTTTAGTTCCTGGGCATTACGAAACAGTGCACCAGAATGAACTACAAAGTCAATAGCATTCTTCATTAGCTCTGAAGATTGTTAAGATTCTTTCAGCATGCCATCTAGCAAGTGACAAGGATCTTTTACAGGGAAGCACTTCAGCTCAGGTATTGATTTTGACAAGTCATCATACAACTTTTTCATATAAGTAGCTGAATTACTGCAAATACAAACAATATCGCTTCAATCTTTATTGAACTTGGTAGGAACTTTTTGCAGCAGCATTCCAAGTGACACTGCATTCCATGTTTACCAAACATCTGGTGTTATGTTTTCACTACTATCTCAGATGCTTGGTGAAAACACTCTTTTCACATATAACTGTCACTACACCTTGTATTGAATGTTTAAAGCCTGGGATGTTTGGCAAGTCACCTACAATCAATACTGACTCGCTAGAAAAGGGGGTGGATGTATTGAAGGATTTCACCCATTTTCTGTCATGGTAAATGTGATGGTACATATTAGGAAAGATTCTTATGAAACCAGCCACTTTACCGATCAGTGAAATCAAATGTAGCCAAAATATCAAATATGATTTTGATATTTCCTGATTCTCTACAGATTATAAAATAACTAAATAAGACCTAAAACATGCTTCTAAACATTGCATCTTTAGACCTTACACCACAAAACTGAAAAAAGCAGAAAGAAGAAGAAATAATAATTTAGAGACATACCTAAACAACAAAACTCAAGCAGAATGTTACCCCAGTCTTTCCTGCTGCTGCCTTATATAACAAAATTACATTGTATAGGCCCCTTCAGGAATAAATGAAAATTACTCTTTCACTCAGCTTTTTCTTTGTTTGAATGGCACTCAGGGGCTTATTACGATAGCGGATGGACGTGTCGGATTTGGGACCGGCCGCCCATGAGGTGGCCTCCCCACAATCCAAATTATGATGTGACCTCCACCATGGCGGTCGCATCACCTATATTTTGCATTGTGGCGGGGAAGCGTTCAGCCCCATAACGAATGGATGAAAGGGATATCCTAATCCCTACAGCACCGCCGCAATGTTGGGCTATATTACAGTTCCAACAGGTGGTCTGCCACGCATACCCAACGATTCCCCCGCCATCACGATATGGTGGGGAAAACAGCAGTACAATGGCGGAAGGCCCGCCACCGACCAGCAGTCGGTGGCGGGCCTTCTGCCATCGTAATGAGCCCTTTAGTTTGTGGTTGTAAAGGTGTTTTTTCAGTGTTTATATGCTTACACTGGTGATAGCTATTTTCCTTTCAGTGGGGTTTTGTCAGTTATTATAGGTTTACACCTAAAACCAGATGACCTAGTTATGATGTATGGGGTTCTGGGCGAAGCAATGGTAGACAGATTGAGATTTTCATGAGTGTTTTACTTATTGATACCTTTTTGCTGATCGAGGTGCTAATGTATATATTGAGCGCTCTATCCCCTTTGGGTATCCACATAACATCCCATATTGTCCTGCCTGCTATTGTTTTATCCATGTGAACCAAAATTGTTTTAATGACCAATCTGCTATAAATTGTACTTGGACCACCGGATTACATAGTGGAAAGTCGGAATGGCCAATCCACCTTCTGATTTAGGGAGACACAACCACTTCTTAGGTAGCTTGGCTCTGTTGCCTTGCCATATGAAGTTTAGTATCATTCTTTTAAGTTCAGTGAAGAAATGTGTGGGGAACATAATTTGAAGGGCTTGGAAGAGGTACAAGAACATTGGCAAGACATTCATTTTTACTGTTTTTACCCTTCTTCACATTGACTATGCCGCTTTAGACCAGAAATCATAGCTTCCTTCATCTCTTTGGATATGCAGCTCAATTGCAGACTAACAAAATACCTGAGCAGATTAGACAAGAAACGTAATTGCCTAACTGATAGCACAACACCTATGGTCCCACGCTTCCAGAATTGGTCTACGTAAACTTAGCTGCCCCTCCGCGACTGCAAGTGGCACATAATAAGTCACCAACTAACATGGATGCGCACAAGCACCAAGTCCCTGCTCGCACAAAACCCTGGCTGCACTGCCATTTTATCAAGAACTGAAAAATCTCTGACTGACACAGTCTTGTTCCATGAATGATTAGCGGGCAAAATAAGCACTTTTGTTGATTTAACACTGATATGCTCCTCAGGGACTAACCAAGGGATGGATGAGCATAAGCATCACATCCCTACTCGCACACAATCCAGATTGCACCGCCACTTCATCAAACAGCAAAAACACACTGTCTAGTGAAGCTTTGCCACAGCAAGGACAAGTTCGGAACAATAAGCACTTTAAAATTGACTTAAGATTGACAAGCCCGGCATACTAATTCCTGAAAACTGACTCTATTATGCAGAACCTTTATTGTTTACATTAGTATACCTACATTTTGCACAATAATTCCTTCTTTTAAACCATTGTTTTTATGAATGTATTAATTAATTAAGCACTTGTTTGAAAATAAACTCAAACTTGAACTTTACATTGATAGAAATACTGGTGCCCAACCTTTTTAGTATTATGAAGGGTTGTCAGTTGTTGGTAGTTTGTGCTGTGGAGGTTTGCTGCATTGTGTGTTTTCTGTACTCCAAAATATTCAATAGATCTACTTGTCCATTTAAAAGGGGAGGGGGTTGATAGATTTTCCATTGCAGTGAGTAAGAGTGTAAGAGTAAGGATATCTGATTTTGTGAGACTGATTTTGAAGCAAGCCCCTTTTCCATATTCTGTTTGTGGAATTTGCAGCTGTGAGAGTTAGACATTTGTGCCTGTCAGGGAAAATAGGACGTTGCCCACAAATAATGTTATTTTATGTTCTTCCAGCCCAAAGTAATGCTTTTTATTTTTCTTTCTTCCCTTATCTTCACTGCAAATGGTTCCTTGCTTAGCACAAAGAGAAGAAGGAAAAGGGGCATCCCTCCCCAATTCAAAGGGGTGTGAGTGTATCACCTTGAGTGATATTCTTGATGCGCGAATTTGGCAATCTGACACTACCACTTTTATAAAGTTTGCCCCAAAGCTGAATCTCTCCAAGATCTTCCTATGAAAACACAATCCACCTGGGCAAAAGCTTTTCCAGCATCTAATGAAAGCTTGATTGAGGGAATTACTTTCTTTTTCACACTTCAATCAGGTGGTGTATTTTTGTATAGATTTTTGCATTTATGTTGAGAAAGGCATTGGTCTGAATGATTGGCACAGTTTGCTGTCTTTCCTTGGTTTGGGCCTTAAGGTGATTTTAGCCCTTCCCGAGGCTGGTGTAAATTTCTGTGTCTCCACTATTACATTATAGTGGTCGTTTATGTGTGGGGCCAATAGTAAAGCAAATTATTTATAAAAATGGCATGTGTAGCCATCTGGCCTATGTGTTGCACAGGTCTAAGTTGTTTAATTGTTGCCAGGACCTTCTTTTTCAATAAAGCCTGTTCTAATAGATATTTTTCTTGTTTGAGGCAAAGCTTTGGGAGGGATTAGATACCAGATATTTGTTTATTTTTAACTAGGAGATTAGGTGAGTACAAGATTTTGTAGTAGTAATAAAGGAATGATTTGAGCATTCTATCTTCTGTCTTAACTAAGTGGCTATTTGGTTGAATAATGTTGCCTGCAAAATTATCCTCTGGTTTGTGCTTTAGTTGCTTAACCTAATGATTCCTCACTTTGATACCATCATATGATTATTTTTGCAAGCACAGTAATATAAGATCTGCTATGTTGGTTGAAATTGTGTTAGGCTTGCTTCCAAAAGTCTTTACTTGTAGTTGCTGGTTTCCAGTGTGGTTGCTTGTGGTCTTTCTGGTTTTAGTATTTCCTCCTCTAGGAGTTCTCGCTCCTTGCACCTCATCTTTTTGACAGCGGTCAACATACCTATACAGTTGCCTCATATGTACGTATCTTGGTGCTATATACTCTCTGCATTAGAGAGTTGCTCACTATGACATAATCTATCCTGGTGTAGGAGCACTGAACATGAAAAAAGAAATTCATTTTTATCTATCTGTTGTCCTCACAAGCCATAGGTTTTAGTGTGTTTTTTTGCTAACTTTGAGAAGGCTCCTAAGCCTGGTGAGTTGGAATTTAATCTATCTTTGTCTAGGTCTCAGATGAAATTGCTAACCCTGGGCATAGTTTGCGGAGTTTTGCTTGATCCTGTCACCAGGTAGGTCGCCCCCCCAGCCGTCACATGGTCCTCCTGTGCCGCTGTCCCGCTGCCGCTACCCGCTGTGAACTGACCACCTCTCCCCACCGAGGTCAGCCTTGCATTGCCTGTGCTTGTTTATTTCTTGTGTCTCCGTGACTCTGATTCCGCCTTTTACTTGTTGCCACTTTTGTTTTTACTTTGTTTTACTGTTGTTGTTGTTTCTCACTTTGTGTCCTTTGTGCCCTCTCCCCCACCCCCTTTTGCCTTCTGTGCCACCCACCCGCTCCCTCGCGCTTCCCGCCGCTGCGTCCCTTGCGGCCCCGCCCTCCTGGTATCCCATTGGCCGCCCCACTCCCGCCTCCCAGCTGCTCCTTCCTCCCACAGCCCCTCATATGAAGGCCACGCAGCGGCCACGCCGCTGGCGCGCCGAAAGCCCCAAAGGCTAGCCCGTCTGCACCCGTACACGCCTGGCCTCCCCGCCAAAGCCAGGAAACCCAACTGAGATACAACACCGCCGCCCTCAACGTACTCAACAACGGACGACCACCTGCCTGCCACCGAGCCACCCCGAAGCGCACCCACGGACCCTTCTCCTGCCTAGGCTGCAAATTCACCTGTGTCCGAAACTTCACGCCACCATCGGACCAGGCAACAACAACCACCACAAGTGCATCCTGCTCAACACACACTCCATCCACAAACACGCGATCAAACTATGGGACCTCCTCGACACAACAGCGCCAGACATCGCCTTCCTCACGGAAACCTGGATGAACGCCTCCTCAGCCCCCGACATCGCCATAGCCATCCCGGACGGCTACAAGATTATCCGAAAGGACCGCGTCAACCAAACCGGAGGAGGAATCACCATCATCCACAGGAGCACCATCAGCGTCTCGACCAACTCTGAAGACACCCTCACCACCGCCGAACCCCGACCCCAAGACCACCCTCAGAGGAACCCTCATCTATAGAACCCGGGCCCACGCACTCAATTCAGCGAAGCCATCGCCGACCTCATCAGCCTACATGCCCTTGCCTCATCAGACTACATCCTCCTAGGGGACCTGAACTTCCACCTGGAGAACAACAACGACAACAATACCACCACCCTGCTAGACAATCTCGCCAACCTCAGACTCAAGCAACTGGTGAACACCCCCACCCACTACACCAGCCACACGCTCGACCCCATCTTCTCTGCCAGCCACCACATTACCTTCAGCCACTCCACCGGACTACACTGGACCGACCACAGCTGCATCCATTTCACCTACACGAAGACCACATCCCACCACCACCCGCAACAGATCCCCCGCAGATGATGGAGCAAAGTCACCACAGATCAGCTAACCACATCACTGAGCCAGAACCCACCAATCAACACCACGGACACCAACGACGCAGCCCGCAACCTCACACAGTGGATCATCAACTGCGCCGACACCCCTGCACCACTGAAGAACCCTCCAGGCAAGCCCGGCAACAGGAAAGCCACATGGTTCACCAACGACCTCAAAGAATCGAAGAAATCATGCTGAACCCTCGAGAAAACCTGGCGCCACGAACAGACAACAGAAAACCTGACAGCCCTCAAAAACGCCACTCGCAAACACCACCAGCTGATCCGCACAACCAAAAAGACATCTTTCAAGGAGCGGCTGGACAACAACATACACAACAGCAAGGAACTCTTCAGCATCGTTAAAGGGCTCTCCAACCCCAGTGCCAACAGCAACGACATCACACCGTCATAACACCTCTCCAACTCCCTCGCCACGTTCTTTCACCGCAAGATCGCCGACATACACAACAGCTTCGGCGCTCAGACTCAGACTCCACCCCCAACCACAGAACCAATGCCCCCGACAACCACCCTCAGCAACTGGACTCCCATCAGCACTGAAGACACCACCCATGTTATGAACCCCTTCCACTCCGGCTCTCCTTCTGACCCATGTCCTCACCACATCTTCAACAAAGCCGACTCCATCATCGCACCCCACCTCCGGAACGTCATAATCAACTCCCTCACATCCGCCACCTTCCCAGAGAGCTGGAAGAATGCTGAGATCAACGCCATACTGAAGAAACCCACAGCGGACCCTAAAGACCTCAAGAACTTCTGCCCCATCTCTCTTCTTCCCTTCCCTGCTAAAGTCATCGAGAAGACCGTCAATAAACAGCTGACAGCGTTCCTTGAGGCAAATGGCTCCCTCGACCCATCCCAGTCTGGATTTCGAGCCAACCACAGCACCGAGACCGCCCTCATCGCAGCCACCGATGACATCAGGACCCTGCTTGACAATGGGGAAACAACTGCTCTCATCCTCCTAGACCTCTCAGCCGCCTTTGATACAGTCTGCCATCGCACCCTAATAACCCGCCTCCACAACGCCGGGATCCAAGGTAATGCCCTGGACTGGATCACCTCGTTCCTCTCCGACAGAACCCAGAGAGTCCACCTTCTTCTCTTCCGCTCAGCGGCCACCGAGATCATCTGCGGTGTACCCCAAGGCTCTTCGCTCAGCCCAACCCTCTTCAATATCTACATGAGCCCCCTCGCTGCCATCGCACGCAAACACAACCTCAACATCATCTCATACGCCGATGACACCCAGCTGATACTCTCCCTCACCAAAGACCCAGTCACCGCCAAATCCAAACTCCAGGAAGGAATGAAAAACGTCGCGGAATGGATGAAACTCAGCCGTCTCAAACTAAACTCAGACAAGACGGAGATCCTCATCCTCGGACCATCCCCGACACCCACGAACCATGCACGCACGCAACCTGGGATTCATCCTGGACTCCTACCTCACAATGACCAAGCAAGTCAACGCCATTTCATCCTCATGCTTCAACACCCTGCGCATGATCTTCCGGTGGATCCCTACCGAAACCAGAAAGACGGTCACCCAGGCCCTCGTCACCAGCCGACTGGACTACGGGAACGCCCTCTACGCAGGAACCACAGCCAAACTTCAGAAAAGGCTCCAGCGCATACACAACGCATCCGCACGACTCGTCCTCTACATCCCTTGCCACCGCCACATATCTGCCCACCTGAGAAAACTGCACTGGCTCCCCGTCAGCATAAGGATCACCTTCAGGCTCCTCACCCACGCACACAAAGCGCTCCACAACACCGGCCCGAATACCTCAACAGCCACCTCATGTTCCACACTCCAACCCGCCAGCTCCGCTCCGCCAGCCTCGCCCTCGCCAGCGTACCACGGATTCGCAAAACCACCTCCGGAGGAAGATCATTCTCTTACCTGGCTGCCAAGACGTGGAATCCACCTACGACTGACCCAGGACCATCTCACCTTCAGGAAACACCTCAAGACCTGGCTTTTCGAGCAGTAGCAGAACCCCCCCTCCCCTCAGCGCCTTGAGACCCTCACAGGTGAGTAGCGCTCTCTATAAATGTATTGATTGATTGCGACTCGGAACTTCGCAAAGTTACAAAAAACTCTGCAAAGTTCTGCGAGTGGCGGAGTGCAGTGCAAACTGCAGTTTGTGCTGATATTCCTGCAGCTTGGGTAGAAATTCTACCCGAGCAGCTGCTCACGATCGCGAACTTACCGTTCGCGATCACGAACTTACCGTTAGCGCTCGCGAGCGGAGAAAAAACTCAGCTGCATATCACCAAGCGAAGTTTTCTGCACTCCGCGAGCTCTGCGGAGTGCGGAGTGCAGAAAACTCCGCAAACTTCGCGAATGGAGCCAAGTTCACCGCCCAGGCCTAGAAATTGCCTAGGAGGATTATATCTCCAGTTGCAAATTACATAAAGGTGTTAAGAAATTAATTGAGATAGGTGTCTTGGACTGTATTTGGGATAAATATTGTGTCAACCTTAAGAGGTCTTGTTATGAATATGGCAAGACATCATTACTTATCTCCCATCTCTGTTGGGGTTGCTGGTCTTGGGACGTGAACCCTCTAGATCAGTGGAAAAACAAGATCGCTACATTGGTACTTGCTATGAATCAACAGACAATAGGGTTTAATTTATGTTTCATAGGGTATTCGTCTTGTAAAGCTGTCACATCATAGTCTCCCTCTATCAAGTAGTTCTACATTTTTTGTTCAGTTTTTGGGGCACTTAAGGCATTTAGTGCTCAGTGAAAGCCCATTTATTACCTTGGCCATTTTGGATTATAATGTTGTGTTACTCTACATTTGACCAACCCGGAGATCTCCGGTGAGCTTCCTATGGGATGTAATTTGCAATCTAAATTAAAACATCTCTTTATCATGATGGGAGGGTGCACTAAATAATCATGTTACCCACCCCTGCAAACCTAGACAAGTTTAAAATTAATATTACCCAGTTTTCATTTATATGAGCGTGTGTGTAGGGCAGTCCAACACATAATTCACAGTTCTGTGAAGCGGATCACAGTGGGCCAGAAAAAGAAGTAGCCACTTTGCCACATCGTTCATGCACCCCCTCCCTCCATAGATTGTCCCTCATCCATACTATTGTCCATTTCGAATATTTATATACTATACCCAGTGCTGTGCTTTGTCACTGGGGCACCATTGGCTTATAGTTCTAGTCTCTCTTTATTTGCACAGGCCACTTACCATGGATGTGGCATCTTGATTGCTTAATTAGATGGAACCCCCATGGATAATCATTGTGCAGTGATGTAGGTTCCCCCACCCCTTTGCCCTACTTTCCGTGGTTTTTACAGGTAATTTTGCCTTTTTCCTTAATTGGGCCTTAGTTAGTCTTCTTTCAAGCTAAAATGAGGAGGATTATTTCAGCTTAATCTAATTCATTTGTATGATGATCAGTCTCCTTGGCATCATTGTGTAGGTGGAATCCCAGTAGCTATGCAGACCTTTGCATCTCCATGACGTGATGAGTTTTATTTGGGTAGTCAAATGAGAGATAACAAGAGTAAGTCCAAAGATATCTAATGCGTTCACTTCTTATTGTCTCAAACAAAATTGTTCTCATAATTGCAAAGTTGTGCTGGTGCTATGTCTAATTGTAGAACCCTCTCAGAGCTCTTTAAGAGAATTTATATTTACCTTGTGTTGCTTGCTAAATTTCTTTCTTGTTCTTTGAAACCATGGAAGTTAACTTGCATATCTCTGGCCCTCTTCATTTCTTCAACTGGTCTTGGACCCACACAGTGGTCTCCTTCCACATGCACTGTTTGCTGTTAGTCCCCATTATTGAAGAAAACAGCTCCTGCCAGAAAGTTTCAAGATTGCGGACCTCTGCTTCCTCTGCTAGACCTCTAATGTTTATGTTAGATCATTGCGACCAGTTTTCAAGGACCTCACACTTTATTACCACACTTCCAGTCTGGTGCCAAAGTGTTGTCAGGTTTATTTTAAATGTTTTTTCTGAGTTTCCTATTTATTCAATTTTAGCTTTGTCTTCTATGAGCCTAGACCCCATCAAGCGGTTGTCTCTCTGCATGGTGGCAAGATATGTGCTGATGTGAGCTTTGACCTCTGAAAGACCTTTGACAATGTTCTACTTGCTTCTTTCTTTTAATTGAGCATTAAGGGCTTGTAAGCTCTGCAAAAGGTCCTGTTTGGTGAGTGGCATGTTCAAAAAGCTACTTGTGATACACCAGTTTCAGTGCTGGAGTGTCAGGCCGGGGATGTATCAGGCTGAGCATCTATTGTGGAGGAAAAGTTGATCACCTTTTCCTGAAGGTGTTTCTTTGGTGGCACATTGCAGGAGTTTTGCATTGGTTTCTGTGTTAATTTGAAAGGGTTCCCAACTTCCATCTAGCCTATGGGATCATTCTGTTGGAGGCCAGGGGTACAAGCTATCTGGGTGCATTTCAGTTTCGGTTATTAGGGGCCTTTATGATTGCTTCTAGGACTCTTCCAGTAAACCAACAATGTAAGGCTTATTCAATATACCTTATTACACAGGGCCTCAAGTAAGTGTGTGGCACAATAATTTTCTCCTTGCATTCACTGATGTTGAGGCCTCCCTTGAATATTGAGTTTCTTCAATCTTTGTTTATCACTCTTTGTGCATTCTCCTGACCAAGACTCCCCATGAACTGCCATGCCATACGTGTATCCTTCTTCCCCTCATCATCTAACACTTGTGGGAGTTGCTATAGGTCACACTTAAATCTTCACCTCACCCATTTGTTTCCACTCTTTGACTCTTCATTGGTGCCATGTTGGATTCTGTATTCCCATGACCATGTGCCATTCGTATTGACTCCTGGCCAACTCTGTTTTCTTCCTGGCGGAGTCCCCCGCCGCCTCCATTCTTTCCATTTGCCAGGAGCCACAGACCTTCCATGGGCTTCATGTTCTCATCTGCTGTATCGCCTGGTGCTCAACCCAGAACTCTCCAGACCATTAATCTCAACTAAGGCTATGGTGCCCTTCACTCCTTGAACATTTTGTCCTCTTTCTCTCGGTAGTGCTCCTGCTCACACTGATTTCAATTTGGATTCAGGGTGCCTGTTGCCTTTCAGGGGTGTCATGCATATGTTTCGATGGGTCATAAATTGAAGACTGGAGACAGAATCTGGGAGCCCCAATGAAAGCACAGGGATTCATGCCCTGCTAACCATCTTGATTGGACACCCCTCCAGTTCTCTAGTTTTACTGTTTGGAGATATGTGTGCTTTTACTGAGAACAATACTTGTATGTTTACCTTGTGCTGGAGTAAAGCAGGAAGACTGAGAAGGATGACAGGTGGTAGGAGACAGGAAGCAGAAGAAGAAGGAAAGAGGCATTGTATGGAATATTATTAACTCCAGTGTCTCTTCTCCAGCATCAATATTAAGAAAAATGCAGACAGTGCCAGAGTAGTTATGTGTGGTGGACACAAAGAGAAGAATGTTCACTTATCTGCCCCCTGAGAAACTCATATGACTGGGGAAGATAGTCAAATGCAATGTAGACACCCTCCAGGCTATCGATTTTAAAGCACATTGATACTACGCCACCCCAGGTGCTGAGTGACCCATTCAGCCACTTTTGTCATTAAAACCAACAATACTCATACTTCCTTTTAATATTGCAAGCCTGAGATCGAAAACCAGACTATGCAATATGTTGCTGGTTAAAATGTCAATTGGAATTTTTTAAAATAATGCAGCAAAAAAAAAATGCTCAAAAATCTGTTTTATTGTAATAGTGTGCCAGACAATGCCCTGCTGCTTTGCAAACTTGTTAAAGTGTATCAATTTACGTACCAGTGCATTCTATTTAAGATAAATTCAGCCTTACATCTATCTGAGGAAAATACAATGACAGTTAATTAGAGGCAACTCATTATGCAAGCGCAGTTAACAAATGCAGACAATCACTCACTAATTTACCCTGAGCACTCTACTATTGAATGATGTTGATCTATAAATTGTGTGCATGCTAAAGCAAACAAAATATACTAACAAGTATTTCATGTTACGTGTATTTTTATAGTGCATATCTACTGTTGGTATGGTTCTGATATGCTTTAAGAATTAAGGGGCATATCATCAAGCCAGGCGATAAAATTATCGCCGCTTTAGCGGCAGAAAACTGCTGCTAAAACGGCGATAATGGGCTTGATAATATGCTCTATGGAATTCCAATTGAAGCTCAGGTTAGATGTCCTTCACATTTAACATGGGCTTCAATTGGAATTCCATAGAGCATATTATCAAGCCCATTATCGCTGTTTTAGCGGCAGTTTTCTGCCGCAAAAGCAGCGATAATTTTATCGCCGTTTCTTGATAATATGCCCCTATGGACTTTAGATGACCGGAATCAAAGTGGCCTGTTAATATTGTATTTGGTTGTGTTTTGTGATTGTTTAGTGGCTAGTCCAACTGAATATAAGCTAGTGAGTTTCGAGTTGAATAATATATTTTGAAGCACTGTATTAGAAATGGCTAGTTTGTTCCTAGTATGGATCTATGTGGAGCATTATGTGAATAGATGTGTGTGCCGAAGGTTGTCTATATGCCTTGGTGGCTTTTAGGTGTAGTTACATCTTTACCTAGTTTGTGGTCTGATGACATTCAATTCATATGTGGGTTTGATATGTTTAAGTTAACTTCGTCAGGGTTGTGAGTTTGTAGATTGATGAAAGTATATGGATGTGTAAGTGTAACCGCAATTAGTGTTCTGTTGAGGTGTGAAATGCTTTACAAGGTATATATTTTACAGTAATGTTGTGCAAATGGGGGGGCGCTATGTAAATTTGATGTATGGCTAAAGCTTGATATTTATGTGCCATTGAGGTAGCAAATGCTTAGCTGACTAGTGGGCTTGAAGCACAAGGTGGTACCATTAGTGGTGCAAAGTAGTGATGTGTGAGTGTAACTTGATGTACACAGATTGTAAAGGGAATGCGCCAATCAGTGAAGGAATCATAACTTAGCTAAGGAAAGATACTGGGAATGGCTTGCAATTCAGTTTTGGAGACGAGTGATGGCTTTATGGGCAGCTAATTCATTGGTGTTTTGCAGCAGCCTTTGAACTCCTGTGCACTCACTCCTCACAGTGCTAGTTCTCTGCCCCCAGCAAAACATGTCGGGGCTTTTCTGGAAGACTCTTCAAAGAAACAGAGTGCTGGTAAAGAAGATGAGTATCGTTAAAGGTAAGAGGTAGCAATCACAGCTGTAGAATAGCTGAATTCATGGCAGGAAAATTGAATATTAAAATATCATGCCTTTAAAATCCAAGAATCCAGGTGGAACTAAGTTATAGAGTACATGGTTAATCTGAAATTCCCGCCTTGACCCAGCCCTCATGTAGGTATGAGACCCCTGCTATGATGGTTGCCACCCAAAGTGCTCCTTCACTCTGCTAAGATTTTAAAAGTTCTCTGTGTTGTTGCTGGGTGCCACAGTGATCCTCATCAGATGTTGTATTATCAGAAATTGCCAACTTTTGTGTAGTTTACCCTCCAGAGTTTTGCCCTGATTGTTTTTGATGGCTGCAGAACTCTGTGCACTTTACCCCTGCTAACCCGAGTTACAAGGAATGTGCTATCCCTTTCAACATGATTAAGTTGGCATACCCCTGATTGACATATTTAACTTACCTATAAGTCCCTAGTATATGGTACAAAAGTGTACCTAGAGCCTGTAAGTTAGATGACACAAGTGGGCTACTTTCCTATCCACTATAGTGGCTGTGTCAGCATGACTTAAGGCCCACGACTTGTAGCATGAATGTGCAGTTTAAACTGTAAATTCGACCTGTCAAAATAACCACTTTTTGACAGGCCTGAACCATCTTTTGAAATATTAACTCTTTTGGTAAGGGTGCCGGCTAATGTCTGACATCTGCACCTACCTCCCCACTGGCCAACACTGGGGAGGGTTAGAAAGGCCAGAGGGTTTCCTTTTTTCCCCTCAAAGCCCGGGCTGCTCAGGAAGAGCTACTCGAGCAGCCAGAACTTCTTTTTTTGTTTGTAATGAAGATCAGCACGCACGGCTTGCTGAAGTCATTGCATGTCAAAAGTGTAAGTAGAATGAGCCAAAGGGCTTGTTTCACTTTCACTGGATCAGTGCTCAGGGGCAAATCTCAGCTCCTGAGCACTGATTCATTTGGGAGAGGTATCATTGGAAAGGGGAGAGTCTCTCCTTTAAAGTGATACATCTGCCCAGTGGATCCATATCTGGGGATCACCACAGGAGAGCAATCACCAAGTAGGGATCCACCCACTAGCCCCAGGGATAGGGGAGTGGCCCGTTAGGCAAGGGCTTGTGCTACCCCAAACCCCCTCCAAACTTTCATTCTTTTTTGACCCCTGTGGGGCATATAGGGGCAATTACCCCTGATCTGCCCCTCTGGGGGTAGAAAGCCCACTAGACACCAGGGATTTTCTTTACAAAAATATAGGGGTGGGGGCTGCCCACCAGGACAATATACATGGAACAGTTGTTCTGCCCCCCACGGGACAGATGGGGTGATTATCCCCAATCTTCTTCCCGGGGGGGGGGGGATAGAAAGCCTTCTAGACACCAGGTTATTTTTTTTAAGTGTAAATCTAGTGGTTTCAAGCTGTCCATGGGCATGGCTATGCCCTCCACCCAAAATAAAGGTACAGTCATCATTAACCCAGATCTGCACCCCCCAGACAAAAAGTCCACTAGACACCAGATTATTTTTTTAAATAAAGATATAGCAATGGGGGGCTGCCCACAATAGGCGTGCCCCCAAAAAATAAAAGAGTTTCTTTCTCTCCTGGGGGGAGGATGGGGTGAATAACCCCAATCTACCCCCCCCCCCCAGGTGACCGGGCACAGAGCCCACTAGTCACCAGGGAATGTTTCAATAAACATTTAGCGGTGGGGGCTGCCAAAAAGTCATGGCCATGCCCTAATAGACATGGCAAGAGTGTTTGTGTCCCCCAGGAGGTTAGACTGGGTTTATTACCCCAATCTTTCTCCAGAGGGATATAAAGCCCACTAGAGACCAGGGGAAAAAATAGGTTTGGGGGCTGCCCACCATGGAGATGGCTATGCATTCACCTCTCCAAAAAGGGCTCAATAGTCTTTCCCCCACAGGAGGTGGATGGGTGCAATTATCCCCAACTTGCTTCCCCTGGAGGGCCGAGAGACTTCTAGGCAAGATGGACTGCATATATGCAGAAATGTTTTGGGGGGAGTGGAGCAGTGGAGCTCTTGGGCCTGTGCTCTCCCCACCCCAGGGGGCATTAGACTTTCTAGCAGCATTCACCCCCAATCGGCCTACTGGGCAGAAAGCATAGTAAACAATGGGGATTTCAAAATGGTTCCAAAACAGACAGAAGGAGGCGGTGACCTACCCGGGCATTGAAACACACCCCTACCACAGAAGGGGCAATTGTATCTTTATGCCCCCAGGGACAGATAGGAAGTAAATGTAAAATGTAAATTTGATACTTGTATAGCGCACTACTCACCCGCAAGGGTCTCAAGGCGCTTGTACGAATACCGCTGTGGAACCCATCCTGGCTTTCCCTGTGAGGCGTCCACTCCTGGGTACCCCCAAGGTGGAGGCCAGGCATCCTTAGCGTTGTGGGGGCCGTTGTGGAGATTAAGCAAGCTATTGCCCAGAGTTGCAGAGTGGGACTCCATGATTGGAATAGGCACCGAGGCGAGAATTATCAGGTCCGTGGAATTTTTTTGAGCCCAAGACCCGCCGAGGCGGGGAATTGAACCCTGGTCCCGGGCTAGACCTCTGCATCAGGGTTTGCCGCTCTAATCATTGAGCCACACTTCTCCACAAGTCTGTCCCAATTGTGAGGTTGCCCCAAGCCACTGGACTGCAAGCATTTTGCATTTGAGTCTAAAGAAAGGGGCGTAGGCAATGCGCTCTGGCATTGACCACACCCCCACCCCAAAAGGGACAAACCAATCTTCCTGTCCCTCCCTCAGGGGTAGACTGTGAGTTTACCCCCTATTTGCCTCTGTGGGAGGGGGGAGCAGAAAGTCCCTTAGACACTAGGGAATTCAAAATAGCACCAAAACGAATGCAAGGGGAGAGACCTTTTCTGTGAGAGAAATCCAAAATTCTCCAAGTCGGAGCCTTGCCACCAAAAGTCACTAGCTACAAAGAGACCTTGTTCAACATCTATCTAGTGATGTGGAGCCCCCTTATGCCACAGCCTGCTGCTCTGCCTCATTGAGAATTTTCGACTTCCATTTCAGAGACCAAGTCCAAAGGTAAAACTTCTGACCTGGTTTCTGTATATGGCCCACACTTAATCATGGTCAGCCTTAATTTGTGCCTTGGACACAGAAAAGCACAAACAGATTACTGCAGTTGGTGCTTAATGGTTTTGTCAGTAATTTGAACCTTAAACTTTAAAAAGTCATAACTTTGATTTCCCTTATTGAATATGTGTAGTTTTGGTGTCATTGTATTTATGAAAAATGTATTCTACTGTTTAAAATTGGTTTGGAAACTTTCTTGTGTTGTGTTTTGACTATATTATTATTTAGGCACTGCTTAAATGATCACACATTTCCTCTAACTTAAGCCTGTCTGCTCTTTGCCATAGCTAACATGGGGTTGATTTCAAGATAATTTGTAGACTTTAGTGATTCACCCTAACAAGGATTGTGGTAATTACTTCCGGTGGGTACCTACCCCACTCAACTAATAGCCCAATTCTTTACATTTATGTTTGGTGGGATTCAGGAATAGTGTTTTTCAGTACCACTCTGTGATTTAAGTTAACATTTAAAATCCATTTTGCAATCATACATCAAAATTTACTTTTGATTTGTAATTAGCTGTATTCTTTTTTCCCTTTTCCTAGGTATCATTCCTATCCTCTAAGTTTTGCACCTGTGATTTTGGCAAGTGAATTCAAGCAGCATTGACAGTATCAGCATGGTAGATCTGAGACAGATGTGCAGAGAGACGGCTGAATCTGGCAAAGAAACTAAAATGGGGACTATCAGATTGCCCTCAGATCATAGAGTAGGAATGCCTGCTACAGTCCAGAACAAAGTAGCAATAGAATGGTGATCCAGAGGAACAGGAAGAGATGGAGGAGGAAGAAAATGGTGTTGTAGAGGCCCCAGGGCCTGAGGAGGAAGTGCTTTCAAGAGGTAGGTCACCTGCATTGTCCAGGGTAGGGAGCAGTGTGTTCCTCTCACAGTAAGACCCAGTCAGCGATAGAGGGCAGACAAGCAGAAAGGAACTTGTATTTATAACTGGATATCCTTTCCTTGGAAAAAAAGAAGATAGTACTGGAGGAGAAGGCAGCTGTGTTGGCCCATAACACCATACCAGGGGCCAACAAATATTGGATTCCAGGTCCCAAAAGGCTTCTGAGTCCAGATAAGATGGTGGCATTGACAGTGAAGTGCCTTTGAGATGTAAAAGAGTCCACATTCCCAAAGAACTGGTGCCCAGCTAAGTGGTGAGGGATGACAATGATAAGTGGTTTGCAGTATATAAAGTGGCCCTTGGTATGCATTGAGTCCCTTCGGAGGACTGGATACTCTGTGGAAGCATATGCAAATTGGCTGGGAGGGATATCCTATGCACCTAGAGGTAGCACACCCGATGAGATATAGTCCCATGAAGAAAGCCCTTTTTGTAAGTTTGTCTTGACCCCTCAGCAAGATTGCCTGAGGTTCAGGGATAGCCAGAAGCAGTCACTTCAGTCATGGGTACACTTTGTGGATTCATCAAGTAAGGCACTGGATGGTTGGAAAAATGTCATCAAGGTGAATGATTATGATGGGCAATACAATTTGGTTTTAAGAGAGCACATCTTGAGTAATAGCTTTACAGAGTTGTGTCAGCATTTGGGAGACAACAGGCTCGAGGGGCCCAGAGAGCTTAGGAAAGAAGCTGACCTCTGAATCAACACCAGAGTGTCTTAAGGGTACCTGGGGTACCAATAGAAAGGTGGACCAGGTGCCCCTAAATAGAAGGATGGAGGAACATTGAAAGACAAAGGGAGTTCTCTAAAGGCCCCAAAAGAATTTCCAGGGAAAGGAATCCAATTCATCTTCTGACTACAAGACGTGGGGTGGGATAGTGGTAAGAAACCTCAAGTGCCTTTCCTGCCCAGTTACTTTGATTATTTCCATTCAGGGCACAAGAGAGGAGATGCCATCTACTATAAAAAGAAACAGTTTCCCACTGGTGAGCCAACACTGGGTATTACCGGTGTACTGCAAGGAAAGGAGGTTGCACAGGTTAGTTTGGGATGTAGTCCAGAGGTTACCCTAGTGTCCTTGGATGACAGATAGTGCATCCAGCTCATATGCCTGACAACACTAAGAGGTACAGACAGTGGCTCCCAAATAATGGGCAGGGGGTAGATGAACTGAAAGACACAGGAGTCAGCACGGCTACTGTGAGGTGTCATTTGGTGTCTTCAGGACAGGTTATCCCTGATGCAGTCCTTCAGGTTGTGGCAGCAGACAACAAGGAAAGGACTATCCCGTGGTCTTGGTGCAACTAGAAAGGGTTGGGGTCTCTGGGTTGCTGAGAGGAAGTGTGAGTCAAGCCATTCCAATAAAATACTGTCTGCTGGGAAATTACAGGGGGCACGCCATCGGGAAGGAAGTAGAGGCCAAGTCACATCTGGAGATTTTGGGATTGCCTGAGTGAGTGCTTATGGCTATGACCACGGCAGCCCTACAGGGGAGTCAGTAGGATCTGGAGACTGAAACAGCAGCCCCGGTGTCTGCCGGGAAGACAAGGGGCAGGGGGAATGGAAATCCTGCCCCCAGAAGTTCCTTCAGTCCAAGAGGAAGCTTATCCAGGAACCTAAAGGGAAGATATTGCTGCCCTGGGAGACCTGCCCGAGCTAGATGGGTGGCAAGCTGCAGGAGGACCATTCCAGGGAGAGTTCTGCAAGACACAGAAGGAGTATCCCACTGTTAAGGGCCTACTGTGATTGACTTAGCCCAGATCAATGGTGGTAACTCTGGTGATCGCCATATTTATTGCGAGAATGGTCTCCTGTATAGTGGCCTTAATGTCCCTCAGCCTGGGTAAACCAGAGTGTTGGTGGTCGTCCTGTGCTCTAGGGCCTTCCTACTGGAGTTTTCTTATGACATCCATCTAGCAGGACATCTGGGGCAGGCAAAAACCTTTGACCACCTAGTCATGCACTTTTATTGGCCCCAGATGAGAACTAAATCAGATGCATTATATAGATCCTATGTCACCTGCCAGGCCAGTGCTAAGTCAGAGGCAAAACATAAGGCTCCCTTGCATCCTTTCCCAGTGGTGGGAGCACTGTAATAGAGGGTGGGTGTAGATATTATTGAGCCTCTGGGTCCCAATATAGCCTAATGGGACAGATTTATCCTGGTCTTGATGGATCCTGCCACTCGGTAACCTGAAGCCATAACCCAGAGGTCAGTGCCTGCACCTCTTGTGGCCTGGGCACTGATGGGGATCTTACCCTGTATGGGTTTCCCGAAGGAGGTTGTGTCCGACAGGGGCACCAGTGTCATGTCTGCTTACATGATGGTCATGTGGGATGAGTGTGTGGTAACCTACAAGTTCTCCACACCATATCCACCACCAAGAGATCCTAAAGATCCTCAAAAGCATGGTTATGGACCTGTTAGAACCTCTGAGACATAAGTAGGATGGCCTGTTACCATGCCATCTCTTTGCCTACAGGGAAGTGCCACAGAAGGGAGTGGGCATCATCCTCTTTGAGCTTCAGTTTGGCCACCCTGTTAGAGGACTTTTAGACTTGTGAAGGATGGGGGGAGAAAGTTCTCAAAAAACCCACACAAGATGTTGTTGACTAGATGTTAACCCTTAGAGTCAAGATGGGGCAATACCTGAAGGAGGCCACTGAGAATTCCGAGGCAAGCCATGAAATGCTGAATCCCAACTAAATTCCATCCCCTGTAACTACAGTTATAGTCCTATCCTATAAGCTTACTATCCACTATAACTGAATGCAGCAAGAATGTGTGCCATTGGGTGTATAACGTATACCAAGGGCACCTGAGGAAATGTGTCTGATGGTGCTGGTATCCTGGCATTAGGACAAAGAATAGCTACTTACCTGAGACTTTCTGGCTCAACACCAACCGTTGCTCTTTCCGCAATGGCGCTGAATCTACCATAAAGACTGAGTACCCAATTTCGAGTTCGGTAGAGAGGGTATTCCATCACAACAGTTACAGAGTCCCCTCTCAGCCAAACTGAAGGTCTGACCGCCTCACTTAGAGATGGACGGACCTGCATTATGTTGACTACTACTCCGTCTTCTCCGCCAACATAAACCCCCGACACCTCGACAGAGTAATAGCCATTGGAGGTTTGGTCATGTGTCCGACCACCTGATTTAGAGAGGGCAAACACAGTTTTATTACCGCCAGATAACTGGTAGTAAGGGGCAGTGAAAACTGGAAAATGCGCCCTTCTTGGGCACTTTCTTTGTCTAATTTTCCAAAACAAAAATCCGCTCTGGATTTTTATTTTGGAGAATTACATTTTTTTTTAGTTTTCAATGTGGCTCAGTCATGTTTGTAGAGCCTTCCCCAGACCTGCCAATTCACATGGTGCCACTGTGTGACACACAATATCGGCTCCCTTCACATGGACACCCGGTGAGGAGCCGATATCACACAGTGGCAACAAAAAAATGCTAAAAACCACTGCCAACACTGGATTATGAGCCTGTTTTCAGAGGCTTTGAAATGCCGACATCCATTACTGGGTGTGAAAATACCCCAGCACATCAGCACCAGCCTTACCAAGCTATTTTTGGAGGAGGAGGGGGTTTGAAAAAGGAGCGGGGCAAAAGTGCCTCTTATGTACTTCTCGGCATAAGGCCCCTGCCCCCTCAAAGGCGCCACTCCCTTCTCACAGGGTGCATTTTTTGTTGAAGTTGGCAGGTCAGAGTCCATGAAACTTACAATGCATTGTTAGGAACTACAGTGATGTTAGTTCCTGACAATGCTAGAGATGCCACTGGGCTGGCAGACATCTCAGAATTTGGCAGGCGAGGATTCTGTCAGAGTGACGGAGTACTTTACTCTGTCGCCGTGACGGAGTAAAAACCCATCCGCCAATCTCTAAATTAGCCATAACTTTGCACCATTGCCTAATGTAATGTAATTTTTTTTCAAAATGATGTATTGCGATCTTTGGTTTCATGCAAAGTACTTCCCTACTCTTGTGGTGAGATTTGCGCTAAGTGAGAAATAAAAGAGTGCATGCTTATAACTCGGGCGATAAATGTGTGAGTGAGACAGAGACCTTAACACCATGACACACAAACTGACGCTGAGTAGAAATCTGTGAGGACCAAAAGCCATCCTATTTAACTAAACATTTCAGACATTTAAGAATATTAAAAATAAATACAGTGAGTACAGTTTGACGAACGCTTATGATCCTTTTCGATGTTGGTGTAAAAATAAATTTGAAAAACCTTTTGCAGATTTGAACTTATTTTTCCACACATTTGGACTGCCTCTAGTGATAAATGTATAGTCACTTCCACTGAATATTTTGGGTGGTTGTATATCAGACGATCATGCACAAAAACATTGCTCTACAAAGTATCGTAGCCAGAGCATTGCCTTATAAAATCTTGTGAAGGTAAATATATATACTATAAATATTTACCACTCTTAACTCCGTATCTACGTACCTTCAAGCTATATATATATATATATATATATCAAAGAAACTTCCCAAATGTGCAGTCGCGCACAACGATAGGAACGGACAACTTCAATCGCCAGTGCTTGAAAATAGTATTTATTAGAAATTAATTACGTGCCTAGTCCATGACGCGTTTCGAGCCACTCGGCCCTTGCTCACATGACCGCGTTACGTGCATAACAGTGCATTTAAAGTAAAATGTATATATATATAAAATAAACGTATATAGATATGCAGTTAAGTATAATAAATATGTACTTATCAAAATATAACTACTTCATGATGTTTTTCGAGTCGATATTCTAGCCATGATTTTTTTGCAGTAATATATTAAGGACTACATTTTCTGGTAGTATCCCTTTAAGTGGATTACAAAATTCTCTCTTACAACAGCAATGCTTTCAAAAGAACCCTAACTGTGAGCTTTCACTGAAAACAATTATTTAGATATACGTGCACATGTATGTAAAATATACAATATAGAAAGTTGGTATTTCATGGTGATATGAGCACTGATGAATTGAAATATTTATTTGTTCAAATTTATGTTGATTCATAGTGTCATGTGAATTATTCTCATTGGCAGGATTCTGCTGACTGCCATGCACATACTGTTTACCACGCAGATCATTGCACTTTTTGCAAATGAAACATAAATCACCATCTTTATGCTTATAATAAAGTAATGGGTATAACATAAATAACAAGCTAGTCCTGAATGAATTGTGCCTCCATAATTCAATCTGCAGGTTTGGCTTCCATTTATTTTTTCTGTGCATTATAACGTGTCGGTAGGGTTCGATGCTTGAATTACTGCCTTGCATTCAATCAGAAGTGTGCATGATTACATGTGTAAATAAAAGTGTTAATGCAAACATTTCATTTATAATGAAAAGGGCAACCGTTTATTTTGCCTTCCCGTCACAAGATTGAACAGGATTGTGATCAGGTTGTACTTTCAAAAATACAGTTTTAATATTTGTTCAGGGCATAAAACATGATAGGCACTTGAGAACCACGCAACTGCAACACAGATCGTTAAGGACGTCACCCCATTAAAAACCCTATATCCCCACAAAATAAGTAAAAACAAAATAGAGCAAAGCAGACGTGTGGAATTGCGAAATAAACTGTCAATAAAAGAAAGAGAAATTAAATAAACAAATATGCAGTAAAAGGGCAACTTGGATTAAGAAGAAGCTCAAATAAAGCAAGGTATGCCAGGCTGTAGTAAAAATTGGGAACAAACTGTATACATTCAAATAATCTCAGAGAAGAAAAAAAGGATTGTAATCCTTAGGGCAAAGAAGAATCACAAAATGTTTGTTGGGACTGAATAACACCTTTTTCTTGTAGACCAGCTCAATGGTACTTGTTATTGGATTACTGACAAAATATCGCGGTAAACAATATTGTTGACAAAAATATAGTATGAAAAATAATGCTTACAACAATATCGTGCTCCTATACCTAAAATGGTACGTATAAAAATGTCAGAAAAAACCATCCTTGACACTAATATCGTTCAAAAAGAGAAACAAATATCACTTTTCTTAATGTAAATACAAGTTAAAGTAGTAAATGTTAAATATTTTAATATATGAATTTACTGTAATGTAAATTAAATATGTTCCACTAATATCTAATACTACATATAGATGTTTGTATTTATTTAAATATATACACTGCAACATAATTAGTACAGATATTTATTTTACATGATATAATGTTTTATATATTTTAAATGTATTACCATGAATATACAGCTCTAATATAATTAATAAAAATATGTATTCTACATTGTATACATCTTTGTATTACAAATGTATTAATGTATACATATATATATATATATATTGTTGGACTTGGCCCTTTTTCCCTGAATTTTTTCGTTTTTGTAGTGTTAAGGTGCAGGTGCTCCCTTCACCCAAGATGGCTGCCACAGGCCCCTGCTACTGCAAAGTGGCCTGTTCTAGTAGCACCCTAGCTGCCAGGAGCTGGCTGGAACCCCACAACAATGTTGCGACTCCAGCCCGCCTTTTTGTCCCATAGGTAGAGTGGGGAAGCTCCTGGACTGTGCTGGAACCTTCTAGAAGGGAGGTGTGGTTTTTCTTTTGCCGCCTTGGCTAGAGGTCACCTGACCTAGGGCTACTTAAGAGAGGGAGGGAAACTTTGGTGGTGAGTTGGCCATTGGGGTGAAGCAGAGCTGGAAGAATCCACCAGGAGTGTAGGCGGTAGGGCCTAGCCAGGGACTTATGCCTCTGAGAGTGACAGGATTTAGGTGCTGCCTCTTAAGTGAGTGAGGGACCCTGTGAAACCCACTGATCTTGCCCAGCAGTAGGAGGACCCAGAGACTCTCTGCCAGCCTGACTAGGAAGGATCTAGTCGCCCTCTCCATTCCTAACCCCCTGTAACAGAACCCCTTAAGGGCGCCAGATACATCTGCGCCAACAAGACTTTATCTAACATCTGAGAACTTATATGCCAAGCACTGAGACTGCGTGTCCAGATTGAACTCTAAAACTTACATGCCAAGCACTGAGACTGCGTGTCCAGATTGAACTCTAAAACTTATATGCCAAGCACTGAGACTGCGTGTCCAGACTGACCCCTGAAGCCGTATGCAAAGCAGATTGAAGAGCCACCGGGGATCGACCAGGTATTAGCGCTGTGACCCCTGCGCTCCCTGACCTGGCCTGGGACCCCCGGCAGCGTGCTCCACTGAGCGCGGACCCCCATCCTTAACTTGAGCCCCCCCCTGTGACGTGGAAGCCAGCGCGCTCACCGCCGCGGCCCGGAGGCCAGAAGAAGTGCCCTGCAGAGTGGCGAGGCCCGTGAGAAGTCCGGGGCCCCGCCGCTGCCGTCGCAGCTGTGAGAGAAGGCGCGCGAGGCCTGGGGCCGAGTTTCCCCCATCGTCGCTGGAGCGGACGCCGGCTGACGCCGAGAACGAGGTAAGCCCCGAGGCTGGGATTGCTCCTGGTGCGCCCCCTACTGGTCGGGAACCGCACCGCACCCTCAGCCCGGGTCCCCTCTCCGTGGGAGTTCCCCCCTGCCAGCACGACGGAGAGACCCCGCCGAGGGATCCTCTCCTTGTGCCCCCGTGACTGCTCTGAAGCGAGGTGCCCTACGAACTGCAGCGGAGCCGAGAGACTCGCTCCTCCCGTCCCGGGCGCTTCCCGCTAGAAGCTCCGTGAGGCGCATTAACTGTCCTACCCCACATTGAAGTGCTCAATGTCCATAATTACAAGTAGCGCTCTGTTATTCAGGTGCCACATCGAAGTGCTACATGCTGGTGATTACGAGTAGCGCTCTGTTATCCATGTGCCATATTGAAGTGCTACGTGTTGGTGATTACGAGTAGCGCTCTGTTATTCAGGTGCCATATTGAAGTGCTACGTGTTGGTGATTACGAGTAGCGCTCTGTCATTCAGGTGCCATATTGAAGTGCTATGTGTTGGTGATTACGAGTAGAGCTCTGTCATTCATGTGCCATATTGAAGTGCTACGTGTTGGTGATTACGAGTAGCGCTCTGTTATTCATGTGCCATATTGAAGTGCTACGTGTTGGTGATTACGAGTAGCGCTATGTTATTCATGTTCCATATGGAAGTACCACGTGCTATTGATTACGAGTAGCGCGCTGTTAGTTACGCCCATGTTGAAGTGCTACGTGCTATTGATTACGAGTAGCGCGCTGTTATTCATGTTCCATAATGAAATGCTAAATGACATCTATTACGAGTAGCCCTATGCTAGATGCCCCGTTCTGAAGTCGTCACCAGTTAGCGCACCTAGCGCCATCGTCACCTCCCTAAGGCGCTACAGGAAAGTGAAGCGCGCGTGTACCTCTAGGTGAAGGGTAATTGTACCTCAGGCAGTACTGAAATATAATGAATGTCATTTGTGGTATTACCAGCTTATGAAATGTACTGCTACCTCATGAACTGCATCTAACGTGATCTGCTTGGATAAACTTGAGTATTTACTTAACTCCTACCGTGTGGCATCACTTATTGTGTGTGTTCCTTGTCCCATGTGAGGTGCGTGTTGTATGGTTGCTTTACACACAGACCTTTGGTAGCCCGACCGCTCGTGTCACGTTACCGCCCCATAGGGCCTGGAGACCCCAGGTCTTACATATATATATTGCAACAATGTAGCCCAAACATTGTTGACGCCGGCGCTCGTTGCTGGGGCAGTGCGCTTTCCACGGCAGGGCTGCGCCGATAAATATTACGCAAATAATAAGGACCCCCTGAAGATTCCTAGGACAGGGTAATATATGTTTGAAAAATAACAACCTAGGCAATTCTTGTAAGTAACAGCTGGAAGTGTTTTCTATCTAGTAGTCAGAACAGTTTAAGCAGTGAGACGAAAAATTAAAATTATAATTCTTTTTTAATTATAAGTTTTTGGTACATTCACAATTAAAAACAAATTTATTATATACATAGTAAAAAATCATGACAAATGATAAAATAGTATGTAGGTTACATAGGGATGAAGAGTAAACAAATGTGGTGGCACAACTGTATATTATTCGACGCGCGTTTCGGCGTAGTTAACGCCTTCGTCAGGAAAAATAAGGCCACTATTCCTGTAATGTAAAAACAAACATAAAAATTCTAAATCATATTTCGTCACTGCTAATATATATACATATTTGTTGCAATTTCTCTTATTATTGAGTATAACATGTCTTAAGTCTGACTAAATTATTTGATTTAATAAACAAGGGGTATGCCTTCAATCACAAGATTATAATAGTGACTTTGTTACAACAAATAATAAGTTCAATCAAACAAAAAAGAGAACAATATCTATAACGTCACTATCATGAAGATACAATAGAACTTTTTAAACAGTATATTTTATTCTTTAACTTATCATCATCTTGCTAATTTGTTGTAATTTTTGCAAGAGAAAAGAGTAGTGAGAAAACATAGAGCCGATAGTTGTGTTCTAGATTTATTTAAGATAGAGGGTAATTCATCATATGTCTACCTGTGCTCCAAGATGCAAAAGTGGGGATTCCAGGAATTTAAGTAGATTATTTTTCTTGTAAATGAATACCTATTAATGTAGAACACATTGTTATATTTTACCGCATATAACAGAAGCCATCTTATTTATTCTAATTAGACAATGGTGATTGATACCTTGATAGATGTTTATTCATTCAGTTATAGTCAGTTGATTTTGAGAGGGGATGGCTATTCTTTTATACTTTTCGTTTCGATAAACCCATATAAATAGCACAACCTGGGGCGATAGGGATTAGAGAATATATAAGTAGCTGTTGTTTAAAAGTGGATGAGATAGTACAGCTGAGCTTTTAGTTGGCGCTGTTATTGCGTTACCTTATTCGGTGGTAATTTACGAATGGATGATAGTTCTTTAATACTTCATTGCGAAGAGTTCATGTGTATATTAAAACCTAGGAAAATGAGGACAAAGGGATGTTCAGATGACTGCTACATGTATCTAAACCATATAGTGAGGCTAGGTTTTTAGTTAGTGTAGTTGCCGCATTACCTGGTTAATGATGAATTCTTGCAAGTGCCGAGTCTTGATAAAATGATTGATGCATAAAACAATGGTAGTAGAAGCGTAGCAGGTATGATATAACCTAGGAATTGGAGGTAACAAAGATGAAGTCAAATTATGGTGTGGGGGGAAGATGTAAAAATCAGAGCGGTTACTGTGTTGTTGAGACAAAAAATATATACCGCTAATAGTCTACTAAGTGGAGAAGAGTGTCGCTCTTTGGGTAGTACATGAATCTGATGTTTTAATATGATTCCTGTATGTGCGGTGGATATCGTTATAGAGTTGTTAAAAGGTACAGCGTTTTATAGTTATTAGCAGAGCGTGGTCATGTTACATCAAATATAAAAATGTCTATAGGTCGATCTAAACAGGCTTACTTTAATATTAGGGACGCTTGCAAAGTAGACCGTGCCATTTGTAATATTGTCATACTATGCTGTGTTAGTATGTTACGAGAAGGCACGGTCACGTTATATCTACGCGCAAAATGGATGGTTGGCGATTATATAAAGATAGGGAAAGGCTTGTCTTAGTATCTAAAATGCTAACGGTGTCAGGCTGGCTCATAGTCACTCAGTCGCGTAATCTTTACTTCATCAATGTTTTGAAGTTATGCTGAGTGGCGGACAAGCTTACCTTCGTGCTAGACGCGTTTACGATGTCGACCGGGCTCTGTGAATGATGGTTGAAACAATGTATCTCTGTGTGTCCCGCCTATATATTGGTTCTCGTCTTTTTGAACGATGCCTTCTAATTGGTGCAATTCTAGAGCAGGACGTATGGGGCTTGCGTTGCTCTAATAGCGTTAGGCTACGTGTACTGCTTTATTCAAGTGGCGTGTTGCTATTGGATGGAGTAGTTAACGTATCAATGGAGCGTATCGCTTTTCGAGTCGTGTTTTAATACGGCGTGGAAAAAGGGCGCGTAACGGGGTCATTAACATGTGGTGGTCTCTCCCATGTCTTATTTTGTACTTTAATCGTCTAGATCGTGTTAGAAAATATGTGTAGTTGACAAACGGTTACTGCCACCGTATCGTATGGTAAAGTATATGATATATCGCATTAGTCGCATAGTGTAAAGCATAATTGTTATGGAGATTTGTTTTTCCCATTAGCTAAACGATGAGTTTTTAACTTTTTATGTTATGGTATACCATAGCTGTAACCATAAATTGATAGGTACAGCACAAGTTTATATTGCAAGGTAATCTCTACGGAGAGAATTAGGAAGAAGAGCTTTTCATCCATTATAGTATTTTTGGAGAGGGAATTTCTCAGAATCTTCTTAGATTATAGGATTTCCTAATTATGAGGATGTATCACAGACTGAGATCAGAGGTATATGCATTTTATACTGGGAAGGCTGGCGGATTAAAAAGTACTTTAGATGATTGCATTTTCCCATGGTAATTCATTGTTGAGACCGTTTTTAAATGTGTTCAATGAAAAAATCCAAAAGACTTCCCGTTTCTTGCGAATTTTGGTTCCATATGTCTCTTCTGGTATATTAATTTTCTCTAAAATACGCCAGCGGATGTCTTCTGGTTTATGTTGTAGTTCTAAGAAGTGTTTTACAAGGGGGGCTGTTAGTTTTTTAGTTTTTATGGCTGAGCGATGTTCAGAGATTCTGGTTTGTATTGCCCTTGATGTTTCTCCCACGTAGCCTAATTGGCACGGACAGAGAATTAGGTATACTACATTTTGTGTTTTACAGTTCCACATTTGTGTTGCCTGAATTGTAAAACCATTATGTATTAGTGTCTCACCTGGAATAATGAGATCACATGATTTACAATTGGTACATTTAAATGTTCCTTTAATGGGGCGTTGCCCATCAATGGATTTCTGAATGTAATGAGATTTGGTATTATCATCTTCAAATTTAGAGTGTACCAAGATGTCTTTAAGGTTTTTGTTCCTACGGTGGGCATATAGAGGTTTTTCTAGTTTGGTGGCATTTGTGGAGCTGCAATTCAAAATGTGCCAATTTTTGTTAATGATGTATTTGACTTTAGCATTCAAAGTTGAATGCCTTGTTATACATACCAATTGTTTTTGTTCTTGCATCTTCTCTTTTCGCAGTAGGCAGTCTCTATCGTAGAATCTAGCTCTTTTATATGATTCTCTTATGAGGCGATGGGGGTAGCCTCTTTCTAGAAATTTAGTCTTCATGATGGTAGCTTGTTTATCAAAGTCTGAAAGGTTAGAGCAATTACGTCTAACTCTTAAGAATTGTGAAAAAGGAATACTTTGTTTCTGACTGCGAGGGTGATAACTTTGGAAATGTAGTAGAGTGTTTCTCGCAGTTGGTTTGATATGGAGATCTACTTCTAGTAGTCCTGATCGGTTTATGATGTTGATATCTAAAAATTCAACTTGATCGCTGCTACTGTTACTAGTGAATTTCAAGTGGGGGTCTGTTAGGTTAAGCCATTGAATGAATTCAGGGAGTGTGTCGTCCCCACCAGTCCAGATAAAAAAGATGTCATCAATGTATCTGGACCAGTGGGTCACAGATTCGAAAAAGGGGGCTACTTCATTGTGAATAAATTTGGATTCCCATCTTGCCATGTAGATATTGGCTATAGATGGTGCTACAGATGCTCCCATACTGACGCCTTTTGTTTGGCGAAAAAGGTGATTTCCAAATGAGAAAATATTTTTGGTAAGTATGATTTGCAGGCACTCTTTAATGAATGGTTTAGAGCAAGGTATTTTAAATGCATCTATAAACCAGTCAGTAGCTTCTATTGCTTCTTGTTGTGGGATGTTGCTGTATAGCGACTCGATGTCGAGGGTCACTAATACATCATGATTACAGTTGAAGGTTAGATGTTCAACTTTGTTGATTATGTCTCTTGTGTCTTGCACATAGGATGTGATTTGAGAGATGTAGGGTCTTAGCTGATTATCTACAAATTTAGATAAAGGTTCTGTGACTGTGCCGATAGTAGAAACTATCGGTCTATATGGGGGGTTATTAAGACTTTTATGGATTTTTGGTACTCCATATATGCATGCCGTTTTGCTTTTTGAGGAGTTAAGATAGTCATGTTCTTTGGTCGTAATATATTTTTCATCCAGGGCATGGGTTGTTAGAGTTAATATTCTTTTTTCTATTTCAGAAATAGGATTAGTTTGTATTTTTGAGTAGAATGTATTGTCTTGTAGCATATTGAGCATCTTATTTTTATAGTCGTCAGTGTCTAAGACGACAATTCCGCCACCTTTATCACAGCATTTTATTGTTAAGTGCTTATTTCGTATTAAGCTATTCATTGCTGTGAATTCTTGTTTATTCAGATTGTAGGCTGGTTTGGGAATGAATTTTAGATCTTGTTCAAGTTGTTTGAGGACTATGTTCTCAAAAGTTGATACCTCTGGTCCTAGTTGCTCTAATGTGGGGGTGAATGTGGACGGTAGTCTTAATTTGCTCAAATTGGGATCTAAATCTGTATTCTGTTCATTGTTCCCAAAGAACTTGTTAAGTCTAATTTTTCAAAAAAATGAAAAAATGTCTTGGAAAAGTTCAAATGTATTGGCCGATGTGTGGGGAACAAAAGAGAGGCCTTTAGATAAAAGGTCTATAGCGGGAGATTCTAGTTGGTGGGATGAAAAATTGAAGATGGGAATTACATTCCGCTTTTCCAGTATTGCCTGTTTCTTGTCTCTAATAGGTGTTGGGGATCTGGTTGGTAATGATGCCCCTGATAGTTCCCTCTGGATTGGGATTGTGTTTGGAATCGGACTCTTTGTTTGCCTCTGCCTCTCCCTCGTTGTCCTAAAAAAGGCTGATAAGAATTTTTTGGGTTGAAGGAGCTATATGCATCTGGTGCATCATATGGATGGGATGGTCCTTCATTGTCGGAATCAGTCGTATCTGAAAAGGTTCTAACTTTCTGTTGTCTTGATGTTTGGTCATTTATGAAGTGGTTATGTTTGTAGAAGTCTACATTGAGATAAGGATACGTTCTCTCTAATGTATTAAACCTTTTGTCTTTTGTCAGTTTGTCTACTTTTCTCTTATTGAGATATTCTGCAAAGGATGCTAGTTCTCTATTTGAGTCCTCCAGTTTTTTTGTTGCTTCTTCTATGTTGTTGTTCTTTCTTATTAGCTCTTCTAGTTCTTTTAGTTCTACTTTGAGCGATGATGCCAGCTCTTTGGCTGTTTCAATGATCAATATCATTAGATCTCGTGAGCAGCGACTGGCAATCATACTCCACTTTTCTAGAAATTCCTTGTGATGGACAAATAGTCCAGGAATATTGCGAACTCGCAAGCCTTGTGGAATAATTCCTGCCTTTAAGTATTCCAGCATAAATTCTCCATGGGCTTCTATTCTTTTTAGTTTTTTCTTAAGGTCTATTAGTTTGTTAGTATCATCATTATTTATAGAGCCTGTTCTGGAGCTATTACCAAAGGAGCTGCTTGTGCCTACTAATAATGCAAATTCCTCATCTGTAAACCCAAATGTTTTTAATTGGGCCATGAGGATTGGTGCAAGAAGGTGGATAATATAGTAGGGCTGGGTGGTACAAGGAGCACGAAATTGCAAGGAATGAGGAACAGATAATGATATATAATGTATCAGTTTTTTAGGATATTAAAGAGCTTATTAGTATAAACGCAAAGGGGTAAAGAGTCTAATAGAACCGGACAGTATAGAGAACAGGAATTGCAGAGAATAGAGAGTAACACTTTAGTATATAATTTAACAAACTTTTAGAACATCTGAAGGCATACTAATAAATGAGAGGCATCTATTATGGCTATCCTCTTTGTATATTGGTAGTACATAGAGTCCCATACAAACAAGTTGTAGGTAAATTTTACGCAAATAATAAGGACCCCCTGAAGATTCCTAGGACAGGGTAATATATGTTTGAAAAATAACAACCTAGGCAATTCTTGTAAGTAACAGCTGGAAGTGTTTTCTATCTAGTAGTCAGAACAGTTTAAGCAGTGAGACGAAAAATGAAAATTATAATTCTTTTTTAATTATAAGTTTTTGGTACATTCACAATTAAAAACAAATTTATTATATACATAGTAAAAAATCATGACAAATGATAAAATAGTATGTAGGTTACATAGGGATGAAGAGTAAACAAATGTGGTGGCACAACTGTATATTATTCGACGCGCGTTTCGGCGTAGTTAACGCCTTCGTCAGGAAAAATAAGGCCACTATTCCTGTAATGTAAAAACAAACATAAAAATTCTAAATCATATTTCGTCACTGCTAATATATATACATATTTGTTGCAATTTCTCTTATTATTGAGTATAACATGTCTTAAGTCTGACTAAATTATTTGATTTAATAAACAAGGGGTATGCCTTCAATCACAAGATTATAATAGTGACTTTGTTACAACAAATAATAAGTTCAATCAAACAAAAAAGAGAACAATCTCTATAACGTCACTATCATGAAGATACAATAGAACTTTTGAAACAGTATATTTTATTCTTTAACTTATCATCATCTTGCTAATTTGTTGTAATTTTTGCAAGAGAAAAGAGTAGTGAGAAAACATAGAGCAGATAGTTGTGTTCTAGATTTATTTAAGTTAGAGGGTAATTCATCATATGTCTGCGCCGATAAATATCCAAGCCAGTTCTCTGTCTTACGTATGTAGAAGTTGTGGCAGTTTTATTATTCAAATCTCATCATGCCCAACGCGTCTCGCCTTAGCATAAGGCTTGTTCACGGGATGTTATGCTAAGGCGAAACGCGTTGGGCATGAGATTTGAATGATAAAACTGCCACAACTTCTACTTACAAGTGAGTGTGCTTCATAATTTCTGTCGTAAGACAGAGAACTGGCTTGGATATATATATAGTTATATATATATATATATATATATATATATATATATATATATATATATATATAGTCACTGAAAAAACAAAGTTTACAGGGACGGTACACTTAGGACGACGTTTCACCCACACATAACCATAATAATTAGAAATTCAGCAGTTATACTTATGTTAAGAAACTATAACTCATGGCCTAGAATTATTTAATGGCACAAGTTATAGTTTCTTCAGATGAGCATAACTATAAGTATAACTATAACTGCTGAATTTCTATGGTTTTGTGTGGCTTAAGCGTCAGCTTGATTGTAATGTCCCTGTAACCTTTGTTTTCTAAGTGAATTTCTATTTTTTTATACATAAAGTAATATATAATTATAGTACATTAATACAACCCACCCCGCAAGCATCCAAACCTATGCTGTGCACAGCCTTTGGCTGTGCGCAGCTGGGGTATAGTGTGTGAGTGGGTGAGCTTTTTTTTTCAAATTGGTCTTCGGATCCGCTGGTATCTGTCATTCCTTGATTTGCACCCAAAAAATATTGGAGCAATGTATGTGCTGGAAAAGGACAATAATCCCCAAGAACGGTCTTTAGTATTACATCATCAACTGAATTGACCCCAAACCAGGAAAGAATATTGAATTTAGGATTGACATTTCAGCCTCTGTCAGCTCCTAGTTTTTCAAACATGAGAATCGAAATATACACATTCACCAGGAAACTAAAGTTACATAAGTACTTCAAGATGAAACTAAGAAAGTCAAATTAGGAATCAAATATGACAAATAGAATTTCAAATTTTAAAATTGGAAATATCCTTAAACTGTTAGAGATCAATGATCTTTATGAAGAAACACCAACACTATGCACACCAGACGAGGATGACTCACAGACACAAAATGTAAAGAGAACAGGCTTCAATACTAAAATGGTAACATACAGTGGATGTAAACCAAGAAGCAAATTGTGTCCGCAATTACCGGCGAGCAATAAGGTTGATCTGTTTCATGAGATGGTGGTTGAAGACATAAATTACTTCAGGAGAAGGAAGAAATGGAGGAATGAAGGCAACTTTACAACTAAGAATTGGGATTATATTATTGCCTTAAAAAAGAATAAATCATTGATTATAAAGGCATCTGACAAAGGAAGTAACATCATATTAATCGATAAAACAATGTATTTGATTTCAGCAAATCAACAACTGAGAAACACAATACACTATCAACCTCTGACAAATAACCCAATGAAATAAATGGAGAATGAATATCACATGATATTAGATACGTGGCTAGATAAAGATCTCTTGGACTGGGAGGAGTATCAGTATCGCTGAACCTCCCACGTGAAAATGGCCACTATCCATGTCCTCAAAAAATCCACACAAATTCTCAGGCACCACCAGGTAGACCAATAGTGAGTATCATATGATCCCTCCTGGAGAACACCTAAAATATCTGGACCTGTTTCTCCAACCATATGTCACAAGCTTGCCTCATATCTGGAAGACACCTTTGACTTCTTAAAAAGATTAGACCCTGAGGGATAGACCACTTGAGCTTCTTGAATATACCCAAATGATATTGGGAATGCTACAATATTGTCTCACACACAATTTCTTCTTTTTTGACAAATGATATACCTACAGCAACAATGAACATATGGGGACCTCCTTCGCCCCCAACATATCCAAATTGATTGATTGGTTAGTGGGAGAAGAAGGTGGCCTGGTCAGAAGAGTAGGATCCCTACATGATGAATGTCGTACTTTGGACCCGATTCATTAATGAACTCATAGTTCTGTGGGAAGGTGAAGAATCAAAATGCTACCAAATTGTAAGTATTTATATTGAGACTAAACAATATTAACTTGAACATCCAATTCACCGGAACACGTAGTAAACAACATTGTGAATTTCTGTATATTGAGCTAGATGTTAGCAAAAATAATCTGAAAACAAATATCCACAAAAAACCTACAACTGCAAATGTCATACTACATGCCAATAGTGGCCATCCAAATGCACTAAAGTGGAGCAAACCATATGGAACGATGTTGAGAGAATGAAGAATATGGTCCACAGAAGACTTTGAATTGGAAGCAGCAAAAATTATTGTGAGATTCATTCACCGTGGCTCCCCCCCTGAATTTGCAAAAAAGTTCCTTAAAGAGAGCCCAGGAAAAGCAAGGGGATTCATTGCTCTATGAGCATAACCAAGAATCAACGAAAATAGATGTCAAATCAACCAATGAGGAAAGTACATGTAGAATATTTCTAGAGAATAACCAAACACAATGAGACATTAGAAAGGTCTTGAAGAAGAATTGGCATTTTCTGGAACATGATCCACATTTGAAAATATTCAATGGCCCCAAACCAAGAATCACTTTACAGAAAACCGAATCCCTGGGTGAGATCTTGACACAGAGCGTTTTTGATCAAGAAAGGAGAAGCAACTGGCTGACTGAGAAGGTGAAGGTCTTTGTAAAAAGTATCATGTGCAAAACCTGTCAATATGGACACAATCAGGCACCTTGCACTTTGGATGACAAGGTAACTACTACTCAGCAACTATCACTTGCAATTGCTCTCCTCCCCCATTATTTGAATGGCACTTTGCATTTTAAAATATGCTTTCGGACTTTCTAAAGAAGCACATTGCACTTTAAAATAGTTTGGCCAACATCTGGTGCTAAATAGTGTAATGGAAGTTGAACATCTACCTCTTTTTTTAATAGGCACCTTGCACTTTTGATGAGAGAGTTTCTACTCTGCAACTATCAAATTCAATTGCCCTCCTCCCCCCTTCTTCTTATATGCACCTTGCACCTTAAAATTAGGAGAATACACATCTGAACTTCCCTAAAAGCACATTGCATTTCACAATGTTATGGAAAACATGCTGTCCCTGCCAGTGTGATGGAAGTTGAGCCTCCACCTCCATCATTTAATGGACACGTTGTATTTTAGGTTCAGGGAGTAGCCAGTCAGGGATTATCACTGGTGATTGCATTGTCTAATGAAAACCTCCTTGCAACCATATAGTGCATTATAAATTAGGAATATAGTGGATATATTGGCGCTTTATTCTATAGGACATTGCACTTTATGATTGGCAGTGCACAAATGATTGCTCTTGTCACTGTCTTTCATACTCATGGTTTAAGACACAAACAAGATAAGAAGTGTAATAATGATACATTTTGTTTTGCAGTATGATTTAATGGATTTGTGAGTCAAAAATATAAACATATAAGAAGCTGACATGAATGATGAAACGTATGATGTGATTTTTATAAAAATGTGCTAATGTTGTGAATTGAGTCATACAAATGAATGAATTATGTCACATTCCTGATGAACCAATCGGAAACAAAACCCTTGCTGCTTGTAAACTTACTTGAATATGTTGTGCATATCACATTAGAAAATGGACTCTGACCAAATCTTGACATGGTGATGTTCTTGACGTTCTAGCTGTCAGGGGGCCATGGGAAACATGGAAGGACGTTAATTTGTATCATATGAGCCACTGTTGTTGTCAGATAGGTCCAGTTGAAGACATCTTTCTGAAAAGCGTTGGCCATGTAATTTTATATATACATATATTCACTTTAAAAAAACAAAGGTTACACGGATGTTGTAGTTAGGAAATAGAATTTGAAAAACCTTAGAAATTCACTGAAAAAACACAAGGGTTGCAGGGACACTATAGTTAGGCTCAGATTGTACTAGTACAAAACCTGTGAAATTTGGCAGCTATAGTTACCTGTACTAATTGTAACGTAGGCCCCTGCAATGCACTGCTTATGACCTCACATATTATGGCACTCATGACATGATCAGTGAAATCACTGAAGACATCACTGATGACATCTCAAATGGCATCACTGATGACATCATCAAGTAAGTGTGAGTGTTTTAAAGAGTTTATGGGTGTTAAACATATATACTAACCTACTACAAAAGTTAAAATAGTATACTAGGTGAACTACTACTGAGTGATATTACTTCTGTCATATATCATGTGAGCAGCTGTGTGACTGTTTTCTTGTGTATATGGGTGTGTAAGTGGCTGTGTGGTATATATAAGTGTGTGAGCAGCTGTGTGTGTGAGCAAGATGCTGTAGGAGTGCCCATGTTGGTGAGTGAGTGGTGATGTGCGTTGCTTTATGGGTGGGTAAGTGGGTGTGTAGTGACTGTATGGGTGAGTGAGCGGGTGTCTGAATGGCTGTATGATTCAGTGACTCGGTGTGTAAGTGGCTGTATTGTTGTGTGAATGGCTGTATTGGAGAGTAAGCGTCTGTGTGAATAGCTGTATGGGTGAGTGAGGGATGGGTGAGTTCTTCTATGTATGTGTGAATGAGTATGTAAGTGGTTGTGTGGGTGTGTTGAGAGGCTGTATGGGTGAGTGAGTGGGTGTGGGAGTGACTGTAGGTAAATAAGTGGGTATGTGAGTAGCTGTATGGGTGAGTGTGTGGCTATGTGACTGGCTGTATGGGTAAGTGAATGGTTGTGTGAGTGGCTGCATGAGTGAGTGAGTGGGTGTGTGAGTGCCTCTATGGAGGAGTGAGTGCATATGTAAGAACTGGTATGAGTCTGTCAATGGGTATGTGAGGGGTTGTGTGGGTGTGTGAGTGGGTGTATAAGAGGATTATTGGGATGTGAATTGGTGTGTGAATGGTTCTGTGGTTGATGTCATCCGTGATGCCATTTGAGATGTCATCAGTGATGTCACTGACCACGTCATGAGTGATGTAATATGTGAGGTCATAAGCAGTGCATTGCAGGGGCATGAGTTATAGTTATCTCAGTTAACTATAACTGCCAAATTTCTCAGGTTTTTTACGAATGAGATCTGAGCCTAACTAAAACGTCCCTGTAACCTTTGATTTCTTTCAGTGAATTTCTAAGGTTTTTTGAATTCTGTTTCCTAACTATAACGTCCCTGTAACCTTTGTTCTTTCAGTAAATTTTGAAGATTTTTCAAAATCTATTTCCTAAGTATAACGTCCCTGTAAACTTTTTTTTTTTTTTTTTTTTAGTTTTTTTTTTTATTTATTAGTTTTTTTTCCCTCCTTACAACCCACCCCCTGTGGTGGTGGGGGAGGGATTGGCGATTTATAATTCATGGAAACAAATACAATAAATCAAGATATGAACAGAGAGAAAATACATGACAGTATATAACAGAAATACATTATTAATTTGCTAACCAGTCTTGGAATGGAGCCCAGTTTTTAGAGGCAATTAAACGTCTTCTCCTTCCCTGAAACTTTCGTACAGCAGTTTCTAATTTAAACCATGCCAACATCCTGGCCTGCCAGTGAGAGAAGGTGGGAGGTTGAGGGTTTATCCAGATAGAAGTAATAAAGAGTCTAAACATTGCCATTGCAATAAACAGAAAAGAGTGTAAATATCTTGATCTTGTGGAAACCATAGCGTGTTGATACCCGGTAATTACCATTTCAGCGGAAATTTTAATTGAAGATTGAGTAATCTGTATGAGAAACGTTTCAATTTGGTTAATAAAAAGTGACAGCTCGGGGCAGTCATAGAACATGTGAAGAGAATCCGCAGATGGAAATTTGCATCTTGCACATGATAAGCTCTTGCCTCCGGTAACCGTCCCCCATCTGACTAGTTTTGCTGGAGTATAATAAAGATTAAACATAGCCATATAGCTTTGGGTGCGAAGAGTACCGGAGACAAAGACCGTCCTGGCTAACATCAGTGGTAATTTTAAATCTATGGAAGGTACACCAAATTTGACCGCCCATTTATTATTAAAATCAGATAGGTCATCTGGAAGTTGAGACAGTAAAGTTTGATATAATGTACCGATTTTGGCTTTCCTTTTAACTAATTCAAATATCAGAATCTTGTCAAAAAGTGCAGGGTTTTCTAGAAATTTTTTATCAAGAAAACTTCTAATTTGAAGGTATTTGAAGAAGTGGTTGGATTGTAATTGAAATTTGTATTTCAAAAGAGAAAAAGATGCCAGCAGGCCAGAGTCAGCTAGGTCACCTATATCGGTCAGGCCTTGCGAGGCCCAAATGGAAACTACTCAATCTTGAAATATCGCTGGGGGTAGCCCAGACGCATTCAGTGGTGTATAATAATTGAATTTGTAATTGGAAAAGAGACGACGGATTTTTTGCCAGATCGTGAACAGGGCCCATGCAACCTTGAACCTCGTTTTTTTGAAGTAGCTTGGTTCTAGGATGCGTGTTAATATCCCTTGTGTAGCGTCACCTAATGAGATTGAATATATTGAAGGAGCCAAAAAAAGCGGCAGTTCCACTTTCTTTCCAAATAATGGAAAGGCAAAATGTTGGATCATAGCAGCCCAATAATAATAAACAAGGTTTGGAACTGACCAGCCCCCACGATCTTGCGGGAGACAGGTCCATTTAGCAGCTCGTCTTGGCTTGCGGTATGCCCATAAAAACCTCTGACAGATTCTTTGTGCTTTTGTTAAAGTAGAATTGGAGATTAATAAAGGGATGGATCTAAATAGATATAAAATTTTTGGAAGAACCAGCATTTTGAGGACATTACAGCGCCCAAATAGAGAGAGATGAAGGTGGTTCAGCCGTTCTAGTTTATTATGAAGCAGATCGATAATGGGTAGATAGTTCAAATCTGAAATTTGATCAACATCAGCCGAAATCTGAATACCAAGGTATGTTGCTTGTGGGGTAATGAGAGCAGTTGATATTGGCATAGCTGATGATTGCAGAATTTGGGTTTTGGTGAAATTTAACTTATAACCTGAGATTAGGCCGAATTGTGCTGCTAAGGTCTCCAATGCCGGAAGAGAAACGATGATATTATTTGTTAATACTACTATATCGTCGGCATATACCAATACTTTATACTCAATACCGTGAACTATAGGTGGGGAAATGTTTTGGGCTTTTTCTATCAAAGACAGAAAGGGATCAATATATAAAGCAAAAAGAAGGGGGGAGCAGGGGCACCCTTGTCTGGTGCCCCGGGTGATAGGGAAATAGCTTGATTCCCTTCCTGAGATACGGATTTTGGCAATTGGAGAAATATACAAAGTTTGTAAAGCCAGAATAAATTCAGGCGATATCCCTTTCCAATAGAGAACAGCCCATAAATAACCCCAGGAGACCCTGTCGAACGCCTTCTCGGCGTCCAACAGGATCACACCAAGGGGAGAGTTTGTCACCTGAGCCCAATCTAAAAGAGCAATAACGCGCCTGATATGGTCGGTGGTATCTCTACCCGGGATAAAGCCGTGCTGGCGAATGGAAACTAACGAAGAAATAATTTGCACAAGGCGAAACGCTAGGACCCTAGAATAGATTTTACTGTCGGTGTTGATTAATGCTATAGGCCGATATGATGCTGGGTTTAGTTCGTCTTTACCTTTCTTTTTAAATAGTACAATGGTCGATTGTCGCCAGGTTTCAGGAATAACCCCCCTCTGAGCGAGTTGGAAAACTTCCAGCATCTGCTGCTTAAATAAATGTGAAAAAGTTTTGTAAAATTCGAGATGTATGAGGTCGGGTCCAGCTGCTTTGCCGGTAGACAGAGATTTTATGGCAGCTTCGATTTCTTCCCAACTAATAGGTTCAGCCAGAATTAAATTCTGATCGAAAGAGGGCTTCTGAGTATCAAGGGGTTTAAAAAAATACTCTAATTGTTTTTGTTGCTGCTGGGATATGTTTAACTCCTCGGTGTATAAGGTTGAGTAGAAATCCACAAAAGTATTTAACACTCCGTTAGGTGAGTCTTGTAATATACCAGACCGATCTTTAACCTTTGATATATGACTGGCTATTGCCCTTTGTTGTAATCTTTTTGCTAGAACCTTACCAGAAGCTTCACCAAACTCATACATTGAGGTACGAAATTGAAAGTACTTAGTGGCTATATCAGCATACAAGGATCCAAGAGATTAGCCTTGGCGAGAGCAACCGCTTTCTGACAAGATATTAGATCTTCGCCGTTATGGATACTAGTACTTAAATCTAGTTCTGCTTGTTGGAGTGCTGCAACTCTATTTTTGAGATTCTGCTGTTCTATTTGCCATCGATGGGACGCAATTCTCTTGGTTTCGCCGCGTAAAGCAGCTTTAAAAGTATCCCAGACTAGACCAACAGATGCTGTAAGACTATTAATTTCAAAGAAGTCTGGAATCCAGACTAGCATCCGTTCCTGATACAGTTTGTCCAGTAGTAGTTTCCTATCAAAAGTCCAAGGTCTTATTTGATGAGGAGGGCGGTCCCAGGAGAAACTAAAAATTATGGAATTATGATCGGATATAGTCCGAGGGTCAAGCCGAACCTTGGTAGACTTCAAAACTTCGAGAGAAGTGAAAACATAGTCAATACGGACCATCTTATGGTGGGGTATTGAATAAAAAGTAAATCCATTATGGGCTGAGTTACTAACGTGCCATATATCTACCAAACTATGTTCAAGAAGTAATGTACGAAGTGCTTTATAGACCTGGGGCTTCCGACCAACATAATCAGTGCATTTGGTGAGGTCTAACCAGCTAGGAATATCAATATTAAAATCTCCACAAAAGATAAGCGGGTGCGGCCAGGTGGCTAGTTCTACATTTAGATCCATCAAGATCTGTGGATCATCCAGGTTAGATGCATATATTGAGCAGATCGAGAGTACAGATTTATTAATAAGTAATTCAACAATTAGCCATCTACCTGTGTTATCTTGCTTAATCCTTTTGACTTGCGCGGCCCCTATTTTTGAGATAACAGCCACACCCCTAATGGTGGAGGTTTGTCGGGTAGTAGCCACTAAATCGTAGCCCAAAAACTTAAGATAGTGTCGGTTAGCCCAGGAAATATGAGTTTCCTGCAAGCAGATCAAATCCACTTGCATCACCTGTATCAGCTTATGAAAGATCCTACGCTTCTTAGGATCATTTAACCCACATATATTCCAAGTTGCACAGGTCAATCTACGGTTTGCCATTGAAAATAATGGAGAAGAAGAACATCATGTATATACTTTGAAAGATTGTAAGGAATATACCAACAACTTGCCTTAAAAAATAAACAAATAATTAACATCCTAAATATATTTGAGATCACACTGCCATATACATTGTTAATATAGCCAATCACCACGAAAACCCACCACAACACCACCCAGTGCCCCCCCATCCCGCCCTCCCCACCCGTTTCCCCCCCCTACCCCTTAACCAAAATCTGGAGCTCAGGACCTAGGTCCTTGTGATGGTTGAGTAAGCGTCACCCCACGCTCCGCTGGGCCTATAACAGCACCCGTAGGCATTATAAATGAGGATCGATCCTATTGGTATCCCATTAAGATAATAAAGAGATAAGTCGATTGATCGGTCCTATTAACAACCTGTTAACATGATAGAGGAATAAATTCGACATCAATTTTAGTGTTATGTAGGTCAATCCCCCCAAAAAAAATATGAAAATCCTCATTCTAAGCAATGATCGCCGACATTTTTATAGAAGGAACCTTGATGAGAACTAAGGAGAAAGAGGAAAAAAAGAGAAGCTACATTGCGTCCAAATAATCCTTTGCGGTTATTTCAGAGAGAAAAATTTTTGTTTCTGTCTTATGTATTACTTTCAGCTTTGCTGGGAAGAGCAGGAAAGCCTGAGCACCTTTCGCTTGAAAAAGAGGAATCTGCTGACGAAGATGCCAACGGCGATCAACTGTCTCTGCAGCAAGATCAGGTCGAACGAAGAATTGACAGCCCTTAGCAGATCTCCTTTTGTTTGGTCGAGCTAAGTCAAATATATATTCACGGGCAAGAAAGGTGTTAAAGCAGACCAGAATGGCACGTGGATAGGAGCTGTTGGTATTAGTAGAGGATGGTTTCTTTTTTTTTGAAAGCGGGAAGCGATGTGCTCTCTGGATTTCTAAATTCCAGTTCCATTGAGTAACCTCTGGGAAAGCTTCAGTGAAAAGCTCAACTATAAACTGTCGAACATCGTCTCCCTCAATATTCTCCTCAACTCCCAAAACTCGTAAGTTATTCCTTCTAGAGCGATTCTCAAGGTCCGATAGTTTCCATATTATGTCCTTTCGCTGTTCCTTGACCTCTGTGACCAGATCCTTTTGAACGGCTGCAGCATCTTCGAGGGCTGAGATCCGTTCCTCAGCTTCCGTGACTCTTGTATTGATCTCAGCTGATGATTTGATAACGCGGCGGAGGGAGTTTTGCAGTTTACCACAGACAGATTGTGTGCGTAAGTTCTCTTGTTTAGTTGCTTCTCTATGTTGAATAATCGTGTGATATATTGTTGCCAAAGAAACCTCCTCCGGTGCCTCAGAAAGAACCCCTCCGTTGTGATTAGGGGGTATCTGAAAATCGATTTGAGATTGATCTTCTCGGGAGTTGTCGTGTAGGCTCTCCTGACATAGGGGTTTAGTACCAGGGGCTTTACGCACCGTGTCAGCAGCTAGAACTTCTGAGATCTCACTAGGTCGCCAGTCAGCAGCTTCACTGTCGTAATCCGACCACTCTAAATCAGGGTCACCCTCCTCACCAGACAGCGAGTGGTCTGATACAGAATAAAACTTTTCTGTTGAATCGCTGATCGCAGACCCCCCCGCAGTGTGATATTCTGCCGAAGATCCAGAAGCAATAGCAGCTGGATGTGGGTGATAACATGGGACTACATTGTCCAGAATGCACTGGGCAGAAACAGAGCCAGAGACAGACACCGAGGGATCTGGAGGGAGTGGATCTTTTTGAGGAGAGGGATGCACCATAAGCTGAGGTATATCAGGAGTAGCCACAAGAGGAGGGTTAGATGAAGCATGGAGAGGGGGAGCGTGGGTACTCATCAAAGGAGGGCTTTGCACTGAGGCAGACAAAGTAGCAAATGTAGAAGCTACTGTAACAGATACTGATGCGGCAGATGAGGCAGATAGAGCAGTTTTTTCCCTAGCTCCCAGCTTAGCAAAGATATCAGATAAAGTCTGCCCCTTACCCGGTACTGAGGAAGTAGAAGGAATAGCTGTAACAGCCGGCGAATCATGAGCGGTAACTTTATCCGGCATCGCAGCTCTGCCCTTCCGAGTAATCCGTGGGATATTAGTGTCAGCATCCAGCGGTAAATTGCGGGTGAAACTGCGGGACTTCGCCGGTTTGGGAACAGCCTTTGACGCCTTTGGTGGCATCCCCGGTGCAGCGGAAAAAGCTGAGGGGAACTTGGAAGCCACAGAGAAGGTAGGCTGTGTGTAAAGCGCCGTGCAGGATACGATAGAATTCGAACGCCGGATAGCCCGCCAGAGCCACCACAGTCTTAGTAAGAAGGCGGGTCTTAGAGTATCCAGGCGGGATACAAATGCCATATGTAATGTATTTTTTTCTTTTGTTCCTCCGTCTAGTTTTGAATTTCGATGGATTTTAGGTAGGATTTCAGTCCTCCCGATCTCCCCAGCATAGTCGATTCCTCAATAAGGATAAGAACCGTCGGGTTGTTGATGAGGCCCAGCGGAGTGAAAACGCTGCCTCACTCGGCCAATGTCATGGCCGCCATCTTGCTCTCCATAACCTTTGGTTTTTAAGTGATTTTTTATGTTTTGTTTAACCAGTAGTCGTGTGGAGAAAGGGGGTGTGACCTCCAACTAGTTCTCAGGAATCCTGCTTCGTGGGATGTACTGGAGGTAACAGAAGGGCTTCTTGGCCTTAAGAACACTCAGCATCCAAGAGAAACCAGTAGTGCACCTAGAGGCATGTTTGCATAGTGGTGGAAAAATGGGGTGTGTCCTCCAACAACATCTCATCAATCCACTGTTTGGGACTTACTGGAGGTAAAAGGAGGGCTTCCTGACCCCTAAAAACCCTCAGCATCTAAGGGGAGTTTATCCCCCAATGAGTAGTACCCCAGGAGGCTCCTGTGTCTAGTGGTTCAGTGAAGGGGTGTGGCCTTCATTGACATTTCAGCTATTCTCAGTGTGAGAAGTTGGCCCGGTATATGATGTCCACTAGTTAAAGTGGGCACCTTGCACCAGTCCAAACAACCCTTATGGTGAATTAAGAGGTCTAAGATAACCTTAGAAAGCTATCCAAGTGGTAGCTGTGGAGATCAGCCTTCAGGCTTAGTCTAGAAGGAATGTAAAGCAGCTTGTTTGACCAGAATGCAATCTTATAGTATAGATTAAATGAAAGAGAACCACACAAGGTATTTATAAAAATATGTATTTATTATATAATGCACTCTAGTACGTTCCAGTATCTCCTACATGGAGATATACACAAAGCACACAATATTTGGGTATGAAACTGATGGCCAATGTTGTCACAGTGTCTGTCATCATTTTGAGTAACATTAAAGGGGAAGTAACAGTGTTGGCGGTACTCCAGCGACTCACTAACTTGACTCTGAGAGAACAGGAGCCCGAGATACCTAAATATTTTGAGGAAACATATGCAACAATAGGCCGAGATCATTTGGGAACCAGACATAGTACACCACAAATTAAGAGTAATTCAGAAAAAAATAACTCAAAGAAAGTGCTCGAATCTTCTAATAAGTAGTGGGATAATAATAAACGTAAAGAACTGACTAAGTCACGGAGTGGATATACTCAACAGGAGGCCACCGAAAAGTCCTACAATCTGCGTAATTGTGACAATATTAAGACACTTGACAGGTATCAGGATACTGATACACTTCATTTTGTTCCTTTCAGGATTCATCCGAAAAGTGCTCTGTGAGAGGAGGGTGATCAGAGCGCAGTTCAGAGGAGTACATGAAACTGAAGAAGAACTCACAACACTCTTCTGACTACATCATAAAAAGGAAGATAAACCTAAACAGTCTAATCCTTAATTTTAAAAGAAGAGTGTGGCTGGCATTAAAGTCACGCATGCCGCAAATATTGAGGGCACTATTTTTGAGCGAGGAGTGGTCTCTGACCATGATGCACAGTGCTGCAGAACCTGATGAATTGTCTGGTGGCAGTAGCATTGCGTGACTATGTCCAGGTGGAAACACTGGACACAAGAGTGAGTGTCTCGCATTGATTACATGAGATGCAACTCCAATTGAAGGGGGACATACCTAGGTACATTAACGTTTTCTTTTGGGAGAATTTGTCATTCAGCTACGAGATTCTCTTGGCCGAAAACGATTGTCCACCTGAATTAGTGATGGATTGCCCACAGGGAGAAACAGTAATTTTACCTACTTTTTCCGACTTCGTCCCAGAGACAGTAAAGCAAATCATTACGCCAAAAAGTGGGCTTTAATGCTAGTTTCTGTGTTATATCTCAACCATGTGGGGTTGGATTACGGTTCTACTTATCATGTTATACCAGTGAGGTTAACCCACAGTCTCAAAGACAATATCCAATAACACATGAGACTAAAAAGCAAGTTAGAGAGATACTCACACAACTTGAATACCAAGGTGTAATAGAAATTTGCACCGCTCTTATAAATAATAAAACCTGACCCTTCATATCATCTAGCATTAGATTGAAGACACCTGAACATAGCCACACGTATAATCACAAAAGACATGGGTATTTGCTTTAGGATCTGCACATCCACAACAATAGTTTAAAGTTCATCGATATGTATATCTTAAATTTACCATATAGAGGTGCTCAACGGTGTCAACAATACCCACCCATCAGGGTATCAACGCATTTAGGACAAACCCAAATGCTACATATATATACACAGTACACCTTAGCACACCCATGCAGAGTGACTATAATCCTAAGTTTGTACAAAGAACAACATATGTACAGTAAACAATAGTCAGTATTTCAAGTGTCCATAAACACAGTCGTATGACAAGAAACTCTCCAATCAGGTCCGGTTGCAGATTTTTTAATGATCAAGCAACAACGCAGAACAGCAGCAGCCGACGCGCGTTTCGCACTCTGGGCTTTTTCAAGGCTTGAAAGTCGAGGATATGGCTCCTAGCTAGTTCAGAGTCGCAGAGTATATGTCATAACTTGAAAAATTAATTCCCGAATAACCGCCGCCTATGTTACTCTCCGTGTCACATGTGAATGTGTGCGGCTGAGACACGTTCTCAGAAGTGGTTTGTCGTCATGGTAAACCCAATGGACCTTGATAAGTCCTGATTCAAGGCGAAATCTGGTGAGAAACGTATGGCAGCTCGGCGTATTTTAGCCACACGTACATTTGCTTTACAAAACATGCAGAGCATGACACTAATGAACAACAGTGCTAAAGAAATACAAAACAACTCTAGACATCTCAAGTGCATTTTTTTGCCAAAATGTAGCACCTGAAAGCAGGTATTTGACCACATTTAGTATGATGGGTTATCAAAAACAGTTATGTTGTTTGCTTCAAGGATATAAGAACAGCCCTGGGTTGTTTTCACCCAGGTTATAGATCTTCTGCAAGAATATAATGAACAGGCTTTGTCCTATGTTGATGATATCTATCTGATGGATGATGACCTTTTAAAATCACTTGGTGAGAGTGGATTGCATAGTATTGGGATTTGCTCACATATGCTACAAATGTAATTAGAAACAAATCAAGAATAGTTCACGTCAATGTCTTACTTTTAGGATATGAGATGTCAAGTAAAGGCATAGCGACACTTATCCTTGAGAAGTGTGCGCTTTTACTCCCACTAAACACCTTAAAGAAACTCAAATCGATTTTGGGTTTCCCGGATTTTGGCAGAATTTACATTCCAGATTACACAGAGCGGATAAAACCGTTCTGGGACCTGATACATCCAGACTTTTCAAGCACTCATTGGACAATTTAACACACACAATTCTTACTTTCTATACATATTGACATGCTAGCTTCAACACACATCAACACACACCCCTAGGAGTACCCAGCTGAGGGAACTAGAGGCTATGGGGTCTCAAGGGTGAGCTGGCTTCCATCCTACCATATGCACACAAATTGAGCTACCCAAGAATTGTATTCAGTTACGTTACAGTGTCCCTCTCAGCGTTGCTCAGTTTGAGTGCTGGACATACACAAAAATGTAACAGGCTGTCCTCACACACCACCAGGTGTCATGCTTCATCATAGGACAACTCTTGGTCTTCTAAAACCCAGTTTGATGGAGAGAAGGCCTACACCTGAAGACAGGGAGGCACTTTTAATTTAGAGTGGACTAGTGTAAACAGTGAATAAAAACCAATGTGGCAACCAAGTAACCCATCACCACTATTGACAACGGTAATGGTAGTGATGGGGCACTAGTTCCCCTTATCCCCACATTTTTATCTTTTTAACACTAAGGGGCATATTACGATGGCAGGCAGATCGCCAACGCCACGCCGGCAGTGGCCTCCGTACCACGATCATAACCTTGAAAACCGCCGGTCAGATTATGATGCGATACCGAAGGGGATGATGGACGGAGCATTTGAGCAAATCAAACACTCACCCCCAGTCAACTGATCTGGGTTTAATCCATCATCATTCTTTAGCTCACTCCACCACCCCAGTTCAGACATGGCCATATGCAAATCAGTCTGACCCTGTGCCTCATGAGAACAGTCCAGCCATGTCTTCCCTGGACCGGAAACAAGCATCCTGGGAATGGTTTCAGGTTCATAACCCTCATCAGCCAGGCTATATTGAATCCAGTGGCAAAGTGAGCAAGGGACCCACGTCTGGGCATACCCTGCCAACTTAGGGTGAACAAAGCGATACCAAAGAGGATGATGAACGAAGCGTTTGAGCAAATCAAACACTCACCCCCAGTCAACTGATCTGGGTTTAATCCATCATCATTCTTTAGCTCACTCCACCACCCCAGTTCAGACATGGCCATATGCAAATCAGTCTGACCCTGTGCCTCATGGGAACAGTCCAGCCCGAACTGCCAAGCCATATCTTCTCTGGACCGGAAACAAGCATCCCGGGACCGGTTTCGGGTTCATAACCCTCATCAGCCAGGCTATTTTGAATCCAGTGGCAAAGTGAGCAAGGGAACCACGTCTGGGCATACCCTGCCAACTTAGGGCGAACAAAGCGATACCAAAGGGGATGATGGATGGAGCGTTTGAGCAAATCAAACACTCACCTCCAGTCAACTGATCTGGGTTTAATTCATCATCATTCTTTAGCTCACTCATCACCCCAGTTCAGACATGGCCATAAGCAAATCAGTCTGACCCTGTGCCTGATGGGAACAGTTCAGCCCGAACTGCTTAGCCATGTCTTCCCTGGACCGGAAACAAGCATCCTGGGACCGGTTTCGGGTTCATAACCCTCATCAGCCAGGCTATCTTGAATCCAGTGGCAAAGTGAGCAAGGAACCCATGTCTAGGCATACCCTGCCAACTTAGGGCAAACAAAGCAATACCAAAGGGGATGATGGATGGAGCGTTTGAGCAAATCAAACACTCACCTCCAGTCAACTGATCTGGGTTTAATCCATCATCATTCTTTAGCTCACTCCACCACCCCAGTTCAGACATGGCCATATGCAAATCAGTCTGACCCTGTGCCTCATGGGAACAGTCCAGCCCGTGTCTTCCCTGGACCGGAAACAAGTATCCTGGGACCCATTTCGAGTTCATAACCCACATCAGCCAGGCTATCTTGAATTCAGTGGCTAAGTGAGCAAGGGACCCACGTCTGGGCATACCCTGCCAACTTAGGGCGAACAAAGCGATACCAAATGGGAGATTATGATGGCGGTGGTGACCACGGTGGTGTGAAAATCCATCTGCCGCTTTTCCACCGGTAGCAATCCACCCGCTGGCCTGGCGGGTGGAGCTGGACTGCTAAAATTGTGCTGGTGCCTAGCTTTTTCCGCCATCCGGATTAGGATGCATGCGGAAGCCAGCTTTTCCGCGGCGGTCTCTCCGCTATGGAAAGGCTGGTGGTGATTGTGTTTGGGGGCCCGTTGTGGGCCCCCCTTGTGTTGGGGGTGTGTGGGTGCACTTCATTTCACTGCACCAATGGCAGGCACGGTGCAATGCCTGCCACGTAGTACAGTGAAATGCACAACATGCTAGTTTTCGCGACGCAGCGGTGCTGCTGCCAGCACTGCCTGCCACAATTTTAAAGCTGCAGAATCTGACCGCTGCAGTGGTGGGTCCATCATAATACAATGGGCGGGACCGCTGGAAGCATTGTGGACAGACCCATCCACCGCAATGCGTGCGGCGGTCACATCATAATACTATGAGCGGGACTGCAGCACGCATGGCGGTCGGACTCAATCTCCGCTTCGGTCGCGGCCCGAAAAAATCTGATCGCCATCCTAATAGGCCCCTAAGTGTTGTGTCCAATGAATAAATAGGATTTAGGATGCCACATTGTTTTTTAATAAAATTGCGACAATATCTCAGCAGGAATTATTGGATTATTTGCAATTGTATGTACAAGACATTACAAACCACACATAGAAGACAAGAGGCTTCAAAATAATTTGATTAATGCGCCCATAGGCGTCATGTATTTAGAGAAGATCAATACAATCATGAAATAATTATAACAGCACTAATTGGTCAAAATACCAAAGCAACCCTAAAGAAAAAGTGTACAATGTGCTCGTGACAATGGAGTGACGGCGCAAGTGACAACGTGAAGAGACCACAGCATGAGGCGCAAAGCAATATATACAAAATATATACAGAATAGAAAGGTTCAGACAACAATTTCATCAATTGTTCATTTGATAGTTTTCAGACTCATTGGAGAACCCAAAGATCAAGGGGCACCAAGGGGAGTTAGAGCTGATGGGCAGAGGTCGACGACGTTTCGATCCTATTTAATTAGGATCATCCTCAGGACCAGGGTCGCAGACGACGTTTCGATCCTATTTAATTAGGATCATCCTCAGGACCAGGGTCGCGTATTCAAGGAGTGCTGTGTAAAATAAGGTAAGTGTCAGAGCGGTGGAGGACAGGAAAAGGATTGACGGAAGGATGCAAGGAACAACTAGAGCCTACCTGAGGCGCAGGAAAACGGGGCTCTGTTGAGGCAGATTCCGTGTGGGCGTATGAACTAATCACAGAAGGTCCGGGTACAGCCAGGGTGGTAACTCGAATGAGAATTCAAGTCTCTAAGGGATAAGAAGGAAGTGAGGTGTTAAGGGAGAGGGAATGAAGGGTATTAATTATTGGAAAAGGGGGGAATTAATCAGACTAAAATAAAACACTTACCGCTGGAAGAAGCGGAGCCAGGGAAACAAGGGAGAGGGCGCAGGGGAACACTTCAGTCAATTATCTGGAGGCGTGGACGAAAAATAAGGATTAGGAAAAAATCCACGCAGGGTGACAGTCAGAGACGTGACAAGGCAAGAGAAGCCGGGCTTACTGTGTTTGGCAGGTCATCAGGTCGGGTGTCCAAATTGGATCCAGGGAGAAGGTACACCAACCGCCACGGACGTGTGCGGTCCTCGAGTAATGCCTAGAGTGAAAGCCGTGAAGCCTTCTACATAAAGCGAAAGTCAGCGTCATGGCAACGGGTAGTTGTTTTTTAATTCACTGTGTACACGGGCCCCTTATAATTTAGAAGTGCTTCTGTGTCTTCAGATGTAGGCCCACTCTCCATCAAACCGGGTTTTTGGAGAGCTAGGGTTGTCCTGTGATGAAGCATGACACCTGGTGGTTTGTTAGGACAACCTGTTACATTTTTGTGTATGTCCAGCACTCCTACTGAGCAGCACTGAGAGGGACACTGTAACGTAACTGAATACAATTCTCAAGTAGCTCAATTTGTGTGCATATAGCTTCAACACACACACGTGTAAACAAAACAAACCTGGTGACTCATATCATTGTGTGTGCATCAGGATATACCTATGTTACATTCAACAACAGAGACACTATACCCATTGTATATAAATCACATTTACACAACAATGTTGAGATGCATTTTGCACCAAAAGAAAAGATTCTGATGGTGGTACAGACAGCTGTATTGAGATGAAGATCTTTGGCCTAGGGGAAACGCATTATTGTTGTGACTCCGGTTCCAGCCCTTAAGGCTTATCACTCAGGTCAGCGTTCCTAACACTAAGGCTTTACAATAGGCCTGGGCAGAGCTCACAGAATTTCACTCCACGGAATTCCACAGAGTTTCTGAAAAACTCCACCTAATTTCACAGAGTTCCCCAGGAGGGCGGAGTATTGAGTTTTCAACTCTTTATTTCACTTACGGTGCCTAGAAAGAGGTTCTAATTATTGTTAGAATCCTAACTAGCATTTAGTCTTACATTACAACAACTGCAGCAAAATGTTGCCCAATCTCTAACACGCAGTATTCACAGTGTGCAATCAAGCTGCTGTGCAATGTGGGGAGAATTAATACCTCCACACCACAAATGGTAAATTCCCAGTCTCCTGCTGGGTGTGTTTAATCTTTTTTCACTCCTTCCTGATTATTCTCATCAAGTGCAATTCACCAGGTTCTAATCGGCCCACCTTCCCATCAATAAAACACACACAGATCTGAGCACTGAAAATTAATGATCCTCAATTTCAAAAAGTGTTTTTTGGAATCATTACACCACTGACCTGTGTGGTAAATTGGTAAATAGGCTGCCTGCAACACAAAGTTGGCATTGGTTATGGGGGTAGATGTGCAAAGAAAAGCCAGTGGCGCGTTGAGGTGCAGGTGTGCATGTCCATAAGAGGAACCCACTCGCCTTTTAAGTTATCTGCAGTGGCCAGCAAGGTGGTGCTTGGTGGGGAGCGGCTCCCGGCACTGGAGGGGAGCTTGAGTCCTCACTATTATAGTGCTTCTTTTGCCTCCAGCTGCCAAATCTGTGCCTCTTGAGCCTGCTGTCCTCGTTCTCCTCTGAGACCCCATGGTCGGGCCAGCAGCTGACAAGCTTTTGTGCACCGAATGTGCAGCTCCGCATCCATGGTCTGATTCCTGGGAAACAGGTGCCCGAGGAGGCCAAAGCCGCCCTTTTTCTACTTGCCCCTCTGCGGGGTTAGTGCTTCTGCGAGCTCCTTTCCGTGGCTTTTGGTGATTGCAGCAGGCCCAAGAGCTGCAAGGCATGGGCTGGCTCTCCTGTGTCTCTCACCCTACCCTCTGCTGCTGTCAATCTCTCTTTCACCAAGCACTTCTGAACCAGAATGTTATGTTTGGGCAGTGAATGGCCCATCTCGACCCAGGAGCTTACACACTGGGCTGACAGTACATTCTGGTGCATTTCACTTCTGAGTAATTTACTCCTAATTAAACCAAACCACAAACAGAGGGGTACAGGCATGTGAGGCATGTGGCTGTGGAATCTTAGGCCATGCAAATTCCTGAGAAGGAGGTAGGGGTAAACTCCACAATGCTGCGGATATGGGATTTTTTGCCAAACTCCGCACTCCTAGCATCTGCACATGCAGGGGAGGAAGCTACAATTTCACTATTGAAGCTAAGCTATTGGTGGTCAGGTCTCTGCAAACAGAACAAGGACTTCATCCTGAAATGAGACATCTACAAGTAGATAAAGGGTTCCACCATGGCACATCCATCACAGACACCTCTGTTGATATCAGACAAGCTTCTCGCTTGTATTTACCTGGACCACTGAGGCCCCTTACAATCAGATGGGATTTAAAAATACAGCTTGATTGCAGTCGATTCTTGTTCTCGATTCCTATGTGTTTGGCGAGAGTGATCGGCTGAAACCCGAAATGCTACAAAAGATTTGCAAGTCTTTAACTGGACAAACGCAGTAGCCACTTTCTATTCGGACCAGAGTCCAGCGTTTGCCTTGCAGGCTTACAGAGACACCATGCAAAACTGGGTGTGACTGCTCGGTACTCCTCCCCCTACCATTATGAGGAAAATGCCGTAGTGGAAAGAAAGAACCGGGATTTAAAGCAATCTTTAACAGCTAGGGTACTGGGTTCAGGTCGCAGTTGGGCTCATCACCTATATTGGGTCCAGAAAGCCCTAAACAATCTGCCTAGAAAATCCCTGGGTAGTTGGACTCCCTATGAAGTCCTGATTGGGGCTAAAATGTGGATACCAGACCTCAACAGTCCCAATTCAGTAGTGGCTGTAACACCATTTGACATCAACAAATGTTTGGATGTTTTACAGGATCTGAACAACTCACAAGAAGCTCAGACCAATGTCCAGCAGAAATGTTACTCCACTGGTGAAGTGAATAAAGCACCAGCAACTCTTAGAGATTGGTGAACTGAAACAGGAGAAAATTGTGGACAAGAATGAATTTGGGCTATATTACAGAGCCCATGTACCTGTCTTGACCGTTGAAGTTATGAGAACTGTATTCCAACCGATCTTTGCTGATTGCAAAAACTAGAGATTTGGGCCAATAGATCTCGTCAAACCGCACTATGTGGCTGGTTCTCCACAGTAGGACAAATGGCTCCTAGGTAGTTATCTGCCTCCTCTCTCTACCATACAAGAAGTCCCAATGTAAGTTTTGATTAATGATGAAGCCTCTTCTCCCCTCCAATCGAAAGTTAACACTGAAGTATCACTACGTTCTGTTGCATCAAAAAACTCATCGCAAACATCCTGCATAGAAACATAGATTTCAATTTGACAAACATAAATGTAAATTTGATACTTGTATAGCGCACTACTCATCCGCAAGGGTCTCAAGGCGCTTGTACGAATACCGCTGTGGAACCCATCCTGGCTTTTCCCTGTGAGGCGTCCACTCCTGGGCACCCCCAAGGTGGAGGCCAGGCATCCTTTAGCGTTGTGGGGGCCGTTGTGGAGATTAAGCAAGCTATTGCCCAGAGTTGCAGAGTGGGACTCCATGATTGGAATAGGCACCGAGGTGAGAATTATCAGGTCCGTGGAATTTTTGAGCCCAAGATCCGCCGAGGTGGGGAATTGAACCCTGGTCCCGGGCTAGACCTCTGCATTCGGGTCTGCCCCTCTAATCATTGAGCCACACTTCTCCCATACAAAGGAGGTATTTACCATGAGTCTACCTCCACTTCTACGAAGTCTCCAGAGCTTCGAAAAATAGATTGAATAGTCTCTAGCTACTTCATCAACTATGATGACTTCTCTCCAGATTAATTTGCCCACCACTGCTATCACCCAGAGGTAGACTGCTTAAATTCTACATTTGGCTGAACAAGACTTACTTTATCTCACCTTGGATACACATTTGGCTTTCAATTTTTGACATTCCCTCTTCCAATGGATTGGATTTGTGACAATCTTTTTCGTGATTCTAAACAGACACTATCTCCCAAAAAGTTCTGCTGTTGAACTGGTGAACTTGGTTTTGAAACACCATTCTTCATCACACAAAGTGCATTGAGACCTTTCCCTGGTGAATATTTCTGCTGTCCCAGTTCCTGATGGAATTGTTTGGGTTAAGGTATCCTATGATATATTTGGTCCCACTGAACTGATTCAAGGTCCATATTCATTTAAAATGTCTCTGCATTAATTTATTACTCCTAGTTCTATCTCTGATGATTGGGATATTGATCCAGTGCATGAAATACAAGATGATCTGCAGCATTCAACTGTTTTTAATGATAATGAGATTTATGAGGGCATGGCTAATTATGATGAAATGTTCTGTTTTCACCATTATGGTCCCTATTTCCGGCATAAAGCAAGTATTCCACATACAGTATTTAGTTTATTTAATTATTTATTTATTTTGAGAGTTTTATAGAGCGCGAACAAGATCCTTGCGGATATCAGAGCGCTTTACATTAAACAACTGTTAGTTATACAAACAAATATATGCAGGTAACACTCGTATACAAAACATTTCGGGCAAACAGCAGTAGGGTACATAACAGGAAACATCCCCATTGAGTCACGTCAAGGGCAAAAAAAGTGAGTAGGATAGTTACACACAATGGGAAAATTTCATTTCACCACCGAAGATTAGCTCAAAAGCATTTGCACAGAAGTTTGCATATTATTCAGGTAATAATACAGCTGACCCATTGTCTTATTTTTATAAATAAACACCAAAACGGGCTAAGAAAACTATGCTCACTAACACCAAGCTTATATATTCTACATCTTTCATTTCCCAGCTTTCTGTACAAATGTTCGACTTTTGGAAAGACAATGTTGAATTAAAATTGATTTGAGGGATTAAAGATTGGCAGGTTCAGGGGAATGAGGCTATATTTAGAGCATGCCTTACACCAAAGCAAATGATTTTCCCGAACAAAACTGTGCAGAAAACATCATATGGCTTGGATAAGATTAAAGATTTAAATACACCAAATTTTCTCACGATTGCACGGTTTGCAAACTGACAAAAATTCACAAATTACACATAGGAAACGTTAGACATCATGCTTCGCAATGGCTCATACAATTCTTAAGACACCTATCAAAGGGGTTGCTTACTGTGGCAATTAGCTGCTAACGGATGTCAGGCTTATTTTCTGGGTGAGACTGATGAGTTTAATATCAGTAGGCACGACCTAAGATACTTCATCCCCCATGGCCAGCTCCAGTTAAGTCCCAGGGTACCAATCCCAAGAACGTTGCAGTTTCCATGCCTGCACTGGTGCGGGCAGGTAAACCTGGGTTTTCTCTCCTTTGGTGGGAGTAATTTTAAAGCACCTGTCAAGGAAGAGCAAACACTAATTTCGCTCCTAGCTGGTGGAAGCCTGAAAAATGTGGGGTCCCTCTCCCCAAATAATAATTGGATAGGCCCCGGGGATGGATTCCCCGGTGCCAATATTTCCCAGCGAAGGAGGCTGTGTGCCCCACTCCTCCTTCTTAATATGGCCGGGCCCTGGGAGATGGGATCCCCACGGTCTAAAATTGGCCCAGGAGGGGAGGCTGCTTTTCAAACCCCCACCATGTATGGCCAAAGGCCGTGTGTGGTTTGCTGCATGCTGGGGGTTGGATGCAGGGCGTGGCCTCAGGCCAGGCCCCGTGGCCAACCCCCACCCACTAAGGCCGAAGGCCGTGCACAGTGGCGGTTGGATTAATGTATACTAATTAAATATTACTTTATGTTATAAAAATAGAAACTCAATAAAAAAAAATGGTTACAGAGGCGTTAAAGTGAGGTTCACATTTCAGACACACCAAACCGTAGATATTCTGCAGTTATAGCTTCTCTGAAGAAACTATAACTCATTTTGTAAAGTAACATTAGGCCACAAGTTACAGTTTGTTAACATAAGTATAACTATAACTGCTGAATTTCTATGGTTTGTGTGTGTAAAATAGGAGCCTAACTATAACGTCTTTGTAACCTTTGAATCTTTCAGTGAATTTCAAAGGTTTTTTAAATTCTATTTCCTAACTATAACATCCCTGTGCAATTTGGTTTTTTTCAGTGATATATATATATATACTATAGATATTAAAATGAATTTAAAAATAAATTAAAATATATAAAAATAAAACAATTAATTCTATCAAATCTTTTTAGCCAATCTTATGAAAACGATCAGAGTCTAAGAATATTGAATACACTATTTCTACTCTAGTTTATGCAACAGTTGGTAAAGTGTTGGACTTCGGAGGGGTTATATTTAATATTCCTACTTCAGTCAGCACAATAAAAGGAAAAGTATTAGACTTCAGAGGAGTTAGATTCACTATTCCTACTCCAGTCAGTGCACCAGTAGGGAAAGTGTTGGACTTTGGAGGGGTGAAATTTACTATTCCCACTCCAGTCTAAGCAACAGTAGGGAAAGTGTTGGACATCAGAGGGGTGAAATTTACTACTCCCACTCCAGTCTACACAACAGTAGGGTATTTGTTGGGCTTAGGAGGGGTCAAAGTTACTATTCCCACTCTAAACAAAGCGACAGCAGGCAAAGCGTCAGATTTCAGAGGGGTAAAATTTACTATTCCGACTCCAATCAGTGCAACATTAGAGAAAATGTTGGACTTTGGAGGGGCAAAATTGACTATTCGCACCCCAGACTATGCAACAGTAGGGAAAGCATTGGATTTCGAGGGGTGATTTTTACTATTCCCACTCCATACAGCGCAACAGTAGAGAAAGTGTTAGACTTTGGAGTTGTAAAATTTACTATTGTCACTCCAGTCTGTGCAGCACTAGGGAAAGCGTTGGAATTTGGAGGGGCAAAATCTACAATTCCTTCTCCAGTCAGCACAACAGTAGCAAAAGTGATAACTGCGAAGAGGTTAATTTTAAAATTTCTAATGCAGTCTAAGCAAGAGTAGGGAACATTCTTAACTTCATACACATTGCATATATGAGTAACCCCACCAATGTATAAAAAATATTAAACTCTTAATAAAAAGCATACAAAATATAAATGTGTGTTTAAAAAAATAAAAAACAATCAATTTACATAATTACTATTGAATAAAGAAATGAATTAGCAATTAATAAATCACTGTTATTAAATTATTAATTAATTACCTTCCTATCCTGCACTCCTACAAACCTGGCAGCCCACACCTAAAGTATAACCTAAACATATCTATTCCAAAATAAAGTAAATAATTAATTAACAAATAGTAATTCATTACTACTTATTACTTAATTACCGTCCTGCCCTAGAGCCATACAAACCTAACATCCCGCAACTAAAATAAAATGAAATTAAATACGTATTCCACAATTTACATATTTAAAATTCAATTAAATAATTAATATAAAAATAATAATTAATGGGGCGTGGCTTGGCGCCCGGTGGAGATGGCGGTGCTCGGGTGAAGCTCTCCGGTGGTTCTCGGAGAAACCACGCTTCCGGACCGAGTCGAGTCGCACTGCAAGCAGATATGGGCAGTTGAAGACCTGAGGATCGTCATGACACCCACGCTGTCCCTATTATTTACCAGCAAGTAGTTTTTAAATCAAATTTAAGCTCCTCATCGGTCGCGTTTTTTCGCTGCCGCCATTTTGAATTTTTACCACGAATCGCGGACTTCGGGAATTTATGTTCTGAACTTCCATTGACTGTTTCTTATGCCTCCAGTTTGCCCCTGCATCTGATTCTTGTCTGGATTCCCCCCACCACATTGGGGTATGAGGTTGTGGAGTGCTGCTGGGGGTTTGTTAGGAGACTGAGGAGATTAGGATTGGCGGCCATCTTGGGACTTTTAGAAAACCCTCATGAAGCTTATTTATTACTGCTTTGATGTTGCTGACTGGATATTATCACAATAATATTCCTACATCGCTTTTTCTGGCTATGTTTTTGACTCGCTCTGCATGACCTAGCATTTGAAATGACTGCACAACTCCTCTTCACTACTTCAGGGCACGTTGATGTGTATTTGTGCCATAAGTTCACTGGTAATTTTGCGAGGTTTGTGTTTGGCTGCCATTGTGTGTTTCATAGTGAGCTTCATAGAATACACTTTCTACGTGTTCTCATTGCTGCCTGGAAGTGGGAACTTTTGGTCAGCATTTTATGGGCAGAACAACAGGAAAATGTCCTTCTCCGTCCAAGAGGCATATTTTTATAAAAAACTCAAAAAAATGTACTGAACTCTCTAAGCTTGAGGTCCCTTTACTGTCTACGTCTCAGTGCTCAAACATAACTATGGATCCTTCCTCTGGAGCTCCCTGGAAATCTTTCACTAAACGTCTTAAAAACGGACCCTCCTTCACCGCCTAAGCCGGCCTCATCTGTATCGATGGAATTACTTCTCGAGGAGATCAGGGCCCTCCGACCCTTTATGGAAGAGACTAACACCAAGTTGCAAATTTTAACGGATAATTGGTCTCAACTAGATACAAGGGTTTCTGCTGTTGAACATTCCGTTTCCTCCTTAAAAGAGTCTTGCGCAACTGTTTCCCTCCTACATTCTCAGATTTCCGCACTTCAGAAACAGGTTGAGGATCTTGAAAATCGATGTGCATCTACGGCCTGGGAGAGGAACTTGAAGGGTCAGACTCGCTCGCCTTCTTTAAATAGTTTCTCCCTAAAATTCTCCACTTGCCAGAAGGGACGCAACTCAATATTCAACGGGTGCACAGGTTGGGTCGTGCTCCATCTCACGCTAGTCCTTCGTAGAAGGCGAGAGGTGTCATCTTATACTTTTTGATATATACTAACCTGATGAAAGTGCTCTCAGCGTTCAAAGCTTCCTCAAAGATTACATGGTCAGTATTGTCTTTATTTTTCACACAAGACTATGCTAAAGCTACAGCTAACAGGCGTAAAGCTTTCCTTAGTATGAGAGCTGATCTTCGCTCCTTGGGGGCCAGATATGGCCTTTTTCATCCATGCCTTTTCAAAGTCACATATAACAACAGAACAACGACATACGACGATCCAACTCGTTTACAAAGCTTTATCAACTCCTGCAAAACAGTTGCTATGGATTCCTCTGGGCCTTCTTCTTCATTGACCTGACTGCTTATTTTTTTTTTCTCTTCCTCCACAGGTTCTTCAGATTCTGTTTACCTTGATATGGTATTTAACGACTGTAGAAATGTTTCCTAATAGTATTTGACATTTTTGTTGCTGTTCTCACGAAGTTACATTTTATGTCTAGTTGTTTAATACTACTGTTGGTGTCCTGTTCTCGATCGATCCAATATATGTTACATTTGTGTGTTTCAACGTTTATTTTACAGGATTATCTTTTGTTGTCTTCACAGATTTTTACCTTTGTATTGTGGTTTCTCCTCGACTTTCCGTTCAGCTGACCCCAGATGTACTGCCTACTCCTTGTGGTTCCATCCCCCCTCGTATATTCCTGAATCTTCTTTTGTAGGTATGTTTTCCTCTTGTTTCTTCTTAGATATTTTCTTTATTGTGTTTTTTGTTTTCTGTTTTTCTTTGATTGTTCGCATTTTCTTATCAGTAGGTGTTTTTCGTTTTTTCACTATGTCTTATCTTGCCTTCTTGATTATTTTTTCTGTCTTAATTATTTCTATTTCTCCACTCCCCTATTATCTATTCACTTGGCCTATCCTTTTTCTTATTCTGGTATCTGATTCTCTTTTTCCTCTCTGGCTATTCGATTTGTCTTTCTATCTTCACTATGTCATCGGACGAATCATTTCCTTTTTGCTCTACTTCTTTCATATTCTATATTGCTCTTGTACTGAATTGGACTTCTGCTCTATATTTGTAGTACATTTTGTCTTTAACTACCTATGTCTTTGAAACTGATTACATGGAACATTAAGGGTTTAAATTCTCCCATCAAAAGGCAAAGAATCCTGACCCACTTAGCCAAATTAGATGCTGATATTGTCTTCTTGCAAGAAACTCACCTTTCAGACATTGAGTCATTAAAGCTGAAAAGGGGTTGGGTGCGGGAGGTCTTCCTCTCCCCAGGTGACGGCAAACAAAATGGAGTGATGATACTTTGCCGTAAGTCCCTTTCGCTTTCACTTCTAGCTCAAGATTCAGATGTTGATGGAAGATGGTTGAATGTTAAATTGTCCTTGAAGGGTGTTCCAGTCTCTCTTCTTAATGTTTATGCCCCTACATGTGGCGAGCCCTATTTTTGGTCCACACTGGCTAAGCAAATTACTATCTGCATGGAGGATAATTTTATTTTAGCTGGCAACTGTAACCAGAGCTTTGACCCGTTTGTTGACAGGAATTCTAGAGTCTCCTTTGTTCCCAACAAATCTCAGAAATCATTTGTTCAAGCTATAACTCAACATAAACTTTTAGACGCTTGGCGTCTTTGTAATCCGACCACTAGAGAGTACACTTTTTAATCCCCATCCCATCAAACTCAATCAAGAATTGATTACATATTTGTTTCTCATACCATTTCACAAACCCTTACACACGCAGAGATTGGTCCCATTTTATTGTCATATCATGCCCCTGTCTCAATTGGCCTCAACATTCTACCTAAGGTTATAGGTCCCAAAAGCTGGCATTTTAATAATGCCCTCCGTTTGGATCCAAAATTTACTGCCTCCTTCACTACCTTCTTTGATGAGTTTCTTGTGTTGAATCAAACCCATTCCATGCCCCTCTCAACTGTAAGGGATGCATTCAAAGCCTCAGCGAGGGATTTTATTATTGGCTTTGTTGCAAAGAGATGAAAACTTTCCCGTAAATTCACCAAGGATCATCTACAGGACATTAAAAGACTGGAACACTCTTTTTACACTTCACACTCGAAGGAGTGTCTCACAGCTCTCATAAATGCCAAATTTCAATTTAATAAGAAATCAACGGAGGATGCCTCGCTATATTCGTTAAAGTCCAGCGCCAAATTTTATAGGGGCAAAAATAAGACCGGGAAAATATTTGCTAATTATTTAAAAGTTAAACATAACAAGCTCAATATCGAATCTATTTATGATGATCACTTAGATTTAAAATTTAAAGATGCTGATATTTGGCATAAATTCTCTCTCTTTTACAAATCACTTTACGCCTCTGAGACACAATCCTCTGATCACTCCCTACTCCACTTTTTCTCTGACATCCAAAGACCTCAACATACTTTGCCGGATTCATCCCTTTTGGAGTTAGATTTAAAGCACCAAGAACTACTAACTGCTCTTCAGCATCTCAAAAAAACAAAGCGCCGGGACCTGATGGTTTCACAGTAGAATTTTATCAGCACTTCTCCAAACTCATAGTGCCCAAATTGCGTTCTCTAATAAATTTCTTTAGTACATTAGGTGGTTCCTCAGGTTCTTTCTCGGAAGCACACATTTGCCTTATACCCAAAGAACTTAAGGACCCCAAGTATTGTAAAAATTACAGGCCTATTTCCCTGGTAAACATTGATTATAAAATCTTTTCCAAAGCATTAGCCATATGACTAGACTCTTATTTGCCTGATTTATTAGGCAAAGAACAATCTGGATTTGTCAGGGGTAGATTCATAAATGATAATACGAGACTCCTTTTTAATGTCCTGTCTAAATCTTCACATTTAAAACATTCCCTCGTGTCAATTGTACTTGATGATGAAAAGGCGTTTGATAGGGTTGAATGGACTTATTTGTTTTATACCCTCAGATGGTTTGGTTTTGGGCCTAAATTTATATCCCTGATTTCTCTTCTTTATTCTAGTCCTCGTGCGGCTGTATGCGCCAATGGCTTGGTCTCCTCTTTCTTTGATTTGGGTAGAGGAGTACGTCAGGGCTGCCCTCTTTCTCCTTTCCTTTTTAAATTAGCTTTGGAACCCTTCGTTTCTAAACTACGTCAAAATCCGAATTTACATGGTTTTCAAACAGCAAACTCTCACATTAAACTTGCAGCTTATGCTGATGACATTTTACTTTTTATGTCTAATCCTAGTGCCTTTCTGGCGGAGGTACAAGCCTACTCTAGGATTTCCGGTTATAAGTTGAATAATGATAAATGTGAGATTCTACCCTTGACTAAGTATACTTTTAAGTCGGACTTTAGTGCTTCAAACTTTACTTGGAGTCCCTCCCATATTAAATATCTAGGTTTGCATGTTACCTCTTCAATATCAGACACGGTAGCATTATGCATGAATAAGTGTATACAAAAAATTGCGGACCTAGCTGCCAAATGGCATCCCCTTTATTTATCTTGGTGGGGTCGCTTGGATACTATAAAGATGATGCTGTCACCTATAATTTTATACACCATCTCTAACATTCCAGTCCCTATCCCTACTAAATTTTTTAAGAGGATCAATTCCACCCTTTCCTCATTTTTATGGAATAAGAAGAGGTCCCGAATGTCTCTATCTAAATTGACCCGTCCTAAAACAGAAGGTGGGGTCAATTTTCCCGATTTTCGGGCTTATCAGAAAGCATTTCTCCTACGTCAAGCTTCTCTTCGGTTGCTTGATCCTTCAGAGGATTGCCCTTTATGGATCTCAATTGAGCGTCTTTTTTTATCCCCCTTCTCTTTTTCTGAATACCTTTCCTTTTCACGTAAACCGCAGGCCTTGTCCACTCCCTTAATTAAATTGACCTCTCAACTTTTGAATTCTACATTCCCCCCCTCAGCACCATTGATTATTTCCTTAATTCAACAATTTGGCACAACAAGGATTTGATTATTCGTAATAAACCATTTTATTGGAAGACTTGGCGACAGAAGGGTTTAGTATGGATGCATCAGTTATTCTCACATTCAAACTTGTTATCTTTTCCCTCACTTAGTCAGCTATTCAATTTACCTGCCTCATTTATACATAAATATAATCTACTTAAGAATGCTGTAATGGATAAATATGTTCAATTATCTGTCACACCTACTGCTTCCACTATCCTGGACCCTTCTCCACAACTTTATACCCTGCTAAAAACTAAACCTAAAGCCTCCATTATATATAGGTATTTACAAGGTAAAGATACTATCAGGCAGAAATCTAAAACAGAAAAAGCATGGGAGCGAGATTTTCTGCTTTCTTGGCCAGTATCTTTGTGGAATAATTTATGAATTAAACTACGCAAATCCTCCAGAGCAGCTAACATAATACAAACGCTGTTTTTTGTTTATAATAGACTTTTATTTACACCGAGTACTTTAAGCAAAAGATTTGCGAATACCTCAGATGTTTGTTGGTCATGTTCCTCTCCAAATGCTGACTTACTCCACATGCTATTTTCCTGACCAATGGTAAACAGTTTCTGGAAACAAGTATGGTCTCAAATTAACCTAATTGTTGGCACTAAATTTTCTTTTTCTATCACCCATGTTTTCTTGGGGAGTCTTTCACCTTGCTGGGAGAATGTTATATTTAATGTTAAAATTATTGATCTGTTATTAGCGGTTGCTTTTCAGCAAATCACTGTTGATTGGAAGGACTTCACAAAAGTTTCTTATAAGGCATGGTGGTATGCTGTTTGCTACAATCATAGGTTGGACACTTCTTTTGTATATCCTATACATATGGCAGCGAAACGTTTGGACTTGTGGTCCCCTGTTACAACATATCTTGATGTATGTGTCAAGCGATGGACTCAGCTACAACCATCTCAGCAAGAAGTTTTAAAACCCCCTTGAACACCCTACACGTTCCCAGATTATTTGTTATTCCAATATTTTCTACTCTTCACTTCTACTGTATTAACTATTTTCTTTTTATTCATAAGTCCGATTCATTTTTCTGTATTGCAACCCATTGTATTGTATTGACATGAATTTATTGTTATGACTTCTGTATTGACACCTTTATTTCTATCAATAAAATTTTCTTTTTGAACTCAAAAAAATAATAATTAATAGTTAATTATTTCTGACTTGATTGACTTCCCACACTATACCCTACAAACCTAGGGGGTCATTAGTATAGCGGGTGGATCGCCACCGCCTATACGGCGGTGGCGATCCACCTGCTAAAAATCACTGCGCGCTTTCAAATTCCCCCGCCACATTACCATGGCGGGGGGGACCCCGGTCGACGGAAAGACCGTCCGCCGGTTTTCCGCTGGTAGGTAATCCACCTGATTGCCTACTGGGCGGAAAAGCATTTTATATGGTGGTGGTGTCTGATAGACACAGCCATCCATATTACAATGCAGGCGGGGACCTGCCTTTCCGTGGTGGCATGGAAAGGCAGGCGGTGTTTGTCATTGGGGGCCCGTAGCGGGCCCCCAGGGATTCTGGGGGTTGGGGGGTGCACATGGGGGGGTACCTATGGTACCCCCCTGCAGTTCCATGCACAACATGGCAGGCACCGCGCAATGCCTGCCATGTTGTGCATGGAAGTGCATGAGATGCCTTCTTGGCATTGCGGCAGGCGGTGCTGAGAGCACCGCCCACCGCAATGTCAGGAATGCAGGATGCGCCCGCCAGTGTGGCGGGTGCATCCTAATTTCACCTACGGGACCCCCACACCAATGGCGGGTGGTCCCATTCCACGACAGGATGGCGGGTGGACAAAGTCCTCCCACCATCCTAGTGACCCTCCTAGCATCCTATAACTAAAATATAAGTAAAATAAATCAGTATTACATATTTTACATAATTAAAGATCAATTAAATAATGAATTAACAATAATATATTGTTAATTAATCATTACTTAATTAACTTCCCATCCAATACCCCCATAGAACCTGCAGCCCACAGCTCAAATATAAGTAAAATAAAATAAGTATATGTAACATAAATTTCATAATAATAAATAAAATAAATAGTGAATTAACAGTTATTCATTTCTTAATTACCTTCCCACCCTACACATCTACAAACATAACAGCCCACAAATAACATGTAATAGAAAATAATCAGTATTAGATAAATTATATAATGAATATCGATCATATCATTTTGTTTTTATTACATAATAAACTTTCCACCCTAGCCCCTACAAACCCAACAACTCACTATGACACTATTAATTACTATCACAAATTAATAATAATAATAATAATAATAATAATAATAATAATAATAAAAAATTCTAAATGACTTAAAATGACAAGCCATATTTTAAAAGCAATAACATTTATATAAACAATAGTAACACATAAAATTATGATATCAACTATAACACATTAAAATAATTAAACAATATTTGTAACCACTATATATCAGTGAAACCATATTAGAAACATTGATATTATTTGCAATGATATTACTTACCACAAAAAAAGTTATTCTTGTCAAAGCTATGTGTCCATCACAATACTTGTGAGTCATGATATTTAATTTCCCAAAATGTTGTCTCCTGATATTTTTAAAACAATATTTTGTCTAAACACCTTTGTTATTGACCTAGCAGGATGAAAGGATGAGTGTATCTAACAGGTTTTTTTAACCTGTCACCATGAGGTCAAACCTAGATTTGTTGCATCCATGAATTAATTCACAGAGCCATCAAATCCAATATTGAAGGGAAATTAAAGAAATTAATTAAATCAAAGTTAAAGTGTAAGGAACATGTGGACGTATTGTGCCAAACCTAGGTTGAAATGCTTTCTGTGTTATGTATGTTGAACTTCTTTTGATTTCCACCTATAATAATGAAGAGCAGCTCTTGTTTGAAGGATGTGGACTTTAAATGGATTTTATAGCAGTTACACCTGTGGCTTCCAATGCACATTAAGGCAAGGTATTGTGCATTATACTAACTCCAAATGAACACATGAAATGTAATCAACATGAACAACGGAAATGGAAACCACAATGGAGTGGAATAGCTTTCCAACCAAAGAAAGAGTTTTGTCACAGGGATTTGTCAAATCCCTTCTTTGTTGTATCATGGAATGCCAACACGTATTCTGCAAATCCAGTACTTGTGTGTTTCAGTCAAATACAATGTAATCGTCAAATTGTAAGTACATATTCTGATTGTACAATGCAAACGTCCAAGAGACTCCCAGTTATGGATCCTGTTTCCCTTCAACTCAACTGAATGAATGACATGGCTGAAACTCTATTAAGTTTGGATACACACTGGTGACATTTATAATCTCACAAAACATAGCATAGAAACAAAACACTTTCCCATCAAGAAATTCACATCAATTAGAAAATGATAAGCAATTATCATGGCATTCCAATCTTATAATATATTAAGAGAAATTACACAATTCTAGTTAACAATTCCATCTTCCTAAGTGCACCTAATTATTTACACCTATTTACAATTTCTGGTTGCAGGGTATGTTATACAGGTCTCAGGCCCAGTTTCAATCCCATTCTAACCGGACCGCAGAGGTAAAAACACATGCATCCCTAAGGGGCGGTCCTTGACTTCTGCCCACCTACTCTTCTCCAACACCATGTAACAAGGTGGGTACCCTATGCAGTGTGTTCTGGAGCTTCAGCCCCGCTCCCTAAACTGCTGAGTAAAATTGTGAGTCTACACTCCCAATCCGGTATACAAATTTCCTTGCAGAATGAAGCCTGTCTGATCATCTCAGTGCTGTCCTAAAGGTAATGCTGAAGAGGTGGTTTACCCTTCAGATTAGCTGGTGGTTTGGCCTTCTATCCCACCACAACGTTGGCCAGGGCTATAAGGTCCTTTCCCCTCCCCCATACTAACAGCTATGTTAGAAAAGCCCAAATGGTATCAATGAATAAGTGTGTGACCATGTATGATAAATGGACATCGTTCTTATGGAGAATATTTTCACCTCTCAGCAACTTTGAGAGACGTGCCTAAAGCAACCCTCTCCTGTGCATAGCTTGGCCATTTCAGACTTAAGATACCTCACAGAGATATTGATTACCCTAATCGTAATGCCTGAGCCCCATACCCGCCTTGAGATTATGTGTGACCACACTATAAAAGCCCAAGTGAATGACAACTCTAGCCAACAGACCTCTTCACACAGTCCCTGAATTCTTTTCAACCCCTCTTTACTAAGTCATCACACCATCTGAAGAAGACATTCCTGAGCATTAGGCATACTGAGCTGTTGCAACCTATACGCCGCTCGCTGAATAAAGGATGACTCAAATTCCCTTGATGGATATCACTACTAAGATAGAATGAGGAGAATATAAGACGAGACACAAGTAAGAATTATTTAGCTACAATAGCTTAGGTGGGCATAGTGCTTAAAACAGGGGGAAAACCACTACCCTATGTTCTTGACCTTTTCCTGGGTGAGCCCTGCTTCAGTTACCAAGGTGGTTGCACTTATCCTGAAAAAATGGGATGATTAGTTGTCTGGGTACTAGACACTCACCATTTTGAGGAATGAACAATGCAGGCAACTGCTTGTCAAGGCATAAGGCAAAGTATGCATGCATGTGTCAGTAAGGACAGGTCAGAGGTGTGGAGATAGCAACCAGTTCAATAGTGGCTCCTTTCCCTAGATGGTTGGTTTTTCACCATGTAAGTTAAACAGACAATTTTTTTATGATACATGAACAGGAAATTGATCCTGTTTAAATGTTTCAATCTTTTAGCTCACCCTGAAAGCCCTAAAAAAGGCAACTAGGAAAGCAGCATTAAACAGAAATAACTCATATGGTGTGCTGCAAGTTATATGTGTGTGGTAACATTATAGTAGGTTTTGTTACATCCAGGGATCTTCTTGCATCTTTTTTTCTTTAGCAACTATCTTGCCCAAACTATCAATGCCTTTTTATCGACTTGCCATATTGTGAGGCTTGGACAACTTTGCCAAAACACCAATGGCTGTGACGTGAACCTTGGCACCTGATACTGTCCACCCCAGCCCTTGACATTCAGTTAAAAAGAGACACATAAACTGCACTGAGGAAAGGATATTGCCCTGCTTTCTCTGCAGAACGTCCTGTAGCTATGAAGGGCTCGTTCATATGCATAGTGTGTGTGCTTTTTAAGAGAGGCTGCCACTAAATCTGACAAACAGGATACCAATCCTCCATAGACCTTCCGGGCACCTCATCATCTTTTCCTTGACATTGGTGGGTGGTACATCCAAAACTCCTGTAGTTTGGAGTGAGACAAGGCATCAGCTGCATTATTAAACACCCCTAGTCCATGCCTAGCCTTATATGCCACATTCCAGCACAAGAGGACCAACTGCTGCAGAAAACTCGAAATATAATGTCACATGGCCCTCTGTCTGTTGATTGCCTTAACTACTGATAAATTGTCATGACCACAAATCACAGTCATCTTTTTGAAATTGCCGGCCCACGTAGACTGCCACCATTACAGGAAAAAGCTCCAAAAACAGAATATTTATAGCCGGTCCCAGCTTGTGCCAAGACAGGGGCCAACACCCATACACGCCTGATTCAAACATATCGCCCCAAACCCAATGCTGCCTGCAGAATCCGTGACCAGGCTTAACACCTTAGAAGACACCAGAAGTGAGGGCCATGTCACTGAGTCGTTGAACTGAACCAGGAAACTGTGACAGTTCTTCAAGTCTTCTTTTAATTCAGCAGTTAACCTTGTATGATAATGCTTTTTTGTCAACCCTGCTAGGACCTAGCTATTAAGAGTGAGACTTTGGGATAATCCTCAATGCAAAATTTAACTGCCCAGCTAACACTCAGAGGTTGTGTAACATTACCTTTTTGTGTGACAGGACTAGCTTAATTAACTTTTAAAATGACAATAACATTTTCATGTGGCAATCTACATTCACCCAACATGGAGTATATTTCAGTCCCTAATAATATGATCCATGTGGATGGACCCTCTGTCTTTACACTTGCTAAAGGGACTCCCAACTCTTGCATTAAGGGGACAGAGGCATTGAGCACCAAAAGGGAAGCAAAGCAGCCCTGGCAAATGTTGTCAAACTAACCCCCATACCATGCATAGCAAGTGAGTGCAGAGAGCAAGTCTGACCACTACAAAGTGGCTTTGGTATTTCTCCCCCAAGAAAATTTGGGAAAAAATTGGGAAAATGATGCATTCTACAACACATTTTTCATTATATATTCAATTGTATTAGTTTTTAAAGCATAGGAAATTATGACCTAACAGTGCACCAGGATACGGTAATCTTTATTGGGGCTTTCAATGATTGCCTCACTATCACCCGCCAACAGCCTCTCATCTCTCCGTACTCCCTCTCTCACATTGTCTCTAGGACTTACAGGCGATACCTTCCCCTTCATAGGGTATTCATGAATGGAGTTTGCCTTTATATTTTGATGCTAAATAGCCATGTGTCTGCCCACACAAGCAGTAATTTAGATGCCTGAAGTCCATATGTACTATCCAATCAAGCATTAGCATTGTCTATGACTTTGGGGTATTCAGTGCACTGCCAAGCTTTGCATGCATAAAATACACATGCCGTAATATATGTGCAGATATTCGTGGCATTCATGTAAAGTGGAATGTTAAGTTTATTTTTGTTAACCTTATATGTATGTCTTCATAAGATTAATAAAATCCAGAATTCTCGACATTTTTTCAGTGATGGGATTTCTTTTAGCTACATGTATCACTAAATATGGGCAATAATCAATCAATTTCCTAGCTATTAAACAGTCCTCAACCTCTCTCAATCTTTTCAATTTGTTATGTCCGATGAAACTAGCACAAAATAATCAGTCTCCCTCAACCTGCAATTAAAGTTTTAGCGTAATAACATATCTAATTTAGGAAATTCACGGATTTCTCCCATACATCCTAAAAAAATAAAGGAGACAATTTCTTCTTGTAAAATGTGCTCTCTCACTCTCTCTCTCTCTCTCTCTCTCTCTCTCTCTCTCTCTCTCTCTCTCTCTCTCTATCTCTCTCTCTCTCTCGAGTCGTTAGACGAAATAATCCTGCAGTCCAGACAATTTTAGAATAACATTTGCCTTTCCACTCCACTAAATTAGTTTTTTGGGCACCTTTAATTCCTTTCTTGATTCAAATCTTCATATTATGTATTTGTATTTCAGTAGTATCATTAAGGTGACCTATTCACCTCCCTGGTGAAGGAGGAATGTTAGTGCTAAATAATTTAGAAAAAGAGCAGAAAGAAAATTAGTAATCATGCACACAGCCCAGTGGAAAAATAATCAGAACTGTACCCCAAACATAGCATAAATGTACAGTATCGAACAATTGCCCCCTCCACCAATGATGCTGTTTTTTACTTTATATCTTGTGAGATGTGTTTCCTGGAGGAATGCTATATTTCTGTCCCTTCTCTGTGTCTGTTGTACCTTTTGCATGGACTGCCCAACCCACATGCATTCCAAGTTAACAGGTTAATACCTGCAATTTGCAGCCATCCGTGTTCAAAATGGTGAAATGGGGCAGAACCCACCCAATGTCTTATGCATTCCACTTTCAGTGTTTGCATTTTAATGTACTGACTTGCCCTCTCTCCTGTTCTTATGCGATCATGACTGGTACTTAACCTCCAACTTTTAACATCCACAACTGCCCAGTAATAATGCAATGGCTCCCTCATCAAATCAAACCATAGTTGAATGTCACCTGGGTGTAAAACAAACGTAGGGTATAGAGGGGTGGTTGGTTGACTCAAATATTAGTCCATCCCTTCGGTTGTAATCTGCTATAACTGTGATATAGGGACTAGGCACATTTCTGTGAGCTTCCTTGATTAGTCTATAGTAATGCCAGCTTCAATCTGGTACACTATAACTTTCTGCACCGTACCTATTTGACCCTTAGGGATCTCCATTGCATGATACCCGCTCGACCGAATGACTGCCCTTGTTGAGGCACTAGAGGGATGGACTTCCTTCCTTTGGCCTGTGACTGCTGAGCGGTGCAGAGTTACTGGACTCGGGTGGTGGACGAGGTAACAGGGGCTGCACATCTAAGAATTGAGAAAATGCCCCAGTACTGTCTGCTGTGAAACATTAAAAAGCACAAAGGTATTTGACCTTGGGAGCTCGCTGAGCCATCCAAATGATGGCCACCCTGCACCTAGCCAGCACCAGCATCAACTGCAGCAATTAGTAAGCCATTCTAATGGCTTACTAATTGCTGCAGTTGATGCTGGTGCTGGCTAGGTGCAGGGTGGCCATCATTTGGATGGCTCAGCGAGCTCCCAAGGTCAAATACTGGCATAGAGATGTGGAGGAATGTCCTATTGCTGAGGTGGTACATATGAAGCTCAGTAGGTGAGATGATAAAGTGGATGAGGCACTCCTTGTTTGGCGAGACTTTTGTGATAAGCTCCTGGACCCTGATACTGTCTCAGCAATGGATGATAGCTACAGTTTTGATGATATTGTTGGCTTTAGCATTGAGCCTGTGGGTGGAGCGAATTCCCCCCACCCACTTCCTCAACAACTCGAGGCCGGATTATGTGTTGGTGTGTAATGAATACTAATTTCCCTATGAGAAACTGAAACTGCAAGTGAATGTTGGATGCAATGGTGGATGCTTTCCCCTGTCTTACCCAGAATATGATGAAAATCATACTCACATAACTGCTATGTTGTAATTGATAAAACTGAAAAATACAGGTTTAAAAAAAACTGTGACTCTTTATGGCAATCACTCTCCCTTCTCCAATGCATTTCTAAATTTTGAAGTCTAACCATGCTTTGCCATCCAACTAGCAAACTATTGTTAGAGGTAAGCCATTGCTGTTGATTCCCACCAATATTACTCCAAACAACATTACTTGCTACTTAGGTGCCGATTCCGATCCGGGTCGAAAAGCACTCCGACCGAGCCGGATCCGGAGGGTTTTCCGACCGAGCCGGAGTCCTGCAGTCCGACCGAGAGAGTACGATGCAACCCGTACGCTGCCGGACTCGGTTTGGTCGGACTCCCATTGACTGAATGGGTATGTCTCGCACAAGGGCGCCCCTACAGTAGGTACGCGTTGGTGCCATCTGCACCGTACATGCCTGTGTTAGGGGGACCCTTGGGTCTCCCCTTGTGTCTGTGTCGTAGGGCTGCGGGTGACAGAGGGTCCGACACGGACCCCCAAAGGCAACCACCCGGACGTGTCCAGCTCGCACCAGCTGTCCGACGCGTGCATCATACTGGCTCGGTCGTAAATTGCACCAGTTGCACGCCACGGTTAGCTTACGACCGAGATGTACAGAGCGGTTCAGACCTGGAAACGACTCGGTCAGTGAATTTCACGTAGCTCGCATCATACTTGCTCTCTCGTACAGCTGTATGAGTCGGGCGGAAAACACGCATACGGCTCACAATTTTTCCAGCTGGATCGCGTTCGGTGCCCTTCCGACCCGGATCGGAATCGGCCCCTTAGTGTACATTCAGTCATAATTAAGAGAATACTGTGACATGGCACAGTGTATCGAGTACTTAGGTAAATATCTCATTGGCAGTCACTGGAGCCACTCTTAGGCACTCAGCCATCCAATCGAGAGTCCTCTGCCTTAATTGGTTCGGAGTCAGGTTTCGAGTCAGAGATCTGATCCTGGGAATGCATCCACTGAACAGCTGCATCCATTGCTTCTTGTTGTGCAGCTGCAGTCTGTTCTAATGTCAATTTTAAGGATCTAGATTGTCTGGTGTTTTTCCTCCTATTAACCCTTCTCTGTATCTGTGGCAGTGGTTGAGGAAGCTGCACACCCTGTCCCAAAGCCCATTCAGAGATTTAATCCTATGCCTCACTAAGTTCAGTGAAAAAGAGTAATTTATCCTGCAAAATGATCTTCAAATTTGCAAGAAATAGCAGCATGTATTAGACCTTTAGCTGCTGTAGCTGCTTTTATCATCTATTAAGGCAAACTTCCTGGCTTGAAATTCCACAGCGTAATTAGGGATTATGAAAATCTAATGATTGTTCATGGATATCCGAGTCTTCTTCCTAACTGACTGCAGGATTATATCCTTGTCCCCAGAATTTAGCAGCCCAGCCACAACCAGAAGTGGAGAAGCATCAGGAATGGGCTGCATCACAGGTACCCTGTGAGCACTTTAAAAAATAAAATGTAACAAGCGGATCTCTGGAGTGATCTCATGAATTGATCAGGTTTCCAGAAAAGTAACCATGTTAGCATCCCTCCTCATTCTCAGGCGGCCCAGAATTAACATGTTTTTGCCTTAAAACTTCCCCACTGCATCCCCCGCTCTGGATTCCAGTGCACACACCTTTTTATTTTGTTTTTTATTTTTCCATGTATGACAGCTGGTGATAAATTTTGCAGGTTGCATCTCATCTAGGATTCTGCCAAGGACAACACACCTTCTGCTGTTTTGTATTGGTCTGGTCTTAACAAGTTGTGATCTGTACCCATTGTGTCTATTTTATTCTCAAGCATTTCTCTTGACTCTGGGATGGCTGCTGCGGAGTTGTCCAGCTTGTTTTGACCCTCAACAATGTCCTTCAGTAGGGGTGTCAACCAGATGGCCCTTCCCAAAGGAGGGTTTCTCAGGCTTTGTCATTGTGTGTCTGCCCATTTTATTTCCCTTTGGAGTAGTTTAAGGACTAAACCAGTTGGACTTAGCCCTCACGGACCACTAGCAGGATCATGCCATTCAAGGCCACCCACCATCCAAACAGCCAAGAGTACGCTCTACATCGGAGTGGTAACAGTGCACAAGTATTCCAATCTCACAGGTTCTCCAGAGTTGTTCCTCTAATTCAATGCCACGGCCAATCAGTTAGGACATCAGTGGAAGACCCAAGGCTCAGGGTGTGGTTGGCCATGCTTCATTCTCCACAGCCACAGAGCATGCAAAATGCAAGTGCAAGCAGGGAAGGCCAGTACTGCAACATCAGTCTGCAAGGGGGCCCAACAGCGCTCCTTCTTTAGCAATGCGTTCTTCATTAAGCATGAAGTGCCTTCTCACAGCACTCAAGCTGCTTCTCTCCCTCCCCTACACATGATCTGTGATGCAGTTCAACTCCTATAGGTCATGTCTCTCCATATATAAGTAGATCAATACATCAAGAACATATATCTATTGTATCTATAACTGCTTATTATTGAAATATTGGGGGAAAATATAAATAAAAAACACATAATAATGAATAAAATAAAAACCTTAATTTACAGCAAAAAACGGAAAAGCCTGAGTTTGTAAATATTTATCCATACATATACATATGGGACTTTATCGAGTATAATTTTATACCTCCTGGTTATTTTCCATATGTGTAGCATGTTAAAATCTCTATGTATGTATACATCTTATGTGAGGCTCTGTATCCACATATATATTTTCCTCCCATTGCAGAGGGGAAAAAAGTTACCTAACCCTCATCAAATCATCACTCAATGACTCATTCTATTCCTCTTCCAAAACACCCCCTCCCTGCAGTCTTTGACTTATCCCAAACCTCCTTTACTACTACGAACTCCCAAATAATCCTTTCTAAAGACTTCCCCCTCCATCCATCCTATTCATCTAACTGAGAGTCACATCTCTACTACTCCCAATAACAATTTATATTTCCCTCAATTAAATTCACCACTAATCCACTTTTGGGTTTGGGAGTAGCGTGCTACTCGCAGAAATGCACTTTAATGCCTTGTAATGGGTAGTGAGTACCATATAACTACAATTCACTTTGGGATTAAAACAACCAGCCTCTCCTTCATCTTAATATTTTCTCCTAGAATTTCTTGAGATTGTGTTCAGTGCTCTATCCTAGAAAACAGTCCCTGTGTATAGCACGTGTATGATTTTAAAACAGGATACTTTTTCCTCGAAATTATTATTTATTTAAATAAGTAAGTCCCTTTTTTACATGCTTCCTGATAAAGCAAAGACTGGTTAGTGCTCTCCTCCACATTTTCTGAAGCCAGAATCGTCTGACTGTGGTTAGAAAACTATTTAAGTGTGAGCAAAGGTAGGTATATATATTTGTGAACGTCATCTACTTCACTACTTTGGCGGTCTTACCTTATTCCCATTGTATTTCCAGGGCCGCTCCATCAACACTGTTTTATCATTGTATGCAATGTGTGCATCTGTTGTGCAGGAAGCAGTATGCCACACATACATTTGGGCATTATACCATTGTGGGTTACTGTTAATATGCAGATTGGTACCCTATGACTTCTCCAGTGTGAATCAAACTTACACCTTGTGAATCCTTTGTGAATCAGTTCATTTGTTTCTTGAATACAGCTGTAACCATTGCTTACATTAACAGCACATCACACAACGGAGTGCAGGGGGGAGTTGAGACCAATGATGTTTGACCGCGTGCGCCTTCGGCCTCTCTATTCCTTAGTAACACTACACATATTCAAGGATGTAGAACAGATGTATAGATGCACTACAGGATGTTTCAAGGCACATGTTGATCCTACAAGACGAAAAAGCATAAACCCATCACCTTATCATAAATCATCCAATAGAACTGAAAAGAACTAGCTTTGATCCGTGGGTTTCCCACAAAAGTGTAGTCAAAATGAGATACAGTATGGATAGTGTCTTCCATAAAGTGATCTATTATTGACTTGGCGCAATATGTCACTTGTCCACAAGGTTGTTTTGGGGTCTGTTATTTCACTGCTTAGTATGTTTTTTTTCCCTAGCTAAAGGAATGTTGCTTTGCAGGTATGGATCAAAGCGCAGGTTTCTGGGCACCATCTTTTCATGGGTCAAAGGCACATCTTTCATTTTCTCCTGAGATTTCAGTAAGGAAGTCATGTTGTTGGACAAGTTGAATGGGAGGATGTTAGTATCAATTGTGTCACTTTCATGGGTGCTGTATGAAGCAGCACACTTGAAAGTGACAGAATGGCATTTCTAGGATTGTTTATGTGCAGGAAGGGACAACTTCCTGCACATAATCAATCCTTCCCTGCACGCAGACACCCTAGCACTCTGGTGCAAGTGTGCCTGCGTTAGAGCTAAGTTGCTAAACTTAGCGCCATCGCAGGGGGAAACGCAAGCCTGCACCACATTCTTGTAAGTATGGTTCAGCCTTGTGTTTCAGAAGTGGAGGAGAGAGGCGTTAAGCCAGTAAGGCTAATGCCTCTCTCCTCTACTTCCTTGTACATATCCCCCAGGGTGTGGGCGGGTAGAAAACCGATGAGCGTGATGCTCGGCAGGGGTGAATGAATTAAAAATATTTAAAAAGCTAGAGTGGGGGAAGCAATGGACAAAGAGGTGAAAGGAGGGAGAACACAACGCATGTGGTGAGTATTTGAAGAGGGGCACTATACAAAGCAAAGAAATTTCATGGTGCAGAGGAAAAGAAAAAACATGCACTCACATGGAATAATGATACCAAAAGAAAAATGTTTCCTAAATCTGAACAGTGGAAAGATATAAGTCATCTAATCAAAATGATAGTGAAAATGCTATGCTCCAGGGGAGGGACAAACAGAAGACAAGGAATCAAAGTCATCCAATAAGAAACAAATGAGAGTGCGAAGAAAGTCAGCCAATGGTCAGTAATGGGATGGCACAAAACCCACCGCTGGGTTTTGGTATGGTCCACAAGAGGTCTTTCACAAACATGTAGGCCTTTAAATGAAGCCCATACACGGAGGAAGTCAGCATGAGCCAAATGGACTACATGCCTTTCTCAGAGACTGCGCAGAGCCCAGACCATAAACAGTGAAAAAACTGTGCAAGGAGGCTCCAAAAAAACCTTCGGTGATGACAAGAAACGTACAATATGAGCGAGAGCGAGCAATGTTCTGGCCTGAATGGCTTATACCACCCATTAGAAATTATTACTATAAATTATAAAATTAATTTAAGTTGTTTTTCTTTTCTTTGAATAGAGTTGTATAATATGATTTGTTATTTGTGGATCTGTACCCCTTTAAATGTGAAATTGCTGGAAGCATGGTAATTACTAATAACATTTTAACACTGATAAGCATAGCAGCAGATCAAGAAAACATGACATTACAATTTCTACATTGATAGTTTCTAAGAAGCTTCTCACTACAAATTATACTCATATTTCAGAAATAAGTGCTACGCCATATCGAGCAAGTTAGATGATACAACATTATACTACTATTTTAAAACTAGAGACAGGTCCTTAGTTATTAAAATACGGATTCAAATAAGGACCCAGATTTGCAAACACTTTGGGGTTTATTAGGATGGCGGTCGGAAAATCACCCCGACCGCCATGGTAGCAGGAAAAGACCACCTGCAAGGACCGCGGCATAACCGCCGGTCCAATTAGTATGCTCCACAGTCGAAATCCGACTGCGGCGGTTCGATTGCGGCCATTAACAATGCGGTGGTTGCTGCTGCCAGCTGCACCGCCGCGATGTCAAAAGGAGCATGTCCTGCATTTCCCTGCACTGCGTGGCAGGCACTGCACAGTGCCTGCCACCTGGTACAGGGACTTGTAGGGGGGTACCATGGGTACCCCCACAGTGCACCCACACACCCGTGACACATTGGGGGACCGTAATGGGCCCCCGGAACCTGTCTCCGCCAGCCTTTCAATGGCAGTTCCAATGCAGCGGAAAGGCTGGCATCTGCCGGCATCATATTTGTGCCGACGGAACCTGACCCTGCACCGGCCCCATTTTAGGGGTCCAGCTCCACCCGCCAGGCAAGCGTGAGAACTGCTACCAGCGGAAAAGTGACAGACGGGATTTCTCACTGCCGCGGTCATCACCGCCATGCTAATGTGATAGGCGGTTTTCCGGGTTTTAATCCTGGACGGATGGCCGCTACCAGCCCGGCAGTTGCCACCACCGGCCAGGCAGAGGACATCCATCCGCCATCCTAATAGACCCCTATGTATCGAGTTTGCGTTACGTTTTGTAACGGAAACCTGATTCAGTACTGTAGTGCATTTCTTTCCCTTTGATGCAACACGGCGCAGCAACTCTACTTGCTGTGCTGCGTTGTGTGTCTCCAACGTAAATCTGAGCTAGGGTACATTTCCTGTTTTAGGTCCTAAAAATATATTATTCTTCACACTCTTGTAGATAATTATCTTTTTTCATTTTTAGGATAGGCATGAAAAACACCATTAAAGCATTTATAGGTTCCATGAGGCAATACATTTCGAAAAGAGGTCTTACATTCAAGAGTATCTTCTATTAGATTTCTTTCTTGAAAGAGGTATGATGACTCCAATGACAGGCCTCAATAATGTTGGCACCACACACACAAACACACACACATGATGAACACGAAGTTGACAAACACCACATTTAGATTTCAAATAGGAACCACTGCCAACCTTTTTCATGTACTAAATCGTGTAGGGAGATGGACCCTTCGGATTGTCGTGTCACAACCCACTCCTCAGCTAATGGTAAATTCAGTGTGACCACAGGATTCGGGTGGTGTGTTTATTTTGAGGGACTGATTACTTGATCAAATATTAGCACTCAATTGCCAGGCTTATTCACCTAAAATCACTATCATGGTCCTTCTCCACCTGGAAAGCTCATTCGCCATCAGAGACCGGACTCATAGCCTCAATTTATTGCCTAAGCCATTTTCTAAAAAAAAAACAAGTAATGGGCAAAAAATTTCTGCTGCTTCATTTGAATGCTCTTTTAAAGGAAATACCATATTGTGGCAAATTACAGACTCTCTATAACCGTATTAATCCCCTTGGGCTTATGCTCAGTCATATGCACACTGCTTCTCCCATCACCATTATGAAGCACCCCTCTCAAAAATCCCATGTAGTTAAAGACTGGGGTGTGTTCTCTGGTGACCAGCTAATGATCACTTCCTTATTCAGAGGTTACTCCATGAGTTCATACCGGTGCCATTGCTGGTGTGGGTGCTGCAGTATTCCTCCTAGCAGGCACATAGATTAAAAACACATGATGTTTGGCCCTACTGTCTCATGGGATCCTCACTGCTGCACCCTCTGAGGCATCTTAAATTCTTTTTTGACAGTGGTCTGTGATCCAAACCACATTTTACCAGTGCTGACTTCAGCAAGTTCCTAAACAGTTTGTTATTGATATTGGTGAAGCACTGTTTGATCTCCATTCTAAATACCACCTTAAATACTCAGGGCTGTGTTGGGCATTTTAAAACCAAACATCTTCTTCTTCACTCCCCTAGCTACCATAAGATTAACACATGGTTTCACTGGGATACCACATGCAATCAATGTCTACAAAATATTTTCCCTAGCCAATCACAAGTCATAATGCAGTCTCTAAAGTCTAACAGCCAATGAGCGTTGAAAAGACCCTTAACTAAACCCTTCACAAGTACTCTTCCAACCAATCCGAGGTCAACTTTATTTCTACCTTATATGATATGTCCACTCCTGTGTAATTGGCTGTGAGCACCTTGATTACCTAAGCTACATCCTAACTACAGAAAAAGACACAAGCTAAAAATGTAATAGTAATAACAGACACTGGGACTTTGTCTTAAATAAGAAACTGTCCATGAAAATAATGGACAGGTGGTCTCCCTTTTCCCTAAGTGAGCTACACATTACAAAGGTAAACGTGTACAGTCCTCCTATGACGACTCATCTTATTGTTGCATCAATAACATTACAATATGCTGGTGCACAGACAAAATTATGAATGTCATGAGTGACATTGTGAACAAAGTGGGATTACCATATCTAAATAATGCTTAAAGCTGAGGGAGGGGGGCTTTTTCCCCTTCCCTCTGTATGCATCATATATGCTCTTTCAAGATAGCAAACATGGTTATTTAGCCAAACCTAAAGACCTTTAGGACTTGCCTGTGATGCTGAGCTATGCAGCCCAATGTACTGCTCATTATCTCACACGTTTTTACAGTTTATATCAAAACAAAATATTAATTGATTCGGCCATTGAAGGCACTGAATGATTCTAGCCCTCAGTTTCCACATGGGCGGAACCCTTGAATCTGTCCAGCAGACTCTTAGAGCAGGGACTGACTTTCAACCAGGTCCTTTGGTAAATGTGTACTGATATTAAGCCTAGAGTCATTGTATGCACTCTCTAATGGGCCTGAGTGCAGGGTTTGACCTTCTGATATGCCGGCGGAGTTGTTGGAGTTTTGGCCACTTCACAAAACGCATGTAACACAGAGTTCCTGCCAAATTCCGCCAACCTCCACATGGCGGAGGATTTTCTCATGTGTGGCTCGCCAATGGTAAGTTGCTGGGCGTGTGTGAAATTTTGTGTCCCCTAGTGTGATCTTCGATCACTAGGAGGGCACCAGTGAGATTACCTCAAAGTGGGCGGTCGGTCACGACCGTTTGCCCTCAGAAAGTTGCTGCTCGAGTAGAAAACCTACTCGAGCAGCTGCAAAATCAACTTGAAAAGCAGTGCCCTCTGGCGTGCCGCGTGGTGCCGTTCATGCTGATTTTTCACCACACGACGAGCTCCTGGTGCTAGAAACCAGTGCAAGCAGCACGACGTGCCTTAATCCGCCCATTTGCAGAACTCCACGGAATCTTGTGGAGTTTTCAAAACTCCACAAGTGCTGCCCACCCCTAGTCCATTACATATGACTTTGAACCATGACAAGCAGTCTCTAAGTGCAGGGCATGGCATTGGACCAGGTTGTGCCCCCAAGTCCTCTATCCCAAAATCCCAATGGGGATGGTATTTTGCTGTATCCAGCATGTTTCTGTGAAAGTCCTGCCTGAAGGCTCTGCTTTCAACAACTCTTCCCGTTGGGCCCCGCATACATGAATTTCAGAAACTCAAGCTGAGTTCAGTATACAGCCCACTGATCATATGCTCGATGAGACGGGCCTCGTTTTTACAAAGTCAATGTGCTCTGCAAAGCTTTTATCGGGTTGGGCTGGGTTTATTATTTTTATAAATGATGAAGTGATTCTGGGTGCAGGTCCTGGCTTTCATCAAGCCTCAAGTCACATCCATGATCTGAAGCTGCCATCTTTGAGTGGTCGCAAACAAGCCTTAAAAACGTGAGACTGTCTTGGTACAACCTCAAATCTTGCAAAGTTTGCAGTGATGCACTAACGTCTAGCGTTACCCCACACAAAAAAGATGTATTCTGGTTAAAGTTCTACCTTCATGAAATGCATGGTGTAATTCCCTTGAGCAGTGAATGAAAAGATGAATACACTAAACAGATAAATAGAAATACCAACATAGCCATATATATGGGTCCACAGGCATATACATTTATTTTCCAAGAATACACACAACAGCAGTCCGTTTTCCCATTTTTCAATGGGGTGGTGGGCAAATTATTTTTGTTGAGTAGTTTTAAAAGATAAATATATTATTGGCAGTGACAGTTGACATTGGGACTGTTGGAGTACAATCTTTCTCCTGTATCTACGTTGGTCAGGAAAAGTGACAGAAGACGTTATTTATTTGCTCAAACATAACAAATGTTCATTTTCCATTCTTCCTTCTGTTTTGTCAATTTATCAATGCCCTTTTTGTGTTTGGGATGAATATTTTATTTAAAAAATGCATTTCTTTGTTCATTATTGTCCTCTTCTATGTGACTCTCCCAATGTGTTGATGCTGTTTTAATTACAAAATTGTGTCCGGAAATTTGATTGAGTTATGAGACTTTACAAACGTGACTACACTGCATGTAAGGAAGTTGTTAAAATCGTCAGGAAACCACACCTGTGGGGATCTTGTGCCCATAAAAATAATATTTATTTGTTTGTGTGTGTCAATTGTTTGTGGCGTTTGTTGTTTCAAGATGTTCTCCTACATGCCAATCGACAAAAGGTTTGCATACTGAGATGCACAGTGTGTCCCCATAAGGTTTCCGTGTGTTCCCAAAGCTTCATTACATTATTCCAATATGTTAATAAATAGTCTTATCATTTATTGGAAACTTCATAGAGCTTAGGTAGATCATTTTTATCTATACCAGAAATGTCAGGTTTTGTTTGTCATCTATTGATACCTCTAATGGATTGAATTGAAATAAGCTTTATTTCGATAAAACATATCTTAAAAGCACACCTTTAATGGATGTTAAGGACGTATGTCCTATTGCTTGTTAATTTATTTTCATAGGCCGTCTAGGATAATATTCAAGTGTTATTTTTACCTTCCTGCTATTTTCTCTAAGAGGATCTACAACCATCTAGTATGGATGTAAAGGATGTTATTTCTTACAGGTTAATTTCTGCAACAGCCTGTCATTTAGAAATGACTTTGAATGTGCATACCTATTTTCAGTGCATAATAGGAGCCAAGACCTGAGACAATAATTCAGCAAGTGGGTCTTCAGTACATTTTCTGCACCCAATGAGTGAGGGCCACCAAATCACTCTTCACAATGCAAAAAAATGTTTTGCACATCTACACTGGTAAGATTGAGATGATGATAAGAAAAGACATAATCCCAGATGATCCCAAAGTGAATAAAGGAGAGAAAATTTGCACAGAATAGCAAATTCTATTGCCAGACACAATGATGTATAGACACCATGTTTTGGGAAACCCTTCATCATGCAAACAACCATCAAAGGTGCCACGGTCAGAAGAGATTTCTTCTACTTGTGAAGGTTTAACAGAAGATTGTTAAGAAAGGAAACTAAAATAAAAAAAGAAACGCTAGTACCCACAGTGGATAGAAAGCGCAATGTAAAAAGAATAACACTTAAACTACATAACAGGAATGACTGTTAACAAACAGGTATTCATTGTTGTGTATGTATTGGGTTTGTGGACCATATAGGGATATGTTTTGCAATTAATCTGCTACATCAAAATTGAATTTATTCCTAGGCTAGACTGCCCATAAACTTTAATGTATAACAATAATTGTAGTTGTTTATGTGCTAAAACAGTTACTTATGTTTTACTTCAATGCAACTCCTGAAACTTAATAATTTCTATATGAAGCTCATGAACGGAGTTTAGCAGTGCTAATTTGAGAGCAGAATACCGTGGTTTCTGTTTAGAGTGAACAACATATAATGAGTTCCATGGAAGCACAATGTGAGAAATGTTCACCTCAGGAACACCTACAATGCCCATAATGCTTTGAGACACGAGAATGTGTTCTTTTGTAATTGAAATTATGTTGTAACAGGGGAACAGTTAAATATTCAAGTGCATGGTCCACGATACAGTTGGAGACAAGGCGCTCCCCCAAATTTCACCAGCCAGATCGAAATTGTGGATTCTTAACTCAAGAACATTTAACTGTATTGTCATATATTCAGCCCAGTGGTGGGAGACAAGCGGTGTTTCACTTTGTTTTCCAGTCTTGCTTGTGCAGGCGGCTGGTTGAATCAAGCACACAGCACGTTAAAGCGCCGGACATCCAAGTCAGACACAGTGAGTGAGGAGAGGCGATAGTGAACTGAGAACTTGAGCAGAATAATCCGTGGTGCCACAGCCTTAGCTTAGGTGAACGGCACAGCCTACCTGCTGCTGCAGCAACCTGGTGCCCCCCTGCCCAGCCCGGCCAAAGAAATTGGAAGACACTCTCAAGGCAGGTGCTCAGTCTGGTAGACACACTTCCCAGGCACGTCTAGTCAGGTGAGTCACACACACACACTCTCTCTGCATTAAAGTGCTCTTGTCTGATCTTTGTGGCATGTGCATAAACCTACTAGGGCGCCCTTCCAATTAGTTACCATGACAACCAGAGTTAGTGTTTCTTCTTTAATTTATATTTCAGGTGCATAAAACGGTTGTTCCACACAGAGAATGAATGTGTAGTACACACGCAAAATTGCAAGGCTTGTAACTAGAAAGTTTCTATTTTCCCCTCCGCTATCCAGCAATTTCCTTGCAGTTGCATTCACTGGAGTGGGAAGAGTAATTTTTACCCCTTCACTATCCAACACTTTCCCTGCTGTTGCACTCACTGGAGTGGGAATAGTAATGTTTACCCCTCCGCTATCCAACATTTTCCCTACTGTTGTAGTTATTGTGTTGCGAAATCTATGTTTGCTTTTCCTTTTAATAGTTTAATGGTTTAATTAATTATAGAGTGTTTTATTCTATTTTAAATTACTGATTTAGGTATATTTTTTTTAATATAATTTAATAAATGTTTAAATAAATAAAGATAATAGTTCATAAAAACATATTTCAGTAAATATATGTATATGTATGCATTTTTATGTTTGTGTGTTAATATTTTTTTAATTAAGTTTATTTGTTATATTTAGTTAAAATATATATTAAATGTAATTTATTTTTATAAAAATATTATTATTTAATATTTTTTATTTAAGTTATATATATTTTTAAGTCGATATTTTTTACATCTATATTTTTTACTTCGATGTTTTTGATTCAATATTATTGTACTTACCTGTTTAACTCCTTCCGTGCTCATGACGGAACCACGCCGTCATGAGCCACGGTTGCCGTGTGCTCATGACGGAGTGATTCCGTCATGCTGCGGCCGTTGGCGGCCGCGCCGCCCACGCGGCGCTAATTCCCCGCCTGTGCGGGCGATTAGCGCTGTGGGCGGAGTCATGACGGAACCACTCCGTCATGAGCACAGCCCAACCGTGGCTCATGACGGCGTGGCTCCGTCATGAGCACCGGGCCACCGCGCTGCCCCCCCGCACCCCCCAGCGCTGCGGCGGAATTTCCGCCGCAGCGAAGGGGTTAAGTATAGGGAGTCAATATGTTTGTATTCTATATTTTTGCATCAAAATTTGTGTATGTCTATATTTATTACATTGATATTTAATCAGGGAACCAATCCAGAGCCCTAACAGTCCAGTAACTGGGCAACTTCTCCCAACTAGTTCGCAGAGCAAATCTTAGTGGAGGCGAACTGGGAACCAGACACTAACCAACTTAAACCTGCAGAAGTTACGGAATATCCTCTCTTTACAAAGGCCAAGTCAGGTATGGGCCCAGCTGTTGCCCCAGGAGTCATCCAGTCTCATAAAGCGCATCCCTTGCAAGTATCCTTCTCATTCCTGCCAACAGACAATCCAGAGGTATTACAATTATTTCCATCATCAACCCAGTTTGCAGTATCTCAAAATTCTTCAGAACAATAAGAGAGTAAGGAAAAATAGAAAGGCTACTTGTCCTGTTCCCTGGGTAATTATTGAATAAACAAATTGGACAAGTCCTTGGTAGGTGTAAAGGTCGTGGTTCGTGACCTGTACCTATTTATTTTATTTATTTTATAACACTTGTAAGGCGCACAGCTACCCACAAAGGGTTTCCCGGCGCCGGACAGCGAAACACACAGAACAACTGGATAGAAAACAATAAAGCCCATTATTTGTCGAACAACCAGGTTTTTACACTCTTTCTAAAAATCATGAAGTTTTCCTCCTTGCGTATATGGATGGGTAAGGTGTTCCACAGAGTTGGGCCCAAATAGGAAAATGATCTTCCGCCTATTCTAGCCCGTTTGAACCTTGGTACCACAAAATTCGCAGCCGTACCAGAACGGAGGCTGCGATTGGGGAGGTAAAGTTTAACAAGGTCCTGTAGATATTTAGGGGCAATACCAGCTTTGATTTTAAATAGGTAGGTCAGGGCTTTAAAACGGATCCGGTTTTCGACCCTGAGCCAATGCAGGTCCCTGAGATGTTTGGTGATCCTAACGGATCTAGGGATTCTGCAAAGCAGTCTGGCAGCGGCGTTTTGCACCAATTGCAGACGTCTTATTACCGCTTTGTTTGAGCCCAGATATAAGATGTTTCCGTAGTCAAGCCGAGATGTCACTAAGGCATTGACTACGGTCTTCTGGGTAGTGGGAGGTAACATCCAGACAATTTTGCGAAGCCATTTAAGAATGGCAAAACATATGCCTGCCACTTTGTTTGCTTGCTGAGTCATAGATAAACTATCATCTATGATAACCCCAAGGTTTCTAACCTGAGAGGCTGGAGATGGAAGTTTACCAAATGATGATGGCCAATGGGGTTCACTCCAGAGATCTTTACTACTTCCTAAAAGGAGGACCTCTGTTTTCTCCCCATTTAATTTAAGTTGGTTAGCTGACATCCAGTTAAATATTTCCTGAAGGCCTATTTTCAATGCAGATGGAGCAGATGAATCAGATTTAGAGAGTGAAAACAGGATTTGAGAGTCATCTGCATAAGTCATTAAAACAAGACCAAAATTTTCTGCAAGATTGGCTAATGGACGTAGGTACAAATTAAAAAACAACGGGCTCAGGATCGATCCCTGTGGCACACCATGAGGAGAGTGGAGTATCTCAGAGCATGCCACCGAGGAGGAGATCTGGAAAGTGCGGAGGGATAAGTATGATCTAATCCAGTGTTTCCCAAACTGGGGTCCGAGGACCCCCAGGGGTCCGTGGCACATTCCCAGGGGGTCCGCAGGCAGCAGTTTTAAAAGCACTGCAAAGTTCCTGGTAAAATTAGCACTTTCCGAGCAACTATAAAAGTATCAAGAAAATGACAGTGATTAATGTACCTGCTGGAGACAGATGTGTTTTGTCTAGTGGCAGCTTTGACTTATCTAATGTGACACAGAGGGTTAATATGCCTACTGCAAAGAACGTGTACAATGCATTTTAAAAAACTGTATTTTTTGTGCATAGTTCAGTGGGCTACTGATTTTGTCACATAGATTCTTTTGTCACTGTGCAATTCATACGGGACATTCATAATCTAGCACAGTGTCCTATAAACTGTCAAAGAGCTGCTTTCAAACTGCATGATAAAAGTTAGCAACATATGTTTATTCCCAGTCTATCATTATCCTGATGCTGCTATATTCTCACTTCCTGCACATGAACAATTTTGTAATGCCTTTTTGTCACTTCTATGTGTGCTGCCTAATGCAGCACACATGGAAGTTACAAAACGTCATTTTTATTAAAGATTGTTTAGGTGCAGGAAGGGTCACCATCCTGAACATAAACAAGCTAAGGTGTTTTGCTTTTTCCGTTGGAAAAAGCAAAAACGAGGAGTAATAAGGCATTTCTCCTCATTTCGCCAAGTTAAGACCAGGTTTTTGATGGTCTTAATTTTGGTGGTGTCTCCTATTTTAGTTGACCTTGTAAATAGAGGGCAGCATCAAAATCAATGGGTGTTGGAGTGAAACACCCACTGCAACTCCCACTGCCCACCTTTTTCACGCTAAGCATTGCGTGAAAATGGGCCTTATTTACAAGGCAGCGTTAAGCCACAATAAGTGGCTTTTGGCTTCCTTGTAAATAAGGCAAAGCCCCTATTGCCACAGGAGCATCGCAAAAAGTGACATTCTCATGGCGATAGGGACTTGTTAATATGCCCCTAAAATCCTTAGTAATTTGAGTATTTGTTTTGTGCGCACACGTTTGTTCATTTTTTTCGAATTACTGTTTTAATGTTTGAAATTTAAATCCTACAAATTGCTTGGGGGTCCCTGGCTTCAAGTAGTTACTCAATGGCGGTCCCCAGGAGTCAAAAGTTTGGGAACCACTGATCTAATCCACTCAAGTGCCTTGCCCTCGACACCATTCTCCCTCAACCTGTCAAGCAGTATGGGGTGAGAAATGGTGTCGAAGGCCGCACTCAAGTCCAACAGGACCAATGCTACCGTTTGGCCGTCATCCATGAGCTCCCTGATTTTTTCCGTGACCCCAAGTAGGGCCGTCTCGGTGGAATAACCACTCCTAAATCCAGATTGGGACGAGTGAAGAAGCTGGTTATTTTCCACATAGAATGAGAGTGCTTTGTGGATGTGCCTCTCAAGAATTTTTGAGAAGGCAGGCAGTAATGAAATTGGGCGGTAGTTGGCCAATATCAAAGGGTCTGCGGCCGGCTTTTTAAGTAGAGGACTGACCATAGCATGTTTCCATAGAGCACGAACTGTGGCCTGCTCAATGGAGGCGTTCAGTATCCCAGCTATGGAGATCATAGCAGAGTCCTCTAATTTACTCAAAATACTGATAGGAATGGCATCACGTGGGGAACCCGATTTGATCGATTTTAATAGTTCCTTCAGTGTATCCAGATTAATAGGAGGCCAGGCCCCAAGAAAACAATTCCCTCTGAGAGCTTGAGGGATGTTATATTGTTTATGCGTGGTCATGCTGTCCCTTTTGATGTTGGAGACAATGTTCTCAATTTTATCATTAAAAAACGAAGCCAGGTCCTGACACTGCTGGGTATTAAGGGGGTAGGTTCCGCTCTAGAATTTTCACCAGCCAGCTCTCTTACGGTATTGAAGAGAGTCTGGGATTTATTTACGGCCATGTTAATGCTGGTGGTAACATAGCATGCTTTAGCTTTCATGCAAGCTGAATGATAGCTATTTCTGGCCTTTCGGTAAACTTCTTTTTGATGGAGTTCATAATTTTTTCGCCACTGCCTCTCCAGAGTCTTACATGTGGATTTTTCTCTCTTAAGAGCTTCAGTGTACCAGGGGGCAGGAGGGCGATGTATTTTTCCTTTGCAGCGGGATAAGGGCAGGCAAGAATCCGCTGCACCATTTAGCCATGTTTGTGTAGCTTCTGCTATGCTTTCCATGTCTCCATCTAAGCATGGGTGATCTTTCCTCAACGCGTTATTGAGATCCTCCAAATTTAAAGATTTCCAATTCCTCCTAAAAGATTCTGGATGAGTCATAACTAGGCGTTTTGGAGGTTTCAGTGAGATAACGAAACATAGAAGAAAATGATCTGACCAAAGAACGGGAGTGGTGTTAAGCCATGAGAGTTCTTTCATGTTTGATATGATAGGGTCTAACAAGTGTCCAGCTTTGTGCGTAGGACCCCTATTACGTACAGTCATGTCTAGAACCATAAGGTCGTCAATAAAGTTTTTGCAGGTCTTATTGTTGTCATCTTCTAAATGAAGATTTAGATCTCCAAGTACCGTACAGTTTTGAGCATTTAGGCATTGAGGTAGAATAAAATTTACCAAATTGTCTGACCAGGAGGGATTATTTACTGGCGGTCGATAGACCAGTACGCCAGAGAAGGTAAAATTGGGACTGAGAGTAATTTTAAATGATGCCGCTTCGCAATTAGGAATATCTGCAGGTTCAAGGTTGCACACAAAATCTCTGCTATAAATAATGGCAATGCCACCTCCTGTTTGACCTACCCGGTCCCTCCTTACAATAGCATAGCTCGGGGGGAGGGTAGTGGCAACGTCTGGACCTGATCCTTCATGAAGCCATGTCTCAGTTAAGAATATGGCGGTAGGCTTTTTTCCATTAAAAGATGAAGAATATCAAGTTTATGTTGTGGTAGTGAACGACAGTTAACCGAGTAAAATATAAAATTGTTAGGACTATCTCCCTGCTGGCGCGATTTGATACCCTTACCCTGAGGGGTTTCACGATAGGGCTGAAAGTTAGTCAAGGAAAGAGTACATTCAGGGCATATTTGTAAGCCGGCTAATAACGGGTTCAGGGTTATGCAATTTTCATGGTTAGTTGGGCGTAACGCCCTAAGTGTAGCACCTGTTAGCATACCGTATAGTGTAAGAGCAGAGTATAGCGCCCTAAGTCCCGGCCTGGCCCGGACGGGCACAGACGGGCTGACTCTGGCTGGACTCCGGCGAAGACGAGGCGCGTCCGCTAAAAACGCGTCCGCTATCGCTGAGAAAGACTGTTTCCTTTTATCCCTGAGCCTAGAGCGCTCTCACCGCTCTGTCCCGCCCTAAGATGGCCGCCACTAAATCCCTGGTGCTCGGTGCCTTGCCCTGATTCGGCAGGCATCGAGCGCGAGTATGCTGGCGACAGAGTAGGTAAGCCCCAAAAGTGCTGACCGCAAGATTTATAAATTTGAACACAGTAAAACAGATTAAACACAATTCAATTTTAAAATATTTTGTTCGCTTAAAAAGGCTGTTCGTTATCCTCTAATGCAGTAAATTGAGCAGTAGGGTGACACACTGCCCGAGTGCTCGCTAATCCGCCACACACTGCCAGAGGGCTCCTTTTATCCCTGAGCCTAGAGCGCTCTCACCGCTCTGTCCCGCCCTAAGATGGCCACCACTAAATCCCTGGTGCTCGGTGCCTTGCCCTGATTCGGCAGGCATCGAGCGCGAGTATGCTGGCGACAGAGTAGGTAAGCCCCAAAAGTGCTGACCGCAAGATTTATAAATTTGAACACAGTAAACCTACACAAAAGGGGCGCAAACAACTGTTTATTGTTTAAGGAAACCCCTCACCCACCTACCTAGTAGGTGGCATGCTTCATCATCGGGGCCCAGCTGGATTACCGAGTGCAATCCAGCTGTGCTTCAACGCCTGAACTACAGCGGAGAGGGAAAGTGGAAAGTGTACAGTGCTATGTGAGGTGAAATTATGTGCTAAAAATGTCTCTAGGAAATGCCCTTATGAAAGTTTTTTAAAAAGCGTCCTAGGACATGGATAAAACCATTGTCAGGATACACTGGAGGTATCTCTTTAAAAAGGTGTAGGTCTACTAGTTTCAGCCTTCAGAAATGTTCAAGAGGCTTTCGTCAGAACCATATGAGAGTGCGTGACCCCAAGAAGGGGCACATTGGTGTGACTATCAGCGCACACCCTAAAGTGCGCTGTGAGTGTTGTGGGATCTTGTTTCTTACAGATTCTATGCAGCGAATACCTGTGAATGAGAAAATACATAGTATCTCAAAATTCACCATTGTGCCCAAGGCTGCGAGCAGCAGTCAAAATGCGTAGATGTCATCTCTCGAAAATAAATAAAAACTGAAGTGAAAACCCGTGGAGTGCCGGTTTCATCCCTGGTGTGAATGGATGCTGATTTGGAATATATATATATGTATATATATATATATATATATATATATTCACTGAAAAAACCATAGGTTTCACACAGGTTATAGTTAGCGGAAATTTTACTGATAAAAAACCAATGAAATTCCCCCGTTATAGTTAGTGCAGGCAACTATAACTCACGCGACCGCAATCCTCTGCTGATGCTAATACTGTATTTAGACACTTATTTACCCATGTCTTCTTCCATACATTTTTAGCTATACATATATTACAAATATTTTCTTTTCATAAAGACACATATGTCATCAGCAGAAGATTGCGGTCGCGTGAGTTATAGTTGCCTGCACTAACTATAACGGGGGAATTTCATTGGTTTTTTATCAGTAAAATTTCCGCTAACTATAACCTGTGTGAAACCTATGGTTTTTTCAGTGAATTTGCAAGGTTTTTTAAATGCTAATTCCTAACTATAACGTGTGTGAAACCTATGGTTTTTTCAGTGAATTTGTACGTTTTTTTAAATGCTAAGTTACTTTACGCCATTCGTGGCGTGCGCGCCCACTTAACGCAGTTTGTTCCGTGCGCGCACAGTGAGCACGCGGTGCGCTTCGCGCACCGCGCGCCCACTTTACGCAGTTAGTGCCGTGCACGCACGGTGGGCACGCGGTGCGCTACGCGCACCGCGTGCCCACGTTACGCTAGATGGGCCATGTACGCACGATGCGCTTCGCGCACCGTGCGCTCATGGAGGACATATGATGCACTTCGTTTTTAAAGGTAATATTTTAATTTTTCGCAGTAGTTATAAGCCATGCACAAATGGTGCCCTTCGGGCACCATTTGCACACGGGGTGGAGAGAGTGTGGATAATTTTTTTTTTTAATATTGTTTTTTTTAATCTTTTCGTTTTTTACTTGTGTGATAAGCCATGCACTATTGGTGACCGTCGGTCACCAATTGCACACGGGGTGGGGTTAATGTGGATATTTTTTTTTTTTTTATATTTTTTTATTGTACGCGTACGGTAAGCGTAATCGGCGAAATTAGCGAAAAAATAAAAATTCCGTTTTTGGCCTTGGGGGATCTTTGGGGACTCCCTGTACATGGCTATGTGTGTGGGAGCTGTCAAAACAGCCCCTTTAAATGTTTTTGTGCTTTGTTTGTTAATCATCTCTCTCAGTGCGAGAGAGAAAATGGCAGCCGCCGCTTCCTGGTTTCGGCCGATTCGAATGTTTACTAAGATCAAAGAGCCAATCATAATCGCGCTCGCGCACGCCACCGTACGCGTACGGTAAGCGTACCGTAAGCGCACCGTAAGCTGGCTCAGATATATATATTGATTTAAAGGCTATTTTCAAAGAATCTACTGAACAGATTTACACCAAACCTACAAAAGGCACTTCCTTGACCTGAGGACTACCTCTCTGCCAAATTTCTAGTAATTCTGTTCAGCCGTTCGGGCTGTAGCCCTGTCTAAAGGTCCTATGGAAAAATGCATGGGAAAAACGTGTTTTGGGACCCCCCTTTGATCTCAGCCCCCGCTTGACGAATCCCCCCGAGACTTTCAGGGTAGGAGCGGAGCGTAGCACCCCACCTATTTTGAAAAATTCGTGAGGATTCGTCGACCGGCGCCAAAGTTATTCAAAATAGAATGTTGCGGATTTCCTATGGAAACGTGGTCCTAACTATAACTACCTACTGGCGACCGCCAGTAGGTAATATATATATATATTAAAAAATATATATATATATACAATTCCACACGACTGCCACAACGCCATACACCTGCCCTTTGGTGTCGGTGCCAGCAGTGGCGGCAGAAACCACAAATGTCCATGAAATCTGATCCAAATGAAAAGGAAGAGGCACACCAATACTGTCCACGAGTGATTTATTAGTGCAAATACAATGAGTCACAAAGAAATAAAATATCCAAGAAAGAAGTGACTCAAACAGATAGATTCACCAAAGAACAAAAATATATTTCCGCTACAACGTTTCAGCTTCCGCCTTCCTCAGGTAGTACAAGATAGTTTGCTCAGTGGCTGCACAGATGACCCAGCTGAATTTTCAAAAAGCATCATGAGTGGAGATTCCATTTGGAATGTGGAATCAATGCGGTCCTGAGAGCTCTTGAGATATCCAGTCCATCTGGATGCAGTGATTTTAAACGGTACATCCAGAAGTTTTCTCTGGAGTTCAGAAGTTCTTCCTTTCAGACATGTTCCATGGGGAAAATCTTCCAATCTGATAGTAAATGATCCACAAGGTTAAAAAGATTGGCTACAGGCTGGTCAATTTTCTTATTAATTATTGCCGATTTGTGGTTCCTGAATCGTGTACGGAGGTCATTCACTGTTTGGCCTTTTTTTACAGCTTTGCCGTTGGCACTGAATCACATAAATATGCATGTTGAGAGACATGTAAGATGCTGTTTTATTCCATAGGTCCTCCTCGTAACAGAAGTGGTTACTGATGATGTTTGTAAAAGAGCTCCAAATTTACGATCTCTTATTGTGAGAGCTGAACTCAAGCAAGTTGTAACAAATGCAGGGGTTCATTGCTGTGACTCTGAAAGGCGCATCACGTGTGAATACCTTTTACAAACACACTTGTTCCCCAAAGACCCTGGAAACCATTCAGATTTTGACTCTCATTTTGAGGTTCAGGTAAGTCCTGATGCAGTCATTTTTCACCTGAAACTCCCAAAAGCGTGAACAGAGTCGTAATACGGAGCTTTGAGACACTAGTCAAGATAAATTATGGGGACGCCTGTTTGTTAAACCTTTGCATTTTATTACCCATTTGCTGCTAATTAAAGACTGTGTGATGACAAACAAACTTTCAGAATAAGTCTTTACAGGTCCTCAAAAATCCCTAAGATACCATTGGGTAAAGAGAAACAGCCTGAGAGGTAGAGGTAGGAAGAGATGAGGGATAGTGAGATATGACAATGGGCAGAGGTCACCTAGATAAAGAGAAATCTTACTTCCCCAGGTGAGAGGGTGGAATTTGGGGTCACAGGGCAATTGCCTACTTTGCCATTCATTAAAACGTCTCTGGGTAGGAAAGCAGTCACTGTGAGGTACAAAGAGATTGCAGCATTCCTGGTTTCCATCTTCTAAACAGAGAATTACTGCATAAATCGGTACTGTACTAATATCTGAAAATTGTTGTAGATCACTGGGCTGTTTTGTGAGGACGCATTTCGTAAAAAGTGTCCGCAGAACCCTTGTGTGGTAACATAGCTCGGAAATGGCCATTCCTTAAAATACCGATTTGGCGAAGAAACACTGGTTTCGGCCGAAATCGGTATTTTCATGTAAATTAGAATCAGGGCCTACGAATTTATTGACGAATTTGTCGTAGAAAGACTGGTGCAACGGGTAGCCTCCCAATGATGACTCTTGGAACGCCTATGAGCAAAAATACTTTAAGCACAGGTTAAAGAAATATGCAAATTCGCATTTGTGGAGAGCGCCTCAGTGAAATATTGTAGGCATGCATCGTCGTTCCTAATTCCCGTTTGGAAAAGTGTGTTGACACGTATCATGGTGAAGTAATCAATCAAAAACAATCAATACCCAATTTAGGTTTCATCACTCCATGCTGTGAAGTCAGTCATTATTCGCCACAAAGTGACGGATTTTGTGGCACTTCGAGAGATAGTGAGGAACAATAGGGGGGTTCGTAATTGGCTCAGCATTGTTGTGTTGTCACAGTGTGACAGAGAATAAGACGGATCTGACGCACTCGTGACACAACAGAATTATTCTTCAATCAGTTGTAAATTAGCCCCATAATCTGGCTCAGTGACAGCACTTGAAACCCAAGTCACCCAGTGTTTGCAGTCAACAAACACAACGTGAGCAGCAGGCGTCGCATCTTCATTAAAGTGCCACACCCACATACCTCATTCCTGCTGCGGGCGCTCCCACCTCAAAGGCCTCGAGGGATTACCAGTGTCAAAAGCGCGCCGCCGCACTCAGTCAGGAGCTCAGTCGAGACTGACAACCAATGCTAATTAGTGAGCACTGGCCTAAGTACCTTTTCGTTTTGCATTGCCCATCATACACAGGCCGTGTCCTCAATGTTTTGCACGGTGCAATAAACGGTGCAAATCCACTTTCCGCCATTTTGTTGTTAGCATAATAGGGTAAACTGGCTGTGCTTACATCTTAGAAGCCTCCATTTTAAATGCCTTTAGATAAAGGCGAAAAAAGTGTTTACCGAAAAGGAAATGGACCAAAACATTGGCGTCTAATATTTAATTAACAAATATGACCTAATTTGAAGCCTTATTGGACTCCATGTCTCATTGGGCAACTAAGCAGCAACCATTGTACAAAAAGCCAGTGCATTTTTGCATTTTCTCAAGTAAAAACATTTCTTTCAGGCGTGCAGGAGGAACACAATCGTTTTTACTCTGTAAAAGCACCGTAATAGTGAAAATAGGATTACCTCTCAATTTTCCACCTTAGTGCAAAATGCACGTCATCTGTCGCCACATCACCAACAAAGCATACAGGGGCAGATTTATGACGACTGGCGCATCCCTGCATATCAGCAGGGATGCGCCAGTTACTATGCGCCACCGCTGCGCCACCATGGATGCGCCGCATTTATAATGCGGCGCACCATGGGGCAAAAACGGCACAGATGCGTGACGCATCTGTGCCGAAAAGTGGCGCATTGCTGGAGTTGCGTCGCAAGCGCGACGCAGCTCCAGCAATGATCTGGGGGGCCCTATCTCTACAATGCTGCGTCAATCCTTACGCCTGCTTCAAGCAGACGCAGGGTTTTGACGCAGCATGGGCCTAAAAGTGACTGAGTGAAATCTTGTAGATTTCACTCAGCCAGTTTTAGGAGGCGTTCCTGCGCCGGAACGCCCCCACCTGCCCTGGAACGCCTACATGTGGCGCAGGGCTTTACAACGTGACGCATCTGGGAGATGCGTCACGTTTGTAAATACCCCGCACCATGGCGCAGGATTTGCGCCGCTGCTGCGTCACAAAAGTGACGCAACGGAGGCGCAAAAGTGCCGCAAGTGCAACATAAATCTGCCCCACAGTCTCTTTGTTATGACCTAGTCAGTTTGATTGACGCTGAGAAGCGAGCCGCGGCGTACGAGTTAAACACTTCCGTCTACCCAGGCGTTGTGTTCACCCAACAAATAACTGCTAGAAATTACTGCTCACGGAATAAAAACGACGCCGATGTTCCTAATTATTTTCACTCACTCGCGTCTGTCGGTTTAGCGCACATGCGCAAGATCATTGTTTTCCACTGTAGACACGAATCCTCATAAAATGACTCACCTGATTCTGTCTTGAAAGCGCCATTTTATATCATGGAGTGTAACACCCCCAAAAAATGTGCCGCTTGGTTTGTCTCACTTGAATCTTCAGGGATTTAGTAAAGACTTGGGACATGCTCTCTTAAGCCGCAAGTAGAATGTGAGTGGGTGCTATTTTTCCAACATAATTAACCACCTTAAGTTTATATTCCACATCTGTCAAGGTTGATGGCGCATTATGCAAGTGCCAAACATTAGCATGTATTTTGCACACATCTCCATCAATTTATATCGCGCGTTGTTCGTATTCTATCATTCATGCATTTCTAACGCCATCTTTTGCTGCCTTCTAAATTTAGAATTAGAACATTCAACATTGTTAATGCTAACATGTGCCCCTGACAGTATGCGTCTTTCTCCCTCGCGAGCCACAGAAGACAAGCAGATTTTAAGCAGCAGATGACACACAATGTCTGCTTTTTTGAGAAACTAAAGATATCTGATTCCCTCAGTCTATTTTTATTCGTGGTAATGTTTCGCAGAGCCTTTACATTTAAATTAGGGCATGTAAATAGTTGTAACTAGGGAACGTTTTAGATATGTGTCAGCAGGGCCACTGGAATTCTGCAACAGGGGCGGCCAAATTATGCAGCAGGTTTGACTAAATTATACGACAAGAAAATGTAAAGTCTGTGGCGCAATGCAGTACATTTAGTGATAGTATTACCCAGGGCTTTAAGTGGGATGAAAAAACTGGGGGGTCTCTCAAAGGGGCGTGGCCAATGTAATTAAGGGCGTGGCTTAAAACACGTAAGCTAAAATTCTGTGCTTAGCATAGTGTGCCGCAGTATTTTGCTTTTTCTGTCATTGCACCCAGATATATGATACAATAAGTAACATCCTACCTACAACAAGCCAGGGCTATTGGCTTTGTCAATGGTTGTTAGTTGAATAAGATAAATAAGCAACAACTATGGCTTGTTGTATATATTATTGAAAAAGCTTCCACTTAAAGTCCTGGGCACACCACGATGATGTTGCTGCTCCTGCGCTTCAAAAAGGGAAGGGAAATCCTGAAAGAAAATGACTCTCTTGAAATAATTTCCCTTCCCTCTACAACGCTCACCTGGCATGGCGTCATGCCGTAACTTCTCCACTAATGAGAAGTGAGTAGTGTGAGCATGCGCACATCGACGCACCTGCTGTCACTGCAGGACGGAAAAAAACGGACTGCCTGTGCCAGGGCACAAAACAGAGCCAAGGTAGAGACCCGTTTCGAGGCCTCCTTTAAAAGACTGCCGGTGCTCAGCACTGGTGAGACCCGGCGCACTTAAAGCCCTGGTATTACCCCAACCGTGTTTGTCAGAACATTTCTCATACCCAAAAAAAGCGGAACTTGACCCTAGTAAGGCTGGGATCATTCCCCTAAAAAGATCTCACTCCAAAATGGAAACGGACGTGGACAACAAAGGAATGCTGCCTCTGCGGACAAGGAGACGAGTCACTACTACACCTTCTATGTATTTGTCCTGCGCTACAAGACACCCGGAAAACTCTCCTTCGGGAAACAATGAGGAGAGAACAAATAAGGACCGGCAGAGGGGCTGTCATATAATGACGCGGAGGCTCGTCAGCTCAACTGTCCTGCAAGGCAATATAACTTTGGAACATAGCAGCAAAAGAACTAGATAATAAAGACTGCTGAGCTGAACTTGACAACACAGAATTGCTTTGCTTACTCATTTTTAATCGTTGCTCATATTCTTTTAGCACTTGCAGATCATTATATCCTGGAGAAGCAAGCTAGTTCGGGCACAGTTTTAATCTATTAACTTGAAGTTTGTTCTCTTCTATACACACGGATCCTGACGTCTTTTTTTACTTTTCTTTGAAATGCTTTTTAACTCGATCAATGGCTTGATGTTTTATGTATTTTGGTGGTTTGTTCCACCCTTTTATGTTATTAAAGAAATCAAATAAAAGTATTTTTAAATATGTTACCACTGTCTGGGAAAGTGGTTCACCTCATTAGTACCATTTTAACACCCAAATGCAGCATTTAGCAACTGAAAGGTGACCAGTCAATGTCTGTGAAGGACCTTCTACTGTGTGGCAAAATGTTACTACGTTTTAAATAGCTTTTGATCCGTTTCACCAAGAAACCAAATTGGTTTGTTAAAATTTACAAATTATTCAACCAATGATGGACTATGTGGCAAATTCATAATTATGCAGAAAACAGTGTGGCTTCATAATCACATAATTCCAGTGGCCAGAAAGCAATATAGTTTTCTGTTTTAAAAGACTAGCTGATGTACACTTGCTGCGTAAGCAAAGGCGGTAGACAGAAGATTTATGTTCCATCTGTCAATTACAGAAGTCTGAATGTGGGGTGTGCCCCACTGTGGGGGGTAGACACATTTTTAAAATTCCAAACCACAAAGTTTCACAAACATAGAAGTGGGACTACAATTTTGCATCCACCGACAGACACAGAATGACTTGATTTACAGACCTCACCAACATAGAACAAACAGACAATGAGGCACTAAGGGGAATTAAATGCAACGTTTGCACACAGTATCATCTGTGTTAACTGAATTGCTTTCTGCAAGGGGCTGATAAATAATTTTTCACTAGACCACATGAAAACTTGCCTGCCTTTGGATTAGCTCACCATTTCAGAAAACTGGGACATGTGCCAAATATACTGACATTTTCTGGGACAAATGATGAAAAACTAGGACAGTCCTGTCAAATCTAGGATGCCTGGTCGCCTTACGCACTCCACTATTACCTGTGTATACTGCACCGTAGACCTACAGGAGCACTCGCCCTAGACATGAAGCAGTGAACGTAGGGTGGCTAAGTGGCAGACTCGCTGTTTTGCCAGAAGCATTCAGGCCCCCTCCAGTTGATGGAGGAGTCACATCTGCCTGTTGCTAACAGTGATTTTTTTGGTCTGGCTTGACAGCACAGCTGTCGCCAGGCAGTTATGTGAGCTTCACTATGGAGGGGTTTGACTCCGCCCACTTGTTGAGAGCCAGAAGTACATGTTTTGATTGGACAGATGGTGTTTACTTCCACAAAAAAGTGCTTGCCCTTTTCGAGCTGTGATCATTTTGTTTATTTATCCAGCCACCTGAGGTTGAACTTTCAGGGTCCCACACATCACACTGTAATGCTATCAAAGTGTCTTAGTTTATGGTGTTTGCCTTTCTCTGGCAGCATCACACATGATAGGAGGACGTTCATTAACCTACATGGATTCTGAGGTCTGCCTTGACAGTGCAACTGTCACCTGATCTTTTAACTAACACCGATATTATTCTTCGATTCTTTGCTTCTACTCAAATACGTATCCATTCTCATGCTATATACTTGTAATGTGTCACATTGCCATACAATATTTCTTTAAAGCCAGTCCTATTGGCATTGCCAAAGCTTGTTCCAAGTGTAAGTGCAACATATGCCTAGTAAAATTAATACATGATGCATGTGTAATATATTAGTGTTTCATAAACCTGAATTACGCACATGGGTCTATCCTTTTTATAGGATGGGCATTCCAATCCAGGTATACAAAGCATCATTATTTCAGAATGGGCTCAGTTCATAATTTGTTGCCTCTGTGTAAGTGTGACCTACTCCTGGTAATTCAAGAGTGAGCCACACCTATATCTGTAGTAAGTCATACTTATTATAATATTCCTTTGAGATATGGGCCATATAAGTGTGAATGGATAAAAAAAAGGGGTAGTATAGGAAGTATGACTAGGCTTCTATCAGACCCACGAGTGACACTTAAACCATTTCCTATCATGCTCTTTGCTGAGGATGCATAATGGGTTCCAAACAGAGAGCAGAGCAGGGTAAAGACTTACAGTGCATGACTGCGTGCTCTCCTCAACCCACTCTGGCTGGTGGCATCCCTCTACACTGGCAGAGGCGCTGGAAGTAGAGGTGATGAGGCTGCTGTAGCATCCCCAGAAATAATCGTTCAGAAGGTGAAGGAGTGATAAAGATTCCTTTACGTTTTGTATTATTTTGCCACATTTGCTGCAGCGTTCACTGCTGCTCATTCGTAAACTGGAGTATACTTTTATTTCTATGATTGTAAAGGGAGAGGATTTTGTAAAAGTGATCAATCCTACTGAGGTGCAGGAAACCAAAGGAAAGGCTGTAGCATGTCTGTCTTTTTCTAACTCACAACATTTAAATATCAGGAAATTGACTATGCACATATTTCAAATTATATTAGCACTTAGGAAAGCACAAATGAAGCTTTTTTTTGTAATTTTGAAGTGTGATTGAAACAAAGATTTTAATAAAATCAAAAACAAATGTAACCATTTTTTTCGGTGATGCGCAAAGAATAAATATTCACTGAAACCCGATTTTAACACATTTTCGTTTTTGCGCTATATATTTTTATCAATAAAACTCCATGTCTATGCAAATTGAATGGCTATTTCAATGGAAAATGTGCTGTCTGTAAATAGCAAAGTGCTGCAAAATGCACCACCAGCTACATACAACACCCATACAACTCTTCTGCTGAATGTGCATGACACATTTACTACACTTGTTTTTTAGGTCTAGCCTAGCAGCGCGCATGTGTTGCTCTGAGAGGCATGCTGTATCCACTTCTACTGTTTAGGAAAAGCGCTCGCTGCTGATTGGTTAAAGTGTGTGTCATTCCAAAAAGCTTTCTTCTCTATGGTTTCTTGTAGGTATATGTCCTACCTCCTTGAGTCTTACTCCTCCGCTGCAGCATTGGTCTATTACAGAATCCTTTCTCTGAAGGTTTGTCCTTTATGTTTAAGCACTCTTTGCAGCTTATACGTCTGGTTTAGCTTGTGGTCGTCCATCTTTTTTCTATTTATTTACTGTTCTAGCATTTGCGGCATGTAACACTTTAGCTTCACATGTTTAAAGCTAAAGCGTGGCTCGCCCCTAATGCAAAAAAAGTAAATAATTAGAAGAGCAAGGCTGGCGGCTATCATGTTTAGTGCCTAATTTGACATACAAGCTGCAAAGCCGGCAATGATGTAAAGCGGTCGCCCGCCTTACTTTTCTATTTATTTAGTTCTGTAGCATTCACAACACGCAGCGCTTTAGCTTTAAACACGTGCACACCTGTATATTTCGAGCTGTTTGCATACTATTAAGATCCTCTGTTCTATACAGTGTTATATACAGCGCAGCTGTACATGTGGTGGGCACAGTGCCAGTCTGTTGTGTACAAAACAGGTGTCAGCGCTGGCATTGGGCCCCTCTGTTGTACACAGAGGGATGCCCATCTGGTCACTACACTCATCTTTTTTACGCAGAGCGTCTGCTCAAGTGGTTGTCACTGCTCCAGCTGTTATACACACATCAGCTGTCCGCTTGAGCACTGCACACCTCTATTGTCCACTTGGGCACTGCACCCCTCTACTGTACACATATAGGCTGTCCATCTGGGTCTGTAAAACAGAGCGCCTACCCCTGTGGGCACTGGCTCTGCCCTTCTACACACGCAAATGAACATCTAGGCACTGCATCCCACTGCCGTTCACACAGTGGCTACCCATCTAGGCGTTCGATGTACCCTACAATGTACTGCAACTCTCTAGGTCGTGCAACCGTCTGTGTATCGCCCCCCTCTGCTCTACACACTACAGCTGGAGATCTAGATGCTGCACTGTCGTCTAGGCTCTTTATGTAATGCATCGCTCTGGTGTACGCACAAATGCTGTGGAGGGTTGCTCCCCATTATGCATTGAACATTTCTTCTGTGCACAAAGCAGCAGTCCATCCAGGCGATTCTGATCCCATTATCCCAGGGAGAAGACTGTACAGGAAGGTGCTCACAGTTTGTGGAGTTAAACCTGTCACTGGCCTCCTAGGCCCCCCAGGCACCTGTAACCAGAAAATCTGCAATTTGTTCCGTATGACGGGCTTCTCCGAAACATGGCTACTCTCAAAAACTAAAATACTGATAAAGCGTGAAGAGAGAACCCGCGTGGCACACACAGACTCAAGACGGGCGCACCACCACATGGTCGCACCCATGCATACACGTCTACCACAGCAAAACAATCTAACCCCAATGTATAGCAACAGAAAATGCATCCTTTACTGCAAACCTAAATCCAGTCCCACTCAGTTTCCACATACATTATTTTGTTAGGGAGGAGAATCTGGGCCTACCCAAACACACCACACATTCTCACACACAAAGAAACAAGCGTGCACATGGTCAATATTTCTGCTACAGACAACCTTGCAGGGTTGGCTTTTGCATCCTTTATTTGCTCACCTGGCCCAGAAATCAGCTACCCCTCCAATTCATAATGCAATGCGAGCATGTAAACTATATTATTCCTGCCCTAAAGCAGGTGCATCTTTCTGAAAGTCATATGTAAATATGATTCGCGCAATAGTTGTGGAATTTGGAATATAATACAGCAATTTATTTAAAAGCATGGTAATATACATCAAAATCCTGCCAAATAAACCCAAGAAAGTTTTCGGGAAATAATTTAAAGATCAAATGAGCTAAATAAATGCAGCTAAGTAGTAGCTATTGTCAATATGAGGCGCATGCCATGTACCGTCGACAGCGGACCTCTTCCAGACACAGGTCCATGTTACATAGGCAGTGGGTTGGGCAGTGAGTTTGTGTGACGTTAACATTGAAGCTTTCCCTGCCGTTTCACATGTGCCTAAAAACCAATAATACTTTGCCCACTTTATTTAGCAAAATCTCAATTTAAAAGGAAAAGTTGGCCATTGCTGCACTGTTTGAAATATTAAATGTGTTAATTTGAGAAAGAATGGTAACTTCAGACAACATAAGTAAAAAGAATTGTCATTAACAACGCCAATAGCTCTAACTTTCACAAATGCCAGACCGATTGCATTGCAAATGCTTGTTTTGTATGATGCTTGGATCTTCCATACTCCTTATGAATTTAGTAATATACCATTAAAGGCAGCACCCCCACTCCAAAAGTTGTTCCAGCGCCACTGCACACCGGAGCTCCCGGTGTGGTTATTAGGGCGCATTTCATGATGCCGGCTACATGTCTGTTCTGTGCATGTTGTTGACCCCGACTAGCCCAGTCCCTTCCCTCGCTATTGAGGTTTGTAGCCTGGGTCACTGTGCGCTTTAACAAGCATTGGTAAAGACAACTGGTTTTCATATGCTGACGCAGGCACAAGTGCGCATATGCGCATGCCTGTGTATGCATGGCCTGACACATTATGCACTGCCTAGCTTCGCCAATACTGCTTTATTTATTTGTCTGTGACCAGCGCATTAGCTCGGCACATATGCACTTCGTCTAAAAATGCTGCTTGGGAAAACACAGTCCTCAATAATAATAATACGCATTTTAGTCAACCTATCCTTCAGTCTACGGTGCAGTAAGAGAGTAAAATGCTATTTTTTTTTTTTTAGGGAAGAGGAATGTGAGCCGGAGTGTCTGAACCGGGTTTCTTTCATTACCTTCTATTCAAATGATCCTGTCAGACGAGATTTCTTTCCTTTACAGATGTACAGTATCATTGATATAATTTACATTGCATTCCTCATTTATATTAAGCCTCTGATCAATCATTGCTGACAGCAGCGTGCCTTTGTGCGCGAGGCTGTAGGACAAATGTTTTAGCTTGTGAGGAGGAAATTGTTAGCATTTGAAAAGAGGGCAGTGCGTGGAGGATTAATGGCCCACAGTGCTTTGATGGATTAGAAAGTAGGGAAATTGCTCAATATTGATATGAAAATGTTTGCGGATTGGCTGCGCGCTGCTGTCAATGGGAGCTGAAGGCCGGCGATTATGTCTGCGGAGCCTTATCGGGCCCGGCTCCACTCTCGGCAAAGTCTCGCGCACAAAGGGCCGGCGCGAGCTCGCGCAAAATGGCTGAATAAGACCTTCTACCACAATCGAAGCATTCAGCTTGTTCTTTCACAATGTCAGCTTTTGTCCCCTTTATTTTCTATTGGACATCGCTGTATTAACATATGTGAATATGGATGTGAATAAAAAGGAAAACTACACAAGCAGCAACACAATTTAGCATCTGTAACATTTGGAGTGCTGATTCTAAATTAATGCATACAAAGAAAACGTGGCATTGTGGTATACAATTCAATGCTACATGAGTATGATTCCGTTGCTCCCATGTTGTGATAGAAGTGTAACCCTCCTGGTATACCTTTCTGTCTGTGCTACATGGTAAAGGCCAGCTTTTGTTCGCCAAATGAAATTCTAAGGTCAACTACAATGAAACAAGCATTGGCAAAGCCAATAGGACCTGCCTTTGGGACCCAATAGCTTCACCAATGCCTTTTGGCCATGGTCTACAGCACTGGGCTTTTTCCTGATGGTATGCGGCATCATCCAACAACATAATGAGTGAATACATAAAAAAAAAACACAAAGATGTGACCGCTCCTAGCATGTATGCACCAGCGGAATGATATGGCCACCATTTTCTTTATATTTTATTTCCAGATAAAAGATGTGGGATGCCACTTGTAGCAGCAAAAAAACAAACATAGAAAACAATTTTTAGTGTGGAAGTGCAAATTAAAAAAGGATAGAGGGGGTGAATAATGGAGGAGCGGAAAAGGGGCAGCAAGTGGGGACAAGGATGGGAAAAGCTTTGCATGAGGCAGAACAACACATGGGGGAGTCAATGCAGGGAGAGAAAAACATAGTGCACAGGGCCGAGTAAGAGAAGAACACAGAGGGGCTTATTTACAATCCCTGTGCGGCACCCGTACGCCACTTTTCCCATGTTAAAAATGACACAAAAGTGGCTCAAGGGGCTTGTAAATAAGCCACAGAATGTGGAGGATGGGGAGAAGCACACGATAAAGTGAGAAGCATATGAAACAGTTAGAAACACACAAAAGTGAAAGCAACAGCAGGATCGGGGAGAAACAGTCAAGGCTAGAACAACAGGGAACACATGGGGGCAGGAGAAAAGAACACAAGAGAGAAACACGGATCACAGTGGATGGTCAGTTAGGGGGAGCACACATGGAGGGAAAAAATAAAGTAGAAAAACATGCACTCTCATGGAGTGCTTAATCAAAATGAAAAAAAAGTTCCCACCTTTCTTTCTGTGCCCATGTCACACGCGGACTTCACAGTCTAGGGGCCGGCAGGTGCAGGGCTTCAGTGGGCCCCTTTTAAGAATGCAGAAATGTAGGGCTCAATCTCTTAGCTCCTACCCTCCACACAGTATCACCGACATCAGCCATCGTCAACCAGCAGATACACTTTAGACATCGAGTTACCTACAACCCAGTTCCTCCCTGTGCTTTAAAAAGTTTCTGTGAACTAATGGGTTGCCTTTCCACCTGGTCTCGATGGCAAAAAAGAAGTTTGATCTTATGCAACGCCCCACCCCCTGGGCTGAATTCTCTTTTGCTAGAGGCCTATACCCCCAGAGCATTCCACCTAAGGTACCCCAAAAAATATGACACGTTATTTCGCATGCATTTACTACGAGGTTATTACTTAGCAATAACCGTTACTACACAAGTTTTTAGTTCCCATACCATTACATTGAAAGTGTTAATGTATACAATGTAAAAACTTAGCTAGTAATAAAAATGGAATGCAGAATAACGTGTCATATTAAAAAAAGACATTTAACCCCTATTTTAAAATATTTAAAACACAACACTACTTTAAATAATAAATAGAAATACACTACCCTGCCCATCTAAAAATTGAAAACACTACCAAAACACTCAAACACTACACTACCCTACACTACTAAAACACCACTACACTACCCTTAACTCTAAATCACTACCCTCTGCACGAACATACGCATTCCCCCACTCCGGACCCTACACTCATTCACTACCCATCACAACCCCCCGACACTACCCTAAAACAGTACCCTACAGTACACTTACACCACAACACTACCCTAAACTCTAAAAGACTACCCCCTGCACAACACTGCCCCTAGCCCCAGTCCTGTCCCTACTCCCAAACACTACCCTGCACAACCCCCCCGGCACCGTGCTTAACCCTTAAACACTAAACTACACTAACACCACAACACTAACCTAAACCCTAAAACACTACCCCCAGCACAACACTACCCCTAGCCCCAGTCCTGTCCCTACTCCCAAACACTACCCTACACGACATCCTGACACTACCCTATACCCTAAAACACCACCGTACACTACACAAACTCCACACTACCCTAAACCCTAAAACTGTACCCCCAGCATGACACTGCCCCTACACCCAGTCCAGTCCCTACACTACCCTACCCTACACAAAACACTACCCTTCACAACCCCCTACACTACCGTAAACACAAATACACTACAATACACTACACAAACAAAACTACACCTCCCTAAAACAACGCCCCTGGCTTACGTCTCCTGATGGCCTCCTCGTAGGTGTTGAACACTCCCTCCATGACGGCTGGTCCCGCTCTCACAATCATTAATCCTCCGCTCCTTGTCACTACTCCTCCTGCCTGGGACGTCACGTGATAACAGTGGAATCAAAGGTAGGAAATTACTTCACGGCGTTTAGTGCGATATGTACAACGCATGCGTTTTAACAACGTTCATAGCAATGGCTACGCGTTGTTACAATGCATGCGTTATAATGCTTGCGTAGTAACGGTATGCGCACTAACAGCCGCAAAGTAATGGCTGTTCACCACCCCAACACCTGTTGGAGAGATGAACTGGGCCGAAACTTGGTCCCCTTGCGCAGACCGCATCCTCCGCCACCTCTAGGAGCCACCAACAATAAGGGCAAACACCAGGAGTGGAAGGCAGGTATGGGCAGCGGAAGCAACTAACCCAATCGCCAGTCAAAGTGACATGTTTTAAAATGCTGCAAACTTCTCCCTTTGACGGTCATGTGAAAGTGGTAGTCTATCAGCTTTATTCCTTGAGAGATTTCAAAGTGACCAGAAGTGTCCCTGTCACCATGAACTAATACCGCCTCAATATGACTAAAGGCAAACCTCATACGATTACGACTCAAAACGTGCAACAGACTGACATACATGATGATACCAACAGCGAACCTCCTAAAAACTAAAAACAAGATATGAGTGGCTGGCGAACAAAGAACTCCTTCTTCCGCTGCCCCTCAGCTGGCTGCTGTTCTCTCGTGGCTGGCAGCAGTAACACAGTGAGGAGGGCAGGAATCTAAAAACTTAGCCCTGCCTTGGAGTGCCTTAAAAAGGCAGCTCTTTAAGACCAGCCCCTTCCACCACTAGCTACCAAAACACCCACATGGGACACATGCATCAGTAGCAAGGTGGTGGGCCAGATGAAAAAGACCACAGCGAGCTAACCCGCCATCTTGCATCCTCCTGTCCTGTCGCGCCCTTAATAATGTTGGCTGTCACCATTCTGAGGAAGAGTCTCAGGAGAGATTGACAATCTGGGACAAGGAAAACTTTTAAAAGGCCACTCAGTAAGGCCAGCCCTTACCACCATCAGCTATCACAAGACCCACATGGGACACAGATACCAGAAGCAAGTTGGTGGGCCAGATGAAAAAGACAACAGAAAGCTAACCCACCATCTTGCATCCTCCGGACCAGCCGTGCCCTTAATAATGTTGGCTGTCACCATCCTTAGGAAGAGCCTCAGGACAGATGTACAAGCAGGGACAAGGATAGCCATCAAACAAGAAGTAAGCAAATGAGAGTGTCAATAGACCAAACCAGTGGTAAGTAACACCCTCTAACATCTTGGTATGCCCACAGTTGGTCTTTTGCCCTTAAAGGGGCATCAATTACAAACAAATATACAAAGCTGCAATAAATCATATAAAATGACTGGTGCATTTGAAATTGATACATGCAAGGAGTAAATCTGGTGTATAATCGCATATATATAGTAAGTATTATAGTAAACAGCATAACATTCTTGAAAGTCCCATATTTGTGAATGCACAGCAGGCGTGAAGCAAACTGGGTTATTCTCTTGTTAGTTATACTTTCATACAATATTCTTGGCAAATATATGCAGGTGAGTTGATCTGGGGATGGAACACCAAAACAGTTATATGATGCCAAAACAGTTATATCAAGCAATTACACACAGATTTTCAACCTCACCTGAATACAAAGCAAATTAAATGATACACATTTCATTGGAAATCTATACCACATCTTACACATGATAACCAGTATTAGAAGGTGCAGTCAGAAGTATAATTAATCACCCAGTAAAAATAATAAAATGATGGCTGAGAAACTGGAACAAAAAAGCTAATTATTGAAAGCAGAAGAATCTTTAGAGAGAGAGAGAAGTAATGCCATAAGTGTGTGTGGCATACACGACCCTTAGGATTTGTTCCATTATTTCCACATACATAATTTTAGAGTAGGTGTTGTCTGCCCTTCACACAGTACTGAATATGATGGCATGGTAAAGGCCTTGGCACACCCATTAGGGAGTCATCTCTGATTTGTATGGAAGAAAATGAAAAGCTCCTATTGCCGAGGTTGTGTGTCCCTTATAATATAAGTACTATGACTGTGCTCATCCGTGGGAAGTGCAATTTCTTGACCACACTGTGGGTGGTCCACAAAGTGTTAATCCCAATGTATGATCTTTGCATGGGGCTAGATTTGTCCCAAGTATCCGCTTTGCACCGCTGTTTTCCATGATCCTCTGCGAAAGCAGCCGCAAATGCCAGATTGTCGTTTATCTGTGCCAGAGTACCCGCCATGTCTGATTTTCTACTGTTCAAGTGTTGGGGTCTCTCAAGCCAGCCAGACACTAAAAGGGCAGCAGGTTCAATGGTGGGAGATAGGCCAAATTCTATGAAGCTGCATAACAGTGCCTCCCCAGTGCTCCATCTACTGGTTACTTATTCTGGCACTCTGCATAATATTGGATCCAGTACTTCAAGTGCATTACCTATCTTGTTCATTATTAAAAACTGTGTAATTGTAAATAATACATATCTACATTATCCTGTTTGAATAATACAATTATACATTTTATATAATTTGACAGTATAGTGTAAATCTTGCCATCATGGCCAGAATGCACTGTATAAAATCAATGCAGCAAGACATACTTACTCCTGGATGGGGATGCCCCTTTATTGCTAAAACTGTTTTGCCAGTCCCCCTTCCTCTCATCATTAGGTTCACAGATTATCCTATTGGAATCTCTGTATCTGCCACTAAGATGTCTGTAGCTATAGGGCACTCCTGCACCACATTTGACCAAGTTAAACCGGCAACGAGTCCCTTGACATCTTCCCTTCTCTAGATTACTCTCCTTGCACATCCATCTTTCTCAAGCGTTAAGTACCAATAGTATCATGGAGATGCCTAGCACCACCAGCGTGTGTTCAATGTGCTTCTTCCCCCAGCTGAAGCAGGGATTTGTCTCTTTATGCGGCTGGAATGGTCACCCCAGTGATTTCAGCTTTCCAGGTAACACCACAGAGCCTCCACATCTTGCACAAGGCCCAACACCAGATATGTAATCTCCCTTGAAAGATGTGTGCTGTTATTGCCAGATCTGACTTCCATTTAGTGTAGGTCACTGGCAAATGTTCCTGTCTTTTTTTCCTTTAGCTTGGCCGACCAATGTATCTCCCTAAATCGCTATGGTTTCTCTACTCCCTTGTCTGAAAAGAGGCAAAACACTGAAACTGAAAATATTCCCCCCGATTTCTTGGTCACAAATGCTGCTAAATTTGCCCAATTTGAGCTGTGTATAATGAAGTAGCAATCTGCTTCTTTCGAAAACTGTCCTGGGAAATTCTCAACCACATCCTCTACTTCCTTACATTTTCAACCATCTCTATCTTGTGACTTACTTCTCGTCTTACTCCTGCTTGCTGCCCTTTCCTTGCCATTGACAGTATATCCTACAAAACACAGCAACATCATTAGATGACCTGCTCCCTCTTTTTGGCACACCTTTTCTGTTATCTAGACCTGGTACTGACTGATATTGAACTACCTCTGCTTCCATCCCTCTAAATCCCTCCTGTTCTTAGCTCATATTCTTGCCCCCTCTGTTTTCTTCAGTTGCTCATCTCCCTACCCTCTTCCTTTTCTTACCTCTCCTTTTCCTATGATCCATTGCCTCTCCATATGAAGTACACAATTCTTTGCCTAACCTATGGCCTTAATTCTCCCCTTTCCTTCACACCACTTCTCTTACCTGCCTTCTTTCCCTGCTAGTTCCTGTCTACCATGCAGCATACAGTGGTGGCCTGTCCTCAGACATGCTTAGCTCTATGCTTCCCACGCTTGTCTTCTTAGCTGCACACTGCCTTACAGTCTTTCTCTCAAATGTTTGTGCCACTGCCCAATTCCTATCCCCTTTTGCATTATCACCTCGTCATCCATACTCTTGCCTTCACCCTTAAATTAACTTTTCTTTCCTTATTTTTACACACCTCTTCCCCCGCTTCCTGTCACATGCCACTCCTTGGCTCCTTGGTCCGAATCCTCTCAACTAGGTGTTTGAAGGAGCTAGCGTACGTTAATAGACACAATTGATTTAGCAACTGTGCATTCTGCCGCTTGCCCATTTAAACTCTAGATGCATCTAAGGCCTTTGACCAAGTAAGTTGGAAGTATTTAAAGATTGTTGTAGATCACTTCAGAAAAGGAAAAATATTCTGTAGAGTACTTCCGATGATATACAGTTCCCCTAGGGTGAGAGTGCTGGTGAATGATAGCAAACCTCAGCTTGAACAACTTGCACAAAGTCTTTGTTTAAAGGAAAATATAAAATCAATTACCTGAAGGTTGTTCTAAAAAAATACCTTTCTATGTGGAGGACATATGATCTATACCTCAGAAATCACAGACGCCCTCTCACATAAGAATGGACGACTAACTGCATGTGAATAGTCATCCTGGTTAAATAATGCCTTTGTGTCTCAACTTGGCAAAATACAAAGAAAACAACATTGATAGCCCTCTGTTCCAACAGTACGATGCAACACTTACTGGTGTCTATACACGGGTCCTGCTGGTGTTGATCTGCGACGTGATGAAACAGGTCGTTGATACAAGAGGCAACAGCACCACGGGTCAAGGCACCTGAAGGCTTGGTGAACGCTGCCCTTGATCCCTCCCTTGCTTGTTGCAAAAACATATGGCAAGAAAGGGCAATCTCGAAATAGATCCAAGTTGGAAGCTTTTCTAAAGGACAGGAGCAGCTTAACAACCAACAGACTCCTAGAAGGTGACTAATGGACTCCCCCACATTCTATACCAATTTTAATGTGCAATCTACATTCAACCCCAGAAAATTCCACCCCTTAAACTTACATTAGGTCACATACAACAATAATAAGGTGAAGGAATTTGGTTTGAACAGGAAATTGTCAACAAGCTGGTGATTGGCGATTGAACAAAGTCCTTAATGAGGAGCTAATGTCTTGCCACCTTGGGACAGTACGCAAAAGTAAAGGGCTAGGTTCTCGGGCCCCTGAAGCTATTGTACCGCCGCCTAGTAATAGCTCTCTCATCCAACATGGTCCAAGCAGTAGCATAGTACCTGGCTCCTCCAACCAGTCTGATCTGCAGATGGGGGAGATTACACTTGCATTAATTTATCAGACGATGATGGTGCATCGGGAGGAGGCTAGGCAGGAGAATTTTCGTGCACAGGGGGCCTGTCGAAGAGTACAGAATTCCATTCGCAGAGTCGCCAAAACCTGCACTGACATTGCTACTCGAATCGGAGCGGCCGAGGAAAGGATTTCTAATCTTGAGGATGCCTTAGCTGCGCAGAAGAGCGTAACGGATTTGATGGGTGCTCAGAAAGATGACATTCTTTGGAAATTAACTGATTTAGAAAATCGAGCCCGAAGAAATAACCTCAGGATCCTTGGGATACCTGAGGGCTTGGAAGGCGGGGATATTAGGCAATTTGTTGTTGAATTGTTCTCTGAGGCATTCCCAGAAGTAAAGGAGTGGGATTGGCAGCGGGAGGTACTGCGTGCTCACCGCTCTCCGATAAAGCAGCGGCAAAAGCCGGGAGTTTCCGGGGATAGACCTCGGGCAATATTGATATGCCTTAATAATTGTTTGGCAAGGAAGAAGATTTATGATTTAGCGAGGCCCGACAGAAAGAGAAGGGGGAAAGATTGTGATTTTATTTGTACGACCAGACTTCTGTCTTGCCACAGTAGAGCGGAGGTGGCAGCTCCGACAGTTGATTTCTCCCTTCCAAGCAAAGGGTGCGCAGGCTTTTTTGCTTTTCCAGTCCAAATTGAAAATTATTTTTCAGGGACAGACCAGATTCTTTTTGTCTGAAATTCAGGCTAAGGATTATCTGTGTACCATATAGTTAAGGCTCATCCACGGTGCCCTTTTTTTTTTTTTTCTGTGGGCGGGGTCACGGTTTAAATAGTCACCTCGGGGGTTATATTTATGGTTTTCCTCAAAGAAATAAAATAGTGAAAGCAGTATAAAATTTATTCAACTATTTATTTATTTATTTTTTGGGATACGGAAATTATTTGAGGTTGATTGTCTCTTGCTCTGATTTTTTATTTATTATTGGGGGGTGTGGGGGGGGTGCGGGAGGCCAGGGGGGAATGTTTAACCAGCTCTTTCATCTTTTGGACTTAGGTCCAGTTGCCACATATGGGTATTGTTAGGAGTGGGTGGGGGAAGGGGGAGGGTTATCTTGGGGAGGTTGGGATTGGGAGGGGGGTTCGAGGGGGGTTATGGGTGTTTAGGTTTTGGAAAGATGTTACAGTGATGGCTTCAGTTCTTGATATATGCTTTTGTATAGCTGTTATTTTGGCTATTTTGTTTGTAAATTTGGAGAAAGTGCAGTCTAGGTGGAAACGATACCTTAGATCTCATGGGGCAGGATAGACTTATTTTCTGCTCATGGAATATATGTGGTCTTAACGATCCTAAGAAACGAGCGCTATTTTCTAAAATGGTCCACGCCATGCATGTTGATTTACTATGCTTACAGGAAACACATATACCCTGGGGGAGGCATGATTGTTTGAAGCTGCCAGGGTATGATTTAATTGCATGCTCCAAACAGACCTCTATGATTAGAGGAGTGGCTATCCTTATGAAGCGTGGGACAGGGGTTTGTAGGAAAATTCGTGAGGATAAATTCCGCAGATGGACTATAGCTGAGATTTTGGTTGGGCAAAGATCACTAACCATCTGTACGGTTTATGGGTCTAAAAGCGACGACCCGGTTGTATTCAAATTCCTAAATGTAGAATTAGCTACCTGGCCCTATCCACTTTTAATCTGTGGGGATTTGAACATCAATTTACTTAGTGATTTTAACTTGGCAGTCGATAGCAACTATATTGGTAGGAAGCCCAAGGTGTTTAAAACACTTCAGGCCTTAGTACAAGAGCATAGGCTGGCAGATTTATGGAATCGACATAAAAAATTGGATGATGGGTATACATACTATTCTGCCCCACATAATAAATTGGTCAGGCTTGACTATTTTCTTGTATCTGAGCAGCTTGCCGAAGCATCCTCCATCTACGTCTCTCCTAGGACTTTATCTGATCACAATGCATTCATTGTCGAGTGCTCCTGGCCTCGAATTAGGAAGCCCCCCAGGCAGTGGTCTTTCGAAAGGAAGCTTCTGTCTGATGAGGCCTACCAGGCACATATAAGAAAATGGTTAATAGAGTTTCTTGATATTAATAGAGGTACAGCCCCTGATCAGGTGGTATGGGACGCTTTAAAGGCGGCAGTTCGCGGAGAGACTAAAATTTTCTCTTCATTTCGGTGGAAGCAAGAGCAAGAGCAATTGAATTGTCGTATGGAGGAGCTTAGATTAGCAGAATTAGAACTAGCTTTTAAAATTAAAAATGCCTGTGATGTAGAACACGCCCAGCAAGCTGTAGCTATATTAAAATCTAAATTTTTGGAGTCTTTCGGCGTGGACTTCGCTATTAAGTATTTACAATATCGTACCATGATGTTCGAATTTGGTGAAAATTCCGGTAGGGTATTGGCGAAGAGGCTCCATCAGAAAAGTGTACAGAGTCGTGTCACGCGAATTCAGGATGAAAATGGCATGGTTAAGGATACTCCAGAAGGAGTAAATGGAGTATTTTTAAATTACTATGCAGGGCTTTACACCGAGGACATCGAGAGCAGCCAGGTAGATTCAGAGATTGGGGACTTTTTATCGAGCCAAAACACTTCTAAGATATCACCTGAACAGAACGAATCATTATCTGCCCCTATCTCATGGGAGGAGGTGGTACTAGCGGTCAAAGCATTGGCCAATGGCAAGGCCACAGGCCCAGACTCGGTGCCTCTTGAGTTCTATAAGATTTTCTTAGCAGAGATTCGGCACGATCTCCTTGCTGTCTTTAGGGCTGCCCAGAAAGGAATGCTCTCTGACTCATGGCGGCAGACTACGATTGTCTTGTTTAAAAAAAAAGGTAAGCCAGAGTTGAGCCCATCATCGTTTCGGCCAATTTCTCTTATTAACAGCGATTCTAAAATATTTTCGAAAATATTAGCCTCTAGACTAGTTGAGGTAATAGTCCCATTAGTATCCCTGCGCCAACATGGATTTATCCCTGGCCGTGACACAGCAGATCATGTTCGGCGTGTTATTGCGCTATTGGATTGGGCTCAGGCCACGGCCTCTCCCCTCGGGGTGATCCTGTTGGACGCTGAGAAAGCGTTCGACAGGGTCTCCTGGGGGTTCTTGTGGGCCGTGCTCAGGTGGAAGGGCTTTAGTACTGAATTTATCCAAGCTGTTCAGGCACTGTACATCTCTCCAGAGGCAGCACTCCGTATTTCGGGCCAGGTGACCGATTATTTCAATATTAGCAGGGGCACTCGACAGGGGTGTCCGTGTTCCCCCTTACTGTTTGCCCTATACATTGATCCGTTTCTAAGTAAAATTGAAGGGGATAGGAGTATAGTACCTATAAGAGTTGGCGCCACAGAGTATCTTGCAGACGACATTGTTGTGTTAACATCGGATGTCTTCTCTGCACTTCAGGTACTTAACGTGTCTGCAGCACAATTTGGCTCAGTGTCTGGGTATAAGTTAAATGTGGCTAAGACCCAGGTTGTTCAAACACCAGATATGTTATATTCTGGGTCTTTAGCAGTCAGGGAAGCAATGTATCTTGGGGTAAGAATTTCAGCGGCAGTTGACGCTATTCCGGACTTAAATATTCTTCTGGTAATAGATATAGTAAATACTAAACTTGAACGATTGGATCATTTACACTTGTCTCTTTACGGCCGATGTAGTGTTCTCAAAATGCTTATACTGCCAAAGTTCTTATATCTCTTTAGGACAATTCCTTTAGTAATATCTCAAAGCAGTCTGGTTAAGGCAGACATGATCTGCTATAGGTTTCTGTGGGGGTATAAGCGCTCTCGCAGGGCTGCCAAGTGGATGTGTCTTCCTTTGAATCGAGGCGGTTGGGCAGTACCTAATCTGGTGCTATATTATTGGTCTGCAATAGTACAGACTTTGGGAGTGCCGCTTCTAGGCAATAGATTTAAAGCTTCGTTATGTAATCATCCTACTATTTTTGAGATTGGTTTAGGCACTGCAGCCGAGGGTATTCCTGGTTAAAATTCTAGAACAGTGTTACTTCAAAAAAACTAGATTCAAGGTAATTAACGCCATGTTTCTAATCTGGCAGCGAATTCGGCGGAAATTGTTTATTCATCAGTTTAACGTATATACCCCTTTTAAAGCACCCCGACTTTTTTCACCCTCCATTTTTCAAGATCAGGTAATGTCTAGATGGCAAGTACAAGGAGTGCAGGTTATTGGAGATTTGGTGGGGGATGGGCAACTGCTATCTTTTTTAGGCTTGAAGGATAAATATCAGCTGTATTCTCATGATTTTTTTAAATACCTTCAGGTTAGAAGTGTTTTGTTTGAACAGCTTGTATGAAATCCCTCACTATTCGATAAAATTGAGATTTTTTTAACTCATTCGGAAGAAAGCCAAAATAGGTATGATATAACAGCATTTACTATCTAGCCTACCGGATGATCTATGTGCACAAGGGTTAAGGTGGGCAGATAAATTAGGGAAGACTGGTATGGATTTAAACCCGGCTTTGGAGTTCGCTAGTAAAGTCTTGGTCTCTGGTAGTCTCCGGACTCAAAGTTATATGTCGTTTGATCTTTATTATACACCTGCAAGAATTGCAAAATGGGGTAGTAGTAAAGGGGACCATTGCTCAAGGTGTGGGTTATACGCTGCAAATGCAAGCCATATATTTTTTTTTTCTTGTCCAAACCTGACTGAATTTATATCAGATATAGATCGTTTTATTAATTCTACGTTTAAGATTCAATGTACTTTGACACCTGAGATGGTGATAATGGGTTATGATGGGGTAGTATGTTTGGGCAATTCATGGTATACGTCTGCGTTTTTGTTCATTGCCATGTCTATGATCCGTTTATGTATAACGTCACAATGGCTTTCTCCCGAAGCCCCGACATTTATCAACTGGAGAACTAGACTGCTTGCTATCCATAAACTTGAATCCTCAGTCTATTCAATAAAGGGTAGGCGGAGGCGGGAGCTTGCTTCTAAGATATGGGCCCCTGTGGAGAAATGGATTAAATAGCTGCTATGTTAAAAAAAACGTTACCTCTTCTTAATGTTATTGAATATGTCTTTGCATATGAGAAACAATAACTAGTGTAATTGTACCTTAGACTGAAAGCCATGACTGTATTGTTTGTGTACTTATGAAAATTCAATAAAAATAGTTAAAAAAAAAAAAAGGAAATTGTCAACATCATAAAGGGACCACAATAAAGGAAAGGGAGTTGGAGGATAGGAAGGTAGGTTTTTCCTCCTGTTACGATATATCTGTCAAAAAAAGGGAACCAAAAAGGATCCTGATAAAGCCTACCTAGAAAAATATATGTATGAGTGCTCTATGAATTAATAGAGTACTACACTAGAAAAAACACGTATTTTTCTAGAGTCCCCTCACTCACCTAGGGTTGCCCCAGGGTGACATGCTTCATCATAGGGGTCCTCCCAGACATCTACTGTCTGGGGCGTGCTACAACTTAACGAAATACGCAGGAGCACTTTTTATATTTTTTCAACTATGTGTAGTGATGTGTTGTGCAGTGCTGTGTGGAGTGAAAAGTGAAATTAATTCAATAAAAATTACCTGGATAGTGAGCCCTGATTTTATTCTGCTCCTATCCGGTAAATGTACTTAAACATGGGGCTAGTAATAGAGTACAGTAACGTTATGTGTGCCTGTCCCTAATTACTTGGTCGACATGTTTCGTGGTTACCCCAACCACTTCCTCAGGACCATACAAGGACCAGCCTTGCGTGTACCACTCCGTGTTTTTACAGACAAACAACTAATTTGTACTGTTTTTATACCATTGGTTTTTTTAAAATACATACGATTCCCATGTTTATCAGGATTTCTTAGATGTACTGGGTCGTAGTTTTTTAATGGAGGTGTAATTCTACTCCATAGAACACCGCAATATGCGGTGTTCCTGGGAGCTCATAGATTCAAAAGCAGACGGTGCAATCTAGACAAATGTCTAGAGCCTCTCTGCCCCAGCAACACTATGGAGTAGAATTACACCTCCATTAAAAAACTGCGTATTTCGTTAAGTTGTAGCACGCCCCAGACAGTAGATGTCTGGGAGGACCCCTATGATGAAGCATGTCACCCTGGGGCAACCCTAGGTGAGTGAGGGGACTCTAGAAAAATAAGTGTTTTTTCTAGTGTAGTACTCTATTAATTCATAGAGCACTCATACATATATTTTTCTAGGTAGGCTTTATCAACATCATAAAGGGCACTGCATATTCTGTCAAACAAAAAAATATCTAGCATAGTGAAGGCCAGATATTGGCTTCAAATCTAAAGTCTCGAGTTTATTTTCATTCAACATGTCACCCACACTTCTGATTTGTAGCCTTTCCAGCTGTTTGCTCACTCTTTTCTCAAAACACACAGGTAGCCAGGCGCACCATCCCACTCATATCCCCAGAGTGTATAGCAGTGTACTATGGCTGCATCTCAGCAGCCAGTGCCATGCATTTACCGGCAAGCCAGCTAGATCGATGCAATTGAGTCTTCGGGTGGAAGAGTTAAACAGCCTCACCTCCATGGACACAGGCAGAACAGCAACCTGCTCTATCCACATACTTTAGTGTGTCACCCCAAGAGGTACGGGCATGCCCAGAGATGGGTCCCGTGCACATGGTGTCACTAGAACCAAGCTTTACCTGGCTGATGAGCCCTCACTCGGGTGAAACCCCTCCTTTGTTGCTTTTGTTCAGATTCAGGGAGGACCTGGCCTGGCAGTTCGGGCTGAACTGTTCCCTTTGGAGCAGGGTCAAGACTGATTTGCTTATGGCTGGGCCCAAACTGAGGTGGCATGGTGTGCAAAATAATGATGGAGTTGGATGCCACTTGAGTGATTATCAGTAGCTGAGATTAATTCAAGCATTCCATCCATCACTTTTTTGTATACTTTAGTCTATCCACAGGCGCAGCAGGTGAGCAGGATGATGGATCCAGCAATGCACAAACTGGTCCTGTAATATATAATGAGAGAGCTTAAAATCTGGAGAGCTCAACCCTCCCTGTCCATATGTATGCAACATTGTGGAACATTTACTCCTAGGCCGCTTATCATATCATGCTAATTTGATCAACATTGCTGCAAGCTGTAAAAAAAAGCAAGAGTCTGGAATGGACACAACAACGTGGATAAAATGAAAATTTTCATTCAGTAATTTTGCTGGCAAGGGGGAATAAAAGTTATATCTATCAAAATGTTTTGGCACCACACCATAATTACTCCTGACAATTACCACTGGGTCTTTGTGCACCATATTTCTCCAAGTATTGAGCTGGATTTCTAAGCCATTTTAGGAGAAAATCAAGAATAGACGGTGGCTCGGATTTAGTCAACAGGAAAAAGGGATTTATCCCAGTTAATCTTTTGGGCCTGACAGGACACAAAATCTTATAATTTCTCTGAGAACAGGAAAGAGGTTAGGGTTCACTGATAGAATATCGATGTCACAAACATCAATGTTCTAAATACCGAGTTAAGAATATCGACTACAAAAATATCGACTCCCATACCTCCACAGGTCAGTACAAAAATATTGACTCAAAAATATCAGGGTAAAAAATATAGATGTAAAAAATACCGATTTAAAAATATATATAAAATAAAATAATATATATTAAATATATTAGATAATAATATTATTTTTAAAAAATACATTCAATATACATTTTAACTAAATATAACAAATAAACTTAATTTAAAAAACATAATAATTTATACATATAAATATACAAGTCAAGTCAAGTCAAAAGATTGCTTTATTCGGTTAAAAATTTTAAAACCATCAAAGCACAGGACAATATTTCATAGTGCAAATAGTTACAATTACAAAAGTCAAATAAGACCACTAACGCAATACAAATTAAAACACAATTTACAACATTTCATGAATAATAAATAATACAATACAATTGGCATATAATCAGAATAAAAAGTATGTCATCCAAATGATTCTACAATTTTTACAAATCCCATAAAACCATTACTACTTCGTCTGACCACATTCTCCAGCTATTAAAAACAATACTAATAAAATATAAGGAGGTTACTAAAAAGACTGCGCCCTATTTCTACACCTAATGGCCCCTGTAATGTAACTGGCTACCCCGAAACATACCAATGGTGACCCAAGCAAGAGTAAAATTTACAAAAATATACCAAATGCAACGTGTTTTGTTCTGAGGTGTTATCGCAAGGACAGGGCCCTAGCGTTCCCTCTTTGAAAAAACCCTTAGGGTAAGCCAATAGCCAGGAAAGCATGCCATGCTTGAACCTTATTAACAAAAACAGATGAAATGGTTTGTTTATATAGGTCAGGTATGGCTGGATCTCTCTACCTATACTTAGCGTGACAAACCTCCTGACTGCCGGCTTTCCCAGTTCACCTCCTTCCCTCAGTAACATCGCTCTACTCAAGAACTGAGTCTTAAAGGCCTTTATCTCCACTTTACTCAACGCACTTGGTTTATCAAACAATTCGAGGCAGCCAAGTGACTCCAAATTGAATTTAATATATCGAAACCATGGGATAGACATGGCTTTGTCGAGAGACAAACAGTCTTGAATGATAAGTTGATTTAAATTCGGAGGTTGCTGTGCCCAAATTCTCAACCAACCTAATAATGGAGCCACAGAAATTTGATCAGTAAGATAGCCTGCCCCCAGGTCTTCGTGTATATTAAAAATAGGAGCAGATGGGGGGAGTGACAACATTTTCTGAAAAAAAGCATTTTCTACTGTTTGGATTTCAGTCGTAGCCTTGTAACCCCATACCTCGCTACCATATAGGGCTATAGGAACACACTTGGCTCTATATATCTTCATAAGAGCGGGTAGGGGTTTACACCCCAAACGTTTTGCAAAGCCCAACAGCGCTCCTGTCGCCCTAGCAAGAATGTTCTTTTTCTGGGCGCGTTGCATGACCCAAGATCTCCTGTCATCAAAGACAATCCCCAAATATGGGAAGGTCTGCACTTTTGTGAGCTCCTGCCCATTACAGTAGAATTTAGCCTTTTTCGCCCTCCCATAACCAATTGACATGGAATGATATTTTTTTTAATTTATTGTTAAGTCTAAAGAGACCATAAAATCATAAAATCCATTTAAAAGGGCTTGTAGGCCTCTCGCGGTTCTTGCCAGCAGAACCGTATCGTCGGCATACAATAATGCGGGGATCAATTTTGAGCCGGCTCTGGGAATATCCTTACTGGTCGAAATTAGAGCCCCACCCAGATTATTAATGTAAAGCGAGAAAAGCAGGGGGGCAAGAATGTACCCCTGTCTTACCCCTCTCTTTACCTGCCATGCTTCTGACAAACTCCCGTCTTCATTGTAGCGGACGACTGCGGTAGTGTCCTTGTGAATAACCGCCAGGAATGATATCAACACAGGATCAAGCCCCAATACCACTAGGGAGGCCCATAATTTTTGACGATTTACAAGATCGAAAGCAGTGGACAAATCCCTAAATGCTAGATGTAAGTCCCCCTGCTTAGCGACCGTGTACTTCCCAATGATGATATGTAAATTGAGGCATTGACCCACTGTGCCCTTTCCTTGTCTAAACCCGTATTGTAAATCGAAAATTATGAGTTTATCTTCCAACCAATTTGTTAATCGAACGAGAACTACTTTACCCATAATCTTCATAGCAGAATCCAAGAGAGAGATGGGCCGGTAACATGCCGGATCTTCTCTTGACCCTTTTTTAAATAATGGAACTATAACTGCATTGCCCCATGACATAGGAGCACCCGCCTTTAATACTGCGTTAAAAACAGAAGTTAAAATCTTAGCCCAGTACCTTGGATCTGCCCTATAAAGGTCCGCGGGAACGCCGCCCGGACCTGGTGCTTTGCCTTTTGCCTTTGACACAATGGCCTCCAGGACTTCATCGTCCTTAAAATGAATTTTTGAGGCCTGTTTAATATCCCCGTAATTTACTGGATTAAGTTGATGAATCTCAGAATAAAGACCACTAAAGTGGTCCACCCATCTATCTGGTGGGATAAGACAGTCTTTATTTGTATTCTCCAACTCATCGAAAAGTGGACTATTAATCACCTTCCAGAATTTAGTGCTATTTTTTAAAAACACTTGCCTCTGACAATTCATCCCATGACATATTTCTTAACTGAATTTTCCTTGCCTTTTTTACTTTTTTATAGGACCTTCTTGCCTCTATAATCCTGCTTGAGTCTTTTCCACTTTCTTTCAGTGCCAACAGGAGGGCGGTATGAGCACTAGAGCAGGCATGATCAAACCAATTTTTTAGTTTCTTAGTCCTTGGTCTCCCGTAGCAGGTTAGGTTACCCACTACCTGTTTTGTTATTCTCTCGAAAGCACCAAGGATTTCCACTGGTTGCGACTCTATCGACAAGCATAGACTTAGATCCTCGTTATTACTATTATACAAATTCTCGAGGAAATCAGCCGGGGTGATAACATCCCATCTCAATCGTCTTCCCTGATTTTTAGAAACTAAGTTTAAATTAGAAATCATGGGCAGTGGATTATCCCTCATCAGAGCCTTGACTTTAATTTCCATAGTGAGAGGATTGTGATCACTTGAGGCATTTTGAGTGACACAAAAGGCACCTATTAAGTCCTTCAAAAGACAAGACACAAAAATATAATCGATCGTACTATAATGGCCTTGTCCGGTGAACGTAGGGGCAGGAGACAAAGATTCTAGTACAGGGGCAAATAAGTGAAGGGCGGATACATTACTCTCTAGGTACATCCCACCCATAGAGTGTTCAAAATGGGTAACCTCTTGAGGGCAAAGATCATAATTAATATTATCAAAACAATTGAGATGACATACATGAATATTAAAATCGCCAAAAAGTAAAAGAAAATAAGGTGTAACATTGTTTGCATCAAACTCGTCCAAAAATGTAAACAGTGCTTTTAGGTGCTGCAGTTCATCAGACCTGGTGAATGAGTTGTAAAAATTCACCACTAATATTGACGGCAAGTTGGCCCCTTCAAGTTTAACAGCCAAAATGTTTGGAGAACTAGTCACTATCAACTCTGTATTGTATAGTAACTTGAGACTAAATAATAACAAAAGTCCCCCCCGTGATCTCCCCATAGTGGAAGGCCCGGCATTTTTATTAAAAGACTGGTACCCATCCAAATGATAGGGGTCTTTAGCCTCCCACGTTTCTTGAAGGGCGATTATATGGTGGGTGGAGAGAAAAGCCTTCCAATATATATCGCCTCTTTTAGATCGCAGACCAGCGATATTCCATGATAAAGTCATAATTATATTCATTATTGGGGTTCCCCCCAATGCCCCATCTCTTGTGTCACGGTATTCTCCAAATTCAGTGAAAGGAGTTGAAAATCAACATCCTCTCTATTTACAGGAACCGTAACAGTCAAGTTACCAGTTACAATAGGAGGAACTATTTCTCTCCCATCCACTTGAACCTCCTCAGTGGTCATCTGGCTAGTTCCTTTACCACAAGCTATCTTTAGGGGTAAAATTCTGTCTCCAAAGCCATTGAGGTCAGTACTATCTTTCACAGCCAACACCGTGGAAAACAAAAATCCAGAGTCATTTGAAAAAACCGCTCTAGGATCATTATTATGGGCCTGAACTCTATCAGCACTGAGTCAATCATTGACATCTAAAGTGCTAAGGGCCTCATATCTATTACTAAGAACCACTGTACTACTCGCAGGGACAAACTGAGAGATGTACCCTCTATTTCCAGTAGACCCCGAATTGTGAGGTGGATAAAAAAACCTCAGTGGGAGAACATTTACATAGTCCTGATGTATTCTGATCGACCTTGCCTGCCTCAAGATGTGGTCTACTAAGTCGGGAGAGCTAAAGCTCACTACAACGCAGTCACCCTTCAATGACTTGTTGGTCTTCCCCACCCATGGGACCCTTCTTACCATTTTAAAACTTTCAAAAAGGTGGCTCCCTAATACTGTCTTGCCAGCTAAATAGTGGAGGGCTTTATTTTTTAACGAGGACCAATGCTCTTCCCTACCATCACGAGTTTTAGGAACGTTAGCCAAAATTACAGTATACGGACAGGCCTCCGGCGGCAAGTACAGAGGACGTTCCCTTGAAGGGTACTCAACAAGAGGACTTAGTCTCCCTATCGGGCCCCTAGGCCCCGAACTAACACCACCATTAGTTCCTAAAACAGGTGGAGGAGGATTTATAGGGCCTACAGCAGGAGTCGTCATAGACTCAACCAACTCAGAAACTCTAGTTGATACTACACTTAAAGGGTGCATCTCAGGTGGATTTTGCCTTGGCATCGATGCATTCTGGCCCGCTATATGACGTTCAATGAGGAAAAGTCTGTTGTCAATCATATTGAGTCTATCCATAACTGTGAGTATAATCGCTCTCAATCGCTCATCCATAAGCTTTAACAGTTCAGCCATCTTAACCCCCGTGATATCTACTTCCCTTGGGGAAATGACATACAGCCTGTAAGGCGCCTAAACCTAAGGTAGTATCACCGGGTTGTTTTACTAGATTAATCTGGGTTAATGGCTCCAAAGATAACCTCCTTTCCACCATTTCAATTTCCCTGGAAACGACGGTTTCTGCTTTTTAAAAAAAAGCATCTAATGTCCCCGTACCCCCCATTACAGGGCACTTACTATTGCTTTTAGCCATAGTGTATAATGGGCAGGAGCAATAATCAGGACTCGCTATATCACAACTAGCAAGAAGACAGAAGCCTCCAAGGAACAACACACCTCCACTTCTCACTAATCCTGATTACACTTGTATGTTAGAAGGCAGGCCCAATCCAGCCTCCTTCAGCCCCTAACGGCTACAGATGTGGCCTTCAACGCCTCCTAGCCTCCTTGCGCACAGCACCAACAACGTCCTGCCCCACGGGCTCCTGGGAAATACAGTTCTCACTGCCCGGGCGGGCGTCAACGCTCTGAAACTCAATGTCTTTCTTGGGGCGATAAGGGGGATGGCCCAGCCCTTCCTCTGTCTGCCCCTGACGGCCACATACAGCCCGCCCTTTGCCCGGGCTTAGCCCGGCGCTGCCTGCGCGCTATTCCCGCGACGCATGAGGTGAGCTGGGATTTAAAGAGCCTCCAGGCGCGTCAGCTCCGGTCTCGGGTTCCGCCTTCCTGCGCTTGGGTGCCTGGGAAATGGAGTTCCCTCCGCACGGCGGCCGCGATGTGTTAAAATGCGGCGGCGGGAGGGAAATACAGCAGCAGCAAACAGGGCGATCACAGAACAGGGTAGGTTTAGGGCCCCAGAAATAGCCACTGACCAACTTTTTAAATATACATTTACTTGAAAAAAATGTATTAATTATTATATATATTTTTTTAATTATATAAAAATAAAATATATATATATATATATATAACAATAATTAAAAATAAGAATAAAACATTCTATAATACATTTTAACATTAAACTTAAAAAACAAATGTAAACTAACATTTCCCAATACAATAAATGCAACAGTAGGGAAAGTGTTGGATAGCAGAATAATTAAATTTACTCTTCCAACTCCAGTGCTGAGATTTCCAGGCTATGAACCAGTTCTTTCTGCCTATTCCAATGATCTTCCACTCTATGTTAGAGAACCCAAGACTAACCTCTGGTGCAGAGACAGAATATCGAGTACAAAATATCGAGGTGCACATATTAAATCACTGTCATCTAGAGAAGAGGACCAGGCACCAGCATCTGTACCACTCAACTTAGAAGCACGACCAGCAGGCTAGTTTTTCGGAGCCTTCGTTACCAGTTCTGAGTTCATGAATATGTGAGTTCTATTCCCTAGGGCAATTCTGAGACTAGCGGGGTACAGCATACTGTCTCCAGTGTACAATGACTGAAGTTTCTTTTAACACGCACGAGCAGACACTTGGATTCTTGCAACTGTTGAGTTAAATCAGGGAATAAGGAGATCTCAGGGCCTGAGTGCTGGGAGATATGCAGCTCATGTGCTGTATGAAGCTCAGCATCATGGTCTCTGTAACCGAGTAGTCTAGCTGTAATGGGTCTAGGTCCAGATCCTGAGATCAGCATCAGGGAAAGGGAACAATGCACCTGGTCCACAATTAACAGTCCGGAAAAGTTATCTCAGGCAAGCAGGCCTGTCAACCATTTCAACATGATTGTCTTCATGTTTCCAGTACTGGGTATTCTCAGCCACACCAACTATTCTGATGTTATTTCACCTCGGTCTTGCGTCTATGTCTTCATTTTTGGATCGTATCGCCACTAGTTCATTTTCAATTTTAGACAGAGTATATTTACTGGGAAAACCATCATCCTCAACTTCTGAGACTTACCTTTCCATCATGTCCATTCAAGACACATGATTGTCAAGCGCACTGTCTTGTGATCCATTCAGTAAGTCATGGCAACAATCTTACCATTGATGGTCTGAAGGCCGCATTTCCTATCCTGCTAAATGAGGAGGATAACTTCAGCCCCCAGGGGATTCGCAGAGTGATCTCCATAGTGGTCCCTTGTGGACTTTCTGAGATCAAAAGTATTCTTGGGCTATGATATGTCTATTTTACTCATTTGACACAGCTCTGGAGCTTCCCCCGACCCTGAATGAACTAGGATAACGATGACAGGGGCAGCAAACGCGTTGCAGCAATCCCCACTGAGGACTAAGCCTCCCAGCCAGGAGCACTCCACTGTGTATGCCAGTAAGTGAAGGCCCACCTAGAGAAAGCGTGTTGGCTGTACTATGACTACCTGCTCTAGTGGGCAACAGCCAACTTCCTGGACACATGGGGGAGGCTCGTTCGAGCACCACTAGGCAATAGGCTCAACCAGGCACTCATACACTTGGTGCAGAAATCCTTCAGGTGGCTGACTAATCCACCCCTCTCTATTAATCCACCAGTGGTCTCCAACACATTATACATATTGTACACCCACTAAAGCCACAGCAGAGGGCCCTGTTGACCAGGCCTTTTCCCCCCAGGGTGCAGCCCTGCTGAATGAGTCAGTAGTGCCTACAAGCAGTCTCAGTGCAAGCCGCCTCAGCCATCTACTTCAGGTGCCTAACCAATGCCAAGGCTGTATATTGAGACAGGCCACACACTGTAATTAATAATTAATCTTGCGTAGGCTAGGATCAGGGCAATTCAACAGCAGGTGCAAGTGGGGTCGTAGTGTACAACAAGGACCAAGATCCACATTCTGGCTAGCGTCACAGAGCAGGCAGGGAGCATAAGCTGACTGTGCGAGGGCTATCTTCAGCCCCTAACTGCTCTCAGCCCTCACCATGGTTCACTGGGCTCCTGGGCCAGGGGCTGTGACCTGGGAGATGGGCCAGACCACATGTGGGCCACACCACTCACCCGCAATGCAGAGCTAGTCGAGTTAGGTAGCTTTCACCACGCAACCAAGTCACTGTATGCTGCTGGAGCACCGAGAGGCCCTGGGCGCCATGTTGCTGAGGCATAGTCCAGAGTCACAACATAGGGTCTCCTCATGCTGCAGGCATTTCCGTAGTCACTGATGGACATCAGCATCTGCCAAAGCAAACTGGCATTAATTGTCAGTACGGTGCAGTGCCGCCGCATGATGGATTATAATGCATTCGTATTGCAGCCGAAGGAACCGCTCTAGAAGGCTGCCATCTTCAAGCTCAGCTCGCTCTGCCTTAACCCCATATTAGATTTGCTAAATTTTTTTGCTTATTGTTTTGCAACACACTATGTGGAATTTCGATTTCAATGTTTTAATCAAGAGCAGAATGTTTTTATCTCAACTATGTAAAAATGTCTCGACTGTGTAAAATGTTAAGCATTAAAGAAGGAGTGGAGTGGCCGAACGATTAAAAATCAGTTTTAACAGCTCACAACAGACCACCTTCAGGAAGCTACTAGCAAATCATATGACACATCATTGATTTGTAAGTAACAGTACCATTTTGTAGTCATACATTTATTAAATGTGCAGTATGATCAAAGAATACAAAAAAAATATTTATCCTTGTTTTACATGAATTAATGACTAATCTTATTGTAGGAAACGCAGCAGGGTGCTGCTTCATATGCAACCTAATGTGTGAAAAAGCAGCGAGGACTGCATTCTTGAATTGAAAAAAATAATTATGAATGTGTGTTTAAATTCAGTTTATAACCTGTCATTCTTAAATCTGATTTAGAGATTAAAGAGCAATCTGACCTTAAAAATGTGAAGGTGTTTCTCAAACGGAAAGGTCACCTTGACATGCAATCTCGACTGCTATGCTCTCCTTCTCATTAAACATGAGAGCAATTTAGAATTTGCATGACAGTGTAGGGGAGTGAAACATTGCTCAATAGCAAAAATATTGTGTATTTCAAATTCATTAAAACAACACTAGGATGTTGCACCTTAATTCAGTTATGGCAAGATACAACGGAACACCCACAATCCGATACAACAATCACTTTTGCAAAAACAAATTTTAATTGCTTGCAACATTTATAGGAAAATATGTCTTGAAGAAAGGTTTTTGTGCAATGAAATTATACCCCTGGCACGCATTCCAGCCTGCCTCCCATCTTCTTGGTATCCTCATTTCCTGCCTTGTCTCCTTTTCTCCTGCCAATGGAGGGCAAAATATAATATAATTTATCGTTTATGTTCTGTCTTTGCCAAGTGATGAAGTAAAATCATATAATTAGGTTTAAAGACTTATAGTTGAAATAATACATCCATAAAACAAACTTTAAAATAAATCTTCAAGTTAGAAACTGCATTCTCTAGGTATTCAATGCAGGAAGGAGGGCAAGGGGGAAACGGGGTGGGTACATTTGCTGTAGAGGGATGAGGGAGCAGGCACATAGGTAGAAAGTGTCACAAACAGTATATGTTATGTTTTGTTTCGTTTGTGTATATATGCATAGTCCCATTAGAAGGGGTTTCTTCTCAGTACTAATGGAGCCTGGGTACTCACAGTCCTTCATTGTCATATAACTTATTGTCACCTTTAAGGATAACTTCAGAGGCTTTCGAACAGCCAAAACCAATTAGTAGATTTGTTGGTTGCGAAATTCCTCTTCTGGTCGCAAAGATATTTTAGAAAATTTGAAACGAAGAACTGGGCAAGGAGTAAGCCCTCCTGAGCTAAATAAATCATGGAACTCAAAGAATGCTTTGAAACCAGCAGTTGCAACAAAATCCGACATTGTGCAGACTGTATTACATTTCAACTCTATGATCCAAGTTAAGCCCAAGGAGCTCGTTGAGGAGTGGTAGATGCATCATGGAGATTGTCAGCTTGACCTTTGTCATCCACACCTTTGAGCTTTAGAGACCTTGCACTTAGCATTGTATACTAGAGTTAATGCTCTTTATCAGCCGACTATTGCAAAGACTACGAAATATATTGACCCCAATCACAGGAGGGCTGCAATTTGTGCAGCCTGTCCATTGCAAATTGCATGCCAAGTAAGTCAATTGCTTTGGCTTTGTATTTAATGGATGTGTAATGTATGAACCATTTCCACTTATGGATATGGAAATTAGGAATAGCACGCTAACGGTGCATGTTATTCCAGATCACTAGGTTCGCAAACCATGCTTGTGCGCTATCTGCCTGCCCACATTGTGCCATTAGGGACCTGACGAAACTCACATAGGCCAATATGCACAATTTGCACCCGAGTTTGCTCCAGGCTTAGTACTACCTCAAGAATCGGGATTGAGGCCATTGCAATTAGACCAGCCTTGAAATTATCTATCATGCCAGAAAATTAGAAGGCTTGAGCAAATTTAGCTTAAGCTGGCGTAGTCTTGCATAATGTTTGACATTTCAGGTTATGATTGTTATGTGAAATACCCAATAATACTCATCATGCCATGTCTCATTATGAATATTTAATTTGGGTAAAAATTCTATTTCAGGAGCATGAGAACAACACGAACGACCTCAAGTGACTGTTCTTGTCACGTATGATTTTTCTCTATTTTTTAGTGTAAAATGCATCCTCAATTCCAGTGGTTACGAGGATGCACCTGAAGCTAAACAATAGGGCAAAATGTTCGATCAGCATATTTTTGGGGCAATTCATGTAATTTATGCATACGAAATTACACGAATTTCGCCCAGGGATAGAATTGATCTCTTTATCATCTGGCAAATCCCTATTGCCCAGAGCCTGCATCAACCGATATGTTTCCACACTTTATTAGTGGGTTTCAGCATTAGTCATTAGTACTATATTGAAGAAAATCACCTTTTAAGAAGATGGCTGGGTGTGCGTAAACTGTGGGAAATTGACTCCTCTAATCAATTGCTTCAGTTTAATTTCGATTGTGTATCCGATTTAAAAATTCTAATCTTGAGTGATTGACCAAATATTTTACTTCATAATGTTTTCTGCTTTACTTTGTGGTCCAATTTTGGTCGCTATTGTTTTGAGTCACTCTTTAGATCTGGTGTTAGCCAACACCTTTTTATTGTATTAAATATATAATGTACCTACTTCTACGGGCTTTCCACCAGCCCTCTCCATCTATCCAGTTCTGTCACTCACATTTTTCTTCCACCTACTACAGCATAGATCAAGGAGCAGTGGGCCAGTCTACTTTAGCTGTTAACTATCTTCAGTCTGAGCGATGGAATTCTGCTTTTTTACAAGAACCACATCTGCACACAAAGCAGTTCAGGTGAATATAAGGGACTACAATGACAATGTGTGCTTTTTGGGGACCAGCGGAATATTTTTTCTAATAGTCAATATTTGTATTATATTGTGGAAGGCCCAACAGCTCCCTGAAATTTAAGGTTGTACAAAATCTACATTAAAAAAATTAAAAAAAACAAGCATTGACAAAGCCAAAAAACTGGCAGCCAAGACTAGGCCTAATATCTTGGCCAATGCTTGTTTTAAAACGCTTGCTACTCCACTGTAAACAAAAAGGCAAACAAGGAGTCAAACAATAAACCAGGAGGTTTCACAACCTATCAACAAACAGACATGAAGGTTTCAAACAACATAGCAGTGGTTCCACAGAAATGCTGATGTCATTTATATAAGCAAAAAAAGACACAATTTGAATGTGCAGTAAAGCAAAGTTCCAGAAATGTAGTAACAACATTTACTTCCTCTCGGTAACCCACCTTTCTTATAGCAGTTTACCTCAATTTTCGAACTGTCAATTACAGGTATGAACAGATTGGGAAGTGCCTCCTGTCTAGAACCGGAGGTGTAGCTTCTCAAAATCATACTTGAATGAGCTCCGACAGTGGTGGAACATTTAACAGGGTGCCACGTCTATGTGTTACACCAATTATTACTAGATCATTGTTTGTTGACAATAGTCACATTCTATTGAAAACCAAGTGGAATCCAAGATTATTCAGTAGCAATAATCCTTCATTAATATGGGTCTTTGGAAAAAAAATATATAAACGCCATTTTAGTATGAAAAGACCACAGTAAAAGCTTTTTTATGATTCTATTTGGTTTTCCAAAACCGACTGAGTAACAATTGATTAAACACGTAGATGTGGTTCAATGGTTGATGTCCCACCATTGTGTACACCTTAATCAAGTACGCTTTACCCATTTGACCATCTATAAAAAATAGGTTCAAAATATCACTCTTCAGAAAAGCCTGCCCTAAGTGACCTGCCCATAGTGAGCTCAAGCTTGTCTCATCATGAGGGGCTGTCAGATTATAAATAGTCCAATGGGTCTACCTTCCTTACCACAAGATGCCACATCCCTGCTAACCTTTATGTTCTGAGACAGCTACCTTGCCTGCTAAAACCAAGGGGCAACCTTAGGGCTGTAATATGGGCGGTACGAATAATGATGGCATCATATAAAATACCAAAAATAAAATAATCTCTGAGTCAGTCGCATCTTTCCTGATGACTCTCTTCAACGACATGACACACCTGCTTGGTGGAGGGTGTAGAGCAGCTGAACAAAGTGCAAAATAATCATTATAAAGCCAACAAATCTGGATTGTTTTGTAATGAAAGCATAGTGATTGGCTATTTAGTAGGTGTGGTTGTGTGGATTGGTGAGTGAATAAATGACAGAATGAGTCACATTCTTAATGGATCAAAGGCTGATGAGTGAGTGACAGGAAGGGTGGAATGCTATGATGTTGGACCTTGCTGCAGTCCCTCTGATGCCAGGAAGCTCTTGCTTCTCCAGTAGATTCTGCTCACTCATTCATTTACGTGCTCACTCATCCATACATGTTACTAGTCACTCACTGATTCATCCACCTATTTACTGAGTCATGTGCTTATGCATGTATCCACACTCTCGCCCAATCATTCATTCGCCCATTAACTCATTACCATATTGAGACAGCCACAGGCTCCACGCTCAAAACCACAAATCACTGACTTTAAAAAAACAAAAAACAGATGTATTAGCTAGTGTGTAACTCAACTATTACCGCTGGCCAACTTTAAGATTGGAGTGCTGAAATCACTGCAAAAACAAACTAGCAAGGAATGCCCTTGGCTGTTGTGAGTCTGGAGGGCTTATTGTCCCTGGCTTCAGCTTCATGAGGGCTAGCGCTATGCGCTTTAAAAGTGAAGTACGCAATTTAGGGAGCAGAGTGGTCCATCCCTTCACAAGCATCTGTTCACCTTACAGGTGTATCTCTTTTACCTGGATATCTGCCAAGAGGTGTTGAAATGGTTAGCTTCCCTGAGATGATCCCCTAAAGGAAAACAAATGAGAGCACATATTACTGATCTCGCAGAGTGTTTAGATCCGCCCAGGAGCACCTGGCAATATCTAACGTGATCTACTAATTATGGATGCTGAGAACCGGCATAGAAAGATGGACCTCACTTTACTCCGCCAACGGGCAATCAGCTGACAGATTAAAGCAGCCTATATAATAACAACATTTTCAGAACACCAAAGGAGCAGCAGAAGCAATGCCTAGGCCTCCAATCCGAGCAGAGATATGCTTTAGACCTGTGCGGAGAGAGCTAATGAGAGGGATGTGTGTGATTGAGTATGCAAGAGTATTTGAGGGGAAGCAAGATTGAGCATGAAAAAGAGCTGTGGGTGTGTCAAGAGTGAGTGTGTGTGTGTGCGCGTGTGTGTGTGTGTATAAGAAAGAGTGAGAAAGAGAGGGAATGGGTGAGTGGGAGAAAAAAAGTGTAAAAAGCATTGCAAGTGAGTGCATTTTAGGGATGTATGACGGAACCACGCATGCCATTAACATTCGTGCCTTTACAACGCCTTCATTACAACGCATTTGTCTTTATAATGCAAGCCTTTACCATAAAAGATTTACCATGCGTATGCTTTTACCACACATGCCTTTACACCGAAAATGTAAGTATTTGACAGGTAAGTATAAACCCTTTATATGTATATATAAAGGGTTTTTACTTACCTGTCAAATACTCACATTTTCATCATAAAGGCATGCATGATGTGTATATATATTACCTACTGGCGGTCACCATTAGGTAGCTATAGTTAGGACCTGATTTTTATTAAAAAGCTCCTGCCCCCATGCAGCCCCAGGGTCCGCCACTTCCACGGGACTAATTTACTGAAATGAGCCATCTGAGTGGCTGTGTGACTGTATGTATCCTTGTGCGTATTGGTGTGGGAGTGGTTGTATGGGTGTATACGTGGTTGTGTAAGCAGCTGTGTGAATGAGTGAGATCCTGTCTGAGTGGCTTTATTGGTGAGTGGGTGGATGTGTCAGTGGATGTATGGGTGGGTGAGTCTTGGTGTAAGTGGCTTAGTCAGTGGGTAAGTGGGTGTGTAGTGAGTATCGGTGAGTGAGTGGGTGTCTGAATGGCTGTATAAGGAAGTGACTGGGTGTGTAAGTGGTTGTATGGGTGAATGGGAGGCTGCTTGAATACCTGTTTCTTTAAATGACTTTGTGTGTGTGACTGTATTGGACAGTGAGTGTCTTTGTGAATGGCTGTATGGGTGAGTACAGGAATGTGTGAGTGTTTGTATGGATATGTGAATGGGTATCTAAGTGGTTGTTTGAGTGAGTGTATGGGGGCTTCTAAGGGTGAGCCAGCAGCTGTGTTCATAGGATGATTGAGTGAGGGAGTGGGTGTGTGACTTTGTAGGTAAATAAGTGGATGTGCAAGTAGCTATATGGGTGAGTGTGTGGTTATGTGGCTGGCTTCATGGGTGAGTAACTGGCTGTATGAGTGGCTGTATGCGTGAGCAAATGGTTGTGTAAGTGGGTGTACGAGTGAGGGAATGGGTGTGTGAGTGGCTCTATGGAGGACTGTGTGGGTGTGTGAGTACTGGCATAGGTGTGTGAATGGGTATGTCAGTGGTTGTATGGGTGTGTGAGTGGGCATACAAGAGGTTGTATGGGGGTATGAGTAGGTGTGTGAGTGGTTCTGTGGATAATGGCATCAGTGATGTAATTTGAGATGTAATCAGTGATGTCAATGACCATGTCATGAGTGATGTAATATGTGAGATCATAAGCAGTGCATTGCGGGGGCGTAAGTTATATTTAGCTAAGCTAACTATAACTGTTGAATTTCTCTGGTTTTGTACGAGTGAAATCTGACCCTAAATATAGTAAGGACTGCTGCTATGTTAAACCTGCTCCTGGAGTACGTGGTCACCAATTAGGTTAGGCGCCTCTTGTTCCCCCTCTGGGATCAGGGAGTGGTCTCTGAGTGTGGAGACCCGCCCGATGATTGTGGTCATCAACCAGCTGTGACATCACTCGAATCCATCCCGGGATTGAGGAGTGGCCTCCCACCGACTTCCGGATCACAGACCGGTACTTCAACAGTGTGCTCAAATCTTTGCCACTTGTGGAGCATCGGAACGCGTACTGTCGGTTTGGCGGTAAGTGAGAAGGTCCTTGTCTTGCGAGGCGGCCGTCTGTAATACGGTCTAGGTAGCAATGCAATATGCTCAGTCTCACTACAATTAGTGGGTGAATGGGACAGTTTGTGGTTAACAGCGGGACAAATCCCAGGATAACTTTAGCGACAAGCTATGGCATACGTGTTGGACCCTGATTCTAAGAATGTTTGAGGTACAGATGGCGTGAAATTTTAATACACCTCTAAAACCTTGATAATTAGAAGATTTTGGAGGTGAAATTAGATTTTACCATTCCACTTCCATGATATAGATGGTAAAAAATACATGTGTCTATTCACACGTACATTCTTTTCCTGCTGCACTGACTTCTGCAAGGGGTAACTTTCGCAGCCTCCTTGGTGAGTTGCTGCTAGGTGTCCACCTGGCAACCACCTTGTAACTATGTCATATTGTGAAGACACAAAACATGAGATGTGTTGTAATTTAAAAGAGTCAACATATGATACCTGTTTATAATATCTGTTCGTTTTGTCTCTGGTACTATCACTCTTTTCTTTTATTATTTTTTATCAACCACTACAGATCCACAGCATCAGTGAGGTGGAGATGCGTCCCCGTGCCCTTATGAGTTTGCCAAAAACTCTGTGGGCAATGAAACAAGTTGGCCGTTCAAGTTAAAATGGTCTAAAACATGGTGTTTCTTTTAACTGAGTGTGGACACTACTAAAATAAAGACTGTGGGGGATAGTTGTTCACAGCTCATTTTCAATCAGGAGATTTATTCACTTCTTTTCACATTACGGGGCTTAGACGTTGGATAGATGACACCATAATTTACACGCTATTATAGTTTTTTCACCACTTCACATGAGCCTAAGAGTTAGGTCACACATCTTTCTTTTCCGTCAAGAAGGTTCCAGATGACAGAACGAGCAAGCCGGTGAGTACCAACCAGTTGCTCCATGGATGGTGCTTATGTGAGGCACTTTCTGACTTCTCTCACATTTTTTCTTCGGTGGGTGTGAGAATAGCTGTGGATGGTTAATAATTTTTAAATGAGGAACACTTACAGATGGGCATGACTAGATAATTTAGCAGAGCCTCAACTAGGAGTAGATTATAATACCCGTTTAATAAACTTTCTAAAGACTACAATGTGTTCTTCATAACCAGGTTGTTTTTGTATGGGCTACCTGGTTATATTCCCTCTCTTGCTCCTTATTTTGATTCCTAAATATACCACCCCTGTAACCTTTTGTTTTTTTCAGTGAATTACTAAGGTTTTTTAAATTCTATTTGCTAACTATAATGTCCCTGTAACCTTTGGTACTTTCAGTGAATTGATAGGATTTTTTAACTAGTAGTCGTGTTGCAGAGTGGTAGAGAAAGGGGGCTGGGCCTCTACTCAGCTCTCAGGAATTCCACTGTGTAGGACTTACAGGATGTACCAGGAGGGCATCTTGGTCCCCAAGGTCCCTTGTGGGTAAAGTGGACTTCATCCCCAACCAGTAGTGCACCACCAGTCGTGCTTGCAGAGTGGAGGAAAATGGGGGCGACGCCTGTAATCCCTCCGTGTTGGACTTACTGGAGATAACAGGAGGGGTAGTTGGCCCCCTAGGATGTCTTTGGAGGCCTATTACCCCTCCTATTACGCCCAGTAAGTCCAACTCAACAGGATTGCTGTTTACTGCTCCACGAGGGGGGCTGAGCGGCCTCCTTCCCATAAACAATCAAGCCCCAGGGAGGTGGTGGTCCCCCAGACTGCAAGGCTGCAGGGGATGCGGGGGCCCCATATATAATTTAGAATACAGTTGCCCTAGGGAGGTGGCAGTCATCAGGGCTGAGTGGGGGGCAGGAGGCCCCCACGCACTATTTATAAATATAGCCCCAGGAGGTGGCAGTCCCCGGGGGAAGCCAGGGAGGCACATGACCCCCCGCATTTCAGTGAATCAGCCCCGGGGAGGTGGTGTTCCCCAGGGCTGTGGGGGTCCTGGGTGGTGCCCCCATTGTTATTTTAAATTGCCCCAGGACCTCGCCCATCCTGGAGCCTAAATTAAACGAAGAGCTCCATTTAAAAAAAAAAAAAAGTTTGCCGGCATTTAATGTATTTTCTTATTTGACTGAGAGGTGCGGAATACGAAAGTGAACATCAGGGCCAGAAAAATACACAATACTGGATGAAACATGAGGCACTCAAATGTAAATACAATTCCAGAGGTTTGCATTCATGTTTGTACTGTTTAAGTGTTTATACCACATCAGTGTGAGTAATGTACGCATCCTCCCCAGCTCTCGCAACAAGTAGCATCTCGCAAATGAAGCAAGCAAAGCGGCGCCATTGCAGGAAAGCATGTCGTGCCTGCATAAGGAGAAACGTATTTAAGAAAAAAGTGCTCACAGACTAAAAAAGACATACCATGTAACAACCTAAGTGAAAGGTCCAGTCGTTATGTGAGGTAACAAATGCAGACAAGGCGGTACAAAGGAGGGACTAACAAGCCTAAATGACTCAGAAGCCAGCGTTTACGAAGGACAATGACAGAAGCCAATGACAAATATGGGCAGAGAGTGGACGAGGCTTCAAAGCCATACTCCAATACTGCATGCCTCGCAGCAGCGCATGTGCTGCCCAGGCTCGACCTAAAAATGTGGGTCATCAGGGCAAAACAGATGACGTTCGTACATGCTCCAACCAGTTTTTGGATAGATAACAGCTCTCATCAGATGCCACATCTGTCTTTTGCATGCATGCTTACTTTAACAAGCATTTATATATAAATTACATGAAATACTCTCTGACTACCTGCACTGACCTTATAAAAAAGCAAGTATCATTAGTATTATATAAGTCATATCTTCAATTACATTCTGGGAGAGACACAGCTGAACCTTCTACTATATTATTTTTGCTGGGGTATTCATATAAAAATAATGTAATATGAAGCTATAGCATTCATCATTATCCTAATTGCTAGATTACATTTAGCTAATAATTGTATCAAACCAGGACCCTCTTGTTTCAAGTAATGGTGGAAAAACTTTATAGACTATCATGGATGGTAAATTCTATTTTGGATGTCAGCAAAAGCACAAGACTCCATGCTCATAATTCTGACCCACTTAGGAAGTAGTTACCTAGGTCCTAACAGGTCGATTCACAAAATAAGAAATTGGAATGGGTCACAGTTTGACCTACTTGATTAATATTAACTGGGTTGAAACTCACGCAGATTGGCCAAAATAAAAAAAAATTCCCCAAGTTTACATGATAGTTGTCAATGTTGCCCTCCAAACCATTGTTGCATCTTGTGCTATATCAGTATTCAGAAAGGACTGACAATAAACCCCTTCTAAATACCAAAGTGGTATCCAGTTCCAAACTCATTTTAGGAGTTGGTAAAACTTTAAGTCTTCCTAAAATGTGGTTTGTGCATGGGCACAATCCTTTTGTGGTCACAAACACTGAACTGGAGTGTTTGCGACCCCAACAAGGATTTACATATCGGGCACTCCAACCCTTGCTGTGACTATCGTTTTTGTCATGACTAACCATACTTTGCGATTATTTTTTCACCAAAGATTACATTAAGTAGGAGTCACACTGTACATCTAACGTGCTGTATATTTTTTGCTCATAGTTTTCATGTATTTTTGTACTGTAATGCCTTTTCAATAAAAATATAATACATGCAGGAACCTGTGTGACTGAGCAGGCTGGAATAGTCCATTTATGGCAAGCGTGTGGGGCCTGCATATTTTAGAGTCCTGGACTTCACATTGGAGGCAGCAGAGGCTGGGAGGGCTGGGGCAGATAGACAGTTGCTGCCACCTGCTTTCAAGTCTCCTGATCCTGTCAATCCTCCAGAAGATCTATCTTGCCATCCACATTAAACATCGCTCTTATCATAGAGATGTTGCCAGGAGCAGAATGGACAATCAATTCTTCTGTCTCACTGAGCTACCGAGAAAACAGGGCTCAGGCAGATATGTGGTGCTTTTCTCTTGCCCTCTTGCTGCTTGTGAGTATACATACATAACCGCAGTGGACTTCCATTGCAGTGCAGTGACCCTTCACATTGTATGCACTAGAATGGAAGCGCTCCTGGTCCAACACTGCAACGCCAATAAAGTGTCTGTCGCATCCTGAAGAGGAAGTACTTCTGGAGACTGATCCTAAATGTGAATAACACTTTCACGAGTCATTTTCTATGTAATCCTATTTTGTTCATGACGTAAGTTCTTGCATTCAGCTATAATTATCTTTATTCAGACCTCAAAATATTCTCCAATGGAATTTACTAACGGTGGAAGTCAGTGGCGGCTGGCATCTATGGGAGGGGGCGGGCACAGGCTCATTCAAATATAGAAAAAAACGTACCTTATTCGAACACAACGTCCTCCAGTCCAGACCTCTTCTTTCACTTGAACTAGAACTGTATGCAGCAACTCCGTTGGCCAATCCTGGCATTGCTCTCACCAGCATAAGAGCAGTGCTAGGATTGGTGTGAGCAGCCTCACTGGGCGCTCCACAGCTTCTCTGGAGGCTTTGGCTTTGTCTAACCCAGCTGTCTAAAGCTGGGTTAGTGATGTTTAAAGTGCGCATGTGTGGCTGATCCTGGAAAGACGGCCAGCCAAAAGACATGTGCGCTTTAAACAGTGCACAGCCAGTCCATCCTCCTCCCTGAAGCTGTCACTCAGCAGCGGCCCCACCACCGCCCCGATGCTCTGTACCGGACTGGGCATGAAAAATAAATTGGTAATAAATTACCATTTTAATTTTTCATCTCTGGGGGCTTTGGGGGGCTTTTAATTGTGGTGACACTCCACCTCTCCAATGAAGGAGCCTCCCCTGGTGGAAGAGTATTATGCAAATAACTGTGATATAAATAAAATACACAGATCAAAAATAGTAGCAAGAATGCAAGCAGTAGAAAATTGTTTAATCAAGATACCCTTTACCCAAACAGAGCTGTATCACTCCTAAATACTTAATAAATAACCTTTAATTAAGCCTAAAATCATTCACGTTCTATGTTTTACTTCAGAAAATTCTATGTAGCAGCTAGCTGTGCTAAAGGAACTCTCTCCAGCTATCCAAAGGCCGATAACGCAAAGACAACTCATCAAGGCGATTTGTTATATGGGGCCAAGTGTCACACTGAAATATAAGAAAATCGAGTTCATCTGTCATGAAACCTGACATTAAAAAATTTAGACTACGGAATATAAAGTCCACATGGAAATCCCCATGCATTATTCAAAGAAAGTCTTGCAGCTTGACCTTTACCTGAAAGAAAGGGACGTTTGTGAAAGGGTCTGATGGTCTAAGTGTGTCATTTTCTTCACTCCATCACTTTAGGGATGCTCTAGGCAATGATTTGTTATTCCACTGAACGCAATGTCTCTCCAGGTCTAGACCTTGAGGGTTTACAAGAGTAGTGCTGGGGGAAAATGAGTTTCAAAATGCGTGACCTATTGCATCCATTTTAATTTCTCCTTAATTAAACATAAATTTAGTTAGATACAGTGGTCCACTGAAGTCGAGAAGGAAAGAGTCTGGAAAGTGCCTGCCACAAAAGCACAGTTTCTAAAGTGAGGTGATATAATTCATGGAAGCGTGCAATAACCGCGTTAATACGGTTTCTGATTTTTCTTCATCACCGTCTCGTTGTGACATCTCTGCTCATATGTAATAATAAGACAGTGACATAGGGCCAGATGCATCAAGGCAAAAACCGGTAGCAAATGGCCAGATTCTGAGAATCTGCCCCTTTGCGACCGGTGTTTATGCATTTGGGATGCATCATCCCAAATGCAAAAATCGCAAATTGTGATTGCATTTAAGGAATCGCAAAATGCGATTCCTTAAATGCAATGCAAGATGCCATTTAAAATAGTGAATTTGCTATTAGGGTCCGCAATTTACAGAAAAATAATGGCAGGTGATAAATAGCGAAAACATTGAAAAATGCACTAAAGTGCATTTTTCAAAGTTACATGTTACACACACACACATGCCCTTGGGGCATATGTGTGCGCAACATGGGTGCACATTACAATTTCAGGGTTGCAACAGGGTGTCCTTTTGGCACCCTTGCATCTTTGTAATTGCATGCGCAATTTGCGAGTACCTATTTGGTACTCGGAAATTGTCCATGCAATTCCTACGGGACTGGAGGCCAATAGGAATGAATGGGAAGCCATTCCTTAATTGCGACTCGCAATTTGCAAGTCGCAAATAAGGAATGTGTAGTAATCGCTATTTTTTTAGCGATTCCTACATGCATAGGCTTTTGCAAGTTCTTAATTGCGATTCCTTAATAATCACAATTAAGGACTCGCAAAAGCAAATTTTGATGCATGTGCCCCACAGCTACTATACTGCGAAAATGTATTACAGTTGTAAAATTGCAATTCCTGCTGGCAGGACTGTGGATGGCGGGTCACTAAGCAAAATTACGCCAGAGGCTTACCTTTTAGTACCCTTCATCTGTAATATTTATTTTCTTGCAATTCCAAGTCATTAGCTAATGGGGGACATTTATGGAAGTATATTTATTAATTGTATTACATGACAGCAGGAGACAACCTGTTACAATGCATTTTGGAAAGGATTTACATTTTAATAAACCACTGAACAAAAATGTTACACAACAAATTACAAACTTCATGTTGACAGGTATTTGTCGATCTGCATATTTAACGTAGCTGCAACCAGACCGTATCTTTCATAAGGAAAAGCAAGAGCCTAACAATTTAAAGATAATTGGATCAGATTATGGTTCGTGTGATCAGTATTATAAACAATAAGTCAGCTCTACCATACATAAATATATTGCAGGTCAGTTTAGAGTTTTATGACCTTATTATACACGAACTGAGCTCTCTTCCCATTAAATGGTCACGAAAATCCTCAATGACTTGCAAAATCCTTGCAACATCTGGGAAGGGGTACTCTGGCTCATACATATCACATGAACCATGCAATCTCTGTATAAAAATATCTCTGATTTTCTAATTCCAATCAGGTGTTGACTACACTACTGTAATGTGTAATGTAATGTAAATAATATATTTATATTTTAATATGAATATTTATTGAAAAAGTTCTTTATCGCCGGGGCAAAGATCTCTCCATCCTGGTGCAGAGTTGGAAGGGGTTGGGTATTATTTAATTTTGCTAGGAAGATTAGAGCAATATGTTCTACACAGGGCTATTTTCAGTATTTTCATATTATCCCAGAGGGATGTTGTAACAAATAAGATCGGGCTCAGGAAACGCAGAAAGTAACTACAATGGACTTATTAGAGCTCTTCGAGTCATGCTACGCACTTATCCATTCCTAGTCTTAACTGCCCTTTAATCCCTTGAAAAACCCTTTTCCTTCCACCACAGAACTTTCTCCCCTTATCATTCTACGTGACATCACAGTGTCACTACATCACATTATCGCATTTCTCCCCCCCCCTTTTTTTTTAATAACCAACCAAATATAGAAACCTAGAAAAGAAAGGAGACAAGAAAAGTAAAAAAGAGAAGAAAGAGAAAAGAAAAAAACCGAAAAAAAAACAAAACTCAGCAATGTTCAATCAACCATTTAGGTTTTCTTAAAATTCTTTCAGATGTTCTGAGCAATTGCGCATCTTCTTGCATATTCAGTTGTATGCTTCCCTGTTCACTACTTGGTTTGATTTTTCAGAAAAATGTCTAGTTTCTTGTAATCATCATTCTGCTGTCATTTCTGCTGTGACGCTGTTTCTTGAATATTTGTTATCTCCATAGTCATAGGGTGAAATCTGCTTTGCAACTTCCTTACTTGTTGTTGGCGAACTAATACCAAGTCACCTATTTGATATTCCTTACTTCGACAATTTCTTCCATTTTCTGCATAATATTTCATTTTAGTCTTTGCCTCTTTATTTATTTGCATTATTTCTTTATGATCCTTTGGTGGATCCACTGGCAGATGTGGTAGACAAGTTTGTCTTGGTTGACCAAACATTAAATCCACATGACATTTGCCAGTTAGCACATGTGGAGTATTTCTGTAGTCCCACAAGACATGACACAATGCCTGATTTATAGATATCTGTGACGGTTTTGCCCTCTGCACAGCCTTCTCAATAGTGGTCATCAACTATTCTACCATTCCATTAGTTTGAGGCCACACTAAAGATATTCTTCTGTGTACAATTACAAATGGGTTCCCATATATAAAATCATTATAATGTTCACATGCCCATAAGACCGCCAAACTTCCTTTTTCAGGTTGAGAGAATCTTTGTTCCACATCAAATAGACTCTTACTGGCATGAGAAATCACCTGTCTAGGAGTTTCTCTCCCAGGTTGTTGTTATACCAAAATTGCACCCAACCCTACAGGGCTGCCATCCACCACCAACTCTGGACACAGATTTGGATTGAAGTATTTTAGGTTTGCTGTAGTTAATATCCCGAGTTTTATTTCTTCAAATGCATGCTCGCTTTCATCACTTTAATAAAATCTTCGTCCTTTCTTTGTTAAGCTGGGTTGTGTGAGTGGTGAGCTTATGATTTCAAATGTTTTAACATATCCTGCACAATAACTAGCCATTCCCAGAAATTACCCTAACTCTGTTACATCCTTAGGCCTTTGTATTGCATGTAAAGCTACTACTTTGACAGGATCAGCCTTCATTCCTTCATGAGAAAATATATGTCCAAAGAATGTCAACTCCGGTTTATTAATTTCACATTTTTTTATATTGAGTGCCCACCCGGGCTTTCCAAAGCTGTTGACATACTCCATCTGGTCATCTTCCTTCCTCCTGCGTCTTGCCAAAAACTAAAATATCATCCGTGTAGTTCATGCTATTTTGTACTGGCCTTATGACCTTTTTTTATAATTTCTTGGAAGATCTCAGCAACTGAAAATATTCCAAAATGTTATTGCTTGTCCCTAAATAGTCCCAGATGTGTAGAGAACGTCATGACATATCTCAACTGATTATTAATTTCTAACTGATGATATCCTTTCAATAGATCAAGTTTTGAAAAAACAACAGCACCATTGATATCACAAGGATATTGTGGCATGGATTAGTAAATTTAGCTGCACAAATCTGGAAATTTAGCGGCACAAATATGGGAATTTTGCGGCATTTTTGCGGCACTTTATTTTGCAATTTTTTCAACACCAAATGCAGAGATCTTATTTTTAGGCGGTATTTTACAACATGAAAATTTACACCAAAGCACTGAGTACCGTATTTCGGCTGCCAGGTTTATCTACTGTGTGTATCATGCAGTATCTATTTTCACATTACTTTCAGCTTGAGTACTGTGCCATCATTACATAAATTGATTTGTATCTCCTTAGTACGCAGTGTTTAATTTGTAAAAAGAATAAGTGCCAGGGCTCTCATCAGGAGACCACTGCAGCTTGCACCACACATTGCCCCTGGCATGCTGCCAATGACAGTACCAACACAACTACTAACCATCACACTCATACAAGTGTGGCAATTTAAGGCCCCCAAAGCATTAAGAAAGGCTTGGGTGGCAGGTAATAGTCATTTTTAATGTATATTGAATTAATAATCAACTGCTGTTCTGGTCACCTCTACATTAGCCAGACAGCACCACCTTGTGTCAGACTGTCACAAGTGCTGGTGCTAACAATTAAGTGTCGGTGCCGAGCACCGGAAACCACTGGTACAAATTAAGCACTGCTAGTACGTCAGTTTATATCAGTGTGTTGACATTTATTCTTCCCCCCACCCTGACAACAATGCGGATATTGAACTAAGAATTCATTCAGTTGTTATGTGCATTCTCTAGGTGGCCTGGGTTCGGATGACACATGAACAACATTATAATTTTTCAAATCAAACACAGGAGAGTATGTTTTAAAGCGCACATCCTGATATCATATATTTTGAGGTCCTCTTATATGTGATCATGAAAAAAAGGAGGTAAAGTGAAAACAATTGCCTAGGATCACACAATTTGGTAAAGAGGGAAACCCAGGATTAATACCAGGTTTTCTGGTTACACATTGTGCAGTTAATTCACTGGACACATATGCTTCACTTCCCCTAAACCCACCGTACTGCAATCACTGCTCTGCCAACCCTCCTACCTTGACCACCACCCTGTTGGCATCAATGTGGCCCTCTGTTTAAAGTTATTTATGTTATTTCAACGAAACCCCAACCTCTGTTACCCCTCCATGATCATCTGGTAAATAATTGTTGTAGATATAAGGTTATATTATAGGTTCCTTCATAGGTAGCTCTGAGTATGGACTGCTTCACAGCATTCACCACTGGGTGTAGTCAAGGTAATCTGCGCTTCACTTGGAGGCTATGGTAGGCCCAGCCTTAACTAAAATCAGTCTGCCCCACTCACTCTATTTCTTGAGGGATGTTGGCAGCCATGACCAGCTTCCTTGGTGTCAGTACTCAGGATTTCCACCATCTGGGCCTTCAGTTCAGTTTACACCCCCCTCTCAGCCCCCCTTAAAGATTACAGCAGTCTTTCTTACCAGTAGTTCCCTTTTCACCTTTCGGCCCTTCCCTGAAGCTAGTGGTCATTTAGGTTTCAATCATATTTATAAAATTAAACATGGCGACATAGCAGTCCATTGGAAACTGTCTTAACCTCCATCATTATCGTAATGGATACATGGCCTCTGGCAGACCTTAGCTTTGGAAAGTTATACCATGACGAGCTAGGTACATATTTTGACAAAATTTGATGACCTTTGATACATCTTCTTACTGAACTGAGACAGTTGCAATATTTACCACCACATTTAGAGAGTTCCAACTATTCAAACTGCTTGTAACAGTAGGCGTCATGGTCTCTTTATGTTGAGTACAAGCGCTTCATCTTTCATATTTGTGGGACACCCCCTTGCTCCATATATCAGTGTCTCAAATATGAAACCTTTGCCATGTATATCAAAGTGTTCCCAATGTAAGCCAGTCAAAGTCGACCATAAGGACAAGGCCCATGCTCATACCACATAGTCTGTGCAACCAAAATACTAGTGATCAGCCTCCATTTTGGAAACCTCTAACAACAGCAGAATGAGACAGTGGAACTTTGCCTCATCTAATTAATTGTTGCTGGAGATGACGGTACATTTGCACATGTTGTGTCAGAGCTTGGATATTTATCTGTGCCCCACACGTTCAGGCCATACTACTCTGACCTGGAGCTTGCACTTTGAAAAGGCTATTCTCTCTGCACCCCCTAAGCCTCCAGGCCTTGTTGCCATGGCTAACCAATCTACTCAGTCCTTTGTTCTCATAGTTTCCCTTGGTGTGTGTGTTTAAGTAGTAGGCGGTAGGGGATAGCCTTTTGTGAAAAGATGATGGTAAATGCATACAATTGAAATAGAGAAAGGCCGATGTGGAAGACACGTACATAATGTCAATACAGGCTGAATGGCACACAACTGTGGGGAGGGACTCAGATGCTTTTCGTGGGATCCTCTTTTATGAGTGGAATCATGCGTTTACTGTTTGTAGATGCTGTCATGTCAGTCAGGGGCCTCGACAGTTCTGCAGCTCCTTGCACTTGACCTTGCATGAAGCATCACAGCTCTGTGAAGTCCTGTAGAGGGCGACAGGTCATCCATTTTGTTTTTATTTCTTTATTTTGTTTTTGACATTTAAGTGGCCAGGGACATCTTAACTTAAGATGTCCCTGGCCACTTTCATGTCTGAGGCCTGTTGCAGTTGCATCTACTGCCATTTTGGCGTTTTAGCTTGTCTTCATCTGCATTCCTTCAATTTGCAGGCACTTTTGTAAAAATCGCTGCATTTTTACAAAAGTGCCAATTTTGCAGCAAATCGCGAAATCGCGAAATTCTGGAGGGTCTGATTGATGTTACAGATCATATCATTTAAATGAGGACCTGGATATCTTTCTCTCTCAATTGCTGTATTTGGAATCCTCATATCAACACTGATACTGATGTCCTCAGTGTCTCTCTTTGAAACAATCACAATGGTTGACAGCCAAGGTGTTAGACCTGTTACTCCTTTAATTATATGCTGTTCAATTTTATTTCTTTCTCTACCCTTGCTTGCATGTGGATTGGAACTCATCTATGTGTTTGTGCCACTGGCCTCACTGGCCTCACAGGGTGTGTGCTCTCTCTTTTAGCTTGCCTAACCCATTGAACAACTCTGGATAATTTTCTCAGCACTGGATGATCCATTGTTATATTACATGTCATTGCTAACAAACCCATAACCTGAGCAGTAACATTACTTAACAAACACGGCCCTGGAACTTCACCTGAAAAACATTTATTTCCTCTTTGCTAATTGCACCTCCATACTGCAGAGCTTCTTCACATTTCTCTAAACAAAAAAAAGGATGTTTGACTCCGCATTGAAAGACACTGACATTCGATGGACTTAAAGAGGACTGTTCATTCAATTTCAAATATTCCGTTATACACATTATGTTGCACGTCACTCTACTATCCAGAACAAATGGAACTTTTTGGAGACCAACCATTAAATCTACAGACGTGGTTTCCTTTATATTTTCCCTTTTATCATATTAAGCTGTTGAACTTCACTTTCTTCCTGCATCATATTAAGTCTTTCAGATTGTTCAAGATCTCCTTCAGAGTCTTCCTCAATTCTTCCCATTTGTCTTACATAATTTGTGTTTCCAGTCTTTTTTATGGCATCTAAACTAGTTTGCTTATTCTAATTTTCCTTTTATGTCCAGGTTTCTTTTTTCTCTTTCTGAAACCTGCATAAAATTGTAGAATGATAGTGCCTTCCACATTCCTTACAATGTTGTCCTATCGCTGGACAGGCTTGCTGATGCAGAAATTAAATCCCACACCTGTAACACAGTGGTTCTATCCCTTCTCCACTGTTCACTTTCCATGACATCTGTTTTACTTGTTCTATAGTTTTCATTCTACCTTCTTCCATGTTCGTATCATTTTTCTGAGCCTACATTTCTGTTCTAGCCATGCATAAAATCTTTTGTAAGTCATACGTTTTTTCTAGAAGCTTTTTATCTAAACTTCACTGAGTTAAATTCTTGAATCACTCTGTCTTCTTGCCTCCTCATTGCTAAATCTGTTAAACTCACAAAATGTTACACATTTTTAACCATGTGACATAGTCATCCATTGTTTTATTTTCCTTTTGACCTGCCATATTAAAATTATAACTTTCAAATTCTAGATTTCGTTGAGGATCAAAATTATCATTCAAACATTTCATAAGCCCTTTATACGTATCTTGTTCTTGTTCCGGAAACGTAATTATCATGTCTTCCACATTATCTCCTTCAAGATTAGGCAATAAGTATTTTGCCTGTTCATCAGGATCTTTTTTACTTGTTGCCTTAAAAAAGTGTTCAAATCTTCTCATCAATTTTTCCCACCTCTGACCAACATTTTGTTGATCCAACAAAATAAAAGGTAGTGGTCTCCTAAAAATCGTACTTAAAACACTTCCAGTAATATCCTCCTCATTATATATCTCTGAATTCATGTTTGCTGTTACTTCACTGGTTGCATCGTCTATCGACATGACTCTTAATTTTTCCTAATATATGTATCTTTGAATCTAGATATTCAATTTATTAACCACTTTAATGTTTCTTAGTCTGTTTTCTTTTTTGCCTGACTTAAAAATGGCCTTTTGTACTCTTTTATCACAATTTCCAGATATAGGTCTGATTTTAGAATGGCCACCAAGATTTGTGCAAATCCTTGCTGTTACAGCCTTTTCTATAAATTTGTTCATCAATCCATTTTTACACTTAGCATTCTCTTCACTAATCAGTCACCCAGATGCACGCTTTTCTTGAAACTTTCCAGTTGCTTCAGTTTGCCTCTCTCACTTGTTTCCTTTGCCCGCAATTTCATGCGCTCATTTAAAATTGCCTGATTTCAATATGGCACTGAAAATGCCTGTTTTGCATCACGCACATGTGCAAGGTATACAGCTGCTCTTCTCTCTGACACCGACTGTGTCTGCCACTCACCGCTTGCTTTCTTTTCCTCCAATCACGTGTAACGCCCAAAGGTACTCCTCGGAATCCGGGTGATGCTCAAAGGGGTCCACCTCTTGACATCCCCAACTCTGACCCAGAAAGCACAGAGTATTGAGGCGATCAAGCGAGGGAAAGGAATTAGGGTAGGAACAGCGGGGAATGGGATACCTGCAGACAGAAAGCACATGGATTAGTACAGTTCTATAGCACTGACTACTCTCATAGGGTCTCACTAATGCAATTAGTACCTGAAAACAAGTTCCACCTGCCGCTGTGTTCCTCTTTCTCTACCCAGTAGTGATACAGCTCTCAAACTGGAGGAGAATATACCTATAACAATAAAATATAAACAGTTAACACCACATTCACCCCAACACCTCTTCTGGTAAGAAACTAGCCTTTCACATACATACCCTTTCTTTCACATTCTCAAAAGAACACCAGAAACAGCAAAAAAACAAATAAAGAGATGTGGCACTTCACAAGTTCAGAGTTCTGAGGTGCAGTAATGCAATCACTAGAATCCTTGATCCTTTGGTGAATAGAAAATGCCTTTGTGCAATGATATCTTAGGTAGAAAAACATAAAATGCAGCCACTCTGAGTCAATGTAGTTTCTTGACTTTTCATCTAAAATCAGCGAGAAAACCAATAATATCCTAGGTTAGCAATATGGTAATAGAATACTCAGGTGACCTTCATATCAACACAGTATGCCAGGAAAAAGAGAAATTGACAACAAGCACCAGCAAACGGAAGAAAGTACCTTGTAGTCCCACTACACGCAGATGTGCCTGTTCCCCAAAGCCGATCCTACCAATGATGCCACTCGAGCCCGAGCAGCACCCGGGCCCATGCAGCCACTGGATCCTCCCTCTTTGCTGTGTTCAGAACGGCTTACGGAAACCAAATGCTACCACCATGAGAGGGCTCTGCTCATCGGCAGCCGCCGAGGAACCGCTGACTCCGGTCTCACCACCAGACCCGGGCCGGCTCACAAACATCAACTGCTCTCCCTGCGAGAGCTTGCAGACTGCTGTCTGCTAACTATGAATCCACTGGGAGCAAAGACACACACTCCTCAAGTCCAGCGGAAAACGTCCTTTACTCCAGGGCAGGAAGTCCTCTCCCAACACACAGAGTTCCAATGGAGAATCTGATACCATGCAGCCACACAGTCTCCTGTTCTCCAAACAGCAAAAATTATACACGCTGCTCGGCGTGCATTGTTAGCTTAAATACCACGCACCCCTCCCAGTTTGAAGGCCTTCTGGAAGTTGTAGTTCTCAGCTGAGTCTTTCTCCCTAAATAGAACGTAAGGAAGGCGCAATGGTTCAGAGCCTGACATCACGCACCGTCATTTAATCCACACTGCTCTTCAGTATTGCAGACACGGCTGCCAAACAGCCTCAGGCATCTCTTCATTACATCAAGCTCGACAATCTACAGTTTCTTCTTCGTTGTCCTGCTCACTGTAAGTTCTTATTGTAAGTTCTTCCCTTCACTGCCATTGTAACAAAGAAGATTGGGCTCAGGAAACGTAGAAAGTAACTACAATGGATTTATTAGCGCTCACGTATCATGCTAGTCTTAACTGCCCTTTAATCCCTTGAAAAACCCTTTTTCTTCCACCACAGAACTTTCTCCCATTATCATTCTACATCATTCTACAGGACATCACAGTGTCACTACATCACATTATCACAGATGAGTTCTATTATAAGCATATTTAAAACTGCTGGTGCATGGCATCACTGCTCCCAGTGCATTTCAGTGCATAGCAAGGGTCCTTGCTGGATCTCTTTAATCATATAAAAGGGTGTGGGCACCTTAATTATTAGTACCAAACTATTGTCAGAGTCCAGCAGGATAAAATCTTCTCAGTAGGGCTCACATGTTAGAGAAATCTCTGAGGGTTCAGGCAGTAACTCATTGTAGAAACTTGGGGGCCCATTAGGATGGCAGTCGGAAAACCACCCCGACCACCATGGTAGTGGAAAACAACCACTCGCCGGTACCGCGGCAAAACCGGCAGTCCGATTAGGACCAACTGCCAAAAAAAACCGACCGCAGTGGAAAGAGACAAAGAAAAACTGCCCGTAGCGGGTGGAGAGGGTCAAAAGCCGTCTGCGGCATACGGATTCTCGGCTGAAACACACCAACCCGCCGCCATGATAACGGAGATACCACCCGGAAAATTTGGATATCCCTGATGTGCCCATGGTAGGTTTTGCTGTTTTCGACCGCCGCGGTCGCAAACTTTGGTGAATGGGAGATACGGCGGAAGGGCTGTAGCATAGCCACCGCTGCGGACACTCCGTGAATAAAATGGCTGACAATATGAAAACACACAACATGGCCACCAAGTGCACGCAGCAAACTAGCCCTGCCCCAAAAACACCTAACACATCCCAAAGACACACACCCATGGCAAATCAGAAAACTACAAATCCCAGGACAACCCACATAACACACCTGACAGCAATAACCCACTTTGACACACCCACATAGCTGAGTATAAAACCAGCCCCTTCCCTGACCACAATCCTTTGCAATACTCCACAACTGAAGGGCCGAACACCACAGCTGAAAAGAGAGGCTAATCAGCACAGCACAGCACACAGACATCACCACCACCAACACCACTTCCAGATCTGCACCTCTAATCCCTTTGCACATCACACACATCACCACCATAACCACCACTCCCACACCTGCGCCTCTAACCCCTTGGCACATCACACACCATGGCACCACAGAAAATGCCAAAATTCACAGAGAGTGAGTTGAAGGTTATGGTAGAGGAGATAATCAGAGTTGAACCACAATTGTTTGGTAACCTGGTCCAACGGACACCATTAGCCACAAGAGCACAAATGTGGGTAAGGATAGTTAATAAGGTCAATGCAGTATGGACCACCCCGCGCCACAAACTGGAAATCCAGAAGCGGTGGCATGACCTTAAGACTGTTGTGAAGAAAAACAGGAGCAAGAACCGTGAGCTGGCACAGATGACTGGCGGTGGCCCTCCTGTTCCACTAAAAACATTCACTTCATGGGAGGAGAAGGTGCTTGCCATACTGCATCCAGAGAGTCTCTAAGGAATAGCCGGGGTTGTGCAGGCTGGTAAGTACAAACAAATGTATACCATCACACTGCTATATACTGCTATATACTGTCTTGCACAACTACAAAGCTACACCTCCTAGGCCCAAGCCCAATAGTCTACACCACAATACCCAACACAGGTGTCACAGATGTTCACTCCATCTGAATCACCCCAAAGCTACACAACATTTACAGGGTGGCATGTGTCCAGGCAACCAGCACCACAACTCCCAACATGCACCCCAGTCTTACCCCTGAGCAGGATGGAGCACTCCCTCCCACCCAGATGCCTGCAGCAGCAATTGTATGGTTCCCCCTCACCTAACAGGTAGGTAGCCATCTTCCTAGGGAGGGGTGTTTGGGGGTGGGAGGCCTGCACTACAACTCCCACCTTGCACCCCTGTCCTACCCCTGAGCAGGATGGAACAATCCCTCCCACCCAGATGCATGTGGCAGCCAATTATATCTCACCAACAGGTAGGTAGCCATTTACCAAGTTTGTTCTGTCTGGGGGTGGGAGGCCTGCACCACAACTCCAACCATGCCTCCTTGTTCCCAGGCTCAGCAAGATGGAGCACTCCCCCCACCCAGAAGAATGTGACAGCCATTGCATTTTCCACCTACACCTAACAGGTAGGTAACCATCCTAACAGGGAGGGTTTTTAGTGGTTGGGAAGCCTGCACTACAACTCACACCAGGCCCACTTGTACCAAAGCTCAGCAGGATGGAGCACTCCCACCACACCCACAACCATGTATCCTCCATTGCATTGCTCTCCACAAATTTACAGGTAGGTAGCCAACTTTACAGGGAGGGGTATATGTGGATGGGAAGCCAGCACTACAACTCCCATCAGGCACCCCTGTCCCACCCCTGAGCAGGATGGAGCACTCCCTCCCACCCAGATGCATGTGGCAGCCATTGCACTTCCACCTTCACCTAACAGGTAGGTAACCATCTAAAAAAGGGAGGGGTGTCAGTGGTTGGGAAGTCTGCACTACAACTCACACCAGGCCCACTTGTACCAAAGCTCAGCAGGATGGAGCACTCCCACCAAACCCACAACCATGTGTCCTCCATTGCATTGCTCTCCACAAACTTATAGGTAGGTAGTCAACTTTACAGGGAGGGGTGTTTGTGGGTGGGAAGCTAGCACTACAACTCCTACCAGGCACCCCTGTCCCACCCCTGAGCAGGATGGAGCACACCCTCCCACCCAGATGCATGTGGCAGCCATTGTATCTCACCAACCAAAATCAGAGGTAGGTAGCCATTTACCAAGGCTGTCCTGTCTGGGGGTGGGAGGCCTGCACCACCACTCCCACCATGCCTCCTTGTTCCCAAGCTCAGCAAGATGTAGCACTCACCCCCACCCAGAAGCATGTGCCAGCCATTGCATTGTAGACCTTCACTTAACAGGTAGGTAGCCATCTTAGGCTCTCTTGTTCCATCCCTGAGCAGGATGGAGCCCTCCGCCACACACACAGAGAGATGTGTCACAAAGTCCACCCAATTGTCAGAACCGAACAGGCAAGTAGACAGTGAATGCACCCAGCCATTCCTCCCAAAAAGCATGTTGCCATATGACAACACCAGCACTCTCAACACACCAAATTTCACAGAGATCCTATTGTCACTTACAGTGTGCAGCCAGCCAAGCGAATGTAACTGTCCCAGCAACCAAAGTGTGACTCACCAATTCACATGTTGATGAAAGTTCCTGCACAACAATGCACAGCACTGAATGCCATGTGTAAGTGCCATGGGGCCAGAACATCAATTACCATATGAGAACAAAGAAAGCATGGGTGTCAATACAAATTGAGGTTTGCACATGGCATGACAAAGGAATGCATGAGATGACAATGGCCAGTCCATGCTCAGCTGTAACCTCTGCCAGGCAGAGTGATCAACAAAGACGCTTCACATTAAATTGTTGTGGCGCTAGTCGTCAGATGACAACATGTCCTTGTAATCACAAAATATGCACTTTGCGCATTGCATGTATTGACATTTCACACCATGGACAAGCAATGCATTTCCTGCCACAGCAAGTCAGGGTGCACAGTAGTGTGCAGACAAACAATGTGACAACTAGTAAACGTGTTGTGTATGAACAGTGAATAAGATACATCTAACACCATGCTTGAGGGGTGCACCTCAATGACCATCTCCTCTCTGTCCCACAGGTAACCAAGAACTGACTGCAGAGGACGATAACAACAACCTGCTGAGCCAGTCTCCCCCCTGCAACATGGACTCTCAGATGTTGACTCCCTGGATTCTTTGGATGAGGAGTTCAAAGCCGGCCCATCTGGTGTGCCAGGGCGCAACAGGTCCCAGGACCCCATTGTCCCCCCCACCACATATGCTGTAACAACAACATCTCTGCAGCCCCCTGCTGTTACGGCCTGTGCGTCCTCAACAAGCACCACCACCAGTGCTGCCTGCAACACCCTCCCAGCACCAGAGGATGACCACCCCACACCACCAACTGAGGAGTGCAGGGAGAGTAGGCATGTGTCTACAGTGGTGAGGCAACAGGTCCATGGCAGCAGGACAGGTGGGAGGACAAGGGTCAGACATAGACAACCGGACACTGGGACCGAAACCCTGGACAACATCAACAGAGTCATTGGGCCCTATGAAGAGGCCCAGGGATGAAGGGGCCGGACTGAGGAAGAATCACACGAGCTCCTCCTGCTGATGAGGTCCATGGACACCCGCATGGGAGAAATTGTGGACCTCTTGGGCCAGCTAGTGGCGGTACTGAGGGACGGGCCTGTGCCACAACCATTACCTCCACCTCACTCTGGTGGGCGGCAGGATGACAGTTCACCATCACCCCCTGTGGCCACAAGAAGGGGTGAGTCCTCAGACCCCACTGGCCCCACAGCAGAGGGCCCCAGCAAAACGAGCAAGGGGCCGTCCAAAGAAATCCCTGGGAGTAACCCGTGGCAAAGCACCTGCCAAACGCCAGTCACGGAGCCAGCCATGGAGGCTTCACTCTTCAATACTGCATTGACTTTCTGGACTGTCCTTACCCACACTGCCTTGTGAATGGCATCTGTCTGTTGGACTGGGTCACCACATCGATGTGGTGACTACTTGATTGTCTCATGTACCATAACTCACTACATCAATAATCACCTTATTGTAAATATTCACCCACCCTCACATGTCCCCATTGTAAATAAACACTACTTACACAGACATGTCGTTGTGTCAGCTCCGTGTTTATTCCAGGTAGTGCAGTACTCACCATGATTACAATGTACTTGGAGTATGGAATGTGTATTGGCAAGAGAGGCTGAAGTGACCTAGGAAAACAGTACAGAACAATATTCACTAGTCAGGTGTTGGCATCACAGCCATCACTCAATACTTGTCATCAAGGTACTCAATTCTGCACACATTACAATGAGCGACAGTTCTGACATAAACACCATGTGGATGTGCCAAACGACTCTGTCCCAGAAACATTGTCAGCCACCATTGAGTCAACAACCGGCTGCATTCACAAAGCTGACACACACCTTGCCAACAACAGTGACATCATCACACAATAGGTCTATTGTGCATTGTCACTCACCTTCAAGTGAAGTAGCGGTTGATGAGCTATCGGCACAGGTCAACACCTTCCTCCTCTCCACTATCCTCATCACTGTACATGGGTTGGTTAGCAGGCTGGGGGCTAGCCTGCTCCTCACCATCCAGGAGCAGGGAGATCTCCTTGCGCAAGGCAAGGTTGTGGAGCATGCAGCATGCTACAATGATCTGGCTCACCTTTTGTGGCGAGTACATGAGGGCACCTCCGGTCTTGTCCTGGGAGCGAAACCGTGACTTGAGGAGACCAAAAGTCCGCTCCACCACACAACGGGTCCTCCCATGGGCATCGTTATAGCGGACTTCAGCCGGTGTCTGGGGATTGCGCAGTGGGCTCAGCAATCAAGGACGGTTGGGATATGCAGTCACCTAGGTGTGAAATAAACAGACCTACTTTGTAATAAAACTGTGGCAGAGGGCAGCATGTCACACACACATCACGCTATTTGACTCTGCATACTCACCCACAATCCATGCCTGCTCAGGAAGCAGATTAGCCATCAGCTGGGGCACGATGCTGTTCTGCATGATGTATGAGTCATGGGCTGAGCCTGGAAATTTGGCACACACGTGCGAGATGATCATATCCGCCTGGCACACCACTTGCACGTTAATGGAATGGAAATGTTTCCGATTGCTGTAGACGTGCTCACATGCCTGTGGTGGAACCAGCCCAACATGTGTGCAATCAATCGCACCAACAACATGGGGGATGTGCCCAAGGGAATAAAAGTCACCCTTAACATCTGCCAACTCATACCTCCTGGGGAAATGTATATATCTGTCCTTGTATATCATCATAGCAGACAGGACATCCCGTAGCACCATGCTGAACATTGGTTGCGACATCCACCTGCCCTGGCCACCGTGTTCTGGAATGATCCAGTCTCAAAAAAATGCAGGGCCGCCATCACCTTCGTTGTGGTGGTGAAAGCGCCCAGATATGTCCTGTAAGGCTGCAGGTGGGGCTCCAACATAGCACATAGGTTTGTAGGGAGGCTCTATCCAGACGGAATTTTCGGATGATCTCCTCATTCTCCATGTCTGCCAGCACTGTGTAGGGACTATGCAGATTTGGTCTCCTCCTAGTTGAGATAAAAGGGGACACATGTCAATGCAATACACCATGAGATGTGTACCACATCTTACATCTTGACTGACAGAACACCAACAAGGACTGACATCACAGTCGAGTTGCAAACCACCTTACATGTAGTGACACCTTCAGCTATACTACTCGTACACTTGTCCCCTTTTACACAGCAAGTACCTACAGAACAATATCTGACTATGAGAATGCACAAAGGGATATTGCCACATCTAGCATGATCAGCCCTGAAAGTATTTCAAACAGCATATGTGTGAAACCGCAATACCACTGTCTCATACCTAGCTTCTGTACCTGCCACACCTTCAGCGGTAAGTTGCACAGGGCACACATCGACAACACAATGAGCACAGTCTGTGCGTAAACTGCAAGTGTGTCCCTGAGCCAAGAAAAGTAGACAGTCCAATATGCACATTGTTCATTGACACATACATCACTGGGATTTTATCTGCCCTTTCACACATTGACATGTGTACCCATTGGAAAGTCCATCACAACTCTGTTCTGTGTACATGGCCATCAAAATCACAAGTGACATGTGAGTGAGTACATGCCAATGTACTAAATCACATATACAAACATGGCATGTGTAGTCAGCAGTTGTCTAAATTTCAATATGGCATTGTGTGCACAATGATGTGCCATTAATCATGTGGCCACTGTGCACTGTTGATAACTGGCCATTGGCCATTGACACAGCATGATGTGTCCATAGGGGCTGTCAAACAAAGTGCTCCGCCATCCAAATCACGGTCACTCATTGCATTGTATGGCACTGAAATCGCCGTAGCTACCGCCTGGCACCAGCGGTGTGTCACCGCCAATGCCAAAGCCACACTTGCAGTACTGATAGGCATATGAGTCAAGCACTATGGCGGTTGGCATGCTACGCCATCCAAATCATGGTAAATCAATGCAGTGCATGCTCCCCAAATCTTGGTAGCTACCGCCTGGCACCAGCGGTGTGTCACCGCCAATGCCAAAGCTACAGTCGCGATACTGATAGGCATATCAGTTTTGCAATATGGTGGTTGGCATGCTCCACCATTCAAATCACGGTCACACATTGCAGTGTATGGCACCCAAATAGCGGTAGCTACTTCCTGGCACCAGTGGTGTATCATCACCATGGACCATGCCCTTACAGCCAATGGGAACCGCAATCGCGGTAGCCTAATGCAATTTTGAAAATCGCGGTAGGCGTGCTCCGCCACAGCGGGGCTGGTCATTGGATGCATTTGAAAAAGGCTGACCTGGAACACGAATTGCAGCAGCTTAGAACCACAGAAACTATCGCAGGGGGCTATATATGTGTGGGAGAGAGTCTCACATTTCCACAGCTTCCAGTGCCTGCTGCGTTAGACCCCTCACCTGCCGCTGCTGCCTCCAGGGACTGCTGCCTGCCACTCCTCAACAGCTTCTGCCTCCAGGGACTGCTGCCTGCCACCCCTCAACACCAACTGCTTCTGCCTCCAGGGACTGCTGCCTGCCACCCCTCAACACCAACTGTTGCAGCTGCTGTCACCTGGCCACAGTGATGGCGAGGACTGAGAAGATCCGGGCCAGTCCCTTCACCAGCGAGGAGCTGGAGGTCCTGGTGGACAAGGTGCTCACACAGTATCCAAGGCTATATGGTGCCCCAAATGTCATGGTAAGTCTTCAACAGTGTGAGTGAGAGTGTAGGGGGGCAGACATGAAGTTGAGCTGCTGCAGTATGTGCCTGAGAGTGTGGGGTTTTGTCATGCACTGCAAAGCATGCTTTCTCCAGGGGGAAGTGGTGTGTAGCCTATTTCACACGTTTCCCTGCATGCACATCAAGATTTGAGGGCCATGTATTGTCTTGTCAGCCATACAGTGACACAGTAAGTTGGTAATTCAGGAGTCAGGACAGTGATTGCTTGTGTGAATGGCTATGTGGGTCCCTGTTGTCCTTCTCAGCGTGAGCCCACCTGGCCTGCACAGTCACCGCCCAATCTGACAAGGACACATCACTGAATGTACAGTGTGACATGTGTCTTATTTTCCTTCCTCTCCATCAATGAGCCATCTCAGCCCTGTAGATTGCACACGACAGGCCTTGTGAGATTGGTGTGGGTTTGTAAGATCATGTCCCTCAATGTGACATCCATGACACAGTGAGCCATTCACAGGGCAAGGACATTGAGGGCTGCGCAGTGTTGGACACAGTGAGTCTATTCCCAAACATATGTTGACATGTGATGTATGTCTTGCTCTACTTAAAAAAGGACTGTAGATGTGGGAAGACTACACATGGCTTTATGTCCTGGCGTCCTGCATGTGTATGAGATGGGCAGGTACTGTGTCCACCCTCACACCTGCATGCATTTACGTGTGGGTCTCCCATGCTGATGTACCATGTGAGATGCATTCTTGTCTCTGTGAGACATATCTGTGGATTTGTGATGAGTCAGTATCATGCTACTGTACTGAGAGATGTTGCTACATAACACTGTGTAACTGATGTTTTCCCCCTCTTGTCTCCCATGCCTGCAGCTCAAAGTACACCAGCATAAGGCCGTGTGGAGGGCCATTGCATGCAAGGCTCTGGGTGTCTCAAACCGACGGCATGCCCACTGTCACAAGAGGTGGGATGACATCTGCCGGCTGAGCAAGAATGTGGCCGAGATGACACTGGGGCTGATCCCTTGGACTGGAAGGTTGGCACGGCGCAGCATGACACCACTATTAGCCCGCATCTTGGCCGTGACACAGCGTGAGCTGGATGCACGTTTGAAGGAGCATCAACAGCAAGCTAGGGGTGAGTATTCTGGGAAGGGTGACTTTGCCTGTTAGTGGCTCCTTGTGTACACTGCCTGGGCCAGCGCTGGGCTCTGTGATGTTGGTAGTGTGATGCAATGGCTTGTAAGTAAGTGGCCTCTGTTTCGGGTGCAGCTGTCATGCATTTGCCCTACCTGTACTTCATAATGTCATTTGATTATTGGGTATTTAGATTGCATTCTGAGTCATGGGCTTCAGGTATCATCTGCATTGGGGTAATCTGGTAAATCACATGGGAGGTTACAGCAGTGTGCCTGTTCTGAGTGTGCTTTCATCAATGCGTGCATTGCCTGACCTCAGATTTGTGAGGCTTGGACATCTGACGCCAATGTGTAACAGTAGTTGTGCCCCAAAGTACGACATGGTGGATGGCATCAGCTCATGGCCTTGTGGACTGTTATGTTGGAGTCTGTATCTGTGTTGTCCCATTCTGCTCCATCCAGATATGACAGTGGCAACATGTTGTGGGGTTCATCCTTGTCCCCATCAGGGCCCTAGGTGTGCTCAGAGCTATGTGTGTGTCTGCTTGAACGGAGCCACCGGCAGGATATTGTGCTGTGTGGTCATCACATGGCTCACTTATGCCTGGTTTGCTTATTGACACGCACTGTTTGAGTAAAAAATGGAGGTAGCTCAATGTTATTGCACAGGGTGGTGTGCAACATGTAGATTTAATCATCTTCAGTGATGCTTTGCTTGCATAAGTTTGTTCTGTTGATGCCAATGAACTGACCCTACATCTCTCTCTCATGCAGCATCTCCCGTGGGCACGGAAGAACAGGGGATGGACACTAGTGGTGAGGCATCAAGCACATCAGCTGCACACGAGCACAGTGACATGGATGTGACTGTGCATCGGAGGTGGACAGGAGTCTGCTGGAGGAATCACAGCCAGAGACGCAAAGCTCTACGTCATTTGACGACGGCGGTGACGCATCTTTATTGGCAGGCACAGGGAACGGGGACTCTGCCTCCTCGTCCACCACACAACGCACAGTGCCCACCCTCCCAGGTACTTCCACTAGGGCTGCCCGTGTTCGCACCAGTAAGAAGGGAAGAGTGTCCTTCACCCCAGGCACCGCTGCCCCTGCCCCTGTCCCCTCTGCTGCCATCAGTGCTGAGTCTGTGGACCGTTTGCGCCAGCTGTGTGTGGGCCAGACAGCTCTCCTCAATGGCTTCATAGACCACGACAAAAAGTTGGCACAGGTAGTTGCTTTCATGAAGGCCATACATTCAGACGTGGGTGGGCTACACCAGACTGTCCAGTCTTTGTCCTCCGCAGTGATGGCAGCCATTCAACTGGCACAATCTCGGAGTCCAGATGCAGTCCCTTTGTCTACCCTCCTGCCAGTGGCCACATCTGATGATAGTGACCACACACAACAGACATCAAGGTCAAGATACAGCACACGCAGCACACAGCAGCAGCAGCCCAAGAGGTCCAGGCCGCAGACACCATCCCCACAGAAAAATAAAGCCACCCCAGAGCGCAAAGACAAAAGCCTGTCCGGCATCACCAAGGGCCACAAAGCCAAGAAGCAGACCTCAGGGTCACATGCCTCAATGGCATCCCCAGCCAAGGACTCTCCTGTCCCAAAATCTTCTCGCAAAGACAAGAGAAGGTGGTGCCTGCTAAGAGTACACATAAGAAGAGCTCCAAGGCAGATTCACCCACAACCTCGACTCCCATCCAAAGCCCAGTAAAGCTCAGGAAGGAGGGTACTTTAGGGGAATAACCTAGTAAACAGGGGATGGAGGTGCAAAGGCAAGGCCAGGCCAAGTGAACTGTAGGATCCAGCATGTCCCCAGAGGGTGGGCCACCGTCTGTACCTGATGCAGCTCTGGTGGTGAAGGTGCCTGTTGTGTCCACACCACTTCCCATTAATCCCAAGACAGGGAAGCCATTTCAAGTCCCCAAGAAGTGGAAAGGCACCCCTCCACAATCTCCCACCCACACTGTGTCTCACGGCAACATGACTCCACCTCCACGTGCCACTACACCACCTGGTCCAAGCAGCCCTCCGGCTTCACAAGCCACTGATGCCTCTACCTCAGCTGGGCCTCTCTCTCCCCGGTCAAGGCCACCAACTGTCCCCAACACACAGCCAGCTCCCAGTCTGACTGACAGCCAAGTCTGAGTGGCGGTCACCCTCACACACCTGTCTCTCCCACAGCGATGCCTGTACTGCAGGCTACTCAAGACCTGGCTGTTCGATCAGTAGTGCCCCCCGCACCTTGAGACCCTCACGGGTATGTAGTGCACTCTACAAATGTTTGATTGATTGATTGATTGATTGATTGACTGCACATTTTTACCCCCCTGGCTGTGTTGCTGACCACAGCAGGGTACAGTCGCACACATTCCCTGTGCAGCTTCTCATGGACTCACTCTGCACATTGGGCTGGCCACTGGCCTTGTTGTTCACTGCTGGTTACCCCTTGCCTGTGCAGCTTCTCATGGACTCATTTTGCCCTTTGGACTGGCCACTGGCCTTGTTGTTCACTGCTGGTTACCCCTTGCCTGTGCAGCTTCTCATGGACTCACTCTGCACATTGGACTGGCCTTGTTATTCACTGCTGGTTACCCCTTGCCTGTGCAGCTTCTCATGGACTCACTCTGCCCTTTGGACTGGTCACTGGCCTTGTTGTTCACTTCTGGTTACCCCTTGCCTGTGCAGCTTCTCATGGACTCACTCTGCACATTGGACTGGCCACTGGCCTTGTTGTTCCCTGCTGTTTGCCCCTTGGCTGTGCAGCTTCTCATGGGCCCACTCTGCACTTTGTGCTGGCCACTGGCCTTACTGTTGTCTAATATTGGTGCCTATCTGTGCAATATGTGAATAAAGACAGTTGCTCCTGTTGTCTGTTTTGTCAGTGTCCTTACTGATTAAAGTTTTTTCTGTGTGTGTTTATGGTTTACTGTGCCACATTCTCTGTATGCCAATTAGACATTGCCAATGGCTTGTCTCACTTTTTCTAGTTGTTACAGGGTGACAGGTACTTCAGTTCTTCCTGACTCTGATGCTTGGGGGTGGAACGATGGTGGTTTTAGTTGGAATACTGTTGTCATTATCATACTTTGTTCATGTTAGCTATATTGTACACATGTCAGGTTTGGAGGCACTGCCAGCAGAGAGTGGGATTCTATCCACAGGATTGCAGACAGGCTGGCCAAGGTCATCATGTATGTGTGACCTTACTTTATGTGTTCCTCAGCAGTATAGGTGTATAGTCATCTTGTGATGGTCAGTCATCCTAGTCACATGGGTTACTTTCAATGTGTGCACTTGGGTGGTCATAAAGTGTGCATTGTGAAGGGGTGAATTTGTCAGGAGTGTTGATGTGTGTGTCCCTGCAATGTCAAATACACACATGTGTCACACAGGGGTAGAGTGCCTGTTTGTGTGATTCTTCAGCCCTGTGATTGTGTGTACATGTGTGTGTTGTATGTTGTGCACTGTGCAGTGTGTTGGTGTGCCCTTGCAGTTCTGGCTTACTCATACTTGTTGTCATTGGCAATTGTGAGTATGCAGAGTATGTGACTGGCAAGTCAGTGTTGTGTTTAGTTGATCATCCATGTGTCTAGAGGCTATTTGTGGTCACTGTGCATACCTGCTCAGCCAAACTGACATTGTGGGTGTGTTTTCACATGCATTGTTGTCACATGGGGCCTTTTTGCCTCCAGTATTGCATGTGGGAGCTGGTCAGCCCTGATCCTGGAGGTGAGTCGCGGATGATGTCAATGATGTCTAAGAGGGCTTGGGTGTCGATGCTGGGATTGCCCTCCTCGTCATCAGTGAAGAGTGGCTGGGACTGCTCTGCAGGGGGGTGTTGACGGTGGCCCTGCAATGTGAAGGGGAGATGGTGTATTGCAATGTGTCCACATTATGTAGCCACATGGTACATGTTGACATTCAGACAGCATGGCATTGTACATTGTGACAGTCTATAGATCTGGGCGATACCCAGAGTCATTGAGGATGTGCACTGTGCTCTGCTTGATTATGCATGTGTGCCATTGTGGCCATCTCCACCCGTTCCCCCAGTACCTGGTGGTCACTCACCCTGTTGCGGTTGTGTTGTGTTCTGTCGAGTAGTGGCCACAGTATCCACACTGATGACTGTCGACACCAACTCCTCCATGTCATCCAGCTCAAGCTATGACGCTGGGCCCCCACCTCCAGTCTTCATTGCTGCCTTCTGGTTGGCTGTGAGTTTTTCCTTGATCTTTCCCTTGATGTCATTCCATCGCCTCTTGACCTCGTCCATTGTCCTCTTATGCTCTCCGACGGCATTCACCTTGTCCACGATGTCCCGCCATATTACTGTTTTGGTGCCCAATGACACGTTGGAGGTGATGAACAGTTGTTGATGGTGTTCCATCACCTCCGTGACTATGATCCTGTTTGCCTGCGGACTGAACTTCGTCTTCCTCTTCTTCTTGTCCTTGCCCTTCCCTGTCCCCGATGTCCCAGGCTGGTCGTCCTGGGTGCTTGTGGGGTTGCGCTCATCCTCTGCGCCTGCTCCGGCTGCCTCCATGGTGCTTGGGTGTTGGTCAGTTTGTGTTTGGGTGTTTTTTTCTACTTTTATGGTGATTTTTCCTGCCGGCCAGGTGTGTGTTGCAGACCTGGCTCTGCTTATCGCTGATTTCCTCATCGCGCTTTGGCCCATTGCAGGTTTTTTGGTGTTGTGGTTTGTATTTATATCTCCATCGAGGTGGTTGTATCGCGGACATTGTCCGCGGTTTCGGAAGACTATCGCATGGTACCGTCTTGTTGTGAATTCCACGTTGACACGGGGTTATTTTCCTGCAATAGGCTGCGATGTGTAAAGTTGCATTACATTTTTTTGGTGATGTTTAACACATGTTCTTGTGAATATACCCCCTAGAGTTTACCCTGATGTATCTATTAAGCTATTTCTCCCATCAAAGTCAGAATAACTAAATAAATTTACTTTTCGGGCAAACTGTCATTTGAAAAGTCTCGAAACTGACATTCTCCATTCACTTTCCAGAGCCTTTCTACAGTAGACATCCAGTGAACCTCAAAACCTCTTTCACCTAAGTATGTTCGTCTGCAACTTGATCATTTTAAATGTAAACATTATGGTCTCAGGGATCGTCATATACTTGCCAAATATATATTTTTAAAGAACACAAGTAACAGGAAGGAAATTTGACTTAAAGATGTCTATAGGAGAAAAACTCCCAAAAACAAAACACCTTTAATGGGAGACCTCTTCCGAAAATTGTGTTTGTATGTTTTGTGCCAGGCTTCTCCCACAGTGTGGATGCTCCACAACCTAAACGAGGTGCAGAGTTCCACAACATCGAAAAACATCAAGGGAAAAGTTGAACATTTTGCCCATGCCTCGGGAAGAAGAGTTTGATGAACGTCAGATCCCCAAATCCCTGTGATATAAGTTATTTCAACTTTGGTTCACGCAGGTGTCTACTTGTGACGTGACAGCTTGCACACACCTTCGATTTGGAAGGGCATCAAAGGAAGTATAAGATTTTGTCAGGTTACTCACTTTTATTTGATCATAGGCGTATCAAATAAGGCTGCCAAATATATGATATTTTTTGTCAGTGCCAGGTATGGGTGGAGATTTTATGCGGGAGAGGCAACCACCTACAGAGAACCGGTATCAATTCCAGACCTGGTCTGTAAACAGCTTTAGCTATTTGACAAGCCTCATGCATTCCAAAATATTCATAACTAAAATATATATGAAGACATAAAAGGGCTTTATGACAGCCTTTTTCATCCATTGCTTATTTAAATTCTCATTCGAATTTTGCTTCGCCCACCACACAAGATGGGATGGCCATGGCTCAACCCACCTCAGCCGTTGGCTCTCTGGCACTGTAAGAGGCAACATTTGACTCTAATTACATGTGCATATCCAGCTAAAACGTATCCCACTTCAGTGCTGGGGCTGGTGGGTGAATCTCTGCTGAAAGTTCTTATTTTAAAATTTGCTTTATATTTGGTTTAGCAAACCTTTATGATGCCAATGCAGACCCCACAGACATTTCTACTATTTTGTATTTTTAAAACTTGAATTTTGAATGCATTAGCTTTATAAATAAATAAATAAATAAATAAAGCATTGCTTGCCAAAACCAGATTTATTGGATTCGTTAGTGCGTGTTTAGGAATCAATTGTACTAAAACACAATAATTTATTTGAAACATCCCCCAAGTAGTCATCAGTTGATCAGAACAGTTGCAACAAACACAGCTGCCCCTTGTCCCCAAAAGGTACACTAGGATATGAAAGGCACTCTAACCCTGGATCAAGTCCATATTGGTGGTGCGGGTAATGCTGCTGAATGTCTAGTAACGGGAAACATCCTTTACACCACAGTCAATACCCCGATGTGCCTTTTCACCTCAGTCACTACCCCTACTACGAAGTTACCACATGTTCCTTTACCATGCAAGTTGTTGCAACGACTTGCTTTAGGAGACTCATTGTTGGACTGGTGTTGGATTTTAAGTCCAATACCTTCCCTATTGAGCTACTGACTGGATTTTGAATAGTAATTTATACCATTCCAAAGTCGAGCGCACCCCCTAAGGGAAAGTCATTGTAACGACTTGCGTGGTAAATGCACGAGTGGTGCCTTCATAACTCCCAAGTAACATTTACATTTTCAGCACCATGAAGCCATTTTACCTTTTGGCTGCTATTTTGTGTTTAGTAAACAGATAATTTCCTTCTGCGCAAAAACAATTAAGCTTTTGTCTTTAGACGAACGTGATATATAAGTAGACAGATATCTGGTGTATAAAGGGCACATGAGGTGTTTGTGCTTGACATCGAATTCTGAGTAGTGGACACTAGTCACAGTCTCAATGCTTTTCTGGTGGAATCTGTGCGGTAAAACAAGCTGAAAAAGAGGTAAACTCTTCAGAAATTGGATGCAGTAATACACTTTGTAGGCCCTAGAGCTAAACACCAGACCCTGGTCAAAATGTAACATGCCTACTGGGTATGTCCCGATGAAGACTCGTAGATCCTTTATAACAGTTTCAGTGTCAGCCGACCGCAGTGGCCATACCTATAGGAATCGAGTGCAGGAATCCACTTCTACCAAGATGTACTTGTAAGCCCCATTTGATGACAAAAGGCCACAATAGTCCAAATAAACACAAGCCAGAGGCTTGTTTGAAATCAGTAGCGGTGTCTGTGGTGGACCCGCCACAGTGGAATCCTTCATCTGCTGGCAGATGTCCCATTTGAGGAGAAAGTCCTTGTTCTGTTGGTAAAGACCTGGCCACCACTAGTGTTGGTGCAAAAATGAAATTGTAGCAGCCTCCCCTGCATGTGCAGATGTCAGAACCTCGTATGCACCAGGTATTAAACCCATCCTGCGATCAGTGTTTGGTATTACTCTATCCCCCACTCCAGCAATGGGAACATTTGGAATGTTTTGTGCAACTAACTTGTAGGAGTACTTAAGTGAAAAGCCTTTTGCAGGTTAGTGTTGTCGCATGCAGTGTTAACAGCCACCATGATGTCTCTGTGTGTTCTCATACTTTAACAAATAATTACAATGACTGCAGAAGTGTGCACTGTTGCTTTCGCAGCTTCATCAGCCCTGGAATTCCCTGCAACATGCTGATGACTCAATGTGTGAATTACATGAGTCCATGGCAAGAAATCTTTCCGCTTTGCCACCCAACCCCAAAGCATTTTGTGCTTAATTGTGCAACCCTTTGAATCTCTGAATCCACTCTGGCTCCAGTAATGTAATTATTCATTATACGACTGGACACAATAATACGAATCACACATGATAAGTTTGGGGAATGCAGGATCTGTATTATTGAATGCCAGAATTAGAGCCCTCAGTTCTGCCAGCTGTGCGATGCAATTACCAAGTGACTCCGTGCGGGTTTCCTCAGGATGGAATTCTCCATTGTGCATGCGCCCTTTCACAATTGCACACTTTGCTGAATATTGGTGCCTTGTCCCTACATCAGGCTGGGTAGAACCATCAGTGTATATAATGTAATCATATCATTCTAGAGACAGTATTTCATTAGGCAGAGGAAATTCTTGATCGTACTGCAGAAAGGCTTGTGTATGTGGTGTAGAGTCAAATGTGCAAATGTGTAGTTTACATCTGTTGTGGTGCTTGAATTAGTCCATTGTATCCATCGTGGATGTAATGCTTTAGCATTTGTAACGCTTGCTCTGATGGCCTCTAAGGCCGGTTCCGGTGTCATGACAATAATGCGTTTACCCTGAGCCAGGGCTCGATCTCTCACCACAGCAGTCTGTACTACTGTCAGTATTTTTTCTGTAGGTGCAAAACACATTTCAGCACTGGTTTATGAATGCAATTTAAATGCCATTGGTACAGTGTCACCTTCATTAAACATGATGTAGTTGTATCCTGATGCCCCTGCGATACTGCAGATCACCAGCTTTGTTGTATTAAATGTGTAAAATATTTGTGTTTTCTTGAGTCCAGTGTGTACTGGAAAAGTCTGGACATTTCAGGTCGTAGAATGGTTTAACCCATTCTAAGTAATCTGGAATTTATGCTCTGCCAAAATTTAGGAACCCCAATATGGATTGTAGTCTTATCAACGGTGTTGGAGGTTCATTCGTTCATTCATAAACTTTATTCGGATGCAAAAAAATACAACCATAAAAGTACATAGCTAAAATCGTACATATAATTATTAGCATACGAAAGATAAATCCATATTGTGTATACAATATTGTATAAAAAGGGGTATGATTAAAAATCATTTAAAAATATGTACAGATAATGTTATTGTTGAGTACTACAAATCAGTAATATAGACATATCACAGTCCAACAGATCAAAGAATAGAAGATATAGTACCTCATCCATTAGATATTGCGATATGCTTTCCTTATTTTAATAGCTTTCGTTACGAATAGTGCAACATAATAGCACACATGGGGGCCACCTAGTGACACCAAGAAGTTCAGTTCAATTTTATGCATTCGGATATTCTGAGCAATAAACATAGGTTTGAAATAACGGATCCTCAGATTCTGGTACAGTTTACAGAATAATAGAAGGTGCAGAGTGCTTTGTTTCCTATAGCCAGCACAGGGGCACAGAATTGCATCAGAGGGGCAAGACCTCATATGTGGAAAAACGACTAGGTAATGCACAATACCGCATCTCAAACTTGTCAACACAAAGCAGCATTGTATAATATTTACGTATGTAAGCTAATGGTTAGCTCCCTCTTCCTTATCCAAGGTCTTATAAAATATCACTAGCAATTTTTTCCACTCATCCAAATCACAATTGGCAAGCCTTACTTGGAAAAAAATATGTTTTATCCTGTTCTTGGTAAATGATGGAAGATGGGTATTATCAGACCAAATGGAAAAGTTACACAATTCACCCAGAAGAGAGTTGATGTAAAATAGCCACAGTATATTTAGGACTGTATCCAGGGTTAGACAGTCAAGGATTATATGTCTGGTAAAGCTAATCTCACCCTTGGCCCAATGTGAAATCCATAATACCAAGGGCTTAACTAGAAGGTGATCCTCAACAAATTGCAGTTTTACCTCATGGTGAACTATAGTGTTTGCTGCACATGGTCGCAAATATAAAAGCATTTAAAAAAAATTATTTCCCTCAATTTGTAGGGCATGGGCATTGGCGTGGCCCCAGAGACCAGCTCCATAGGTTGCTGTTGTCATGCCTGTAGCTTTATATATAGCCACCCCCCCGGTCCTCTATGGGTTTATCGCTCTGACACTCCTCATCTTTTGGTGACCCCAGAGCTTGGTTTGCTATAGATGCCATTGCTTCACCTTCCCCCGTTGCCCCAGGTAAACACAGCGACAGGCGCCATTCTGCCTGGTCTATCTCCTTACTTAGAGCTCCCACTGTTTAAGCCAAAAAGGCCTCTATTGTGGTCTGTTTGATATCAGCCCTTGGCTCAGCAGGGCTGTAGTTCCACCAGCTTTGCGTTTGACCATTTTCAGCCCTCCAGCACCGAGGACTGAAACTTGGTCTGCAGTAGTGTCACTTACTTGGATGTAAGGTAGCTGTTTCACAGATGACAACACTTTACTCCTCCGTCGAAATTAGAACCAAAAAGAGAGCAAGGATCAGCCCAGCCACCTCCTGTCGCTTCGCCAGGGTACGTGCTGCGTTTAGGGAGCTGCTCCAGGCATGAAAGTGTTCGTAGATGGCCATGTTGCAGGATGGGTTTAATGGTCTGCCAACCTGTTCTCAACAATGAACTCCATAGAAGGTCACAAGATCCAAACGGGCCAGGGAACTGAAAGACCTAAGGGGGTGGCCCAGCCCAGGCTCAGATGGCCATGGACGGGCGCAGACTGGCCCTCCCTTGGCCTGGTCATTGCCTGGGTACGCCCCTGCGTGTCCCGCACTGCGTGAGCCCACCGCTGAATATAAGCGCCTCCGGGTGTGAGCGTGTCAAAATTCAGCAGCAGCCACGAGGAGTTATGGGGCCGGTAGTCTCTGTGCCCCCTTGCTGCTGGTTGCGGGTGTCCTGCGCTGCAGGAGCCCACCGCTGAAGATAAGCGCCTCCGGGCGCAAGCGTGTCAAAATGCAGCAGCAGCCGCAAGTAGTTCTGAGGCCGGTAGTTCTCTATGCCCCCCTGCTGCTGGTTACGGGCGTTGGAGGTTGAAGAAGCACGCACTTCTCTAAGAAGTGCGTCGCAAGGCTTTTGCCTTCACTTGATAACTCATATCACAGACAAAGCACATTGAGCTGGGCAATTTTAGATTTTTTAACATTAAATTGGTAGCCCATGTGAGCAAACCCAAGAATTATGCGGTCTGCTCGTGTTAAGTGTTCCATGAGGTCATCATCTGTTAGATATATGTTGTCAACATAGGACAATACCTCATCATCAAAAGTTTGTAGAAGCTCTGTTTCACTGGCTGAGAAGAGCCCAGGCTAATCTTATACCCGTGGGGCAATCAACAGAATTGCCCTTGAGACCCTAGTGCAGAGAATGCGGTCAGATATCTCCATCCTGACACTATATATTGGGAGAAAAATCCATTTGAGATACCAAGTGTTGTCTTGCATTTTTTCCACACTATGTTGTTCATTATTGCGCCACTATGTGCATTTTGTACTGCAAATGTGCGAGTAGCTAAAGTGTCTGTAGTCTAATACCAGATGGTATGAATGATCGGGTTACATCACAGGAAACAAGGATTATTCATTGATGAGGTGCAACTTTCTATTACACTTTGGTATTCAAGTTGTTGGAGAATTTCCCTAACTTGTTAAATTACCTTCATGCCTAATAGGATATTGTTTTTGAGATTGTGGAGTTGTCTTCAGTGGTATTTCATGGTAAGGGGGGCAATGTCATCCCACCCCACATGATTTCAGTATAATGCAGGAGCTAGGGCCAGGGATCACTCTTTGGTATATGAATGTTTAACTGATTCTGGGAAGGGGTCGGAAAAGGCAGGTAAAATTACTGTTTTATTGTTTGGGTAATACATTACGAAATCAGGTGGCCAATCCTTTTCATCACGGTTTAGCAAGTTATAGCATTTTTCAGTGGCTTCCTGTTGAGAGGCCTACCCTGTGACTTAGCTTTGTCTTTGTTGTTCTTATTCTTTCACTCCTTCTTTGTAAAAGAGTCCGGTGCTTGCTAGGAGTTATCCTTTTCAGAGTAACTCTTTAGCCCCTTCCACGTGCGCAAATTCCACCGCGATGCGAGGGGGGGGCGGGGCTGGCCGTTGCGCCCCGGTACGCAGGACGGCTCCCAGCCATCATAAATCACGGTGGGCGTGTGCTCATGACGGCTGGGAGCCGTCCGAACTCCGCCCACGAATTAATTCGCCCACACAGGAGGGGAATTAGCCGCGCGTGGGCAGAGCGGCAACGGTCGGACAGCTCCCGGCCGTCATGAGTACAAGACTACCGTGACTCATGACGGCCGGGAGCCGTCCTGAGCATGGATGTGGTTAATTGTGGTTAACCAGATCTGGCTCCCAAAGTATATCTACCCAGCATAGCATAGGTTTCTTCGATATTTTTAGGTAATTTGCACTCCTGCTGTGCAGGAGTCAAATCCTGTATGTGCTGGTGTGTAGCAAACACTGCTGCTTCCCCCTTCATGTCACTCAACATAATGGCAGATATTGCTTCAAAATTGCCCATCAGTTTCATCCCCACATCCAGGGCAGGCGCTGCCTCTTACTCATTCTGGAATAGTTTTACCATTTCAGACAAAACAGCCAATGAAGGGGCAGAGCTTAATTTGTGCCGGTGCTTGCCGGTGCTTAGCACCGGCACTTAATTATCAGGGCCGGGTCTACAGTCACGCATTTTTTGCACGTCAGTAATTGACAATTAGTGGCACTGGCACAGAGAGCGTCTGCTGCTATACGTCCGTAAGTGCTGTTGTCCCTTTACCGTGTACTGGTTGTGTTGTTCATGACAGGACTGATGATCATGGTGAAGAACTTAACTGAATGGTGACGTGACTCCGATTCTCATTCTCACTCGTCTCTTTCACAACTCACAAGACTAGACTTCTGCTTAATCCACCAGCCGCGGATCAGTGTTGCCGGCCCAGTGGGCGGGACACTGAGTTGGGCAGGGCTTTGCCTGGGCTAGTCTTCTTCTGCGGGGGTTGGGGCTGTGCGCGGCAGAGGCAGCGAAGCGTGCGCAGATTTTGCAATTGAATGTGCGCGCATTCGCTGCTTTAATTATGCTACGGCACGCCCCAGCATACCTGCACGGCCGCATCTCACCACCGTGACCGGCACCGCATATCCAGCACCACCGAGTATCCACACTGGTGGTTGAACTCCAACGGCGCCACACTGGTGGTTGAACTCCAACGGCGCCGGCGGACCAGGTGAGGGCGAGGCATGGCCTGGGGTAGGCCGGCGGCCTAATCATGATTAATGATATAAAAAATAAAGCTGTGCAGGTGAGGCAGGGCAGGGCCTGGCAGGCGCCGTGATTACAGTTTTTTTTAATGTTGATTGGTCTGACGATGAGTGGTCGTGGCCCTTAGTTTGATCAGATGTTGCCAGTAGTGGATGTTGCGCAGTTGCGGGCCGGCCCGGCAGTGCTGCCTGGATGGGTCAGTACTACAGTACTACTGGGATGGATTCAGTTTCGGTTCAGGGCCAGGCTCAGCAAATCTGTGGGGGCTGGGCGCGGCAAGCAGTGTGCGCATACTTTTTCACATTGCAATGCGCGCGCATTAGATGCTTTGCCACACCCCAGCATACCCGCACTGCCTCAGGCTCACCACCACACCGTCCGAGTCATCGTGGCCAGCCAGCCGCCGTTCAAAGTAGCGGGACCTGGACGACGTTGGCTGCATTGAGGTCAGTGGACTCGGGGGAGTAGACTACTGCTCTGGACTGTGCAGTACATAGAGTTACTTAAGCGCCACCAGGTGAGGCATGGCCTGGGGTAGTCCGGCGGCGGCGGGCGGCCTAATCATTATGAGTTTAAAATAAAGCTGCGCAGGTGAGGCAGGGCAGGGCCTGGCAGGCGCCGTGATTATATGTTTTATATTGATTGATGCAGTGTGTGATGATGAGTAGAGCTATGTGTTAATTTGCCCAATCTTTCATTATCCTAATCTTGCAAAAAGGGTTAATTTGGGTAGAAATCAATTCTTATTGAAGAGAACCCCTAACATTGCTGTTATGTTTTAAATTCTGAATGTGCGCTTTTCAAGACTTCAAACTCTTAAACTATATTGCCTACAATGACAATCATGGGTGACATGTGTCTCCTATACCTTGTAGTCCTGCCTGGTGTAACATTTCCTATATACTGATTACACACGTAGGATTGTATCTATGCAATGTGTGAATGATGCAAAGTGCTCTTACACCTTACACTGTTCACAGGGCAGGGGAACCTCCTATCAAAACCTTACTATGAGGAAGGCTCCCTTGCTGAAATTCGGATCAGGTATATATTACATCTGACTTTTAGCAGTGCCAGTTGAAGATGTGGGTGGAGCTAATATAGTAAGTGGGTGGAGCCCGTGGCGGAAGTGGGTGGAGCCAGAGAAAAGTAGGTGTGGCCTCCGACAAACATTTGAGCACCTGCACTTCATATTTTACAAATTAAACACTGTGAAGGGGTAACGTGTTCTGGCATATACTGCAGCAAAGACTGTGCAGTCTACTACAGGGAGAGCCATCCACACTGGCAAGTAAATAGTTTGTATTCTATGGTTTTCCTATGGGCCCGTATGGGGAAACATCGCCTCAAACTGGCTTGTTTTTGTGCAATTCAGAATGGAATTTCTTCCCATTTGACTGGAACTTTTCCCATGACTGCATTCATTGTTTGTGGGATGCCTGAGGTAGATAATTGTTGGGTTAAGTGTTAATGTTTGCATAACACACTGTTAAGACATCTGTATATTTGTCAAACTACGGTGTGCGATCTCCTCAGGAGCAGATGACCTTGCCCCAAATCCTCCTTACCGAAACCAGCGACAAGTGAAGACAACTGCCCCTGACTTCAGTCTGGGGGAAAGGGGAAGTGGAAGACAAAACAAGAGAGACTGCTTTGCCACTACTCTTCTTCTTTAACTACTTCTCAAAGAATGTTCTTTCCTAAAAGAAATAACACAACAGTTACTCTATCTAACTAGAAGTATTGTAAATCCCTTCCTGACTAATTCTGTAATTTACCTCAGTGTGGCCAGAGACTAGCCCCTCTCTGGATGTCTTGTCTATTAATTGTATTATTTGGTCAGCTGTACAATCTCTGCCCTTAAAATAACTGGAGTAAACAAAGGACTAGCCTTTACAGGAGAGATCAGTCGTTTCATGAAGCTTGCACTTGAATAAGTTAGTGAATTAAATTGCTCATTGTCCAAATGAACTTGAGTTCTTTCCAGAAAGAGACTTGTCTTAGTCTGTATTCGATTACTGCAAAACCTCAACTGTTCCAAAAGTCTTAGCACATGCAAAGTGTGCCACCACAACTCTGAGTCTTTAACTCAACAAGATTTGTCAAAAGTCAATATGGTACTCCTTACTTTATTAGAAGGTCTCAAATATGCAATATAAATAAACACTCTTACTTGTGAAGTGGGAGACAACCTCTCTTCACTGAGGCTGCTCCCTGGTTCAAGAACTCTAATTCTTTTTCCTCACGGCTACGTCCTCTGGTGGCTGGGAGACTGATGTGTCACCGACTAAGGCTTTCCATGAAGTGTTGCCCTTTTGAAGTCCGACAGTGAGATGTTGCCGGCAAGGTGCTCTGTTGAGGCAATTTCGTAAAAATGTGTGTCACTCACAAGAAGGCTAAAACCAAAATTTATACTCTGTACTTTCCTGAACATATGAAGGCTGAAGCTCGATGTGATTATTCTCTGGGTCTTTTGACTGTAAGACGGAGCGTTGGAGAAACGTTCCACACGGAGGTTTCTCTCAGTTGAAGTGAGCCACGCAGCACTCACGCAGGTGCAATGGAAGCTCCAAAGTGTCTCGAGGGAAAAAAACTAGACCGCACACCACTACAGGAAGTGGAAGCGGTCGGGTCATGCCCTAATAAAACGAACCTCCTCAACAGGCGCAAAACAGGAAGATCTCCAACAAGGATTAACTCTTCCTTTTTTACGAGGGTATTTAGCCAGTGGCGTTTTTTTAGGATGGAGGATGGTCTCCTAGAATTAATGCTGGAACAGGACAAGGGGTTCCTGACAATATTGTTACTAAATCTTTATATAGTATCTGTTAAATGATCAACATTAGGATGCAGTATGTACCTGGCTAGGACTGGCTATGTCGCTCCCTCATTGCAAAGGGGACCATGTCTAACATTTGCTGTTGTGTGTGGTAGGGTGCCATTAAACCAAATTATATGTTCTTGGGATGTGAGTGGTATTTCTATTTCTTCATATGGTGTATAATTTCCTGATATCTCACCCTCTTTATAGGTGTAAAATACCTGTGTGGTGTTATTTGAAGTTGGGAATGTAACCCAGGAATAGAATACCTCTGTCCTATATGCTTCGTGTGCCTCAACCGTGAAGGAGACAGCTCCACCCGCAAGTGCGAGACCAAGTTGTTGTAGTTTCTGAGTAACAGCATGTCTGCAGTTCTCAGCGATGTTCAGTGCTGCTGCACCTCCATCTTCATACATTATTGTAAATTACTAAATAAATTATAGAGAGAGTAACATAATTGGAATAATTCCTTTGAAGTGTCCAAGCTTGAACAACCCTACCGTCAATACATAGGCATTACCTAAGATAGTCCCTACCACCATGGAAGTCTCCTGTTAGGAGGTAAGTAGGGGTCTCTGAGAATGCACAAGCAAACTACTCAGGTGATCTATCAAATTCAAACCCAATCTACCAACGTTGGTGCCGCCGTGTCATGTGGTTTCCACTTTCTAGTAGGAACTGCGCTTTTGTGGGCAACAGAAATGTTGCGATGGTGCTAGACTAATTCGGAGCATCCCCTCAGGATATGTTGTCCTATAGACCAGCTAGCTCACAGTGTCATCATAAGCACCCGTGAACCTAGACAGGCAGCAAATGGTTTTGGCTGCCACAGAAGATGACAACCCTGATTCCCCTGGAATCATGGTAACAGAACTAGAACCCTTTCGCTCAGTCATTCATGCTCTCTTTCTCTCAGAGGAATATACAAGGAATACACAGAGGGGCATTTTTCACTATATATTGAACCATTGTGATTCTTGTATAGAAGAAACAGATGAAAGTGATTAGCAATATAAGGACTGTGAACAAAATGAACAGTTACACCATATTTCTAAAACAATATATGCAGGCATATAAGAACAATATTATTATGTGATCAAGGCTGCTGGGCCGCCAAAACGCATTATGTTAATAAACCGTTTCCTGCAACAAATTGGTATGAACTTTGCTGTAGCCTGAGAGTGCCCTTACAGAACTTTGTGGAACTTTGTGGAATATACAAACTTTGGTGAAACATGTCGAATGATACTATCAGAGAGCGTGAAATGGCAGCAGAGGAGCTGTTCTTAAATGTACCCGCAATGAAGCAAAGTGGCAAAATTAATGTCAATGAAGGTTCGGAAAATGGAGATGTAAAAAGCTTGCTGAAGTCTTTGGAGAAACACAGCTGCAGCGAAATGACTAAATGGTGGGAAATCACCTCATTAGAAAAATATCATGAGGTGGGTCAGATACCGAGGGGGTTAAGAATAATGTTGGCGCCAAGTTTCGACAGCCCAAATCCCATGCTTCTCAAAGAGTGGGCTGGGAGCAACTTGGAAGCCTCAATGCGATTAGTATGCCTGCTAATCAAATATGCCAAAGTGGATAGAGCAGCGAATATGGAGGAAATTGATCGGATTCATAAAGAACTCAGTAAACCAGAATTCCTTGCGAGTAAAGACCTCATTGACAAAAGCATGAGTGAAATGAAGGATCGCATAAAGAAACAGGAGCTGGTTATTAAAACAAGGAAGGCTTATAAATTTGCCAGAGACAAGGGTGATTATGAACAAGGGCAGGTGTTCACGTTTGCCCGTAAGTTTGATAAGTTACGCAAACACCAGAGTGGACAGCAAAAAACTATGTCAGCACCCGTGCCCTCTCGGAGCAATCAACCAGAGGTAGACAACAATACAAACTCCAACATGTCCACAGACAGTAACGCTATGACTAGCGCAACCACCAGTGAGATAGATATTCGGACAACCCAAGCTCAGGCAACGAAGCGGGGGACCTAGGGCTTTTAACTTTGGCAGAAGAACTGGATTATGTTCGCATGCAACGCAAACAGACCCTACACCCACGTCAGCAGCAAGCACAACCCGCCAGAAGCGAAATATCAGAAGGCAGCAAAGAAGGAAGTGCAAGAGGGCGAAACCAACAGCGACAGCAATGGAGGCAGTACAGAAAGTAAGTGACAATACTATCATTAATCTCACGGATGTCGAATTGAATGCGGCGGAAAAACAACTGCTTTCATTAGGCCTTTCGTTTTGCCCAGAAAGTAACTTTAATTATGTGCATACGAGAGTGGACGTATTCAAGTTCATTAGGAAGATCAAATTAAAAAAATACTTTACTATCAAGAACAAACTAAGTGAGGAGGCCAACAAGGGGCCTGAACTGGATATGACCATAAGCAATGTATCTACGAGTGACAGTAACACAAAAGAATTGGTGGTATCGGATATGCATGCGATTAACATCTTAAACGCATTGTACAGGGGCCAGGAAGTTGTACGTGCTACACAGGAGGTGGCTGATCATGAAGGGATTAATATCTCTAAATCTTGTAAAAGTCCTTTCAAACGGGCCTCGACATTCATGCCTGCAATGCCGCGTGACTCGATAGATGTATTCCAAGATCGTATCACCGAAGAACTAAAAAAGTTACAGCATCAGACTCAAAGCAACAAGACAAAACCCACCCAGAAAATGAGAGACTATTTCAATTTGATGTCCAAATTGAAGGGAAATAGCAAAGTCATTATCAATAAATCAGATAAAGGAGGTAGCGTAGTTCTGTGGGGTAAAAAAGAATATAAGGAGGAAGCATACCGTCACCTAAACAACTCGGAATGTTATCGTAGGATACCTAGAACATTGATTGCCAGTACACATAAGCAGTATAAAGACGAATTACATACTTGGCACAAAGAAGGGCTGCTTACGAAGGAAGAACTAAACTTTTTGCACAAAGAGTATCCGGTTCTTCCGAGCATTTACTTTATCCCTAAGGTGCATAAGGGAGTTAAGCCGATTCCAGGACGCCCGATAGTATCGGCAATCAATGGTATTTTTGAGAACACCTCGAAGTACATAGACTTTTTCCTCCAAGAGTTGGTAATTAAATTGCCAAGCTATATAAGAGACACCATGGATTTCCTACACAAATTGAACTATCTTATTCTACCTTCTGATGTTGTGTTAATGACTATGGACATCACAGCGTTATATACCAGCATAGCCCACGAAGATGGTTTGAATGCGGTAGAACATTTTTTGGGTGAAAGAGACATTGAATTTTACAACCACAATATCATGCTATTGAAGATGATCCGTACATGCCTTAATAACAATATGTTTCAATTTAACAACGAGACATTTCAACAGTTGAGAGGCGTGGCGATGGGGGCATGCTTCTCTCCCAGCTATGCATGTTTACATGTAGGTTGGTGGGAGAGGCATGTCCTCATGGCCCGCCATGTGGAACAGTGGTCGAACAATATTTTGTCATGGTGGCGGTACATAGATGACATTTTTGCTATTTGGATAGGTACAGAAAATGAGGCATTGGAATTTGTTAAGAACATTAATGATAATGACTTGAATCTGGAATTCACAGCAGATGTGAGCACCAATGTTGTGAATTTTTTAGATGTAACAGTAAATATTAAGGACGGGAAATTGGAGACCAGTTTATTTCGTAAAAAGACATCAGGGAATACGGTACTGCATGCAGAGAGTTTCCACCCACAACACACAATAAAAAGCATCCCATATGGGGAATTCCTGCGTATCCACAGAGCGTGCAGTACAACAGCAGCGCGCGACCAACACCAGTTGGATGCCAAGAACAGGCTGTTAGCGCGTGGGTATGAGGAATTAGGTTTAAATAAAGCAATGAGTAAAGCTAATCTCAAAAACAGGGATGACCTTTTGGTTGTTAAAAACACTACGAATCAGGAACCTCTAGCAGCAACCATTACCGTCCCAGACAATGATTTGAATAAAAGTGAAATGAGACTGATTACTACCTACAGCAGACAGGCCAAAAAAATAAAAAATATAATTTGTAAGGAGTGGCCCATTGTGCTGACTGATCCTACCCTAAAGGCAGTACTTCCTAACACTCCCACCGTCACATACAGACGAGCGTTCTCTATGAGGGACGAACTGGTTTCCAGTAGTCCGGAAGTATCGGTGGGTGGTAATTAGCTTACTCCCACAAAAGGATTTTTTAAATGCTCCTCCTGCAGAGCTTGTAAGTTTGGAACCAACACTAACCATTATACTACACCCTTCAGTGATAGTCCTAAATATTTAAAGGGACATTATACATGTCGCACTGATCATGTGGTTTACGTATTGCAATGCACTTGCAAACTCCAATATGTTGGAAGTACTAAACTACAAGCTTACAACAGAATTTTGCAGCATTTACGTGCTATAGTCAACTCCGATCCCACGTACCCGGTAGCCAGACATTTCAAAGCTTGCCATAACAACAATCTAAGCTGTCTGAGCTACTTCATTATAGATTCAGTACCAAAACAGAAGAGAGGGGGTAACCGGGAAAAAACTTTAAGACAACTGGAGTGTAAATATATACTGGAGTTAGACACACGCATCCCAGGAGGTCTAAATAATGGGGAGGACTTGCACCACTTTCTATGAAGTTATAGGACAGTCGCACTACATATTAGATCGCTAAGGTCATCAGGTTAATCTGTATAGTTGGGTTTTCTCTCGTTTTCTTCTTCTTCTTCTTTCTTCGGTCCTTACACACTTATATATGCAGTTATATCAGATTGTGCCTTCATCCTACATGAAGTTTAATGTGGGGTGATTGTGATGTTGAACCTTTCTTTCTGTACATCTTTAATATTTGAATCTAGATTAAGGGTATTTAAGTAACTGAGCTTCCTCGGGGCCAACATGTATATACTATGTGTTTTTTGTAGTTGTAAAATCTGTTTTTTACTATTATTGTGTGTGCCACCTATTGCGATTTTATTAGACATCAAATGTATAGAGATTTTTTACCATTTTTCGAGATGCAATTTTTAGGATATATTCAGAGTATTGTATTAGTTTTATCAATTGGTTTATAGTGAATGCCTTGCATATTTTGCACATTATTCTGCGGATTTGTACATTAAGCAGTATTTGCACATTCAATATGAAAGTTGCCAGATTTGCACATTATTTTTGCAGATTTGCACATCTTGCTGTATTTGCACATTTATTACCATCATGCTCATTTTGCTCATATTTTGCGTAATTTGCACATATTTGGTAAAGAAAAAGATTTCTTTATGTACATCTCCGTTATTAGTATAGTACAACAATAAGTGCTTGGCATTGAGTGAATCATCCTGTCTCTTGCAATCTTACCTGTATTGCATTGCAAATGGATATACCTACTAAAATATTGCATTTCTGGATGTGTTGAATATAAAAGCAAACGGGATTGGTCCCTATATGCATATATAAGTGAGAATCTCAGCCAAGTGAAAGTATATTTTTTCCATGTCTATACGCAAAGTATTTTTTCCATGTCTAAACGCAAGGTGTCACGCTATACGTTTATAAGAATCACGTTCAGTTCGTCCTAATCATGTGATCAAGACCGCTGTGTCGGTCGAAACGCGTCAGAGCCATATGAAGTTTGTGAGAAAATAAACGGAGCACCGAATTTTGCACCAGCATACCTGTGTCCGTGTCTTTTAGCAGCACCGGCTGGTGCTACGAAAGGAGGATTTGATATATATATATATATATATATATATATACATATGTATATATATTATCTACTGGCGGTCGCCAGTAGATAGTTATGGTTAGGACCGTGTTTCCATAAAAAATCCGCAACATTCTATTTGGAATAACTTTGGCGCCGATTGACGAATCCTCGCGAAATTTTCAAAATAGGTGGGGCGCTCCGCTCCGCTCCTTCCCTGAAAGTCTCGGGGGGATTTGTCAAGCGGGGGCTGAGAAAAAGGGGGGGTCCCAAAACGCGTTTTCCCCATGCATTTTTCCATAGGACCTTTAGTCCAAGCTACAGCCCGAACGGCTGAACAGAATTACTTGAAATTTGGCAGAGAGGTAGTCCTCAGGTCAGGGATGTGCCTTTTGCAGGTCTGGTGTAAATCTGTTCAGTATTTCCTGAGAAAATAGCATTTAAATCAATATATATATCTATGGGCGCGCTCCGAGCGCGTACCGTAAGCTTACTGTACGCGCACGCTGCCGCGCGCGAGCGCGAGCGCGATTCTGATTGGTTGTTAGATCTTAGTAAACATTCGAATCGGTCGAAACCAGGAAGTGTCGGCCGCCATTTTGTCTCTCGCAGTCTGAGGGGGTGAAAAACAAAGGTGGATAACGTGAAAAGGGGGCAGGCTGGACAGTTCCTGACCCCCTAGCCTTGGTCAGGGGGTCCCAGAAGGACCCCCAAGGGCAAAAATATATTTTAATTCTTTTACGAAAAATCGCCGAATGCGCGTAGCGTACGCGCACGGTAGAAACGGAAAAATTCTGCGAACTACGTAACGTGGGCGCGCGGTGCGCTTCACAGCGCACGCACAGTGCGCGAAGCGCACCGTGCGCGCACGGTACGCGCACGGTGAAAAAACTTTAAAAAAATAAATAAATACATAAATTAGCATTTAAAAAACCGTACAAATTCAAGGAAAAAACCATAGGTTTCACACACGTTATAGTTAGGAATTAGCATTTAAAAAACCTTGCAAAGTCACTTAAAAAACCATAGATTTCACACATGCTATAGTTAGCTGGGCATTTCACTCGTGAAAAACCAATGAAATTCCCCCGTTATAGTTAGGGCAGATAACTATAACTCGCGCGCCCGCAATCCAGTGCTCATGACGTCACATATTACATCACTCATGACATGGTCAGTGGCATTACTCATGACATCACCGATGACATCATCCTTGTGATAGAGTGACGGTCGCGCGAGTTATAGTTATCTGCCCTAACTATAACGGGGGAATTTCATTGGTTTTTCACGAGTGAAATTCCCAGCTAACTATAACATGTGTGAAATCTATGGTTTTTTAAGTGAATTATATATATATATATATATATATATATATATATATATATATATATATATATATATATATGTATGTTTATATAGCCAGTAGGTAGTTATAGTTAGGACCTTGTTTCTATTTAAAGAGCGTTTTTTCTTTTACCAATATCTTTGTCGCCATTTGAAGAATATTTGCAAAATTTTCACAACTAATGGTTCACTCAGGTCAGGTCCTTTCTTGAAACTTTCGGGGTGATTCGTCAAGCAGGGGCCGAGAAAAAAGAAGGGTCCCAAAACGTGTTTTCCCCATGTTCATTTCCATAGCAACTTTAGACACGGCTACAGCCCAAACTGCTGAACGGAATTGCACCAAATTTGGAAAAAAGGTAGCTCTTTGTCCGGAAAGCGACCTTTTTTTAAATGGAGTAAATCCGTTCAGTAGTTGCTGAGAAATTTAAAAAAATAAAAGTTTATATATCTGAGCACGGTGGAGGAGGCGCAAACCCTCCCGAGCACAAGCTTCATTCTGATTGGCTAACAACACTCCAAAGCAGAATGTGTTGGCAGCCATCTTGTGACTCGGTAACAGTCACAAGAAAAAGGAAAAAAAGTGAAAAATGAAGAAAATAAGGGAGGGGAGAAACACCCTGCCCCCTAGGCCTGCTCAGGGGGTCCCACAGGGACCTCCAGGCCAACAAAAAGCATTTTAAAAAAAATGTCAACCCGAGCCGCACTGGGTGCGCAAATCTGGAAGAAAATTAAAAAAACCAAAGTGTGGTCTTCTGCGAATCCCGCACTTCGTTTTCTTAAAGCCCCTGGGTGGGCCAGGTCCCGGGGGCAATATATAATAATGGTGTGGGGGCATGCAGCCTGGGAACCGCCACCTCCCAGGGGCGATCCTTATTCAACTGCAGGGGGCTCGTGGCCCCTCCCCACAGCCCTGGGGACCACTACCTCCCCGGGGCTTCATTAATAAAAAAAAGCTGGGAGGGGCTCTGGCCCCCTTACACAGCCATGGGGACCGCCACCTCCCTTTGGCTTTAACCATTAAGTGTGGGGGCATCACGGCCTTCCGCAGCCCCAGGGTCTGCCATCTCCCCAGAGCTCTTTTTATATTTTCAAGGCGTCGGTGGGCTCCTGCTCCTCCTATGACAATTTAGCAATCCTTCTGTGTGGGACTTACTGGAGGTAATAGGAGGGGTAGTTGGTCCCTGAGGTTGTCCTTGGGTGCCAACTGCCTCTTCTATTACCTCCACTAAGTCCCACTCTGTGGGATTGCTAAGAGATCTTCGGAGGCCACCCCCCCTTTCTCCACCACTCTGTAAAGGCGTCTTCTGTCCCAGTACTGGTTAGGGGATGAAGTCCAGTTTACTCCAGAGGGAGTTTGGGGGCCAAGAAGCCCTCCTGGTACCTCTTGTAAGTCCTACGCAGCAGAATTCCTGAGCACTGGTCAAAGGGCTGCTGGCCTCTAAATTGCCATGCCCTATTATATGCTAGGGACTTAGAGGTCGTTTTAATCTTCCTGCTCTATTATGTACTAGGGTCTTACAGGGGAGGTCATGCCAATCGCAGGGGTACCCCTACCCATAGTGTACCCTAGTATATGTAGGTGTTTTCACTGTAGTCTAAGTGTCTTTCATCATAGCACTGGCTTCGGACCTGGTTAGTCAGAGTCATTTACCACCAGTACCAGTCAGCAAAACGTTGGGGGCACAAGATGACTTTGCAACAAGGCCTCTTTCTGCACCTCTGTTGGTTCTTTCTGCATAACTCTTGCTTCTTTCTGCACCTTTCTTCGTCTTTCTGGACATCTGTTGCCTCTTTCTGCATTTCTCTTGCTTCTTTCTGTGCCTTTCTTCCTATTTCTGCACATGTCCTACCTCTGTACGCATAGTTAGAAACTTTCATTTGAAAAACCTTTGAAATTCACTGAATAAACCATAGGTTTCAGGGACGTTACAGTTAGAAATTAGCATTTAAAAAACCTTTGAGATTCACAAAAAAAAACACAGGTTTCAGGGACATTATAGTTAGTTGGACATTTCACTCGTAAAAAAACAGAGAACTTTGGACGTTATAGTTAGTTGCGCCTACTATGACTCGCGCCTCCGCAATGCACGGATGATGACATCACATATTACATCATTCATGACATGGTCAGTGACATCACTGATGACATCTCAAATTACATCACTAATGACATCACTGATGATATCATCCACGTGATAATCTGATGCACCTCCTCATACCATAATATAACCTTTGATACACCCACTCTAAAATACAGACTACCATTTTCGAAACCATAGACACACCAATACCAGTTACTACATACCCACTCACTAATTCCTAGGTCTACACACACATCCACTCATTTACCCATACAGTCACTCATACAAGCAGTCACTCATCAATACAATACTATCATATGCTCTCATACACCTATACAGACACACACACACCGCAACTCACCCATAGATTTACTCACACACCTAGTCAGTCATGCAAAGAATCAATTGCGCTCCCATTTACTCACCTATACAGTTATACACACATCACCTCACTTATTCATACAGATACTAACACATACTTACTCTCTAATACAATCACTGATACTAGCACACTCTCATCCATACAGCCACTCTCACAATCACTCACTCTTGCATTTAGTCATTTATATACTCCAACACTCACATATACTGCCTTTTACATATCTAGTCCCACTGAGACATCCATTCACTAACCAACACACCCATACACACACTCACCCACCCATACAGCCCTTCAAAGACGCACTGTTAAACCCATACACCCATATACAGAGAGTCACAACTCCACCCACCCAGACACTCAGGCACCCATACAGATACTCAGACAACCAATCAATGACCCATATAGACACTCATGTAGCTTCTCACCAACCCATGCAGTTGATTACACACCAACTGACAGACTGATACAGACATTCACACAGTTTAGTTACTAACCCAGACACGTCTAAGCATTCACTTATAAAGTCAATCACACACCTACTAAATCATCCATTCAGACACTTATACACCCACTCATTCTTCAATACATCTTGGCATATATATATATATATATATATATATATATATATATATACATATTTAAACTTTACAGAACAGAAACATGCAGTCACTGGATAATGTCATCAGTGATGTCATCAGTGGTGTTATTTGAGATGTCATTAGTGATGTTATCAGTGATGTCTCTGACCATGTCACGAATGATGTGACATGTGCAGTCATCAGCGGTGCAGTGCGGAGGCTTGAGTTATAGTTAGCTCAACCAACTATAACAGCAGAATTTCTCTGGCTTTATACAAGTGAAATGTCCCACTAACTGTAACGGCCCTGAAACCTGTGTTATTTTCAGTGAATAAGTGAATATTTATGTGTGTATATATATATATATATATATATATATATATATATATATATATATATATCACTGAAAAAACCAAAGGTTTCAGGGGCGTTATAGTTAGCTGGACATTTCCCTCGTACAAAACCCTAGAAATTCCCCTGTTATAGTTAGTTCAGCTAACTATAACTCGCGCCCCCGCAATGCACTGCTGATGACGTCACATATTACATCACTCATGACATGGTCAGTGACATCACTCATGACATCACTGATGACATCGCAAATGACATCATTGATGACATCACTGGTGACATCATCCAGTGACTGTGTGTTTCTGTAAAGATTAAATATGTTTTATATATTTATAGTGAAATGCCTGTGGAAGAATGAGTGGCTGTACAAGTGTGTTAATGGATGATTTTCTAGGTGCGTAACTGACTCTATAAGTGAGTCATTAAATGTATCTTACTGCAGACTAGTGACTAAACTGTGTGAATGTCGGTATGTTTCTGTCTGTTGGTGTATAAGTGGCTGCATGGTTTTGTGAATAGCTATATGAGTGTCTATATGGGTTATTGATTGGTTGTCTGAGTATCTGTATGGGTGCCTGAGTGTTTGTGTGCGTAGGCTGTGTGTGACTCTGTGCATAGATGTGTGAGTGGGTGATTCTATGGGTCCATGGTTTTAAGAGTGCATCTGTGATGAACTGTATGGTTGAGTGAGTGTATGTATGGGTGTGTTAGGGATTGAATGTATATCTCAGTGGTACATTTGTGACTAACAACATATGTGAAAGGCAGTATATATGCGTGTAAGAGCATATAAGTGGGTATATGTGAGAGAGTGTGATTATGAGAGTGGCTGTATGGATGAGTGTGTGCTTGTATCCATGATTATATAAGAGCGTAAGAATGTGGTACTATTTTTATGAGTAAGTGAACTTGAGTGTGTATAACTGCATAGGTGAGTAAATGGGAGTGTGATTAATTATTTGCATGACTGACTAGGTGTGAGAGTACCTCTATGGATGATTGGTGGTGTGTGAGTGTCTATGTAGGTGTATAAATGCATATGATAGTCTTGTACGGAGTAAATGTAAGTAGGAGTGACTGTACAGGTGAATGAGTGGAGGTGTATGTAGACCTAAGAGTTAATAAGTGGGTATGTAGTTATTGGTATTGGAGTATCTATGGTTTTGAGAATGGACGTCTGAAATTGTGAGTTGGTGTATCAACGGTTAAATTAGGGTGTGAGAAGATGCAGTAATTTATCACATGGATGATGTCATCAGTGATGTCATTTGAGATGTCATCAGTGATGTCACTGACCATGTCATGAGTGATGTAATATGTGATGTCATCAGCAGTGCATTGCGGGGGCGCGAGTTATAGTTAGCTGAACTAACTATAACAGGCGAATTTCGAGGGTTTTGTACGAGGGAAATGTCCAGCTAACTAGAACACCCCTGAAACCTATGGTTTTTTCAGTGAATTTATATATATATGTGTGTGTGTGTGTATATGTGTGTATGTATATATATATATATATTCACTGAAAAAACCATAGGTTTCAGGGGCGTTATAGTTAGCTGGACTTTTCACTCGTACAAAACCATTGAAATTCCCCCGTTATAGTTAGTTCAGCTAACTATAACTCGCGCACCCGCAATGCACTGCTGATGACGTCACATATTACATCACTCATGACATGGTCAGTGACATCACTCATGACATCACTGGTGACCTATGGTTTTTTCAGTGAATTTCAAAGGTTTTTTAAATGCTAATTTCTAACTATGGCTACAGAGATAGGACATGTGAAGAAAGAAGAAAAAACGCACAGAAAGAAAAAAAAGTAATGCAGAAAGAAGCAACAGAAGTCCTCAAAGACAAAGAAAAGTGCAGGAAGAAGGATAACGTGCAGAAAGAACAAACAGAAGAACAGAAAGAAGCCTTGTTGCAAAATCATCCTGTACCCTCAACTTTTTCAGACGGATACTGGTGTTAACTGAGTCTGACTAACCAGTCCTAGAGCCAGTGCTATGTTAAAAGACGCTCAGAATACAGTGAAAACACCTACATACACTAGGTAACACTATGCGTTGGGGTCCCCCTGTGATCAGCATGACCTCCTAGTATATAATAGGGCAGGTGATTAAAACTACCTCTTAAAACGCGCCACAGGGCGTGTTTGCACACGTCATCTCAGGCCCCGTCCCCTCACTTCCCCACTGTGTAAACACGCCCTGTGGCCGTTTTAAGTTGGGAGATTAAGTTCATTTGAATCCTGAGCGTCCCTAGGGTCCAACTAGACCACTAGGTACCTCCAGTAAGCGCCACAGAGCTGCGTTGCAGAGAGATGTAAAAAGGGGCACGGCCTAGACCACCTCTCAATAACGCAGCGCAGTGGCGCTTACTGGAAGCCCCTGGTGGGCTAGTTGGCCCCCAGGGTCCCTCAGGATTGAAAGGGAATTATTTCCCCAACTTAAAACGTGCCACAGTGCGTGTTTGCACATGTCACCTCAGGCCCCGTCCCCTCCCTTCACCACTGTGTAAACGCGCCCTGTGGCCGTTCTAAGTTGAGAGATTAAGTCCCCATGAATCCTAAGGGTCTCTAGGGTCAAATTAGCCCACTAAGTACCTCCAGTAAGCGCCACAGAGCTGCGTTGCATAGAGGTGTAAAAAGGTGCGTGGCCTCAGAACACCTGTCTGCCATGCAGCTCCCTGGCGCATACTGGAGATACCTGTTGGGCTAGTTGGCCCTCAGGGACCCTCAGTATTGAAGGGGAATTAATTCCCCAACTTACAACTGGCCAGGGAGTGCATTTGCAGAGTGCTGCTAGGAGGGGGCGTGGCCTCCGGCGCGATGCCGGTCTTTTATTTATTTTTTTAAGAAGCAGGGATGTGTGGCCCCCCTTCTTTTTCTAATTTACTGGCCCTGGGTACCCCATCCCCCAGGGCCTGCACCCTAATTTTTTTGTTTAAAAAAAAAAATTTGGCCCTCCCAAGGCCTTAATCGGCCCCGGGGACCCCATCCCCCAGGGCCGGCCTTTGTTTTTTATTATTTAAAAAAAATATATATTTATAGAAACACTTAGGACATGCTGGACAAACCGTATGTACCTATCACCATGACAATTTGCGTGATAATCATTAAAAGGCAACTATGCATAGAATGAATCCACATGGAATGTATTTACACCGCTAGTGAAGCTCTGACGTGTCTGACGCCCTACCGTGCCTAATCCCGGCGCCCCCGCCGGTGGGTACTCTCCAAGTAGACACCCTTGTCGTTTATTTATACAAACATGGGTAGATATTAACGGGCACATTTAATATACACGCACACCAAGCCATTCAAAGGGGATTCCACAAAAATTCAACCAAACTATGCAAGAAACCCCTCTCACGGTTAATAAAACACACATCCACTGCCGGATGTGTAATACTTTTTATTTTACTCTCTGGAAAGGAGACGAACCTCACTTGAGAGTCACAGTGTGCTCCTGGCTGAGCCCAATGCTGTGTTACACCCACCAGTGCCCGCCGAGTGCCTCACACCTCTGTGTTGTATTCCACCAGCTAGTGCGTATGCTATGACACTCTCTAGCCCATGTGCACTGTAACACCACCCTGTGAATATGTCGTGCCACACTTGCCTTCGCACGGGTTATATTGCCCCATCTAACGTGCCTTCCTCGATGCCTATGTTATAACGCACAGCGCTATGCCATACATATTACAATCTGGGATCCATATCTTTGTCACAGTGCATATGCAACGTTACACTCCCCAGCACATATTTTATATTACAACTTTAGAGACTAGTTAGGTTACACAACACTGCCCTGTGCATATTACACTCCAAGGCGCATATCGCATAGCACAAGCTAGTGCCTGTGCTATCTCGCGCTCTCCAATGAATCTGTCATTGCGCACAATGTATTGCATATTATATTTCACGCCCCGGTTCATCTTATATCACACTTTTTGGTGCATAGTTTATACCATATACTATATCTTTTCATTTTCAATCGTGCTCTCAGGACTATGTTCTATATAACACTGTGTCCACCTACCCTTTTCACGGACATTACATTTTGCGATGGGGGGTGGAGGGTCAGGGGGTGTTTCTGCCAAGTGAGCCCGGAGTCACAGTCACAAACGTCCTCTTCTTCCTGAATAAAAGTGAGATTATGCTGCATACTTGTTCATATTTTAAGTAGTTCGCACAGACACACATTTTAAAAACAATAAAGTTCCTAATACCCACCTTCTCTGAACAGTTAGCTTGCTGCCCCATCCACCTCCTCCCTATCCTCTGCTGTCTGAATCCATGGACTAGCCTCCTCCCTCCTGCCATGCATGGTCTGATGTGCTGCCACTGCCCTCCATTTAGCATGATGTACCAGTCCACTCCTCCTACCCTCCATTGCCCAATTCTATGGCCCATCATTGACCTCCTGCTTAGCCTCTGTGCTTAGCTTGCTGCCCCTATTCTCCTTCCCCCTGCCATCCGATGTCTTTGTGCATGCCCCTGCTCCATCCCATGGACCTGCCACTCCAATCTACTCTGCGTGTTCTGTTGAGCTGCCACTTCCCTCCCACCTGCCTAGCATTGTCAGATGACTGTAACCTTTCCCTGCCACCTCCACCCTGCCTGTCCACATGCCATGCCCCTATCCCCTTCCTCCTGTCCTCCATGGTCCATTTTACTGCCATACCCTTCTGCCCTCCCTGGTCTGTTGTGCTGCAACTGCTCCTCCTGCTTGCCCTGTGCGGTCTGTTGTGAGGCCCCTTCCCCTGAACTTTCTTGTCTGTGCCCAGGTCCTGACCCTCCCTTCTATCCTCCATGGTCCTTTGTTCATGCCCCTGCACCCTCCTTCTTGCCCATCATAGCCATTGTGCTGCCACTAACCCTCCTGCTTGCCATGCATGGTCTTCTGTGCTGCCATGGCCCCTCCCACCTTCCCTGTGTGGTCAGCTAGCTGCCCCTGCCCCCTCCCACCTTCCCTCCATGGTCTGTGTGTATGACATCATAGTCTCATTGTTGCTCTCCATGGTGTGTCTTGTTTCTAGTGCCCATACTGCCTGACCTCCATGGTCATCTTGCTGCTCCTGCCCTGCCCCCTTGCCCCAGCCCTCTTTTTCCATGTGCAGACCCCTATTCCCTCCCTCCTGGCTTGCTTGTTCCATTGTAATGCCGCTGATCCGTCCCGCCTGCCCTTTATGGTCTGTTATGCTGCAGCTTTCTCTCCTGTCTGTCCATTATGGTCAGCTAGCTACCAGTGCCTCTTTCCCCTCTGTTCTCTGTTGTCCATGTGCATGGTCCTGTCCCTCGCTATTGCTTTCCATGGATTGTTGTGCTGCACTCCCTGATGCCTGCCCTGTAGGGTCAGTTTGGTGCACCTTTCCATGTCCCTCCTGTCCTCTGTTATCCGAGTCCATGTCCCTACCCCAATTCCTCCTGCCTACCATGATCCAATGTACCATACTTGCAAACATTTTGAACTTGGTAAGAGGGAGATTTGAAAACAAACTGGGGTATTGATTTTCCCCTTTGAGTTACATTAAAAAAGAGGAGATTGTAGACAGGATCAAGTAAAGCCCATTTGAGCTTAAAAACATTGGACGTTTCCTGGCTGAAACGGGTCTGTTGGCATGTATGGTTGTACTACCACTGCCTCTTCCTTCTGCCCACAATGGTCTATTATATTGCCACAGCCTCTCTTGCCAGTCCTGTATTGTTGGTTTGTTGCCCCTGTCCCCCTTTCCACTGCCCTCCATAGTCTGTTGTGCTGCCACTGCCCTTCCTGCCTGCCCAGTGTGGTCAAATTGTTGCCTCTGCACTCTCCTACCTGCCTTCAATTTTCAGAGTCCGTGCCCCTGGCCTCTGCCTCTCAACAGTATCCCAATGAACAACTAGATTGCTAACATTCTATATTTATTACAAAAGTGTGGAACGCCTGACGTCATCTTGATGTAATCAAAACTGTAATACCTAGAGTATTTCCTTTAGAAATTACATATATGAGAGTGTCTTATTTGCATCAGGATTATGGTTAGTGCTCTAAAAAACTAATAGACATATTTTCTGAGTTTTCAAATAGCGACAAAGAACTTTTAAATTATTTGTAATCTTTATGTTTTTTTATCCAGTTGACCACTTGATTAAATGTTGCACCTAGGGGAGAGGGTGTGGTGTTACTTACAGAGCTGCAGACTTTGCAACTGGGGAACCAGGTTGGAGTTTCTGCTTCAGCTCAACATTCTGTGATTCTGGTCAAATCACTTAATCTCCCCATGTCTACAACCAGAATGAATTTGATCTTGTGTGATGTAACCAATGCTCATGTAAAGCACTCCAATACCTGACAAGTCTGCACTATATAAAACTGCAAATACACAAAAAATAAGTGTTTTGCACACTTCTGTCATTGGGCTTCATTTGGGCTACATCTGGCTACATCTGGGTGATATTTGTGCTGCATTTGGGCTCTTTTGTCTCTGGTGGCCATCTTTGGAGATTTATTTGTTATGAAGTTTCCTAATTTCCTCATTTACTGCAGTCTCCTCAGTAGGAAATGCTTTCAGTTTTTTACTTTGATTCCATCAAGAAGGTATTCAGATATGTCACACATTTGCCATAAACTCTGAATGTTAGCACTCCAGTTGCTCATTAGATCACTGTAGTCAAGCTACTGCTCACCACTGAAGTCTGCTGCTGGTATTAAAAGTGTATGTTTCAGTCTGCATGTCAGAATATTTTTATGAAATAGAAGAGGATTTGAGAAGTCAAAATGTGCCCTAATTTTTCTTTCTGCACCACTAATCATAATTGCTGTGGCAAAATGAACCCCCTCAGTTTGTTCCTTTGTAAATTAAATGTTTTAACTGTTACCACTTTATTCCAATCAAGATGGCTTCAGGTGTGCCATACTTTTGTCATAAGTAAGACTGTTAGCGCTCTAGTTGTTCGTTAGAACACTCTGGGACATTCTGTCATTGGGCTATACTTGGGCTACATTTCGGTGATATTTGGGCTACATTTGGGCTCTTTTGTCTCTGGTGGCCATTTTGGGAGACTTATTTGTTATGATGTTTCCTAATTTCCTCATTTACTACAGTCTCCTCAGTAGAAAAAACTTTCAGTTTTTTACTTTGATTCCATCAAGAAGGCATTCAGATGTGTCACACATTTGCCATAAATTCAGAATGTTAGCACTCTAGTTGCTTATTAGATCACTGAAGTAAAGCTACTGCTCACCAGGGAAGTCTGCTGCTGGTATTGAAAGTGCATGTTTCAGTCTGCATGTCAGAATGTTTTAATGAAATAGAAGAGGATTTGAGAAGCCACTCAAAATGTGCCCTAAATTTTCTTTCTCCAACACTAATCATACTTTCTATGGCAAAATGAACCCCCTCATTTTGTTCCTTTTTAAATTAAATGTTTTAAGAGTTACCACTTTATTCCAACCAAGATGGCTTCAGGTGTGCCATACTTTTGTCATAAGTAGGACTGTTAGCGCTCTAGTTATTCTTTAGAACACTCTGGGAAGCTGCAGTAGAACACAAAGGAATCAACTGACAGTCTCTGCCCTTGTTGGATGTACATGTTTTACTGAGAATGTCAGACTTCATTCTCCCATGAAAGATAATGTGAATTTACAGAAAATATGCTCTCAGTTTAGCTTATTGATCACCTTCCAAACCTCTGTGGGAAAAGCATGAGAAAATAGTTTTCTCTCAAACATGATTCATGATATCACAGCAGAAGGCTTTTTCACATGGTAAAATCACCTTAGAACACACCACAATTCCTAAAATGAGTATGGTACCATCAACAAATGATTTATAATGTAACTAAAGTCTTAAAATCTTCTATTAACTGCAAGGCTTTTTAATGAGGTGCTATCATGTATATTGGTCCCAACATGGCTGCCAACACTTCTTGGATGAATTGCTGACAGCCAATCAGATCTCACGATGAGATGTGTGGTTAGGCTCCGCCCAGATATATATATGATTTTACTTTTGATTTTCTCAGGAACTACTCAACGGATTGACACCAGATATGCAAAAGGCACATTCCTGACCTGAGGACTACCTCTTTGCCAAATTTAAAGTAATTCTGTTCAGCCGTTTGGGCTGTACCTTGGACTAAAGCTCCCTATGTAAAATTGCATGGGAAAAACGCGTTTTGGGACCCCCCTTTTTTCTCCGCCCCCGCTTGACGAATCCCCCCGAGACTTTCAGGGTACAAGCGGAGCGGAGCGCCCCACCTATTTTGAAAATTTCGCGAGGATTCGTCAATCGGCGCCAAAGTTATTCCAAATAGAATGTTGCGGATTTCCTATGGAAGCACGGTCCTAACTATAACTATCTACTGGCGACCGCCAGTAGATAATATATATATATATATATATACATATATATATACATATATATAGATATATAGAGTACTTGTACTCCTACTATCCGTTCCCTAACCTAAGTATCTAGAGTGCGTGTGTATTCTGCCAAGAATCCCCTACTGAATGATCCAACCCCCCCTTAACTGCAGAGAAAGAATGTAGGTCCTCGTCTTGGGCACATGGTGGACATCCCTCCTTACAAAGGGATCAGCATGCAGCTGGAATGAGGTTTCAGCATGTAGTGACCCGAATGACAGCAAGTACTCCTCTGCCTAAACCCGCAAATGCTTGTTTATTTATATCAAAAAGCATCCTCGCTCTGAGCTGAGACCTTAGTCAGTCCACCATTGTTAGATAGGTGAATCGCCGCATGGAAGAACAACAAACAATCATTTTTGCACAATGTATGTTCAGTCCTTGTATGGATGTTCAAAGTGTTGTTATAGCGTTCTTATGAAGTGGAACTTGTAGGCAAATTTCATAGAAATTAATCCCACACACAAAAGTGTGTCAAAAGTCATTGTGTGAAGGAGAAGGCAACTTAGGAAAACCGTGTTCATGTAAAATGGCAGTGTTTCCCATTGGGCCTAACTGAGACAAATGACAAAGCAAATCGCTCCTCATTCAAACCTCTGAAACTTAGAAATGTGCTGTAATATCAATCCAGGAGAAAGACTCTGCAGATTCCAACAGTGTTTCTTAAGGTGTTAGTACCTCATGGCAATTCTGAGCTTCCTAGAGAGAGGGTGTTGGACCTGGCCCTTTTTGCAGGGTTATCCCCAAACATTTTGCCTTCCTCCTGTATTTTCTTGACCTTTATTTTGGCTTTAGGACTGTGCTCTCTCCTTTAAACTTGGTATGACTGGTTTACTCCCGGTTGGCATATTTAATGTACTTGTAAGTCACTTGTACAGTGGTATCCCATGTGCCCTGGGCCTTTAAATTAAATGCTAAGAGTGGGCCTGCAGAATTGCTGGTACCACCCAGAGAAGCAGACTTTCAAACCTGTCTCAGGCCTGCCACAGCAGAGCCTGCATGTGCAGTTTATTGCCACATTGACTTAACATTTAAAGTTACCTACCAAGGATGAAACTCCCCTTGTACTACATATATGTCACCCCCAAGGGAGGCCCTAGGGTGCCCTATGGACAGGATAATGTAAAGGTAAAAGGTTGGACTTGTGATTTTATTGTGTGACATGTCCAGGTAGTGACAGACAGCCTATTTGGTTTCTCACTGCTGTGAAGCCTACTCTTATCATAGGCTAGCATTGTGAATTCCCTCATAGTACTTAAGTGGTAATTCCTGATCTGAAAGGAGTAGCGTTGCCATGTTAGTGATGTTTGGAATAGAGGTGATAAATCATACTTATTCGCGTAGATGGGTATTTCATACCTATCGTAGAAATGCCACTTTTAGAAAGTGGGCATTTCTCTGTGCTTACAACTCTATGTGCTTTGCAGTCTGACTCCAATTCACTTCTAGGCCTGGTTGACAGCTACACTTTGGGCATACTTTTCAGGCAGCCATCACACAGGAAGAGTTGGGTGTAGTAGGATTGCATCTGCATTCATCTACATACTGAATGGTCTTCCTAGGCTGGGAGCGGGGGAGGCTGGTGCACTTAAATTTATATGGGCTGTGTCCTGCCCTCACACAAAGGGCTCTTTTACCCCGTACTGTACGTCTGCAGCCAGGGCTGAGTTGAAAGGGGGTTTTGTACACTTCTTAAAGTTCTTTTGAAGATCCACCTAGATCAAAAACATTTTGAGTATAAGTCCAAGGCTCTTACCCCATGTTTATAGACACTGCGTGGCCTTGTAACCAGATGCTGCCTACTCAACAAACTGCACACTACCAGAAGGAAGTGTTATGCTGCCAGGAAGAACCGCCATTGGACTGACATGCTTGTTGTGCTGACCTGTGGCCTGCTGGGCTGCAAGAAGGGTTGCCACTTTGCTGCAAGGACTTTGGTGTGCCAGCCTGCTGCCGGTTCTATGCTTTCATGCTCTCAGTTGTTCTCCTGGGGAAAGTGTGGCCGTGGGACTCTGAGTCCAGCCTTCCCAGTTATCTACAATTATAGTGTTGGGAGTGTATCATTTGGGAGGGACCTTTGCCTTAAAGTGAAGTGCGTGGTAAGCGCTTCCTTTTCTCTCCTTTCTCCGTGTGCCAGCAATCAGCACATTGTGAGTTCTGGTGCCCAGTGAAGCCATGACCCTTCAGGATGAAGGGAACTTCATTCCTGCATGCGCGCCGCCCGACGGAGAGATTGCTCCATACCGAGCATGCCCAATATTCTACCCCGCAGTGCTGAGCTGCCTGCCTTCCAACTGGGAGCACCATTGGGAATTCCTTGGTGACCCACAAAGCAGCATACTTGCCACCTCACATGCTCAGCTGTTCGCTGAGGGTGTGCCCCAGTGGAAGAAGGAGTGTTGGCAGTGTTGCACTTTGCCTAGGCTGTGTGTGCAGGTGCTGTGTGCTGCCTGTGCCTCCAATTGAGCCCCAACATCACGCTATGTGGAGTGGGGGTGCCACCAACTGTCGGCAGGGCTCCCTGACTAAGAAGCCTTCCCCTGTGGATACCATGAACACTGCTGGGCTCTGGTGCTTTGTTGTGAACTCTTGCCTTCCGGGGTGTGCACTGGTCCCGCCGGAGCCTGAGACTTGCTCCGTGCAAAGCCCCAGGGCCGGAGGGCTTATTCAAAGTACCGCAACTCGCCTAATGGGAGCACCTGCATCTTTGACAACATGATTGTAGTAGAACACTCGAGCCTATGGTATACCATACTACTGCTAAGAGGCATGCAGCTGCTGCTATGCCCTGCCCTGGGTGCCCAATTACCATATAAAGTGTAGCAGGAGCACAAGAGTGTGGTGCCCTGTGTTTTAATAGTAATATGTGGTGATCCTTGTGTCTAGGTTCATTACTTGCTGCATTACCAGCCCTGAATGTTTAATATGTGTCGTTTTGTACTGAACTATCTGGATAACAAGTATTACTTCATGTTCTGCATAATATGAACAGTAATGGTGTTTTGGTGGCATGTGCAACATAAAAACCTTTAGTACTTGTGATGCTTGACAGTTGTCTAGTTGACAAAGTGGTTTTGGTTATCTTTGGTGTGTGACTTACTTGCCCTGACAATAGTGGTGGGTTCTGCCTGGCTGAGGTGTATACCCTAGCCAACCAGAAACCCCATTTCTAACAGAGGGCAAACGTGTGTAAGGTCATATTTAATACACAGGAGGTAACTAGCTCTGTCTGTTATCTGTATATACCATGCCCCCTGTACAGGCCCGTGAGAATGTCCAGCAAACAAGTGATGATCAAAACGTCCATCAGCCACCTGAGCACGAGTTTTGAGTTTCTAGAACAATCTCTCCACCCGTGGAGAGAATGACTTCAAACTGACTTCTTTCAAGCAGCTGTTTTTGTGCTGACGGACATGTCACTGAAATCGCTGCTAAGTTTAGAATTAGTGACATGATGCAAGGGGCGTGTGAGGGCTCGGATGAGGCGGGCTCAGCAGCGACCACGGATGCTCTGCAGTTCAGGGAGGGTCCGTTTCATGCTCTGTGGTGCTTCCCCGGCGCCCTCCTTCCTCAAGCGATCAGAAGGTGAAGGCCTGTCACGTCAGTGACACGCGCTTTGCCTTCAATCTGGGAACATGAAAGGTGCAGATGCCGGCTGTTCTGGATAAGACGAGGCAGATGGGATCCTGAGAGCGTGAGTGACGGCCATGTCGAGACATATTATTTCGGAAGGCCCTTTTACTTTGACATGCACGAGCCACCTGAAGGTCGTTGGTATTTCACAAGGCACCAGAGCTGCGTTTAACCATTAATTGCAACGAAACCTGCTGTTCACTATTGTTGTGCATTGTATTTTTGGTTGTTGACAATTTTAAACCGTTTTGTCTCATAAAATGAAGCAGAGAAGGGGCTGCACTATGCTAGCAGATGAGTCATATACATCCACAGTTTAGGCGAATTAGCGTTTATACAAACGTTGTTAGGTAGTAAATTAATTCACAAATTTTAGGCAATAAGAAGGGGAAGGTTTGCACAATTACTAGAAAAACGCGAGTCAAAATAAACAACCAAACTCAAAAAATATACTTAGACACTGGTGAGAATATAAAAAAAATAGCATAAAGCCCTAGTTATATATTCAACCTGCTGTTAGTTATTGAAATTTGCTGATATTACCTGGAAATCTATTAGTATCAGACAGGGTCCCTGTTTCTAAATTCCGCAGATGGAATGAACTTATTATATTTAAGTAAAAAGTTAGACAAACATTGACAAGGTCAGTCGTGTTGACATTTGTCTAATGAACAGTTTCCCCTCAAGCTTCATCAACACCCACAGAATAGGTAAGCCAGGACAGCAGCAGTGCAGAGGGAGACAAGCCAAGGCCTCCAAGTGGGTTATGGAGGAAGAAGCGGCACAGATGACTGTTCTGGCAAAGCTAGTCCACACAGAACACCCTGCATTTCATATTGTTTTGTTATTTTATTTTATTTTTTTAAATAAAAAAATGCATAAGTGTCTTATTTTTCCTTTCTTGGCTGGCAAACATTTTAAACAAGTACAGCCTGCTTTGTTTTACTTACAGTTAGCTTCTGATGTACCTATCTGTTTTTATCTTGCTCGTTATTTTTCTGGAGCTGTCCAACTCAGGACATTTCTACAATGTGATTGTTGGACTTGGCCCTTTTTACAGGGTCATCCCTGAAACCTTTTGCCTTCCTCCTGTATTTTTTCTGACCTGTTGGTGGTGGTTTCATGGCTCTGGGCACTTTACCACTGCTGATCAGTGCTAAAGTGCATATGCTCTCTATTGTAAATTGTTGTAATGGATTAGTGATTCCATGATTGGATTATTTGATTTACTTGTCAGACCCCAGACAGTGCACTATGTGTGCCCAGGGCCTGTACATTAAATGCTGCTAGTGCCACCCACAGAAGCAGCTTGTAAAATGTGGCTCAGGCCTGCCATTGCAGAGCCTGTGTGCAGCCTGGGGCTGCCATGTCAACTTGGCAAGTGCACTGGCACTTGCCAGTCCCTAAACCTTCCCTTTTCTACATGTTAGTCACCCCTAAGGTAGGCCCAAGATACCCTCATGGGCAGGGGGCATTTTATGGAGAAGGTAAGACATGCCCTGAAGTGTGTGGCATTTCCTGATAGTGAATTACAGCCAATTTTGTTTTCACTATTGCAAGGTTACCTGTTCCCATAGGCCAAAATGGGCAGTTTGATCATAGCATCTGATAATCCTAACTGACCCAGGGAACATTGTAGAAAAACGAATTTAGTATGCCTGAACTCAGAATGATAAAATACATCTTTTAGTGAAGTTGGTTTTAACATTCTGCGTTTGAAAATACCACTTTTAGAAAGTAGGTAGTTTCTTGCCTAACCATCCAGCCTGCCTCTGCTAGGTTTGTGTATTGCATGTCTGGTTTGTGAGTGACAGGGGCTGGGGTGGCTCCAGGAGTCAGCACTAGGCTGAATAGACTTATCTGCATTGGGAGTGGTAGGAGGAGTAGCACCTGGGCCTGAATAGGGCTGTGCCTGCCTTCCACAATAATGGCTCAACCTCCTGTGGTGCGTCTGATGACCCTGGCCCACACTGACAAAGCAAGAAGTTGTGTAATGGCAGAATGCACCCAGAAAAGGTTTGGACTAGGTACAGACACTCTCTGTCTTCAGAGACAAAGGATTTGTGTGTATAAAAAGGGGGACCCAGACCCCAGAACTTTAGATCACTTCTGGGAAATCAAGAGGAACCTTTGCCAAGGAGAAGAAACCGGAGAAGCTGAAGGAGGATTACTGCCCCTGTGCTGTTTGCTGTCTGGGGTTGGCCTGCAGTGGTTACTTGTTGCCAAGGAAAAGAGAAAAGGACTTTGCTGTTTGCTTTGTCATCTTGAAGAAGATCTTCAAGGGCTTGAACTGAGCTTGCCTCCTGTCTGAAGCTTCAGGGACACAAAGACTTCACCACCAGCTTTCCCTGAATTTCCTTGCTGGGAATTCTGATCTGCAGTGAGGTACCTGCTGTTCTTTGGGCCCTCTGAGAGACTGCTTGTCGTTGGGAGTTGGAAGCACAATGCAACGAGGAGAAGCGTGTCGCAGCCGCAGCAGTTGCCGTAGCATCACCGGAAAAGTGTGCCGCCCCCGCAGCTGTTTGCCGTCGCATTGCCGACGAAGTGTGTCGCATCACCGGAGAAGCGTGCCACCGCCGCAGAGGTCACCGTCACATCACCAGAGAAGCCTGTCGCTGGGCCTGACGCGGCTCCAAAGATCATTGATTTCGCCGCACGGCCGTTGGGTGTGCACGCATCGCATCCGTGTTGTTGCATCCCATCAAAGACGCCATTTTGTCGCATTGCACTGGATCGTCGCATCGCATTGAGGCGCCATCTTGTCGCATCACACCGGATCATAGTAAGAAACCGAGGCATCACCTCCTCTCCGGTAAGGAACCAACGCATCACCTCCCCTGCGCTGCAGTATGGAACCGACGCATCACCTCCCCTAAAGCAAGGAACCAACGCATCACATTCCCTGCGACCCTTTTGTTTGTATTGCGTGATGCTTTACCTTCTACCATCTACATTGAACTAAGCGATTGCTACCATTTTAAAGTCATATTTTTATTACAATATTGTGGATTTTTGTTGTTTGGTCTTGTATTAAGTCTAGTAAAGATTACTTATTTTTCTAAACTGGTGTGGTGTCCATTTGTAGTGTTTACACACCGCCTCTGAGATAAGCCTGTCTGCTCGTGCCAAGCTACCAAGGGGGTGAGCAGGGGTTATTCAGGAGTGTATCCCTCTTTCCCTGACAAGAAGCAAGGGTCCCTATTTGGACAAAGGTGTATACCATTGCCTACTAGTGACCCCCATTTCTAACAGTGATTGATGTATTTTATTATTGTTGATGTCTTTTATGGTTTTAAATTGTAAAAACCGATTAAAGATTATACAACGATGATGAGAAAGCTAGTCCTGGCAACACCACCACACCTTACAGCCACCTTTCTTCTCCACAAACAAATCTGCAGCGAGTTCTGGACCAAATGAGCTATCTTACTGAACAACTGCACCAATATTGAGGCTCATTGTGAAAGAACACAGTGGTGGCTCCTTGGCTAAGGTGGAGGAGCGTCACCCCACTGATGAAGCAGTGTAAATAAAGGAAACGTAAAATGAAAATAAATCAATGTCATTATCATTTTATTGTTTCCAGCAGCTTTGCGGGTGGGCAGGCTGCTCTGCTCTCAGAGCCACGCAGGGGAGGAGTGGTCTTCCCACTCAAAGTGCGCATGAATGCTTGGCCGGCCCAGAGTCATGCGCCTTTTGCATGTTCTCCACGCAGGACGATTATAGACTGTGTGGAGAACATGCCCAGGCCCCCAGACCCCAATTGAGTGTCAAACTATGGCACTCAGACCAATCACAATGCTGCATTGCAGCGTTGTGATTGGTCAGGGGAGCCTGGGTGTGCTTCCTGGTTCCTGACCCTGTTCCTGCCCAAGTCCAACGGAGAAGAGATGGAGCAGAGACGCAGGATGCGGCGTTAAGGTAAGTGTTCTAAAATATATATATATATGTACATTCCCCTTCCTCAACTCCCCGCCACCCCCGATCCGTGCCAGCCGCCTCTGAATCAACATGAATCGAACCTTTGGTCTTCTGCCCTCTGTTCAACACGCGTTTGTTCTCTAGGTAAGGATTGTGCTCTACAAATAGCAGTACATACATGCATGACTGGCTTTTCTCTGAAAGTTCGTTACTAGATGGCCCTCACCGTGTTTTGTCACAGGGAGCAGGCGTTATTTCTGTTATGCTCCTATTCATCAACTTTTTATTTTTACCTAAACAATTAAAAGCTTGGCAGTTGACTTATTCAAATTACCTGCTGGGTCAGCCATTCCTAGTGAACAGCTAAAAACATTAATAGAGTCATGAAGCCTTCAATTCTGAAAGGATGGCAGGTTATTAGCAGTTAAAAAACACAATTCCAAGTAGAGTTTCTGGCAGTTTTGTAGAAATACGTTTCTTCCGTGTGTTTCCTGCTAGACTCTCGCAAAGTGTTGGTGCAGTGATTAACAGCAGCACTCATTTTAACAGCCTCGGAAATACAAATATGTAAACAAATCTACTTGGAAGCCTTGAAGGCTGAGCTGGGTCCTATGAGATTCAAACCTGTAACTTCTGATCTTTCAAAGTGTGCGTTAACCCTGTGAACTATCTGTCTTGGGAAGGGTGTGCACTAGAACCTCAGCAGGGTCCAGATTTACGCCTCCCCCCTCATTTATCATTCCTGGCTTCCATCCCCTCAGTGCTGATCCCAGTCATTACTCTCCAGTCTAGCTCAGCAGACTTGATCTTGTTTGTGTCTGTTCACCAGCTTCTTTCATCTCAAAGCAGTGTGGATGAAATATGGCTCTCTTGTCAGTAAGTTAGGCTGATCTGATGACAGTAACTTTTTTTTCAATACAGTAGAAAATGATACCAAAAAATGACAAAACTGGCTGTGTGTGTAACCTACAACCAGCAGGGTTAAGGAGGAAAGGCGGATTATCTTCCCTTCGGTCCACATTGTGGGTAATGAAGAGAAATGTTCATACACTTTATAATATAAATGTTGCTTTATGTTTTTATCTCTGCGTTGCCATATTTTAAAACCTAAGGGGCATATCTACAAGACGTCGATATAAAATTATCGCTGCTTTTGCGGCCGTTTTCGGCCGAAAAGCGGCGATAATTTTATCGCCTAATTAGCAAGGTCACGCTAACGCGTGAAACCTTGCATTAGCGCACGAATTCTTAACTCCCAGCTTTGCATCTCTAATGAGATGCAAAGTGGGCGTTCCTGACCTGACATGACAGGAGAAATGTCGCTTAGCGACATTTCTCCTATCATCAAGCCCCACCCTATGAAGCATAGCGGCAAGAAAAGTAGCGATAACCCCTGTTATCGCTACTTTCCTTACGCCTGCTTCAGGACTGACTTAGCCATGGTATCCTATGGAAGGTGGATATCATGGCTAAGTTTGTGAGGCCCATCAACAAGCTAATGCCACATTTTGTGAGATTATCGCTGGGTTTCCAGCGATAATCTCACGGTAAGCAGTTAGCGCTAGGATTTTTATCGCTTTTGAGATAAGCGTTGCTAATAGCACGCTATCTCAGCGATAAAAATCCACATTAGCCGGCGATAATTATCCTAGCGCTAAGAGCGCTTAGCGATAATTATCGTCGGTTGTTGCTGATATGCCCCTCTATTTTTAAATGGGGTATTGTTCCGCTCATCTACAATAAATCTTTTAGTGGCTGTGCGCTTTGTGGGTGTGGTGGCTGGTTTGGGCTCCTATTACCTTCTGCAAAAAAGCACTGACCTGCTCGGTGATTCTTTGTCCCGTTTGGATACTCATAATGTACTATAATTTAACAGACTTTTTGTTTAAATAAACCTAAACCTAAAAAGAACCTTAGGTTTTGGTGCAATATCCACTTTAGAGTCATTTTAGGATGGGCCATTTACAAAGAAGAACAATGGATGAAGATTGCCCTGTCACAAGGGTGGTTGCTTGATGTGTGATGTCCTTTAAAGCAAGATGTTTGAAGGAGGTGACTCTTTGGGTTAATGCACCTGGTGTTGAAATCTGGGTTCAGCGTTCATATGAAGGTTCGGTTTCCGCGACTGTTAACTAAGCTTTTCACCATTCTGTTGTCAAATAAGGAGTACTACTTGAAACAGTATCGCCTATTACTTGGGTTCTGATTGCCAACTGGTGGGTGGGTTTCTAAACCTGAATAAACTGGAGAATTCTGAGTTGTGTGATAATTATCGTTTCCCCCTACAGATCTGTTCAGGTCAAGCCTGATGAAATGTATCATTGGAAAATGCTTGGAAAGAAGGCAAAACTAGGACTTTGTTGCTTTAAATACCAATTATTCATATTATTTCTCATTTCCAAGTAAAAAACATCCACAGAGCTACTTGCTGCACGTGGTAAATACCTCACCCTGGGGTAATGGAATTTAGCACATAAAATAAATACATCAGCCATCACCACAGTCTCATAGTCTCAGTTTTAGAGTACTATGAAGGCATTAGACTGGCGGGGGCTTTATATGAAAGAAGGCAGCATGACGGAAACAGAACAGCTGGGGCACCAGGAAGAGTCAGAGAGAGGGCCAGGGGAGGGGAGAGAGTTTCCACCATGTTGGTAACGCAGGGTAGAGTGTGATGGAGAGCTGGATGGAGCCTAGGACCCTTGCGGAGAGGCAAAGGTCAGGAGCAGTAGGAGGGAGGGCTGCAGGACATGACACTCATGTCACAGGTTCAACCTGGGTGGCTCTCAGACAGTCAATCACGCTACAGAAGAAGCTGCGTGGCATAGCTGGAGTCCATTCAGAGGGCATCTGCTTAAAATGAGTCTTTTTTTCCAGAACGAATTTTGTTCACACAATTCACCTGTGTCTACCGCTGGGATTTTGCCTGGGCTTTGGTTCTTTTACTGCTGAATGCTAGGGAAAAGCGGAGCTCATGGACAGCTCCTTTACCTCGAACAATATCAAGGGAAACTCAATTTTCTGACTGACCTGGGTACCATAATGACCTTTAAAATAATAAAAGTTTCCCTACCACTACATTAGAATTATTTGAGCACCATGGTTTGTAGCTGGTCATTGGAATGGGAAACAACAAAGGGGCAACCAATGCTAACGTGTGATTTTTGATGCAGGTAAAATTCACCTTGTATTGCCGCATTACCCGCATTATAAACCAACCTCTATCGGGCCACTGCTGTGCAAACAGCAGAGCAATAGAGAAGGCATGGGACTGCTCTAAAATGTCCAGAAATTGAAGGAAAAGATGTGGAGTGGAAAAAAAGAAAAACAAAACAGGAAAGACTGGAATGGAGGAGTGGAGAGTCCTTCACTGCAGAAAGTGCAGTAAAGACATTTGACTTTTGTGTTCTTCTGTGAGCTTGTGATCCCAATAAACCATGGTGTGATAGTTCATACAATCAGCTATAAGAGAATACTACCGTACCCAACTACTAGACTTAGTAAAGCACCTAGCAATGACATAGGAACTAAGAATCACGGGTGAAAAATACTCTGCAAGTTCCCTATGAATGCTACAGATGAATTACAAAAATGTATATTATTATTATTAATAATTTATATTTTTATATCAAACTTCCGTGATGGTCGATTTTGCATCTAAGCTCCAGTGGAAAGCCATTCCATAGGTCAGGCCATGGTTAATAAGAGCTCCGCCCCCATGCCACACAGCACACATGCTTGAAGTGGGTAGCTTTAAGATTAAAAAAAGAACAATAGTTCTCAGTGGCCTCATTGGGGCAGAATGAACACTTAAATGAGAAAAGAAGTTTGCAAGACTCAAATAGGATTCTTTGTTTTGTTGTGTAAACTAAGTCCATAGCTTTGTTCTACAATGTCTGATCTTCCCACCAATGGGTGCCTGAACTTAGTTCAGTGCACCAATGCTTGAAAGTGAAAGTCCAGGTTGTGGTAGCCTCACCTCGAATCTGGGGAACTGGGTTCGAGTCTCAGCAAAGATGCTGAACATCCTGTGATTCTGGGCAGATCACTTAATCTCCCCATGACTAACAAAAATGAATGTGTCCTCATGTAACGCAACTGGTGCTATGTAAAGTGCTCTGATACCCGATACCTTTGGGTCAAGTTTGCGCTATATAAGAACTCTGTTAAAAAAAAAATGAGACTAGGACAACTCTGCACTTTAGGGTCAGAGGAATGTGACACATTTACGGGTCAAAGGAATGTAATAATGTATTTTTCCCAGGAAGGCAAAGACTACCATAATTTAGAATCAAAGAAGTATAAAGTAAATGAAAAGATATATGAGAAGATTGATCAATAGGACATGATTAATTGCATCACAGAGATCATTTGTCAGAAGTCCAGCTTATAACTCCTATTTCTTGCAGCCAGTGTTTCCTCCAGAGTGGCCAGTTACATCTCCTCTGTCAAATGTTTTGATTGAAAGCCCAGTAGGACCTATCTAGACACTCTGAAAGTCCCAAAAATCTGATAACCATGCTTCCCTAATGGTTCTCCGTAAACTTTGCAACCGCTGAAAGGCATGACACGAACCTGTAAATTTTCGCATACTTGCTGAACACCTGTTCGCTACACATCCTCAATTTAGGTAAAAGGGCAACCACCTTTGCAGAACTATTAGTCATGTGGCAGAAATATTGGGGTTCATGGAGACTGATTGAGGAAATTGCATCTTCAAAGAGTGATCAGTAGAGTTTTGTATCAAGGAAGGATACACACTCACATCAAAGTAGGATGTTTTTCGAACAAGGAGATTAAAATAACACTACATGCATCCATGCTAGCTGAGCACTAAAAACTGAAAAGGACTTCATGAGAATGGAGAGTTCTGCTAAAATCTATATTATGCATGAAAACCAAAGTTTCCATTATCGAGTGGCTTATGATATTGAACACATGTTCATAAGATTTACTGATTCTTATGCTAGACAAGTTAAAAAGAACTATCACTGATTTAAAAGCTGAAACTGAGGTTGTCAAAGTTAAGGTGAAAAGTGTGAATTTCAGTGTGGTAAGGACTGTAGAGAACGCAGAATGATGTCTTAGAAATTTATTGCGAAAAATGGTAAGCAGAAAGAAAAACATTTGTATTTAAGAGTGATACATATTGAATATGTATGTAATGGTTCATTACAAAGTGAGAAACGTGAAATAGAATGTGTTTGCCTCACCCAGCACATACCCCACCCTGGGTTGCAGTTATTATTTGGTGCAGCAAATACCCTACCAGACTCCATAGAACTTTGAATCAGGCTCGTAGTTTTATTGACTTGTATCTCAGATTGAACTTTGAAGGGGTTTCCAATTACAAGATGTGTTCTTTTGAAACAATTATTAAGAAAGGCAGAATGACAGGTTAATTTTTTTTGCTAGGCCCCATACCAAAATCAATCATAGGGTGCAAAGGCACTGAGTTAATGAGAGAGAGAGAGAGAGAGAGGGAGAGAGAGAGAGAGAGAGAGAGAGAGAGAGAGATACTCCTAGTGATAAACAGCATTTTGTTCACATGCTAAACAATGCATGCCGTAACAACGCAGTCGTTACAACGACCGCGTTGTTATTTCGCATACCGTTACAACGCAAGTCGGAACAACGACTTGCGTTAAGGGGGCAGAAGGTGTTGGATTTAAAATCCAACACCTTCCCTAGTGTCCGCACAGACTGGAGTTGGAATAGTTGATTATACTATTCCAACATCCAGCGCCCCCTAAAAGCAAGTCGTTGTTCCGACTTGCGTTGTAACGGTATGCGAAATAGCAACGCGGTCGTTGTAGCGACCACGTTGTTATGGCATGCGTTGTAAACGCATGCAAAGAAACGTCCTATATTCCTCCTTGTATATATCCTGCAGGGGCCTGAGAGACTTCCGGTTCGCTACATATGTATACGAAGCAACATTCGTAAGTGTATGAAACACCAGCCGATCATAATCTTCTCTCTAGTTCTCTGTTTCCTAAAGTACTTCTGTTTAGGAATTTCGTAAAACTTAGGGGCAGATTTATGAGCCCCTTGCGCCACTTTTGCGTCACTTTTAACATGGGAAAAGTGACGCAAAAGTGGCGCAAGGGGCTCATAAATCTGCCCCATAGTGTTGTGGTGTTAAAACATGATTAGAAGGAACAGTTACTTTCATTCCACCAAATTACTGAATTATGATATGAGTCTTTAGACAATCTGTTTTAGAAGCAAAATAACCAATTGCTAGTTAACCGAAAGCACTTAAGGGATATATGCCACCTTGAGAGATTATTTTTTTATGCAATTTAGGTAAGTGTAAAGCAAGGCGAAATCACATATGTATGACAGATACAATTTGATTTATGAGGTACTTACTCTTTGACTTCCATTAAAATCAACCATCGACAGTAATCAATCTTTTTCATGCAGACTTTGCGTATTATCGCACATTTGAACAGGAATGTTAAAAACATTATATTGTATTGCATTAAAAAAAATAGCACTTCGCATGCCAAAGCACTTTATCGAATAGATATTAGTTGGTCTACTTTTGTTATAATATTAGTATCAGGAACATACAGCACTAAGGATTGCCCATGCATTTATCTACCAAAATGGTGTATTGATTAATCCACAAGTGTTATGGACATGAGCAGGGTCAGGAGTCTGAATTTACAAATACCTGAATGGGGATAGGGTGGAGGCTGGTAGTAATAGGGTAAACACCGAACCCAAGGGGCAATGTTTCTTTAGCGCAAAGGTACTTCTAGGTTCCAGAATGAGAGGTCATGTTGTGAGGCAAGGAGTTACAAATTATTGTTTGGCAAAATAGGGCCCATTTCGCAAAGTTTTTTCCTTACCTATTTTCCACTTATCTCTGCAAAGCAGTAATTTGTAAGAGCAAAATTCACATGTTGAGTCAAATAATCACAGAACAGATTTTACTGTTGTAAAGTGAATTTACAGAATTTGCAGAAAAACAGTCAGTGTTGCAGATTTTTAGCACTGTTAAATAATGGATTGGGAGTGGTAATGTGGGTGCCGGGGGACACACACTCTTAGTTTTAGGGATATTTATAATTTAGTTGTAGATTTCCACATTGAAAATGCACTCACAACTATTCATGTGAATGGTAGATTGTGTGGCTTTCCTTGGTCATAAAGGGGAGATACCCCTTGTGGAAAAATCCCATCTCCAACACCATCATGTTGAAGGAGTTGTAGAAGGAGAAAAATAAAATATATATTTTTTTCCCTGTGAGGAAACAAACCAATCTTCGTGCAATTTCATATCTCCTCGTTATTTAGTAATGTGGGACTTTCCCCCAGTGAAATTTCCCCAAAAAGTATATAGTGCACCTTTGAATACTTATTTACAACCACAGCTGTCATTAAATTCCAGGGTTACATTTTTCTTGGATCCTGTGAAACTTCCAAATACAACCCAATGCATGAGTAATCTCACAGGAGTTGTTTTGACTTCTGAGAGGCAAGTGTTATCCTTGTGCCCTTGAAACATAAAAAATTGTTGACTTTGCAAACGTAGGCATTGTAAATCTGCCCCATAGTAACTTTTTCCTTTTATACAGAATTGTGTTTAATAGCTAGAAAGTAAACCTTATCATAGTGCACATCTACACCTTTACACTCTAAAGCTAAGCACTGTAAGCATAGTGTTTATGATATCAGCAAGTGTAGAGTTTACATCTGTTAATTGTAGTGCCTCCTAAGGGTCAATATATTCCTAATGTTAGTGTATCACCTGCAACTATGCTCGTTGACCGTGTACAGCTTGCAGACGCAGGTACCATTTGAAGAATACATGACATAAATTGCAGAACAATAGTAATATTGATGACAACTATTAATAGTGATAGATTAAAACAAGTACATGAATTTCAAAAGTGGTTAGCAGGGTTAGTATTAAGAAGGCAAGGGAAAGAAGAGATTATGTAGCAGCCTGGTGCCAGGGACATCAACAAACTTGATCGATCATTGTGTCCTTGTCTGCTATATGTTTACTTATCTACAACAATACTAAATATCATCGATGTATTAGATGGATAGATAGATAGATAGAAAGATAGGTAGATAGATAGATAGATAGATAGATAGATAGATAGATAGATAGGTAGGTAGGTAGGTAGGTAGGTAGGTAGGTAGGTAGGTAGATAGATAGATAGATAGATAGATAGATAGATAGATAGATAGATAGATAGATAGATAGATAGATAGATAGATAGATAGATAGATAGATAGATAGATAGATAGATAGATAGATAGATAGATAGATAGATAGATAGATAGATAGATAGATAGATAGATAGATAGATAGACAGACAGACAGACAGACAGACAGACAGACAGACATACGGATGGATGGACAGACAGACATACAGATAGATAGACAGATAGACAATCTCTTAATTTGGTTAAATAAATAACTATAAAAGACGTAGACCAGATAAAAACTCATGAAACTTATAAATCCATTCACAGGGAGATAAAATACATTATGCACAGTCCCTAAAACATAAGTAATAAAACAAGTACAATTGCTACATGCACAGTTAAAAACAATGGATCCAATATAGAGAAATAGAGGGCGAACCGCAGAATTCAAACAATTAAGGCCGGCCTCTCAAATCTTAACAATACTACTTAAAGAGTGGCCCATGTTTACACAGGTACACATTTCTCTCAACATAGAGAGGAACACCATTGCTGGTCTTACTTGTTGAAACTGAACCTCTCTCAGAATGGGAACCAAAAACCTTTTACTTGGAAGGGTGTATAGGCTGCAGAACATTATAACTTGTATCACAGACTGAGCTGAAGTTTTATGCCACTCACAAGGCCCTAAAAAACCATCTGCAGCCCAACCTTTAGGAAAATTGGCTAATGGGAAAAAAATTCAGCCTAAACCTGAATAAAAGCTGACAATGGTAAACGTTATTAACCCAGGTCAGGTATGGTTCGATAGAGCTAAACATTGATGATGCTAAATATTTCAAAACACATTACACAACACATTTACCGATTTTAGACATAGAAACCTGAAAGTGCACATTGCACGTGTTAAATGAAGTGACACAGCACTTGAGACAAGTGAAGTAACAGCACCATAAAAGCGTGCTTGAAAGTGTTAGAAAAAGAGAAATTCATTAATAACTGATTATAATGCTTATCAATAGGTTTCCATAACAAGATTATTTTTGGAAATTATGTTTTATTATTCATTTACTGATTAAACTAATGATGCTAATGATGTGGCTTAGCATTTCTATTGCCTTACATTGAAATGTGTAAGGAATAGATTGTGTACAATTATGCGATAAAATTAGTTAGGAAGCTGATATTTTACAAATGTGATAGGAGAGACCATAATAATCACACAAAACAAGAAACAATCTTAGTAAAATGATCTTTGAGAATAATTTACATGTATGGATGTTGAAAAATGTGGCAGTATGCCATAATTAACGTTAATCATTTTTGTGTAATAATAAATTGGTGAAGCATTAATATTTTTCGTTTATTATGTAATGTTTGATTTAATGTATTGTATTTGATTCTAATTGAGTTTAATTCAATTGACATATGCATTTTAAGGCCTTTTAAACGTGTTTTACCATAAGCTGCATTTTTCCGCGTAGCCAAGTACAATAGTCCCTTGGCATTTCTGCAAATTTTGCCCTATTTGTTCTGTACATGTGTCATCTTATGTTTAAAGGACATTCTTTTAGAGTTCACTGTGAAATAGTCCGGTGGAAAAGTGAACCATACCCGATGTCATGGATTGATACACTGTAAACTTCTTACAGTTGACAAACCTGTGAGACCCGGCAAGCCAGTTCTTTCTCATGATCAGCATGGGAAAGCATGCAGGAATATCTAAATTGTATTTGGCGATTTCATATGTAAACTAATCATGCAATGGACTGACTAGTGATTCCTTTTACCACTTTTTGCTTTAGAACATTTGGATGCTGTTAGAGAAATGAACCATCCTTCTGCCTTTAATGGTGGTAGGAATCTGTAACCATGTATATAATGACTGTTGTAAACCATCCTCTTTGGATTTGCATCTCTGACTAAATTTGTAGTCTTATACTACATTCTGTAATATTCCTGACTGAAATGCTTAAGAGATTGCTTATCTGTATTGATTTTGGATCATTATACAATAACCAGATTATCTAAATTGTCTGAGAATATTATTTTGTCTTGATGCTTTTCATTGAACAGTGCTAGTTTCCATTTAAATGTAAATGTATTGTAGGGAGAATAAGTGATTCTTGTCAGAGTATCAGGTTCTACTTCTTTTATTTTGTGTTCCTGTAGCAGAGCTCCTAGTGTTCATAATTTTAGTTAGGTTTAACTTCTTTAGGAGGTTGAGTTGATACTTTATTTCTATAGCATGGTCTTGAGAGTAGAATATTCAAACATGATCTCGAACAAGTGAGCTAGTCACAAATTAATGGCCATTATTGAATAGCTAACTCTGTGTTTTGAACACCCTAATTCTCACCCTTCTTATCAGCAAAGAAATATTTATCAGAGGACCATTCGCCTCAGTGTTAAGAGTAATGCTGTGATCCGTCTAACTGTAGAGGGCCTAGAATGGTTTAAGGGATAAATGCGTAAGTAGCAGAAGTAAGAGATAAAATTAAAACTATTATGACACTTCTGCTGGATCAAATGAATGACAGAATGCGCACCCTAATTATACAGATAAGGTTCAGTTGCACTTGACTCCTTTCAAATCGGGTGGCGTTTAAAAAAAGATATAGCGTTTCTGATGAGAGATACCATGTTGTGCTCACGGGATATGCAACCTGAGTTCAGGAATATTTATAGTTTAGCGCTGTGCGTAGCACTTTGGGACATGTAACTTCCATATTACCTTTCGTAGGCGATAGCAAGTTTACCTTTGCTTAATCAGAATTGTATAAACTTTCCCTTAGAAGTGTGGGGCTACGTTGAAAAAGGTTATGCAACACGTATGCGTGCACCATCTGAGTTTAAATTTTTACATGGGTTTGAATGCATCACTCATATATTACGAGGCAGGAGTAATTCACAAGTGTTATCACACTGATAAAGTTATGGTGAACTTTTTGTTTAAAATCATGGAGTGAATGTGTGTGTGTTTTGTGAGGTAAAACGTAATTTATGCTGATTCTCATGGAACTTTGTTCATAATCTTTGTTTTAGTTGCCCCTGACAAAGAGATAATTTTCTCGAAATGCATTGGGCGTATTATGTTCTTGGAAGGAATTTGTGATTCCCACATGTAAAGAAATGAACATCGTGGATTTTTTTACTTCACCACTAAACATGGAAGTCTTGAATATCATGTTTTGTGATGCTTGAACTGGATGAAATTTGGATCAAATATTGATAAAAGTTGATAAAAATGGTTGAAAAGTGGATAAAAATAAGGACAAATAGTTACCACAAGCATTCGTGGGATTCATATTGGCCTATGGGCCTATTCATGGGCTGTGCACCTGGGGACTGTTGCACCTTAATTGGTCATCAGCTTTACATAATACTTCTGCTGGATCACCATTTTTACCAGACAGTGCACTCAAACAGCTGGTTTACAAAATTCATGGTCCTCCCAGAGAACAGAGAAACAAGCTAAGTTTGACCCACATATAGTCAGCCATTACAATTTGCTCCGGCTGCGTAAAAAGGCTGGGACGTCCCAAAGCTGTCAATGCAGACTGGATATAATGTAGCCAAGGACTTGCTTTAGAGTTGGCGAAAGAAATACATTGCTGTATTAAAAATGTTTTATAGTGCTCCTAGTCACCTCATGGTTACTTCAATGCACTAGAATATTAGTCAGAGCCTAACAGATAATATGGCATTACCCATACTAAATACTCTTTGATCACTATCGCCATATTAGCCATAAGCAAACCTTTCAATTTGGTAGTTTGCTGGACTTTTTTATTATTGTAATGGGGTTGCCGCATATTAATTCTGGTCACAGGATGACTTGTGAGCACATCAAGAAAACTGTAGTGGATGTTGGGATGGACATATGAGAACATCATAAAATACTCAGATGCTAAAGGAAGGCTAGAGCGAAGAAAGCACAGTGACACATGTGAAGGAGACTCTACCCATAAAGTATGTAGGCAGGGATTATAGCAAGAATGAGCCTGTGGTTTCACCTGGAGGATTTAACTGAGGCAAGTAAAGGTTTTCTGTGAAAGATAAAGGTGCCTATTCAGAAAGGTAAAAATACACATGTTTATTTACTCACATGTGTATTAACTACTACACTTAAGTGTAACTCTACACGTTTTTGATGTTCACTATTTCTAAGTGTAGAGTTACACATAGGTGTAGCCTCACATGTGTTCACCTCCTCAAATCAGTGAGTGAAGCCTCCTACAAGATTTTTTAGTGTACATTTACTGCTAGTTACTTGCACATGCAGTGAAGATCCCTGCAACCATGGCAAAGAGCTCTCTTTGTGAAACTAAAGGAAAAATTATTAAAGTTTATTACTTTTAAAAACAATATTACAATATTTTAATGTAAAATATGACTGTCATTTTAAATATTTAACTTTGACCTAGAATTAATAAAATGATATATTAAACAACATCAACGCATGAAATTTGAATGTGTATTACATAACTAATTTATACCTAATCAATTTATTAATAAATAATAAGGTATGGATAATAATTCAAACAAAATTGCACCCTCACTAACATTTATATTTTTATGTAATATGTAGAAACTTCTGTTAAAAATGGTGTGGTTAATGATTTTTCTTTTAAGTGATAAAATACTTATTTGATATTTATACATATTTTTAACACACACACACATACACATACACACACACACACACACTAGTTCCTATGAGGTTTTATTTTATTTTTCTGATTACATTTTTTCTATGGGAGTGTGTTGCAGTACCGGTGAGTGCCCATGTGTGGTGCTTGACTTACTCCAAGACTGGGCTGGAGTAAATTAACACCTGCTCTGACACCTTAAGGTCTGTAGCAACTTTAGAAGTGTTATTTGTGAACAGCAGTTGTCTTTCTCTTTTATGTGTATTCCCAATTTTCTAGCCCTACTCCTTGTCCCTTTTACATTTACTACGGAAACGTATACCTGAGTTTGAGGAGATCTCTGCCATTCTGGTGAATCTCTCTGCACAAAACAGATAGGAGATGCAGAGGCGGATTTCTCTGCCTCTAGGTTTGTGAATAGCATTTTAGAATACACAAGTAATTCTTCTCTAGTACTATTTCACATATTATAAAATGCAGTTTATGCATATGCCTCATAGAAAAGAAACAAGTGTAAAGCCCAGGATATAGACCAGCATAACTGAATGTGAAACAATTGTTGCTTTGTTGATGCAACCTTTTCTCAGCTGATGTGGTTATCACGTGTCCATGATTTCTTACAAATTGAAATAATATAGATCATTAAAAGAGGAAGTATAACTAGAGATGTCAGTTTCCAGACTGGGTAATTTGCAGAACTATACCAAAGCCTTACATATCCTGTTGGGCACTGTTTATATGAATCAGAGTCATTTACCACTAGTGTCCCGGGGCCTAACCCTATTACCCTAATATTGGACCCAAAACTGATCACGAAGCACACCCCTTTAGCACAAGACTTTCAGCATAGAGAAGTCAAGCAGTCTAAGGCTTACTCAGGGAGCTGGTGTGGGATTTGAGACCCAGCACTCAAAATACATTCATAGACAATAATTAAGTCATGTTCCAGCTGGTACTTGAGCTTAAGTTGTTTAAAAACACTGTAACACACACACACACACAAGTACACAAACATACATATATACACACACACACACACGTACACAAACACACACTGCAATTTGCTTTGGCCCTTTAGGTGAAATCTCGGTTTGTACCACTGAGGTGAATGTTGTAGGTTCACTCCAATCCTGTTCACAGTTTCTTCCCTCCTTGCCCAAATCCTTCCTGTCTTGAGTGCAATGTCAGAGTACCTTTATGTCCTTTGTTGGCAAGTTCTTGAAGTCTGTCTGGGAAGTCAGGGCATGTGTGGGTTGGTATCCACTGAAGAAGGCCTGCTTCTGGTGGGTAACAGCTCACAGCCCATTGTATAAAGATGATGCAATCCCTGCTAAGGCCCACCTAATGGGATATTTAGATGAAATGAGTGCTGGTACCTGCAATATCAGGCCCATCACTGCAATGCCAATAAAAGTCAATTTGATTGCTCTTAAGGTCATGGACCTTGTGCTCATAGAGATCTTGTTGCTTAGGTATTCCTCAGGCCCAATCTCAAACTCCCACTCCAAACAAATAAGTGTCCATCCCGAGTCACACCGGGATGTATGTCGTTACAACGCACACTTTTACAACGCATGCACTTACAACGCATTTTTTACAACGCAACATCCACTACAACGCATTCCATTACATAGCATGACACTACAACGCATGTTTAAAAACTACCTTTACAACGCATTCCATTACATCGCATACTACCTTTACAACGCATACCATTACAACGCATAGTATAGGGGTAAAAATTACTATTCTAACTCCAGGGGGTGCAACAGTAGGGTAAGTGTTGGATTGCGTTGTAATGGTATGCAACACCCATGTCACGCCCCTTTCACACAAAGTGCTGAGTGAAACGTGGCCGTATTTAAAAGGACACGAAAAGCCACACAGGGTGCCTTTACGTGTCCTTGTAAATATGGGGCAGCAAAATGCGCCACTGGTGCGTCACAAAAAGTGACGTACAGGCCGCACAAGGGACTTGTAAATAAGCCCCATTGAATCCCAAATATTGACTTGACAGAGTATTGTTAGCTTCATATCAATAGGTAAGTTTTATATACCTACCTCCACATCTTCACATCTTCGTACGTTGGTAATATAGCTTAAATGTATGTAGATGTGGAGTTATCAATAGTAAATCCTTACCTCCCTCTGTACATTTACTTTTCGATATTTTATTTCTCCACATTGTGGCAACAATATTCTTTCCCATCGATATTTAGGATTCAATATTCCCTACTACAACCCATTACAGAATTTGGGTCTGAGAAGTCTTATGCCAATCACACTGACTACAATTATTCATTAACAAAATGTATATTTCCAATATCCTATAGAAATGTAATGAGTAAAGGCCTTAAACAGATTTACAAAAATCACTCTCATCCTTTGGCAATATGCTGATGTCAGAGCTAAGGGAATGCATGAAACTAAGGCCAGCAGATACCTTATTTGTGGCTTCTTTTCTGATGATGAGGATAACTTCGTGTCCACGTTTTGTTTGAAGGGTGTAAGATGCAGAAATTAGGGCCTGTAGAAACAGGCTCTTGTCTGAGGTAATTGTTCACCACTACAGTTAGAAGCGACAGCCAAAGGCAAGAGCTTCTAGGGGAGATTAAGGACTTTTCTGAGTCTGCCCCTAAAAAAACACTAATGCCGTTAATGCAGGGAATCACTAGCCATCTAACCCTTTCAACTTCATTTGAAAAGAAAAAAAAAGAAAAGATTTGCCGTGACAGCAAACAGGTTTAATGACATTCTACTGCTTGCATTACAGGAGTACCATCAACCTTGAGTCGCCTCTAATCCTGCCATCTAATTGGATGACACAAGCGGTTTTTGCTCTAATTATTGGCTTCTTTTGTGGATGAAGGCGCCTCATATTTTCTGCATTAATTTGCCTGCTAATAGATCAAAAGCTTATTATTTCGGGCACTTATTGAAGAAAACAAATGCCCTGTTGTTGAACAATACAATGCTCACGTTGAATATTAGGATACACAATGACACTAATACAATAGCACAATGTAAACGCAATATTTTCACCATCTTTACAGCCAGCGGCCATAAATAGTGTTAATACCTAACAGAAGTTATATTATTTTTATCATTCTTCATTTTGCTTCACTGCCATGAATCTTTATCTGAAAGTACTTGCAAAGATTAAATCTCTCAGAGTTACTAAAATGTGTATACACCGAGGCTCAAGCTACCCTTTGCCAAAATTAGAAATGGCATTTGGTTTCTTACTGTTTTCATATTACATGCTGTTTTGTAATATAGCACTTAATTGCAGCATCTCCAATGTTTCTATGCACGAGTGCTAAAGAAACCGAGGCACAAAGAGAAAAGATGATTTGCCCAGGAACAGGAGTCAGCGGCGTAACATGGGCCCCCGCATCCCCTGTGGAGCGATGGATCCCAAACTCCAGGGATCCCCTCAGCACAGTAACCTGGTCTGAGATCTCCTGGTTGAGTCCGGAGGGTCCACTCCATGTACCTTGGGTGGGCAGGACTCGAAGGGGCATATTATCAAGCACGGAGTTAAAATTATCGCCGCTTTAGCGGCAGAAAACTGCCCCTAAAGCGGCAATAATTGGCTTGATAATATGCCACAGAGAATTCCCATAGAAGCCCACGTTGACACCAGAACATGGGCTTCTGTGGGAATCCTCAAGGGCATATTATCAAGCCCATTCTCGCCGCTTTAGCGGCAGTTTTCTGCCACTAAAGCGGCGATAATTTTAACGTAGTTTCTTGATAATATGCCCCAAGGTTCGTTACACCACTGACAGGAGTTTGACCTAGTGGGCAGACTAGAATCCACTGTTCCTACTGTCAACAGTTTCCCCACTAATCCCCATCTGTTTCTCTTGCTTGAGATCATTCAATGTCTTACCACAGTTTAATTAAACCCTCTAGTGATTCAACTATCTAGTTCCATTAGCTCGATCTACCAAGGTAGCAGGTCTTGACTAACTGATTATTTTTATATCACTCACATGACTCTCTGGGCATGATTCTGAAGGTGAACAATATGTTTGTCCGGTGATAGTGAAACAGGTGAGTAACAAGTGATTTACTGAAAGGCATGAGAGACCCCGACTGCTTTACCATTTAGTGGCAGTGGGTTCCAGGTGGTAGCTTGAACAGAGAAGGATCTGCTCCCTTTAAAGTGGGCGTGGTCCACTATATGAAGGTGTGAGCTTCTGAGACTCCTGGTGGTGGTCCAGGGTTGAATCCGGCTGGCAGGAAGGAAGGGGTCAGATCATGAAGACACTTATAGACCAGGAAGCTTAGCTTTAGGGAGATCCTTTCCTTGACCAGTAGCCCATGTAAGTCTAGTCTGGCAGCCGAAAGGTGGTATTGCTTTGGTGCTTGAAACCAGACAAACTGATGCATTCGGCACCCTTTGGAACTGTTTGAGCCTGGTAATGCGACTGCCTTTTCTGCTTCAGGCGTAAGCAATCTCCATGAGCCGACTTGCTACTTGGAATAGTAGGAACTTCAGCTCTACCATATTACCATTGTGAAATCCGCTTAAGATTTCATTCCAACTCTGGAAGTCCTGCGGACAAGTGCTTGGCTGACACAGCAACCAGGCAGGCAGTGGCATGGACCTTTTACGACTCAGACCCTGTAATCGCACTGAGTAATACATGTGAAACTACATATACTTCACTTAATTGGCTGCACACGCTCAAAATCCAGGTTGTGATGGGTTCTCTAAAGATCAATTAGATCATTTTACAGCTGATCTGCAGTGGGTAAGAGTAAGATTTAGTTAGCTCCATAAATACAGCCGTACTGGGAACCAAAACTGGCCCTGGCAAACAGCTTGGTTACGCCGGGGGGGGGGGTGCTAGTTAGAAGCACCACTCCTGTCTCACTGCTGCCTCTTTTGTTACAGAGGGCCAATGTAGCAGCTCTGCTGCAAAGCTGACCACCAGTAACAAAAACGACCCCCAGGGGTCCAAAACTGACGGCCTTCCTGGGAAATGCCCGATGCCCGCTACAGCCGGTCCAGCCCTGCACATAAATGTCACTGTCTACCACTGACTTCACATGCACTTTCTCACTGACATGCTAAAAAACGTAAGTATGAAAGATAAAACACCTAAAAGGCTTTGACCAAATTCTCAAGTGCAAATCTGTGTATGACTCATCATTGCAAGAAAATGCATAATGTGTGGGTAAACCACACTATCCTAGTTCATCTGTAAAACTACAAAGGAGGATTTTATAGCATGAAAATCATCCTTAATCCTGCTCCAATAGCAAAAGTCTAGCACAAGCTTCCCACCCTTATTACCCCCTGAATGGCAACTAAAATAAATGAGATTGGTTTTGATATTGTTCAACATCCATGATAAGGTTCAGTGCGAGTCCCTCTGGCACAGACAGCAAGAAACCCAGATCTGTGCACACCCACCCCCATTTGAATGATCCCCACAGCAATAAAGTGATAAGATGGTTGAAAAGCTCTGAACCAGTATTAAATACTCTCAATCAATAAAGTATTTGTTATGCACGACTACTCGCCCGTAAGGGCCTCAAGGCGTTGGGGGAGGGGGGGTTCGCAGGTTCTAGTCCATCAAGGAGGGGGTCTGTTGAAGAGCCAGGTTTTGAGGTTTCTTGCGAAGATGGGGAGCAATGTTGTCCATCTGAGGTGGAGCGGAAGGTCGTTCCAGGCTCTAGCCGCGAGGAAGGAGAATGAGCGGCCTCCTGATCTGGTCTTTCTGGTGTGGCGGACTGTGGCATAGGAGAGCTGGGCTGATCGTAGGGTCCTTTGGGGTGCGTGGAATTTGGGTTGGTTGTTCAGGTATGCTGGTCCGGTGTCGTGGAGTGCCTTGTGAGCGTGGGTGAGCATCTTGAAGGTGACTCTAGCTTTGATGGGGAGCCAGTGGAGTGTGCACAGGTGCTGGGAGATGTGGCAGCGTCTTGGCAGGTTGAGGACCAGTCTTGCGGTGGCGTTTTGGATGTTCTGTAGCTTGCGGGTGAGGTTTTTGTTTAGACCGGCATAGAGTGCGTTGCCATAGTCGAGTCTGTTGGTGACCAAGGCGTGAGTGACGATCTTTCTGTGTTCGAGGGGGATACATTTGAAGGTCTTACGTAGGAAGCGGAGGGTGTGGAAGCAGGAGGACAAGACGGAGTTGATCTGGCAGTCCATTTTGAGCTCTGAGTCCAGGATGATTCCCAGGTTGCGTGCATGGTTCGTAGGGGTGGGCGGGCTTCCGAGGGCCACCAGGTGTCATTCCAAGCGTCGGGGGTTGGGCCCATGATGAGTACTTCCGTTTTGTTGGTGTTTAGTTGCAGGCAGCTCTTTTTCATCCATTTGGCGACGGCTTCCATGCCTTCTCGAAAGTTGTGTCTGGCAGTGTTGGGTTCGTTGGATAGGGAGAGGATGAGTTGGGTGTCGTCTGCGTATGACACAATGTTGAGTCCGTAGGTTCTGACGATGGGGGTGAGCGGAGCCGTGTAGACGCTGAAGAGCTTAGGGTTGAGGGAGGATCCGTAGGGGACTCCGCAGGTGGTTGGTGTGGGGTCCGAGAGGAAAGAGGGGAGTCTGACCTGCTGTATTCTGCCGTTGAGGAAGGAGCGGATCCAGTCTAGGGCCTTGTCTTGGATCCCTGCGTCGTGGAGTCTGCGTATTAGGGTGCAGTGAGAGACTGTGCTGAACGCCGCTGAGAGGTCGATGAGGATGAGGGCTGCTGTTTCTCCTTAGTCTAGTAGGGTGCGTATGTCATCTGCTGCGGTGAGGAGGGCGGTTTCCGTACTGTGGTTTTTTCTGAAGCCTGATTGGGAGTAGTCGAGGATGTTGTGCTCTTCGATGAAGGTGGCGAGATGGCTGTTGATTGCTTTCTCAATGACTTTCCCTGGGAACGGGAGCAGGGAGATGGGTCTGTAGTTTTTGAGGTCGGTGGGGTCTGCCGAGGGTTTCTTCATGAGGAGGTTGATCTCGGCGTGTTTCCAGTCATCGGGGAACGAGTCAGTTGCCAGTGAGAGGTTGATGGTGTGGCAGAGCGTGGGTGTGATGGTGTCAGCGGCTCTATTGAAAATGTGGTGGGGGCAGGGGTCAGTGGGGGCCCCGGAGTGGATTTACTTCATCGTCTTCAGTGTGTCTTCGGTGGTGAGGGCTGCCCAGTTGTAGATCGCTGGCTTCAGGGTGTTGGGGGTGGTTGGTGAGGGTTCAGTGTATTGGCTGTCTTCGTCAAAGTTGACATAGATGCTCTTGATTTTGTGGTGGAAAAAGGTGCTGAGTTTGTTGCAGAGGTCTTGTGAGGGAGGGATGTTGGTGGACTCACTGGTGGGTTGGGCAAACTCCTTGATGATGTTAAAGAGTTCTTTGCTGTTGTGTGCATGAGTGGAAATTCTGTCTTCAAACGCTCTTTTCCTCGTTTTTCTGATGAGTTGGTGTTGGGCGTTGGTGGCGGCTCTGAAGTTGTTGTGGGCTTCTGTGGATTTGGTGTTCCTCCAGGCCTTTTCGAGGCGGCGGCAAGTGCGTCTGGACTCTTGGAGTTCGGTGGTAAACCATCTAGCTTTCTTGGCGTGGGTGTTGTTGTTTTTCTTGAGGGGGGCTATGGGGGGTATCTGTACAGGGTTCGGGCTGTTGTGTTGGGGTCGTCATTTACCGCGATGGTTGGGGTTGAATTGCTGAGTGATGAGGTTAGCTGGTCGTCTGTGATTCTGGTCCAGTTTCTTCGTGGGAGCAGGTGCTGGTGTCTGTGGATGGTGGGTGTTCTGAAGGTGAAGTGGACGCATCGATGGTCAGTCCATGGGAGTCTTTGGTTCGGTTGTGTTCTTGCGGGCGGGTTGCGCAGGGTCCACAGTCTTGGCGGTGCTGCAGGTGTGCCGGCAGGAGTGACAGCTGAAGGGTCCATGGGTGCCGGCCGTTGATGCTAGCTTGCAGTTGTTGTTGCGGGCTGGGTTGAGTGCATGGAGTGCCATTGGGTCGTAGCGTTGGCGGTGCAGAGATCCAGGGCCCCTGGCTCTATTCAGGGTCGGGTCATCCAAAGAGGCGCAGATGGACTTGCCTTTGGCGCGCCTTTGGCATGCCAGCAGCAAGCCCGCTGCGTGTGGCCGCGCAGCAGTCGCCATTAAATAGGGGTTGGGGAGGGCTGGACAACTGATGGCGGGAGTGGGGAGGGGAGCTGGATTGGGCCGGTTGCTCTGGTTGTGCTGGGGGAAGGGGCCATGAGGGCAGCAGTGGCAGGGAAAAAACGGGCAGAAAAGGCAAAGGAAAAAGTCAAAAAGAGAGGGGAAAGTGCAAATAAAGCAGCAAAAGTGCACGCAGAGTGGAGGAAAGATACAGAGGACATAGAGGAGAGTGAAAGGGGAGATGGAGATGAGGGTGAAAAACGAGTGAAAAACGGAGGAAAGACACAGAAGGAGAGTGAAGAGGGAGCTTGAAATGAGGGGGAACATTAGCGAAAAAGGAGGAGAGACACAGAAGGAGAGTGAAGGGGGAGATAGAAATGAAGGAAAAAATGGGTGAAAAGGAGAGAAAAAGCAGAGCGAGAGAAAGAAGACAGAGGTCCACTGGACCACCAGGGATGAGGCTCAGGTAAAACCTGCGGGGGAGGAGGGCCGCGAAAACCAACACTCAAGAGTGCAGGGGCTCGGGGGAAGGCCTCACTTAATGGTGGAGCTGCGAGGGCGGGAGAGCAATTTCATTGACAATAAGTCAGTGGTCTTGCTCACCATCCTGTGCCAAGACATGGCTTCAAATGCCCAAAATGCAAGGGAACACCCATCATGAAATCAGGTATAGATTCCTATTACCAGGCACAGCTTCAGTTTCAAAAGCATAGCATCAAATGCCCAGGCACAACCCCTTCTGGTAACATATAGCCAGATGGTTATCCCATAGCATTTTATTTTACTGTAGATGTACTACTGCTTGGAAGTGGGGGGTCAACCATGCTGGCATTGTGAGAACAATGCACATCACTGCCTCACCCAGTGGAGAGAACCGATGACCTAATTTTTCCTAGTCCTTTATCTCATATACAATAGGTATATGTGCCCCTTTGCAGTCACTAACCAGACTTTTTGGTGGACAGCCGAAACAGCATTAAGCCACACATTTACTGTCCTTCACACCCGGAGTGTTTTTTTGAACAAGCATTTGCAAATCCAAAATGGCCTGGCTTGCACTTTGTGTTCGAAAACATTACAGAAATGCTGGATGTCGGGAAAAAACACTAAACAATGTTGCTTTCTGTATATAATGCACATATGAGATACATAAATTGATGAGGGATGATTCAGCATACTTTTGAGATGTACACAGTGGCGGCTCCTCCTCTAAGGCGGAGGAGCATCGCCCCACTGCTATTTCAGCAGTGTACACAAGAAAAAGAAAATGATAATAACAGGACATTATTATCATTTTATTTTTCTCTGCGGGAGTTGGAGCGGGGCTGGGCTGTGACGCCAGAGGAGCGGAGTAGTGGTTTGCACTCCTCTAAGTGCACATGACGGTTTGGTCGGCCCACCAGGTTCGGCCAAACCATCATGCACACTTGACATGTTCTCCAGTGGGCTGTGTTGCACAGCCCCATGGAGAACATGTCCAGGCTCCCAGGCACTGCCTGAGCATCTAAACAGGACGCTCAGACCAATCATGATGCAGCACCTGCAGCGCTGTGATTGTCTGGGAGTCTGGAAGCCTGGGTGCTTCCAGTTCTTCCAGCAGACCTTCCTTCCAGGACAGAGGAGAGAAGTGTGGCGGCAGGAGAGGCAGCGTGACAGAGAAGGTAAGTTAATTTTTTTAATTTTTTTTAATCCATTCCACGCCCCATCACCCCTATTCCGAGGCAGCCGCCACTGGATGTACAGTAGTCCCTCATGCATTACAATTGTACTGTCACACCAAGAACCCAATAACACAAAATGAAAGAACAATACTTCTCTGGGCAGAGCAAAGCCCACACCAAGTATATTTTAAATAATTGGCAACAATAGATAAATCTTAAAAGCGCAATTACTTAGTGTGTATGGTGAGCGGGAAGGCAAGAACCTGAGTGTAAGAGATGTCTATATTTATCGCTCAAATTTGTTGTACTATATTATTGGCTTCTCTGGTGTTGTTGTTTATAAATAACTTTGTTTCTGGACTGTCACTTCAAAGCCTTTCCAGATTCCACCTGATTAGTGGAGATCATAGGAGAGACAAATGTGCTCCCAAGGGGGTGGGAGGCGAGTTTTATTGGGAAATGGGCTGTGGTGGCCTATACCATGTCCACGGCTTATACATTGCCTCAAGCAATATACATATCACACACCCACAATAAACAAAGTGGGGAAACTATGGTTTGGTCTATGACGCTCAAGTTGTGAAAATGGAGGGGTATTAAATTGCGAACACATGTCTATTTGTGGTAGACCAGTGCTTCCTAACCTGGTCCATGGACCGCTTAAGGTCTACCACACATAATCAGGGGGCCGCGACTGCTCAGAAAATTGTAATATGATAAGCAGATTAAGAAACCACGTCATGTGTGTTGGAACATAATTGTGAAGGAATTTGAAATTGGAAGCTATAAAGTAAGTTAGTATCCTTATCTTGATTCATGGGGGCCGAACGAGTACAGCAGATGAAACCTAGAATGGACGATTGGAGTTCCCAGTTGAAGCATTACTGGAATGTGCTGACAAAAAGAGAGAAAAAAGACAAAATTATAGGTTAGAGTCTAGCACACCGTTTTATCTTTTAGAAATAAAACTACATTTTGAAAAAGTCCAACCTTTGCATTAAAATTTCTGTGTTCCCATTTTTTTGTTACTGAGTTCAATAAAATATTTTCCAATTTGTGTATTTGTTTGAAGTATACTTTTTTCTGTATTTTTGTGTTTTATTTTGAGGTTTAAATCATAGAAATTGCTTACTCGGGGAGTCCCCAGCTTACAATAGTAGTCCATTGAAGGTCCTTACAAGTCAAAACCTTAAGATCCGTTGTGCTAGACAGTTTAGAGCATGGGGAGCTAACATTTAAAAGGACAATTGCCCACAGAAGAGTTTCTTGCAAATCCGGCATTGGTAGGGATCTTAGGTTGCCCCATAGCAGGTCTGAGATAGATCACCAATCCACCTTTTCTGCATATCCTAGTAATACATCAATTTCTGATTTTCCCTAGTATTGTGGTACTTACAACATTGCACATGCAATGCCAAAAGCATAACTATAATTGGAGCATGCAAAGTAAAAAAAACACATATAAAGCATGTACAACTGCCCAAACCTGACACACACAGCTAGAGAACTCTAATAGGGCACAAATAAAATGAACACACAATTATTCTTCCTGCTTTCCAGTTGCTCCTGATTTGCATGATTTATTCGCTCATTAACCCATCTACTATAAGGTCATCCGTTAAAGATGGAGGTGTTTCATGATTCTCATGAAACACAATTGACAACATAAGGTATGGCCCAAGATCAAGGTGCATAGAGTGTTCTCAAATAAGTGATACACACTTTTCATTGAATGGGAAAATGCAGCTGAGTGTAAGGGAAAATACATCTATGAAGAAGGAGATTCCAGGGACTGTCATTTAAATACCAAACTAGCCATGAGACTGCAAACTATTCACTTAAGATTTACATTTTCACCAACTCATGCTGCAATAACCGAGAGCCCAAATAACCGTCCTGGGAAGAGAGAGTTCGAAAACTCTTGAGCCAGAACAAGTAATGACCAATATTATGGGGAAAAGCCCATTAGAAGCTCACAGAACAAGTGTCGGAAAAACCCACATTGTCAGGGGAAATTATAAGGGATGTGATACGCGTAATGTGCCTATGTGCAGGCAGCTCAAACTGCCAAACCTCAGCTAGCTGTCCACCTTCGACCTGCAATGCAGCTGGGCACAAACAGCCCCGGAACAGAAAACGCACATCCGGGAAAGGGCAGTTAGGCACAGATGAAGCTTCTCGGGCAGCTGGGTCAGCGTAATGGATGCAGTCTAGACCATCCAATTGAACAGAGAATGCCAAACCAGCCAGAATCATATGCATCATGGTGAGAATGGAGATCCTGGTGCCAAATCCACTGGTGCAGGCTAGGCACCATTTCATCACCCCTGGTGTAAAACAAGAAGTGCAACCAAAGGTGACTGGCTCAATGCTTGTACCACCCTCAATGCTGGTGGACCATGATGTATTCATCAGTTTGTGACCCCCGTCCTCTTGTGAGTGGCTTTAATCATAATCTGTGTAATATCAGAACACTACACCCCAGCTTGGGTCGCTCCTCCAAATACAACTAAAGAGCCAGTTTACAGTTGCGAACAAGTAGCAAAAAGGGGAAACAGATACTATGCAAGAGAAGAAATTATAAATCTCCACTTTCTCTACAAATGTATTGAAAACACTGAATTTTAACAAAGGGACAACAGAGACTACAATTTTTAAACCAGCCCAGCTATCAACATCCCATTCAGGGTCACATCTGCTAACTTAACTTCTAACTTCTAACTACTACCTCCTCTTCCGGTCCCCCAAGCAGAAGCGGCACAACACCCCAAAGCAACCTCTGCTCCAGGGGTTGTGTGAATCACTCAATATGACCACGTCGCTGCTGTCTATGCAGCAGCGAAAGCGAGCACCACCGTGCGTCACAAAGGAGAGGAAATTTACAGCCTGGAGATGGGAGAATAAAAAAATCGAAGCTGCGGCGACATCATTACGGTTGATCCTGTGACCATCTTTGCTAATGAGAAACCCTTGAGGAGGCAATGCCAGTGCAAGAAGTTTTTTTCCTGCCCAATCAAATCCTGTGCTACTGGCTCCCAACATATTCATTGGGCGAAAGTCCCTCTCCTGGTGTTTCTCACATAATTGTCTGATGACTGCTGTGCTGCCAAGCTAGACCTTAAAAACTACAGTGCTGAATTCCACTAGAGGCAGAAAATAGTGCAGTACCAGATGGAGCAAGATGTGCCTGGTGATTACATCATCCTTGCCAGTGAAAAAATATGGCCGTTCTGAGTGGATCGCAGTCTCCTGCTACAGTGCAAAGTGAACCATCAATGTTGTGCGTAAGACATGTAGCATTCCGTACAAATTCCTAAATGTACAATATTGTACGGGGGTCAGCCAAGGAAGATTTTCATTAAATGTAAATCATACATGTTACAAATTGTATATCACGTGATGTACTGCTTGGCCCTTGCTTACACTTGGCATCACTAGGCATTAGGATATGGGCAAGAGCAGATCAGGCTAATTATGTAGATCTGGGTTTGTGCCAAAACGTATGGATTTTCCACTGGCGCACTCAGACATTCTGTTGTGACTTAACTGTTGCCATTCCTTTTCCTTAGCTACATCTTCCCTACTGCTCAGCCAGGATGAGGGCTGCATGCTTGTTGATGTCATAGAATGCATGGGTGCCTGGTGATGTGCCAAGTGTCAGTTGGAGCATGCAGACTGAGCAGCAGGGAGGCTGCTCCTGGTGGGGCTATCTACTATTATCTACTTACTTACCTACTTAACTGGAACTTACCTTGGAACTAAGCTAAAATAAACCATCTACAGAATATACACCTCGGCTAATGGACTTTGTATTACAACTTCCTCTTGCACACTTTACAGGGAGTTGGCTCTAAGACTTGGGCGCTGTGCGAAGGTCTACATTTGAAACATAATGGCAAAGTATGTGGTGTATGTGGTCTCTGAAGACTTGTGTCTATAGATTTACCCTATTTTTTTATGTTTGTGTCTTTATTTTACTTTGATGGTACCTACAAAGCAAACTTACATTTTGATGAAAATCCGTATTTTAAATATAGAACCATGTCTCCTGATTATTCTTGTATAATAAAGTTTACCCAAAGCAAAACAACAAGTAGTTATAACTTATATGAAATAACCTTTGGGCACCAGCAAAGAGGCACCAACTGAAACAGTTTCCCTTGAGGAGCTTTAAATAGAAATGAATGTTAAATTGTTGAAATCAAATTGTTCCTTCCTTGCTGACACAATGAAATGTGAATTGTTTCCAGCATTGTGAGCTATATTTTGCAACTATCAAAGTAAGCTCTTAAAAATTCAATGGCATTCTATTCATATGAAAATATAACTAGCGGACACGCTTTTACGACGTATCAAGCAAAACTGTGAAAAATATGAAGCTTGGGTAATTAAATAACATACAATATGTTTACAGATATTCCTTTACTGTGAGCAGACAAAGTAGCTTTTGATAAGCATTGCAGAATTATTTACAAAACAATGCTGTTTAAATTGACCTCTTCTAGCTCACATGTGTGACACACATAGGGCCTTGTTTCAGTTGTCAATGAGCAAGGACTGAGGGGGAAAACTTTTATTGTGTAGCATTAATACAACCACTTTTGTTGTAAACATCAGAGTACAGCTAGAGTACTTAAGATCTTTAAAGCGGTGGCGTCCGATGCTGAGATGATGGGACTGTGGTAATTGGCAGGGTGCTCAAGCTGGACGACAGGAAGTATATCCGCACAAAGGCAGCAAGGAAAAAAACTAAAATAAAAAATGCTCAAGAATCACAGAAGTGTGGACTACACTTGTGGAGGAAGCCAGAGAAAAAAAGGTATACATCTAGGGGAGACATAGAAAGCTTTATAGAGAATGGCCTGCCCAACGAATCAGAAGAGTTAGCAAATGTAAATGCAGATCAAATTCCCTAAGGATGTTTTATGCTAAATGTACCCATTGTGACCCAGAAATGACTTATTTCTTGATTTTCCCCAAACTGGTTGCCTTTTTGATTTGGGAGATGCTTTAAGCACAAACAAATTACATCACCATCTTGGATTGTGCTCGAGGCTACAATAATGTCTCAAGTTGCAATGGGGATCGGCTCTGGAATTGGATCCCTGATTTGCCTCTTGTTCAGTAAGTCTTGATGATCTCCTAAATTGGTATGCTGCTTTCCACTACACAACTGCTGGTGGAGGTGTTATCTGTCTTCACACCACTGCAGTGCTGCATGTCTGCTTCTCAAAGGGTGGTTAGCATGTGGTTATTGGAAGAATGTATTGTGTTCTAGGTTAAGTCAGTTTCACATACTCTTCCCCTTGAAAAAACACATCTGTTTGTTGTCTGTGAGGGTGATTGAGTGGAACTTGCTAATGGTATCTACATGACTGTCTAATACTGCCTTGCCCTAGAACCAGCATTGTGGATGCTTGGACTTTGCTTCAGAAGTCTTCTGCTGCAGACTCCAATCAATACGTAGCTGTAGTGGACAGTAAGGTGAAACAATCAACAAAGTAATAAGGTTGCAGGTGAACTAGGAGCATGTTGTCGAAAATATTATGACCTTTCTTTTCTTTGTATTCTCCAGGAAGCATAATTTGTTATTGAACTGAACGTAATCATGATTGTTCAAACAGATATGTGGGTGTGAACCATCTCTGAAACTCAGAATAGTTTTTTATTTTCTGCTATGCTCGAATTAGTTTAGTACTTGAAAGTAGGATATTGAGGGTAGAATTGCTGTAAAAATAGACAGCAATTATGTTGGAGTTTTTCCTCTTACTTCGGCTTTTGATAAACTTTGCTGCCGCCATTTTATTTGTCTTTATTGTTGTTATAATTCATATCATATGTACAAGAATAGACTTTGGACTTTTTTTTTTAAGTTTGAAATGCATAACTCATTTTCTAGTGTTTGTGACTGTGTTGTTCCTTAATGAAAGAGGGTTTGGGGTTCCACTAATTACCCCTATAATTTCATCTGGGATTGATCATTATCTGAAACACATCTCACTTAAATACTGCTCAGTGAATTGGGTGGTGGTTGCAGTCCAACTTGTTTTCTGTCTCAGGTTGGCATATTGACTGCATCCTTGAGGCGGGAGGTTCTAGGAAACCAAACTTTCTGATTCTAGAGCAATACAGAAAGAGTATCAATGTTTTGCCACATTTTAGAAATCAAGCTCAAGGTTGCCCTCTTGTGGTAACCTTGAATGAGCACCCCCATTGCTACAGAGTAATGTGATGTATGTGAGTCACCTCATGCCTTCACACATCCATTACTTCATCAGACGTATCTGCTCCAGGTTCAAACTCCAGACATTCTACCCATTTAAGTATACATGGACCCACTTCAGTATACTCTCACAATGACTGTGTGATCCCAGTCTGTGGATGTCCAATTCTCTCTAGTCAATCCTGACTTCCAGGTAACTACAGCAAGGTTGTGACAAAGGAAGTGGTGTCAAACCCCTCTGCTTAATTTTGCACTGAGATTGTACAACCACCAAAAGACTACCCCTTAAACTATCCATAAGTGTACACTATCACAAGCATAAACAACCCCAAAAACGTAGGCTCACTCTTCCACATGGCATCCAAGGTGTTTAGTTCACAATGCTGCCTTCTTGTTCTTCAACTATGAAACGTTCCCAAAGTCTCTCTTCCTAAACTAAAATAGGCTATTCACACATTTATACACATATACCTCTGCACTCTGTTTGCAGCTCAATGTCCGTTATTTCATGAATTACCAAAGCAGGTCCTGATTTCTGGAATCACTGCTAGATTGCAGAGCCTGACTTCCCTCCTGACCACCAGACTTCCTGACTTCTAACTGCTCTGTACCTCCTCCTCAGCCCCTATTTGAACATGCTCTAAGCACTACAACAGATACTTATCTATTCCACTGCCCTTGCAAATTGTTCGAAGAAATTAGGCAGGAAACCCCCTGTGGAGCTCCTACAAATTTGTGCATCACCTCTGCTATGTATGGAGCTGGGGTGTGGGGTTTTGCAACCACTCTCGCTTCAACTTGTTGAAAATTCCTTTTTAAGATACATTTTATCTGCCCCACCCAGCACATCTTCCTATGTGTGGCATGAGGAGCTGGGTCTCTCTTTTATCTCTGATCTTATCAAAATGGAACCGGTACTATTTTGGCATAGTATTTGGTCAAAGGAACAGACCCAGCTAAATAGGGAGATTTTTCAGGAGAGTCTCAAATTGCATAGGGCTTTTAAGATTCCCTGGGTCAGGTTTGTTCATGACTATATGAATGACCTAGGCCATCCAGAATATTTCACTGACCCAGGGTCCATGCAGGTGCTGCCTAGAAAGGTCCTAAAAAAACAAGGGTTTTCAGTTTCTGGACTCAGTAAGATTGGCAGCGGAACTTTTAAAACCCAGTTTTAATCAACACCAAATAATATCAACAATAGGAATGGAGCCATATTTGACATATGTACCTAGCTCTTTTGACAGATTGCTATTGACTAGGTTTAGGCTCAATATTGTTCATAGACTTGTGACCTTCCCTAAAATGAATGACTGGTCTCATCTGCTGCAAATGTGTCCTTGTGACAATCAGTCCGCCCAATTCACTATCCATTTACTCTTTTTCTGTAAATTGTATATAGAACTAAGGAAAGTGTGGCTAATTCCTCTTTTAATGTTCCAGGGACTGAGGCAATGTCGTCCAGCATTAATTAAATTGCAGTTCTTAGAAAACGAACACACAGCATGGAGTCTAGCTGTTCTTGAAGAGAGCACTCCATTGGAGGAAAAGTTTTATTATTAATTAATTTTAACTGTATGGTAACATCCCCTACTTCTTTTAAAGGGTTTCTATCAAAGAAATGCACTTTTATCCTCAAATTTTTAAAACTGTTTTTTTTCAAATGTTTTTAATCTATGAAATGTAATGTAATATGATCTATTTCATGTCCTTTTATGATTGTTAAAAAACATTTGATTAAAGCTTTCTTTGACTTTGACTAATCTATTCATCCTTGAAAGAAGCACATACCAACTACTCTGCCATTATTTCCATTGCTTGGCTGCAGTCCTACGTGCCAAATATGTTACAAGCCCCCTGGTCGTGGGCCAACAGGGGGCGCACACACATGTCATAATCCAGTTAAGCTACCATTGTGTTGGATAGGCAGACATCCATGGGCCAATCGAATATGCACAATCGACAGAGGAACCAGGGCTGGACGCAGGTGACGTACGCAAGTTGGAAGCTCAAACGGTAATTGATCCGCAGAACTGCCAATGGCAGTGCCCCCAACAGATGCAGCATTCGGTCACAGTACAGTTCCACGTGACACGGGTTGCGCATGTGCCCGGGATGTCCCGCCATTCCATTGTTGGGTCTCTAAGAACTGGCACTCTTCTGACCTGCAGCTGTTGTGTGGATGATATACCACAGCTCGGAGCAATGAGTCGTAGAGGTGTGAAAAGTTTGGATGTATGGGTTTTACTGTGCTTAGGTCTCAAGGGCATGCCATGCAGGAGTATCTTGGGCAAGGTTTTCTGTGTGTGGGGTGTGGATACGTTGTTCTTTCATTAGTACTGTGTGGAGTGTGGGAGTTGTCATCTGCTATGGTGTATCTTTCAGGGGGTGCCAGCCGCATGCACTGCCAAGGTCATGCCATGGTCATAGGTGCAGATGTCCTTCTGTATTGGGACAAAGGAGCTTTCATCCACAATGTCAGTCTGACTACTGCTTGCATTCTTGAAATGTGATGTGGCTTTCGCTTAGCAAATGAGTCTCGGCCTTGGACTTATGATGCACCAAGAGCGATGCGCACACAACAGTTGGCATGTATCGGCCAAGACCCCGAGCGGCCTTGCGCTCCTTGTACAATCCCTTCCTGTGCGGCCGCCCTCCTTTTGCATGCAACAGGGTGACATTGTCGGTTGAGGTCCGTGTGGCGCCGACACTGCAACAGAGACACACGCATCAGTTGATTTCCTGTCCAGCCCAGAAATGAACCACGCACAGGGCCCAGGGATGATTCCCGCTCCTTCTCTCTCTCCTTCTCTTCCTTTCACTGTCTCTCTCTTGCTCTGTTTCTCTCTTCTCCTTCTCCCTCTCTCCCTCTTTCTCTCTCTTTCTCTCTCACTTTCTCTCTCTCTCTCTGTTCTTTGATGAGCGCATGTCACACCTTCTTATCTTGAATTTTGTCTTGCAGGCTGTGACTTACAGAATGTCCATGGGAGACCCGCCATGACTCTTCCAAATAGTAGTATTGAGTTACATTTGAATTAATTATTCTTTTGGGGAAATTCAAAGGTGAATGAATGATTTACCTTTGTCTGTCCACACATGAATGTTAATTGTTGTTATTGTGCGGCTTCAGGTGAATTGTTTGGTTCACGAATTTGTAAAGTTGATGTGAACTATCTTTGTACGGGGGCGGGGTTGGGCCAGGGAGGTGGGGATTTCCTGGGGGTGGTGGCGGTGGGTGTTGTGGCCCTCTTGGGTGTCCGAGCAGCCTGATGAGTGGCTCCATGGCATCTGTTGTTCTTCAGGTGTGGCTGTGTGCTGGGCTCCCTTTCATGGTGCAGGTTGTCATCCGACTTAACACCAGGTAAGAGCATGTGTTAATTTCCTGCTGCTAACGCGCCTTATCTCATGTTTTGGGATCTTATCGCAGATCTGGCTGGTTGTTGTGAATGTTGCGACGTGGTGTTGTTGCGGCTTTTTGCACGGATACGCCCACTCTGCATCTCATTAGCATTAGTTGCCGGTGTCATCCATGGCGTTGTTTTTTGCGGCTACTTTCGCAGGAAAATTAGTGATATCAGCTGTTAGCACCAGTTGGTGAATAGTGTGATGAATTTATCACCACTTTGGCTGAAATAAAGTGCCGCTAACTCGGCGATAGGTCCTTGAGAATATGCCCCTTAGTGTCAAAATTTTGGAGCTCACTTGTTAAAGGCTTGCAGTTTGTAGTTTGTAGGTTGCTTTGTCCTACAATTCATGGTGCAAATTTCGTAATGAGGTGGTAATAATGCACCTAGTAAATTCTGCACCATATGGTTTTGGTATTCGACGAGAAAGTTATTACTGCACCAAATGATAGGGAAGTTGCAAAGATGTCCTCTGTCTAGGCAATGTAGGAAAGATCCACAACTTTTCACACTTTAATACTGTGCATAATAACACCCTGGTACAAATTAAAACCAGTACGCTGCTTTTGTGATTTACACAGGAGTTTTGCATCTATGTTTTTCTTTCACTGTCGTCGAGATATTAACATGCCAACAGAGTATCATTTCTGCACACCAGCACTAATTCGACAGCCCCATAAAATTAAAAAATATTTTACTTTTTTTTTAGGATCCACTTCTTATGGGAAACACAAATGTTATTTAATCAAAAAAGATCCATTTGGATTTTTTTGTAAAAAGAGACTTGGCTGTCCTTCCTGTGTTACCACAGACAGAATGAGAAATGAAGGCTGAAGGGTCTCGGCCAGTTTCAGGAAAACATGTCCACCGAGGCCAGGAAGAAATGGGAGACCGCTCATTTGGCTGCTCCCGGGGAGATATTCAATAACTCTTTTCCCCTTTATTCTGCGGGACACGGCCTCATTTGCTCAACTTGGGGTGACAGCAGCGAGTTTTGTCAGAACATAGCTGGACTTTTAAATGAGCTGGCTCTCGCCGGCGGCAGGAAACATCCTTTATCTTAGCAACAGGAGGGCATGGAAATGCAACTTTTTTTGGCAGCGGCAATACAAATCGAGTGTTTTTGAGGGTTTGACCTGTACCATGTGGAAGGAATGCTCCGCTTTCCTTTGACAGTGTGATTTCCTGCCTCACGTTTGAAATGTTGTCCGGGCCGCGCCACTGAAGAAAGTCAACATGAATTTAGTTGAGAGGAAACTCAAGTTTGTTTGGAAGTTTGGCAGCCGACGTGTGCATTGTGGAGCAAGAAACTAATGAACTCTTCTTTCTCTTTTTTTTTTCAGATTTCCAAAGATCTGGGCTGTTTATTTTAGGGTCTCTAGGCAGTCTGAAGCCTTTCAAATCGAAACAACAGCTACACAGACCTGTGTGTCTATTTTTGAAGTCACTATTGTTTTACCGTGACTAGGTCACCTTAATTCATTGCTACAGAATTTTTAAGATGTCACATGAACACGTTTAAGTCACTCACGTATGCCACCAAGAAGAGCTCAACCACGGCCCTCATAAGCCGGAGGGTTAATTGCGATATATGTGTGGTAACTCCGCTAATGTACATATCGCAATAATAAGATTTGTGATGGTGGCAGGTCAAACCTGCTGGTGTTTATTGGGGAGAAAAATCCTTGGGGGAAGATTTACAATAACTGACGCATCCCTGCATATCAGCAGGGATGCGCCAGTTATTGTGCGTCACGGCTCCGCCACCATGGATGCGCCGCATTTACAATGCGGTGCACCATGTGGCAAAAAACGGACAGATGCGTGACGCATCTGTGCCGTAAAGGCAGCACATTGCTGGAGTTGCGTCGCAAGCGCGACGCAGCTCCAGCAAGGCTCTGGGGTGCCCTATCTTCACAATGCTGCGTCAATCCTTACGCCTGCTTCAAGCAGGCGCAGGGTTTTGACGCAGCATGGGCTCAAAAGTGACCGAGTGAAATCTTGTAGATTTCACTCAGCCACTTTTAGGAGGCGTTCCTGCGACAGAACGCCCCCCCCTGCGCAGGAACACCTACTTCTGGCGCAGGGCTTTACAACGTGACGCATCTCCCAGATGCGTCACGTTGTAAATACCCCGCAGCATGGCGCTGGTTATGCGCCGCCGCTGCATCACAAAAGTGACGCAACGGCGGCGTAAAAGAGGCGCAAGGGGCTTGTAAATCTGCCCCTTGGTGTTTACTGGAACAAGCACACTGTGGTGCTGGAACACCAACATCTGCATGTAATTCCTCAAAAACTCGTATTTGAGTGGCATGTATCGCACCAAAAAAATTCCAATTTAGCAGAGTCAGATTTTACCAAGTGCAATAAATATAACACCAATTGCCGGACCACTCTTGATGAGGACTTTCCTTCCTATACCACAAAAGCTAGATAGACCTAGTTACTTTAGATCTGGGAGAGCTTTAAAAAAAAAGTTTTGTTTCCCATCTACTCACACCCCAGATGATTTTCGAATCGTCTTAAAAAATGAAAATACTCCTATAATTCACCCACTGTGAATAAATGTAGTTTCGTGCATGGTGTATTGTTTTTTTATTTTTCTATTTAGGTAAATAGTACTTCTTCCACTCTGTACTCTTAGCCTAGTCCTTTTTACCCAAAATGCCGCGCCGATGCAAAGGACTTGTTGTTGGAACTGGCACTGTCGGGTTGACTGAGGGGGTGCCCCAGCCAGGCACAATGCACTGCTCCCGTCAAAGGCAGGTGATTACACACACTGTACAGCCCGTGCTCACCCTTGGGTAGCTTTGCACTGAGCAGCCAGATATCCCTCAGAAGCAATGTGTAAAGCAAGAATACAGCACGTGAGTACCATAAATATTCCACATGACACAAATGAGAGACTTCACACTTGACGTAGAGAAAAGACATCGATATTCAACATTCTCATTAAACAATGTCACAGTATTATCATGGAGTTCTGGCCATAAATCACACTTGGCAATATTACTAGCCATAATACGCCCAATTCGTGTTGATCAAATCTCGATAAGATGCACACATAGGAAAAGTCCTATTCAAAGCTCCACACAACACCGTTATGCAATGTGACACGTTGTCTGCACCCAGCCCACCCTCACAATCCTAATCATGCAATTTCACACGCTGGGCTGCAGTGATATCAGTAATATGTTAATACACATAATTCTATCACTTTCACTAGTGCCACAGGACGAAACCATGGGGATAAACCCCCTGTTGAGAGGTAAAGTGCTTTTGGTAAGAGAACAATGCGTAAACCAACACCACCGACCAGCGTCATGAAGCACAGGCGGTCCACAGATGGTCACTACCACACAACCATACTCACTTTGCACTGATACGCAATGTGAATGGTACAAGCCCGGTCCTTATGGGTACTTTCACACTCATATGCACCCGACACTCCACTGCGGTGCCACTGATACCAAGCAGGTCAATAGATAACACATTTCAGAACCCGTGGCTCCAAGTCTCCCCCCACCCTATGATTCACCCCAACAGTCCCTGACATCCCAGATGGAAGCTCACCAGCCGCTCCCTCCAAACACAAGGCGGCTCATCACTGAGTTCACACCTCGTGTGGGTCTCCAGAAAGCAGGTGGGGGATAGACAGTATGCATAAACAAGAGGGAGACATAAACAAAGTGAGTCTTGGCACTACTCAGAAAGTTAACCAACAAATTGTGAAGCAGAAAAGGGCCAAAAGCAACAATTTGTTACAAACGGGGGTCCACCAGGGCCTTTTGACACCAGCCTGGTTCTGCAAAGCACAGGGGGGTCACACAGTCTCTTGACTTGCTCCCAAAAATTCTCGGAAGCGTCCTTCCAGCCTAGTCAATTCTTCTCACTCCTACCTGGTGCCACAAAGTTTTTGGAAGGGCCAGATGGGGAGAGGGCAGTTCCACTGTGATGGGACAAGTGAGGGAACAAGCAGTGAATGGGGAACAACACACAGGGGACCCTTCTTGCTCGAGGAGGCACTCCGTCTGGTACATGTTGATCCGAGTGGTGCCCCTGCAATCCGGGCAGAAGGTTTGGCACATAACGAGATGAGTCAACCAGATGCTTCAGGTTACATAAAGTAGAGTTGCAATTCCGTACCTTCCTGGAAATTAGGCACTATGTTCGGCACACCTTGATGTCAGTTGCACCAGACGATTCCAGACACACACGCAGGTGCAAGTTCAGCAGTGCCTCATGAGGCAGAATGAAACTCTGCAATGGGTGCATCCCCTACCTCAGAGGGTCGCAACCTGTGAATCGGACACTGCACACAATGAGCGTCACTTTGCGTGGCACACAAAAGAAATGCAGCACAGTTGATGAAGCAGGCCACTTTGGATCACGCAACTGGTGAATCTGCTCACCACCAACTAGACACTTATGCGTGCCAGCGTCCCTGCAGTACAGGAACCACTTTGCTGCAGATGCGGGCAACGTCTTGAACTCTGCACTAGGCACTCTGGTCTCCAGGCATGGTTCTGTAATTCTAAGTTCACACTATGCTTTTCAGCTTTCAGCAGGTGATGTGGGCACTTAGAGAGCACCACTCTCCAGAGTGTGGGTCTCCCAGACCTCCGATAGAACAGGAAACCAGCCAACTGGTCCTTGGGAGCTTACTTCAGGGTGCTACACGATAGCAAGTAGTTGGCCAGGCCAGCCTCTATTGAGGAAGGCACACAGTCCTTTCCACGGACAGATATCCTCCAGATGCAGAAAAGAGTCCTCTGGCAATGTCCACCACACAGTCTAGGTTTCAGGTCCTGCGTCCCTACAAGCAGATTGCTCAGCTCAGTGGGGTGGCACTGGATAGTTATACCCCATTGGGCCTTTGAAATTGGGGGAAGGTTCATATGTGTCCCCTAAATTTTCCGTCCTGTCTGCCATGAGGCAGCGGAATGCAGATCTCTATCTTTATGGGGGCCGTGATCTGGCCCCAGAGGCTGATGTCACAATATCTGCCCGCAATATATTCCGCCAGACCCCTGAATGGTAGAGGTAGGCTATCGCAATTGCATGGCCAATGTTTTATGGCTTTCACTGGGGAATGCCCAGATGTGCACCCCTGGCCTCTGGTGTTGACCGGCGCCAAACACCATAGCACATGAAGTGTTTGATGCCTAGAAATATCCACTTTCCTTAAGTGGTATTTCATGGAAGATATGCCGAGCCCACTGTTATCATTGGAATGGGTTTGGCCTTGTGAATCCATTGATAGGAAACATCACAAGGGTGTGCCATTGCAATCCATTATTACAGCTTAAAATACAGGTGACCCCGTTCCAATGCTAACTTAAGGGAAGAGCAAGTTTCCTCGGTAGGGGAACCCACGTGGGTCTTCCGTACTACCAGGCCAGCGAACACCCGTGCGTACCTGCCCAGTCCTCCAACTTCTATCTGAGTGGAGGTGAAAGGCCCTCCTCCAGCTGGACTGTGTTTGTTACAGGCTAGTCAGAGTTCATGCCAAGTGACCGCTCACAGACCTGTTGTGGCAGGTTGGACACATGTTTAAACTCTCAGTTCATGCAAGTGCACACACCGGTGTGCAATAGCAGGTCAGACATGTAGGTGAACCACACCAGCAGTGGAAGTGTGCACCCAGGCTGCAAGAGCAGGCCTTACCTACGTTTACAAACATCATGTTCACACAACTAGCATGTGTCGGAAGGATGCGCGCACTTTCACACTGCAGTACAGTGGGAAACGGCCCAGAGCCTTGATGCTCCATGCAAGAACGAGCAAAACATAAGAAGAAAAAGCAAAAGGTTTAGGGAAAGCTACCTTACAAGTATCAGGTCCAACACTTGTGTTTTTATACTGTTTCCATTCAGGGACCCTCACCTTTAGGGTTCATTTCTGTTGATTGTTTTGGTTTGTGTGTTTTGCACTCTGACTAGGCATGCTCAGCCAGTGGTTTTTTGTTGAGGCTTGAGCCGATGTAACCCCATTCATGTTCTGTAAATGTGGTGTGGAAGGTGGTGCTGCAGTGGGGCATGCTTGAACAGTCTTCAAACCCATCCTCAGTTTATCTACATTCCTGTAGAATGCCAGATATGAAAGAGGTGTGCTATGAAATTCCTAACCAGAGCATTGCAGAATATTGTATGACCAGACTGTCGGTATTCCAGCCAGCATTTATATCAGGCAGTCCCTGTTTCAGTGGTTTGTATTGTGTGACATGATGGGATGAAATTGTATGAAAATAATACTTCATTTATCACCCAAGGTCTCTATGCAGGACTCCAGGTGAATTAAGCCATACCATTTCTATGAAGTTTACACTTCGTCTTTATCAAGAACGATCTGTAGATTCAATAGTGAAGTCTGACATTGGCATCAAATGTTTATATATTATAAAGTGCCATGTTGTCAGTATGTAGTTATAGTTTGGTCAAAGTTTCCAGAGGAAGAGCATTTTTGTTATGCTAACAACTTTGGCATAGTTTGATGAATCTACATGAAGCTTTCCCAAGCAATTCTCCCACATCAGATCCTTCCTAGAAAGGTTAGCGCTGACCCATGAAGGGGGCAGGGGGGCAAGAAAAAGGAGGAGGGGCAAAAATAAATTTCCCAGGTTAATTCCCATAGGAAACTTTGCTCTCCGTTACAGAATAAAACCGGAACAGATCACTGAAGATTTGGCAAAAGGTTGGAACTTTACTCAGAAAGCTTGCTTTTCATTGTTTTGTTTAAATCCATTCAGATTTAGTTTGAGAAATTGGCATTTAAATAGGTGACCTGGGTGGATTTGAAGGGGTTAACAAGTTAGATATATTTGGACAGTTGGTCCAGCGGGAGTCTATCTGTACTCAAAATTAAAAAATATAGGGCCCTCTGATTGGTCAAGGGAGCTTTTTCTCCCATTGGCCATGTTGGTACTGTGAGACCACAGCAGGTCTCACTGTACTGAGCGATCTGATTGACTGGCTGCAGCGGCTGTCATTAGAGGACTTGAGGAAATGGTCCCCAAGTTCTGAAAACAAAAAATAAAAATCAATTAGGCCATAATGGGCAGAATAGGGACACCCAGAGCACAGGCACTTGTGGAGGGGATCCAGAAGGACCGTTCAAGGGGTCAAAATGTAATTATTTTGTTGGGCATGGGTACTACATCACTCCCACTGGACATAGTGCAGCCCTGCTGTGAGGCACCACAGTACTCCAGCGGCTGCTGCCATTCAAGCTTCACGTGCATGGACCTGCGGTATTGTGCAAGCTTCTTCAGATGGTACCCACAAAAAAATGTGACTCGGGTGTCTGTTTGGACATAGGCGTCTGCGAGGGGTTGGGAGCTGGGCTTGGCTGGAGGCTAGATCTTGCAGCCAACTCCCCACTGCATATGGGCCTTAACATAACTCCACTTTGACCCTTGTTTTTTTTTTTTTTTAATTGGGCAAAGATCTTATTACCATACCAAACTATAACGTCACTTTAACCTTAGTTCATTTCTATTTTTTTAATGTAAGCTAAGATCTTATTGCCCTACCTAACTACAACGTCACTTTAACGTTTGTATTTTTCAGTGAAAAAACACACACACGCACACACACACCCACACACACTCTCTCTCTCTCTCTCAGCCGATGATAATGCCAGCTTAGCTAGGGTATGGTGTCACAGTTCCTTGATAACGTTCAAGGAATCTCAATGCAGTTTTCCGGAAAAAAAGACATTAACTTTGGGTTCTTCATTGAGAGTTGCGAGCAGATCCATCCAGTGGAGGACAGAAGAAAAGAGACAGTTTCCAAAGGTGTCATTTTAATTTTAATTTAATGCCATAGAATTCATTGCTCTTTCTGACAGATGAAAATGTTTGAATAGAATTACACCAAATCTGGCACAAAGGTAGAACTTTAATCAAGGACTGTGCTATGACTGGTTTGCTGTAAGAGCATTCAGTATGTTTGGAGGAAGTAGCATTAAAAATGTGCTTGGGTTGGGCATGAAGGTGTTAAAAAACTGATTGGCAGTCCATCACAATTTTTTTTCGCTTCAGCCACTATTCGCCAACACGGAACACTGAGCACCATTTTGGAAAAATTCAAAATAAAGTGTACTCTGAAATCCAGGCTCATGTCAGGTATTCTAAAGGGACACTCTGGTATAAAAAGCCATCAAAAATGGTTTTACTATGGGATTTGTGGATCTTTATTTGGATTTGTAGATCCTGGCCACTCACAGGCCTCAGAGTTCATGAATACAGCATATGCCTCACTAAGTCTGCAGAAAGAAAAAAAGTATTTTGAGCATTATAGATGCAGTTGCTTAATAGCCCCACATTAGCCACACACATAGGGGTGGAAGAATGGCCTAGCTACAGTCCAGGCGCCTGCGGAGGTTTCGCAGCAGGTCCTAGGGCAAACTCCCACTGTGCATGGCTAAATGCCAGACTTAGGCGATATTTAAATTATGACTGCCTAATTGGCATACATCTGGTAAGTTCACATGATGCATTTACACCAAATTTCTGAGATTACACCATTATGCCACATCCCATACTTTTGAGGAGAAATTTGAACTCAGGATTTACCATAATTTGTTAATGTTAGCAGCATTTCAGGTAGACTTTTGCAAACCTCTGCTAAAGGGCATGCACTGCAGTTATCATACACCAATAGAAAGTTTGGTGCAGTGGCAGACCAGAGGCCAGAACCTGTGGTAGACCCGTACTGCACATGACTGAAGGCTGTAGACTGTCGGTATTGGCCATCAGCAGAGGGATGGCACACATGTGGGATGAAGATCTAATGCCAATATCCCACTGAGCATGGCCGAAGGCTGTGCACAACAGGGGTATCCCACCAGCTGAGTGTTTGGGCAAAGGGCAGAGGCCAGGCCCTGTGGCCAAACCCAACTGTGCTCAAACTTTGGCCATGTGCTGCAGTTGTTGGTCACCTGTAGAGAGTTGGGCACAGGTACTTACCAAAGGGTGAGCTCTCTGGATGCCCACCAAACATGGCCACTTGAAGCTGGGTTGGCTGCCACTAAGTTTTGTACACACACCTGGCCAGAGGCTAGGACCTGCAACCAACTAGGCCTGCATTAGGAGATGGTTGCCCATGCAGAATGGGGCACAGGAGATGTCCAAAGGACACGACCTGTTGCAAACCCTGAGTGTGCATTGACAATGGCCATGCACAATGGAAGTTGATCACACAATCAGGTTGGGTGCAGACCCTGGCCAGCTACCAGGCCCTGCAGACAACCACTTCTGCACACTCACAAAGGCTGTGGACAGTGGGTGTTGACTTTCATTAATTTGTTGGGTGCAGGGACTTACCGTAGAACAAGTCAGGTGGCCAAAAACACGGCATACGGCTGAAGGCTGACTGCTGCATTGGGTGGCCACCTGCAGAGGGTGTAGCACAGTGCCGGGAGGGCAGGCACTCTGAACAAACCCTGCTTAAACTCGAATGAAGGTCGTACATTGTAGGTGTTTGCTACCAGTAGATGGTTATGGTAAGGGCATAGCTAGAAATTTGTATTTGGGACCAATGCCCTGCTGCACAGGCTTTAAGACTATGTGTAACTGGGCCTACCCACCCACCGAGGGTTCGGTGCAGAGAACCTTTGGATGTGGGTTATGGTATGACCAAAAAACCCAACTACCACTATGTTATTATGGTGCCATTCAAAGGGCATTTTCTGATTTCCCTATAACTTTGCCTTCCGTTGACAAATCTGCACCAAATTTGGCACTCGCATAGCATTGTCAACTAACATCTGGCATGCCCAATTTTCTGCTGTTTTGTTCAGGGAAAAACATTGGGGGCAGATGTATGACCATTTTTTGCAGTCGCAAACGTGAATTCGTCCCGTTTGTGACTGCAAAATTGGTCAGCCCCATGTACAAACCATATTTTGCGAGTTGCTAACCTATTAGTGACTTGCAAAATATGTTTTGCAACTTTCTATTAGGGAGGGGCGTGCCAAGGGCATCCCTTCCTAATAGCGAGTCATACTGTAATGCACTATTGTTTTGCAACCACATTTGCGGTCCCAAAACACTCGCAGTTTACCACCTACTTCAAGTAGGTGGTAAACCATTCGCAAACAGGAAGGGGTTTCCAGGGGACCCCTTCCCCTTTGTGAATGGGTTCTCAAATATATTTTAAGAGCAGGCTTGCCCTTAAAAAATGAAACTGAAAAGATTCATTTTTCTTTTTTAAATGCATCCCGTCCTTTAAGGAAAACAGGCTGCATTAAAAAAAACAGCTTTATTGAAAAGCAGTCACAGACATGGTGGTCTGCTGACCCCAGCAGGCCACCATCCCTGTGAGTGCTAGCCATTCCCAATGGGGTCACAAATTGAGCTTGCATCATGAATATTGATGAGGCATGCAATTTGCGACCCCACTAGGAATCGCAAACAGTGTCGGAGACACTGTTGTGCATTCAGTTTAGTGAGCAGCAAATTGTGAGTCACAATTCTACACAATTTGAGACTCTCTAAACTGAAAGGTTGAACATCTGGCCCTCAGGGATAAAAAAAAATATAGTATCCCGTTTTAGGTTCCAGAAGAAATTTTGCTCATACCTACAGCCAAAAACACTGAAAGGATTAACACCAGACTGTGGATTTGATTGTGTTAACACTTTTGTATATCTTCTCAGTTGAAAAGCTATTTTTTACATACTTTTAACTTTGGAGCAGTGTTACAAATTTGAATCAAATTTGCAAGACACTTAGGGGCAAATTTGTCAAGGAGCTACCGCCGAGTTAACGGCACTTTATCGCAGCCAAAGTTGCGATAAATATATTGCCCCATTCACAATCTGGAGTTAACAGCCCAGAACACCAGTTTACCCGCGATAGCAGCAGCAGCAAAAAACATCACCACAGATGACCCCGGCAGCTATCGCTAATGAGATGCAGAGTAGGCGTTCCCTAGCCAAAAGCCGTGACAACACCACTCCGCAACATTCTCAACGACCTGCGAGATCGGCGATACAAACTGAAAACAGGTGATAAGGCGCGTTAGCAGCAGGAAACTAACACCTGCTCTGACCTGGTGTAAAGTCGGACGGCAGCCTGCACCACAAAATGGAGCCCAGCCCAGACCCACACCTGAAGAACAACAGATGCCATGGAGCCACTTAACATGCGGGCCGGACACTCAAGAGGGCCACAACACCCACCGCCACCCCCCCCGGACCCCCCCTCCCCGGGATCCCCGCCCCCGGCCCAAGACATGCCACATCATCTACACAGAATCATGTATGAAATAATTCGCCTGATGTCGCACAATCGCATTTGATGACATACATGTGGCATCACAAAAATGAGCATCACACATTCACCTACGATGTAACAAATGAAAATTAATTCAAAGAAAAACACAGAACAGAAATGACGACACATGGCTGCTCCCCTCGGGACATTCCGTAGGTCACTGCCTGCAAGACAAAAATCATGATGAGAAGGTGTGACTTGCACACATCAAAGGACAGAGAGAGAGAGAGCGAAGGAGAGAAAGAGAGCGAAGGAGAGGGAGTGAGAGAAAGACAGAGAGGGAGAGAGAGAGAAAGACGGACAGAGAGGAGAAGAGAGAGAAAGACCGACAGAGAGGGGGAGCGAGAGAAAGACGGACAGAGAGGGGAGGGAGAGAAAGACGGACAGAGGGAGAGAGCGAAAGACAACAGAAGAGATGGACAGGGAGAGAGAGTGCCGACAATGCGCACCCAGGCCACACTGCTCACCTGCTGCCACTGGCGTGTCTCCAACCACGTGCCGGTATGTAGTGCAGTTCACCAGGTCACACATCTGAAACAGATCTGTCATCTGAAACAGAGTCCAGATACATGAATGGCAAAGTACATACAATTGCACAAGACATCATTGCCTGACCACCCCTGCGCACCCAGGCAGATGCACCCCAGCCCCTTCCGCCACCCAGCGCTGCATGACCGCCCCTGCACACCAAGGCAGATGCACCCCAGCCCCTCCCACTGCCCAGTGCTGCATGCCCGCCCCAGCGCACCCAGGCAGATGCACCCCAGGCCCTCCCACCGCCCAGCGTTGCATGCCCATCCCTGCGCACCCAGGCCTCACTGCTCACCTTCCACCCTTGGCGTGTAGCAATGCAGGCCACATGCCCAGGTGCCGCGGACATGGCACCCTCCAGATAATGCAGCCCCGCTCCGCAGGCCACCAGGCCTCAAAACTGATTCTGGGTCTTGATTTCACCATGGCAGAGGACATACCAGTGCACCCATCATCATCGCAGGGTCCACACCTGCTCAGCACTTAAGGTGCCCCTACCTCAGTGCACCCAAAGTCACCGTCCCATGGCGGTGTGCCTGTGCCGGCCACAATATATCCGGTGCTACCAAGTCTGTGCCCCCAAAGTCATAGACCCTGTATGATTGGGTATCTTGTTGCGGACGCCATCATGTCACTTCCGGTCCTGGGGAATGTGATGTTGCAGGGCCCATGGCCCTCAAGCCTACATTAACACCACATGGATGCACCCAGATAGAGAGTGGAAATGGCGTCGAGCACGTGCGCACAGCCCTTTTTATTGCCAGGGTCACATGTCCTGTGACGCGTGTCCTGGATGTGTGTGGTGTGGGTGTAAACCAGCCATGAGGGAATGGCTGTGGCATGCTGACAACTAGACCTGTGATCAGCAGATTACTACAGGGCAGACCTGGGACATGTAGCGTAAGCGTAGTGGGCTGTCATGGAGTATGCCAGTCCAGCGTGAGGGTTTGTAAATGACCCCGAGGTCCTGGGCATGGTTCCATACTGGGCTGGAGTAGGAAGTAACTCATGCGTGTGTCCCTGTTGTTGTGCCAGCGCCACCCGGACCACATTCGCAATGTGTCAGCATGTGACCCCTGTTCTACGACATGAGCCACATGCACGTAAGAGGAGTCCAGTGAGCCTACATTCATCCATACTTCCAAACTAGAAAGACCATAGACATGACACATCTGTGTGAATATGAATGTTTAATGCACATTCAGTGTAGTGTTGCATCTGGAGCAGTACAGGGCCTTGCAAAACCCACATGACGATGTTGGCCCATGGAGGGCCAGCCAGAGTCCTTCAGGGAATGACAAGTCCAAATGAAGAGGAAGAGTTCAGTCCGCAGTCTGATTGCTGTGTCATTGACGATCAAACAGCATTTGGCAGTCCATGTCGAGGTCCAAGGTGAGTGTCGCAAAGTGCATCGGGGGACAGTGGAAGGTGATGATGCAGAGGGCAGAACCAAGCTGAAGCCGGCCCTATGGTGGAGATGGATGCTACTGCGTCCTTCTTACCACGAGGGCAGAATCATCCGCATCTCCGTCCTCTGCCGTTTCATGCGCCTCACATGTGGGTGGTGGTGTTCTGTCTCCAGCACTGTGTGGCAGTGACGAATCAGTGCTCGGAGGTGGAAGGTCTGCCGCACTGTGTGGAACTGACACTTCAGGGGGCAGAGATGCATCAATGCCAGGCCTTGTGGCAGCAATGCCATGAGGATGGTCCTGAGGTCATTGAGGAACCCAGCTACCTCTCGCTGGTGTGCAGCCGTGGCAGCCACACTTTCCGTATTTGCCCGCTCCATGGTCTCCATTAATCTCCGCGTGTTTCCCAACACCCGTGTAACATCGCTAGAGCCACTCTGACTTGGCAGTTGTTCTATTCTGTTAGTCAGGGCTCCAGCAATGTCAGCCATGGTCTGTTGGAGGGCATGGAGCAGACTGTGGGTGTCGGTTAGGGACCGTGTGTGGTCCCTGATGGGACTTAGACACCCACGTATGGCATCTAGTTTGTCTGCCATGCGGTCAAAGCCCACCCGCACCTGTTCTGCCAGATTCTCTTGGCACCCCAACACATGGCGTTGAAAGGCCATGTGTTCATCGTGGGGTTCCTGGGAGGCAGCCGTGGTGGGGGGTGCTGCCTACTGTGAGGTCTGTACAGGGGGTGGAGTCTCCTCATAGCAGCTGGGCTGCCCAGCTCCTGGAAGTGGGCTGCGTAGGCTCTCCACGAGCAGTTGGAGGGTGTGAGAAAGTGGCTCTGTGTATACTGTTCCCAAATAGGTACAGTGTCTACAGAGTCCCCAGTCCCCAGAGGTTTGGCAGAGGTTAAAGTTAGATATAACCTTACTCTCTAAAGTGGTAGCTTGATCGAGCAGTAAGGCAGTATCAGAGGACAGTGTAAAGCATTTGTTGTACACACTCAGTCAGCAAATGGTCTCACACACTCAAGACCTGAACTCTAGGCCAATGGTTTATTAAAAAAATATATATATGCTTGTTTTATTTTAGAACCAACAATAGGTATTAAAATATACTTTCTCAGAATGAGAGGCTTTAGTTAAATACTTTTACAATATGCAATTGACTTTTGTAGACAATAGTTACAGGTTGTTGCAATAGGCAACACAATTTCAAACACATATGAGCTCAATGTGGGTTTTTAAGTTATTTGCAATAGATTGCTTTCAGGATTAGTTTTCTAATTCCAGGAATGGATCCTAGATTCAGTCTTGGGACAGGTCTTGGAAACAAGTGAGTAAATTCGTTTCAGTTACCGTTATGATTTTTAGGCAATATTTTGCTATTTTAAAAGTTGACACAGAAGAAATTTCATAGAAAACAGTCAATGATTCCATATGGAAGAAAATTGGGTTACTGGTAAGTACGGTTTTGAGTACTTTTCTGGGTCAGTGCTGGGCACCAAGATCCAGCACTGGGATCTCTCCTAATAGCAGGTGAGTATTTCCGTTTTCGTTACTCAGGTGATTTTAGGTGAATATTTTAAGTTTTAGAAACTCCACACTTAGGGGCCGATTCTGATCCGGGTCGGAAAGCACTCCGACCGAGTCGGATCCGGAGTGTTTTCCGACCGAGCCGGACCCCTACAGTCCGACCGAGCGAGTACGATGCGCACGTATGCTGTCGGACTCGGTTCGGTCGGACTCCCATAGAAGTCAATGGGAGCCAGTTGTACGATGCGTACATGCGCTCCCATTGACTGAACGTCTCGAACAAGTGCGCCCCCTACAGTGGGTACGCATTGGTGCCATCCGTGCCGTACATGCCTGTGTGGAGGAGACCCATGTATCTCTCCCTGTGTGCGAGTCATATGGCTGAGGGTGTCGGGGGTCCGCCGTGGACCCCCGAAGTCCGACTCCGGGAGCTTATGCGAGCCGGACACTCCCGCTCGCACAGACTGTCCGACGCGTGCATCGTACTGGCTCGGTCGTGAATCACATCCATTGCACGCCACGGTTAGCATACGACTGAGACGTACGGAGCGGTTTGGACCCGGAAATGACTCGGTCGCTGAATTTCATGTAGCTCGCATCGTACTGACTCGCTCGTACAGCTGTACGAGTCGGGTGGAAAACACGCGTACGGCTCGTAGTTTTTCCGTCCGGATCGCGTTCGGTGCCCTTCTGACCCGGATCAGAATCGGCCCCTTAGAAGAAATTTCAGAAGAAACCAGTCAATGTTACCCTATGGAAGAAAATTGAGTTATTAGCTTTTGGGTAAGTACTCGACTGGCAGAGTTAAGGTTCTGGGCAGAGACTCAGGGGTCTCCCAGGGTCAGGTTGGTACGGTTGTTACACCCTCAGCGGCACTGGAGCGGCCGGGTGCAGAGTGAGTTAGGCCCAATGTTATCCTATGGAAGGCAGGGGGGATTTGGTTGGTGGCTGCTGACTAGCAGGCCACGCGGCTGTGGGAGCTGGGCTCCTGGTCACTTAGTCAGGGCAAATGGGGAAGTAGGTAGGAGTAGGAGTTACACTGCCAGGGCCCCTCAGGCGGCTGGGTGCAAGGTGCTTTTGAGCCTTCGGGAGCTCAATGGATTTCAATGGGAAAGCTCCAGGTTTAACAAAGGCTGCAAGCTTGGGGACGAAGATGCTTCAGGTGCCACCACCACTTCGAGAGGTAAGTTGGGTAGTTGGAGGATAGGTAGGTACCCAGGAGTCGGGCACAGGGGGACGCTGGGTGCCGGGTGCAGGGGTGCCTTTTGTGTTGCGAAATTTTACCCTCTGTTGATTTCTGTTGGGGGGTCCCTGGTTCTGAGGCTGCAGGCGTCGTCAGGAGCGTCGAGGTGAGTCCTTGGGTGCCGGATTCGGGGTCACAGTCGCTGGGGGGACGTCCTCGGGGTCTTTGTCCACTCCGGCACAGGGCAGGCTTGGCGGGTGCAGAGTGTGCAGGGTTCGCGGTTCCAGGCTGATGCCAGGGGTTAGAACTTGTTTTGAGCAGAGCCACTGCTCATGGGAGTCCCAGATGCTCAGAGTCACAAGGTAGCCAGGTGCTCCGGAGTTTGTGAGGTTGCTGGCCACAAGAGGTGCCGGGATTTAGCAGGAGCAGGTTCGAGGGTCGACAGGCCGGTAGGGCTGGGGCCAAAGCAGTTGGTGTCTTCCTCTTCTTAGCAGCTGCACGGCAGGTCTTCTTTCTTCTTGCTCTTCTTTGCTTTTTCGGAATCTGGAATCTAAGGAAGGAAGGTTCAGGGTGCCCCTAAATACTATATTTAGGGGCGTTACAGGTAGGTGGGTACACCCCCTATCCTGCCACTCTTCTGTGGGAGGGAGGCCGTAGCCTAGTCCTGATTGGGCAGGGCTTCCCATCTTCAAGATGGCGAGAGCCCAAAGATGTGCTTCACCTCGCCTCCCCCACCTGAGGGGTGGGGTTGGCAGTGGCTGGAACATCCCCTGTCCTTACTTGGGGTTCCCGGCCAGTCTTCCCGCCAGAGTGGGGGTCAGAACCGGTGGGGGCCAGTTGCTGAGTACAGCAAGTGGCCTGGAGAAGCTCACAAAGGCGGCATGCCTTTGAAGCTTCCCCCTGTGCATCCTGGGGGAGGAGACCTAGCACCTCGCCCAGGATGTGCATTGTTGAAGGCCCAGGAGTGCGGAGGGGTCTCCACCCAGGGGTCCAGCAACATGTCTGCTGTGTGGCAGCCTAGGCAGCCTCTCTGACCAGACGTGGATTGTAGGTTAGGTTTCAGGGGGCATCTCTAAGATGCCCTCTGTAGTGCTTTGTACATTAAATCCCACACTGGCATCAGTGCAGGTTTAATGTGCTGAGAAGTTTGATACCAAACTTCTCAGTCTTCAGTGTTGCCATTATGGTGCTGTGGAGTTCGTGTTTGACGAGCTCTCAGCACCATATACTCTTAAATAGCAGCACTGCACTTACAGTGCCCAGGAATGGACATGGGTACTGTAGGGGCACAGGGCTCATGCTCCTGTGTCCACACCACTGGCATAGGGCACCCAGCTAGAGGGGTGGCTGATGTATGCCAGCGCAGTGTAGGTTGTGGGCATGGCACACAGGGATGTGTGCCATGTTGACTCTGTGTTTTGTCTTGTACCCAGACACTCAGCCTGCAAGGGCAGTGTGTTTGTGTTAGGGTACAGGGCCTCTAAGGGTGGCACAATAAGTGCTGCACCAATTAGAGACCTTCCCTGGTCACAAGGCCCTGGGTACCTAGGGTACCATTTACCAGGGGCTGACATGTGGCCAGGGTTTGCCAATTTGGGTTTTAGGGAAGGAACATAGGCCCTGGGCACCTGATTGGCAGGAGTCCCGGGCACACTCAGTCAAAGTACATTCAGTAAAAAGTGGGGGCATACCATGCAAGAAAGGTGGCACTTTCTCACAGAGGGCGTCAGAGTCGAAGCTGTGGTGGTCCTTATCGTCATCAGAGAAAACAGGGTCAGGCTGCTCTGCAGGAGGTGTTGATTTTCCCTCTGCAATGTGAAGGGGAGATGCAGTTTAACAATGTGTCCACATGTATGTTGTCACATTGTACATGTTTTCATACAGACAGCATGACTGGATACGTTGTGGCTGTTTGGGAGGAGCTGCTTATTTGATGGGGGACAGTGGACATTTCGACAACAGACGTGTGGGTGTTTGTACTTGTGCATTATCAACTCACATTTCCCTGCAATGCCAAATGTGATTGGCCAGTGTCTGCACCCAAGCACCACCAGTTGTGTCCTGTTTGTGTTGAAGGTGTTTTGCGGATTGAGCCACATTGTTGTCAATGTTGATGTGCTCTGCATGTGATGTGTGTGTGCTGCATTTTGGGAGAGTCGCCCCTGCAGCTCTGATTTGGATGCCCTTTATCCCTTTAATGCGGTGTGCCTTTGACTTCTGTGCATGTACAGTGCTGACATGTTGCATACTTGGGTTCATTGGTCTCTTGGTGGGAGTTGGTGGTCTGGGGCATGGTTTGCCCGCAGCTGTGCTATGCTTACTAGTGCATGTGTGTCATTGTGCCATCTCCCCCTGTCCCCGGGTCCCTGGTCGTTACTAACCCTGTTGCTGTTGTTTCCGGTCCTGTTGTGCAGTGTCCGGTCCCCCAAATCCTGCCACGGTCTCCCCACTGATGACTGTGGCCACCATTCCCTCCATCTCGTCCAGCTCCTCCTGTGGCGCTGGACTCCCACCTCCAGTCTGCATTGCTGCCTTCCGGTTGTTGGCGAGTTTCAGCTTGGTTTTTCGCTTGACATCATTCCAGCGCCTCTTGACCTCTTCCATTGTCCTCTTCAGCACTCCGACTGTATTCACCTTGTCCACAATGGACTGTCATAGTCCATTTTTTGTTGCCAATGACACAGTGGAGGTGACGAACAGTAGTTGATGGTGTTCTATCACCTCCGTTATCAGGATCCTGTTTTCCTGTGGACTGAACCTTTTCTTCCTACTCTTCTTCTCCTTGCCCTTCCCTGACGCTGAGGTCCCAGGCTGATTCTCCGGTGGGCTTGTGGGGTTCTGGTTCTCCTCCGTACTTTCTCCGGCAACGTCCATTGTGCTTCGCTGTTGTTTGGTATTTGTTTGTCTTTTTTTTCCTACTTTTATGGTGATTGTTCCCGTCTGATGCATGTGAATAGCAGGCTTGTAGCTGGTTTTAGCAAATTTTTGAATCACGATTGGCCTCATCGCAGCTTTTTTTGCATTTGTGTTTTGCATTTTTGCGGCGTGACGTTGATTTTAACGCGGCCATTTGAATTGTGTTGTGAATACTTGGTTAACATGGCGTAAATTTCCCGCGATGGACTGCGATGTTGAAGGTTGCGTTAAGTTACTTTTGCAATGGTTATCACACATTCTTGAGAATATCCCCCTTAGTATTTTAAAATTACTCTTGATATTTTAAAAGTTATGCAGATCCATCGGGACCAGGAAAGTTAAACATAGGAGTGCAAAAATAGGTTTATTTGCTAATAGCATTAGCACTGTGGTACAAAACTGCAAAGGATTTGGCAGAATCTTTGATGATTTGTTTTTTTATCGACATATCAAGTTTTCTTCCAATCTATTGGGGGAGCAAAGTTAAAGGAGAAAATAAAATGGTACATTTTTTATAACTTTAGCAAAGTTTGATAAATCTGCATGGAATGTGCAAGCACTTAGCAGGTTACACAGGGTGCAGGTGTTTCAAGTTTTGTGCATATTCAAAGGTGACACAGTAAGGGGGAGGGGATCAAAGCATTTTTCATTTATGAATAACCTTGGCACTATTTAATGGATTGATAAATGAATTGGCCGAGATTTAGCCTGTTTATACTACTTCTGGTTTTCTCAATTTCATGCAGGTCCATCAAAAGGGGTGGGGTAGATTCAAATGAAGAGTTTCAGAAGTGTTCATCTGCTAACAAATTTGACACTGTTTCGTGAATCTCAAAAATATTTGGTTGACATTTAGAAGATTTATCTTTCTGCTGCTCAAGTCATGTTTTAAGCAGATCTAACAGGGCTGGGGTGGGCAAAAAATAAATGGAGGCAATAAAAGTTTCAATCACTAATAAATTTGTCTTTGCTTGACCAATCTGCATGAAATCTGGAAACTAGCAAATTATTCTCAGGCAGGGCGAGGCTGGCCCGAGATTTGCTATCAATGAGCATGGATGAAAAGGGTTGGATGCAGGGCCTGGCCAAACAAACGACCCTACGCAGCACAAATTGGGTTCAAAGAAGATGAATGTGCTGCATCCCAAAAACTGCATTACATTTTCTAGTTAATGGCCAGTTGTGGTTCAGTGAACACAACAGAAAGCAAACCCTAAAATTCACCAGTTATGGTGTGCAATCACAACAGAAGCTTGAGTTATGACGTATCATGTCCGTTGCTCTGAAAGGCAAAAGTGCAGAGTAATGTCTCAATCACAGAACTTCCCATTTAATAGATTCTACTTTTTTCTGATCATTTGTGATATCAAGATCAATTGTGGCTTTTAAACTAGTCATATTTTAGAAGGCGGTGGCCTCATTCAAGATCATGCTTAACCAATTCACTTAATTTGCAAATGTTTGGGCAATATCATCACCAAAACTCAGAACTTGCATGCCTAACCAGGTAAAGGTGGAGTAATCAGAGCACCACCTCACCTCTTCTAAATATAGATATAAAATGTTAAGACAACAAAAACCCACAGAGAGTTGACTTCATGACCTATATACAATGGCTGTAAAAAGTTATCTACAATATGGCATTGCTGAGAACTAAAAAACAGCTCCACTAAATTGCTGTAGCGTGATATAATCAGAAGCATAATGCGTAATCTTGTAACCCTCCCACGAAACTCATGTTTTCCACCCCAAACTGTATTAAGGACAAACTTCCAATCAAGACCTTAGTAGCACAAACTCCTTCCACCTTAATCCATTCCACACCCTCACTATGCTGCTGCCATCATGAGGTAACAGTAAATCTAATTTACACCATTGTACTGTTGAGCAACACCTGTGTCATGTGACTATTTAAGGCAAATCAGCAGATGTATTGCATGGCATACCTCTTGGACTTGGGTGAAACATTGGCAGTTAATCTCAGTCAACAACCATCTCCTTCTTAGCCAAAGCAATCAAAAGATACTTGTACACCTGCGGGAGACCCATTCAAGATATAGACTGAGATTTAGTATGGATGCTGTCATACTGAGGATTATCAGCAGTGGTGACTCCTCTGCTAAGGTGGAAGAGCATTTCCCCACTGCCATGAAGCAGGCAAAAAAGTAAAAAACAAAATGATAATAACATAATGTTATTATCATTTTATTTTGTCCTCCTGCTGTGGCAGCTGTGTATGAGGGCCGGGACGGGCGGCAGAGCAGGGAGGAGTGGTACAACCCTCCTAAGTGCACATTGAATGTTTGGTCGGCCGTCTCGGGCCACCCAAAACAGTCATGCGCACTTTCCCTGTTCTCCATGCAGGCTACATTACAGCCTGCATGGAGAACATGCCCACCTCTCCAGCCCCTGGCTGGGCGCTGTGTCATGGTGCTCAGACAAATCACAATATTGCCTTGCAGCATTCTGATTGGTCAGGGAAGCCTGGGTGCTTACCAATCACGATGCTGCAATGCAGAATGTGATTGGTCAGGAGCGCCTGGCTGTGACGGAGTACGAGGTGGAGGAGAGCAGGAGAGGTGATGGGGAACTTGGCGCCAGGTAAGTGTACTTTTTATTTTTGTTTAAATTGTGGCCCATGTGCGCCGTGCCCCCCCTCCCCTGCTGCCCCCCAACGCCCGCCCCGCCACCCGTGAGCTGGGCCGGATGCCACTGATTATCAGTGATGCACTCCAACTCAAATCAAGAGTAAACACTGTTTGGTTGTACTTAAACACTTGGTGGAGTTTGACACAGAATATCATAGAATCCATCTCACAACCATGAAGACCCAAACAACATCCAGTAGAAAAAGACTGGGTCTTATCTTTAATATTTAATTGCAAAACTGAACACTAAATGGCCAGAGTCAAATGGCCATATAAATTGGTATGTTCAGTTTACTTGTGCAAATGGCTTGATTCATGAGTTCAAGAAAATTGCAAAAGGCAAGTTTTAACTTGTCAATGTATTTACTCATAAGTAATATTACCTAAGTTGGTGCAATATTACACATGCACTGTTTTGATTTGTTCCCATCTCTGGCCGACTGAAGCAGTTGAACAGCGGAGGGATATCCCCTTGGGGGTGTAGGAGAGTAGGGTCTGCTATCCTATGGTCACCCCAAATTTTTGCTTTTTGCTTCACTGGTTTTTGACATATTGAGGCTGTGGGCCTGCTAATCAGACCCCCAGACTGCTGTTCTCTCTACTAAATTGACACTATGCACTTTAGGTGCATAACCAATTGGAACTGGATCACCCTGTGAGCCCCTGTACCAGTGTACACTAGGTACCCAGGGCATTGGTGTATCTAAGGCCTACCAGGGGCTGAAGCATGTATTGTGCCACCCCTGGCCTGGCCCAACAATTTGACACAACTGGCTGATCACTCAGCTGGGGTAAGTTGGTGTATCCACCTCTTACTTAGGTGTAGTATACCTATACCTAACCTTAAATGGGACACATGTTAACCTATAAGTCACTCCTATGGCAGGCCTTAACCATCCTGAAGGCAGAGTGCTTGGTTTCATGTGAGATGGTGCTCTGGCATGAGCTGAGCCTGTCTGCAGTGGTCGGAACGACTTCCTTCTACCGTTTCCAGATATCCCCATACCATATACTCTTAAGTGCATTATGAACCTTGCGGTTAAATGCTATCTTTGGTTTGGCTTTATCAAAACATGTCGAGTAAGGTGTCATACGAATTGGAATACTAACCCCTCGCCAATTCTGGCGACGGGGTTAGCATTCCACCCTTCTAGAGGGACACGACATGTACAGAACCTGAAACCCGGGTAAAATCAGACATAGCCTTAGCTCCACAAAATGGACGCTGCCACCACCGACACAAGTCTGCCCTCCTGCTGCTGGGAGTCCTTCCAGCTTGGGAGACGTGGACAAAGGGTTTCCTGCCAGGGGAGGTGCAAGCACCACCCCAGACAGGATTTTGTGTATTGGTCAGGTAGGGCTTGAATAGAATCAGACATGCCTGAGGCTCACAAGGAGCCTCGGTGCATATGCCAGTTCAAACCGGTCCTGGGGCACACCAGCCCCAGACCTGTGGCGAGCTGGACAAAGGATTGGGGGTGTAACCACTCCCCTTCCTGGTCCCACCCTTAGGGAGGGACCTAGCAGGTAGTCCGGCCCCTAGAATCCGCTTAAAGGTAGGAGCTGTGTCCTAAGACTTCAGACATCCTGGAATCAACTTGAAACTAAGAAGAAGACGGGAACTTCGACGTTCTGCTGCACAGAAAATCTCCCCTATGTTCAGGGAGTGACCATCTTGCTAACGCAAGCACCAACCAGCGAATCGACATCTGCTTTGCCGCCGCCTCCCGCCGGAGCCCGAGCCCAGAGACCAACAAGAACTGGACCTCCAGACCTCTCACAGCCCGATCCACAGTCCCTGCAAAGAAGGAACCCGTGGAGGCACCGAGACACGTGGAGCCATCCATCTTGGAAGACACTTGACAAGCTGCAAGCACGACAACAGAGGGTCCCTCCGAGTTGTGCTTTGGGTCCTGAGAAGCACAACATCCGAGCAGCATCTGCACCAAAGGTGAGCCCTCCAGCATCTCCACGATCTGCGTGGGACCCCTCTGCACTTTGCGACTTGATGCGCCTACTAGGTCCCTGGCCCGTTGGCTAGTGGCCATCTTGGTGAACCTTTTTGAAAACTACGATGCTGGTCTGGTTGCTCCAGACTGGCCCCTGCTTCCTTCCAAAGGAGCAGCCCCTCTGACCTTGCTGGTCAGAGCTAACAGCTTTCTTCGATTCCTGAAACTCCTGCTTTTGCCAAGGCTTGTTTGCTTCTTATGAGTCGCCGACACCGCCGACAGCGAGACCCTGCATGGGACAGCTCGTGAACCGACTCCTGGACGTCGTCAACCTTCAGGGACCACGTGACTGCAGAGACAAGCCACACCTCTTCACCTGTTTGCACCCGACATCGCCTGGTACCTACCTGGTGCCACGCCGGTCACTGGCTAGTGACTGTGAACACTGTTCCCTCTGCTTACAGGTCTTCTACACTTCCGATCCACCCTTGGATCCACCGCATCTCTTCTGGACCGACCGCCTGCAGCATCTTTGTCATCAGGCTCCATTGAACAGATAGACGAAACAAGACGCACTTCGAGACCTATGCACCCGCTTCCTGTGGGTGAGGTAAAGCTGGCACTCCGGTGCACAAGTGTAGAGTAACATCTCTAATGTCTAGGTTTGAAGTCTTGAATTCGTAGCCAACCAGAAGACCCTTCTAGCAGTAACTTTTGAACATTTACGCACCCATTGAAAACCTATGGGAGCCCACGTGTAACTTTCCTCACTGCACACGCGACCCGTGGACCTCCTGGTCACTAACTAAAGTTAGCTCCTTGTAGGCCCAGCGATCCTAGAGGCCCTAGGCCTTCTCCCTTTCCTGTTTGTGGTACTTATACCACTATTTTAGTATATGGTTTGAGTGGCCACCAGGGCCTATCCATATAAAGTGCAACTTTCGTATATTGTGATACTTTCTTGTTTAACGATTTGTGCTCCTGTGCTCATAAAGAGTCTAGGGGATACTTTGAGTAATAAATACATATATATTTTGAATATATATCTGTGTGGTGTCCTTTCATTGGTATAAAGGGGGGTTACATATGGTAAAACAGCTTGCTTTACATGCCTAAACGAGTTTAGCCTGAAAGACTGCTTAGCCTACGCTACCACTAGGCCAGCTGGTCCGAAAAGGTTGACTTACAACCACACCATAAGGGTTGCTTGGCATGGTAGAAGGTGGTCACTTTAATTAGTGAACATCATATACCAGGCCAACTTCTCACATTGGTGAGCAGCGGTTGGGATTTGAGCTTGCTGTTGTTTTACCTCTGTAATCTCTTTGTTACCAATTGAAAGATCATACAGGTACCTTTAGCTACATATAAAACAAGTTAGTTATATACTTAAGTTCTACTGAACTTAGTTGTTGTAGAGCAAAGGGAGTAGCACACCCTGACTACAACTAACTAGATAGGTTTAGTAGGAAAACACAAGTGTAGGTAGTTGCAACACATCCACCCACACTTAAGAGCAATGGCTGGGGCAGAGGGGTCCAACGTACCCATCTCTGTCGAGAGTGACCCCCAGAGGGCACCATCCATCTTTGCTACCCTAAACCAGAATAAGCTCAGGCAGTTGGCTAATTCCAGGGGCCTTAAACAGCCCAGGAACCCTACCTCTGCTGAACTCAGAGAACTCTTGCAAACTGATGAAGATCAGAGAGCTCTCAAAAAAGCCTCCCAGTTAGACCCCTCAGGGACTGGAACAGGAGGCCCTCCTTTAGAAGATGCTACTGAAGTACCCCTTTCTAATAGTCACCCCTTAGATGAGAATCAGACTACAGATCATGAGGATCAGCATAGGGACGAGAATAACAAGGGGGATGAGTCTGATAGTAGTAGTGATTCTGATGGGAGAAATAGCCCAGTGCCAGGTGTTATACTTGGCCCAGCTAACTTAAGACTATTTGGGAATGACAATGGGTTCCCCCCATCGAGTTTCCCCAGTGGACTTAACCAGGGGTTTGGGAGACAGAGGAATCACTCAGGTGACTCTAATGCCTCTCATGCCTCTAGAGGCTCTCAGGGTCACTCCAGAAGAAGGATGACCAGCCCTCAGAGGAGGGAGCATGAGGCCAGAATGCAGGAAGCCCAGCTGAGGATCAGGAAACAGGAGCTAGAAGTAGCCCTGATGGAAGAGAAACTGAGCAAGGCTAGGCAACCTAGAGAGAGTGGGTCTATACCCACTGGTGGCAGCATTGTCCCTAGGGACAAAGATAGGGTCTTTGATAATAGGAACCTGTCCAAGGTTGTGCCCCCCTACAAAAGTGGGGATGATATCCACAAGTGGATGACTGCTCTTGAGAGAGCCTGCAAAGTGCAGCAGGTTCCTGAGGACCAGTGGGCAGCAATCTTATGGCTCTCCATTGAAGGTAGAGGCAGAGATAGACTCCTCACTGTTAGGGAGGAGGATGTCAGAAACTACAGAGCCCTGAAGAGTGTCCTGGTTGATGGGTTAGGCTTAACCACTGAACAGTGCAGGTTAATGTTCAGAGATACCCAGAAGACACAGACTCAGGCCTGGTCTGAATATATTGAATGTGCCACTAAGGCTTGGAGGGTTGGTTGCTGGGAAGTAAGGTTTCTGATTATACAGAATTGTACAATTTGATGATGAGAGAACAGATTTTAAATAACTGTCAAAACCAGCAACTGCATCAACACTTGGTTGACTCAGATCTGACCTCTCCCCAAGAATTGGGAAAGAAGGCAGACAAATGGGTCAGAACCAGGGTTAAGCAAAAGAACCAGAACCAGGGCCAAGGGGGTGATCAGAAGAGAACAGACCAAAAGGGTAATGACAAGAAATCCAAAGACCAGAAGTCTTCAACAGGGCCCCAAACTAATACTAATGAGGGTGGGTCCCAACAATCTAAAGGAAAGAAGAAAGAAGGTCCAAAGAAACCCTGGGGCAAATCTTGCAAGAATACAACTCACTGGACTAGTGATTGTAAGAAGGGTGGAGCCCCCAACACTGTTGCCCCTAAGGCACCTGCTCCCAGTAGTACTGTTAGCAGTGTTGGTCCCCAGACAAAGGGTGTAGTGGGAATCACTATGGGAACTGAAGGAGATTCTGACTTAGACAGAACCCTTACACAGGCAGTCTTGATCTGTGATGGGGACATGGATTTGTCCCTAACTGTGAGCCCCAGTAATCTGGGCAAGTACAGACAGACTCCATTGATAAATACAAAAGTGGCTCAAGAATACAGGGACACATGTGCCAGTGTCACTATGGTGACACCAGGCTTTGTGGATCCTGGACAGTACATACCAGGTGAGAATTACCTGGTGACCAATGCCAGCAATACCACTACTTCCCATAGTGTGGCTATTGTTAACTTCTCATGGGGAGGGGTAACTGGCCTCAAAAGGGTTGTGGTTAGTACAGACCTCCCAGTAGAATGTTTGTTGGGCAATGACTTAGAGAGTTCTCTATGGTCAGAAGTGGAGTACAGGACACATGCAGAGATGTTAGGTATATCACCACATGTCCTTGCTGTGACCAGGTCACAGGCCAAAAAGTGCCTTACTGAACCTCAGGTCTTGGATCCTGGAACAATGGACCAAGCACCTACCAAGAAGAAGAACAGGAGGGTTAAGGCTGTGCCTTCCTCCCTGCCTCCAAGTGATGATCAGTCTTCCCAGGAGGATGATCTTGAGAACCTTGAAGGAACTGTCCCTGAAGAGCTTGAACCTGACCAGGTTGAGTTTCTGGGGACAGGGGGACCTTCTAGGGCTGACTTGGGGCAGGCTCAGTTATCCTGTCCCTCTCTTGAACCCCTCAGACAGCTGGCTGCTGCTGAGGCTGCTGGGAATGCTCAAGGTACCCATAAAGTGTATTGGGATGATGGGCTCCTTTATTCAGAGGCTAGAGACCAAAAACCTGGTGCAACCAGAAGGTTGGTTATACCTCTGCAATTTAGGGGCTTCCTTCTTACCTTGGCCCATGATATTCCTCTAGCAGGACACTTAGGCCAGAACAAGACTTGGGACATGCTTGCCCCTTACTTTCACTGGCCTCACATGAATGAAGATACCAAGGAGTTTTGTCGCTCCTGTGTGACCTGCCAAGCCAGTGGCAAATCAGGTGGCACAACAAAGGCCCCCCTAATATCACTACCTGTGGTGGGGGTTCCCTTTGAAAGAGTGGGGATAGATATAGTGGGTCCCATGGATCCCCCCACTGCATGTGGGCACAGATTTATACTGGTGGTAGTGGATCATGCCACCAGGTATCCAGAGGCAATTCCCCTTAGGACCACAACAGCTCCTGTTGTGGCCAGGGCCCTACTGGGAGTCTTCTCCAGAGTGGGGTTTCCTAAGGAGGTAGTTTCTGACAGAGGTACCAACTTCATGTCAGGATACTTGACAGCTATGTGGAAGGAATGTGGTGTCAACTACAAGTTCACCACTCCTTATCACCCGCAATGCAATGGGCTTGTTGAGAGATTCAAAAAGACCCTAAAGGGTATGATCAAAGGATTACCTGAAAAGCTCAGGCGAAGATGGGACATCCTTCTACCCTGCCTTCTGTTTGCTTACAGAGAGGTCCCACAAAAAGGAGTTGGCTACAGCCCCTTTGAATTGTTGTTTGGGCACCCTGTAAGAGGCCTCCTATGTCTGGTGAGGGAAGGATGGGAGTTACCTCTCAAAAAGCCTAAACAAGACATAGTGGACTATGTACTTGGTCTCCGCTCCAGGATGGCTGAGTACATGGAGAAGGCATCCAAAAACCTTGAGGCAAGCCAGGCCTTACAGAAAGCTTGGCATGACCAAAAGGCTGTCTTGGTTGAGTTCCAGCCAGGACAGAAGGTATGGGTGTTGGAGCCAGTGGCCCCAGCAGCACTCCAAGACAAATGGTCTGGACCCCATACAATCCTGGAAAAGAAGGGAGAGGTTACCTACTTGGTGGACCTAGGCACTCCCAGGAGTCCCCACAGGGTACTCCATGTTAACAGGTTAAAAGCATATGTTGACAGGGCAGACATGGGCCTGCTCATGGCTACAGATGAGGGACAGGAGGAAGAGAGTGACCCTCTCCCAGACCTGTTGTCTCAGAACTCTGAAGATGGTTCAGTTGAAGGAGTGACCCTTGGAGGCAACCTCACTGAGCATCAGCAAATTGAATGTAGACAAGTTCTACAATCATTTCAGCATATGTTCTCACTGGTACCTAGTCAAACTGACTGGTGTACCCATGTGGTGGACACCGGTGACAGTCTTCCTGTGAAGAACAAACTTTACAGACAACCTGACCATGTCAGGGACTGTATAAAGGCTGAGGTACACAAAATGCTGGAACTGGGTGTCATTGAGCCCTCAGAGAGCCCCTGGGCTAGCCCAGTGGTTCTGGTCCCCAAACCTCACACCAAAGATGGCAAGAGAGAGATGAGGTTCTGTGTGGATTACAGAGGACTCAATGCTGTCACTAGGACAGACGCACATCCTATTCCAAGGGCAGATGAGCTCATAGATAAACTGGCTTCTGCTAAGTTTTTGAGCACATTTGATTTGACAGCTGGCTATTGGCAAATCAGGTTAGCTGAGGAGTCTAAGGCCAAAACAGCATTTTCAACCCCAGGAGGACACTACCAATTTTTGGTGATGCCCTTTGGTCTGAAGAATGCACCTGCCACCTTCCAAAGGTTGGTGAATCAAGTCCTTACTGGGTTGGATGACTTTTGTGCAGCATATCTTGATGACATTGCTGTCTTTAGCTCCACCTGGGAGGATCACCTGATCCACCTGAAGAAGGTACTTGAGGCTCTGCAAAAGGCAGGCCTCACTATCAAGGCTACTAAGTGCCAGATAGGGCAGAGTAAGGTTGTGTACTTGCGCCACCTTGTAGGTGGAGGCCAAGTTCAACCACTGGAGAGTAAGATACAATCCATCAAGGACTGGTCTCCTCCCACCACCCAGACTCAGGTCCGAGCTTTCTTGGGCTTGACTGGGTACTACAGGAAGTTTGTTAAGAACTATGGGTCCATTGTGACTCCTCTTAATGATCTGACATCCAAAAAGATGCCCAAAAAGGTTCAGTGGACAGTAAGCTGTCAAAAGGCATTTGATGACCTGAAGAAGGCCATGTGCTCTGCACCTATCCTGAAAAGTCCTGACTACTCCAAAGAGTTTATTGTCCAAACAGATGCTTCTGAGTTGGGTGTGGGAGCTGTGCTGTCACAACTTAATGTAGATGGTCAAGACCAACCCATTGCTTTTATTAGCAGAAGGTTGACCCCCAGAGAGAAGAATTGGTCAGCTATTGAGAGGGAGGCCTTTGCTGTGGTGTGGGCCCTGAAGAAGCTGAGGCCATACTTGTTTGGCACTCACTTCAAGATTCAGACCGACCATAAGCCCCTCTTGTGGCTAAATCATATGAAGGGTGAAAACCCCAAACTGCTTAGGTGGTCCATTTCCCTACAGGGGATGGACTTTACAGTGGAGCACCGGCCAGGTACAGACCATGGGAATGCAGATGGTCTCTCCAGGTACTTCCACTTAGGACATGAAGACGAGACTGGTCAAGGCTAGTTTAATGTCCCTGCGTTTGGGGGGGGGGGGGTGTGTAGGAGAGTAGGGTCTGCTATCCTATGGTCACCCCAAATTTTTGCTTTTTGCTTCACTGGTTTTTGACATATTGAGGCTGTGGGCCTGCTAATCGGACCCCCAGCCTGCTGTTCTCTCTACTAAATTGACAGTATGCACTTTAGGTGCATAACCAATTGGAACTGCATCACCCTGTGAGCCCCTGTATCAGTGTACACTAGGTACCCAGGGCATTGGTGTATCTAAGGCCTACCAGGGGCTGAAGCATGTATTGTGCCACCCCTGGCCTGGCCCAACAATTTGACACAACTGGCTGATCACTCAGCTGGGGTAAGTTGGTGTATCCACTTCTTACTTAGGTGTAGTATACCTATACCTAACCTTAAATGGGACACATGTTAACCTATAAGTCACTCCTATGGCAGGCCTTAACCATCCTGAAGGCAGAGTGCTTGGTTTCATGTGAGATGGTGCTCTGGCAGGAGCTGAGCCTGTCTGCAGTGGTCGGAACGACTTCCTTCTACCGTTTCCAGATATCGCCATACCATATACTCTTAAGTGCATTATGAACCTCGCGGTTAAATGCTATCTTTGGTTTGGCTTTATCAAAACATGTCGAGTAAGGTGTCATACGAATTGGAATACCAACCCCTCGCCAATTCTGTCGACGGGGTTAGCATTCCACCCTTCTAGAGGAACACGACATGTACAGAACCTGAAACCCGGGTAAAATCAGACATAGCCTCAGCTCCACAAAATGGACGCTGCCACCACCGACACAAGTCTGGCCTCCTGCTGCTGGGAGTCCTTCCAGCTTGGTAGACGTGGACAAAGGGTTTCCTGCCAGGGGAGGTACGAGCACCACCCCAGACAGGATTTTGTGTATTGGTCAGGTAGGGCTTGAATAGAATCAGACATGCCTGAGGCTCACAAGGAGCCTCGGTGCATATGCCAGTTCAAACCGGTCCTGGGGCACACCAGCCCCAGACCTGGGGCGAGCTGGACAAAGGATTGGGGGTGTAACCACCCCCCTTCCTGGTCCCACCCTTAGGGAGGGACCTAGCAGGTAGTCCGGCCCCTAGAATCCGCTTAAAGGTTGGAGCTGTGTCCTAAGACTTCAGACATCCTTGAATCAACTTGAAACTAAGAAGACGGGAAATTCGACGTTCTGCTGCACAGAAGACTGAAGGAAATCTCCCCTATGGTCAGGGAGTGGCCATCTTGCTAACGCAAGCACCAACCAGTGAATCGACGTCTGCTTTGCTGCCACCTCCCGCCAGAGCCCGAGCCCAGAGACCGACAAGAACTGGACCCCCAGACCTCTCACAGCCCGATCCACATTCCCTGCAAAGAAGGAACCCGTGGAGGCACCGAGACACGTGGAGCCAGCCATCTTGTAAGACACTCGACAAGCTGCAAGCGCAACAACAGAGGCTCCCTCCAAGTTGTGCTTTGGGTCCTGAGAAGCCCAACATCCGAGCAGCATCTGCACCAAAGGTGAGCCCTCCAGCATCTCCACGATCTGCGTGGGGCCCCTCTGCACTTTGGGACTCGATGCACCTACCCGGTCCCTGGCCCGTTGGCTAGTGGCCATCTTGGCAAACCTTTTTGCAAACTACGATGCTGGTCTGGTTGCTCCAGACTGGCCCCTGCTTCCCTCCAAAGGAGCAGCCCCTCTGACCTTGCTGGTTAGAGCTAACAGCTTTCTTTGATTCCTATGACTCCTGCTTTTGCCAAGGCTTGTTTGCTTCTTCTGAGTCGCCGACACTGCCAACAGCGAGAGCCTGCGTGGGACAGCTCGTGAACCGACGCCTGGACGTCGTCGACCTTCAGGGACCACGTGGCTGCAGAGACAAGCTACACCTCTTCACCTGTTTGCACTCGACATCGCCTGGTACCTACCTGGTGCCACGCCAGTCACTGGCTAGTGACTGTGAACACTGTCCCCTCTGCTTACAGGTCTTCTACACTTCCGATCCACCGCATCTCTTCTGGACCGACCGCCTGCAGCATCTTTGTCATCAGGCTCCATTGAACAGATAGACGAAACCCGACGCACTTCGAGACCTATGCACCCGCTTCCTGTGGGTGAGGTAAAGCTGGCACTCCGGTGAACAAGTGTAGAGTAACATCTCTAATGTCTAGGTTTGAAGTCTTGAATTCGTAGTCCAACCAGAAGACCCTTCTAGCAGTAACTTTTGAACATTTACGCACCCATTGAAAACCTATGGGAGCCCGCGTGTAACTTTCCTCACTGCACACGCGACCCGTGGACCTCCTGGTCACTAACTGAAGTTAGCTCCTTGTAGGCCCAGTGATCCTAGAGGCCCTAGGCCTTCTCCCTTTCCTGTTCGTGGTACTTATACCACTATTTTAGTATATGGTTTGAGTGGCCACCAGGGCCTATCCATATAAAGTGCAACTTTCGTATATTGTGATACTTTCTTGTTTAACGATTTGTGCTCCTGTGCTCATAAAGAGTCTACAGGATACTTTGAGTAATAAATACATATATATTTTGAATATATATCTGTGTGGTGTCCTTTCATTGGTATAAAGGGGGGTTACATATGGTAAAACAGCTTGCTTTACATGCCTAAACGAGTTTAGCCTGAAAGACTGCTTAGCCTACGCTACCACTAGGGCAGCTGGTCCGAAAAGGTTGACTTACAACCACACCACAAGGGTTGCTTGGCATGGTACAAGGTGGTCACTTTAATTAGTGAACATCATATACCACGCCAACTTCTCACAGGGGGTGATTCAGGTGCTTTATAAACCAATAAATATCAAATTTCAAATGAATAAATCTACCAGCAGGGAGGAGAATAAGAGATTTCAAAGTGACAATACCCTAGAAATGTTTGGAAAATTCATAGCATTGTGTGCTTATGAGTAGTCACAAACTTGCACATAACCCATTCCCTTTGTGGATACAGTTACACATTCACTTCTGTCCCGGGCAAGAATACATCTGTGTTCTGTGTGGGAATGCGTTGAGAACACTTCAAAAATGGAATTGGGGAAAGTGCTTTCTCCATGGGGCAAAGTATTTTGTCCGTTGAGAAAAAGAATGAAATTGCACTCATGAAAAGTAATTTTTACATGCTCAGTTGCCCAGTGTGTCTAATTTATGCATGTGGAACGGTGTCTGCAGATCCGCACTTTCTTATGTATGTTTAAGTCTTCCTCCGTTCCACACAAAGCCGTACTATCTCCCTTCCTTCTCAAACTATTCATGGAGCCTTTCAGACCCTGAACAACAGAGCTGATATTTCAGTTCAGCATTATGCGACAGCTGTTGACATAACTTTGAAAACTATATGTAGCACTCTTTCAAAGCATTTGAGGACCTCTCCTATTTTTTTTTAATTAAACATAAAGCAATTTTTAAATGTACAAATGCAGTTTAATGTTCTTACACAGCTCCATTTTATGCTCTCTTTACTTTACTTTTATTGTACCAAGATTTTAAGTTGTCTGCTTTGTAATTTTATGCTGTGTTTGTGGTCTGGTTGATCTCTTTATGTTTGCTTTACTTAGTGCCTTGAAGCTTTGTATGGCATTATTTGCACTTAGCAAATAAAAGAATCAAATATTGTTCAACTGAAACTCAGAAAAACGTGTTCAGTCCGGTTCATATAACTACTTACTATTCAGGGCTTGATGTCAAAAGTAAAAACATAATTTAAATAGCCAGTCACTGGACTTCACTCAACTATCTGCCACTACTCCATACTTTCTCTATTGAATTATTACTGAGCATATTTAGCTAAAGGCATCATGCCCAATATGGTCACCAGTGCAAAAGGTACATAGAGACAATATGATTTTTTATTTTTTTGTTGCCGCAGAACATCACCGACCACTGCAAAAAAGTAAAAGGAGCCCAGCTGCACACACTAAATAGCATTAATTATATGCTGCTCTGTAGCACCATAAAAAACATGCTTACTAGGGCAGTTTATGCAATTCTGGCCCTAATATTCAATCGCAAAATGGAATCTTTAAACCCACTAACAAAGGTACTAAAGAAGAGATTGAAAACATATTTTTACTAGTAAGTGTAAAATTGAAAATAAGATGATATAATCGAGCTTATAGATGCAGCCACTTACCCCAACTAGAGATAGTAAAGCAGATCATTTGTGAGTAAGGCAGGTGGCTGTATTGGAGAGTGTAGACTTCCATGTCTCTGGTGAACCAAACTCTGCTGATTCTGACAGTGGCGTAACGAAACTTGAGGGGGATCCCCTGCAAGGTACATGGAGCGCCCCCCCTCCGGACTCAATCTGCAACTCTCAGGCCAGTGTACTGTGCTGAGGAGGCCCCGTGGAGCTCGGGCCACCCTGCACCGCAGGGGGCTGTGGAGGCCTATGTTACGCCTCTGGATTCTGATACTTTCACAAGTCCCCATAGACTTTTCCTGTTTATAGATCAAAGTTCCAAATAAAAACCTTAATTTTTCAAATTTTCAGAAATGTATTTCATTATTTTTGGGAATATCAGCCTTATTGCCTTGGTATTCCTTATTTCTCCTCAGTATTGTAATTGGAGATTTCAGTTATGCATCGGATCAATGACATTACAACAGATCTCCTATTTCCGATGGGGTGATAACTTCTGTTATTAGCATCATTAGAGGGACAAGATAATCGCTTCATTCTGAATCCCATCGTTAAACCAAAACAAAATTCTACATGGGTAAATACACATTTTTGCAATTAACCTGCATGAGAGAAACACAATTCCTCATAAAATTCACATTGTGCAGTATTGTTTTTCTCCTGCAAAAATGGAATGCACTATTTTGATGTATGCGCAAACTTTGCACGTGGTAGGTGGTATGAGCTAAATGCATACACTAAAACCACACAAAATAAAATTGCTCATTTGCTCAGAAAATAGTTAGGTGATTCTACTCTGTCTATGCGTCTGGTTTATGAGGTTACGGTTTTAGCGAATGGATCTGAATGAGGACTTAAATGTCCCTCTGGTGATGGTAACTGACCGCGGGAAGCAGTAGGAGAGCCAAGACAGAAAGGGTGCAATGCATTCACAATTGACAAGAAAGTTCTTCCTCTCTTTACTTGAGTTGCCAGACTTCATAGCTAAGGCTGTCAGATATTGCCTGTCAGCAAAGAAAGAGACTATTTCATTGCCTATAGATAATTTTCCTCAGCCTTGAGTTGAAGACATCCAACTAGAGCAAGTGGGTAGATATCTCCCAGCAGAGCCAGTTACTGCTGTCTAGTGAAGTAGAAAATAAAGTCCTTGCAAACCATTGTGAATCTATCCAATACCTAAAAGTGCATAGTCTGGCGCACTCTACAATAATGAATCCCCTGGCACTCTGAACACTTCCTGAATTTTCATTTCCTTCCAAGGTATTAAACACAGTGCAGAAAGAAAATAGCTGTCATGGGCTGCTTCCTCGTTATATTGAATAATCACTGAGTAGAGCACGTCATTAGAATAGGAGCTCCGTAGCCAAGGGTGGGTGAACCGGCAGTGTCTTCCGCCTCTGCCCTAATACGCACTGACACGATTGACCATGCCAGTTTGTCAGTTGTGATCCAATTGACAAGGACAGATACATATTTACTCAATTCATAGCATTTGCTTGAGAAATCTCTTGACAAAAATTTTGATCCAGATGTTGGCACACTCTTTACTACCTATGCTATGTTTATGGCACTCTTCAGTAGTCATCATTAATTAGACAAAGGGTAAGATTAATCGGGGCTAAGATAAGGTAAGTAAATGTCATCAATTTCCCTCAATGATCAAAATAAGTCCATTTTGTGCAACCTTTATTCTTATTTTAACCCATGCGTTTACATATTTTTTTGTTTCTACGTGGTACATATTTGATGTCTGGGTGCAGACACATACGTTTTCTGCATCGAAGTGAAGATATTATAGGTGTGATGTTGCACATCAGCAGTACTACCTACTCTGATATGTTTCTTCAAACAAACTGGTCTGAAGTTGTATGTGAGAAGGGTTTGTGATGTTGTTATTATAGTGCACTATTACATCTCTTAGATCACCAATTCTCAAGACAAGTGCTAATCAGAAACAATGCTGAAACACTCTGTAGGGAGTGTCCAAAGAAGGTACAGAAAGGCTGAATCCATCTAAAATGTCCCGTAATAGCTACATAAAGCTAATTTCTACAAAATACGTCTAAATTAAGCTCATTTACATGATCTATACTCTCCTGAAAACTCTGCCTGGATCATGCCTTCGTAGACCCCAATGCAAGCGCCGAGATGCCCAAGGGTAAGTCGAGCGCTATATAAGAACACAGATACATACATACATACATACCTACATTGCACAAACTTGCTGTAGGGATGCTGCGAAGCTCCAAAGCACCACTGGCTTAAGTCTGTTCTCTCCCCACCGCTTGTTATAGCATGCTGCAACCCTGGCTGGAAGAACCAGAATACACTCCACTAAAGGTAGAGTCTTGGCTTCACACATATAGTTAATACAGTCTTAGGCCGAAACATGTAGTTCCCTCACCCACAGGAATTTTGTACACCAGTGGTTCTTAACTTTTTTTCTTCTGTGGTCCCCCACAAAATCATTACTGGAACCTAGGGAGCCCCATTGAGTCAATACTGGAAGCCGGGGACCCCGGACTGAGCATTTTCAATGATTTGAATGCAAAACAATACACACTAAAGAGAAACAAGCATTCATCAAACAGATATGCAAATGATAATATGTTATTTAATTCTCAAACAGATGTAACATAACACTTAAAAAAACAATCTTTTTAATTTTTATAGAAAGGTTGGAGCTTTTCTAAAATCAACTGAGGCCACTCAGAGTCCATACTGTATTCTGTTTGATGCACTTAATGCGCACTAGTATAACTGCACATAGTTTCCAATTCCTTCACATTTACAGAACGTTTTAAAATTTTCAATAGTACATTTTGCTTACTTATTTATATACACTTTATTAATCTGTTAATATTATTTTATTATCTTAGCAGTCGCTGACCCTCTGTATAGCCTTTGTAGACCCCCAGGGGTTCCTGAACCACTGCTGTAGACCACTGAACAAGTATTTCCACCACTGAGCGAGATGGAAGGCCACTTATAGTACATGGTTACTCTGCACCCAAACCTGGATTCGATTATATGGCAGTGGTGTAACACAGGCCTCTGCACCCCCTGCGGTGTAGGGGGGCCTCCAACACTTCAGGGGACCTCCAATGATTTGGGGGGCCTCATTCAGCCCAAAGCCTATGAATATTTTTGAGACACTGGATATTCGAACACCTTTTTACATTCTGCGGGGAGGGGGGCTCATCATTTTGTGTTACGCCACTGTTTTCGTGTTCTTAAAATAGTAGTGTTATATATACATTGCTAATTTAACAGAGAAAATATTCCTAAAGATTTAACAGAAAATAACCCTAAAGACGACAACGTAAATCATGGGTTGTCTTGCATGCCATTATAACGCCATAGTTTGTCTTTTAAACAGGCAAAGTCCGTTTTCGTTTTCTACAACACAGGATATTTGCCCATCACATACATTAGAGTGTCATGGTTTTGAGGATGTAGGTTGGCGATAGCACAGGGGATGATGGGTCATGCAGAAGAACCCCAATACACACCATCTTTCAGACTGCTGCTGAAACCACCGGGCTCTTCCTTCCAGTATTTGCAATGCAACACATAAAATAATAATTGTGTAAAAATGAAAAGGTGCAAAGGCGCTATATAAACTTCCATCCCAGTTGTTGAATCCCGCATGCATGTTGTGCTGTTTATCAATTGCTATGCTTTCTCGTCCACTGCTCCGAGCCTTCATTACCCCACGCAACTTCCTCTTTGTTTACCAAACACAGTTCCTGTGACTTTTGAGAGGCGTGAAATCCCGAAATGGGAGAAAACTATGGCGTTCAGGTTGGAGCCACCCAATGAGGAGAAACGCTCCGAACACAAAATTAGGAAAGCACACACAGAATAGGTGTTTAAAATTCACAGCTGTCAACATCAAGCGTCCTGTGCCACCGAAAGAATGCAGGAAACATGGCGTTAACAAAATAGCTGCAGATGGAGCGGTTCACTGTGAGTTCTCGGCAGACATTGTTTGCAGTCTGTTATCCAGAGATTCATTTGCATTGCATTACAAAGGTCCTCTGTTGGAAACCCTGCCCGGCTTCTCGCGGTACTTTGTGTTTCAAGGGGCCTTTGCTAGCCGGGGTATGGACTGTTTTCATCCCGTCTCTCTTCACGATCTAACAACACAAATCTGCTATTTTAACACAACATGCAGCAGAAAGTGGTGTTTCGCCTCCATTAAAGCCAGGCGGGGCTGAAGAAAGGCGGCTTTTACTTCGAGGAGATTGTCAACGGAAGTTGCATTGAATTGTAAGATGGCCGATATGAATGCGACTCGCGGGGGTTATTCACGCGGCCTTCCTTTCGCGCCCACTGTAAGGAAGGTTAGGTTACAGGCACGACAACAGGGAGCGCAAAGTAGCAGGAAAGTATAGAGTAATTACACATGCTAATGATATTCCTAGAGTTTCCCGCCGACTTAGGGTTCCTGAATTATTCATGACTAATTCTTGGGAAAAAATAAACCCATGCTCTTTTCACTTGAATAAATATGATTAGGAATGATCCGAAACTGACAAAAAGAGTTACACTTCCACTGCTGGGGAGCGCAGAGAGCTGACAGCTGTTTTCGTCATTCCAGGCGAACATTGGGCGATAATAATAATAACCGCTATGCTATATCTGGCTTATCAGTCCGCTGCTAAGTTCATTAGTCGACACCTTGTGAGTGAGATGTAAACATCAGACTGTTTAAGGTTGGGATATTAACCCTTTCAGGCCAAGAAATGCTGGCGTGCCTGCAGCTACCACTGGCGCTTAACCAGTGGCCTAGCAAGGTTGCAATTCCCAGAAAGCAGTCCTAGATGTACATTTTCCAAGCAGAAGGCCAGTGTGGGGAGGGGTGGGAGATGGGTCCATCTGAGTAGGGCTCAAGTTATGGGCTGTCCCTAAACAAACCTCTGTTTGCACAGGGGTCAGAATTATGAGTGGTGCGGAGTTAACCACTCCAGGTAATTAATTACTGGGTTCAAGAAAGTCCACACTGACGCAGTATTCTGCAGGTGTATACCTGCAGGACATATCTGTCAGCACGTACTGGGAAATGCATGGAAAATTTCCAGATATGAAGATTTTGGCACAGAAAGCACAAAAATCAGCATGTTGTGCAGGGCTTTAAGTGAGCTGGGCCCTGCCGGTGCTCAAAGCATGTGCTGAGACTGGTCCCTATTGGGCTCTCCATTTTTGCCCTCATCCTCAGGGTGAAAAAATCAAAAGCATAACTCTGCCGTAGTATCACCCTCCACTGCTTTTGATGTAACTTCAAAGAGATTCATATTTTTCAGCTCTAAATAGCTCAAATTCAGCTGAAGGTAATGGAGGCTTTACATGAGCGTGTATCTCACACTAGAGAGTCTTAAAGAAGAACAGTGCTACACGACAGAAAAAGTTCTACCTATAGAACCATTCTATCCTATATAGCTTCTAAGTATCAATCTCACACACTGGTAGCTAATAGAAAAATATTTAGCAAAAGACGAGTGGTAGAAAGTAAAAGGGCACAACCAGGTTGTGGATGAAAACCCTCACTCACCCGAGGGTGACATGCTTCATCATTGGGTTCCTCCAACACACAGGGACCGCAAGGTACCCCGTGTGGGCTACAACTTAACCCAAGGGGGAAGGAGCGGGAGTGCAGAGCACGTAGTTGTTCTACCAACTCATATAGGTGAGAAGGGGCAGAGTGCAAAAAGAAAATAAAACAGTGAAACTAGTGTGTTTAAAAACTATCTACTTAGGGGTAATAACATTATTCCTCCTTGCTAAGTGGTAGTGATTAAAATGCTAGTGAATGAAGGGTTAATGTATATACCCTAATATATGATCAACATGTTTCTGCCTAGGTGACTTAGATGTTCGCGGCATTCATCAGGATCAAAAACAACAGTCACTCTGCAGTGAAGTGAAAAATAAATACAAGTGATACTCAAGACTCTATTCCATGACCATGATGCCATTTCGTAGATCACTATGATCGGTCTGGGGGCTCTTATCTCAGTGGGGAGAGATTTCCAGATATTAGGGGCCAGTCCAGAGAAGGCTTGAGCAATAAGGAGCTCGCACTTATGGGGGATCTGTTTCCACCTGAAATGGTCAGTTTCTGGGACAGGTAGGAAGTGTGGCTGTGGTGGTGCACTTTATGATTCATGCAAGCAATTTTGAAAAGCATCCTGGCCTCAAGTGGTAGCTAATTCCGAGCTCAAAGGTCAGAAGTAATGTGATCACTTTTTTTAGATCCTGTAATGAGCCTAGCTGCTGCAATAATAGTGGCCTTGAGAGGAGTACATGAGGTTTTCATAAGGGTAGCGCTACCATAGTCCAGTTTTGAAAGCACAAGTTCATGAGTTGCAGTTAAGAGGTCGGCTGCGGAGAGGAAGGGTATGCAGCTGATGGTTGACTCCTCTAGTGATGGCAGTGATGTGTTTTAGCATGCAGAGTTCTTTGTCTAGAGCTGTGGTACTCATAGTACGGCCCGCGGACCTTGCAGGTAATGCACCCATGGCCCCCAAGAGACTGGGTCATCTGCGCCCACGCGTGTCTGAACAAGGTTGGGCCGGGCCCCTTGTTTTGGCCACAGGGCTCTGCATTTTTGTTCTTATTCTTATTAAGGAGCTCTATTTTTCACCTTTTCTTGCTATATGGGGCAAAAGGCCACCACTGTGCGACAGAAACCTGGCGAGAAGGGGCTTGGTCACACTGCCCCCATTACTTCCTGCCTCACTTCTGCCATGGGTGCCATCTCCTCCGAACTTGAATTAGTGGAAAGCCACATTGATGCAGTACGCAAATTAATGTCAACTAACGATCAGACAGTAATGCCCTGTGAAGCAGCAAAGACGGTACCCACTCAAATAGCATGGGTCCCTGGCTCCTATGCTGAACCCTCCATCTTTAGCAAGGATTTGTTGACTACTAATATTGTTTCCAGTTCAGTTAATGTCTCACACAGCCTTATACATCTCAAGCAGCAGAAGGAAAAGGTGTAATGTTTCATCCTTGAAAGATTCTGTTAGAGCACAAAAGCTTTGCACCGAGCCTGATGAGCTGTCCCTTTTTAACAACTGTCCTGCGAATATTGAATTTAAGGCTGAGATATGTGAGCCAATCTTTACGAATTTGGAGAGTTTTTTTGCAGCTTTCAGGTTGGACGTCCTCTCCCAAATAAAGCAACTGGGAGATAAAATGCATACGCCCTTATCCCAATCTCAGCCAAATCTCAGCATTCCACACCCTAACACCCAGAAAGACTCCTCTTCCACTTCCTTGCTAAAGCGTGTCCTGCACCTAAAAGCGGTCCACTTCCTCCTGCATCAGTCACTACACAGTTTCCTCCATCAGTGCAGCCAAACTCTCAGCCTCGTCCTGACCAGAGTTTACAGTCAGTTCTTGGGAATCCATCTTTACCCACTATAGGGGTTTCTTCTAGAGCCACAAACTACATTGGGTGCAGCTCCGTTTCAAAAATGAATGTGAGGATCATTTGCACCTTCCCCCTGAGTGTGCACCATTTATCATTGTGGTGGAAAAGGTGCCACCAGTGTCAGCTGGGGGGCGTGAGGACTTGCAAGGCTTGAAGAATATAGTGGTCACTTGTGCCATTCAAATACAGGTTGGCAGTCAAATCTTGTGGAAGAAATCACATGGTCAGAAGGATTGGTTGGGCAGGATCTTCAGTGAAGACCTCCAGAGGTGACTGTGTGGTGAGAAAAATTTAGCACCCCGCTTTAATTAGCTGTATACTATACAGGCTGGATTGTTCCCGGCATGGTCCGGGTTCAATTCGTGCATTACCGTTGTGATTTTTTATAAGCTATCTTTCTTTCAACCCACGCTGCCGAACCCGCCTGCTTGAGGCCCCACTCTCCTGCCTCCCTTCTTTCTACACAAAAACGTTTTGCTGTCCTTGAGGGAATGCCAGAGGACGAATGACTTGTGGAGCATGCAGCTTTGTCACCACTGTCTGTACCTTTTTTCTTCACCTCACCCGAGAGCGACTACACCATGTTCTGTCAACTCATTAAGGATTGTTTAATTTGGACAGCCTTCAACCCATGTCCTGGAACATAGCTGGCATGAGGAATAAACTAGACAATAATGACTGGCTGACATTGATTAAGGGCTGTGATGTTATCTGTGGCCAGGAGACCGGGGCTTTAGAGGATTTTTATATTGATGGCTAACAGTCCTTCTGTCATCCTGCTTCTCCACATGCCTCCGGCGGACCAAAGAGGGGCCTGGGAGTACTGATCTCTCTTGAGAAAAGCTTTCCTAAAGCAGAATTGATCTCTTCTTCTACATGAGCTCCACTTTATGGTTATTAACACCTGGTTGTTGAAATTAATTCTTCTTTTTATTTTTTGTCAATCATCCTACTGAGCTCATAAGGGAATTGGATCACTGTGTTTCAGATTACTTTGAGCGCTTCTCGAACATGGGAGCTATTTTGTGGATGGGCGACTTTAATATACACACCTATTTTTGGTGGTGAGTGGGTGTGTGGGGAAACTAACTGTAAAGCAGATGACATGACCCATTTTATCCACACCCCATATGGTGATGTTTTGAATCAGAGAATAATGAAATATAAGTTATGATTTAGGTCTGATTTTTTAATGATCGCGATACTATGCTGCCTACCTTTACAGGTAAAGGAAAAGGATCAATAAAGGATTTTATCATGCTCTCACCCCATATTGTCCTGTCCATCCAGGATACCCTAATTGTTCAGACTATATTATGTGACCATAAACCAATTGTTTTAGTATTGTCCTGTCTTCTTTTAAATCTGCAAAGGCTCAACTTTCTAATAACAAGGGTATTCGACTCAGGTGGGATAAAGTGGACCACAATGAATTTTTACAAAAGCTAATCTCTGAGTGATATGACAACTTTATGACTTTATCCCAAACAAGTTGCAGAAGGTTTTCAGGGAATTTTTCAGCGTGTGTCCAGCCTTCTGACAGGTCGACCACCTCCCAGAGCTCCTCGTCCCTTTAAATCTTTTAACGCAAACTGCTCTATAGCTTTAAAATAGACAATGCAGGCTCTAAAGGCATCCCCTCATGATTTGACTCCTTAGGGGCTCATATAAAGCTACCATAGAGGCCAGAAAAGTGTAGATGAGACAGTAGGCCTTGGACAATGTCCAAGCAGCTGTCGGTCTTAGGGACTCAAGGGCTTTCTGGGAAGTTGTTAATAGAACCTACTTCTCTGATGACCATCAATTCAGACTGGAATGCCTTATCCCTCTTGATGGATGGGTCGCGCATTTTTCTAAAATCTTCAGTGATGAGGATCTCCTCCAAATCACAGCAGTAGTCCATATTCCATCCAGCATAGACAGCCTTGCACTAAGTAATGTCATCAATACTAACGCAGTAACTAGAGTCATCTTTAAATTATCCTCAGGGAAGACATCAGGCGTGGATAGGGTTCCAATTGATGTTTTCAGACAGAACCCCTTACTCTGGGTGCCCTTGCTAACTAATGTCTTTTGAAAAGCGGTATGCGAAGGCATCCCCAACACCTGGAAGGAATCAATACTGGTACCTATTTTTAGAAAAGAGAGTTGGATCCAACCTTCTTGATATAGGCCTATTTCTCGTCTTGATTCCTCATTTAAGATCTTAGGGCGAGTCATTCCCCAATTTCTAGAGGACTGGGCCTTGGATAATAAGTTCTTTTCTGAGGCTCAGTAAGGTTCCTGCCCGGGTGTGGGTACCATTGAGCAAACATTGAACCTACTTATGATTGGGGTAAATACGTTTAGGTCCGAGGCGGGGAACTCCACATGACCTTTATGGACCTCTTGATCACCTTTGATCTGGTGGATAGTGCAAGCTGTGGCTCATGATGGGGAAGACTGATATTAACCCAGCCCTGGTTGACTTATTAAAATGTTTGCACTAGGGTACCACAGTGCGGGTGTGTTATAGTATAAATGGTGATTGCACAGCACTTTTAATTCCAACAAGTGGTACAGCAGGGTTGCATATTAGCCCCCTTTTTATTTCTTTTTTATATTAATGCCCTTCAGAAGGCACTAATGGCAAGACGAAAAGACATTCCTAGATTTGGAACCCGTGTCGTCCCGGTTTTACTATATGCGGATGATGCAGTTTTAATCACCTGTGCAGGACATGGTCTCCAGTTATTGTTGGTATTTTTAATAATTTTATGGGGGAGCTCTACCTGAAAACTAACTATAAGAAGTCTTTTATTATGGCATGTGGTCTTAAGAATACCAGTCCCACTCTCATTATATAGCGGGGACCCCACTGCCAATGTAACTAATGTTTATTATTTAGGGGTCCTGATGTCTTCGAATTGTAGTTGGGGTAACGTCTTGTTCAAGAGAGCCTGAAAATTTGAAGGGCAATTGATTCCATTTTTAGTTTCTCAAAAAGACTTGGAAATAAACTCAATAGAGAACTTATTTCTCTTTATAAAAGTGCATTTCCTAGGAGAGTTATGGGGCCGGTGTTTGTGGCTATTCTTTGTTGGGCAACCTTCACATGATTGAAAATAAAATCCTCTGCAGGTTACTTGCCATGCCTAGGAGCACCGGCACTTTTATTACTCCTTTGAAAGCTGGTTTGGCCTTTGTAGAGGATCTATTTCAGATTGCCCTGCTGTTGTCATGGGTAAAGATCTTCTCTTCCCCCACACTTTGTTCAGTCAATTGATTCTTATAGACTGTCTTAAACAAGATCATGTGGCTGCAATCCCTTGGCTTACCTACATCCAAAAGATCTTTTCAACCTTTGGGCTGTCAAAGCTTTTTCTTAGTTCACATGAAATTAATGGGAGTTTGAAAAAACTTGTATTGGAAAACGAGGCAGCATCTGTGAGGCCTGCACAAATAACATGACTACATTTGTCCTTCACTGGGAACCAAACACCCAATTGTAGCGCCTGACTCTCAGAGGGTAGCGTTGCAGAGCAGTCTGAGGCTTACTCAAGGGAGGTGGTGTGGGCTAGTAATCGCCATTTGCAGGTGCACAAAAATAACACTCAATAATTGATTGTCCAGTCTGTACTTTGCTTTATAAAAGTAAGAGTACATTTATTAAACACACACACCACTCAATACTATGCACCAATTTACAAATATACATAAGCTGTTGGAATTTATTTGTGACATTGCATAACATCTCCACCCCTCCCGCAGGGGGGGTGGAGTTGAGTACCACCACTCCCATGTAGGCACATCAACTAGCCCCCAATGCAGTTAGTTGAACATAACCTGGAGCGAGGGCCCTGCGTACTGGCACCATCCCAGTGGCGACCCAACCCATTACCTCAACAAGCATTAAAAAGGGGTAAACCTGCCTTGGTGACACATGACCCTGACTGAGCATCTCCCACTGACCATAAAGTATGCACCTCTATATCTTAAGGGCTAGCAGTCTGGGGTCTTCACCTAAGCGCAGCAGCAAGAATCCATGTTTACGCACACTTTAGAATGACAGTACTCATCACCTTGGTTGATCATTTGAATGCATTGCAATTACAGCCCCTAAGGGCATCACAGATGAAATCACAGGATTGTGCATATACAGCCAGACACCCTAGCAGGACGGTCTGGCAACATAGCCCCTCTTGGCTTATGACATCTCCTTACACATGTGCCTTACAGTCCCTTCAAAAGAAGTACTCCTGGCAACTACACTTCTCCTGCAGTGCCTCTTCACTTTAAAAGGAATCACAGGTAAAAGCATGGGATTACGTAAATACAGCCAGACCCCCTAGCAGGAAGGTCCAGCAACATAGCTCCATTTAGCTTAGCATCACCTTACACAGGTACTTCACTTTACACATGTGACTTTCAGTCCACCTAAAAAGAAATAACCAATAGTAAATGCATTTCGGTGCAATTACACCACTTCACCTCCAGGGGATGCCCTTCTCCAGACATCCCAAACTCAGCCCTTCTGCTGAGCCCTTGAGGGGTTATTCTTTCAGATGCCCCGTGAAACTTAGGGGTGGACTGTTCTTCTTTATGCTGGGCGAGACTGCGGTCTCCTGCAGCCCCCCCTGCACCTCTTTTCCCAGATGAGGTTGACCCCCTCCTCTGGGGGCCACCAGGCACCAAAATGGCAGATTTCTTCGTGCTGGGGGGGAGCGGGGGGGGGCAAAGACTGTGCTCCCCCAGCCGCTCCCCCAGCAACTTTTCACAAGTGAGGGTGACCCCCCTCCTCTGGGGGCCACAAAGCACCAAAACGGCAGATTTCCAAATGCCTGGCCAGGCATTATGGGGCGCTTCATGCTCCTCTTTACCACTGGGAACACTCTCCTCTGCCCTCAGGGTCTCTGATTCAGCAGGGTGCTGTCTTCACTGGCTCCCTGCGCCAGCCTCTCGCCAGGCTCTCCTTCTGGGACTCTGTTCTCCCTGCGCAGAGGCTCCTGCTTCTGTGCACCAGTCCTGGGCTCTTCTTCTGGTGCTGATAGGGTCCTGGGGGCAGTCAGGGGGTCTCTCCTTCCAACTGCCCATTGCGCCAGGCTCCAGCACCTTCACCCTCAGCAGACCACACCCCAGAGAGCCCTTCTCTTCCTGTGCAAGCACTTTTTAAAAGTTGAGTAGGGGGCTGGCAGGACGTCCCTGTTGGTCCTATCACACAGCGACACATCACGTCCCTGCCCCTGCTCCCTCCTTCTTGTCCAGCCTCTGAGCTTGTTCAAAATGGTGTCGTCCAGGGTTTCTGGCCACATGTCTGAAGCCTCATCCCCCACGCTGCCTTCCCTCCTTGGTGCAGCCTGGTGCCTGGCACCCAGTGACAGCTGCTAATTGATGAACCTGTATCCCCTCCCATCTTCTCTTCGTGGAGAGGAGGCCCTAGATTGTGGAAGAAAGGTTATCAATCCATCCAGCTGAGGTCAGCCCTCAGCCTGGGTCTGGTCCTGGCTGGCTCACAGAAATATGACAGTTCTGGATGACCCAAAAGCAGTACAAATATGACTTTGGACTCTGCAGAATACTTCTTTTCACCTCCAATACAATGGACTTTAGTGCATGTCTGGAAACTGAAGGCCTTGTGGAAGTTAATTTAGCCATGGGCCCCACATTCCCTTAGGGAAATAATGAAGTGAAAACACAGTAAGACACACTGACTTTCCCTGGCATGTTTCCAGTGTATAAAGCCTATTCCCTCAACCTGGTTGGTGACATGCTTCATCATTGGGTTCCCACCAGTGAGGCCGAGTGCCTCTCTGGTGTGCTACGATGCCTGATTACAGCGGAGCGGGTTTGGTGATACTGTGGGGGTGACAAAGTGGTAGTGCAAAGGATTAAGATTGCCTCTATTTATCCCCCAAAACTTTTTTTATTGGTGGAGAAATAAGGCAAGAGTAAAAACAGTGAGGTGGATGTTTAGAACTGGGTAGATTGCCGTCTGAACAAATGCTGAACTGCTGTCAGTAATATTCGAGGGAAGATATCTAGACGCCACGAAGAGATCTTTTCGTTACTTCGCTTCGAACCCTAAGCCTCCTGACTAACTAAGTAGTTGAGTTGTCCATGCACAATAAGTAATACTTCAAACTTAATTTGTGCACTTTGAAGGCCGATTAACAAACGACTAATATCCTGTTAATCACAAAGAGATGCCTTTGTCTGCTGTGTTTAAATAAGATTGACTACAAGAAGTTATCACTCGACTACCGACTGTTGAAAGCGGAGATTGTTAACATCCACTATTAATTTACACAAAAGCACATTTCCAGGGGTCAACTTTTTAATCTACTTTGTCCTGAAGATGGTCTTACGCATTGAAATCTAAAAGACCGAAACGTCGACTTTTCACACTGTTTTCTACATAATCTTTGAATATTGTTGAAAAAGTGTTTGATCTGCCCTTAGTGAAGGAACCATTGAATGTACCCCTCTCCTTCTGAATTTATGTATAACTGTCCATATTTTAGGTACCCTTAATAACATTTATTGATATAAATTTGACTTTTTCTACACACCTTTTGCTTCCTATGTTTATTTGATTATTTGATTATTTGATTTGTCTACTCTGAGGTGATACACATATTTATGACAAAAGCATAGTGTACATCCTACAATACTTGAACTCCATGTGAGATTTGTTCTATAGGTATATATTTATCCTATATTGTCTACAGCACCCGAGATAAACTATTACGTGCAGTAGACGTTAGTTACTTACTTCCTAACTTAATTATTTCACTTCACTTCATAGTCATTTAACCTGAATATAGATGAAGCAATAACAGAAAAGGCATCACAAGTTTGCAAGCGAGGTCCCACTCCCACCCAGCTGAGCTCCAACTGTAGGATTAATCAGAAGGATTATCGATCGCAAGCAACTAACTGGATATAAAAACTCTGAGTTTGTGGGTTATAAATGATATCAAAGCTTTACAAAGATTTGAGACCAGACTGCTACATGACACAACAAAGAATTCCTGATAGTGATACAATAACAAAAAACAGCAATAGTAACTTCTTAGGAATGGGGAGCTAATAAGTTACCAAATACTCGAGTCATGAAAACTAGACTTAAATTCTGGAGTGGACAAGGTTAGGCGTTTCCAGTTACGCACCACAAGGTCTGAATGATGATGCTATCAACTGCATTCTTTGTTCTTTATCTAAAATATTGACCACTTTTATGCACGGGTGGGTAAATGGGGCCAGTGTCGGCTATTGTGTAGGTAATAGAAGATCCTGCAGTGAGTTGATTGTGCTTTCACCACACTACCCCCCAAGTGTGTGATCCATTGATGGTGTAAATAAAGCCACACCTCAATAAATCACACAGCCCTAGGAAAGAGGGTTAGGGGTTTGATCAATGGATGGGAAAGGGGATTTGAAGAAAGGTTTGACAAAGACAAACACTACACAAGGACAACATTCATCTGGGCGATGAACAGCACAACTTCGTCATCAATCTGTTGTGGAATGACACAAAGGAATGAGTATGACACAGCACAGTTAAATGCATTGCAAATAGTCCTTCTGCCCCAGAGACCCAAGTTATCATATCTCTAAATGTTCTGTCTTCTAGGTTGGAAAAAATAAAATTATGGAGAATTGAACCCACCCAGTTCAAATATAATTGTTAAAAGAAAAATTATACTGTACTGCAAAATTAGGTGGTACACCTTCATTCTCCTCAGGAATGTCTATCGCTCTTGGTGCCAGTCTGGACTGGTCCAGTAGGTAAGCATATGTGTTGAGCTCAGTTTTTGCCTTTTGTTTGTGCATGAGACGAGAAAGCCGGCAGATTGTAAAGCAGAAACCGTATTTTAGAGTCAAGGAGAAGGACAGTAGCTTCATGAGGAGTGTACCAAGAAGATTCAGAGCAAAAAACGCAAGAGGACTCAGTTTCACCTTTGCCACCAGTGCAGCACACACATACACAGCAGCATTTCACAAATCAACGTACCTCTCTCCATTCCACATAGCTGAGCACTAGGCCTCAGAGCCATGATTTCCCTTTGAAGTTGATAACTTCTTTATTCTAGCTGTTGATGAGGTAGTCTCTCCCTGAGTTCTTACATCCTCATCCTGACTCGGAGTAACTCCGTCCCAGTCACGACCTGAGCAAGATAGACATGTAGTGAGCTGCTGTTAAAGAACAAGTAAAGAGACAGAATTTCAGTATTTTTTATAGGTTTTTGTTTGTTAACTAAAGTGACTGTCTGGTCTCAGAAGAACCAGAAAAAAGGAGTTTACCCTGCAAGTAAAGCTGCCACAGTGTGAAAGGGCCAATCACCTCCAGGAAAAAAGAATCACCCATGATTCGGGCCCCAAACATCGCAAATCATCTCAAGCGAGTTCCCAAATTACAGTTTAACACCCTTCCTCACTGCCATCACACGAATCATCAATCATCACTCACATTCACTCAATAATCACTCAGTGCAATAGTTACTTGTCACAATCCAAGTACGGTGGTAGGTACACTAGCTCCTATTTGATGCTAGCAACAGATTGGAATTTGGCAGCCTTGTAAATCAAATGATCATCTGGGGCAGCCCTCCTAGGTGATGAAAAAACAGAAGGATCATAGGAGTGGACGGTACAGGTTAATTATCTATAAGCAAGTTTGCAAAGGCCAACCACCTCCATGAAAAGATTATCTCCCATCATTCAGGCCCCAAACATTGCAAATCATCTCAAGCAAGTTTCCAAATTACAGTTGAACACCCTCCCTCACTGTCTACCATCACACGAATCATCACTCACAATCACTCACTCACTGTTGCAATTGTACTTACCTCTTACAATCCAAGCACTGGTAGGTTAGGTAGTAGATAGACAATTGCATCTTTGACGCATGCAGCACATAAGAATTTGGTATAGGCACTCTTGTAAATCAACGATCTCTGGGGCAGCCCTGCTTAGTATGTGAGGGAGGCAGGCATAGTGTCAAATGTAATCAAAGAATTTTGGAGGCTTCTTCTCTTCACACTGTTCCAATCTAGCAATATATGTGACTAACAAATGGTGGGGTAGCATATAAATCTGACACAAACCTAATGTTCTACTAGCTATTTTCTTTTTTGCAAAGAAAGAAGTTCAACGAGAAATAATTAAAAGTTCTATGGTGGCACCGGTATACTCACTCCAGGAAGTAGAGTTATTCCTCAAACTCAGGTGTTTCACCCAGACGTTGGTCAGCTGGCACACTTGATTTTGACCAATTATCCTCCTCTTCAACCTGTGCTGTTTTGGAATGGTATTATTGTGTAGTATGAAATGTTGGTTCATTTTGATCATAGTCAATCTCTCCAAATTTTGAGGTGAGAGACTGGTCCTTCTAGCTGTAACAACTGCACTAGCTGTAATGAACACACACTCAGCAGACAGACTGGCTACAGGACAAGCTTATACTTTAATCCCAACCTGATGAGCTCTGGCCATTGGCACATCTTCCCATACCAATAAATCAATTGGTTTTGATCCGCATAGACCTCTTTTGGATCATCCAGGTACTCTTGGATCATCCTGTGGATGGTCATGGGTACTGACACTTGCTCAACCTCTTTTGCCATTGCCTCTGCACTAGGCTTAAGCCCTGCCAAAAGAAAACAGTACAATGCAGAGGTTGGGTCTGGTCCTTCTTTTGCTGTTGTTGCCGGTATTCTGGTTGAAGGTGTTGTTGGCTACTGTGAGACAAGACTGCCGTCTCTGGAAATTGAAAGAGGCTCCCCAGAAGTGCGGAGTGGGACTATAATTTCCAGCAATACTTCTTTTAGGTCTCCGGCATGCTCAACAATCCACCTCTTGTATTTTGAAACACCCCCTGCAGTTAAAGGATTGAAAGTGGACAGATTTTGTTTGTACCGTGGATCAAGCAGTTTAGTACAGATGTACTCTTTGGACGAGTTGCTGTTCTCTTGCAGCCTTGCATTGGAAGTCAATCGAAAGAGTAAGCTCTCAACCAAAGCATGCACTTCTGTGTTTTCGTACACACCTGTGGGGACAACCTTTCAGACACCTTCTTTAGCTGGTCCTGTAGCTGACGCAACTACGGGATAGCGTGGCCCCTCGTACTGTCCTCCTTGCTAACTTCCTGTATGAAAACCTCAAAAGGGACTACGCTTTTAACATTTATTGTTCATAAATCAATTTTGGGGCATTAATGTTAAGGGCATAAAGATAGGGCCAGTTTTAACACCATCCAGCATGTAACTGTCTTTACTATAAGCACATAGTTCTCCCTTTGTGCTTTACTCAGATATTTGGATCAACTGTGCAAGGGAACAAAAACCCTGCTCATCTTTTTGATCAATTTAGTGGGGGAACAAATACAGAAGTTCCACTTCTAAAAGGGCCAGTGACCTGCAGCCAGGGCATGGGGTGCCACAGTGGGGAAGGTTAGTGCAGCCAGGGGTCTCAGCAAAATATACATAACACAAGATTTGCATTATAACACTTACTATAACACAGGACCAGATGCCAAATCACACATGCATGCATCCAGTCTACCATGTGATGAATGGGAAAGGGTGGGATCTATGCCTATAAATGATGGAAGTCTGGTCTCATACAGGAATGCAGACTCTGACGCTCGAAACTGTCACGCTGACAGAGTCCCTTGCCTACAGTGGACACCACCATAGATAACCATGGCAATGAAGGGCTTTAGGAAGGCAAGCCTTGCATCATGCATCACATTGCAGAAAGCTGATTTACTGTCCGACTTTTAACTACTACTTCAGAGCTGGGTAAGGCAGGCAGCCCAGACTTAAATACACCAATTTGTTTAAAGATACGATCATATCTCTAAATAAATCGAACTATTTAATATTTTTTGAGGTAAACGTCTAGGAATTTCAGAGGGGCACAGCCCCAGAGCCCTAATGCAGTAACCACAGCCCCAGAGCCCTAAAGCAATAACCACCCCTGGGGCAAATATACATGGCTAAGGAGGGGACATAATGCATAGCTAAGTGAACATAATGCTTTGTTGATAAGGGTATATGCATGCAAGGCTGAGGAGGTACAAACAGACTTGACTGATAAGGGAACATAGATGCTTAGCTGATTAGGTGATATGCATGTGTTGCTGTGTGTCTTCCTATGCTATATATGAAGAACAGCGTACAACGGTCTTGCACTTGCCATCCATGAAGGCCAGAGAGGCCTCAGAGACATTTCTGACATGTATCCCAAAAACACATTCTGGGTACTTTGTTGTCTTGCTCTTGCTGCCAAAGAAACTCTTTCTACTCTTCTCTTCTATTTCGTTCTCTGCTTTTACTTATTTCTAACCATTTTAGTTTTAGGTTACTTATTCTCCACAATAGTGCTCTCACGTAGACAGTTGCCCCATTTCACATTTTTGCTATAGAGGCTGCACTGGTCATTCACTCTACTTTCTTCCCTTTGTGCCATTTCTCTCATTTGGTTTGTGGTCCAGTTCCTCAGATTTATATTTCTGATTTAGGCTCGAGTGGAGTTACTACTATATATGACTGTGTTCACAGAACTTCTACCGAAGCTTGTTTTTGTTTCATTCCTGTGATGATCTCATAAAATCTTTTTGTGCCCTTTTAGTTTCCCTTTTATACCGGTGGAATATGCAGCATCAGTGTCCTAATTGTAGACTCTGAAGCTGTATTCGAAACCAGTATCAGGTAGGGCCTTCTTTGTCCTCCTTTCCTCTATGAGCAATGTGCACATACACTACGATGAGCTGTCTTGCCACAGTACTGGATTATTTGAATAAATAAACATGTGTATGTTTTGTAAACCTACAACAATACCTGCCTTTGTCAACAGTTGCACTTAAAAGGTTGCGCATTACCCTATATGTAAGCAGCTACTGATATGCATCCATGTTTTATTAATTTATATCCTTAGTTGATTCCTGCTAAGTGAATGTGAGCAAGCACTAAGCTTATCTATACATTCCTACTTATTGACACATACGTACACATACAAAGCGATTTGTTTAAAGACCGGTATCATTATACACCTAATTTGAAATTCACTATTTTTTTAACTAGATCGTAGACATCTTTATTGTAAAAATCTCATCTCTGCATTGATGACGTGGTGATCTGGTTCCAGAGTCTCTAAGTTTGCTAACTCTGAGATAGCCCTCATATGTCTGGAGAATGAAGACACTGATAGAGATCAGGGTGTGTACAATATTCCCACTACCACGGATAAAGTAATCTCACAGTTACACGCACATGCATACATCATACGCTAGGGCCCATTTCACTAACATACGCTCAAATACTCTACCAGCAATAAACCTGTGGAAGGAAAACACTCCTAAACACCCTGCATCTATATCGAGGTCGATAAGACCTGGTTTTTGTGACTGTCCCTAAGCATAATCTATACAATATATACAACAATAATCAATAATGTAAACCCAATAATTGACAAGAAAGAATATCCAACACCATGTTTAAAATTATATTGCTTTATCTAAAATTAGTCAAAGAAAATCAATCAGAGTAAATCATTTCTCATAGTTACCTATTCTAGCTAAATGTCAGAACGGGTCAGGACAAGTCTCTCGGTAAATGTCTCTCAAGACGAAGTCCCTTCAGCATCAATCCTCAGCAACGCAGATTCGGTACGCGGCAAAGGCAAAATGGCAAGTGGCAAAAGACCCTCTGTAGGCTAACATCTTATAGTCTCTAAACAATAGAAAGATACATTGGGAACATAGAAAAAACCATAATGTCCGCCGGACTTGCTGAGCAGAGCGAGAAGGAAAGGATGTAACATTGCTACATTTGAGAATCTCCGCTCAGGAAAAATACACATAACGAAAACTACAGAACAGGAACCAAGAAAATAAAACATGTATCACAATTATCCTGCTTCTCCTCGGCCAACGAGCCACAGTTCAGAGTTTCCCTCTAAGGCTCCTTTGTTTCCCAAGGCTGCCAAGGACACTTTCACTTCTCTTGGAGATCTCCCAAAACTGCTGCCGTCCTCATGGAAAGTTTTTCGACAAGGACCATGGTCAGTTAGCTTCAGGACCATTTCCAGCAGGGGTCTCCCTCGTCTCAGTTTTCATATTAAAATCACAGCCAGGCTCACTATTTAGCCATCTTTCTCAGGCCTACGTAGGCCTTAATAGACCATCTTAATTAAAAGAGACAAAAACAACGTTACTACAGCATAGTGATTAAACAGTGTTAACCCCACTAATACCCTTATGTGTATGCATTTATCTAGCACTTGCAACATGGAAAAGCATTAATTCGAAAAGCGTTTTGTGCTCAAAAATAAACAGCACATAGCAACGTTTAAACATGAAAACACATTTAACACACGCGTTATTATCAGTCAGCACATTTAAGCACACTCACGTGTAATTCTTTCTTGTTAAAACAAACGGATTGATTAATATAAACGCACTTGCACAAGACAAATAATTAATTATTAATTATTAATAAATTAATACAACGAATAGACATGCCAGAGCTTCAAAAAGCCCCAGAATTTTCAAACTGAAAACTCTGCTCCAGCAATCCCCCCTTTGGTGATTTTATCACCAAATAAACCCAAAAAAAAAAAAAAAAATCGTGAAAATTTAGTCCCATTTTAGGAGAAATCGGAAATGTCTTTTCCCCTTTACACAACATTAAACACCAGTCACTGTTTCATCATCCCTTTTTGTCTCTAAGTAAACACTCTCCCTCAATTCTTCTAGTTCAATTTCTTGAGGTTCTCTCTTCAACCTCTTGTTTTTCTTTTCTTTATTCAATTTCTTCCTCCCTCCCCTGTTTTTACAACACACACACACCAATCTTATTATTAATAAAGCCACAATTATACAAGACAAGGGAAACAATATTCTACCTATAATAGTACTACCTATCTTTGCAATAAAATCCTTAACAGCTATCATTTTATTAGCTATTTTAGTCCACAAATTCTCAGCTTCAAGTGGTACTAATTATTCATGCAAATCAGTAATATTTTTGATATAGACCTTTAGGTCTCTGCTTTCGTCTGGAATGTAAGTGCAACAATGTTGAACTTTCAGCATTCCACAGACTCCACCCTCCTTGGCCAATAGGATATCAAGGGCAAGTCGATTTTGCATAGACATGGCACGTACGGCACTTAATTCCGTATTCACCAAAAGAAACCCTCCAGCGGTATTTGTCGATAAGCGATCAACCACTGTGGACAGTTTCCGAATTCCATAAGCATTCAAAGAAATTCCCACTGCTGGAATCAAAACCCCAAAAATATCACCCACTATTTCAGACCAAGTTTCTCTCTTAAAACGCATTAGTAAGTTAACATCTTCTACATCTGTTACTTTATCTATATGAAAAATCTTTGGAAAAACTAGGCCCACATAACATGTGCCATACCAATGGTCAGGCAACTTGTAATAAGCCTTATTCCCACAAACATAATATACTCCTGGAAAAATTATATCTTCTCCACCTCTGAAACCCCAACCTGTTGCAATGAAGTATGTATCATGGCACTCACTAGTCCCGACAAAATATGTATCATATTGGGATTTCCTTCTTGTAATACAAAGTTTACCCTTCTGTGGTGCATCTAGAGCTAAAGTTGGACTAGCCCCATTCTTCAACTCTTTTCCCATCTCAATGTCCCAAATTGTCTCACTCACTTTATATTTTCCTGCTTTCTCATGCATGTTCAATCTCCTTTCTTCTACCATATCCAGGAAAGCTTTCTCCTCTCCTTTCAAACTGCAAGTTAAATTATTCTTAAAAATGTAATCTAATGTTAATCCTTTTTCTTCAATAAAAATCTCACCAAAAGTGTTAGCTTCTTTAGCTGGATTCAGCTCTTTGTTCATTGGCAAATGCCCCAAAATACTATCTCTGTTAGACATCTTATAATCTACTTTCCCTAACAAATAAAAAACACTACTTAAAATACTACAGGAAATACCATATGTAGCTGGTAAATGATGATAAGTAACACCCTCTGAGACGGATGCAGGTAATTGCATACAGACGTAGCAATCCCTTATTTCCATTGTCTTCACATATTCATATAACAGTTTCGAAAAAACATTACTAGAAAAGTTATTAATTGACCTATCTTTGTGTGTGTAAGCATTACTAATTCTAATTGGAACTACTTTTTGTGAATTCTTCTCTACATTTGTCACATTTTCTATATGCATTCCAAACTCTACTTTAAAAGTAACTAATAAAACTAAAACACCCCATAGAAGCATTAATAATCCAGTACAGCAGCAGCACATCCTACACCACCTCTTAAGGAAGGCACATCTATTTCTATTATCCTCTATGTTAGCCATTTTAGTTTAGCCTCTACTACTCCACTACTGTTTGAACTTTTCAATTTCAATTCTTCAGCAATTCTTCAGCTTTCAGTTTATCCAAGTGATCTCTCTGTTCACTTAATCCAAGTGAATCCTTCTTTTACTCAGTTTGGATACTTGTCATTCTTCACTTCAATTTCTTCAACATCAAATTGTATTAGATCTCCAACATCAAAATCCTCAGTACTCGACTCTTCTCCAATGTCAGTCAAGAGTACTTTCAGAATTTCACCAGTATCTTCCTCAACCACTTCTCTCAAGATCTCTTCCGGATTATCTCGAGTCACTGCTTCTTCTTTTCCTCCTTCAGACAGTGCCACATAAGACCATTCCGGTGATCTGTACTTTTGGTTGGGTCTTCTTACTCTTTTTATTTCCACTGGTTCGTTTGACTCCTTTGATTCTTCTCCTTCAGCTTTTGAACTTTGACTCGAAACTTCATTCACTTGTTCAGCTTTCGATGTATTTGCTCTTATTATTTTGTATCTCAGCCTCTTAACTCTGTTGTTAGGCCAACGGTCTCCTCTTAACACCTTTTTCGGCTTTATTTCTTTATTACTTCTTTCTCCAATCCAAGTTCTCTTTCTCAGAACTCGACCCTCTGTTTGTTCATCCTCATCATCTGTTTCAAGTGCCTCTTGTTTCCGTTTTCCAGCAGCTCTCTTCTTTTCCACAGATTTTTTCACCACTGTTTGAGACTTCCCTACTCCTGTCCCTCCTCGGATCTCCGACACGCAATCTTCTTGCTGTCTACTTGTCCCTTCACCTGGCTCATCAAGAATGTTCCCTACACCTCCTCGGGGGTTTTCCGCAATCTGTCCCTCTCTATCTTTTTCTGACCCTACTTCTTCAAGTATAATCTCAAGTGGTTCTTCAATCTCCTCCTCCTCTGATTCAGGAGTAGTCTCTGTGTTATTTCTCTTTTCTTTTCTTTTTCCTTCGCTGCTGTTTGAAACCTCAGGCTCTTTTACAGAATTTGATCTCCTTTCTGATACTCGCAGTGGTTCATTCGAAGCTCTTCCTACTTCTTTCCCCACTGATTCTGTATCTTCATCATCGCTGGAATCTGACTCTTCAAAATACTCTTTACCAGTCCCTTCTTTTGGGTTTGGAACTCTCAGAGTATGACTTGCATGTACCCAGTGCTTCACTCCAGCACACTTTACTGCAGTCGTCGTAGTCAGAATAACTTGTCTTGGCCTTCCCCACCTTGGAATCAAGCAATTTCTTCTTCTGTGAACTTTTATCCTCACCCAGTCTCCTGGACTCAGATCATGGGCTTGCTTCTTCTCAAGTGTGGTAGCTTCTTCTCCAACCTGGTGAAACACAGAATGAACTGCGTCAGCCAGGCCTTTACAGTAATCCAAAATCATGTCATCAGTTATTGTCACCAACTTATTGACAGGCACGAATGCATGGCGCATAGCACGTCCCATGATTATCTCGTGCGGACTCAAACCAGTAGTTCTATCTGGAGTAGATCTCATAGTCATCAGAACTAGAGGCAAAACATCTGGCCATTTCATGCCAGTGGCTAAGCACATTTTTCCAATCCTATTCTTGATTGTGCCATTAATCTGTTCAACCACACCAGAAGCCTCTGGTCGGTATGCACAATGTAGCTTCTGCTGTATTTTCAATGCTTCACAAATCAAACCTATGAGCTCATTTTGAAAATGTCTACCTCTATCAGACTCAACTGTTACTGGAAACCCGTACCTAGGAATCAACTCCCTTAACAGTAACTTTGCCACTGTTAATCCATCATTTCTTCTAGTCGGGTAAGCTTCCACCCACCTTGAAAACAAACAGACTACCACTAGAACATACCTTAGTCTGTTTACTTGGGGCATTTCAATGAAATCAATCTGCATTCTTGTAAAAGGACCTCCTTCTCTGCCTATTGTCCCCAGACTTACCACTGTCTTTTTCCCAGTGTTAAATTGCTGACAAACTAAACACCTCTGACAGATGCTTTCTGCAATTGTCCTGAACTTTGCATTGTACCAGGTCTGCTTGAACGACCTAACCATCGCATCCCTCCCCAAATGTCCCTGGCCATGATACATCCTTGCCATTGACGACAAGATGGAGTTGGGCATCACTGGTCTGCCATCTCTGTAGACCCAAACATGGTCTGTTTCTCTTGGAGCACATCCTGCCTTAATCCAATCTTTTTTCTCTTCCTCTCCTGCCTCATCTTGCAACTGTTTCACTTCATCCCAGGTCTCTAGGACATTAGTAAACATCACAGAGAGAAAAGACATTTCCCCTTCTCTGTCCCTGTTGATGGACTGATTCGTCTTGGCACAGTATTGCGCAACATCGTTGGCATATCTGTTTCCGACCGTTATAAAATCCTCCCCTAGACCATGGGCAGCACATTTTACAACTGCTAACTCCTTAGGCAGCTGTATCGCCTCAAGCAATTTACCAATCATTTCAGCATTCTTTATTGGAGTTCCACTTGATGTCAAGAAACCTCTTTGTAGCCAAAGTTGGCCAAAATCATGCACCACTCCAAATCCATACTGACTATCAGTCAACACAGTCGTCCTCAAATCTTTCCCAATTTCGCAAGCTTTTGTCAATGCTATCAATTCAGCAACTTGCGCAGATTTCACCCCTTTCAATGGTGATGCTTCCATGACCTCTGAAACTTTGCATACCGCATATGCTGCACATAGCACACCATCATCATTTCTCAGACATGATCCATCCACAAACAACACATGATCACTCTCATTCAAGGGTAAATCTCTTATATCTGGTCTTGGTTTTGTACAGTACTCAAGCACATCCAAACAGTCATGATCATCTTCCATTTTCACACCCACATTTTCAATGTCTGGCAAAAGCGTCGCTGGATTCACATTCACACATCTCTCGAGAGCCACATTTGATGCTCCCAGTATCACTTTTTCATATTTGGTCAATCGACTATGTGACATGTACTGAGTTCTGCTTCTTGTCAAAAGAATTGCCACATTGTGAGGTACGAATACCCTTACAGGATATCCCATTATGATTCCCTCACTCTGTTCCAGACTCCTGCATGTTGCAGCCACAGATTTCAGACAACCTGGTAAACCCACAGCCACAGGGTCAAGTGTCGATGAGAAGTACGCAATAGGCCTTCTCAGTAATCCATGTTTCTGAATTAACACTGAAAGTGCACATCCATTTCTTTCACTGCAGTACAGCTCAAATTCTTTTTCATAGTCAGGCATACCCAAAGCTGGAGCCTCACACATTTTATTCTTGAGCTCTTCAAATGCTGCCATTTGTTCTGCATCTAGATCCAATGGATCCGTCATCTCACTTTTTGTCAGTTTAATCAGTGGCTTTGCTATCAATGAAAAATTAATTATCCACTGACGACAATAACCCACCATACCCAGGAACATTCTCACTTCTCTCTGGGTCTTTGGAGCTTTCATTTCTCTGATTATTCTGATCCTGTCAGTAGTCACTTTTCTCAGACCTTTTTCAATATTGTGTCCAAGATAATGAACCTCTTTCTTGCAAAACTGTAATTTGGCTGGAGATACCTTTAACCCTCCATCTGCCAGATGATTCAGTAAAGCTATGGTATCTACTTCACAAGCTTCACGTGTCTTTGATGCCACCAGTAGGTCATCAATATACTGCACTAGCACTGAACTTTCAGGCATGATCAAACTTTCCAACGATTTCTTCAATAACTGATTGAATATCGAAGGACTCTCCGTATACCCCTGTGGGATTCGACACCATGCTAAGATACGCTGGCCAAACCTAAATGCAAAAATCGGCTGGCTATCTAAGCCCACTTTCCCCAATACTTCCTTAAGTGGGGCTCTTTTGCAACATCTGTGCAGTTGTGTTTGTTTGCTATATGGTGTGGGATTTCCATACTTTGTTTTGTTTTACCTATTTTCTATTTTAGTGCCAAGCCGCGACAAACAGATGCGTGCTTTTTGATGCACTCTACTATTCATTACTTATCTATCAAAATCAATCAAAATAATAGTTAAAAAAGAAAAACATGTTATACAGTGCATTTTAAGACACATTTTCAACGCACAGATTATTTATGGGTTATTATGTAATAGGCATTATGGGTAATGTTCCCTTTGATCTACTCCAAACTCTGTTGTCAATTAGATCCTGCTCACACGGTATACAAATATTTATGGACAAAAGTAGTGTTTTATGTGCTTCTTACACCAAAAGCATGCACGAATAAGACTCCTTATAATTCTTTTTTGCGCTAAGCCTGTTCTAATTTTAGCATACGCCTCGGTGTCGACAGTCCAGGGAAGACATGGCTTGGCAGTTTGGGTTGGACTGTTCCCATGAGGCACAGGGTGAAGACTGATTAGCATATGGCCATATCTGAACTGGGGTGGCGTGGTGAGCAAAATAACAATGGATTAAACCCAGATCTGTGACTGGGGGTGAATGTTTTGCCAATGTGCAACATTCCGTCCATCAGCCTGTGTGTTTTGACAGTTTGCCACAGGACACATCAAAACGTCCCGAAAAACAAACAGACCGATTAGGTTTAATGCAAAGTTACAAAATAAAACTGCATGGCATCTGTTTTGTGGGACTTGGAAACTTTCTTAGTCCTCAACCTTCAGGATGACCTTGAGATATCTCCCATAAGAAAGCGAACAGGTTTGATTGTACAGAGAGATAGCATTTGTATGGTTTACCAACAATACATAAAAAGCGATCAGGACTGGGTTAACTGGATCATATGTAACATGAACATGTGTGCAGGCGCAAGACCGACTGAGTTGCTTTCCCAGTCTCGCTGGCAGCTGTAGGCGCATGGGCTGCAGACAGAACATCTTAGAAAGCAGTTGCTGCCTTTCATTGCTTCTGAGTTAGGTTGCTTACTGCTCAAGTGCTTTCTTGCTTAGTTAGTTTCTAGGGCCCCATTAGAAGTTGAATGGTAATTCTGATGGCGCCAAAAACAGGAGTTACCTCTTCCGCTGGAATTCAAAGATGTACAGTAACACCATGAATGCGTTTTTTTCACCTATAGATTTCAACTTCTGAAAGCAACCAAAACCTCTGGGTGAAACTCTGGTGAGAAATGTGGAAGTACCTGGGTAATCAGACCAGGGCTGGGAGGGGTTGGGGGGTTGCGCGTGAAAATAATATATATTAAAATAACTTACCTGGAGATGAACACTCCATCCTTTGGTGCGGACGTCTTCTTCCTTCCACAGCTGCCCGGCCACCAGGAAACTCTCTTACTCAGTCCTGGTGCTGCTCACACGCAGCATGTGAGCAGCGCCCTGATTGGAGGGAGCGGCCTCACTCGGAGCTCCACAGGGCTCCGGGGGCTTGCACCGACTCTCAACCCACCTGTCTTAAGACAGCTGGGTTGAGAGGTTTAAAATGTGCATGTGTGGCTGGCTGTCGCAAAACAGACGGCCAAAAAGACATGCGCTCTTTAAGCAAGTGCAAAAGGCAGCCCACCCTCCTCCCTGCTACTGTCGCTCAGCAGCCCACCCAGCCCCATCTTGATGCTCTGTTCGAGATGGATAAAAAATAAAATGGTAATGAATCACCAATATATTTTTCATCTCTGTGGCATTTGGGGGTAGTGTAAGTGAGGTGATGCTCCTCCGTTCCAGCGGAGGAGCCGCCCCCCAATCAGACCCAGAATTACCAAATCCCCCAGTCATTCCTCGATTCAGCGCGGAAGGTTCCGCATGTAGCCCTGGTAACTCCTTCAGCTAGAATTGTCAGTAACCCCGATATCAGTAATTCTGGGGAGCAGAGTTACCAGGGGGATTAAAAGGGCACTCAGAGTGAGATCCTATTGTGTTGCAGAATAGCTACAGGAGCAGAGCTGGGCACTCCAGCACACACCCTGATGATTCATTTCTTTGGTAAGCCCGTACGGCTTTCATTTGTCAGCATTATTGTCGCCACCTTTGCTAAAGAAGAAAAGAAACAATTCCAGGATTCTTTTGAGGATCAGCATTTTAGACTGATACACAATGAACAACAAACAAGTTTATTATAAGTGTATTGACAAGGACAGATTAGAAGGGTCTGATATGACAATAGGGAAAGCAAAGGTACTCATTAAGGAATTCTATGTCTTCATCAAAGAAATGTTCCTGCTTACCTATTTTGTTGTATAACATTATATGAAATTCAATGAAAAATCCTATATTTTGCAATTTGAAAAAGAGACAAACTCAAGGTAGGACTTTGGCTCTTCTGTAACTTTAATCTCTCTGTAAAGTTTTATGAGGTAGTGTGCCTGGCCTCAAATTAGAAATGTGTCTTGAAACCTCAAACCACTTCATGAAATCAATTTTCTTCTGTTGTTAATTTTATATTTATAACTCATAAAGCAAAGTAGAAGCATTGTGTACATGCTCGATGTGATACAGGAATGCTGTAAACCATATTTAAAAGTATCTTAATTGCCAAATTGCTGAACTTCACAGCAGTAACTTAATTTTATTGTAAGGTGTGCTCTGTTTCTGATTTATCCAAATTCCAGTCTCATTGCACACAGAGGCAGAGGACAATCAGCGAGGCCTGTTTGTAAATGTGTTAATCCCGGCCCTTCAGAAAGCAAATAATTGTGTAAGAGGCATTGCAGCTCTCGATATCGACGGGTACTTAGATTCTCTTTCATCTTGTAATAGAAACTCTATTTAGGAGTCAATCTAAAAACCAGATTTGGCTTTTTCATTTCAGTGCAAAACAACCCAATCTGTAAATGGTGCAGCACACATTTTTGTGCATTTGATATCTTGCTTTTGTGACACATCTTTTGTATTCCTTTTAGAACAATAAAATCTTCCCTTTAAAAAAAAATTACGGGGTGTTTTATAAGTTTGCTCAATAAAATCTTTGTTGAGTGTGCATTGCTTAAAAACGAAATATCATTGTATTACTCAGTTCTGCCTAGATAAAAAAGGGTCATACATTTGAAAACTCAATGATTCAAGGCTGCAGAACAGTAGGAGCCAATTCACATAGCTCCTCTAGGGGCCTTCCAGCCACCTTCACTCGGAACCACTCGGTCCTTAGCACAACACCTCTCCAGCTAAATCCCCACCAGCACTTGTGGTCTGCCCCTAGGTCATGGGTCCTCAAAACATTTTCCCGGGGGCCGCAAAGTTTGGTCTGTTCTGTAATTGAGGGCTGCACTAATGCCAGCGGGGGTGGAAAGTAGGTGTGGGGGAAGCAAAGCATGTATATCTAATGGCTGTCTTTACAGATGAAGGTGTTCTAAAGTTAAGGGCCTAGTTACTTCCTTTCCTTAACTGCAATTAACCTTTAGATAAGTGTTTGCTGTATATTTAACCTTTTTTTTTAATGTTACTGCTGAGTTGAGTAAACGGCAGCCCAGTTCTGCTGCTGCCCAGGGGGGCGCATGTAAAGGTCAGGAGGGCCGCATGCGCCCCCAAGTCGTACTTTGAGTATCACTGCCCTAAATCATCTCTCACTTAGCCTCCTATTCCTGCACCTGTCTGCACACCATTCACCACTCAGGGCCAACTAGCAGCAACTAGAGGTTCGTGCACCGGGAAGAAACAGCTGAGGCAGCATAGCATTCCCCACACCGATGTTCCATGTTGCTATTCAGTAACCTGATCCAGTCTGTGTATCAAGAGTGGAATGGAAAAAGAATGTTGACACGTGCCTTTAGCTTATTTTGTGAGTATAGGTATGTTCAAAGTACTGTATATAATGCGTGCATAGCAAAAAGGGGGAAGTCAGCCACTGCCACACCCTCCAAATCTGGAAATAATCCTAACTTCAAATTAACAGAGCTCAAACAGTCAACACACGTTTTGTCACAGTAAGTAAGTATATGATGGAAAACTTCATCAGGACTGAAAATTTAATTTGAAAACAAAACCAAATTATCTATACAGAATTTTCCGACAACCTTATCACCAAACCACAAGTAAATTGGATTTGTTTGGTAATCCTGCGTAGCACAAAATAGTTCCCCACCTAAAAGTAGCTCTTTGCTATATAATTAGAAACACATTTAACCCACCTCACTGAAGTGGCCTGTAGTTCTCTAAACACATTTCTGGATCACCAATGGTCACTAACAACAAGGATTTCAGAATGCCTCTTTATTTCATTATATGTGTTTTAAGACTTTTTGGGACTTTCCCTGCTAAAGAACCACTTGAGGAATATAATATATTGAAAAAAGCAGCATTCAGTGTAAACCTGTTCCAAACATTCTCATTTATGTAGGTTATAATTTATTATGAAACCTACTGAAAACAGCATTGTTTACACATTATCTCCTATCCAAAGATGTGACAAATATTCCAAACTGCTCTACACAATGCAGTTGGACATATATTTGCCAAGAGTATTTTGGATCACCTCTCAGGGTGGGATGAAGAGGAAAAGATTCTCCCTGTAGAACAAGCGGGTTTTAGGAAGAAATATTGTATGCTAGACAACATTTTCATCCTGAAACTTATAGTGGAACAGTATGTGCCTACTCATGGGCTCAATGTATAGCTGCATTTATAGATTTTACCACAACATCCAGTAGGATGGATCACCCAATCTTATGGGAAAAACTGGGAATTTAGGTACAGTTGAAACACTTCTTACATTAATTATTAGAAGTAAAGTTTGGAAGTTTTATAACTATGGCTAGGTTCTGGGCTCAGAGAAGCTGGAGGTAGTAAAATCATACCTGTATTTGGGGAAAACAATGTTGGACAGTATGAATGAATGAAAAGGATCACATTAACCACTGTTCATCTAAGGACTTATCGCATGCCAATGGACTGAGTGCTTTTTATAACTAAGTAGGTCAAGGGCACTTTTGCATTTTCTATCTGTATATAAGGTACAAGTTCCCCCGATGCTACGGTATCCTATTGAATCAATAGATCTGTCCAAGTGGGACTTCTTAGAGAAGATGGAGGGCCAAATTCTGCATAAGTTGTGTCATTTTAGTTTGTCCATTCCTGCACTTGTGTTAAAAGTGGAATTTGGCTTAATAAGCTGTCATGTGCAAAGCCTGGCAAGTGTGGTCCAGTGGGGTCACCAGCTTATGAAGGGCAAGAAGGATTAGTTGAGGGATTTTTTGCACTTGTAAAATGTTGATTCAGCATAAGGAAAATATTCATTCTTTAAGGAACTTAATTATGCATTCAATTAATTTGATCTGAAGCAGGATTCAATGTGTTCCTCTTATATTCAACTTAAAAGGATTTAAAATCATTCATCCCATTTTATTAGTCAAGCGTTAGATGTAAAACACTGCAAACTAAAGAAACAATGTGAGGTGATAACCTCCTCCGGTCAACGGAAGCTCTGCAGTATTTGTGTTGGAATTTAAAGCATGGAACTCGTCATTTTTGCACATTATTATGCATGAATTTGCTTCCTCTAAATGTGTTAACAGCAAGTTTGTCTAATTTCAAAGAAAGAAACCGTGTAATTTGCGTAACATAGATTTTAATCAAGTGCTATTTATTTATCCCGCACTGCACTTTCCTCGCCATCATATTTTAAGACCAATTTTTTTTTTAAATTGCAGACAATAGTGGTGGCTTGACAATTACTCTTCTTTTTTAACTATAAAGAAATCTGTCTAAAAGTTTCTACATTTTTTTAATTGTATATTAATGAGATCTATTTTAGTTGTTATATTATCTGGTTTAATGTGGCCCTCATTGGAGTTCCAAATCATGAATAGAATTGAATTGAATTGTGTTGCCATGCTTTAACATTTTTTTGATTTTTTTAAATAAATGTTTATTAGTTGAATGTTTACTCAGTCACATACAAAATATACAATAGCATTCACGCCTAAGGACTTGTAAACACACTTTATTGCCCAAATTCAACATGTAAACTCCTTAATAGCATTGTAAAAGAGCCAGAATGAGGAGGGATTGAATTATTGCACATTTTTGCATTAACATATTTAATAGTAAAACGTCTTATTGTGGTAATATCACACCACACTATGGAATATTCTGTGACAGGTTACCACCATCAAAAAGCTAGTTGAACCAAGTTTAAATAAATGTAGAAAATATGCATAAGTAGTGTTACTGTATGTTAGTCCTTCATATGTCCTCAATATGTGCACTGTGACTACAAACTCCACCTATTACTGTATTCTAGTTGCTGTATGACTGTCCCCACTGTGTTGGATGTGGAAGAGCAGGGGACACTATGGATGAGCTGAGTTGGAAACAACATAGGGAGAGCAGGGGGCAGAATGCAATGAGGAAAGCAGAAGATGGGGAGAGAATCTGCAAACAGATGCACTACCAAGGCGTGCTGAAAGCAAAACAAAAAAGCAGTTATCTGAATTAATTAAGCCTGGGCTAACCTATGCCAGCATAAATCATATAATTTTGCACCGCACCTATTATAGAAAATTCCCAAAATTACGCCACGTTACATAATTATACCATGTTCACTTCAAAATGATAGAGCGGGAACAATGAGAATGACTAGAAAAGGAGTGGTTGCTCTTTTCAGCACTTGTGTTTTTGGCACTATTTTTGTGTGTGAAATTGATCCTTGCTTCGGCACATTTTGTTCTAAAATGTAGCTCTGAGTGCAAGCTTTTCAGTTCATTTGAGTACGCTTAGTTTAGTTATAATGTTTCCATATGTTTGCAAAATTACGCAGAAGCAAACTAAAGGTAGTTTGCACACCCCTAAATATATGCAGTATAAAGATACAAGTCATCCATAAAAAACAATGGTAAATTAGCTATGTATCAGGTTAGGGACAAACACAAGATGAGAAAAGCAAGGTATCAAATAAGATATGGCCTGAAGTATAGCCAGGGCCACTAAAATTATTTGGCAAGGCAGGACCTATTTATGTTGTGTTGGTATTGTACATAATAGGTCTTTCAACAATGGATAGCTAAACTGTGTATCTGTGAGACCTAAAAATGTACCCCTTTATAGAAATAAAAACATCACAAAAAGCGCAAGTAAGATGGTTTGTAGATAACTTTTAAAGGTAGTGCCTGCAGTAGTTAGAACTTGAAATATTGGAAACATCAAGTTTCCACATATTTGCTTCAGTTCATACTCTGTGAAGTGCTATTAAATGACACAATGTGTACTCAAAGCAAAATAATTAGTTGAGGCTATCAGCAAACTCAGTGGTAATGTTAGATGCCATAGCACAAGACAGAAAAATAATTAGCATGGCTAATTAAAATCTTGAAACCAAATGAACTGATATTGGAGTGAAAGTGAGATAATGAAATAAAAATTAGATGACAGAACCAATGAGGAATATGCATGGCTATATGTATCTAATTACCGAAAGCATTGACTATGGAGCGTTACATGATCGTGTTTGAAGTGGGCAGCAGTACTGCGATTTCTCAATATAAAGGTGAAATGCTTCTCCTTAGTTACCTTTTTTATGCAAATCTGAATTAGCTATTGTCCCATCAATACTCAATCTCAATATTCAAAATTGGGAAAATTATGATACACGCTTTTGATGACAATCTGCAAGAATTAAACACCCTTGTTACAGCTCTCTCCTTCACACTAGGAACTGTAGAAATGTCTCTCAAACTTAATCTGTATGAAATCCCAGCTTGTATAAAGAAAACAGTTGTTATGCAATTTTTCTATAAGAGTTCACCTAAAGGTTGAAACTTCACCCCACCAGCAATCATCCATCTTACAAGTATTCAAAAGAGAGATGAAAACCCTACTTCAAAATTTCAAGGAAATCAAAATATTACTCCTAAACGTAAATGACTTGTCTGTTAGCCCAACAATGTTTCTCCCCAAATAGCTAAACACTGTGCACCACTAGGTGAACAAGCATGATATTACCTAACACACGCATAATATGAATGCTCCTTTCTATAGTCTGCTTTGCAACTTCCCTTCCATAGACACATTTGTATCTTCTTGTATAAATGACGTGGATTACTTTTTAAGCAGCCTTCAACTACATTTCCTTGCTCTTCCTTGTAAACTGGTAATCTGTAATTTTGGTTTCTTCCAATTGTTTATCTTGTAGCCTTAACTTTTTAATGATATTCCTCTGTAAAGTGGTCTGTTAAGACTGCACTGTATAAAATTACAAGTAAATATATGTAAGTATATACCCACCCTAATATCATTATTACACAGTTATTACTGAGGTTTCCTCCAAGGAAAAACAAACACAATTTCTATATGTAGGAGAGTAGGATCTGCTTCTTTTAGTTATCTCCACTTTTTGCTGATGTTTCACTGTTTTCAACTTAGATTGGCTGGGCTACTGCTATCCAGGACCCCAGCCTAGATGCTTTCTCCTCTAAATTGATTGCATGCACATTAGGTACACTCCAGATTGGATACTGGGGTACCCTTATCAGTCCCTAGTGTATGGTATACTATGTACCCAAGGCATAGGTACCCCAGAGGCCTCTCAGGGGCTGCAGCATGTATTATGCCACCCCTGGGAGACCATTCAAAATGACACCACAGGTCTGCTACAGCAGCCTGTGTAAGGTGGTACATGCACCCCTTACTTAGATATAGGTTCACTATATCTACTCCATATCACTGCACATATAAACCTATCAGTCACCCCAATCGCAGGTCTTACCAATCCTGAAGGCAGGGTGCTGGGTTTTATGTGAGAGGGTGCACCTGCATGAGCAGAGCCCCACTGCAGCCTTCGGAACCTATATTCCAGGGTTGTTTGTGATGCAGCCAACCATATATACTTAAGTGCATTATAACCTCGCGGTAAATGCTATCTTTAAAACGGCTGCATGGAAACATGTTGTGTTTGGTGTCAAACACCGTGGAATCATACCTCCACACCAGTAACTGGTGTGGGAGGTATGATTCCACCCTCCTAGAGGGAGAAATATGACAACACCGGCACACCCAGTACCAGACACGAGTCTGACCTCCTGATGCTGGACGAAACTCTGGCAAGTGAAGGCTGGACAATAGGTTTCCTGTCACCGGGAGGTGTGACCACCTCCCAGACAGGCTTTAGTGTATTGGGGCTGGGTGGGTGTACTCTGAGAGTGCTTTGATGTCTGCACTGGGGGCACATTTGGTGTCCCTGTGCATAGTCCAGCTCAAACCAGTTGCAGGAGCCATTTGCTCCTGCTCTGATGCAAAACTGGACAAAGGACATGGGTGTAGCCACCCCGCTGTCCTGACCCTCCCATAGGTGGGTCTCCACATTTTGTCCCACCCCTTCCTTGGGTATAAAGTAGGAACTCCTGACTACAGGACTTTATATTTACCTGGACTAAACTCTGCTACAGAAACCAAGTACTTCAACTATCTGCACGACGCTGGATGACTGAAGAATCTCCCTTGGAGTAAAGGAGTTACTCCCCTGCAAGGCAGGCATCTGAAATGCACCTGACCGGTTTGCATCTCCGAAGCTCCTGAGGACTCTGAAGATTTCTGCAACACAGGAGGTGGGTTGCCAGGGTCTCTGAGGTTGATCTGTGCTCTCAACAATTCTGAGGCCTGTATCCCTCCCGGGGACCGTGCAACCCGAACCCCTGTGCACCGTGTACATTTGCAGCAGCATATGCTTTTTGGCAACCCCTGAGGCTGTGCTTTGGGCTACTTATAGTCCTGACCCCAAGCAGTATTTTCACTGAAGATTTCCGGCCTACACTCCTCGAGTGTTCCGTGGGCTGGTATTTTGTGATTCAGCTTGAGGTCCCTTTGCGATCCCTGGTCTGTCAACTTGTGGGTCCCTGTGAAGGTAACTTTAACTTTCTGTGGGCTTTCCTGGTTGCTTCAGACGTGCCCTGACTCTCCATAGCTTGGAGAGTCCCCAGGACCTTGCTGGTCCTCACCGAAGCATCTTTCCTCAACTCACGTGGGTTGCAGTTGCCAAGGCTTGCTGGTGTTCAATCCGGACACTGACCCGCCCAGCACTCGACATCCTTTGTGGGACAGTTCACCTCTGGACTTTGGTCATCGTCGACGTCTCCTGGTCCCCGTGGCTGCAGAGTCAAGCTTCACCTCTTCTCACCTGAAACACCATACATCGGTGGGCATTCGTCTATCATGCCCCTGGTCACTGTGAAGTGACCCAGACTCTGACCCCTCTGCTTTCAGGTTCTTCTCAGCCCTGATCCAGGCTTGGATCACACCGGACACTTCTCATCTTCCCGTCAGCAGCCCTTCTTCGCATCACGCCATTGAAATCAACGAGCGTTTTTGACACCACTTGACCCCTATGCACCCGGCTCCTCTGGGATAGGTAACACGGGTACCTCAGTACTCTCAAGGGTGCTTGCCTTAGAACCTTCTATGTTCCAAAGGGTTTGCTTGAAGTCCTCTCCTAAGTGTCCTTAATCTTTAAAATTCCAACTGCGACTTTCCCATAGTGTTGTACGGAGCTTGCGCCTGTGTTCTCACACCGCACACGTCCTCCGTGGGTCCCCTGTGTCACTACCTTGGGTATTTCTTTGGGGTCCCAGCGATTTTACGTGCTCTAGGCACTGTGTCTAGTCAAGCCGTGGTTGTTATACCACTTTCTTAGTATATGGTTTGCTTCTCCCCCTAGAGCCCACTGTATATTGTGCTATTTACTGTCGTCCAGTACTTTAATATTGTGTGCCTTGTTCTCTAATTTCATAAAGAGGTTAGCAGAGAGTGTTTAGTGATAAATACATCTATTTTATATATACCTTGTGTGGTTCTCCTTTCATTTGGTCATTCAGGAGGTTATAATCTGGTAAACCAAGCTGCTTTACATTCCTTCGAGACTTAGCCTGAAGGCTGCTCTCCATAGCTACCACTAGGATAGCTTTCAATAAAGGTTGTCTTTAACCTAATCATCAATAAGGGTCGTTTGGACTGGTGCAAGGTTCCCACTTTAATTAGTGGACAGCATATACCAGGCCAACTTCTCATACTATGCAACATGCAATCATTAAATTAACAATTCTATTCATACCGGATCATACATTTTCAACCTGTATTCTTCTTTAGGGGTACTTGACATGTTACAAGCTATTTACTTCTTTGGGGTGAACATTAATTTAGCATTGCAAAACAACCCCATCCTTTCCCAGGCCATGTCTATGTGGTATGAGTGGATATATCAGTGGCTGTATTGATATTATTTTGTTTTTATAGTTTTATATAGTGCAAACTAGACCCCACGAAATCAGGTATCAGAGCGTTTTACATGAGCACCAGTTTCGTTACAGATGGACACATTTATTTTTGTTAGTCACGGGGAGATTAAGTGATTTGCCCAGAATCACAGGATGTTGAGCGTCGTTGCCAAGACTCGAACCCGGTTCCCCAGTTCCGAAGTCGACTGCTCTAGCTGTAAGGCTACATCCTCTCCCCTATATGAGTGACTTTGTAGATGTATGAATCACTGAGCAGGTATGTACTAACTGCTATTGGTCTGTCTATGGTTTCGATATTGGTAGTCTGTATTTTAGAGTGTGTGTATCAAAGGTTATATTAGGGTGTGAGGAGGTGTATCAGATGATCACGAGGATGATGTCATCAGTGATGTCATTTGAGATGTTATCGATGATGTCATCAGTGATGTCACTGACCATGTCATGAGTGAAGTAATATGTGACGTCATCAGCAGTGCATTGCAGGGGCACGAGTTATAGTTAGCTCTACTAACTATAACGGCTGAATTTCTCTGGTTTTATACAAGTGAAATTTCCAATTAACTACAATGTACCTGAAACCTGTGTTTTTTTCAGTGAATTTCTAAGGTTTTTTTTAAATGCTAATCCCTAACTATAACGTCCCTGAAACCTGAGGTTTTTTCAGTGAATTTCAAAGGTTTTTTAAATGCTAATCCCTAACTATAACGTCCCTAAAACCTCTGTTTTTTCAGTGAATTTTTAAGGGTGGTGCAGAGAGAGGAGGAAAGGTGCAGAACGAAGCAAGAGAATTGCAGAAAGAGGCAGCAGAAGTCCAGAAAGAGGAAGAAAGGTGTAGAAAGAAGCAAGAAATGTGCAGAAAGAACCCACAGAGGTGCAGAAACAGGCCTACTTTGACTGTACCTTACAACAGACTCATACAAAGTACTCTAATCACTAATCCTTCTCCAAAGATGTCTTAAACCTCACTTTTCTCTTGAAGGTTCACTAGTAATCGACTGCTCAGAATGTTAGGCCTACCAAATATGAAACAGCAATCCTAAGCATATCACTGTTGTAATTCTGACAAAGTTTGTGAAGGTATGCATGCATGTCTATGCTTCTACCTAGTGACAAGTTAAATGTAAATAAACATACAAACACTTGAATACCTGTGTTTCAAACAGCATACTCTGTACATTTGTGTACAAAAAGGTGTATGCATTTCTTTCTGCTCAGAATACAGGGCACATGGGTATTCAATAGTATATTTGAGGGGTTCTATAACACATATATACATAAGACATGTCTGCCTGTGCAACCGAATACCAGAGCATTACTGAGAATATTTGACCACCTATAGGAGAAGTTACCCGCTTTTAAAGCTACAATCTTCATATGTATAACACATGTAAGGATACATATAAAAGTAGACATATACCTCAGTCACGAGAGCACGCAGACCTTTAAACTTGACAGCTTGCACTTCCCATTTGAGTACAGAAAGAGGCGTGAGAAGTTCAGAAAGAAGCAAGAGAGTTGCAGAAACAGAAAAAGAGGTGCAGAAAGAAGGAACAGGGATGCAGACAGAGGCAGGAGAGGTGCAGAAAGAAGGAAGGGGGTGCAGAAAGAGGCAAGAGGGGTATAGAAATTTACAAGAGAGGTGCCGAAAGAAGCAAGAGTATTGCAGAAAGAACCAACAGAGGTGCAGAAGGAGGCAAGAAGGGGTGCATAAAAAGGCAAGAGAAGTGCAGAAAGAAGCCACAGAGGTGCAGAAGGAGACAAGAGAAGTGCAGAAAGAGGCAAGAGAGTTGCAGAAACATGCAAGAGATGTGCAGAAAAGGGGAACAGGGGTGCAGAAAGAGGCAAGGGAGGTGCATAAAGAGGAATGAAGGTTGCAGAAAGAGGCAACAGAAGTGCATTAAGAAGCGAGAGAAGTGCAGAAAGAAGCAACGGGGTGCAGAAGGAGGCAAGAGTGGTGCAGAAAGAAGCAAGAGCAGTGCAGATAGAACCAACAGAGGTGCAAAAAGAGACAAGAGGGGTGCAGAAAAGGGTAGGAGAGGAGCAAAAAGAGGCAAGAAGGATAGAGAAAGAGGCAAACGGGGTGCAGAAAGAAGGAAGAAAAGTGCAAAATGAAGCAACTGAGGTGCTGAAAGGGGCACAAAGGGTGCAGAAAGAGGCAAGAGAAGTGCAGAAAGAAGAAACGGAGGTATAGAAAGAGGCAAGACTGGTGCAGAAAGAGGGAAGAGAGGTGTAGAAAGAGGAAAGAGAGGTGCAGAAACAGACAAGAGAAGTGCAGAAAGAGGCAAGAGAATTGCTGAAAGAAGCCACAGAGGTGTAGAAAAAAGCAAGAGAAGTGCAGAAAGAGGCAAGTGAGGTGCAGAAAGAGACAACAGGGGTGCAGAAAGCAGCATGAGAAGTGCAGAATGAAGCAACACGGGTGTAGAAAGAGGCAAGAGAAGTGCAGAAAGAAGCAAGAGAAGTGCAGAAGGAGGCAAGAGAACTGCAGAAAGAGGCATGCGAGGGTACAGCAAGAGGGGTGCAGAAAGAAGCAAGAGAAGTGCAAAAAGAAACAACAGAGGTGATGAAAGAGGCAAGAGGGGTGCAGAAAGAGGTAAGAGAAGTACAGAAAGAAGAAACAGAGGAGCAGAAAGAGGCAAGACAAGTACAGAAGCAGGCAAGAAAGGTGCAGAAAGAGGGAACAGGGGTGCAGAAAGAGGCAAGAGGCATACAGAAATTTACAAGAGAGGTGCAGAAAGAAGCAAGAGCAGTGCAGAAAGAAGCAAGAAAAGTGCAGGAAGAACTAAGAGAGGTGGACAAAGAGGGAAGAGGGGTGCAGAAATAGGCAAGAGGGATGCAGAAATTTGCAAAAGAGGTGCAGGAAGAACCAAGAGCTGTGCAGAAAGAAGCAATGGAGGTGCAGAAAGAAACAAGAACAGTGTAGAAAGAGGCAAGAGAGGTGCAGGTACAGGCAGGAGAGGTGCAGAAAGAAGCAATTGAGGTGCAGAAAGAGGCAAGAGAAGTGTAGGAAGAAGGAAGAGAGGTGCGTAAACAGGCAGGAGAGGTGTAGATAGAGGGAACAGGGGAGCAGAAAGAGGCAAGAAAGGTGCAGAAAGATAAAAGAAGGGTGCAGAAAGAGGCAAGAGGTGTACAGGAAGACGCAAGTGAGGTGCAGAAAGAGGCAACAGAGGTGCAGAAAGAGGCAAGAGTGGTGCAGAAAGTGGAAGAGATGAGCAGAAAGAGGCAAAAGAAGTGCAAAAATAAAGAAAGGTGCAGAAAGATGTAACAGAAATGCAGAAAGAAGCAATAGAGGCACAGAAAGAAGCAAGAGTGGTTTGCACACCATTAGTACCAATTTAATACCCACCTTTAGCAATAAGTAATAGGTGACCATTCTAAGTTTGCAAAGGGCCTTCCACCACGCTGAAACACTTGTCTCTGCATTTTTGGTAGTGTTTGAGCAGTTTGAGCTGGAAACAAGGTTTTTTTGTTCAAATCTGCAAATTATGCAGCAGATGATGGATTATGTGGCAAATGCGGAAAATGTATAATTGTGTGAGAGTCAGTGCAGCCAAACAGTAGCATAATTCCAGTGGCCCTGCTCATACTTCCAACTAGGTCCAGAAGTGCTCCTCACTGGTTCCTTCTTTTTTTTGTCTCATTGAGTTTATAGTTTAGCTTCTATGAAATGAGGAAGACTAAACCTGAGGTTACCACTCCACAACACAGCCTACCATACCACATAATTACTCTCCATAACACATAATCTCACTCTACATAATTCCTTTACACTAAATAGCACATACGTTCTATCCACATAATTTCACTGCACAACATACTGCATAAATCCACTACACACAATGTACATCCACTCCACTCCAAAAAACATTCGTAAAAAACTTTTACATTTACAATGCCAATAGCCATAACTTTTGCAAATGCGAGACTTATTACTTTCCAAATGCTTCTTCAACTAGTAGTCGCGTTTGCAGAATCGTGGAGAAAGGGAGCTGGGCCTCTGACCAGAGCTCAGGAATGCTGCTGCATAGGACTTACAGGAGGTAAAAGGAAGGCTTCTTGGCCACCAAAGTGCAGGAGTAAAGTGGACTTCATCCCCCAACCAGTAGTGTGCCAGGAGGCGTTTGCAGAGTGGTGGAGAAAGGAGGGCGTGGCCTCCAAAGATTTCTTAGCAATCCCACTGTATGGAACTTACTGGACGTAAGAGGAGGGGTAGTTGGCCTGCAAGGACATTCTTTGGGGCCAACTACCCCTTCTATTACCTCCAGTAAGTCCCACACAGCAGGATTGCTAAGTTCTCATAGCAGACCACGCCACCTTTGCCCACCACTCTGCAAACACGTTCCCTGGCACACTCTTGGCTGGGGATTGAAGTCCCCTTCGCTGCTGAGGGTCCTTAGGGGCCAACTAGCCTACCTGGTACCTCCAGTAAGCCCCAAACAGTGGGATTGCTGAGAGGTGGACAGAGGCCATGCCCCCTTTCTCCACTACTCTGTAAACGTGCCTTCTGGCGTGCTCTTGGTTGGGGGATGAGGTCCCCTTACCTCCTGAGTGTCCCTGGGGGCCAACAAGCCCCCTGGTATATCTAGAAAGCCCCACACAGCTGGATTGCTGAGAGGTTATCCAAGGCCATGAACCCTCTTTACACCACTCTTCAAACACATCTCCTGGCGCACTGCTGCTTGGGGGATGAAGTCCACTTTAGTCCTGAAGTCCTCAGGACACAAATGGACATCAGCGCCCCACCAGCAGTGCACAAAGAGGTTGGTTTGCAGAGTGGTGTAAAAAGGAGCGTTGCCTCGGACCACCTCGCAGCAATCCCACTGTGCGGGGCTTACTGGAGGTACCTGATGGGCTAGTTGGCCCCTAAGGACCTTTAGTATTCAAGGGGGCTTAATCCCCCAATCCAGAACGCACCACGAGGCACATTTGCACTGTGGTGCAGGGAGGGGGGGGGCCTCCAGCGAGATGCCGGCTTTTTTTTATTGAATTTTTGGAAGGGGGGTGTGTGCCCCCTTCCCTTAATAATTTTTTGACCCTGGGCCTTTTTTTTTATGGGAGAGGAGTCGCGTGGCCCCCCTTTCCCTGGCCTCTTTTGGCCCCGGGGACCACATCGCTTGGGGCCTGCCCTGCATTTTATCTTTAAACATTTTTGAGGGGGGAGCCGGCATTGCTTTTGGGCAACGCCCCTTGTCCAAAAGCAATCTGCTTCGCTTCATGGAAGCGAGAGCCGGTTTTCTGCTCTCGCTCCCATGAAGCGAAGCATAGTTTGTGCTGCTCCCACCCGGCCATTGCAAATTGCAATGTCCCGGAGGTAGGCACCCACCCCGGGACATTGCTGGAGCCGGCCGTGGGGGGGTGGCGGTCCGCAGGGCCAAGGAGGGCTCCAGGAGGGGGCCTCGCGCCCCCTTTCCCAATGTGCAAATTGCCCCGGGGAGGTGCTGGTCCCTGGGGCCAGGTGTCCGCAATGGACCCACGTATTTCCATACAAAGTGCCCCGGGGAAGTGGTGGTCCCCGGGGCAGTGTGGGGGGCTCAAGCCTTACCTGTGTTTCTCCTTCTCTCCGAGGAAGCCGTTGGGCCCATCACCATTCAGGGACATAAAAGAAGAAGAAAGAAAGACAGAGTTAAAAGACTTTACCTGCTAATCCCTACACATCAACAGAGCTATAATAAAAGCAATCAAAAGCAAATGAGTTCTCTTCTAGTCTTCGTTTGCAAGCCAAGTGACAGGGTTGTTATGGCATTTTGATATGAATGAAATTCACAAAATGGTCTAGCCAACCTTACTACCATCTGCAGCGTTCCAAACCCAACTAGATATTCAGCAACAATTTAAATCCAGTCAATAGACAGTGATCAGATATGAAGACTCACTTTCAAAATAGTGACTAATGAATTCAAACTAAACTACTAGTCCCAGCATGCTTAGTGTTGTTGAATGTGAAACCAGGACTGGCTGGAGGTTGTGCAAAGGAGAAGGGACCAGTGAAAAGCCTTGTAAAAGCTGCCTCTCTTTCATAGGAGGGTTAAATCTTCTGCAGACAAATTAAACCTTCGGCTTGCTGTGCTTTCTCATTTGATAGTGTTTATGCGCACTAAATGAACCATGAAAATAGTTAAGACAACAGCTTTACTCTGAAATTATCAGGCACAACCTGGCACCAGTACTGAATTTTATTATGGGACATTCCATTAATTTATTACTGAAATTCAACTCCCACTTCACACACAATAGATAATGTGTAATTTGCATTAATAAATGCAAATTAATTGTCCCTAATCTGAGGCACCGACTCACATATCAAAGCTGCTGGGCTTGCTGTTCTTTTCAGGGTGAACTGGGAACGATAAAGACCTGACTCTAAATCTCCAGCCTGAAATATTTAGCAATACAAGATGTTTTATTGCAGCCTGCACAGAATGTGTATCTTTATAACAAAGAGCCCCAGGATTGCCTTGGCTCACATAGGATTTATATGTTTTTAAATATAATTTTCATTAGCAATATTTTATCCTTCAACAAATCAAGCAGACGAAAACGATAGTCTTTCTCCAGGCATTCATGATAAAATAGCTGGCTCCATTGTAGTTGCTTTACGGCTCTGAAACCTGATGTCTGAGTGAAATACTCTGAAAAGTGACCTTGCAATATAATTCAAAATTCTCCTATTTATCATCATCAGTGTCTGCGAGCAGGTTTGGATTTAGTTTCCTGACAAAGAGCTTATGAGCCAGCATTATCATGGGAATGCTTCAGTGGGGATTAGGGGGTATTTTAAAAGTACTTATGTCCACTATGATATATAAATACCATTTGGTTTTCCCTAAAACATTCTCCATGCAGCTGTACTCAAAATCACAGAAAATAAAAAATACAATCTCCACGCTAGCATATCATTTCTAAGGTAAATGACCAGGATTACTATGAAACATTTAATCTAACCTCGCATCATTAATGCTGAGAGGAGAAACTTACATTTTAGTACAGTGTGAACGTGAGACAGACAAAGCAGACATCAAGTGTACTGGGTTGCTGTTAAAGCTGGTCACAGCGGTCTGAGCGATGATTACTGCAACAATAAATCAGAGAACACAGATACCTCTCTCTGGGATGTGATTCCCACTATTGTAGATGATAGATGTTTTTCCTTTTCTTCTCCACGTTTTAACACCATTTTGCATTGAGATACATTTGGGTTCCTCCTTAAGGGACTGAAATCTTGGCCTGAGATTTTATTCACAAGACAGTAGTGATGAGTTAGGTGGAACAAGAAAAAAGGGGTGAGTTAGGTGGAACAAGACAGTAGGGGTGAGCTAGGTGGAACAAGACAAAAGGGGTGAGTTAGGCAGAACAAGACAGTAGGGGTGAGTTAGGTGGAACAAGACAAAAGGGGTGAGTTAGGTAGAACAAGACAGTAGGGGTGAGTTAGGTGGAACAAGACAAAAGGGGTGAGTTAGGTGGAACAAGACAGTAGGGGTGAGTTAGGTGGAACAAGACAAAAGGGGTGAGTTAGGTGGAACAAGACAGTAGGGGTGAGCTAGGTGGAACAAGACAAAAGGGGTGAGTTAGGTAGAACAAGACAGTAGGGGTGAGTTAGGTGGAACAAGACAAAAGGGGTGAATTAGGTGCAACAGGACAAAGAGGGGAGAGCTAGGTGGTACATGAGATCCACGGTAAATAGGCGAATGTCCTGTTCCACCCACCTTGTGGTTCCACTTTCTTATTCAGACAGGGGGGAGCTGCTGGGTTTGCGACAGCAGAGGCTCACCTGACTCTGTAGTCAGAAACTCCTAGGCAGTGGCTTACCTGCCACAAGGTCGCAGGCAAAACAGTGTTGCAATGCCAGCTGTAAATAGCGAGGGCGTTACTGTGCAATTTTTCCTGTTCATGATCACTGTGAAATGCAAGGCAGTTGTAAACACGAAAATGCAACAATCACCCCACATGCTAGGATTGAACTTCCAGTATGTCAGATTTAATAATTGTGTTTGTTCTACAGAGACAAACTTACACTTTGTGGTGTGCTTCCATTAAAAAAATGGAAAAAATCAACAAGGATGACGTTGTTTTTGATGAACATCAATATTTCCACCCAACATGGCGAGTATCTTCAAATACACTGCCCTCAGCTGAGACAGTGAAGATGGGGCCTCTGCTGCAATGTGGATAAATGAGGCACACTGAATTTCAGCTCAGCTTAAACACCTATTCTGTGTAAAAATGGACCATCTATGTTTTTCTCACTCTTCTGTTATTAATTGAGTTGTGCCAACTTCAATTACAGTTTTAATTCAAAGATTAGAAACATACATTTCTAAGGGCCGTCATCTCCCAAGCACTGTGGTGAGAGACGCCAAGTGGAGGTGCGCGCATGTGCCAACTAATTGTAAATACGTGTCATCAAATCTCAAGGAAATCATTTAACTGTCTTCAAGACCCAGTATGAACCACAGAGAGGCCTGCTTACAAAGATATTATGGAGTATTTGTCAACACCACTTTGTACTCTGTTAAACACTCCAACAGGCACTTGAGACATGGCATCAAAACATCTAAAATAGGAATAAAATGGGAGTCTTTTGGGAATGTTCATATATAATTAATGCACATAAGAAAGACTGTGCCTTCTTTGCACTTTTGCTAATGGCAATTTGGATGTTTCAGGGCTGATTCACAACATCATGTACCAGTGGGTAAAAGAGTACTTCTGTAGTACTACATCCTAGACTCATAAATGCTTATGTGATTCGCACTCAGAGAGTACAAGGTATCTATAAATACTACTGAAGTACCACAAAATGCCAGTCACATAGTTTTAGCAATGTCCACCTGAACCCAGAAACATAACTAACCACTCACTAGTTTGAAAGTTTTTGGTGGTTTCCCAAAACGGAGGTATTTTCACACTATTTGCCTTGCTTAGTGAGTCACGCTTACATTCAAAGTTGTTGCTGACTAAGGAAAGACCACTAGGTATTAAAGAGAAGACAGTAGCACCACACCAAATTAACACCCTTCAAAAGCCAGACGGCAGTTCTCTCTGCTGGTTATATGAACTATTTTAGCACTGGGCAAAGCAATATGCGATCAATGGGAGTAAATGCAGTCATCTGTCATAGACCGCAAAGATACTGTTGATGCCCATTTATGCATGGAAGAGATGGCCATCTGGCCATGATTGTAGTATGAGGCGCCTCAGCATAAGCCAGCCTGGCTAGCAATCAACCTCATCCATCTTCCTCCGGCTGCCGCTGAGCCACATATTTTGGGCAGTCCACAAGGTCAAATCTCTTCCACAGCTCAGAGTGGTGAGATATGATCCAAACACTGCTTTTTCTATGGAGTGCAGTCCAGTCTCCAATCTGCTCAGATGATTATTCAGCTCTGCCCATTGGGTGTAACATCAATAGGGGTATTATGATTCTCTCCAAAATAGGGAACATTGACTGTTTTCCAAAAAAGCAGACATGATTTCTTACACTAGTGTCATGCAATTTTTCACAAACTTCATGACTGATAGCTGCTTTCCTATGCACAACTGCTTGCCCGTAATTCTGGACTCTCTAACCTTTTGCTCAGTTATCAAAATATCAGTGACAGAATGGCAGATTTCGGCAAATGTCTGCAGCATACGCTTTGAATCCAATTTACAACCCAAGCAGATCATTACCTGCTCCCTACCTCTCCCCACTAGACCTTCAAGCATGGCTGCTGGGCCCACTGTGGCCCATTTGCATAGAATACCCTTATTCTTTTTGAGTACTTTTGGCATGGTGGCAAATGTACCCTACTGCTTCTCTTTGCCCGTATGAAACGAAATAGCTAGGGGGTAGTGGCCACTCAAGCAATTTTGCAATATTGAAAAATCGATGGCCTTGAGCTTATATTGCTGAGAGAGCGCAATAAAACCAATGAGACTAACCAAGCCTCTATCAGTGTGGGTAAGATATCCTATTACAGAGTGAGCTGCAAGGAAAAGAGAAGACTTACTCAAAATGGAATTGAAAACATCTCCAAACTATGCTCCAAATGGGAGTAATCCTCAGTGTCACATCCCATCACCCCACAAACAGAGCTTATAGAAATTGGGCACAGCCTACAATTAAAAACATCACTCAGGCCCCCTCCACCACCATCACCGATTGGACCCCAAGTGCCCTGAATTAGGACTCAGCAAATCCGAGTAGAGATCCAAGCGCGACATGAGGCACTGTACACAACTCCTCAATAAACAAATACATATAAGATGCTTTAATGAAATGAATAAATACAAAGTAGCAATTGCAATTGATTCGAGTCCCTTCATAATAAACTGAAGGGACTCATATATATATAACAAACAGTATAGCTAGCATATTATGCAATTAAACAAAGAGTAAAAGCATTTTAGGTGTCCAAGATCTTTATAGCATGTAACTATAAATTTGAAAAGTGCAAAGCCAAGCACTACTATTAATATGAAACATTTTCATTTTTAAAGGGGTTTTAACACTTCATTGGGACTATTGTAATTGTCAAAATTCTTGGATAAAAGTGGAGTTACAGGTCTCATTCAAGAAATACATATAAATAAATAAATATATAGACACATACATACACACATACATACATACATACATACACACACACACACATACATACATACATACACACATACATACATACATACATACATACATACATACATACCTGGTTATTTTGCACAGCACTAAATAGACGATTAACAAGATGGATTTGTATAAACCACTCTCCTGTAGGGCTTTAAAATATGCGTCCATAGACTTTGCTGCAGATTGTGCAGGATGAACCGCTGGAGTTTTTCGGCGCTTCCCAATTTTTGAGAGAGATAAATTAGTCCCGTACCTTCTGTAGTTTCATGAATTAAATCATTTTCAATATTTGCATTATTTGCTTGTAACTATGAATTGAACCGTGATACTTACTCCCTGGAAAGAACGCGGCGACAGCATCAGGTAAGTGCGTCCACATCACAGCGCTGTAATCTGCTGATGGTGCAAACTATTTCAGCAGTTATCAATTTAGGAACAGTTGTCAGGTCAATCTGTCTGATTGGAATCTGGCTGAGTATTTCATTGGGGCGATACATTGGAGTAATAAATTGTTTACACCACTTACGTCTGACAATCAAATTATGGGGCGCTATTTCATATAGGACACTTTAATTATTGTGGTGGTTTTTAAAAAAACGTTCTGTTCGTACTATTCTCGGAGATGCACTTTTTGTACAGATTGTATTTGTTGTGATGTTCATTCCTGATCCATTTTGATCCCTGAGACTGATAGAGCTATGGGTCTAGTATACTGGCACGAGATGTTCCAGATAAAGGTCAAAGAGGTCGCTTTGGGCACGTTTTTCTCCCCTGGCCATGCAAGGCTTTAGTTTTGAAAGTCATTTGCACAATGACATGTGACAATCTGCTTGTCATTTTCTCATTTTGACTGACTTGTAATGTGATATTAACGCATTTTTTGTATAGTGCATTTGCCCAATTACTTGGGCTGTTAGCACTTGCTGCAGAGCTCCCCTGGGTTTTTGGTTCGCCAATTGGGTGCAGGCTCCTTGGAGATGCTCTGTGGCCTTGGTTTTCCCCACTTCAGAGCCAGTGACCACCCCACCATTCCCAAAACAGCAGTTTTCCTACCTCTAATGATGCCATTTAACTCTAACTATGGCAAGGGAAGTTCAAGTTTGATGTTGAGATATCTGACAATTTCTGCTGAACATTCCGTTACTTCTCCCCTGTAAATGTTGCACTATGTTTTCATCTAACAAGGAAGGTTTGCACTGTTTTATGTTATGGTGTGTTATTTATATTTAACATAGCGCACTAATCACGCGGGGGCATCTTGGCGCTGTTGTGGAAACAAGTATCAGTGGAAGGGGAAAGGATTCAGAATAGATGCGATTTGAGTAGTTTTCTGGATTTACAATAGTTCGAACAAGAGCGAATGTGAAGTGGAAGCTTATTCCAGTTAAAGGGAGCGAGGTAAGAAAAAGCCTTTCCACCGTTGCTTGTCAGGCGAAAGGGAGGAATTCACAATAAGGCTTTATCGCAAGATCTTAGGTGACGACCAGGTGTGTATGCTTTTATTTTTTTTGCAGATATAGTGGGCCTTTTCCTTTTAGGGCATTATAGGTAAGGCAGCAGATCTTAAAACAAGATCATTTCTTCACTGGCAGCCAATGCAGTTCCTTCAGCAGAGGGGCCAAAGGAGTGCCAGAAGGGCAATTGAGAACGAGCCTGGCTGCAGTATTTTGAACAACTTGGAGTTTGGCAACTAAATTCTCATTAGCATCTGCAAAAAGTGCATTGCCATAGTCTAGCCTGCTTATTACTAAGGCTTGGACAAAAGTTCTTCGGGCGGAGGTTGGAAGGTAGGGCAATATTCTGTGGTAGCATATTCCAATGGTAGCCAAGATGTGCTCTTTCATCGTTAAGGCTTGGTCGATTTTCATACCAAGATTCTTTACAGCTTGTTTAGGCGTAGGAGTGGAACCCAGTTGGTGTGGCCACCAATAGTCAGTCCGGATAGAGGACGCTTTTCCAAACAGCATGATCTCTGTCTTATCTGCGTTCGATTGGAGATAGTTCTTATTCATCCAATCCGAAAATGCTAACAAGCCTAAGGCAAGATGCTTTTTTGTCGCTGTCTGATCAGGGCCAAAAGTAAACATCAACTGGGTGTCATCTGCGTATGAAATTATTTCAAAGCCAAAGCGCTCTGTGATCCCAACAAGGGGAGCCTTGTAGATATTAATCATAGTGGGGCTCAGGCAAGAGCCCTGCGGAACACCCTTGTCTAGGATTGTCTTGCGAGAGGAGTGTGGGCCCAGGATGACAGTTTGATGTCTATCTGTCAGAAAATAGGGTAGCCATTTGAGTGCAAGGCCTTGTATGCCGATCTCTTGCAGCCTTTCCAGTATCCTTGTGTGAGAGAATGTATCAAAGGCTGCAGAGAGATCTAATAGCACAAGCATGACTGGGTTACCTGGGTCCAACCCCAGGCGTAGGGAGTTTGTCACGGCAAGGAGCGCCGTTTCCTTGCTATGGCCAGGGAGAAAGCCAGGCTGAGAGGAATCAAAAATTTGGTTGGATTCGAGGTAGGCAACGATTGTTTAATTATTAGACTTTCGAGCTGTTTGCCCAGAAGAGGTAGCAAAGATGTAGGGCGGTAATTGGCCAGAGATTTTTGGTACAGGGTAGGTTTTTTAAAACAAATAGGATGTACACATGCTGCCTTCTACTTAGGCAGGATGGTGCCTGTTTTGACCGAGCAGTTAAAGATCTCTAGAATTGCTGGGGCACAGTAGTTGGCCAGCAAAGACATTGTTTAGGGAGGGCAGATGCCCAAAGGTCAACCTGACTTAGCAGTCGTCAGGGAACTAAGGATTTCCTCCAAAGTGAAGGGCACGAAGCTATCTAAGGTGTAAGGCATATACTTTAACTGATCTGCTTCGGAAGTAGTAATCCCTGCTCCATAAGAGGGGGAGATGTTAAATTCTGCGTAGATATGGGAGATTTTTGCCTGAATAAATTGGCCAGTGAGTCACAGAGTTTCTGGGATTCAGAGGGGACCTGAGTACATGCCTAAGGGGTGGTAAAGTCATGGACTATATTAAAAAGAGCTTTCTGGGAGTTGACAGCCAGTTCAATTTGATTGATAATAAAGCTACGCCTGGCAATTTTGATATTATGATGGTAGCCAGAAAAGGCTTGTTCGAAAAGATCCTTATCTTGAGACACTTTGTTTCTGCGCCTCTCTAGGTTCTTGCACCTTGATTTTTCTAGTTTTAGCTCAGAAGAGAACCAGAGGGCCGAATGTCGGCGTTTAGTGGAACTGTAGTTTTTATAGAGGACTGTTGTATCCAATGCTACAGTTAGGGTAGTGTTGATGGACTCCACTAGGTCAGTGACCTCGGGATTAATTTGCAACAAACTGGGGTGAAAAGCTTGACTAAAAACTTCAGGAGTAGCCATGGTCTATATTTGTTTAGAGGAGATCTGCTATTCCTTTTTGTGGTGGAAAGAAGGAAAGACTGAACGTGAAAAATAATTAAGAAATGATCTGTCCATGTGAGGGGAATTGGTGTCTCATATTCAAGAAGTTCATAGGCACACTGATGGCAAGCTTATGTCATGTACATTACATGTTACTCACACTTGATGCATGGTGGAGCCATAGATATGTAACTTGTACTAATCATGTAACCTGATCTTCTGGGTCATGGTGGAAAACAGCAGTATAAATTGTGTGTGGTGGTGGGTGAAGTACTAGAGATGAACAAGAGGCCATCAAATTTGCTTGGAGGGCTTGCAGGCTGGGATATGCATTGCAGGCCTCCTTCACTTCTATCCCCCTTTTCTATTAAAGTTGTGTTTTTACAAAGAGGACCTATCCATATCCTTGTAGTCAAGTATTTTAAGCTACTCTTGTTACTGTTTCTTTTTTGTCTGGCTGCAGGTTCTCTGCTTTGCATTCAGGTTTCCTGGCATGTTAGCAAGCTGTGTAAGAGGCAAGGGTCTGCATGTAGGGTGTTCCAAGCAGCCCTGCAGCCCAACACCCACGGGCTGTTATGGGACATGGGGCCCAACTGAGCATGCCTAAAACTGAAACGGATTCTAGGAGTCATAGCCTTCCAAATGTTTCAGTGTGGCTGGCACCACAAATAACATATGTGGATGTTAAATTAGGTAGCTACTAGGCATTAAGTAAGTCAAAGTGTCCATAGATCAGTGGCACTGCCTAGCGAGGTATATGTGGGTGACTTATAAGACAAGAAGTAAAATTGCTATAGAATAGTGATCATGAATCCTGAAAGGGGTTTGATGGACTGTTACACTACAATGTGCTGTGTGCTGGCCATGTAAGATTTAGTTGCAAATGGCACATGATCAACCTGGGCATTTCAAAGGTTGGAGCCCCTAGACCATCATGTTTGGAGGTAACATGGTATAGAATATGATTGTTGAGCAGGCACACTGCTATACCACTTGGTTGTATGGAGGTCACTACTTTTTTTATAGAGGGGTTGTGGCAAGAGCATGATTTCTAGTTTAATATCTCTTAAATACATTGCACATGTATATTGGCTGCTAAATGAATGAGTTACTATGGTTGCTGATGTAGTCATGCATTTGCAGGGTTGAACCTGACTGCACTGACTCTCCCCAATACTGTTCAGTTCAGGCTTGTTTGCTGATGCCCTTTTATCCTCCCCTAATCTTCCAAAATCCCTACACCGTACCTCTTTACTATGCCCAGCAAAGATAGCCCTGGATGTGCTATTCCACCCTAAGGGATCACCTCATATCTGTCTCGCACTTGTGTCTTCCACAATCCACTCAAATATATCCTCTTTGCAAGTCAGTGCTCTGGGGAATTATTGCCATACTTTTCTGGCCCAGTCCCACTGTGATTCTTCACAGCCGAGCAATAGCTTCCTTTGAACCCCTACTCTTACACATCTGTACCTACCGTTCTGGAGGTGAGAACTTTCCACCCTCCAACATCCCCATAAAGGAAATGCAATCATCTAAGTGAATCAACTGATAGCCTTTCTGTTACACCGGAAACCCTAACCATAACCAGACCCAACCTGTTACACTACAATGAGAAGATTCACCCCATCTGGCATTGTGACTTCCTGTGCAACCCGACCCAGAAGCAGTACAGAAGAGAATAGCTATACCCCACATAACAAGCTAAAAAGTGACTCATTTGAGTTCTCCTGTCTATCAATTAACAGAAATGGGAATTTTCCCAGTATCCTAAAGGGGCTACTTAATAAAATTACAATTGAAGAAAGGAAATGGTAGAATCATCGCAAATTATAGGTTAATTAGATTATTGGATGTGTCAGCAAAAATATTCCCCAAAATATTGCTCAAAAGTCTCGAAGACTGGCTTCTAGAAAGTAGACTCTTGCCTCTGGAACAAAGTGCTTTCCGGGCTGGCCTTTACACAATGAACTACTGTTTTGCTCTTTGGGATATAATTATAAAGTCAGTGGAAATGAATCAAAGATTATGCAGTTGTTTCGTGGCTGTCCTTACCGCCTTTGATACGGTGGACAGAGGGAGCCTTTTGGACAAACTGCGCATTTGGCATGTTCTGAGGGGCTGTTCTCTGTGATTCAAGCATTGCACATCTCAAATTGCACCCAGGTGAAGATGGATCAGTTGGGTAGACTGATGAAAAAAAGAAATATTGGCTTACGCCAAGGCTGTGTGTTAGCCCTGATCCTTTTCAGTGTCTATCTGGCCAACCTTTCAATAAGCCTAAATAACTAAAATAATTTTTCAGCAAAAATGAGTACAACCCATATTTCCTGTCTCACCTGAGGATTCAGTTAGATAAGATAAAAGTCTTAGGGCCTCATTATGAGTGTGGAGGTCATAAGACCGCAGCGCTTGCACTGGGAGTGGTCCGTCCGCCCCATTACAACTTCAAAAATCATTGCTTTGGAGGACCACTGGCTGTGTAGTGGCAGAGCTGCGCCACAATGTAACATGCTGAGATGGACTAGCAAAAGTCCTGCCTACCATATTACGATGAGTTCCGCCATCGCCAGCCATTTCACTGTCTGGACTTCCTGCAATTGATGTTTTGGCCAGTATTCAATTTTTAGATGTGGCAGTGGGTCTGGGGTGCTTTTTACAATCTGTGAGAAATACAGACATTCGTGAATTGATTTTATAGTGGATAAATGAACATTTTTCTTTTGTATTCAACATTAGAATGTTGTGTTTAATTGTATTGTATTGGTTTTATGGAGACTGGCTAAATAAACCTATTTGATTGATTAATTGATTGATTGATTGAACACCATTTCCTCTATGGCTTGACTCCTTAATCAAGGAAGTGATATTATGATTAGCAGACCTTATGGGCACAAGTACCAAAGTGACTTTATGGAAGAAACACAATAAATCTTCATCTCTCATCCCACAGCACAGGTAACCCCTCCAAAACAATAATGAAAACCAAATTAAATAGTAACAGAGTGTTTCACACTAAGTCAAATGTGACACATATGCCCAAGAAGGACTCTTGTTTGAAATGTATGACTAAATCACAATGGAAACCAGTTCACAAGGGTCACTCACATTCAACCCCTACAATGAAGGGTAAAGAAAATGGAGGAACATAATGTAAATAAGACACTTACAAGATTAAAAATATTGGGGAACTGGTTCAATAATTAGTAGAAACAAGGGTAAAAAATCTCTCGGTCTGCCAAACTTAATTGGTGGCCAAACGTTTTTGGAGCCCTGGAATAGCTTAGTATTCAAAGAAACAAACTTAACATCTTATCAAAACCAAATTTAATCATACGAAAAAGAGATAGAATATCAAGAAATTATTTGAGATAACAAAACAATCGAATCTTCACAAACCATAAGCGGTCACCATTTTCTCAAAATAAATGTGAACAGTTCTTTATCTTCTTGGATGAGAAGGTGAAAAAGATTGAATTCTTCAAAGCCTCACCTAAAATTGCAATACTAAATTAATTTAGCAACTCTACTAACAGCTTAATTGATTTCTCTTTATCCCTGGGAACAGTCTTAGAATGTTTAGAAATTACCAAAGTCTCACCTCCAATGAAACAAAGCAGGATCAGATGCCAATGACCTGAATTTATTTCACCCAATCTTAAATCTTACTTTCCTAAGTAAAGAACTAAAGAGCTAACTGGAGACCCAGCTTAAATGCTTCTTTGAATAAAACAATTTTCTCTAGTCAGGTTTCAGGCCAGGATGTTGTACCAACACTGCAGGCTTTAAAATAAAAGTGGATGACACTCTCTACATCCTGTATAAGGGTGATTCCAGCCTTTTCTCTATCCTTGAACCTTTTAGACACCTATGATATGGTGAATCAAACCACTCTCCTGAGCATCTTCTAAGATACAATGGCATACTTCTCAGTGGGATTGCAACATATCTAGAAAACCAGTATCAATACATAACAGGCATTGGGAAGGATGCTGTACTAACACTGCAGTTTAAAAATAAATGTGGATGGCACTCTCCACATCTTATATAAGGGCGATTCCTGCCTTTTCTCCAGCCCAAACCTTTTATACACCATTCACATGGGGAATCAAACCACTCTCCTGATCATCCTCTAAGATACAATGGCATACTGCTCTGCTGTTGGATTGCAATGCAACTATAAAACCAGTATCAATACATAGCAAATATTGGCAAAGTCAATAGATCTTGCCTGTGGAACCTATGGGCTTTGCCAAGGGTTTTTAGCCATGCCAAACAGCATCCTGATGCTGTGCAGCATGGTTAAAGATAAGAAACAAAAAAGGTGCTATCATGTGGAAGCTGTTTGGTAGGCACGTGTATCAATCATGCAAACCCTTTTTTAAATCACTGAGTTGGACTGGTAAATGAAATAAATAAGTAGATCAAAAGTGTTTCTTTTTTGAGTCTTGGGCGGTGGAGCAACACGGAGGGTGAGGTCACCTTGAAATCTCACATCACTTTTAGGTAGTGCCATGAATGCCAAGCCCCCTAAACTGAATATGAGGGCTGCGGCAGAGGAGTATAAAACCCAAATCCTGCACTAGAACGTTTCGTATTCCACTGTTTCGGGACTTCGTTCAGCCCGTTCCAGTTCACTCACCTTCTGTCCTTCTGGGTTCGCAGCGGGCTAACGGCATCCCTCGGGGATACTCTCATCTTTGGCCCACTCCAGCCAGCGTCCTCTCATCTCTGGCACACTTCCGCCTGCTTCCTGATCTCGGTTCACCAGCTGGGTCCCTGACTTCGTCTCCTGATGATGCTCCTCTGAACTGGACATAGCGTGCTCAACTCCCAGATTCCTGCTGAGAAAACAAAAAGAGAGAAAAACAAGCATTGGGCAGTCACGGTAACAGTGCGGTACGTGCTGCTATAAACACTTGTAATATTAGTTAGTTACACTTATCTGTAATTAGGACCAGCGCCTATGGAGATCTGTTTTTTCTTTTAGGCATTGTTGTGCCTTCAATATAAGGAATACCAGATTACTTTTACCTGAAGTTTATAGGGAATTATACAGTCATATATCTATTTAAGTTATTTGATGCATCTAGCAAGTTGCTAAAGATTCGTTTTCGTTTGAGGTTTCCTGACTGCATGGGCCACATCCAGTGGTGCTTAGGTGGGTGTTACTATGCTTTAAGCTTCTCTATTATTGTTCTCTATGCTAAATTATGGGATTCTAATTGACGCCCTTCTGTTACCCCATTTAGATAGAAGCCCTAGACATCTACCAGACAGTACTCTGATACGTAGTGGAAGAAGGGAATTATTAAGGTATATTAGAGAAACACAGTTACTGCTATACAATCATTTCCCTACAGCACCTTTCTATATACACATGTCTTCTGTCTCCTCTATTAGGAAATCTCCAGGCTGTGGGGTCCTGTCCTAGACTGGAAAGCATTGTGGCATGCTTTCTTCTTCTCCTCCTTGGGTTTTCCCTCCTTCCCCTAGTTTACTATTGGTACTTTGACTTTGTTGGGTACGATAAGTGAACAGGGAACATTGGGACCTTTCATATTGTTCCTGGGGAAAAATAGGTAAGAGCCGGACAGATATATGGCAAGAGCTATATCTGAAAGGCTCTTACAGATACTCAAAATGAGATGTCACAACACCACATAAAGCTTAAGTAGCTTAAAACAGAGTTCCTCCTGCTATTCCCAACTAACAGCCTCATCCCAAGTCAAACATGGCATATCTTAATTAGAGTGTTAAATTGTAACCCATCAATTTGTGACTCAAACCCTTCGGCTTCATTTTAGGAAAAACATTATATTTCACATTCTCTGTTGGATGAAATCTTTTATCTTGGATATAGAATTTAAGCTAGCCGTACTTAGTGGCATTCCCTAATTGTATCTAGCCATCTTCAAAGCTGCCCTCCATCGGACTGTCAGCTTAGACACAGGCACAAGAAAGTTTGATCACATCTCACCTATTCTTAGCTCTTTCAAAAGGTTCCTCATCGAAATGAGGAGCATCTTTAGACCTGTTTGCATCAGCCAGAACTATGTTTCTGAGAGCCGTCTGTGACCTCACACACAAACTGACCATCTACAGTGGACAACCTCCCCTCTGAAGTAGCCACAACGTTCTCCATGAAGCACCAGGTCATTAGAAGGCAAAGGCTCTAGAACAATTATTCTCAAGGAGTCTGCCTAGACTATGGAACGCCACCAAATCAGCAATTAAGATAAAACAAATCAATTAAGCTTTTAAAATGGAGATTTAAAACCTGTTATTTCACCATCATGTTCAACTATTAAAGATTTTGTCTCTTTGTTGTAATGTTAGGAAATGGGCACAGTGCCTAACAACAGCCACAGTCGGTAGTAGGAGTAACTGCAGGGTGGTGACGTGGGGAGGGGGAGGGGCAGGCTGGGGGGGGTGGTAAACTATGGATTACAGAGGTTTACAGGTAAGTGAACATATAAATTAATAAAACGAATTTCGTTGCGTGCACAGCATCGCATTTGGGGATGCAGTGCACGCAACGAAATTCGTTTTATTAATTTATATGTTAACTTACCTGTAAACCTCTGTAATCCATAGTTTACTACCCCCCACCCTGCCCCTCCCCCTCCCCACGTCACCGCCCTGCAGTTACTCCTACTACCGACCACGGCTGCCTAACAATCAGGGCCTCTGGTAATATATGATTGTGCGGCTAATGCGATTTTCGCATAATTATAGATTTGCTGCATTTGCCACATATTCCATCATCTGCTCCAAAATATGCAGATTTTAATGAAAAAAAATATTTCTAGCTCAAATTATTGGAAAGTTACTAAAAATGCAGCAACACAACACGTATTGCTGCGCATTGGAAGGCCCTTTGCAAAGGTTGACTAGTCACCTTTCTGTTGCTTACTGCTATATTTGGGTGCTAAACTTGTACTAATGAGGTACACCCAAAGCCTACACAGTGTTAACAAGGGTACAAAGTATAAAATGATGAAGTAATACTATCAAAAAAGTGCCACTTTATAACACACAATTTGCCTTTTCATGCCACATAATTTACTTAAACCTGCCACATAATTTGGCCCTCCCCTGCCACATATTTCCAGTGGCCCTATTAACAATGTTCTGATACTACTGTATTCTACTCACCCTGCATTTTCTTTTCACCCTAACAGCTTGTGTTATTATTTTACAGATTACATCTTTTTTTTATTAGTATACATTATATTTCAGATATTTCTGATGCTGGTTCTTTAAAAGTGCTCCTTTGTAAAACGCTCTGCTACTACAGGGTTCTGTCTGCCCCGTAGAGACTGCTAACTAAATATATAAATAAATGAATACATAAATAAATAAATAAATAAATAAATAAATAAATATCGAAGGCTACTAAGTAGGAGGGTGCACAGTCCAGAAGAACTAGTCTTCGCTATCAGCCCGACCACTACATTAAAGAGATAGATGACAGGATGTGACGCGGTTTTACTCTTTTTCGATACAACTCACTTGTATGCGCAGTGTTTAAAGGACACCCATTTTAATTCATAAAAACAATTTCTCGTTATTTTAGTTATGAAACAGTTTCACCAATAAAGTCATCAACGTATTAATAATAGGTCTCTTTAGTGAACTGTTTAAATCAGAGAATACGTAAAATAAATATGAATACTTTTTCAAACTAGTGGCAAAAATACGTGTGGACTACGCCAAAAACCATTAAACGTCAAATTGAAAATTGTTATGTTTGACACCATTTTGTAACCAATGAGTAACAAGAACAGTGCAGTCTTTGGCCAAAACCAACCTCTTTGACAGCAGAATAACAGTTTGTGGGAATTTCTGCAGTTTGTCTCCATCAATCAAGCTGTCTGTGTTTACCAAGCAGCGTGTTGTCACTGTTAATTTCACGGATATTCTAATGGACCCGGAACAAAGGGATCCGGCCCAGCGGGCCGCTGGAATAAACATTCACGCCGAGCTGTCGGTTCTCCGGTTTCTGAAACCAACAGACAGTCAACTATTTTTTTTATTTATTAAAGTAATCTTTTCTAAAGGAACTAAAGCAGAAATACAAACCTCGACACAGCTTGCTCGAATAGGATTTACACATCCTGGAAACCCTGCTAACTACTGTTTAAAGTGAAACTTTTAGACCGCAGTCGTATTGAATTAACCCTTTACTGTCTCTCGCTCAATTTTCCGTCAACGCTTTCTGAGATATAAAATTGGCTTCAACAAATCCTGCCTATTAAGTATTTCACAAATATCAATACATGTACCAGCAAATGTTGATCAAAAATTGACTGAAAGTTTTCTGAATGTAGCGCTACGATTTCTTAATTTGATCATCCAAGTGGGCCTTTATATCTTTTAATAGAAACTTATGTAGTAATTATTCACTATTTTAATATAGAGGGTGCACCAAATTCTAACCTAGAACACGCATTACCCACATTGAAGTGTTTTGAATATACGTCAAACTATTTCCAAAACTGAAACTCGGAATACTTATTAAAATACATGAGTTCCTCATTGCTTCTGAGACGGCTCATTAATTTGATAAAAATGTAGTGTTGTAGGACGATTTTTTCAGATTTAGCTTGTTAGAGAACTAGAAGCTATTTAAGCAGCATTTCGATCTGAAGGCCAGAAAACATGGCTCTTTGTAAAAGCCAAGATGAAAGGCATTCCAGACTATAGAGACAGCACCAACAAGCACTGGCAAAGCCAATAGGTCTCCCCCAAGCATAGGGCTATTGGCTTCGTGTTGCATGAAGTAAAGGTAATGTACAAACGAATCCCAGACTTGGAAGATTTCCTCGTGTGGTTGAACAACTTGGATGATTGTCTGAAATTCACCTGGACCATCAGTGACGTCACAGCCACATACTTGGACTTGGACATCAGGGCAGAAAATTGCAAGCTTGTCACCAATGTTCATCAAAAACCAACCGACAAGAATTCCCTGTTGCATTACAGGTCGTATCACCCCAGAGCTCTGAGAGACAACTTACCTGTGGGACAGTTCTTGCGATACCGCAGGAACTGTTCCTCTACAGAGGAATTCATCACACAAGCCCAAGTCCTATCCAACAAGCTGGAGGAGAGATCATATCCCACCAAGATCATCAAACAAGCACGTAAACGAGCCATGAACACCCCGAGAGCTGCTCTATTAGAAAGAACACCTAAAACTAAGAGCGATTGTATCCCGGTTGTCACTACCTTTGGCCCCTTGTCTACCAAAATCAGACAAGTTATCAGAAAACATTGGCCTTTACTTAACACCCCAACCATGACGATGCCACACCCGCGATTTGCTTTTAAGCGGTCCACTAATCTGCGTGACCGTTTAGTGCACTCACGACCCCAGCCCAAGTCCACGGACACCAGCATTCCACCAGGGCATTACCAATGTGGGGGATGCTCAGTGTGTGAGCTCACCACCGTTACCAAGAATGTCTCTTTGAGTAACGGGAAGATCTGGCATTTGAATTCATTTAGCAATTGTAACACCCAAAACGTCATCTACAGGCTAACGTGCCCTTGTGGCATGCATTATATTGGTCTTACCACCCGAAAGGTGAAAATTAGAATACAGGAACACCTCAGCACCATCAGGGCAGGCAAATTGACCACCAAGTTGGTACAACACTTCTTGACAATTGGACATAACCCCAGAGATGTCAAATGGGTAGTCCTTGAACGTGTTATGGGCGATTCCTACAATATGGAAGCAAGGCTTTCGACAAAAGAGGCCCGCTGGATTTACCAGGAGAAGGTAGACCAACAGGGACTCAATGACCTCATTGAATGGAGTAAGGTGGTATTATAACATTTCTCTACCACTATAAATATAAAAACAACATTACTTCATGGTTACACATTCCTATGTGCGGTCTTCGACCTAGTATTACTACCATAGAACCGAGCGGAGTCAGGCATACACTCTCATACTCTCTGACGGGGGTTTGTTTGAGATGTAGGATTCCACCACAACCATTACCGCCCTTATAAATAGCCCTTTGAAGAGTAGATATGAACACACCGGGCTAGACGCATAAATACATCTACTGCTCGTATTGCACATTACGTAAGCAGGGAGGAGGTTGTCACACCACACTTTGCTTTTTCTCTTCCCCTCCCTTCCTTCGAGTCAGGAGCTGACACTAACATTCTAAATAATCAGGTAGATAACTACCACAGTGCACTTGATAGTAGCGGTTTATCCAAGATGGCAGCCCATCCCTTCAAGAATTCTTTGCGCATGCGCGGCACCCTTAACAACTCATGCGCGGCCACCGCGCAAATTACACATTTAAACAGGAAGCGGGCCACCTCCCAGTGATCGAGGGTGAGTCCAGTACCGACGCTCAGGCTGATGAGGTAAGACCCGGGACTCCGGGCCAAGCAGGGGGTGCTCTCTTTTCCACGTTAGATAACGAGGGCAGGACGCATTCTCCACGAGTAGGGGGGACGGCAGGGTGTTCATTAAGGCTTAACAAGCACACGCTGATTCAGCCGCGTAGTAGCAAGTTAACATGGACTTTCAAAAAGCAGGCAACCATGTTAAATATGCTAGACAGCGCTAGTTGGTATCTATGTGTAACCGCTTAGGAAACCAATTACAGCACCAAGGCATTCAATGGTGAATTCAGAATTTTTAATTGAGACATTACGGTAGGGCTCGGCCAACACTTGGATACAGCTAAAGAGCTGAGACATGACACTTAAATAGAGGTGTCTCAACAGTTCTTACACCAACTCTTAAAGCATGCTATCCTACTGTGTGTGATATATGTATTTTTTACGTGTGCACTTTTCAGAAACGAAGTTCCGCAGCTCTGAATGAAACAGCCAAAGGGTTGGTGCAAAATACCTCAGACACTTACACAATGAAGGTGCAGGTATGCTGCCACACAGCATCTTGAGGGTAAATATCCCTGCCAAGCGTGAACCCATTGATATGGATGATGAGCATTTGCTCGGTAAGACCAGGTGTGACCGGTTGGGTGAGATACTGAGTATATGTGTTTTTATTTATGTTTCCCCCAGGTGCTGACCGAAAGTTATCGCTGGTTTACACTAGCGTTGCAGAGAGACCAGTCGACCCTAGCCCTGATGAAGTTGCCGGTAAAGTAAATAAGGCAACGAAACATGTCGGTTTTTAAAT